>NC_049902.1:35179560-36500715 GCF_001411555.2 Juglans regia | reverse complement strand
AAAATAAATAAATGAAAGAGGGGGGGAGGGTGCGGTTTGGACAGGAAAGGAGGCCCTCTAGATGATATTACTTTTGCCTTTGAAAGATCTCTTCAAAAATAAAAAATAAACATCATAATGATTATGTACCATAAGTTATCTTTGTTGGGGAGAAAAAAAAAAAAAAAAAAAAAAAAACAAAAGAGAGGGAGAGACCCAATTATGTACTATAAGTTGTTTCCTTAATTAAAAAAAATGATTTATTATGTATTAATCACTATTAACTTTCATATTTTAGATTTATATTTTTTTTCATAAAATATGAGATTTTTTTATAAAATATGAGAGTATTTTTTATAAAATGTCAGATATACAATAATAAATAGTGATCAATAAAAAAAATTATTTTTAAAAGAATTGCAGTTCACATGTCCCAATCTTTTACTGAAAGGATTAGAAGAAACCAAGATATGTGATAAGAGTTGCAAAGCCATAAATCCGAAAGTTCCACCTAACCTATTACTCATTAGATAGGGAACTAAAGATTGGCATCAATCTAAACTGTTTATCATTAATTGTATTTATTTTTCTTAAAAAAACAAAAACAATAGTTTATTACAATATTTATCATTATCAAGGAAAATCATACACATATCAATATATAATAAATTATATAATATGTTAAAAAAAAGAAAAAAGCAATAAGACTACTAGAAGACATGATATTGTCAAGATGAACATTTAGTTTAGTCTTTGAGCAGTGCAGAATGTAGAAGCAAAAGGTTCTCTCGTGCTCTTGACCGATGGAGTAGCTGGATTGATTGTTCAGGCACTTTCGCCAACAATAGCTAATGTCAAAGAAAGCAATTGCACGTGATTATTATTGCTAGTTGTGAGTAATCGGTGGGAGCCGTGTAAGTTTCTGTGATGAGGCGAATATAGATAAGTTCTGATCCATTTACTTGGTTTACAATTACATGCATGTGATTGCTTGCAAATTTTTTTGGGAACTCGACACCATATAAGTTGAGATTGCAGGCAAAGAATTGAATATGCTCTCCATATATTCTCCTTCACACAACTTTTCTTATAATAAATGGGTAATGTCCAGTCATTTGAGCCTGCTAATAAGGACGCCAAAATTATAAATAACACGTTCATGCAGACACACAAGTTCTCTCTCTCTCTCTCTCTCTCTCTCTCTCTCTCTCGGTCCTAACTTTTGATTTTATTGGCAGAATTTGAATAAAAATTCCGGCAAAACCATGGTCCATGATCTGGTGAGTATGATTCTTTCTTTAGGATTGAACCATTCCAGAAGAAAATAAATTTGGAGACCCTCCTTCTAATCATGAGATATAAAAATGTCGTTTCAGGGATTGAGACTCAAGATGATTAGGTTTTACTTGAAAAAGTTCATGGGTATAACTTATATCATAAAACCGTTATTCAAGAGAAGATTGTTAATTCTTTATAAACATATTCAAAAAATTGTCCACAGGCAATATGAGATTATTCCTTAACACTCTCACTCACTTGCAGGTTAGTATTTTTTTTTTTTTGTCCTTGTCACGAGATAAGTAGTATGAACTTCTATTCATCCTATGACAAGTTCCGATATCGTGAAAAAATTCATGAGCTTAATTAATCTCATAAAACTGGTTCTCCAAGAAAGAATTGCTCATCCCTTATAAATATATTTAAGATTTTGTTTATAAATAATATGAGATTATTGAACAATATTACCTTTAATAAATTGAGTAAGAAAGAGAATAGGAAACTATATCAGAGTAGTACACACTACACATGTATGGGTAATTTGATTGCCGTGTTTTCAAAAGAATTAGATAGATCATGGATGAAGACATAAAGTAAAGTAACAAAATATCCCATATTTTTATACGAAAATATTTGTTTTTAAAAAAAATAAAAATAAAAATGAAGAAAGTGGATAGAGCCTAGAATCATAATTATTGCAATTATAAGAGCATTGGCATTGGACTCATCAAATGAGTCCAATCTTCAAAATTTGATGATTTTAGCTTTAAATTCCTGGTATTGGATTCATCATATGCTCAAATGTCAAGCTTTGAGCTACAGTAGATTTCTCTTCATCTTCAAATTTGAAGACTCACTATTCACACTCTATAATCATTATTTTATTTATTTAAATTAGTGTTTCCTAATTTTGAGCCACAATATATTTAAGTTAAGAAACAATAATTTAAATATCAAATTAAATTATTAATTAACATATAGTTAGTGTAATTATAAAATATAAAAAAAAAAAATTAAAATATTATTATTAACAAAATAATATTATATTATTATTTTGATGAATACAATAGCTAATCCAATGTGGGGTTTTAGATAGAGAAGTTTTAGATTTATGAAAAATATGTACTTTTCATCAAATTTTAAAGATGAAAATGATGAACCCAATGCTAATGCTCTAAATGCACCAGCTATATTGGATGAGTGTATTAGGTATGCATGAACCGGATTTTAGGTCAGCCTCCCAACAACCACCAATTTTGAGGTCATCCACGTCTATCGACTCATGCAAATTCCAAACCCTGGCATCTAATGATTTCAGTCTATAACCCTATCAATGAAAAAGAAAAATCATCCCACATCGATCTTTTAAGTAATGAGAAAAGGATTACCAAAACGGCATCAATAACTCTTTAATTCGTTTAAAATTATAGCAAAAAAAAAAAAAAAAATCACAATTATGATTTAGTTATACAATTTAGATGAGATAAAATATTTTTATTAAAAATTAAATAAAATATTATTTATTAATATTATTTATTTTAATATTTAAAATAATTAAATTATTTATTATATTTTATTACAATAAATTTTTTGAATTTTTTTGTTCTGCCAAATAATTTAGGCCGCCTAAATTTAGCATATGAATATCAATACCAATATTAATCTCTCATTTAAGAAGAAAAGGAAAACTTCGTTGGATCCCTGATTCGTTGCCAACGATAAGCTGACTATATTAATTAACGACAATAATAATCAATTTAAATATCCATGACCAAATAAATGAATCGAGAAAATTAAAAAAGAAAAATATGGAAATGTCATGAATGATGAAACCCAAACTTCATTACCCCTAGAAGTAATCCAAGATCACCACGTTGAAAGTGGGCCCCCGTGATCTGACCCGCAGGCCAGAGTCCATTCGAAGACATTAGAGAGACCCCTTCACAGGGACAATCACCCAACACACACCCGCTTCCTCCTCAACCCAACCGAAGATTTCAAAGACGTGGGTGCGTGGGACCCTCCTCATTGTCCACTCCCATTAGGGCACGTCAGCAACTTGCCAACCCCACAGTCACAAGCTTGGTGGCGGTATATCTTTTTACCGGATGGGTGGATTGGACAAATCGCAGGATGAGGGGATGGTGGATAGATGGGCCGGTCTCTTTGTCCCAAGCTCGTGACTCGAGGCTGCGGTGCCTTTTAGACGGCATCGAATAATAGATGACCGACACGTACACCACTTTTTTTTTTGGGATAAAAATACTGATCCTTGACTAATTTAGGGAGGGGTGTGTTTGTCGTTTATGTTTATTTAATTTTAACAGATTTTAATAAAGGTGGGTGTGCGTTGGTAGCGTGGAAAGCAACGACGGTCGCGTTAACAAATGGTGTAGGAGAGGATTGGAATGAATGAGCGGGGAGAGTGCCCTTGTTGCGGGCCCACATTCATGAAGGTCTGGCTGGGATCGTCTCGGCTGATGGTGTGGTCAGAATAAGGCTTCTCTCCTCCTGACCAGTAAAGCCACGCCATGTCAGAGTCGAAGCAGAAGCTGTAGCCAGCTCTGTGTCTTTCTCTGTAGAAGTAGCACACCACCACCGGACGTACCACCCATCGTTCGTTGCGAAACAAGCACGCTATCTTCGGGGACCGGGAAAGAGAAGGAAAGCTTAAGCAGATGGCTTGGCTTTGATCGAATATTCGATAACGTGTTTACGCAACATGATACGCGTCTGCGGCATCTCTCTCTCGTAAACACGCCATGATAATTGGGGGCGGGGGGGGGATCGTAACAAAGTAAAAGATTGCATGCCACAGTCACATGCATCCAAGGAAGGCTACATTGCTGCCCAAATAATATTTAGAGAGTATTATCGAATCAAAGAGATGCCCCAAATGGAGTATTGCGCTCATAAAATTCCAAATCATTGTATTGTAATAAGGTGCTGGTGGGGGCATCATAGTTGCTGTGCTTGGTAGTGGGTAGTGGGCCGTATGGTGTTATTTGCGTGAGTGTGATAATACTTTTTCAGGGCACAATGAATCAGATATCTTTTTGGGCCCCGATCGAAGAACCAACTCAATCTAAATAAGTTCGGGAAAATATAATTTGACAATATGATAATTTGAAAATCCTTTTATGAGAAGAGAAGTTCGGAAAATTGAAGCGTTTATAAATTGCGTTACAGTAGATATACCCACCAACTATACTATTTCAAAGATCAGTTTAATTAACAAAGTATTAAAAATTAAGAACGATACAAAACAAGACATGATATTTATGAAATAAAACCTGACTGATTGTTTGTTTATTTTTTATTTTTTCATGCTCCAGTTATCACGCTTTGTCTTATTGGTTGAGAGTTTTGGGGGCCGAGGACATGAAATGCAAACCGTCGAAACTGAGTAAATGTTTTGTGGACTGGGCTTTCGGCTAGAAAGTAAGCCCAGGCTAGTTTGTGGGCCACATCTATCTTGTTTTACCCTTTTTCCGGGGCCTACGAGCTCATAGAGTCTCTTGTGGTTTCCTAGAGCCCGAAAAGCTTTTCATCAAGAATTAAAAGGTAAGACTGGGTTTCTTTAAAATTTTTGGAAACGCCATGGTATTTTGAGGGCTGATGTGAGGAAAATTAAACTAATCGTCATTATTCAAGCAATTAGTGTGGTATTGCGACTGAAAAAATAAACAGGAAGGAAAAGGCCGGACGTGCTCGACAAGGCAAGAAGGAAAAACAATAAAGGATTTGGTCATCAACTTGAAGACAAAAAATAAAAATAAGAAATCATTTTCCTCCACCTCATAATCTTACCTATTAGAATAAAGAAAAACAAACAACCTTATAATTTAGGGGTACGTACGTAATCCTCCAAGAACAAATAATTATATATAAATTATGAACAAAATAGTCACTACTACACCGACTATACATAATATAAGCATACATTATTTTAAGGGGAAAAAAAGGTCTCGAAGTCTTTGAGCTCGACAATTACAAATTTATAATAATAGAGAAATGATTTGTACAAACTTCAAATAGATAAGTCTCATTCATCAAGAGTCTTGACGTGTTGTCAATACCCTGTAGGGAAGTTGCAAGTCCCAAACCCTGCAACAAGAACAGCCACATTTTAGCCAAACTTCAATTCCGCAATGAACAAAATGAGTTGATAAAAATTGTATGAATTGGGGCAACAACTTGGGTCTCATCAACGAATTATATAATGTGAATGTGGGAATAAAAAATACCAACATAATTGGATAAAAAACACCAACATTATTTCATTATATAGAATTTTTGAAATGTTAAAGTATTATTTTTAAATAAAAGAATTATTTTATTTGCAAGTCGGTGTGTAAAAGCACATCGATAAGATTTGATATATAAAATTTAAATTTAAAATTTTTTTTTCTAAATTAAATTGTTTCATGTAAGTATTATCCACACTAGAATTTTTCTAAATAAAATATTATATGATTTTTGAATTAAATATTAGGATCTGATGTAAGATGTTTTAAAATTTGAACATATATGCTAAGATAACATGATTTAAATATATTTGGACGGCGACAAATACGTAGTTACTCATTTGAAACATTTTTAAAGTAAGAATAATTTAGAGTCCTTACTAGGAGGTTGAGTGACCACATAAGCCGCACCGCCGAAGTGACAAGAACCTGCCCTACGAGCGTTCTTCTGATAGAAACTATTGAAGGCATACGAGGCGTGGGCCACTAGCGTGTTTGGACTATAACACGTGGCATCCGACTGAATCGGACGGCAATCAGCGCCTCCCTCACCGCAAGCGTAATCCAGCGCAGCCTGCAGCTTCTCCTTTCCGACATTTTTGTTTGCAACACACCACGTCTGACCCGAACCCACAGGCGTCTTCTTCATATCGCCGGTGACCGGAACCTGAGGGCTATTGCTCCCGTTGACCGGCGTTGACTGGGTACTTCCAAGGTCCGCTTTTGTGAGCGGTATATCGTATACCTTCTGCTCGCTGGGGTAGAATAGCCCATAGTTCCTCTCTGAAGTGGGACCCGATTTTTTATTCTCATTGAACAAAGCAAACAAGAAAACGTTGAGTGGGTCCTGAGGTCTTAGCGGGGTCCCAGCACCTGTGAGTACTCTGCGTACCAAATTGCCATTGTAATCTGCCGCATTGGCTTGGCTCGCACCAATCTCGTTCGTATCTCCCAGTGATGGCCAGCCAGTCTCTGTAACCACTATCTTCATGTCATCGTGTTTGACGGCGGACAGGGCAGCGAAAACGGCATCGAGTTGGGCCTCGAACAAGCTGAAGTAACGTAATCCGTTACCAGAATCCACCACACCCGGATTTTGCTTGAACAAAGTGTAGTCTAACGATATTTCGTCCGAGTTCGCAGTGTAAGCGAAAAAGGGGTACACGTTAACCATGAAATACGAGCCGGTTTGACGCAGAAGATCAAGCATGGGCTTGATGACGGATTCAACTAGCTCGGGCTTGAAAGACCCAGCCGAAGATGGATATGAAGTTTGGAGGGCGGTGAGAGCTACAGGGGATGAGACTTTGATAGCAGAATCAAGGTTGTACTTGGCAAGAGAGGCATGGATGTTTTTCATGGCGGGTACAAGGAACTTGGTGGTGTTATTTGGGTCAACGAATACCTCGTTTCCCACGGCAATGGCTTCGATTTTTGTAGCGGGATAGTACTGAGAGATGTTGGCTTGGACCCAATTATCGGCGAAAGACTGGTCTGCTGCGGTGGAGGAGAGGAGTTCGTTGGGGAGTGCAACGGTGACGCTTATACCGGAGTTAGCAAGCTCGGTGAGCACTTCCGAGTCGGTGTCGTAGAGCTTGACCCGGGTGAGTCCCTGTGATTTCATAAGTTGCACCACTTTTGATGGTGTGGGCAGGTCGTTAGCAATTCGCCCATAGTTTATTCCTATTGAACCTCCCTCTGTAATTAAAAAAAAAAGACAGACATATTCAAACAAGAACTAACGTGAGTTAATCGAACAAACATGCACAATTCAGTTGAAAAGAGGAAAAATGAAAGACCTGCAAAGACTGAGGCTGAGAGAAGCAAGAGGAAGTACGAGACTCTGAGAGTTGCCATGCTCTGATTCTTTCTGTGGGAAGCAGAAGCAGAGCATGAAAGAGTGAGAGAGATTTGGTTGAGGGCGAAGAAGTTATGGCTTTATAGAGCAAGTTTATTTCGGATCGGAGGGTGGGGCTTAGTGGGAATAGGAGGAGAAGTAGTGGGGTCCGTGCGGGGGATCTGGATTCTGGAAATAGCAAAAAGTCTAATTTAGTACTCCATGTTCGCCCAACGGGCGGAACCCATAAAGCCATTACCCCCACCCAACTACTCGACCGTTTTATCACTGTTTTTCTTGGTATTAGATATTGAAGGATGGATTAGTTACTATGGTCCGTCATTCTGAGCCGTACACGTGTCCACTCTGATATAGATCTGGCACCTTGAGCTGGGGGTTAGAACTTAGATCAGTTGGTGGCCTAATATATCACAAGCCGCGGGGATCGTCTTATCAGGGACAGGAAGGACTTTACGGTCGGTGAAAGTATAGATAATTGACTATGACAATTCCTAGGTACATTGTTGAGAGTTTTGTCTTTTACCTTGCCATCATGGTTCGGGAGGAAGTAAGAATGGTGCAATGTTTTTACCTAAAATTCGAACGTTAGATTGCCAGCTATATATGCTGGATCATTGCAGATTTATATAACTTTATGGAGTGTATAATTTCATGCAACAAAATTTAAGAAAACAGTTTTAGTTTTACTTACATTTAATAAAAATATCATTGGATATATACAGGGATGAAATACACTGTGGTAAATTAGTAATAGATCTCGTTCGTTCGTTTTTAAAAGACAAGTTTTTAGATTTTTTATTTGTAGTGTTATCAGCCACAATCTATTAGGGTAATGCTATACATCATATTCTCATCTTATTTTGATCATACTAAGTGGTATATGACACATTTATCACTATTAGATGATAAAGAAACATGCAATAAATGATCATTTAATGATAATGAATGTGTCACATCATACTTAATAAAAATAAAGTGAGATTGTAGTATAGTGTATAGAATTTTTATTTAATTAATTGGCTTATTGCAAGAAATAGCATACATATATATATGAGTAATGTTATACACCACACTCTTATCTATTTTTTATCATATTAAGTGGTATGTGTCACATTCCACTTAAAACATGTCATTTCCCAAACAGCCCATATTTCTTAGATCTCGTTAAGAACTTGCATCACTGTGCATTATCCCAATTGGATTTGTATGCATATGAACACAAACAAGCCGCGCCGCATGACTTCGATCGCCAGCTTGCCAATTGAGAGCGAGAGCGGCTAGGGATTGAGACAGGGCACCAATGGGCAATGGCGTCACCATTTTCAACGGCTGGTTTAAGAAGAAGTAATAAAAAAAAGGATAGAAAACAAATTGATAATAAGATAACGTAGAGGAAACAAATTAATAATAAGATAAGTTAGAGCTTTTGCTTGTATTAGATCTCATAGGCAGGCATTATACGACAGATATTGCCTCGTCTTTCTCATTTTTTTTATCTTCAGGGAATATCTTGGCTGGCTATCGATAGAACAGTAGACGCATGTCATCTACTCCAAAAATAATTGAGCACCAGTACTCCCAAAAGATGACATAAATTAATCAGTTATAATTCACACGATATATATTTTATATATAGTATTCACTAATCATATTGAGTACTGTGCTAATTTACCAAAGTGATCACCATCTTAGTATGTATAAATAATACATGAGTATTACTGACGATCGAAGACAATAGGATCAACAAAATATATATTATAAGGGAAAAAGAAACTGATCTATGCCCCTTGATGCATGCGCGCAGTACGTGAAGTCCATTCATGATTGATTACTCTGTTCTAATATATATAAGTAGGATGCATGGAATCCATTAATTAATTTGGAAGGTGCATGCGGGTTTCAGATCGATACTCGCACGCAATCTAGAGTATATAGGAAGTTCCGAACACGCGAGCCAAACTTGAGTTAAAACAAAAGAAACAAACTAAGGGGATGTTCAACATATTCCCGACGAGACCGGAAGATAACTTGTTTTGTGAAGGGTGTCCCACGGTACGGATAAGCATTCATGTGTTCTTAATTATCCGCCTTCGACGACTTTAAAATGGTCTTATACTAATTTGTTATATATTGGCCGGGTAGTCGATACAGCGTAGTGCGAGTAGCAGTAGTACTAAAGAGACATGCAGGTCGGCTTTGGGACGCTTAATTATGAACAATGAAGATCTCAGCGACATTGAGTTGGTACGTTGGTCGGCCGATTTATGTTCACAAAAAACGCAGTTGAAAAGTGGTAGCTTGGATGGTTGGTTTTGTTGGTGCGAGAACTTATTGAGCTTGCCGCTTACCTTCCCCGCTAAGAAAGTACGTGGATATGTTTGTGATGCGTTAATAGAGTTCCTGGGTTGACTTGCTATTTTGTTTTCATTCGATTTGTGGAGGGAATAAAAATAGCAGTCCGGGATATACCTAGGTGTGGGCCGAAACTCCGACTCCTGCCCAATTCTGATAAGGCTCCATTGGAGTTAGAGTCCAAAGCCCATATTGGCTCCGTACTCCGACTCACATGGGCTCCGAACTCCGACACATAATTTTTTTTTTTAAATCAAATAATCAAAAGGACATCGTTTCACTTAGAATGCAAAATGCAAGACCATCTACTGAAGTAATTCAAGCGGAGCGACGTTGTTTCATTTTGGACCCCCTTCTTCCCCCCTCACCTGCAGCTCCCTTTGTCTCCCTCTGCTCCATAGTCCACATTATGCTTCACCTCCCCCGCCTTCTTCCGTCACCCGAGACCGTCATGAGTCACCTTCCGGAATTCATCAATTGATTGTATTTGTAAGCCACTCAATCAGTTTTTTTATTTTGTAGAATTATAGAGTTCCAAAATCAAATAATTGTCACATTGTGATTTGAAATTTGTGAAATGTGTATGATTTTTTATTCATTTCAACGATTTCGATTTTTAGGCTGTTAAATTTAAGAATTTGGGAATTTACATTTTGATAAAATTGGGTTTTGGAATCCTGACAACGTTCGCTGGAGTGAACAATCTCCGAGTGAACGTCACACAAATTGTTCACTCGAACGGACATTCAATTTTTTTGTGTTTTATTTATTTTTAAAACCGTGAACATGACTAGACACATATGTTTTCTCTTTACAATGTGTTTCTAATTTATAGATACTTTTCATAACATATTAAATGATGGTTAATTGTTTCATATTATTTGCATAGCAAATTATTGATGCTATATCATCTCGTTGCGATTCTCCACAAGAGGATGACATACAACTGTTGGCATCACCAACAGGTACTTCGGGCCGTAGACCCCCATCTACAGCAGCTACCTACTGTGCAAGTAGTCGAGTCCCAATAAATCTAGAAGATATTGATATGCTTAATGAGGAGGATGAGTTGATGAATGCTAAGGCTGATCGATGAGCACGATCTAGTAAAAAAATGTTGTGGACATGAAAACAATTCACTAAAGTTTTCGATGATCGTGAGAACCTACAGGCTAATTGTGGATAACTGAAACGGACGCACCATGAGATGACCCCATTTATTCGTGAGAAACTCAATACAATGATTACCATCATGCAAAACTCGTCATAGTTAAAGGTGGATGTAAGTTCATAATGTGTCCTATTTTATGTCATATATCACTTGGCTGCTGGTTTAACAGTCTATAGTTAAATGACTAAAGAAAATATAGTGCATTTGATCAATAAAACTTCATGCAGGAAGATTGAAAATCAGCATCGAGTCATCGACTCAAATGCATGAATTGTCTCTACTAATACAGAGGACATTATTTATAATTTGGTGCTATAAATTTAAATTTATTGCAAATTTGTAGTTTTAAATTTAAATTTATCATTTGCATATATTAAATCATCTATTTTTGTATTGTACATGATTTAGTCATTGTATTTAAATTTTAGTTTTTTAACTTATTTTTTTATAGTATTTTAGATTTTTTAATTAATTTTTTACATTATTTTGTTTTTTATAATATTTTATAATATTATTTTATATTAAATCAACTCCGATTAGAACTCTGAAATCTAATCAGAGTCAGAGTCGGAGCACATTTTGACCTTTAGCCCTAGTTGCAGTTGGAGGTGGGCATTCCGACTCCAACGGAGTCGAAGCCCACCCCTAGATTTACCAGGGCCAACTCATGTAGGGGTTGTTAGTAGAAAGCAAGTGGGAAAATGGAGGAACGAGACAAGACAAAGAAAATGCAGGATGTTAGAGAAAAAGAGAGAATTAGCGAAAAAAAGAGAAAGCTAAGGAATGGAATTCAAACACATAAGGGGTGAGGAGACATAAAGATGTCGTTTCTCGCCACTCCCAAAGGCCTCAAATAAAAGGGGATTTTATCTGATAAAAAAAGGAGGATCATCTTTAACCTCAGGATGAGAGCTCCAAATATTATTTTGTCTAGGCAAAGTGGTCTTTGACCTCCATTATACAGAGAAAAACAAGAGACCATACTCCTATTATAGTAGATTTGTCCTTCAAAACGATTTATGGAAGTAAGCTTTATGTCGAATCACGTAAATCTGTGTCTCAATCTCTATTTACCCTTACAGTATTATTTTTCTATTTATTATTATGGATGTACGTATGGTAAACTTGAATTGGTTCTAGGAGCCAAAGAAAGCCCTTTAACTGCCCCGCATAGGAAGACTTCAAACTGGTACCATATCGACACCCCCAAACTGTCATCATGGACTTTAGATGGCATCGATCGAGACCCAAGTCACCACTATGGGTCAGGAATGACTATTCATTCCATTCTGGACAGTTATACAAGTTTTTTACATTAACAATTTGTATGTCATGCAATTTGCTGTTTTATTTTGTTCTTTCAAGTTGAAACTAATGACTCAACTCTAGCTTGAAAACGATGGAAGATAATCAAAACCCGCAAAATTGTTATGGAATAGTTATATTTTTCACCCTTGACTCATCAAAAGTTTCACTATTCATATCGCCAACTAGCAAATATGATACAATGTAATCTTAAATTATTAAAATTGACGCTCTACACTTTTTATTAAAATTTGACCGCCAAGATTATACGATGTTATCAATTTGCATTCTTTTCGGTAAGTATTGCTTAAAGATGTCGATGTCAAATTTAAAATCATCCGCATGTGGCAACGTGTTGGATTTTCTACTGCTTATTCGATAAAGTATTTCACTTTTTTGTCGTTGAAACGTCCGATTGAATTCCCAGATGCAAAAAGGAAGTTAGATCCAATATGAACTTGAAGAATTGATTTGGGCCAGCCCATTCAGTTTTTTGGTACGAAAACAAATGCGTCCAATTAAATCGACGACTTTTCCAAAGAAAGCAGCATAAGCGACGTCGTCACAAGAAGTGGCGCGAGTCGTCCGATTAATCTCCACCAAACTATATTGAGCGGTCGATTTCCTCCCCATAGACAACACACGCACAGTTTCATTCTGCCTTCGCTTTGGAAAACTGAAAGTAAGGGTCGGCGGCGAGCGAGAGAGAGAGAGAGAGAGAGAAAGCGAGAAGCCATTGGAGTTGGTGGTGGTCGACTCTCTCAAGTCAACTCACTTATCAGAGCGAGAAATCGGAAATTGAAACCGAAAAATGTCGGGCGTAACAAACCAGGAGGAGGACAAGAAACCCACCGATCAGTCGGCCCATATCAACCTCAAAGTCAAGGGCCAGGTCTCTGTCTCCTCCATTCTATTCTCCGATTACATCTCTCCCTTTTCCCTTCTTATATTGTTTTATAAATGTCATCACCTTCTTTTATTTTTATTTATTTTTGGTTGGGGGGGGGGGGTTAGATCTGCATGTATGATGTATCGTCTTGTTTGCATTTGTTTTCAATAGATTTATAATTTGCAAAGAGAAAAGGATAAATCTTTTCGGGTTATAATTTGTTTTTAAAAAACTATTTTGGTAGATATTAAAAAAAGGGGGCGAATTTGTTCTTAACTAAACATAGGTTATTAGAGCCCTGTTTTAGACACACAGTACTCCCCCTTGAATATTAATGAAGAAGATGAGTTTATCAAAGTACAATCTTGCCTCCTGCTTAAGACTGTTCATCCGGCTATATTCTTGCAAGATTTTATTTTATTTTTTATTTTTTATTTTTATTTTTTTATCGGTGTTAATCATTTATTTAAAAGAATTCAAATACTTTATGCTTGTTATTGTTTGATTTGGTATCTTTATTGTGTTGGCAGTATCAATACATAGAAATTGTAGATTGAAGGGATCTATTTTCCTCCTTTTTTATTTGAATATCATAAGATCTTTATCGTACTTTCAACTGACGTAAAAAATCAGTGTTAAATTCTGCAATAGTAACACTGGGATTCGTATCACATAAGCTTGCACCTGCATTTTGACAGCTCTTGAATGTTCTTGGTTCAGTGTATTAGCATTGGTCTATGCATATACATATACAAAATTACTTCTTTTGCATATCTACTTTGCTATTCAAGCAAAATTCTCACATTAGCTTATACATATTATTATTTTATTATTATTAATTTTTTGCTAAAATCATTTTTTTTATATATATTTTGTAATTAGCATCCATTACATATATTTGACATTAATAATACAAATATAATAATAATTGATATAATTTTTTTATATATTATATTAAAATATAATAAAATGAAAAAAATATATATAATATATTATAATAATAAAATAAATGTGCAAGTAAAGATTTGTTGTGTTGTTGAAGGAGACAGAAAAAGAAATGATTGTGAGAGAGAGAGAGTGAGAGGAGAGAGAAATAATGATTAAAATATAATTTATTGGGTGAATAGTAGTTATCCAAATTTGGATAAGCATTGTTCATAGGTAGTTAAATATTTAGATATGCATAAGCCAATGTAGAGGATTTTAGGGTCATATTATGCATATATGACTTTGTATATGCATATGTATATGCATAGACCAATGCTTGTGCTCTTAGATACGTTTGGTTACCAAACTCACATTTACATCTCAATTCATCATTACAACTTTTTCAAATTCCAACAGAAAATATAATAAACAATTCAACTTTTTTAAATCTCAAAATAATAATAATATTAAAAAATAATATTCTAACAATATTTTATCATCTCAACTCAGCTTAGTTTAACATCCAAACGTAGCCTTAAGTACCAGAACACATTTTTATTCGATGTGCGAGGCAATGTCTATAAAGGCCTCATTTGTTTTCAGGAAACTTCTCAATTCATCTTATCTAATCATTATAATTTTTTCAAATTTCTATACAAAATAAAATAAATAATTCAATTTTTCCAAATTATAAATAAAAATAATATTAAAAAATTATATTGTAACAGTATTTTATTCAATTTTTAACTTTTATCTTAATTCATCTCATCTCATTTGCGAAAACAAACGAGGCCTGAACCTTTTCTATTCTACCCTGGAAGTCACTTAATTATCTTTTAAGTGTTAATTTTTAATGAATGAACAGGGCAAGGTTTTTGGAAAACTATAGATGGTTAAAAAATCAGTGTGCTTTAGAAAGAGTTGTACTCTATTATCTCCAGAACGCAAATCACTGTTTAATTCTCCATCTGTCCGTATAATGATGCACCCATGGTATAGTGGTAAGGCATGGAGATCTGCATATAGGTCGAGTTCTATATGCTAATTTTGATCATGTTTTTATTAGGATGGAAATGAGGTATTTTTCAGGATCAAGAGGAGCACTCAACTGAAGAAGCTTATGAATGCTTATTGTGATCGCCAGTCGGTGGAGCTGAACTCAATTGCATTCTTATTTGATGGCCGCCGTCTCCGAGCAGAGCAGACTCCAGATGAGGTCTCTCTCTCTCATTGCGTGTGTTGCATGTTTATGTGCGTGCACAACTGTCTGCATGCCATTGTTTGAGCCCCCAGTTTCAAACTTTCATGTTTGTTTGTGCAGCTGGAAATGGAGGATGGAGACGAGATAGATGCCATGCTGCACCAAACAGGAGGTGCTGTTGCCTAGTTTGTCTGGTCGTTTGTCTAGCAGCAGAGAAATATAAATAGATTAGCATATCTAGAAGACAGTGTTGGGAACTGTAATCATCAATTTATCTCCTGAACAACAGGCCTTTTCTGAATTATGATGTGGGATATGCCTTGTTAATTTCATGGTGTTTTTTTGGTTATTTCCTCGTGCATCATGTGCTTGTCTGACGAAGATTGAATTGTAAACTATCGATGTGGTTCTACGCGCAGCATTATAGACATTGAAATCCAATAGTGGTAGAACCTTTCCGAACATATTTATTCAATCAAGGACGCCATTTAGTTCCTTCCAAAAGATGAGAAAATCAGAGGTTGTAGTCTTGGAGATACGTTATGGTATGAAATTTCTTTTTGCATATTTCCATGTACATACGTCTGTCAACTCACTATCCCCTTGTTTCAGTAATTAAGTACGTCCTTGCTAATGAGGGCCCAAGAGTTTATCTACGAGCTGAGCTAAATATCCCGAACAAGATGGGATTGGGATCGAACGTTTGGGAAAGGCAGTCTACTTTTTTTTTTCTCGATCGAACGTAGCCGTTTCATTACCTATCAAAGACAGTTGCTACAGGATTACCATATGAAAATTAATATCCTTACACTTCATTTACTATTACTTTACTACATTACCATTTTTCTGCCTTTTTGTTATTTGAATATGGATTATAAATCTGAAAATATGATATTTTTGTATAATCTAGAAGAAAATAAATTTAATCAATCAATATAATCATGTAATTTAATTAAAAATAAATTTAATTTTATAAAAATTGACTCAAAGAGTAAAAGAATGTTAATTTTTATAAAATTAGATTTATTTTTAATTAAATTACGTGATAACGTTGGTTGATTGAAATTATTTTCTTCTAGATTATACAAAAATGAAAAGTCTTTTTGCAAATGATTTCTCGCAACAAATCACACACCAATGTTAAATGTAAGATATTCATTTAATATATCTTATTAAATATAGAGGCGGGCGGGGACTCTTATTTTTCTTATTGGCATTAATGTTGGAAAACAAAATTCCGACTACTTTTGAAAGTGCGAGCTTAAACTTGAACAAAAAGGTTGAAAATAAAAATAAGTCGAAAAGAAAATATTTAATTTCCAGTCCCATGCAAAAGGATAAGCATTAATTCAGACAGTACTGAAGGGCAATGGATTTGTTTACATTTCCAAAACTAATGATCCTTCTGCAGTACTCATATCATATGTAGATTCATTCAAATTCAGCATCACTTGACCTGCTAATTAAGTTTTGTTTTGAACTAAGTGGTTGACCAATTTGCCCGTTTCAAGTCATTAAAAAGGAATAGTAATTAGAAAATCTGTACTGGAACAACCTTCCATACATATCAAGTTAATTTGTTTGTTTTAGACCTTTTTAGATTCTCATCATTAGCCACAATTATGACTTTAGCTCATCTGACTACCAAGTGTCATAGTAGTACCCACTCACGAGTAAAGTGCCATGAACCTATATATCAACACAGATGGATGGAGAGACAGAGAGAGAGACTCATGCATTGATGGAGGACAATAAGCAAGAAGGCGTTTTTAAAAAACATTCCAAGTTTCTTCATCGTTGTTTCGTTCTGCTCTCAATCTTTTCCCTCTTTCCCTCCTCCTGTCTGTCTTTCGACTACGGCGAAGCTCTTTCCAAGAGTCTCCTCTACTTCGAATCCCAACGTTCCGGCAGATTACCGCACAACCAACGAGTCTCTTGGCGCCATCATTCTGGCCTTACTGATGGTCTTGAACAAGGGGTTAAGTCCCTTCCTACCCCAACCCTGATTGCTAAACTTACATTGTTTTAAACTCTTCTTTATACAGTAATAGTATCTGTTCTCATGACCTTCCTTTTGGTTTGTTCTGTTTTTGTTCTTCGTCAGGTGGACTTGGTGGGAGGGTACTACGATGCCGGTGACAATGTTAAATTTGGTCTGCCAATGGCTTTTACTGTAACGATGCTGTCCTGGAGTGTCCTTGAATATGGGGAACAGATTGCCGGCGCCGGCGAGTATCTGCACGCGCTGGAGGCGATCAAGTGGGGGACGGACTATTTCATCAAAGCCCACACTCACCCGAACGTTTTATGGGCTCAGGTAATTCAAGCACTTCTTTTCAAATTTGGAACATGTACATCACGCGCTTGGGTAGAGAATGAGATATTATTCCAGAATTGCCGAAAACTTGATTGAATTACAGAACAGTTAGTCATTGGCGTCCCTGTAAATTTCCGTGCGGACATACTTTTAGTACCGTGATTAGCGCGCGTCTCACTCGCGGTTACATGTGGGGTTGCTATTGTTTTTTTCTTCTTTTTGTTTGCCATTGTTTTACTATCCTATTAATTACACAAATGTCTTTTGGTCACGTATTCCCTAATGGGTCATTAGCATATGATTATTTCTCAGGTGGGTAACGGTGATACCGACCACTACTGTTGGCAGCGGCCGGAGGACATGACAACTTCGCGACAAGCTTACAAGGTCGATGCTAACAATCCCGGATCAGATATTGCCGGCGAGACGGCAGCGGCAATGGCAGCAGCTTCAATGGTGTTTAGGAAAACTAATCCACATTATTCCCACCTACTGATACACCATGCCCAACAGGTAATTATTAAGGTTGATAATGAGTGTTGCTATATAAGAATACTGTGTGGTGAGTATACTAGCTAATTAGTTAATTGGTGTGACCAAATTAAAGCTAGTAGAGGAAGCGTTTAACTAATTCTTGTTCTTTAATTTTTAAAATATTAGTCAGAGTTATAATAAAATGGCTGTGATTTACATGCAGTTGTTTGAGTTTGGTGACAAGTATAGAGGCAAGTATGATGAAAGTATTAAGGTTTCAAAAGGGTATTATTCGTCTGTGAGTGGGTACATGGATGAGTTGTTGTGGGCAGCTTTGTGGCTGTACAAGGCCACGGACAAGGAAGAATATTTGAATTATGTGTTGGAGAACGCACATTCCTTTGGTGGGATCACTTGGGCCATGACTGAGTTTAGCTGGGATGTCAAGTATGTTGGTGTTCAAATCATTGCTTCAATGGTAAATCTCTCTCTCTCTCTCTCTCTCTCTCTCTCTCTCATTGTCAAGTTTCGATGCAAACTTGAAAATGCAATACTTCCCTTTATTTTTCAGTTGCTGATGGAAAAAAAGCACGAGAAACACAAGCACGTACTGGAACAGTACCGCTCAAAGGCCGAGCACTTTCTATGTGCTTGCCTAAACATGAACAACGCGACTAATGTGCAACGCACCCCAGGAGGCCTACTGTACACCCGCCAATGGAACAACATGCAGTACGTGTCAACAGCTGCATTTCTTCTCACACTATACTCCGATTATCTCCGAACCTCAAATCAGGAGCTCAACTGCCATAATGGAGTGTTGGGCCCACAGGAAATCTTCTCCTTCGCCAAATCACAGGTTGATTACATCCTGGGTTCTAATCCAAAGGCCTTGAGTTACTTGGTTGGGTACGGCTCTAATTACCCGTACAGAGTGCATCACAGGGGAGCATCTATTGAATCATACAAAAGGAATCAAGGTTTCATCGGATGCACTCAAGGATACGATAATTGGTATGGACGACACGATCCGAACCCTAACACCCTCGTGGGGGCCCTAGTTGGTGGGCCAGATAACAAGGACCGGTTTAAGGATGAAAGGTCAAACTACATACAAACGGAGGCATGCACCTATAATGTTGCCCCCGTAGTTGGAGTTTTTGCCAAACTGCATGGACTGAAGGGTACTGATCTCTCTGATAATCCAAATCTACTCACTTCTAGCTAGCTAAAGTGGATTTATAATTTTCTAGGGATCAGGGAATTTTGGTATCAATTAATTAGTTGGTTTTGGTGGTTGAATTAATTGAGATGTAGTAGCCCCCTGTATAACCCATTTTATCTATACAGAAAGAAATACAACCAAATATGAATAAAATCAATCGGTCAATCAAGTGGACTTGCTTTCATTTTACATGGATCCATAAAAGTTTTACCTTTTGTAATCTCTTAATGAAATTTAAAACAAAAGTCTTAAAATTTGAAACAAAAAGAGAACTCTTACAGATGAAGTTGAGAGGGGAAATAAACAGAGGTTGAGTCATATCACGAGTCAAATTGATCAACACCTACCAACACAAAAAGTAATCGCATTTTGCGACACTTGTAATACGAAGAATCCCAAAGTATGGGAAAGAGAAGTGATATTCACGGACATTTTGGGTCATGCTTTACTCCATGAGTCGCTGTAATCGCGGCTCTTTGATCGTACTAAAAGCCAAATCTGGGGAACAGAAAATCCACTAACTCGTATCCAAAATTACGCTATCAATGAATGGCTGCAAATTAGCCATCGTCATTCAAGACGACAATCAAGCAGGATTACATGCACTTTATTCATATAGAGAGATCAAGTTTTCGAGAAATTTGAAATTTATGCTAAACGTTTTCATAGTCATATCATACATGGCAAGCAGATCTTTAGTTGTACTGTGCTAACACACAAACACACATACATATATATATATATGAAAATTATTTTTTATAGATTGTAGAGTGTGAGATAGTAAATAATAATTGATGTGAAGAATTTTATAGTTACATTTACTGTTTGTTATTCACTGGAATTTTCAAACAAAATTAAATGGCGAATACATATATTATAAAAATGTAGCATATACTCAAATCAATGTGTCTTTGCTTGGTATGGCATAGCTCGCTCTTGAATAGCCCAAAAGGGTTGTTGGATAGCTCAGACCTATGCTGGACAGTATTCAGGCCAAACTTTGAACTGTCAAGAATTTAATGGTTCTAAAGAGTACAGAACAGAGTACATTGCTTGAAAGGTGAAGAAAGCGTGATGCCCAGCAGTCATGGTTAATGAAGTGCTGCGAGGATAATATAAAATAATGATGGGTGCCTCCAAACATACCCATGAAATAAAAGCTGAGAGATGACAGTCGAAAATATTTTTCGAAATTCTTATCTAAATTTAAAATTCTTAAATAAATATTTAATAGATAGATATATGTAAAATAAAACTTCAATTGCTCAGCTCTATAAAGCCCACAGCTTCAATCGGGTGAGTAGTATTAGAGCTCAGCGTCGTACAGAGCTATACTAAAAGACATCGTTGCTATTGTACAGTGGCATTGGGCCTTGGTGAGGTCGAGGTTTCCGTCTTGAAGCCTGATATTATTATAGCCCAAAGGTGATTAGGTTTATTGGGCCATGGCCTCTACTTATTTTTACACAGGAAATCATGTAGAAATTGAAACGGCAGGCCCAACGATTAGGCTTTGTTAGAAAATGCTTTAGTTCCCTGGAGCTCGTGATCCCCTCTCCTGCGATAATCAGCCCTCTTCCGCGCGCTATGTATTTAGAGAAATGAAAAATATCAACTTACATCCTCAACACACCGTGTTGAGTTGAAAAAAAAAAAAAAAAAAATTTATTTACACTCCACAGTTTCAAGATTGGAATCACCTAGAGTTGCCTCTTCCACAGCATCAAATACCTTGTCGCATCAAATACCTTGTCAACCGTCTGACTCGCCACTCCTTGCTTGGCCTCCCGTAGCTTCTCCTCCGCCACCATTTTAATCTCTTCCATCTTTTTAAACACTTCAGCCAGCGAAACCGCTTGCTTCGCCTCCCAGAGCTTCTCCTCGGCCATCTTTTAATACTCCTCCTTGTTGAAGTCCATGTCAAGCAGTCTACAATAACTGCTAAGCAGGTAATTAAAAATTGAATGCATTCATGTAAGTGAAGAGATAGTATGTCCACCTATAAATTGAGGCTCTTAGCGAGAGCCTCAGATACACCAAAGAAGAAGAGAAAAGAGAGAAAGAGACAAGAGAGCTCTGAGAGAAAAATATGAGTTGAGTTGAGCTGAGCTGAGTTGAGTTGAGTTGAGTTGAGTTGAGTGGAGTGGAGTGTGACCCTCCTCCTCTATAATATTTTCTTGTGTTCCACTATTTATTAGTGAAGCTCTTTTCTGTAGACGTAAGCAGTTGCCAAATCACGTTAGATTCTTGGTGTCACTATGTACATGTTGGGATGTATGTGGAGACTTTTCTTGAGCTAAAAATCGAGAAACAGAGTGTCTGTTTGACGTGCGCTCGAACGAAGCTCAACTCGTGAGTTCGCTCAAGTCTCGAACGATAGTAAGCTCGAGCGAGACATAAATCCTAGTGTTCGCTCGAGCCCCACTCGACCCAATGTTGTTTTGGTCGTTCACTCGATGCGTGCTTAATATGCCGCTTGAGCGAAGAACGCAAATTTTGCTAGATTAGGGTTTCCAGTGCCGTTTGCTAGATATATGTCATGTTTGACTTGTTTTGAGCCACAATATATTTAAGTTGGGAAATAATAATTTAAATATCAAATTAAATTATTAATTAACATATAGTTAGTGTAATTGTAAAATATGAAAAAAAAAATTAAAAAAATTATTATTAAAAAATAATATTATATTATTATTTTGACTAATTCAATGGTTAATCCAATATGAAGTTGTGGTTAGGGAGATTTTAAATTTATGAAAAATATATATTTTTCATCAAATTTTAAAGATAAATTTGATCAAACCAATGTCAATGCTCTTAGTGCATGCATGTAAAAAGTCATATATATGAGAAATTCTATTTGTAGTCATGAGTGAGAGACTACATGTGCAACCTCATTGATGAATGAGGATAAAATGAAAAAAATTTATTTTAAAAAGGATATTATTGTAATTTTAAATTTTTTTTAAACATAATTGTATGAACTTATATGAGCAATTCCTATTTGGAAGATGAATGTAGACTAACTCTATATATAAAACACACCATATAATTAATAATATTCTCAATATCGTATTATAAACTTCCCAATAGCTAGCTTACATATACTTCTTAATAATTATAATTTTGTTATAGTTGATCAACTTGATATCGCGATTTCTTCAACGTACGTGAAAATCGGGTCGTCGACAAGTAAAAAAAAGGGCTGCAAATGCTAATTAATTAATAGGGTTTCGATAATTATATTTATTTAAAATAAAATTTGAAGTCTTATATAGTATTCTTATATATAATTTTCTTATAATTATACATCAGTGATTCATTGTAAAAACCCCAAATAAAAACTAAAATCAACACGATAATTATCATTTTCAAAAATCAACTAATTAATATTTCATATCTACGTCAACTATATATATTATTTTCCTATTCAAATCCATGCATTACTTTGGCACCCCAAGTCTTCAGACATGAATAAAAGAAAAACACAAAAAAGTTCTCAAAACCCTGCATCAGGATCTTGTTTTTATTTTTATTTAGACATTGTAGCCCAAGTCGCTAGGCTTTATTAGAAAATGCTTTAACTCCCTCTGGCGGCTCTTCATCCCCTCTCCTTCGGTAATCATGAGCCCCATCTTCGTGTTCCTCCGACCTACGCTTCACAGATTCAAGTTTCGAGTCTCCCAAAGTAGCCTCTTCCATAGCATCAAATGCCTTGTCAGCCGTCTGACTAGCCATACCTTGCTCGCGATCGGCCTCCCGCAGCTTCTCCTCAGCA
Organism: Juglans regia; assembly: GCF_001411555.2. Classification (NCBI taxonomy): domain Eukaryota; kingdom Viridiplantae; phylum Streptophyta; class Magnoliopsida; order Fagales; family Juglandaceae; genus Juglans; species Juglans regia. The sequence continues at coordinate 36,477,714 of NC_049902.1, read as the reverse complement.
ATCTTTTTAAACTCTTGAGCAGTCGAAGGCGCTCTCTCTTGATCTGCTGATTCACGGATATGGCTTTCCTTGCAGCTTGCTTGGCTATAACTCTGAAAACGTACGTTCGATCATACTTAACACAGTACTTCGATCAATCCAGGATGAGATTCCGAGATGGTATAGCAGATGATATTAACAAATAATTAACCGCCATATATACATTAGGCGCCTTAATTTACACTATCAATATTAAAAAAATCCGAGCAAAGAGTAATTAATTAGCAAGGAAATTGAAAAGATAGAGCACATTCGTCGTACCTTAACGGACTTCATGTAGACATATGCTGTCAAGGGCTTGGCTAGGAATACTGATGATCGTAGGGAGGTATTGATCAGGGGAAAGAGATGGCCACCCATATCGGATACCCTATAGGCACACAAACTCAGATAATTGCAGAGTTTTCCTGAAATCGCGTTAGTGGATGACTAAAGTGAAATATTGGATGTGATGTATGTATAATATAGTTCAGAGATCATGTGGGCATGCCGCATGTGGCATTCGTGTGACGTGGCTTCATTCGCTGGTGCTTCAGCCTTCACTAGCAACGTGGTGCTGAATAGATTTGCCATTTCGACAAAGGCATGCAATTATTTTTGTATTTGTCAGATAGGCATAAATTAAAGGTTCTACATTATGTCTCCTTCCTCAGGTCCCCTCCTTGACCTTTTTCCGGCTGGGCCTCTCTTGCAAACTTCCAAGGGCTATAAAGACCATTAATTTACCCAATAAATTTATGCTTTGGGTAGAGTTTGAAAGGGATAGAAATAGTCATTCTCGGTCCATTATGATAATTTGGATCTCGATTGGTATAGTCGAGAGCCCCCAGTGTGCTCTGGTGTGACTGTGCTTACGTTTATGACAGTGAATGAAAAATAATTACTGAAAATGTAAAAGTGAGATGAACACACAGATTTACATGGTTTGACATATTGTCTACGTCCATGAAGGTTTTGGGAAGGAGACAATCCACTATAATAAGCTTATTTACAGTCTCTCATACTTTCTGTACAATGGAGATTAGAGCTCTATTTTTCTGGCAGAGATCTTATCGCTAAAGCTCCTCTCCTGAGATTGAAGAAGCTGAAGCAGAAGTCGAGGTCAAAGAAGTCCCTTGGAGTGGTCTAGCCTTTTCCTTTTATATCTCTCCTCTTTTCGTGTGCCACTAAGGAGTGGTAAGGATTGATCACCTTTCCTTAACCGACTAGGTGAGCGAAGATTCACTTGCTCATTTGCTACAGCAGTATTTTTCATAAAAATAAAAGCCAAAAGTTTGAGAACACTTATCTGGAAAAACTTCATATGCTCGTTCAGTGATTTTAGCGCGCTAGAAAATCGTCATTCTTTCGCTTCCGGTGTGAAAGCAACTCAGATCCCACAGATGGCACTAACTATTAATGCCAAAAATTGCACAACAACCTAAAAGGGGAGAAATAGTCATTTACGGCCCGCTATGACGATTTGGACCTCGATCTGTGTATTTTGGAGCCCCCGGTGTGGTTTAGTGTGCCTATACGTATGTTTATGACAGTGAATGAAAAATAAATAGTGAGAATGTAAAAGTGAGATGGACACACATATTTATGTGGTTCGGCATATTGCCTAGGTCCACAGGGGTTTTTGGGAAAGGGAGAGTCTAGTATAATATGTTTATTTACAATCTTTCATGATCTCTCATACTCTCTGTACAACGGAGAAAGCTATATTTTTTTGGTAGAGATCTTGTCGCTAGAGCTCCTCTCCTAAAGTTGAAGAAACTGAAGCAGAAGTCGAGGTCGAAGAAGTCCCCCTGGAGTGGTCTAGCCATTTCCTTTTATATCCCTCATATTTTCGCCAACCCCTTGGGAGTGGTGAGGATTGACCGCCTTCCCTTACTTGTTTAACATCTTCATTTACTTTCTGTTTTCTTCTTTTCTTTTCAATGTCCACCTTCCCTTTATCCTGACACATTTGTCTCCTCTTTGTCTCCCCTTCCTCCATCTTCTTTTGTCTTTTAGTAGTGAGACATTCTCATTGGGCAAGACTATAGGCTTACTTTAGGCTGTGTATATTTTATTCCTTTCAGGATGGTGTTAAATTAAGTCGTGTATAATATGTGGCCTTCGGCAAAAAGCAGGAAGACTCTTTCAAGATTGAAATTAAATTAAAACAATAGCAAAATCATAAGAGAAGGCATATGAAAACCAAAAACTCTATGTACAGTCACTTTTGTGTATCCTTTGAGCACTACACTGATATGATTGGTTTCATCACTTTTTGTTAATATAAAATAATTGATTTAGTCAATCACATCAATAGAATATACAAAAAATATATAAAAGTAACTATATATAACAGAACTCTAAGAAAACACAACAGCATGCCCACTTCAACGAGGGATATTGTTGTTCTCGAGTTCTCGGGCTATGATGTGGGTCCTAACCTCAAATGTACCCATTCATATATTTTATTTTATTTTTATTATTTCTTTTTTCTTAATAATTAAAAAAATATTGGTAAATTTATATTATTTTTTAAAAAAGTTAAAGATATTTAAAAAATGCTTAAAAGAAAAAAAAAATTATTTACACTGATATGCATATTTGGGATACAAATTTGGCTCGTTTGAATAGTGAGATCAGATGAGATAATTTTTTATGAATTGAATATAATATTATTTTTTAATATTATTATTATTTAAAAATTTTAAAAAAATTAAAAAAATTAAATTATTTATTATATTTTATATAAAATTTTAAAAAAATTATAATGATTCATTTTTCTATCCAACCCTTTGTGTCGTATTGTCCTTTATACACGCACACGTTGCATAGGTTTATCCGAACAAATAATGATAAAGTTACTACTCTACTACTAGCCATCTACTACATTTTTTATATTTAATTTTTTATTTTACTTAATGATTAAGGAAGTGTGTATTAGTAAAGCTATATATATTTTTTAATTCTTTCTTAGTGATTAAGAATGTTAAATAAATACTTCAAATAAAATGATAAAAAAATAAAAAAATTTGAAATACACTTAGATAGTAGATGAATAGTAATAGGGTAGTAATCCTATCACTATCCTAACATTAGGTGGGCAGTCAACTCTGTGTGGCTGTAGTGTTTTACCTTTCTGGTATCCAATTCGATTTTGTTTCATTTTTTTAAATTTCATGGGACTAGAATAAAATGCAAAGAATTCTCACAAAACCTCAAAAACAGGAAAAACCTTCCTTAAGTTCACTCGTCCAAACCCAATTAATCCTCGCAGCTTCGGCAATCATAACTCGTTCGAACATGATTTAATTTTTTTTAATCTTCAAACGAAATTAAACCATGAAACCTAAGCTTTTCGAGTCAGAATTCGAGAATGTATGTGAAGGCATCTTTACCACCCAAGAAGTAAGAGTTTCAAGAGCGCCATCCGAATATAGAGACCATTCTTTGCTTGTCTAAAATAAGCAGCCCTTGGATCCCTATCAACTTCCACAGTAATCTGCACAAATTAATGACAAGTCTAGATAAACCAGTAAAATACATGCGAAGAACTTAATGTTGACGATCACAAAAAAACATGTCAATGTCACTTAAAACATCGAGTGATTACCTCATCAAGCCTGGGGAGAGGATGCATGACCACAGCATGCTTCTGCATAACATCCAAGACAGCCTGATCAACGATGTACTTGCCTCGAGCTTCTTCATAGAGGTCGAGTCTCTCTCCAAACCTTTCTTTCTGAATACGAGTTTGATACACTACATCACACTCAGAAGCCACTTCCATTAAATCAGAGCTTTCTTCCCACTCCACTCCCTGAGATGTCAAGTAGGCTTTTATATCATCCTGAAACGAAATGAACATATTCAGAGACCTAAACACTAATTTTTTCTTTAATTTTTTTGACTTCTCGTTTGCCTAAATCAACAAAACTTGAAATTCGCAGCAAGAATTTCTTCACCGATTAGCACTCGTTTGAGATCATTCCATGAAACATGGAATACCAATAGGTGAATTTGAGAGACAATTGCATCAACACTGACCTTCATTTCTACCACATCGGGAGAGACAAAGTAAATCCTCACATCTTGGTACTTGGCAAGCAAGTAAGCAAGTGAGCGGACAGTCCTTCCATTGGCAAGGTCACCCACTAGCGCAACTTTGATGCCATCTAGTTTTCCTACCTCTCTTTCAATAGTATAGACATCCAAAAGAGCCTGCATAGCACACAAAAGCAGGGAAAGATCTTTGAACAAAACCATTTGTGAAACTTGCTACCAGCAATCAAAAAGTGTGAAGTGATAAATAATCGTCAAATGCAGATATAGAACATCATCGTGCCTCCAGATTAGAATGTAAAAGACATAATTAAATTCACCATGACAGAAAACCAATCATTACTATAATGGTTTATGAAAATACTTGCAGATGAACACAACATATTGTGTTTTGCAGCATGCCTTGGATGCAAGATGCTGCTTACCACCCACATCATATATCAAGAGAAGATTAAATAAAAACATATTACCAAACCGTTCCCAGTATATGGTGCTCATTATATCAAAGAAAAAAGATGTTCATTCTTCATCAATAGACTTAAGTTTCAACTGTCCGTACATGTAGAGCAACTAAGCTGAAACAGATAGATGTGTATTGATCTGGTGTACAGGTTCTATGCTGATCTTCACGTTTGTATATGTATTGGAATAGCAATTCTGCATTAATAAACACCTGTGGTGTATAACTATTCTTTGTATGAAAAGAACAAAATGCCCCTTTATTACAGAATATAAGTAGCAAATTGGACAATGCTCATGGAAAACGCTCTCACCGAAGGCAACATTTCGTCTCCAGTTTCCTACTTATGCATTTGATTTTTCTTTTCTCCCAACACAATCTGCTTATAGACTGTTCTAAGGAATTTACAGACTATCAAAAAAAAAAAAATTCAGTATCATAACTAAGAACAGCATTTGGCATACCTGTGTAGGATGTTGCCCAGGACCATCGCCAGCATTAATAATAGGAATGCCAGCTATAGCTGCTGCTCTTTTGGCAGCACCACTTTCAAAGTGCCGCATCACAATTATATCAGAATAACCCTCAACTGTCCTTATAGTATCTGCAAATCAAACTCCTATATCACAATCAAAATGCAGCAACCAACCACTAGGAAATTGATCAAGCACGTGAAAAGACTTACCTTCAAGTGTTTCACCTTTAGCTGCTGATGAAAACTCCCGTGCATTTTCTGTTGTCAAAACTTCCCCACCTAACCGTTTCATGGCAGACTCAAATGAAAGCCTAGTCCTAGTGGATGGCTCGTAAAAGAGAGTAGCCATAAGATAACCCTTAAGGATTTGGCTTCCGGGATAATTATTTTCTATCTTCTCCATGTCATTCGCAACTTCAAATATGGCACTGAGAATATCCCTATTAAATTGTTGGGCTTCAATTATATCATCAAGTTGAAATTTCTTCCCTATGGAAAAAGAAGGTGCAGTCTCAACTTCCAATGAATGGCACTGGATTCTGTCGAATCGGTCAGTTTGTTCCCATTTTGATAGTATACTATGGGGTAATAACCTCGAATGTGACTGATACATTGACTTGATGCATCCTGATTGCTTGAAGAAAAGATTTGAAGGATTGCACGAAAGCTCTTTGTACCAATTTAATGTTTTGGGAGCAGCCACGCTCCCCTGCAATGAACATGCGAAAAACGAAGATGAAATAGCCATTCCACTTCACAGAGTCAGTCTATTAGGTACGGTTTCAAGAACTTTGGAACCCTGTAATTACAAACAACAACAATATTAAGTTAGAACAGAGAAAAATAATAATAAAATACAACACGATCTGAATTAAATTCAACGAGGCATTTGAATTACAACACGTTGATTAATAAGCACTTTAGAATATTTCACAAGTAATTGCAATATCGAAAAAGAAAAGGTAGAATCCAACATGGAAATCAAACTTCTCTCATTTAATGATACATTACATTCTGTGAACAGTAGAATCGAAGTGAAACCCGTTAGATAGAGAGAGGAATTGAGAGAGGAAAATAACGAGACAGAGACAGGGCGGGTAAGAGTAAGCTTACAAGCCCGGCGGTTTGTTCACGGCAACGATGCGTGGGGCTGCTACGTCAGATTCGTTGGCGGCACTTCGAACGGGGGCTGTGCAATACGGCGGCCGTTGTGGAAAGTGGGAGATTGGCAGGATGCAGGGATAGAAGCGAGCGACAGAGGAGGAAACGGTATGAGAGACCGAGAGAGTGACGGAGAGAGAAGCAGACACGGACGAGATTTACCTGTGTCGGGGTGCTGCAACAGACGACAAACGGGACAGTGCACGACGGGCGGTGTGGCGTGAGTGTGGGTGTATTCTGATGTCTTTGGCGTGGAAGGCTGAAGAGGGTTGAATGGCGAGCTGTTGTGGGAGGCGCTGTTGGCGGTAGCCCAGTGGTGAGCGACCGCTGAGAGTTTTAGAGAGAGAGGTGGGCGGCAACGAGAGAGAGAACGACTGAGAGAGAGAAAGAGGCTGAGGGAGGGAGAGAAGCTCATAGAGGTTATAGGCGTGGACTTGTGGTCGGACGTCGAGGAAATGAAGGGAGCATAGCGTTGAGCTTGGGCAGCAGAAACTCACAGAATGAGAGAGCGGGACGGACGGAGAAAGAGGGCTACTGGAAGAGAGAGGGAGGAGCGGAGAGAGTAAGAGCGAGAGAGAGAGAGAGGCGCGGGGGCTGTTCATCACTTGTACAAAACAGCGTGGTTTCGTTCTCCGTCTTTTATTTCCTGGGCCGGCTGGGCTTAAACGGATATTGGGCCTAGTCTTTGGGCTGGGTCATGACAAAATCCACTCTGAATACAAACTCAGAATACCAGTCTCAATTGATTTCATTTGCTAGATTGAACATTTGCCCTGACTAGTTTAAAGTCTTCGTAGTACCTACACTACAGAGATCAAGCATATTTGTTCCACGGCATAATGACGAAATCCCTAATATAAAGCTCAAACTTGAACATCAGATTCCTCTTAAACATTAAAAATAAAAAATAAAAAATAAATAAATTGAAGCCAAACCAAAAGGCCGAAAAGCAAAAGGGAAAAAAAGCGAAGATAAACAAACATCTTTTCATCAGGTCTGCGCATACTATTCACGATTAAATATTGGCCCGGATCATTCAATAAAAAGGATTATTCCCAAAAAATAAAAATAAAAATAAAAATAATAATAAAACTAAGGAAGGAATAACGATACTGACAAATCTTCTCAGTACCAAAACTTGTAAAAATTAAACCTGTTTGATTAATAAGAAAATGAATAAAACTACAAGAAAAGATCCGATGACAAAATGAGGACTTCAGAGTTCTGCAGTAATCTCCGGCCACCAAAAACAAGGAGAAGTACACAAATATACAATCGTTTCCTCGGCAACCGAACGGAGTGTTAGGAAACCGAAGACGAAACTGAGAGAGAGTATGGCTTTTGGATATTTGAAACAAATATTAATATAGTAGAGATACTGAGAAATAACAAAATGATTAAATAAAAAATAGAGGGATTGAGTTTGGATTTACGTACAGGAGAAGGAAGAAAGAGGAGAACGGTCACAGCAGCAAAAACCTTCCCGAGAGAGCTGTCTGTTTGCCACGAAAATATTTAGCTCCGAGAAACAGATATGGTTTTGGAGTGAGATTTTTAGAAAATTAATAAAATAAACAAAATGAAACGAAAATAAAATTACGAAAGCTTTAACCAAATTTATATATAGTGATATTCGATGAATTTATGAAAAGTTTTTTTTGGCGGAAAAAAGGGGAAAGGATTCGCGGTAAAAAGATATGTTCGATTTCATTTAATTTATGGTAAAGTGACTTGTGACTGATTTGGATTCCCGGAATTTCATTCCAATCTTAGGATCCACAGTAAGAGATATATGAATGGCTCAAGGCTCAAGGCCCAAGGGAATGTTTGGCAAACAAAATGGAATTTTCTCATACATATTACCTAATAATTTAATATGATTTGTATTAAAAATTTTTAAAAAAAAACCTTGTTTTGTATTCTTGTATTAGGTTTCAATCTACTTTTGGATACTATTAAATGTTTAATAAATATTATAAATTTTTTTTCATATGTTTAAGACTGGTTTGAATTCAAAAATGAAATAAAATAGTTTTAGATTTTAGATCAGATAAGATGTTTTTTAATATTATTATTATTTTGAGATTTGAAAAAGTTGAATTGTTTATTATATTATATTAAAATTTAAAAAAATGATAATAATGAAATGAGATAAAATGAACAGTTTCCAAATCTGGTGCGGGCAAAAATGGAAGGGAAAAACACAAAAAAGGAGATGAAGATGGAGGCTCTCCGTCTATGTGGTGCGGGCGAAAAAGAAAAATAGACGATATCGTGGTGGGTAGTGCAGCAAGGGAGCTTCGTTGGCAAAGGAAAGGCTGTTATGGAATGAGCGTATTTGAAGAGAGAGAGATCGAGAGATTATGGTTGCGTTTGGATGTTGAAGTGAGTTGAGTTGAGATAATAAAATATTATTAGAATATTATTTATTATTATTATTATTATTTTGGGATTTGAAAAAGTTGAATTGTTTATTATATTTTGTATTGAGATTTAAAAAAGTTGTAATGATGAGTTGAGATGAGTTGAGAGGATTTTTGGTTCCAAACGAAGCCGTGTTGCTATTTGGAGAGAAATAAGATTTAAAAAAATGATGCATATAGCTACAGTTGATCATGAAATATGTTGAGTCACTAATAGTCAAAATATTTGGCTGATACAAAAGGCACTGTACATGGCCTGGCTGGCATAATGTTCAACTTTCAAAATGGAAGTATGGAATTGGATACCCCTCCTCCAAATTAAAAAATAAATAAAATAAAATAATAAAATAAAAATAAAAATGGCTGATGGCTAACCCAATGCATATGATTTTGACCTCAAATTAGCTTAATTCTTGGCTTGCAAGAACAAATAGCTAAACCCATGAGAATGCCCTTAAAGTGGATAAATATACAAATAAACCATGAAACTGCCCAACAAACCATGATCATGCCGCTCTGAAGCCTTGTGATGATCCACCCCCGACGTATTTTTTCATTAATAAATTTATTTTACTTGAGAATTAAAAAAAAATTCCAAATAAACAAACAACAAACACTTAGACAGAATGTTCTCATCGAGACAAAACTAAAAAACATCGGTATGAATCAGACCGATCCATTCATTTGACATAAAACCATGGCTGCTTTACTATCGTAATAAATAAACGCTCCAAGACCGGCTGATATGACCAATATAGAGAGTATAATGCACTATCAAAGTAAATTGCTTCATTGCATTGTAGGTGGACAACCTCTTGGGGCTTGGGGTGGTTGTGGCGGATGAGGCCGAGGCGGTTTAGGAGGAAATGGGAATGGAGGACGCAGAGGCTGTGGTGGCAGAAATGGGAATGGCACTGGGGTCAATGGCCCTCCATACCCACACATCCCGTAGAAGCACAAGACACGAACGGAGCATCTATTTCCACATTTGCCACAGTGTAACGGGCTGATATTTGTATTGATGCATTGACCACGACAACATTGCCAACTAAATGGACATCTAATCCCACACAAGCCACAGTTGTTGACATCTGAACTCACGTCTACACAACGGTTTCTACAACACCGCCTTCTGCCTGGAAACTCTCCCTGTTTGCATATCCAAGGCCTTTTCCAACACCCAGGGTCACGCAGGGGTTGGTGGTGGTGATTTGTGATTTTCCCAAGCCATGGCGAAGATGATGACAAGCCATCCTCCACATTCTGTTGCACCATTTTCTTAGGTACTGCATTTCCTTCCACAATCACATGCCATAGCACTAAAAGTAGGAGCCAAATAGCAATATGAACATTAACTCGCTGCGTCATTCTGGGATGCGCAACTAACAGGCAGGTAGGCTTATGGTGATATAAATATATTGCTATTTGGCTCGTGAGGAGGAATATGCATGCACTGGTGTTAGGTGAGGAGGAATTCTTTCTTTTCCTCGTTGTACGGTGGGGCTTGAGGGTTCATGTTTTTCGTACATGGCTTGGTATTGAGGAACTCATGTTGTGGTCGGTAGACCTGGTGTGGATTAGCAATTAATTACGTGATAAGAAGGTTTTTCTCTGCTTTGTGCATGGATAACTTTATTGCTTTTCCAAGTCCATGTTAAAAGCCAAGTGTAACGGTACGAGCAAACCATTTCCAAGATTATTCTATTTCTCCCAAACAGACTGGCCCTTTTATGGTGATAGGTCCGTATGTGACAGACCTCCAGCCCCCATCATTCTTCATGGATCGATCTATAAACCATTGTTTACATGTCAATACTTGAAATGATACCACAAATCAACTAGATAAAAGCAGGCGGGTCGTCACAACACAAAATATCCATTCGACTTTGGGTGTAACTGGAACAGTCCAATTTACCATTTATGAGGAAATGATCAGATAATTGTAAAGCAAAGCCTTAAATATGTATCAAGGAAATGAGCTTTTAAATGCCATTCAAGCAAAGGTGCAAATCATACCAGACAAGAACAGGCACTATACTCTCTGCACAGCTTCATGCATCCAATCTACCAAACCACCAGACTCTTTGGGGGGGTGGAAACTTCCAGACATCGGGCGCAAAGCCACCATGTATAGCAATAATTGAAACCTACTTCCCCCCCCCCAAAATAAATAAAAAAAAGCCTAGTCATTACCATTAATGCTAGTTTTGAAAACCCTACAAGAAAGCGAAGATAACCGTCTATGCAGGTATCCATTCAAATGCTTGCTCTGAACAATATGGATTCATATCAAGAATTGGGAAAACAAAGATTTGAAAACTTCACATGCAAGGTGTAAAAGTCCATTGATTATGAGAAAGGCAGAATATAACCATGACAAACAAAGTGTTACTTAAATGAGAGTGATCAGATTCATGTTTATTCCAAAGACTAATACACGATAAATCTAATTAGAAAAAGTCAATTTTCATTATCTTCAGCATTCCCCTTTTCTTCATAACGGCGCTTAAACTTGGCAACCTGCCCAATACTTTCGGCCATTTGGCGTTTGGCCCTAAAGTGGTACACTTTACCAACATGGTGTATTTTGGTCATCATAACGTGCATCAATCTACCACTCTGTGTTACATAGGATATCCATTGCAACTGAGGGTGCAATCCTTTCTTCATTTTTCACTAATCTGTAATTGGAAGAGGAGGAAGCTTTATGTTAGTGCACTGTCTTAGTTAAACCACAATTCTAAGGCAATATTCAATAGAAAACAAATAGTTCTCCCTCCTCTCCTCATCAACAAAAAAAATACGAAAATTGCTTTTATAGTTGTGAAGTGAATGACGCACAAAATGCAGTAAAATAAAGACGCTGCTTGAATCTCATTTAAATTAAATTCTAACATAATATATCAAACGCATACTTAAAAAAAAAAAAAAAAAACATTTTATAAATAAGAATATGTGCTTGAGGGAATCGAAAAGAAAAGTCATGTGAAGGTAAGCTGCGTGGCTCGGCATTTTAACGAACAATTGGCAGCCATATTAGTCATGGCAATAAAGGTGCTAGTCTCCACGTATATGCAACTGATTTTGGAATAGGTTGGAATAGGTTTTGGCTAATTTTGAATGAAGAGTTCATCCCACAATAAAGACATGAATAAAGCAAACACTAAGCACCCACTTCAAGATTTTAAACCTAAAATCAAGTGATTTTCCCTATGAGTCTCGCATTCGGAAAGACAAACACTAGCACTTCATTTCTTGATTGATCTCGGAAAACATTAAGGAAAGGAAAGTGAAAGCTTTATTCCACATAAATTTCAGAACCAAAGAGAACACAAGCGTCAAAGAAAATGGAAATGCAACAACCCTATATAAAATTTTCTATTTGTGATCATAATGATAAAAACACAGAGATATCGAAACAGAGATAAAACTTAATTGTGTGTGCTATGAGATAAAACTTAAAAGATAGGAAGGAATAGAAATATAGAAATCAAAAGCTAAGGGCGCGAGAGAGTGGAAGAGATAGACAGACAGTTGCAGGGAGCCGATGATCGAAGCGAAACGCAAGCGAAGGAAGCGGCGGCATACACCTTGTTGTTGGACAGAGAAAACGGCGTGTAGTAATGATGAGCCTTATTGGACCGTTGGCTATTTTTGGGCTTCAGTAATCCGAATGCGTTTGGGCTTCCACATCACATCTTTGAAAGGAAAACTTCAGAAAAAATTAAGGGATTGTTTATTTTTAAGATTAGATGAATTTAAATTTAAATAAAATATTATTAAAATAAATTTTTTTAATATTATTTTTATTTAAAAATTTAAAAAAATTAAATTATTTATTTTATTTTTAATTCTTCTATATACAACTGGGATAGGAACCATGGTGGAAAATCGTGGTGTAATCGATTAACAAAAAATTTTTGCAACTTCTTAATATTTTATATTTTATATTATTTTTAATTATTTTTATTATTTTTTATTAAATATTTATTATATGAATAATAAATAAATAATTTAAAATAATTTAAAAAAATAAACTTAAAAAAAATTTAAAATATGAAGTGTGATAGAAGTTGTGTAGAAAAACTAATCGGTTAATACCATGTCAGATGATATATTAAAAAACATAAAAAAGGGAGGAAATAAGCAAAAGGTGAGAGACGCATCATCGTGGGTATTGGAAATTGAAAGCAGAGAGCATCTTCGTGTGTGGGTCGAAATCGAAAGCAAAGAGTGACCGTCATGTGTGGGTCGAAATCGAAACCAAAAAGTCTCTGTGGTTGCAACTCCCCTCAGTAATGACGATGACTGTGTAAAAGGCTCGCTCAAAGGTCAAAATGCCATTTGGACATATTGCGGTTTTGCCATGAACTTTACCCGCAATTTATATCATACTTGTCCCAAAAAAATTGTGTTATAAATGCACGTTTGGCTGCTGCTTCTTTTCTTCTTTTTTTTTTTTTCAATCTGTGGGTTGTGAACTAAATTTAAAGCGTGCTTGGAGTCCGGATGAGAAAGAGAGAGAGACCTAAAAAGGCTCAAAAAATCTACTCAACTTCCTACTATTCACACAATCTCTACATTCTACATTATTTTTAATTTTTATTATTTTTTCTTTTATTAAATATTTATTATATGAATAATGAATAAAAAATTTGAAATAATTTAAAAAGAATAAACTCAAAAAAAAATTAAAAAAAAATATAAAAAATTTTAAAAATTTAAAAAAGTGTAGAGTGTGGAGTGTGGTGGAGGTTGAGTAGCAAAGCTCAAAAAGGCCGAGTCTTTGGAAAGAAAACAGGCAGTATTACATTTATTGACCTGCCACTTTTTCTTCTTTTTGCAGTTGATCCTTGATATTAAATCCAGGAGCTTAGAAAAGAGTAATATCTATGTATCTTGGAGGAAAAAAGTTTTTTTAAAATATTTTTCTCTTTTTAAGAGTTTTGGTCTTTGTAAAGATGCTTACTCTTCGACGATGTACAGATCTCTACCGTTACGGTTTCCTCCACTTTCAATCTCAAGCTCTATTTTACTTTCCAATTTTCTCCTAAGTTTTCTCGAAAAAGTAAAGAGAAGACTTCGTGGGGATGGAGAAGATGAAGACCAGGGGGATGGGGATGTAGAAGACAAAGACCAAAATGAATTTCGAACTGTTTGTCTTCGTTTGAAACACATCGGGGGGGATTGGTTAGTTTTTATTTTGCCGCGTCGTACGCGATGCCGCGGGTTTCGCCACCCCCGGTTGCAAATAGAAATTTTCTTTATTTATTTTGCGTAAGAATTTAAAAAAAATTATAGTGATTAGACCAGAGAAATTGTAAAAACAACGAGAGCTAAGAATAACAAACATGCGGTGAAAAATCATAATTTCACGTGTCATGACTGTCGGAAAAGAATCAAACGATGCCCCCCATTTTCCCGATGTGTCCATGCTATGTGTGGCTATATGTGCTGTGTGTGCGGTTCCGTGAGTCGCCTCGTGCAATAAAGATGTTGGGCATTGCTTAAGCCGAGTCATTTCTCTCATTTCAGTTGTGGGGCTGTGAAGCCGATCTTTACTCAGTTGAAAAATCAGATAGCAGTCGAATGGTACTGGAAGACGAAGTGTTTTAGAAGTAGTAATAATTAATATATCTTATTAAAAAAATAGTATAAATGGGCCCATTTTTCCCTGGAGAAAGGGCGAGTGTGAAGTTTGGCAAGTCTTACGCATTTTGAGGCTTCTCTAGGGTATCACTCAACCCTGTTCGTCTGTTCTTTCATTTCTCAAATTTCCGTCCACTTCTATTACGAACACTCACCATATTTTTTAGTCTGTTACATTAAGCTGTGGATTTTCGGTTTTGCTCCACTGGACTAGCAAACAGGGAAAAAAAAGTAAATATAAACTGTAAGCACGGACCCAAATACATACTAATTCCACATTCATTAGCACAAATCTGCAAACAATACCTAGTAGTATTTTACATGACACACGAAGCACATCATGATAATATTACAGAGTCAAAAGGCAGAAAGCATACACACAAAGGGTGCTGCAATAATGTAAACCCTGTTTACTTATTTTGACATCTGCTAGCATCCATTTATTAATACATATACAAACTCATACAGCAAACTGCAATACCAAACACACGTGATCTGGTGATCAGAGTCTGATTCTCAATGCATAACTATGCATTCTTGTGTCCCAGTCACCATATTGCAGCGGGAGCTGTTTTTTATGGCATCCGCTTCCTCAAGAGATTCAGGATTGACATCCGGCTCCTCCAGTGAGCTCTCAGCAGCATATCCTTTCCCATTATCGACACCCTCAATGGCTTCAAAAATAAGAGCACAGACTTCTTCAAACCTCGCTTCAGATAGGGAGACCTCAGCAAGCAGCCTCCATGCATTTTCCTCAGATGCCTCTTCATAGTCCTTCTTCCTCTTTAAAACCATGTGCCCGCTAATCTCCCACACAGCTGGGTTCACTTGCGTGTCAAGAAGCTCTGCACTCACTTCCCCAAGAGCTTGTTTCTCAGCATAACACTGTTCATCAGATTGGACAGATGAATTAAGCTAACTGTTGATATCTAAAAAGTCACCAAACAAGCATTTATTTTATAGAACATCACATGAAGAACTAACATTTTGAAACAATTTACCTGTGGGAGGAGGAAGACTCGCCTTCCACAATCAGCAATGAGAACATTATAAGGTATGTTGTTAGCTTGAAGACAAATGCAGGCATCAGAAACGGTGTTTGATAAGTCTTCCACGGTATATCCACCTTCAAAGACGAGACCTCTAACTGGATAATTTAACAGCTTGGAGATCTTCACCCCACCATCCAAAGTGGCAATCTTCTTGGCGGGAGCCTTCTCAATAGGAAAGGGCACAGCCAAGTAGTAAGCCTGTCCGACCAAAATGATTAATTTGCATTTCCAACATCAAGCGATAGCTAATTGTATGAGAAATCATTGTCTAAATATTTATTGAAGCTCATGGAGTAAGCAAATTTTATTAGTAGAAACCTGGAAGTGAAGGTGGTTGATGGTGGCAAATGCACCCAAACTGTTGAAACCCAGCCTGAAGTAAGGATTCCCAGCTTCTGCCGCCATGTGAAGGGCAAGCAAGAAGCTGTCATGGTCAATCTTTTGTGGCAGGCACTCCAGAATACGAGGGACCAGAAGCACATGCCCGTATTCTATTGGACTCACCTGTTAAATTGTAAACACAACATAACTTATCTAACTTCATGCTTGCTCGAGCAACTCTCACGGAACAACAGGTTGAACAAGAAGAAAGGATCAGAGTAATGACATACATTGATGGCAACAACACTTGGAGAATTCTCAACATCAACGGGCGCATTTGGGAAGAAATGGACTTCACCATCGTCACTCGCTTCAAACTGGAAGAGTACCTCTTCTTGCCCAACTTTAGTGAAGTTGAATTTGTTCCCATCAAAAGGCTGGAGGACCTTATCAACGCGGAATTCAGTTGGCCTCTTCTTAAGGTGGCGGCCCTCATTAAGCTGGGCGATAAAACCATGGTTGCCAGGAATCACCTACACCAAAGACGTAACGGATAAAGCCCATGT
Source organism: Juglans regia (assembly GCF_001411555.2). Lineage (NCBI taxonomy): Eukaryota > Viridiplantae > Streptophyta > Magnoliopsida > Fagales > Juglandaceae > Juglans > Juglans regia. Next base: position 36,461,527 of record NC_049902.1, on the reverse strand, counting down.
CCCTACTGAGTAAATACTCGAATCAACTCGCTCCTACTTGCATACCAACAAGGTTGAGACAAAAAACAAGGAAAACCGAGATGTTCACCTTGGTTTCACAGGCAGTGACATCATAGCGAAAGAGCCCTCTCTGCATGCGATCCTCCCACTACATGAAAATTGGAAACAACTTAAACTCACACTTGGATTTTGTTTTTGGCTTGGTCAATACAGCTAGAATAAATGGGGAAAAACTTAGTTCATTGCATGCTCCTTGGCTGATTTCAAGAAATTTACCTCCCCAAGAAGCAGCGAGTCCAAAAAGGCCACGGGAGGTTCTCCACTCTCGTGTCCGGCTAAGCCTTTGTCACTAACAATCTTGTTCAGCTTCTTAAAAGCATATAAAGGCAGCTGTGCCCCTGTTATCCAACATCCAAATACCCGGCTAAATAAATGCCCCATACGGAAAAAAGAATACAGCAAACCCAAAATTCACATGCGAAGGCATTTAATTCACAAAATACAAGCAGAGCAGCTAAAAACCAATGTAAAAAACAAAAAAAAAAATCACATGCAAAGCACTTCAACAAATACCTTGAATGCAACACTTGTTGAGGCAATTGCGGCCGCAACCCCCTCCGCGGCGAGCAACATCTTCCGTCTCCTCTTTCTGGTAATTCGAAACGACAGTTGGTACCCTCTTGATCCTCAACATCTTGCTCTCAATCTCTCTCTCTCAGAAATGTAATCAATCACGAAAGACACCAAACAACAACAAGAAGCAGCAGCAACAACGACGATAAACTTTTGCCAATCGCTCTGATTAACTAAAAATTGTAGGCTAGCTTAATAGCTTTTAAATGTAAAGACGACTGAAGACCTAAAACTAATATAGCACTAATTAGTAGGACAAAGAGGAAGCAAAACCACCACCAGCGAGGAAGAGGAGGTCGGAAGGACTGCCGCCTTCGGAAGGCAAAGCGCCACGCCCGCCGTGCGGCGAAGGGTTGCTCTCAATTACACAACCCTTGCGTCCGACAGCACGGACATGAAGTAGGGGCCGAGAAACTCCGAATATAGCCGTGATGTCTACAACGCGTCGCTCCTGGGTTTTACCCCCTACAATCTAAACCAAACTTTCCTTTTTCTTTTTTCCTTGTCTCTAACCCAGACCGAAACCACCGTAATTTTTGAAGAAACGGCACCACAAGAAAGGATTTCTTCGCTTTATCGTATTGAGTAATACGATATGCGGAATGTAAGATGAAGAAGGGATAGGAGGCTCTCGGAGGCAATTGGGCTTGAGTGTGATTTCGGAACGAGGGAAGGGGAAGATGTTTTATAGATAAGAGGGTGGTCGTGGTTGTGGCTGTAGTTGTAGTTGTGCGTACTGTGTTGATATGTGGCCTTCGTGCTACTACCCAACACAATTATTGAGATCCAGATCGAGAGAGAGAGAGAGAGTTTTCTTTCAAAAATAAATATATGATGCCCACCAGAGGAAAAGACCAGCTCGTACGTCTCAATTGTTGTTTACCGAAGGGACCACCCTGTCGTACGGTTGGACATGGGAATATTATTATTTTTTTCTCATCTCCCTGTGTTTTTCTTTATTTTTTTAATTTCGATTTTTTCCTCTTTAACTTCGAGGGAAGTAGATCTACACCTGGCTTTTTACGGATTACGATCTCTGATATTTTCTGTTTGAATCCTTTTGTTTTTTAAATTAGGAGTAAATTATGTAAGGATTACATTATCTAGAGGTGATACCCATATGGTGTGAGGTGGGAGGCAGGATGAGGTACTGCTAGGGTCATCCGGTTCCAGCTAGGCCCTCTCCATGCGGTGCAGGGCGGGACGGGTCAGCGAGGGCAAGACCTAATTATATTTTTTATTTCGAAATATTCTATTCATTATACTATCATCTCATTATGTAAATATGTGATATATTTATTATCATTAGACGATTCTTTATCATCAAATAATAATAAATGTATCATATTTTATACAGTAAAATAAAAGTATGATAAGAGTATGTGTATAATATTACTCATGTTTAAATTATTCAAAAATTCTTTTTAATATGAGTCTAGGTTAATACTCATTTAGACGCAATTATTTGGTGTTTGGTACATGTAATAATTATTGGCTCATGTCACGAGAGTAGGTTTTCATTAAGATTATTATGGAGTAATTGACACGATATAAATTAATTTGTAAGAGATTTAAATTTTAAATTTATTTTATAAATCAAGCTTTGTTATGTACGACATGAAGAGTGTATTTACATATCAACTAATAAATAATTGTATAGTTATAATTTTACACTCGATCCATCGTTTAAATTTGACCATTATAGTTAGGTGTTGTTGTTAGGAGTGTAAATTTAAACTGGAAAATCGGTCTGTACCAGACCGGTTTTGAACCAGTCTGATCCGGGACCAATTCTTAAAATGTGAAAACCGATCGGTTCCGATCCAGTTTCAGTTTTAAGATTTTTCGGACCGGACTGGACCAGTTGATAAAAATATATATATATATAAAATAATATTTGTATTATTGTATATATAAGTTTTATATATTATGTATAATTATAAATTTTTATGTGAAATTTTTATATATAATATATATAATTATATATATTCATATATGAAATAATTTATTATTATAATTTATAAATTATTACATAAAATATTAATAGTAAATCACTAAAAGTTTTTACTAAAAGTTTATAACTAATATTAATATTAAATATATAGTTTATAACTAATACTAATATATAACTTATAACTATACCAATAGTCTAATATTAATGCTATTATATAGTCTAATATATTTATAAAAGTATAAAACAATTTTTTTTTAAATTAATTTTTTTTATAAACAAATTTTTAATAATAAATTGTTAAATTTACATTTTAAAAAAATCGAAAAATTAGACCTGAAACCGGTAAAATCGAAAGTACCGATTTAAGAGGATAATCGGTGCGTAATCGATTTTAAAAAATATAAAATCGATACATATAAATTTAATTCTAAATTTTATCTAAAATCAAACCGAATATATTACATTCCTAATTGTTGCTGCTATCCCCAAATATTAGTTGGAAAATTGAAATTACTTCAAAAAAAAATTAGTTACAAAGTACGCTTCTAGAAGTTTGTAAAGGAGAAAGGTGGCATTTTAAAATCAACTTTAAATTATGCGGATTGGGATCGGTTAATCAATGAGAACAATCAAAGTTCTCATTCTCTGGAAAAGTGTACGGTGTCCACCAATTACCGATTAGGTCGTGGGTCGTGGTCAGCTCCTTTCCCCCTTTTGGTATATTCTTTTCTTTTTTTTGTTCGCAAAGTGGTCTTTGGTAGAATCTTTGGTATATCATATTCTCCAACTAAAAGCACAACGAGCACCAATTTATTTATTTTAAACTATCTCGTATTAAAAAAATAAATTTACTCCTAAAAAAATTATGCAAATACAAATGACTCGGTGGTCATTGATCAATTAAAAAAAAATTATATTTTATTATTTGTTTTCATAACATTTTTTAATTCATCTCATCTAATTATTATAACTTTTCAAATTTACATATAAAATAAAACATACAGTTCAATTTTTTCAAATTCTAAAATAAAAATAATATTAAAACATATATTCTAATAATATTTTATTCAGTTTTTAACTCTGATCTCAATTCATCTCATCTTATATCATTATTCTAACAATATTTTATTTAATTTTCAACTTTAATCTTAATTCATTTCATTTCATATTATTTGCGAAAACAAATCAGGCTTTACAATCCTATAATGTGAAAATTTTGTGCACTCTCTTAAAAAAAAGTGTATAAATTTGATATTCACATAAAAATATATATTTTTAATAGTGGACCATTTTTTTTTTTTAAAAAAGTACACGGAGCCTATATATCTTAAAGCTGTATCTAGTATTATTTAATCAATTCAGGTTAAATATAAAAGTGGTAGTTCTTTTAGTTATCTCCAATAATGTGTTGAGTGGTTATTTAACTTATTTTTTATAAATTAATGTGGTTTGATATGATATATTAAGTTTTACAATTTAATATATATATATATATATAATGCCAAGAGCCTAATGGCCTGGTGTTATATGGCTCGATTTGGGTTCAAAATCTCTTTGTAAAACACACTATTCACATAATTGAAATTACATATTTAATTTATAAAATTCTAAATGTTAAAACTAATTCTATATATAGTATAAGTCAAATTAATTTATAAATTGAGTTATTCTATTCTCGTCGGTGTGTGAAACATACTATTCACATAACTGAAATGGTATATTTGATTTATAAAATTCAAAATGTTAAGTTTATCTCTAAAATTAAGTTATGTCATGTAAACACTTTATTATATATATTCTACATATCAGTTTGAGAATATATATTTTTTTTATTAATTTATTATAATAAAATTATTTTTTTTATAAACATCTCTCTGATTTATTTAGAAAAAAAAAAAAAAGGAGGGGGTTGTTCCAGCTTGTGGTTGGTGATGAAGAAGTCCACGTTAGGAAATTTCCTGCGGTGGGGCGAAGACCAAAGACAATGAAACATATCCAGTAGTGCGAGGATGAGGCCGACTCCCAACCAACGTACTCGTACCCATTTGCCATTGGCCAGGATTAGGAAATTCCCACGCAGATGCCAACAAACATTTTTCACGTTGGGAGTCCCATGGTCCCATCCCCCACACTACATGTTTAGAGGCTTCGAGAACTTCAAAATTATAAAATAATAATAATAATAATTTTTAAAAATATTTCAATGAAGAAAATTCTATAAATATTAATTTTTGTCCCCCTATATATATATTTTTTAATAATTTAGTTATCCAAATTCGACTTACTGCATTCCCAATGACTTTTTTATTCCATCTTTTAAAATATATCATTAAATTTTTTATTTTATTTTATATATTAACTTTTACAATATATCATATATCATCTTATCTATTTTTTTATATCATTTAAATATTACACATTTTAATATTTTTTATTTATTTCAAATATTATATTCTCTACACATCATATGTATATATATTTCAAATATTTATCTATACATCTTATATTATGATATTTGTAATATTTCTTTTATGTATAATGTAATATTTTAAATTACTTAAAAATATGAGTAAAAAGATAAAAAAAAAATACCTGCTTTTATTATTAACAATATCAAAACTTTTGTATGCATAAAAGTCGAATAGACTATAAACGAAATGTTAGAGAGTAGATGAGAGATAAGAGAGTAGGGTCTGTGTAAAAGTGATAAAATGATTAAAATTAAAATAAGATAAAAAGTAAAGAGGATGAAATGAGAGATAAATAATAAAAATTTGTTTAGATGAATGAATAATAATCTCTACGTATAAAAGATTTACTGTAACTGAATGTAAAATATAAATAGGATATATATTTTACAAGAGCCCGTGAGAGTGCTCTTACTCCACCCCAGTTAGGGGTGTAACCGGTCCGGTCCAGTCCAGTTTTGGATAAAATCTAGGATCAAACCGGTATGTACCGGTTTTGTATTTTTCAAAACCGATTACGCACCGGTTACCCTCCTAAACCGGTACTTTCGGTTTTACCGATTTTCGGTCCGGTCCGATCTTCCGATTTTTTTAAAATGTAAGTTTCACAATTTGACATTCAAAATTTGTTTATAAAAAAAAATGATTTAAAAAAATTTGTTTTATACTTTTATTAATATATTAGACTATATAATAATATTTATATTAGACTATTGGTATAGTTATAAGTTATATATTAGTATTAGTTATAAACTTTTAGTGATTTAGTATTAACATTTTATGTAATAATTTATAAATTATAATAAGAAATTATTTCATATATGAATATATATAATTATATATATTATATATAAAAATTTCACATAAAAATTTATAATTATACATTATATATAAAACTTATATATATTAATATTTAATATATAAAAATTATTTTGTATAAAAATTATATATAAAAATATTATTTTTTATTTTTTTTAATCAATCGGTCCGGTCTAAAAAATTTTGAAACTGTCCAGTTTTTACATTTTAAAAACCGGTTCCGGACCGGACCGGTTCAAAACTGGTAAAACTGGTCCGGACCGATTTTTCGGTTTGAGTTTACACTCCTAACCCTTGTATTTATCCTTTTTTTGTAGTTTTAAAAATTAAAAAATAATATCAACTTATTCATCACAATAAATATCGTTTATGTAATCATGATACATTAAATAATCTTTTCCTGCAAGTCAAATATTCAATTATTATTATTTGAAATTTTGGAGAATTCTAATTATGTAGTTTTCATCTATTATGTCTTTTCCTTGCATATTCGTACAAGCACTAACACGTTTTCAATTTCTAGTTTTTAGGATCCTATAATTTTTTCAAGATATGCATTTTAAAAAATTTGGATAACCCTTATTATTACTTCCTTAACTATCTCAAGATGAAAAAGATGAAAAGTCTACAAACTTTGTTCCTCTTTACTCGAATCCCACTTTAAATCTAGACATCAATTTACCTTATCCTTCAAAAGACACCTTTTTAATTTAGATGTAAATATGAATTAAAAATAAAAAAGCAAAATTAAAGCATTGGCATCGGATTGGTCATATCAATATTCAAAACTTGAAAAATATGTAACTTTTTAACTTTTAATCACTTAAAATCTACATTGAATTAGCCATTACATTATCTATAATAATAAAATATTATTATTTATATTTATTTAATTAATTTATATTTCTTTAATTACTTTTTTATTTTATTTTTATAATCTTCAATAATTTCCAACAATTATATTTATTCTCATTTTCACAATCATATAATATATAATATAATAATCTCATATGTACATCGATGGTAAAATTTCACATGTACAATCTATTAAAATCTCATATCTATAATATAATAATCTCAAAATATAACAAAATCACATATGAGAAAATCACATGATCACAAGTATATAACAAAATAACAGCCCTACATGTGGTAATAATTGCTGTCCAAAATATAAGAAGAAAATACATTTAGACTTGTTACATATATTTCATATTTGAAAAGAATGATAAAATTACTGTAATTCATGTTTTAGATGAAATCAGTTTGACTAATTCAATGTGGGTCAAATGTGAATGATATTAGTTAAATTCAAAGATTAAAATGCATTTAGCTATGCCAATGTCAATTCTCTTACATTTAACATTAAATTCAAACATTTTAAGGCAATTTCGTTTTCATACCGATTTTCATTGAGATTAATGATTATTTTTTTACTAGAGGGACAAGCTGATGTGGATACTTTTTATAATAGGATCTATAATCAGATTGACGAATATTATAATAGTTATTATACTCAGAGTCTTATAAGTTACATCAGATACTTGAAAAAAAATAAAAATATGGTGCAAGACTGCTGAATATAATCTTTTATATGAAATATACTCAGCAGTCTTATAATACTTATTACATGTTGATGGTTGATGTAAATATAATAAAAAACGTTTATCTTCTAAGAAAAAAGGGACGGAGAAGCAAACAAAATTGAATTGAAAGGGTGAAAGATTCCCGAATCTAATCATGCGGAGGAATGGGGATCATATAATGGCTGTCCACTCGGGACCACTTTACATGTGGCTAACATATGCATATTACAAGTTGATACCATTCTAAAAAAAATACAAGTCGATACCACTCTACATCTTAATTATTATTATTTAAAAAATGAAGCGAGACAAAACTTTATAATTTATTTATTGCGATGAAGATGGGGATGGTTATGTCGTTATGCATTTACGAATTAGGACACAAGTCACATTGTTCACATGTACTCATTTATGGCCATTTGATATGATATATGAGTAATGGTATATATCACACTCTCATATTATTTTAATCATTTTAAATAATATGTAACACAATTTTTATCATTAAATAATAAAGAAATATGTAATATATAATCATTTAATAATAATAAATGTGTCACATCATACTTAGTGAGATAAAAATGAGATAATAGTATGGCATATAGAATTATAGAATTTTCCGTAACATATTCATCACTATTAGATAATAAAAAAATGTAATAAATAATTATTTAATTGTGATAAATGCGTCATATCTTATTTAGTGGGATAAAAATGAGATGATAGTATAATATTTTATTTAGTGAAATGGTAGTATAGTGTATATAATTTTTCATATATATATATATATATAAATATAAACTTACGTGGATCCCATCGTGAAAAATACAACTCAATATTTCCCAATCAGACTAGAGGTACAAGTAACCCAACGCAAAACAGTAACATCGCAGAGGAAACTTCCGACCCCAATGCAAGATTGCTTGAAATGAAAGATATTCATTTAAAAAAAAAAAAAACCTTTCTTACAAAGATAAATAGTAAGGTAATTAAGCGTTAAATGTAAAATAAAAAAATTTAATATTGGGCTCTATTATTTTTTAAAATGATTGTATGGTGGTTATACATTTAACAATTGTATGTAGCATTGCTTGATAGAGATATTTAATTATAAATTTTTTAATTACAATTATCAATTCTGTAAAAATTAAAAATCTTAATTTTGATTAGTTAAAATGTGAAAATATTTATACCAGCATAACTTCGAAGCAAAAACAAAAATTGATTTTGTATTTAATAGTTTTACATTTTATTAATTTATTAGATTTCATATAGAGCAAGGCTACATCTCCCGAGAGATGTAGTCTGAAAGTGTCTTGAATAGGTAAAATTTTTAATTTTATATATTTTTTTAATTATTATAAATATTTAAAAAAAATTAAAAAATTATAATATTATTAAAAAATATTTTTTTAATCACTCGACTAAAAAAAAAAAAAAAAAGTTTCATTCGAAACATTTTTTTGGATCCGAATTCGGATCCAAAACATTTATCTTTCATATATGAGGTGGAGGGATTCAGAACAGGATAAGCTTTAAATATTCAAACAGATATAGATTATTATATTATAGACAGCACGTGTCCTCTCTTGGTAAAAGTCCTTTTCTTGCCATTTGCTTGATTAGCTCAAAGCCTCAAAGGACGTACATGGCCAGATCGTCTCATCGTGGGTTACTCTACAAATGCCTTTTCGCTGTGACAGAAACTCACATGGGCGAGTCGGTCCTTCTGTGGGCCGATCACGTGAATATAATTGCTTGGCTTATCCTTTATGGTACCTCAATCTGGACCCATACAAGAGGCATCCCTTAAAAAAAAGGTTTTTTTTTTAAAAAAAAGAGGCTACCCGACCCGGCTCGAAAATAACTGGCTCGGCATGAAATGGGTTGAGAATCGAAAAGTATTCGGTTATGTATATTTGTATAGAAAGTTATTGGACCGACCCGATCTAATATGCTGTTTATCCGACTTATCCAAAAGTACAACAATACTAGTCTTTTAGCTGGGAGCTCACACTGGATTTTTTTTTAAAATTTCATAATTAAGGAAATATCTTTTAATGATGTTATGAATATTTTTTAGTTTTTAAAAATATTAAAAAATGCATGTAAAAAAAGAAAAAAAAAACACATAAAATACACTAATGGGAACTTCCATGGGTGTCTATAGTGACGTTACTCTATCCAAAAGATGTGTTAAACGACTTCATTAAAGTTTGATTACAATAAAAAATAAATTTTAAAAAATCAGGTTGAGTCAGAAATACCGGTTTTCCCAAAACAATATTTAAGTTAGAAATTTGGCCGAACCTTTTTAGGTCGAAAATATTTATTCCGAGTTGGATCGGAATTAAAATTTTCAATCCGGATCAGATGAACAGTCCAAGTTGATATATATACACATATATTAAAAAATAAAAATATAATTATTAACTTTTAAGGAGATACTATAAAATAATAAGAGTTTTATAATATGATATATTACAACAAGCCATTTAATATTAAGAACTGTGAATTTTTTTAACTAAACATTATTTTTAAAGAATATTCAATATCAATGTGTTACAAAAAGAGCTAAATGACTTGTTCACCCTTTACACAAGAGGATTGCATTATAGTTGAAGATTATATTTGGAATATAAAATATGAATTTTCAAATAATTATTATATATAAGAATTATCGGACATTTCGATTGTAAAATCTAATGTACGAAGCACGAAAAAGGGATAAAAAAGTTTGTTCTTCGATAAGGGTTCTTCCAACGTAGAGGATGCGACAATAACATGTCATACGATGCAGTTGCTGAATTAGTGAATTACAACCGCACGTTCATGATATGATGCTAAAAGATGTCAGGTTTTGTAACCACCACCTTAAATAAGGAACTTCATAGCCACGTATAATAAGCACGCAACATAAATGCTATGGGCCTAAAACTTATTATAAAACTGTCTTTACACTGATTGATTATGAAATATGAATGAAGTGATATACTCTCACATTTTTATTTTGGAAAAATCTAATTGTAAGCGAATTTGCGCATTAATACGCGCACTTATTCAATATGATTGGTCAGAAAGTAGATTTTATTAAAAACAATATTAATTTGAATTTAGAATATGAATGTAATAATATTAATACACATATTGGTACGCAAACTTGCTTGTATATAACAAAACTCTTTTATTTTGGACATGACATCAGATGCGTATTAGACCAACAAGTTAATGAACATAATTGCCCAGAAAAGAAGGCAGAGAGATCTGGGCTAGACTGGGACAGAACAAAAGGTAAATGAGCCAATTTGGGCTGTGCTGCTTGTAGGAAGTATTGGATCAATGGGGCATCCACTTGACTACCCCAAAAAAGAGATTCTGGGAGTTTTCCCCAAGACACAGGTCTCAGAGGATTTCCACATGGTCCATTAAGAGCAAACTTTTTTGTTTTTTTCATAAGAAAGAGATGGATATTATTGATATGAATGAAGTAGGTGTAACTCTTGTACACAAGAAGTATACAAAAAGACCCCTAAATACATTCTAAGAGCGATAGATTAAAGACAGAACATCATAAACATTGTTCCCATTTAGTAAAATTGCAAAAAACCATAGTGCATTTCTTATTTTCAAAACATTGCGCATTCTTTTTTATCTAAATACACCACATGATTGTTAATCTAAAGATAAGAAAAAAATTACAGGTACAAGAATGAGAGCCATACACCACAAATTGTTAATCTAAGTTCAACAGCTAGATGACAAAGCTCCAATAGGTTACAAATCATATTTGACTTTGGGGATGTGTGACTAAAAAAAAACCTTTTATTTGTTGAAAGGGAGAGAGAAAAAATTAAGATGCGTAATTGCATCAAAATCTTATGCCCCACTGGATGTGAAATTGCCTTGATGCTCAAAATAAAAATACATGCAACAATACCAAAAGACTGGGTGCCATCCAATCAATTAGATAAAGGAAATCAAGTCAGATTTTGGTAACATTCTTATATGTTTTATATGAGTAGAAGAATTTGCGACAAAAGTAAGACCTTATCTTTGATACCAACTAAACGATTGAACACAATGGCTGTTAGCAGCTGCAAAGAGACCAAGCCCACCAATGATTCCCGCCCTAAGCAAAGTAGAAAGCTTCCATCATAAATTACAGAATAATTTTATTTATCATTCTCACACATCACACACTACATATTTTAATTTTTTTTTTTCATTTTTCCGATAATAAATATGTGATGTATGGATGATAAGTAGATCAACTCAATTAGTTTAATAAAAATAAAATAAAATAAAAAATAATTTTAAAATATATAAAATATATTGTGTAAAATGATAATTAGCATCTCTCTAAATTATAAACAGGAAGTAGAAGTTCAAATTGTAAACCATGTCAAAAGGGAAGAACGGGGGCCACGAACTCAAAAAGGGGACGGTAACAAAGGGTGAACATAATTGAAAATACATCAATATATTTCCCATGCTAGTGAAAAACACAATCACTTAGCTGCCCAGAAATATGAGTAAATTTCCTCAGAAATGAAATGAAAAGAAAAAACCCATGTCAAATAAGCTCTGGTACGTTATTAGTCAATACGTAAGGTTTTGATTTCTTTCTTTTCGCAAATACTTTCTCTTGCAACCGAACAGAACATTAACATAAAAAACAAGTGCAAGAAAACAATCACACTCAGGCCCAACCTATACATTTCTTTCTTTTCTTCAAATTTCCCAGCCAATGCGAGTTGAAAAAAAATATAATATTCATTATATATTTCCCCTAAAATGTCTCGAGAAACAAAAAGATAATATCAAAAATGGTGAATAAATTAGCAAAGGTCTCTGTACCTTCTGGTCCTCACCGCTAAAAATTGATACGTAAAAGATCATTCTCGTTGATTTGGTTAAATGCATCTTTAAATTTTTGTTAATATCGCATAAATTTATATTTGTCTATTCTATTTTAATTCAATTCTCACATTCAATTATTCATTTACTCTCTATATAATAAAAAATTATTATTATTTTAATAATTAATTTAATTTAATTATTAAATATTAATAATAATTATACTCTAATTAAATTAATATTAAAAAAGTATTATTAAATGTTAATAATAATTATATTCTAAATGTTAAATTAATTGTATTCTAATTAATTTAATTTGTTTGCTTGGAGTGAGAAACTAATATTTTGATGAAACAATTGTAGTTAACTATATTTGATGAAACACTGTAGTTGAAATCTAAATTATTTTAAAAATATCCAATTTAATATGAGATTTTTTTAACATAAATTATTCAAATTTTATCCATCCTTCAACTTTAATCAAGTGAATGAAGATATTCTAATAGAGAAGAAAGAGAGACCGACATGTTTACTGTTTAGGTATTAGTCGAGCCCTGTAAATTGTAATACATATTTGGGCCGTGCCTTGTTGGGCTATAAATAATTTCCTTTTGCATGATTAGCCTTTCTGGTCACATGCGAGTGCGTGTGAGAAAATTAAGCCATACAAAACGAAATAAAAAATAAAGAAAAAATATATTTGTAATTTTGAATTATGCAATCTTTACATAATTATTTTAAAAAAAGTAAATAAATGAGATTCACATAAAAAAATTAATTTTTTAATAATAGACCATACTCTTTTTCAAAATAATTACGCAGCGTTTACGCACTTCACGATTGTATGTAAAATTATTCAAAAATAAATCATGATTGATTCAAGAGTAATAAATAAATAAAATTAAAAAAAATCACTTTGGTCTCAACTAATTATCTCTCCAATCTTTTCAAAAAATAATTTTTTAAAAAATTGAAATAACTTATATGAGGAGAATCGCACATATATATATATATATAAATATAAATAATGTCAGATACAATAATGAAATGTATAAATACTGTACAATATTTATTAAAAAAATAAGATTTATTATTAAAAAATTATTATTATTTTTTTCATATAGATTTCATATTTATTTACTTTTTTAAAGAGATTGTACGGTGCTTATGCACAGTTGATATTTTTTAATAAATAATATTTATCAATAACATTTATCTCTTTAAATTGGTTGAATTTAATGTTTCAGTTGCTCAATTATTTTTTAAATGGCTGAACGTTTAAATTGCTCAATTGAATTTAATGTTTCAGTTGCTCAATTGTTTTTTAATTGCCCATTATCGTCCGTTTTTCAACCAAGCCGTTTTAACTTTAATTTTATCAATTAATTTCTTACCAACTCTTAGTTAATGGTCCATGAGTTTCTGCCGTTGGTTTTTGCTTTTTAATTTGGTAGTGACTGATTGTTCATTGTGCCGTTTCTTGGAAGTATGTTACTTTATTCATCATTAATTTCATTGCACAATTACAAGTGTATTTGAATTGTTTTAAATTGAATGGAGGTTGGCATCGTGTGTGGTTGCTATTCAAGAGTAGTACTTTTTCTTTTCGATACGGACGAAGTTAGTATTTTTCTTTTGAAAAGGGAAAAGATAAAGTGTGTAAATATTTTTTTAGAGATTTTTCAGAAAGGTGTTGAGTTTTGGGCTCAATTATTTGTGTAGAGTTAATTTGTGTTATACGATGATCAGTTATTTTGTTGTATTTTAAATGAATTAAGTTAATAAGAAATCTGCTGTACCGATTATTTCAAAACTTCGGCTCGAATCTCTTTAAAAAAATCGAGATTTTTGTACCTCAGTTCAAATTGATTTAGTCTTAATTTTAATTTTATTATTATATATTTTATTAGACTGTAAATATTATTTTTTAAAAAATATAAATTAATATGGACATTGTACACAGTTAGAATCCCCTTCAATAAAAACTAAAGTTGCCAACGTATTTTCTGACAGTGTAAATACAAAACACGTTGAAAAAAGAAAAGGAATTCAGAGTAAGCCCACAAATAAAATCCCGAAAATAAAAAAAAGTGAATAAAAGGAATAAGAACTAAAGTGAATAATCAATTTCCTACTTTATTGGAAACTCCAATAAAATAAAGAAAGAAAATGGAATTCATATTTCATTTCCCCCTTTAAAGACGAAAGATGGCACTTTATTGCGCAGCTCCACCAATAACCCACCAAGTAACGTTAGAGAAGTTATTATAGTTTTATACGACTGTTTTTAATTGATTATTTTTAACATTTATTTAAAAAAGATGTATAATCTATATAATATTATATTATATATATAAAATAAATGCGGTCAATAGTAATTTTTATCAATATTTATTCTAACCCACCCAACGGACTGTGATGTGTTGCGTTTTATTCACTTGTTTTGCTTCCCCCAAATCTAATCCAATTGCGACACCAGGCAGCAATCTCTCTCTCTCTCTCTCAAATGGACGAAGTGATGACGGCCGCTGATGCGTCGTCGAGCTTCCGATCGGCATCATCCCAGCCGTCCATCATCCCCTCCAACTTTCCTCTCCTCTCCGCTTTCCTTTCCCTCGCCCTCGCTCAGTTTCTCAAGCTCTTCACCACCTGGTAGTACCCTCTCTCTCTCTCTCTCTCTCGGATTTCTATTGATTGTTGTATATTGCATCGTTGTTGGCCGTAGATGGGCACTCTCGATTTTGCGAGATTATCCAAGAATTTTTGTGACTACCGGGCTCAACTGAAATTTGGTTTTCTTCTAAATCTCATGCATTATGCATAAGTCTTCGCTTAATGAATGTCTCAAATATATACCATACTTCCTAGACGTGCAGGTTCAAGGAGAAGAGATGGGATTCTAGAAGGATGCTTGGATCAGGTGGGATGCCCTCATCACATTCAGCAACTGTGACGGCTCTTGCGGTTGCCATTGGCTTGCAAGAAGGAACCGGAGGGCCCGCATTTGCTATTGCAGTGGTCTTGGCATGTGTTGTATGTACTTCTTAACCAGGTCTTATTCATTCTTGGGTGTGCGTTAGACATGCTTCCTTATGCTTACTACTTTATTCTTTGCCCTTGTATACGAAAGCTTGCAATTTCACGCAATGATCTATTTATAGGACTGCGTTCATTGTCACTCGAGGAGTTAGTCGCATTGCTTACATTAAAGACTACGTCACTTAGGGAATCACCCATGTGCCTTTTGCGGTTTCAAATTTCAATCCTCAAATATATATTGTAATGGTTGTGTTGTTCTTCGAGAATATTTATTTGCCATCGTGTGGACTCCTTGGGCTGGAAGTTCTGGTTATATTTTGTCCATTTTAGCCTTTGTATGACTTCATTTATTGTTATGGTTTCTATGTTTATTTTTGTGATTTACTGATGAAAAAATGTTTTTTTTTTGGTTATCAATGTCCATAACTTATCTGGGTTTGGGGCTTGGGCTGCCTGGATTGACGTTAATGGTTCCTTGCAGGTAATGTATGATGCTTCTGGAGTAAGACTTCATGCTGGTCGCCAAGCCGAAGTAAGATAATTTAGTTCTGGTAGTTTACTTTGTTATATTGTTAGAAAATTATAATGAAAATAATGGAATCACGAAGGAAGAAAATAAAGATCTGGACTCCAAGACTTGATTGTAATGATGATTTCTCTAGAACATATTTTGTCCCCTTTCAACGTGCTATAGAGTATTGACAAAATTGTTCACAGGATACAATGAAGCCCTCTATTTTCTCGTTGTTCTACAGTAGCACTTTTATAGAACAACTCATACACCCTTTTTTTGAGAATTACAAGATATAGAGATATCTTTTAGAAGATGCATTCCAATGGCTAGTTTTCTTGTTACTAACGGCTAGTTTTCTATTACGTAACAAATGTTGTCTAATTGTTTCCTTATTCATATATTTCAATGTGTTGACATTCTTCATCAATGCACAAGACTTTATTTAAACATATAAGAAAAATGAAATATTACATTTTATTTAAAATACCCAAAATAATTTTATCATTTTAATAAAATCTAACAATTAATGGCAGTCTCGATTGTTTTGCCAAAAGTAATGGGTTATTGGGTGTATTTGTAAGAGACCATTGCATTATACAAACATGTGCTATAGTTTGACACTGTCATGATTTCTATGACAAAACTTTGGTAATTTTATTTAATATATTGCTCATTGCAGTTACTGAATCAAATTGTGTGTGAGCTACCTCCGGAACACCCAGTCTCTAATGTTAGACCTCTACGAGATTCACTTGGTCACACTCCACTTCAGGTCTGTTGCTCTTGTTTGCTTTAGATTTGTACAAGTGAAGTTATTGCTATTGTCCTTATGCCTGCAACATATGCTTGATCAAGTGCTTTGTATATTATTAGTGTGAAAGGTGGTCTAGGTGCCCACACTTAATAGGCAATAATAGAAAGAGGTTAAATTTATGTTCTTATTATATATGTTCCTTGCTGGGCATTTCGCAGTGAAAAGAAGAGAGCAAATGATGATCTTGTTTGGGCGTACTATGATTGTCAAGGCATGGAGTTCTTTTATACTAGGGTTGTGCCCCTCTTTGTTAGATTATATTACTTACAGGAAAAAAGTCGCAAGGCATGATGTAGATGTTGCCAGTTTGATTTCTTTAGTGTAAATGAGAAAACTTACCATTGATATTAACATCTTGATTCCCTGTGTGGAACAAACAAATGAGGTTCCCATTCCCCCTGCCTTTCTTTTGAGGAGGCAAGCCTTTGAATTCATTTCTGCGGTTATTGATCTGCAATTTTTGTTTTTTTTGATAGTTAGGGCATAAAATGTTCTATTTAAAAATTGAAGTATGTGTACCACATGCTACTCCAACTCATGCTCTGAAACATGCAAATTTGGAGTAAATGATCCCTACCTTGTGATGCTTTGGAAGGATTTATTTTCTTGAACTACATGCTCGGAACTCTTGTGGTTCTTGTAAGATAACTTCAGATGAATATTGCTCTGTTGGTATTGCTGCAGGTTGTTGCAGGTGCCATGTTAGGGTTTATGGTAGCATTGTTCATGAAAAGTTCCAGTTAGCAGATATGATATAGTGAATGGCGGTGCCCGGGCCTTAACAGTAGACAGTGAAAAGCTTTTGACGTCGATGCAAGTTTTCGTGTAGATAGAAATGGAATTCAAAAGAAGTTGCAGACCTTAGTGAATCTGCTTGTAATTGTTCAGGGTCTTAATTTGATGTTTGCATACTAGACTTCGTACGCTTGGATGAATGTTAAATATAATTGGTTCCTCATTGTTGGTGAAAACAAATTGTTTATACATTGCCATTGTCTTAAAAAAATCATGGATCGAGACTGTCCCCCAGCTTCAGATGATTGCTATTCTTGTGGTGTTATATAATTTCTGTTTTCGAAGAAATTTTAGGATTAGCTGTGCCCGTTTGATTCAAATCTCTAAGTGGCTGGAAGCCAAACTAAATTAAATTCTAAATGCAGCTGGTGCTGGAATATAGGATGCATTTACTATTTTACTTACTAAGATGACTTGGGTTTGAGGAATTTTTTTTTTAACGAGAATTTCCGAAATTATAAAGTGAAAGGAACCATATTTTAATAGTGGATTTCAAATTTTTTCAAAGCGATTGCACGGCGTTTATGTACTCCATGACTGTATGTAGCATTATTCCTATTCTATAAGAATAATGATACTTGTAGTCGTGAATGTGCAAACGCTATGTAGTCGTTTTGAAAAAAATGAATAAATATGAGACCCACATAAAAAGAAATTAATTTTTTAATTGTGGATCTCACTCGTTTCAAAGCGACTGCACGGTATTTACACACTTCACGACTGTATGTAGCATTACTTTTTTGTATAAATGAGGGATATATATTGGTGGATGAGATCGATAGATTTTAATCTGGTGTTGGCCTCTGGGGGATATTCTCTTAATGTTATGTATAATTATTTTTGTATATTTTTTACACACTCTATTAATGTGATTGACTGTTTTAATTTTTTTAATATATAGTCAATCATATCAGTAGAATGTGTAAAAGAATACAAAAAAATGACTGCACATAAAATTTTTGTATTCTCGCATGGTAAATAGCTCTATCATTTCGCTTATTGAAAAAAATAATAATTATCATTTCAGAGGGCATCCAAGGCGGAGCAAATAATCGAAAGTTAGTGATACCTATCACTACTCTATTGCTATCCATTTATTCGTGCATTTCAAATTTTTTTATTATTATTTTTTTAAATATTTTTTAAACATATTTAAGCATGAAAAAATTAAAAAATATATATAATTTTATTAATACTATTTCTTTAATTATTAAATAAAAAAATTAAATAATAAATAGATAGTAATAGTACAGTAACCATATCGTAATTAAAAAATCTTCATAACCTCTTAACACTCCACACTCTACATTATTTTTAATTTTTATTATTTTTTTCTTTTATTAAATATTTATTATACGAATAATGAATAAAAAATTTGAAATAATTTAAAAAGAATAAACTCAAAAAAAAATTTAAAAATAATATTAAAAATTTAAAAAATTTAAAAAAGTGTGAAATATAGAGTGTGGTGGAAGTTGTGTAGTAATGCTCTATCGTAATTGATAACCGAATTGTCCGGATAATTTTCAGAGACCAAAATGGACAAAAAAAAAAAAAAAACCGGCTCCCCTCTCTTTCAAAATTTCCCCCCTCCTTCGGAAAATACTCGCACGGTCTCTCTGGTTTCTTCCCTTCCCTCTCCCTCTCTTTCTCATCGATGGCCGAAGAACCACTGAGCCCTAAGCCATCACTGGCAGCAACTCAAAGAGCTTCAATGGCCTCCAACCGGCTCCAATCACCGACCAGCCCCTTCTTCCTGGCTTCCAACGACGACCAACTCGAACGCGCCCAGGCACGCGCCGCACGTGCCGCTGCCAATCGTCGCATTGCTGCTTCCACAACTGCCCCTTCGCCTCCTCCCGATTCTTTTCTTAGCAAAGAACGCATTATCGACTTGTACCATAACTGCATTAAACTTGCCAGCGAAAATGTCCGTACTCCTCTCATTTCTCTGTTACTTATTTAGTACAATTTGCTTCGTTATTTTATCTGTCGTTCGTTTTTGAGTAATTCGTTCCTAATTAATTTTTAAACCGACCAAATTTCTAAGCAGCCGCTCGCTCAATACGCATACAAACAAAAATAAACGTTCATGCTTTCACTAATATTGTGCCACGATTTGGCTCTACCATTGGTTCTTCTGGTCGAACGGTGTTCGGATTCATTTTGTATTGTCTTTTTGTTCGTTCTTTTGATTTCCCGCGTAATGTAGAAAATAAATCAGAAGAATACTTGGGAGCTGATGCTTATAGATCATCTTAGTGAGGTTATCAAAGTTGAAGCAGAAAACAACGCAGAGACTAATTTTCAAAAGGTTTGAAAACTTTCGTGAAGAATAATTTGCTGGATTTGTGTTGCCTTCCTAAATTTTTGATTGGTGTTATCTATTTTTCAAATCATAGGCAAGTTGCACGTTGGAGGCGGGGGTGAAAATTTACTCTGCTAGGGTGGATGCGGTGCACTCAGAGGCATATAAGGTCTTGGGTGGGATCAATCGAGCTGGCATAGAAGATGAACAAGGTTGGCTGAGGGATATAGTTAATGTTCAGTCATAATTTGGTTCCGTTTGCTTTCACATAGTTAATTCATGTATCGACTAATTAAGGTAGTCAAGTAAAATGGTAACTTGGTCATTAAGATTGGCGACTTAAGTATTGCAGAACTGCAATTTGTATTAAATCTCTCAGTGCGATTTCAGAAGTAACTATACGCTGTCTTTTAACACGTTAATGTTATCTACTAATTTTGATAACTTAATGTTATCTACTAAATTCAGCATTTTTTGGTGAAGAGATATCTATGCTTCGGCACCTTGCTCAGTTTCCTATCATAATGCTTTTCTAACAAAAACTGTTGCAGAAGGAGACAACGTTGACAATGGGCTGGACTGCACTCATTCTAAGAAAAATCCAGAGAGGAAGGTAGGGTTTTCTGATTACATGGCATTAGTGGATTAAACTGCAGTTGCAAACTCATGCAAGTGCTTCTGCAGATATCACCTCTATCAACATTGGAATCCTCGTTTGAAGTTCTAAATGTCAAGAAGTTTGATGGTAACTTCATATCCTCCTTCTAACCTTGCATTTTCTAGGGGTGACAAATTGTGTCAACGGTTCGTGTCAAGTCGTGTATATTATATGATATTGGTCAACCCAAGCACGACCCGTTAAGCTTAACGGGTCAGATTTCCAAATCCTAACACGATCTATTAAAATAATGAGTTGACAGGACACGACCTATTTTGACCTGTTATGAATTAATTAAAAATATATTGACACGGTACGACCTATGTCAATCCGTTTCAACCCATTTGTATAAATGGGTTGAATTGACCTAAATAATCCATTTGACCTAATTAACGTAATTTCTTATAAAATTTAAAATCATAATAACTCTCAAATATATAAAACTAACTACATAAGTCTAAAATTACAATCCAAACAATAAAAATACCAAAATAACAATCCAGAGGAAGTGTGGGAGGCAATTGTGACTCGTGAGAACTGACTCAACTGAGAACTGAGAGAGAGAGTTAGGAAATATGAAATAGGGTTAGGGTATTTTTGTTTTTAGGTTAAAAATGATATAATTGTAATTTTGAGTAAAAACTTTAACAGGTCTAAACGGGTGCCTAACGGGTTAAGCAGGTTGACCCGTTAATGAATCGTGTCTTAATAGGTCAACCCGTTTTGACCTGAACTCGTTAACATCAAACCCAAACCTACTAATTTCGTGTCGTGTTGGGTTAATGGGTCGTGTCATATATTGTCACCCATAGCATTTTTTCATCTGTTCTCCTCTTTGAATTTCTGATCTGTATTCCTGATGTTTTAGTTGCATTTTCGGTGGATCCTCTATATCATCAGACATCGGCAAAATTTGATGAAGGTGGAGCCAAGGGTCTCCTACTGAATAACCTTGGAGTATATGGAGGATGTCGGGTACTTTTTGATTCTTTTGAAGTACCAGGGAAGTGCAAATCATGGTCATCCCAAAATAATACTTCTGATATGGTTGATCTCTCTTTTGCCAAAGGTATGAAATAGAGAGTTCTGATCTCTCTAGTTCATGTTCCCACACACACATCTGTGTATATGTATTGCCTTTTTTTATTTATTCTTCAAGTTTCGGTCATTTGCTTGTCTTCTTTGTAGAATCTATTGAACAGATGATGATGAACATGCGTGCAATGAATGTGATTTCTCCGTCTCTCAAGGATATTGTCTGTCTGTTTGATAGTGATAATCAAAGGCCATCACAAACATTTGATGTAGGCCAGGGATCAGATGCAATTGTTGATGCATATGATGATAATGAATTTGATTTTGATTCTAATTTATTTGGGAGTCATGATGCATCGATCTCTGATCATGATCACGAGACAAGTTTTGTTAATCAGAGCTCTAGTTCTGGAGATCCTACTTTTCAAAGTCATCATGAGGTAGTTGTTAAATATGGCATGCTGAAATGGTTTTATATTGAGTTATACCATTGATTTTTTTTTTTCTTCCGTGAACCTAGTGGCGAACCTAGGAATTGTTCTTGGAAGGCTCAGATCATAATTACACACAAAATTTGTTATCTTTTTTAAGCAAATTGGCATACAAAGAAAACCTGCCCCTCTAAAACTGTAATCTTTTTAACCTAGGGAAACCTTCCAACCTTTACTGCCCAGGCCTCCACTTCCTCAACTCCCCCCTAAATTTACCACTGTGTGGAACCTTTCGGATTTTTTTTTTTGGTAAGTACAAATAAACAAAAGAAACAAATATGTAAGGCCACTTACTTAATTTTCTAATATTTTGTAGGGGAATGATCCTTATACATTTCGTGAACCTGATGTAGATGACACATTTGAGAAATTCTCGAAGTTTCTTTTTCAAGGGCTTGGAGTTGCTTCAAAACAAAATACATGGGCAGGTCCTGATCACTGGAAGTATTGCAGATCTAAGGGTAGGAATGAGGGGGAAATTATGCTATTAGTTTGTTTTGTATGCTGTGCTACTTGTTAAAAAAAAGTTTGTATTGCATGTTGTATCTAACAACTAAATTTACTTTATGCGGTATTTATTTGTAGGTTCAGAGGATGCAACTACCACCGAAGGTGGACCAACTGTCTCAACTAAGAGAGCAAAGAAGAAAATCCTCACTGAAGTTGACATCGAATTTAAAGAATCCTTGGATGAAGAAGTGCATGATATCTTTCTTCCCCCTAAAAATCCAAAGTCTTTACTTTTACCTGCAAATAGAACACCAGCTAATAACAGACTTCCAGAAGATTGCCATTATCAACCCGAGGATCTCATCAAATTGTTCCTTCTTCCCAATGTTCTGGTAATGTTGGTTAATCCCTTGCAATATATAAATTTATATATTGGTTGCCAGTAATGTAGCTTAAAGTTTGGTCTAGTGGAGCTATTTTAGGTCAGCTTGATCTCAAACTTTTGAGTATGGAGTGTCATCAATCTGGGGCCTCAATCCAGCAGACAGCAGTTTATAGGCATTTGGCTGAGTTTGTGATGGGTGGAATATATATAGCTACTAGCAGCATATATTATGTAATTCTTTGGTGGTGACTAATAAGTGAGTAAAAATGACAAATTTTTCCACATGCACAGCTTAAGATATACGATATAATGCTCAAATAGGGTTGAGAAAAATGTATATTCAGGTAATAGCGTTACTGCTTTTTTTAAAATCGTTCTTGGTCCTTGTAATGTTGTTCTGTTTGACAATGAAATGTGAAATACCCATTTTGATTGCAGTGCCTTGGGAAGAGAAGAAATTTTTTTGGTATGGACCCATCTTTCTTTCTCATGATTATCTTATGTTCCAACTGTCTTTGATGCTGAACATGAGTGGACATTACATATGCAGGTGTAATACATATTTGCATGATTGTGTTGATGTTCGGCATGATAGTTTGTTTACCTTTAGGTTTTATGGAATCTTCTGATGGGTGAGGGAGGGCATCTGACAGAGTTTCTGTATGATCTATCCTCTTTGATAGATGTAGGCATAAATGCTGAGTGTATATTATATAGTTCTTTTTTTTTTTTTATCGGTATGTATATTATATAGTTCTAACGATTCTTCTTCCCTAGTTGTTTATTGAGTAAGGTGTCATGTCACAAGTTAGAGTGTACCATGTCTTAGCATTAGATGATAAGCATAATATTTCTCCAAGAAGAGTAGGCATAATGTTTCTTTCTTTTCTCTTGTGATATCTCATTAAGTATCTCCAAGAAGAATAGGAAGGCATTTCTCCAAGTAGACTTGGGGAGAATATATGTATATTCTATGGGCACTTGGAGAGGAATATATTAATTGTATTGAATGATGACTACCTTATTATTTTATCCAGATGATAACTCATGGCAAGGAAACAATGATTTTGACGAAGCATTGCCATCATGGGACAATGAGAGTGTGCTTGATGGCCAATATGACGATGGACGTTTTCGTAATGATGTGGACAACTTAGATAGACTTGTCTCTCAGCCTCGCCGGGTTTGTTTTCATTCTATTTTTCCCTTCTTTTTTTTTTCGCAAGGTTTAAGTAAATCTTGGTATTCTTTGGTCAGGTCAGTAGGAGTTTGCAACAGATTTAGTGTGGTGTGAAAGATAAGACGGTTACTGTTTCTCCATGTCCTTTTCCTTATACGAGAATAACAATTTTTGAATGGAAAGAGAGTTACAGGGAGTAAGAGATTTTTTCTCAGAAGAGCAACAATAGTGGAGGATGGTCTTTAATTTGGGGCAGATAACTTTTGTATTAGTATTTTAATTTTTTTTTTCTTTCTAAATCTACGGCGTTGTTAGTTGAAGATTACTTGTCAAACAAATCATTTCTTAGAATTGTATGCATCAGAATTACCCAAAAAAGTGCCGTTAGTTTTTTCTTGTCCCGAGACTTGACTTGTGATGCTTTAGGTAAACAGAATTGAAGTCCAATATGACAAAACTTCAAAACAAGTTGATGTGCATTCACTCAAAGAAACTCTGTGGGAGCACATACAAGAATCTTCTGAAGCTTCTGAATCAGTGAGCATATTCTTTTCATCTGTCCTTGATTTACTTCTGACACAGATATAGTAGGTTGTTTAATTATTGTCTATATTTGTCTGACAGGCTTGCATATTCCAGTTTCATTATATAGAAAGTTTAAGTTCATAGAACTAATCTATTCAGAAACTGGATATGAATTTAAGCTGTCCGCCAAACTGATGGAGCTCATAACTATAGTTGCTTACCCGTTCCAACTCTATCAGCTTATTTGCACAATTTTAACAAAAATAAATTAAACTTTTAGATGTTTCTGCAGTTCTTTTGCAATTTAACGTGTATAGAGTTTCTTGTCGACATTAATATGAGACTTCCTGCAAGAATATTAACATTAATTGTTTGGCAAGCAAACTACTTTTGCCATCAGCAGAAAGGCAATGTTATTTTTTCATTGATTTTGCTGCCACCTGTCCTTTTCTCATATCTTGCTTGTTCTTTTACATTAATTCCAATAGCATTTAATGAATTGGTCCTGATGTTAATTTTCTTTTCTTTACGTATCTTGTATCTTGCTACCTGTCCCTTTTTTTTTTTTACCTTTTAATGAAACGTTTCTTTACTAGCTCAGTTGAAAAATATTTTTCTTATTTTCGATAATATGTTCCTTAGCAAAAGCTTTGCAAAGAAACGATCTCCTTCAGACGTCTCTTGTCCTCATTTCCTGTTGACTGTCAAGCAGCTGCTCCAGAGGACATTTCTCCACATTTGTGTTTCATCTGCCTTTTGCATTTGGCCAATGAGCATGGTTTAAATATCCGTGGCAGCCCCTCATTAGATGATCTCAGTATACATCTTCCCTCTTCTTGCGGAAACTCAGATGGTGGGTCCAGTCTTCATCATAACCAAGATGCAACTTGATTTTTGGATGGCAAGAACTGGGAAGATAGAATGGTTTTCTCCATGCAAGTATATGTGACCTATCAAGCACCAGAAATGAAATTATTAGCCATTAGTAGTTTTCTTGATATGCCGAACTATGTCACATGCCGTTGTCTTGGTTTTATGTATAGATAAGTGCAGTACTAATAAAATCTGGGAAATGTATGTGCTGCTGTGTGCATATTGGGAGTATACGTCAGAATGCCAAGTCCATTTGACAAGTTTTGCTTTAGAGGGATTTCTTTTCCCGTTTGTGTTATTCAATATGCAAATGTAGCATATAATGCCGCCCGCGAATGAAATTGTCCATGGTAGATATTGGATATCTATTATTGCTGGTCTAATTTGTTAATCTAGATGGTCGACCTTCAGAAATACATGTTATTATTGGATGAATGGCATGGGGCAGATTTGTGTCAGAATCAAGTAAATATGCTTTGCTTATAGGAAGGATTGTCCAACACAGAGCATCTTTTCCTTTGAGGGGCGTGAAGTGGGTCTTAACCACCAGGTCCCATAGTAATTTGGATATTTCAACGTTCATGACTCAGGACGTGCTGAAACATCTTTGCAAGGTGCGCCCTGTGAACACATTTTTCGGCATTCTTGCTATTATTAATCCCTGTCAAGCCCTCTCGACTCGTATGTCATTTGCCACCGTTCTAACGTAAGTCCTGGACATTGGGCAATCTGCATTTTCGGCTAAAGTTTCCCAAATATAAAATCTTTGATTATTTGGCTCCTAGTTGTACAAAAGGATAAGGGAATCTCTAATTTGCCGGCACACTTTTGCTCTATGTATTCATTAACTTGGAAAAGAAGTTTGATACGGTGCATAGTGTTACCTTTTTGGAAATTTCTCTATCAAATCTTCCCTTATCTCTCTCTCTCTCTCTCTCTCCGTGGCAAGTTGCTCTTTCAGATCTTAAATTGGCTAAAAGTAAGATTTTGAATTTGAAGCCTTTAGCAATCAAAAGAGAAGATGTATAGAGTTCATAATTTTGGAAGAATGATTTTAGCCACTTAGGCTTCCTAAATCTTTCAAGGCGATGGATCCATGTTACGGTTTGGTTGATTGAGTTTGTGTCAGACTAATCTCTTATATATACATATTTTTTCAAATAAATAAAATAAAAATAAATAGAAATATTCTGTTGCTTGATGGGGCCCTAGAGTCCTGTAGGTCTATACGATTTATCTTAATACATTTCTCAAGTAGGTGACAAAACTACTTTTGACCACT
Organism: Juglans regia; assembly: GCF_001411555.2. Taxonomy (NCBI): domain Eukaryota; kingdom Viridiplantae; phylum Streptophyta; class Magnoliopsida; order Fagales; family Juglandaceae; genus Juglans; species Juglans regia. Next base: position 36,434,861 of record NC_049902.1, on the reverse strand, counting down.
TATGGATAAACTCAAGCAGAAAATGTCAAAGACTTACTATATCTTATTCTAGGCCACAGATCGGCAACATGAAAAAGTTGCAAATTGTGGAATCCTGATTTATATTTCTTATCCTCGACCCACCTTTTTTGGGGGGAGCTTTTTCCTATTTTTTCAGTACTCCTAGGACTTATGGCATTCATGTGGAAAAAGAGCAAGGCAGAGATAGGATGGGCCAACCATGCAGGACAGTGATCAGGATACTGTTTGCATGGTTTGCAGTAATTAATCTGTATTTCATGCAATTTGTTTTTTCTCTTTTGGTGGAAAATCTATATGATTTTGTGATTTTTTTTTTAATAAAAAATATGGTTTTCGATGTACTCTGTGATTTGCAGAAATCCCGGCCCATGTTACCGCCAATGAGACAAAGTGGGCCTTAAAGTTGACGTGGGGACCGCATGAGCACTATTTACAAGTGGGATTGTGGAATGGGCGGGATAGATTCCCAGGGTGGAGGGGTCCAAAACTATAGATCTTATAGAAGGCCTGCCAGACCTATGTTCTATCTCGTGGGACCCACATATATTTCCCCTGTGTGGGACGCATTCTTGTGTGTACGAAGAAGCCCAGAGGGAAAATTGAAGAGAAAAAGGCAATTAGGGTATATGCTTCTTCTTTTCACCGACCATATCGAGCAGTGACCAATTATATTCTAATCTCTTTCCCTTGTGGCTATTTTATCTTGTCTGTACTCACTACCCTTATTGCTTGCATGCTTGCTACACTTTTGTTACAATGTATCAGCTCTTTCTTTTTTTCTTTCTGTACGTGCATGTCGAAAATGACACATTAGTATGATTATTACATTGGTGATGTTACAAGTACCATTAATATATCCTTTCAATTTCAATTGGATGGCATATGTTGATACCTCTAAGCATTAGCATTAGTCTATATATATATATGCATACGCAAAATTATCTCTTTTATATAATCATTTTGTCATTCAAGTAAAATTTTTACATTAACTTATGCATATTTGAGATAAAATAATAAAAAATTATTATTAATTTTTTGCTAAAATCAATTTTTTTATATATATATTTTACAATTAGCATCCACTACATACATTTGACATTAATAATACAAATGCAATAATAAAAAAATAATATTTTTATATGTTATATTAAAAATATAATAAAATGAAAAAATAAATATAATATATTATAATAATAAAATGAATGTACATGTGAAGATTTGTTGTGTTGTTGAAAGAGAAGGAAAATGAAAGGATTGTGAGAGAGAGAGTGGGAGGAGAGAGAAATAATTATTAAAATATGTTTTGTGGAGTGAATAGTAGTTATCCAAATTTAGATAAATATTGTTCATAACTAGCTAAATATTTAGATATGCATAAATCAATGTATAGGATTTTAAGATCATATTATACAAATATGACTTTCCATATATATATGCATAGACCAATATAGATCGATGCTCTAATGGCCATGGTGACCTCGGGTGGTTGATCCATCCATCCATGGCAGCCATCAAGGTTGGAGTTTCTTATGGTGTGGTCGACCTCCGACCTTGAAACACCAATGATTTTTTTTATAAGTTCAAATTTACTTTAGCAAAGATTTAAATTTCTTAGTTTTAGAAATAACTATATATGATTCCTCTCATTAAGTGACTATCCTTTTAGAAAAATGATATTTAGAGTCTTAATTAAGATGTACAAATCTCACGCATCACATTTGAAAAAAATATAAATCTGGAAGTACTGATATGAAAAAATTATTATTTTTTTAATGTTGAACTCATTTAAAAAAAGAAAAAAAGTGGACAGACCTTCCGCACCCTAAGACTATATCTATCAATATTCATTCTTTAAAATCTTATAAAAAAAATTATTTTGTGAATCATATATACCCCAAGTTCTTGGTCATTATATACAATAGGATAAGGACTAAAGAGAAATGTGTTTGTATTTCTGCCCATTTGGTGCATGTGGCAATTACAATGACACTCATAATATTCTATAGCTTTTGTACTTTTGTTGACTGATATCACATGCATATGCATTTCTCACCCTTATACACGACAATATCCAATCTTATCAATCTCTCTCCCACCACCGCCTCTTCTGATCAACACCTTATTTATAAATATGTCCAAAACCTCTATTTAGTCTTTACTACTACAAACTTCTCCTAAATAGTTTTCATTTATCAAATATTCCTGATCACCACACCATCTTACTGGTCAGCTTTTCCCTCGCTCAAGAACAAAAGCCATGAGAAAATTCAAGAAATCTCAGATTCTAATGCTCACCCTCCTAGCTGTTCTTCTCATTATTACACCCCTCTTTTCCTCCTCGTTGAGGCCTACCTACCTCTACTTTGCCATCGTCAACATCCTCATTATTGCCCTCGGTGCTGAAGCTGGCGTTCTTTCATCCTCCTTATCCAAGCCTTCCGAGGACAAAAAACATGCTGCTTCTGCTGCCCCAAAACCTTTGGTGTCCTCAGAAGTCTCTCCCGAGAAAGGGGGTCTTAAGAACACTAACGACAGTAGTTTAGTTGCTCCAGAAACTACTGAGAAGAAGGCTAAGGTTATTGAGAAATCCGCCTCCGAGAAAATCGCCGGTCCTGTTAAAATGGATAAAGTTAAAAAGTGTCCCTCCATGCCTAGCCTTTTCTTCATAGGAGGCGGGGAGGGTGAAGCAGATCAAGCTGTGGAGGAAGAATATTATTATGATGAGGAAGAGGATCAGGAGGAGGAGGTCAGTGAGAAAGAGCTGTTTACTAAAGCCGAGACGTTTATCGGGAACTTCTACAAGCAGTTGAAGATGCAGAGAGAGGAGTCATGGAAGAGGATTCATGGGTTCTATCACAAGGCCTTTTGATTTTGAGCCATTATCAATGCTCTCATCTTATACTCTGGGTTACGTCATTGGTTTTTGGGGATTTATATTGTGCGTGGAGGAGAGCAGCCATGTTATTCTTTTCATGGTTCTTCTTTTCATTGAGTTTTGTAAGTAGTGTACGTTGATTCAGTTATAACTACTGCTACTGGTCTTCTGTTTTTCGATCTTCCCATATCAATCCTGTCTATATAACGGGAGATCATATATAGGTCTAGTCAGTACATTATATGTATAAACTTAAATGGAAGTTGCAGGGAATCACAAATTCACAATCTCTGTATATACATGGTGATGATCATGGCTTACTCAATAAATTCGGATATATTTCTTATGCTTTTTCTTTGATCTGAGCAGTACGCTATGCCACAGAATTACGATTTCATGATCATTTTGTAAGTACTCGCTTAATTAGGGTGTGTGAGCTAAACCACAGTACTCACCGCGCGCGCGCGTACACAATTATAAGCAAAACAAGAACATTATCTACTTGATCTCAAAGCTGGTAAACTAGCTTTATCTACGCCTCTTAGGAATAATGAACCTTTGAGATTCTGTGTATGACAGCACGAGAAAAAGTGAGTTGCGTCTTTTTCCTAGCTAGCTTTTGTTGTCAGCATGCAGTGACCCTCCAAAGAAAATAAAAATCTTTTGAAATCATGGGATTGGAATCATATTATAAAAAATCCACACTAATTAGTAATTAATGAGTAGGGGAAGGAAAATGCTAACAAATCAGAATACATGAACTCGGTCCGAATGTCTTCTGATTATAAGCAATTAATACGATCGAGCAGTACTTTAGATCATGTGTTAAGCCACCTATATGCATATCTATTTGTCCCAACTCCGAGAAAATTAAAGTCCATGAGTGACAACAGAAACAACAGCTGAAGCTAAAGATATGAAACTCCTTGCAGCTCTTCTCCTTTAATAGGCTAGGAACCTTCACACAGACAGATGAGATCATGATCAGATGATCACTTTCAACTTAATTAGGTTTCACTGATCAAACGAATTAATTTCTATAAACCAATCTAATTATTTTTCTCTTAAAAATGGTAAGTACTCCTCAGGAATTACCATTTTCTCTTGATCACTTTCAACTTAGGTTTCAGTACTGATCAGATGAATTATACATACACACATATATATATATATAGTTGGTGACAACCAACATGTTGAAAGTGCTTTTTATCAATTTCCCTCGAATAATTGATTGCAATGTAACTGGAAAGAAACTCTCTCTGTGGGAATTTATTATACATCAGTTACTATTCACCCTCACGTACACCCAGCCCATACCTAACAACTTTTTCTTCATAAGGTGTTGGGTGTGTGGAAGTGAATAGTGACTAATGAGAAGAATTTTTTTTATTTATTGTCCAAGATTTTATCTTTTTATATGCATGTTATTCCTTTCTGGTTAAAAGTCGAGTCTCTTAATTAATTTCATTCGTGTGGTCTGATCCGTAATAAGGAATATTATTAGAACTTTAATTCTTTCTCTGCTTTCAAACTTCAAATTCCCTTGCTGTTTGTCTTTGCCCTGTGGGCCGGGGTTCATGCAAATGGCTTCTTGCACGTACATGAGATCCTCCTTTTACTTTTTTTATTTTTTCTTCTCGATATATATTCTTATGGATACACCACAGGAAGACATTACAGATCACCTCAAATATTCTCAGATTCTCAGAAATCATATAACACACGAGCGCGTGCACACACGATTGTTAACACTTGAAGCGTATGATCATTAATATTATATACTAATGAATAACGCCAATCCATGATGACTTCTGAACTTAACACCAGAAAAGTTTTTTTTAACTTTCTTCAAAGATATTGGCAATCTATGATACAAGCGCACACTCAATCTCAACTGAATGAACAAAGTAGGCCCTATATATCAGAATCTTTTTGATCAGTTGAATGCATGAATCAGTTTCTATTTCTTACGAAACACAATATTACATTATCATTCAGCTATATACCTAACATCCTTATAAGTTTAATTTTCAGATAGACATGACAAACTGAGCTCGGACTTGGACTTCAACATTATCCATGGAAATATATTTTCCATTCTTCTTTGGCACGTACGCCAAAGTAAATATATAATATCCAGAATTTTTATTTCTTTAAATTATCTGAAGTACATGTATTTACGGAAAACTCTCGAGAACCTGCACCTTCGAGATTAATTGGAACACTGTTATCAAACACCCGATACCAATAAAAAAGAGATTAACCGAATTTATAATGTATTACACTGCAGGCCAATAAATAATGCAAGTAGACGGCCTCTGCTATTAGAGGAGTAAAAGCTCCAGCCTCCTATTGCGTGTCCTATTGGACCTATTTGTTCATATAATTAAGTCCACGTACACTTATTTTTAATTAAGTAAAAGCTCCTATTTTTATTGGACCTATTGCGTGGCCTATTGACGCTCTTATTTACACACTACACTCATTTTTTATTTATTTATTTTTAATTTTTTTCTTCCTAAATTAATTAATTTTTTTATACTCAGCATTCATATATATGATATATTTAATAAGAAAAAAATAAAAATTATGTATAATATAAAAATGATGAGTAAAATTTTTCTAGAGTTAATCTGGTCTATCCCTTAAGCCATTTATCTGGTATAGGTCTGCGTGAAGTGGTTCAGGACTAGATTGACCCAGCTAAACAGCCCACCCCATATAATATGCATCAACCGAGTAGGAATGGACATAAAAGCCCATATTTGTATTGGTAAACGATCCTCAAGTCACAAGCCCATTCAAGTGTGTTCATTCTTTTTATGTCGTAAATGAATCTTCAAACTATGAACAATGTTAAGCTTGGTCTCCTAGAGTTTTGTTTGGGACAACCTGCCCATTTAGAGAGCACCAAGTATAAATTCAAGATCGGAAAAATCTATTCATCAAATTTTTTTTTTCCTCTCATCATTCTATAATATGATATTAGATAATAAGTTCATAAGTGAAATATAATAAGTAGTCTCCAATCATCTAATATCACGTCATAAGATAATAAAAGGATGATGGGAATTGAGTAGCATTACTCTTCTAGATCAGTATAATAAATTTAAGTTGAGTTTATTTCTAATTACAACAAATTAAGCACGTGAGAAGCAGTCAAAAGATGCGTTTTTGAAGATTGATTCAAGGAATAGAAAATGAAGCAGTAACAACCGAAATATATTATAGTAAATATATCACATATATTATATGTACTTGTATATATTAGTGCTTCAGCTAGCATTAGTTCCCAAAATAAAGATGAATTAATTAACAAGCTAGAATTAATATATATAGTTGGCTAGTTGCATATGTTCAAACTTCATAGAAATTAACAAAATAATAATAATAATCTATGATAACAGACGGTTGACAAAGACTAGGCACTTGAATTGAAGATTCTAATTTCGTCTTTATCATGTACGTTTTCAATGTGTAACACAGATCTGTGAAGTAAGTATCTCTCATTGATGAAGGATGGGGAAGGAGTCCAACAGGCTGGTTCTTGGAGCATCTTCAGTAGTATTATTGTTTTTTTTGTTCTTCCTTTATGCTGCAATTTTCACATCGGATGTTACCCCATTTGATTCATGTAATGATCAGTATTCATACCGTTTCTCTCTCTCCAACTTCCTTCCGCCGGGACCCTTTTCCTTTGACTATGCTAAATTGAGTTGTTTGGTACTGTAGGGAAGAACAGTCTATCAGACTGGGATCGTAGTTGTTGGGGAAATTAACACAGCGGAAGGGATAAAAGCGGTAATAAAAGAGTACACTCATGCACTCAGTGACACCAAAAATTTAACGTGGTTCGGCAACTGCCTACATCCACAGAAAAGAGCTTCACTAATAAATAGTGGAACACAAGAAAATATTACAGAGGAGGAAGATCACACTCCACTCAACTCAACTCTCTTCTTTTCTCTCAGAGCTCTCTCGGCTCTCTCTCTTTTCTTTTCTCTTTGGGTGTATGATGCTCTCGTCTGAAGCTTTAATTTATAGGCGCATTACTTCACGTATGAATGCATTTATTGTTGCATTCATTAGGTGGTTGGGCGCTGGGGGTTGAGGGTTAAGCGCTGAGCAGTCAACAATGACTGCTCAGGGCATGGACTTCAACAATTCTCCCCCTCCATGCCCATTTACCTATATGTTTTCCATCCCAGCTATGTCTCTGCATAGCTCAAACTTCTCACTTGTAACCACCTTCGTCAGCATGTCCGCTGGATTCTCTTTCGTATGGATCTTCACAAGCTTCAACAGCTGTTGTTCCATCGCTTCGCGTATCCAATGATAGCGGATGTCAATATGCTTGGTGCGGGAGTGGTACATTGAATTCTTGCTCAAGTCTAGAGCACTTTGACTATCACAATGTACCTTGTAGTCCTCTTGACTAACTCCTAGTTCTTGGAGAAAACGCTTCATCCACAACATCTCTTTCCCAGCTTCCGCTGCGGCAATGTACTCTGCCTCTGTTGTGGATAAAGCAACACACTTTTGCAACTTGGACTGCCAAGAGACAGCTCCTCCTGCAAAGGTGAAGAGAAATCCCGAAGTAGATTTCCTGCTATCCAGATCTCCTGCCATATCTGAATCTGTATAGCCTTCCAAAACTGGTTTAGCTCCCCCAAAACACAAGCACATATTCGATGTACCTTTCAGGTACCTGAGAATCCACTTGACTGCTTCCCAATGATCCTTTCCTGGATTTGAAAGGAATCTGCTCACCATGCCTACAGCATGAGCAATATCTGGTCTGGTACAAACCATTGCATACATTAGGCTTCCTACTGCTGAAGAGTAGGGGATTGCTTCCATTTCTTCAATCTCTTTCTTTGAAGAAGGACACGAGCTCTTGCTCAATTTGAAGTGGTTAGCAAGTGGAGTATTGACTGGCTTAGCATCTCCCATGTTGAAACGTCTGATGACCTGTTCAACATATTTTTGTTGTGATAGCCACACCCTTTTGGCTTTCCTATCACGAACAATCTTCATGCCCAGAATTTGCTGTGCTGGGCCTAAGTCCTTCATGTCAAAGGACTTGGATAGTTCCTTCTTTAGTTTGTTAATCATGGACCTATCCTCACCAACGATTAACATATCATCAACATAAAGAAGGAGTATGACAAACTTGTCATTCTGGAACCTTCGAACATAGACACACTGATCTGCAACAAGTCTCTTGTAACCATGACTCATCATGAATGAGTCGAACTTCTTGTACCATTGCCTCGGCGCTTGCTTGAGGCCATAGAGACTCTTCTTCAGCCTGCAGACTAAGTGATCTTTCCCTGGAGCTGCAAACCCTTCTGGTTGCTCCATATAGATCTCCTCCTCCAAATCTCCATGGAGAAAGGCTGTCTTCACATCCATCTGTTCGAGTTCCAAATTCAAGCTGGCTACCAATCCGAGTATGACTCGGATCGACATCATTTTCACCACCGGAGAAAATATCTCGTCAAAGTCGATTCCCTTCTTCTGCTGGAATCCTTTGACAACCAATCTGGCCTTGTGCTTCATCAGCTTTCCTTGGCCATCTTTCTTCAGCTTGAACACCCATTTGTTCTTTAGGGCTTTCTTTCCTTCAGGAAGTTTCACCAACTCATAGGTCTGATTTTTCTGCAAAGAACTCATCTCTTCTTGCATTGCCTGCACCCATAGGCTTCTATCAGCATGAGTTTGAACTTCCTGGAAACTCTCTGGCTCCCCCTCATCAGTAAGCAGAATATAGTCTGATTCCGGATATCTCCTCGACGGAATCAGTAGGCGGCCTCTTGCCGATCTTCTTGGTTCATCAACCAAAGGAGGTTCGTCACCATCTAACCCTTGTGGTGGTACACCAGCTGCTGGTGGAGAGGATTCTTGCTCCCCCTGCTCGACACCCTGAGCTTCTTCTTCTGCTTCTGGATCTCGATCCTGCATTTCCTCATTATCTGTGGCGGACTGTAATGGTGCAGGATTTGGAGTATCGGAACTAAGCTCTCTTGATGAAGCTTCAGTTCCTATGTTCTGGTTTTCATGGAACACAACGTCCCTACTTCTGACAATTCTCTTTGTCACTGGATCCCATAACTTGTATCCGAATTCTTCATCTCCATATCCAACAAAGATACATGGAGTTGACTTGACATCGAGCTTCTGTCTCAGCTCCTTGGATACGTGTGCAAAGGCTTTGCACCCAAACACTCTCAGGTGAGAGTAAGAGACATCTTTTCCAGACCAAACCTTCTCAGGAATTTCAAATTCCAGTGGTGCAGAAGGTGATCTGTTGATCAGGTAACAGGCAGCTAGAACAGCTTCACCCCAGAATGGCTTTGGTAACTTGGCCATACTGAGCATGCATCTTGTTCTTTCAATGATGGTCCGGTTCATTCTTTCGGCTACACCATTGTGCTGAGGGGTATATGGGACCGTCTTCTCATGTCGAATACCGCGATCAGCGCAGTATGCAGCGAACCTTTTGGAGACATATTCTCCTCCGTTGTCCGTTCGCAGGCACTTCAACTTCTTTCCCGTCTCTCTTTCCACTAGGGTGTGGAAATTCTTGAAGTGCTCGAAGACCTGATCCTTTGACTTCAAAACATATACCCAGACCTTTCGTGAAGCATCATCAATGAATGTCACGAAATATCTGTTACCTCCCAATGACTCTTCTTCCATGGGACCACATACATCAGAGTGTACCAGACTCAACAACTCTGATCTTCTCTTCGTAGAGGATTTAAACGAGACTCTACATTGTTTGCCAAACAAACAGTACTCACAAGGGTTTAACGCTGTTCCTTTGGCAACTTTGATGAGTGCCTTCTTCGCAAGCGTATCCAACCCTTTCTCACCCATGTGTCCGAGTCTCTTGTGCCACAGATTCGGTGATGCCTCGTCTTCCACTGCATTGAGGCTATCAGAACCGATCTTCACATGGGTCTTGTACAACGTACCGCAAATATGTCCTCGGGCGACAACCATGGCACCTTGTGACAGCTTCCAAGTGCCTTTGCTGAAGTAGCTGTCATAGCCCTGTCGATCAAGGGCTGTCCCGGAAATCAGGTTGAGCCGAAGGTCAGGAATGTGTCGAACATCTTTCAACACCATGGTGCAACCAACGTTGGTTTTTATCTGCACTTCGCCAACTCCCACGATCTTCGAGGAACTGGCATTCCCCATCCTTACCGTACCAAAGTCTCCTGCTTTGTACGTAGTGAAAAATTCACTGTGGGAAGTGGCGTGGTATGATGCTGCTGTGTCTACCACCCACTCAACATCATGGCTTGCAACGTGCAGACACGTCTCGTCACTGGTGGAGAGTATTGCCACATCTCCAGAAAGAGTGACAAGGGTTTCACCATCTTCTTTCTTCAGCTTACTGCTTTGACCTTGCTCCCTTAAAAACTTGCGGCAGTGTTTCCTCATGTGGCCTTCTTTGCCACAATGGTAACATTTTATGTTACCCGTCTGCTGGTTCCTGCTACTGCTGGACCTTCCACGTGGTTGAGGCTTCCCTCTGTTTCTGCCTCCACTTCTCCCTCTATCATTACCTTGAGGCCTTTCTCTACTCTCGGTGACAAGGGCATGAGTTTGATTCATGCTTGTCTCTTTTCGTCTGGCCTCCTCATTAAATAGAGCATCCTTAACCATCGTCATGGTAAGTTTGCCATCTGGAGTAGAGTTACTTAGGGAGACCACCAGCGTCTCCCAACTGTCTGGTAATGAACTGAGAAGTAGCAGGGCTTGTTCTTCATCGCCAAGATTCAGGTTGACGGACCCGAGCTGGTTAACTAGGTTTTGAAACTCGCTAGTATGCTCGGCAACAGAGGTATCGCTTTTCAACTTCAAGTTAACAAGCCGTCTCATCAAGAGGGCCTTGTTTCGAGCAGTTTTAGCCTGATACATATCCTCTAACTTTTTCCAGAGGTTATATGCATCCGTCTCCTGGGCCACGTGGTGAAAAACACTATGGTCAATCCATTGCCTGATCTGACCAATAGTCTTCTTGTGCATCTTTTTCCACACTTGATCCGTAACTTCATCTGGCTTCTTCCCTTCATCTTCCAAAGGGTCAAACAGATCTTTACAGTTCAAGAGATCCTCCATTCGAGGTCTCCAAAGACTGTAGTTTGAGGCAGTCAGCTTTATCATGGCGCCTGATGCTGAATCCTCCATGGATTTAGATTGTTCTAAATACAAAAATGCAAGTACAGGATCTTTGAGGTGGAATATCACAAAACGGACAGCACCGTTGTGTCCGGAACGTCTGATTTTGTTAGAAACGAGTCTTGTTTCGTCAAAATCGGACTCAGATAGCACAAGGAATGAGCAAAAGAACCAAAACAGGAACTCTGTCGCGCGTGCAGTGCGTGGCGCGACAAACAGCGCGTAGGCGCGTGTAACTCACGCGCCTGAACTCCTCTGGTGCGCGTGGAACGCGTAGGCGCGTGTCCCTCACGCGCTCATATGGAGTCAAGGGCACGTCAGGCGCGTGAACTTCACGCGCAATGGCTTCTCTGGAGCGCGTGTGGCGCGTGGCTGAGCGTGGGACTCACGCGCTAGGTGCTCTCCTTGGCGCGTGTGACGCGTGTCGAGAGTGGGTCTCACTCTCCGATCTTCAGACGGCGCGTGGAGGAGCGTGCGGCCTCCGTTTGGCCTCTGGTTTCCACCGCTTTTCTTGTCTGGATGAGACGAACACAGTGGTATGCTCAAATTTGAAAACTGAGCTACACACTAAAACCGAGTTTTCTGTAAAAAACTTCTTCCAACAAACGCTCTGATACCACTTGTTGGGGAAATTAACACAGCGGAAGGGATAAAAGCGGTAATAAAAGAGTACACTCATGCACTCAGTGACACCAAAAATTTAACGTGGTTCGGCAACTGCCTACATCCACAGAAAAGAGCTTCACTAATAAATAGTGGAACACAAGAAAATATTACAGAGGAGGAGGATCACACTCCACTCAACTCAACTCTCTTCTTTTCTCTCAGAGCTCTCTCGGCTCTCTCTCTTTTCTTTTCTCTTTGGGTGTATGATGCTCTCGTCTGAAGCTTTAATTTATAGGCGCATTACTTCACGTATGAATGCATTTATTGTTGCATTCATTAGGTGGTTGGGCGCTGGGGGTTGAGGGTTAAGCGCTGAGCAGTCAACAATGACTGCTCAGGGCATGGACTTCAACAGTAGTGTCCGCAGCAGAAAGGTTGACAAAGGCAAAGAAGTTGCAAAGCCTCTAGAATTTCTTCTAAGAAGATTAGTAAGAGGTTTTCTCTTCATCTTTAGCATTAATATGATTTCGTTTCTTAACTTGCTTTCAAACACTACACAAGATATTGTCGACATAAGCTTTCTATACAGACCCAGATTCACCCAATATGGATTAATGTTGGTCTTCAGTCTTCCTAATCAATGTAAAAGTCTCAATCTGCACACAGGAGAAGATCGAACTCAGCTTCAAACCACTGGATTTTCTTGCCACTCTGACCTCCATTCTGAAGTTTGTATCACAAACAAACCAGCTATAGTTGACAATAGTGCATTAACTACTTACCTCCAATTCTCCGGCGTTCAAGTTAAACACATGGTTCGGCCGTATGCAAGGAAAGAGGATGAGACGGCCATGAAACAAGTGACGCCCGTGCTAATACTTGCTGGAAATGTAAGCTCACCTGCTTGTCATTTCAACCATGATGTCCCGGCTGTGGTCTTCTCCTCTGGTGGCTTTACGGGGAACCTATTTCATGAGTTTAACGAGGTCATCATCCCCTTATTCATCACATGCCGCCAGTTTCAATCCCACCTGCAATTTGTTATCTCCGATTTCAAGCCTTTGTGGGTCAGAAAATACAATCGGATTCTAACCCACCTGTCTCGTTTCGAGGTCATAAACCCAGCAACAGATGGAAGTGTTCGCTGCTTTCCTGCAGCAGTTATAGGGCTCAAGTACCACGAGAACCTAGCCGTAAATTCTACAGAAATTCCTGGAGGGTACTCCATGTTTGACTTCAAGAATTTCCTCAGAGAATCATATAACCTGAAGGCAAAGACTGTTTCTGATATAGAAAAGCCAGTGCTAGTTCTCATATCTCGTCGTAAAACAAGAATGTTTCTGAATGAAGGTGAAATGTTGGGCATTATAGAGGAACTGGGTTTTCAAGCAATTGTGGCGAAGCCTAACAGGATGTCAAACTTGGACAAGTTTGCCAGGGTCATAAACTCGTGCAGTGTCATGGTCGGAGCCCATGGTGCTGGCCTTGCAAATGCAGTGTTCTTACCTGCTGGGGCAGTGATGGTGCAAGTGGTACCACTGGGGCTGGACTGGGCTTCAAAAGCCTACTATGGAGACCCGGCAGGGGAGATGGGTGTGCATTATATGGAATACAAGATAGAGCCAGAGGAGAGTTCGCTTTTCAAAGAATATGGACCGCACCACCCAGTCATAGCTGATCCCATGTCTATATTCTTGCAGGGCTACAATGCTGCAAGAGCTGTGTATGTTGACGGCCAGAATCTGACGATAAATTTGGTCAGGTTTAGGGAGACACTCAACAAGGCAATGGAATTTCTTGTACACTAAACTGCATGCTTTGATTGAAGATTACAGCGCTTTGTTTTTTTGTTTTCTTAAGAAAACAGAAAACCATATTCAATCATGTATTTTATCGCAAACGGAATTAGAGTTTGTGTCAAGGAAATCATCAAAAGACTATAAAATTAGAGGTTGTCACCGGGTGTTTTCTGCATCCTTTTCTTTTTTTCTCGACTTTTGATCTCCCTCCATCAACAAAGTACCTTCTTGATCAGTTGCTATTTGAACAGAGTACAAATTTCTTGTCATGTGGTGGACCCATGTCGTTCCTGATGGATGCTGCATGACATTTTAAGATGCCGCATCTGACAAGATAGGAAGGAACGCGGGAATCTGAAAACAGGGATTCTAAGAAAGAATATCCAAGGCAGGCGATTTCGGGAATAAATACCGGGGTGAGACAAAAAGAAACAGCTCATTCATTACGAGATAAAATCTACAAATGAAGATGCTGCATGAGCGTTCACCCATGAATAGTAAAAAGACTACTAGTTGATATGAACTTGACCAGCAAGACAGGTCATTACACATGCTTCCAGTCATTATAAACTCAGTAATCTAGTTCTTCATAAGATTCTATACCGTCTTCATAAAGTTCCAAACAGCTGGTGTATCATCAAATAATTCAAAGCACACGAAAAAATTATCCCACCTGTGTTATGAAATGAGATCATGAGATCGGTTTGCCAACCCCTGCTTTCAGAAGTAAGTACACTTTCTTGAGGTTCACTCCATTAATATCCATAATTCTCATTTATTAATTTGTTGTTAAACATTGGTTTGCAATCAACAATTATAAGCATCACAGATATTGGTTTCCAAGTCACAAGTGCCCATACTTTCTCAAAGCACATGATTTGATCATACTTCGTTCCAGACAACAAGTTGGCATATTTGAACTCACCCTCATATAATGGAATGCCAGGAAGTACAGTTTCTCAAACAAATTCAACTTTGTTCAATGGGTCACCGGGAAATTGAGGCCAGCTGAAAACTCACCAGCAGGATGCCAGGACAATAAAAAAAATGATCTGATATCATGCAATTCTCACAGCAAAATCTTCATAAAAAGACTACATTTAATTCCACTGCTCGCAATAAGCTCATACCCGTAAAAAGGTGCACGAAGCACCCCCATTGACATAACAAAAAAAACATCGCCTCTGACACAGGCACAGGTTGTACAGCATTGAAACAGGTTAGGGTTGTCACTGCAAGTCTTCAAGTGTAATATATAATAGGCTCCAAGAGTACCCTAAAAATCAACACGTGCAACAACAATCGTACAGGCACAGAAGTTGAAGCCTAATGATGCGACAGTGAATCTTTTTTTTTTTGAGTTAAAACTCTTAACTTTGGACTAACAAAATGTATATTTGTAAAACTCTGAACTTCGCTAATTTAGGGCTTTTACTTATATTTGGAAAGTTATTGTAGAATGACCAAATCAATATTTTATAATTTTTCCATCCAAAAGCCTCTCTTCTCTCTATCTCTCTCTCTGCTCCCATCCAATTTTTTCTCTCCAGGTACGTCTCACCTCAACTCCAATATTGTTTCCTTCAAACTTTGTTGTAATTTGGTGTTCGCAAAATCGATATTACATACAATGTACATTAAATATTAAATATTAATATTAATACAAGTGTATTTACAAAATATTAATTTTTTAAAAATATTATTAAAATACATAATATTATATTACTATTTTGACTTTAGGATGATTAGTTCAACGTGGATTAACTTATCTAAAAGTTTTGAACCTCTCCAAAAGTCTAGTCATTGACAATGCTCTCATAACTTCTTTACTATTGTTTTACTATTTAATTTTTTTTTCTCTTTTTACTATTAGAATTTGAATTAAAAATTTCAGAATATGAACTTCTTGCATAATCTAGAAGAAAATAATTTCAATCAACCAACACAATCATGTAATTTAATCCCAAGAAATTCAATTTTTTGGTGAGATCTATATTCTTTTTTTCAAGATCATCGGTTAAGGAAAGCTATAACATAGCAGAAAGCACAGTATCAGATGAATTGATTTGCAGCGGAGCATCTGTCTTCCCATGCACCGATGATTGGGACGTGAGGTGGGGCAAATCTAAAAGATCTTGAGGTGGGGGATCTGCTGGTGCAGTGCATGTAGCCTGTGAGCTCGTCAGGGCGCAATGTCGCGTGAAGGTCATGCGTGGAAAGCAAGCTGTGTGTCGTCGGGATTTTCATCGCACTTCCACATAGTCCCAACAGATCGGTTGCCGTTGGGTTGCGTGGTGGGGCGTGTGTAAACTGTTAGTTGCCGGAGAGCAGTAGATCTGACCAAAACCAAATTAATGGAGGGGAGAGAATAAAAACACTTCCATAGCCAAAGCATATATACAAAGCGGTATCGAAAAGGGAACGGAGAGGAGGGTGAGAGCCGCATCTCCCGCAAAAATGGATATATTCTTGTATCCATTTATGGTCCCTAACTTGTAAATAATACCTATTTACAAGTTAGGGACCATAAATGGATACAAGAATATCAAGAAAATTAGCACCGTTGAAATCAACAGCAGTAGCTAATAAAAATAAAGTACTGAAGAAGAATCTCTTGAGTTCATCCAAACTGGCTTCTGTACTTCAGCCCAAGTTTCAGAAATCACAACAAAACATTGCTAATTAGCGCTGTTAAATTGGATTAAAATATATGGATAAGCTACTCTCACTATACTGCCCTATCTAGAGAAGAAGAAAATACATGTAGAAGAAAACAGATGAAAAGTCTAAGAGCATTGCATAATTGTGATTAGTACACCATCTATATAACCAAACCCTCCCCCGCCCTGAAATGCAGGAACCCTTTTTCCTCCAACATTGTGAAGCAACTGTTGTAGCCACCTCCTTGGGTGGGATCTTCCTGGAAGAATAAATAGCAGATGGAAAGTCTAAGAGCATTGCATATTTTTTATTAGTTCACCATCATATGATCAAAACCTCCCCCGCCCTGAAGTGCAGGAACCCTATTTCCTCCAACATTGTGAAGCAACTGTTGTAGCCACCTCCTTGTGGTCGGATCTTCCTGAGATCATGAATTTGGGAAACGATCAAACAGCAAAGAGAATTACAATATATACATCAAAGTGCAGAATTAGATCACTTCGTTTTGTCAAAAAAAAAAAAAAAAGGATACTGCCAATTCTCTCCATATTTTCAGTATCGCCAGCTCTTCTGAATGCAGAAACGCTAAACATTTTTTTTTATTTTAAACAAACGGAATCCACTATTCGAAGCACATACAAATAATAACAAATTCAATGTCATTCTCTCATTGAAAAGGCTGGGAATTACCATCCCCATTCAGAACATTACACTTGTGTTCCGGATAACAAATCATAGATACCAATAAAGCTCTATTGGAAATTACAAGGCCAAAAAAGAACTTTGAGAATGTAACCAATGAGAAAAAAGTGCTTACACGAAGGCAACTACTGAAGGTAGAATCTCTTAGCATGTCTGGGAGGCAACTTCTTAATGCATCACAAGCCCTGCAACACAAAAATCAAAGAACACATCCATTGGATACAGAATTGAGAACAAAAAAAACTAAGGACATGAGATCAGGGGAAAAGAATGTGGTAGCAGTAAATGAGAACCGGAACTGCAATTTACTTTATCAACCTTGGATTATCTGACAATCGAAGATAGCATCGAATAATATGTTTCAACAGCCGGGACGAGGGTTGCTCGGCAAGGGCCGAAACCATGTTCCCCAAAACTCGACCTACTGCAAAAAACCGTTCTGCTGTGGTACAAATATAATCCAAGCCCACATCATCCAACAGAATTTTCTGAACTATAAATGTTGCAACCTGCCACCAGAAAACTGTCATATATTTATGAACCTTAAAATATGATACTGGGTCGTCGGTCAGGATGAGACTTCTTTAAATTAAGAACAGCTGGCA
Source organism: Juglans regia (assembly GCF_001411555.2). Taxonomy (NCBI): domain Eukaryota; kingdom Viridiplantae; phylum Streptophyta; class Magnoliopsida; order Fagales; family Juglandaceae; genus Juglans; species Juglans regia. Next base: position 36,417,399 of record NC_049902.1, on the reverse strand, counting down.
AATGAGCAAGAAAAGTGCCTCCATTTCTGCATATCCAGATGTTTATTACATAATATATTCATGGGTAATCATAGTCTTGTGCCTTCCATGCAACTTGGCAACAACATTTAAGGATAACGTAGAAATAGTAAAATAGCAACACATTTTGAAGGTGGTAACTTTTCAATATGCCAACACTGTCAAGTGGGAATAAATGAGATGCAGTAGTCTTAAATTCTAAAAAGCCTATTTATGCTCAAGTGCCATTACAGTGTCCAGGTAGTGAATTCAAGGGCAATAAATTCAAGATACTCAACTGTTTTTGACAATTCACTACCCATTTCCATAGTACGCAGGCACAGCGGAATTATTTCTGTTGAGAGAAGGAAACTAATAACTTCGGTATCATCAACCTGGCAAAAGAAAAAGAAAAAACTCTTCAAAACATTGTAGTAATGAGTAGCCAGATTTATGAGTAATCTTTAGTGCATGTGATTGCATGTAACTGTGAGAGAGGGAGGGGGAGAGGTAGATGCAAGAGGGGAGTATGTGCAAAAGTGCAAGTAAATATTAACTAACTAAATAAGCATGAATTAACTGGGACTCATTGCAGATTGACTATATAGCATTTGGTTACCATTTTCATATAATATCCTCTTCAATATAGTTAGAATAATTTTCTATTTCTATTTTTTTTATATCATTATTTGGCATGTAAGTTCTTATTTTATATTTAACTCTTGAGACAGAAATTAAAGAGTTCAAAGTATACTGGTTTCATGCCCCTGACCCCCTCATTTATTTTCTTAAGTAGAAATTTCTTGGTTCATCATGCTATTGCTCTAGGTTTACATATAACGACATTGATCTTAGAAAATGTTGAGTAGCCCTCATATGTCTTACTCTTTTATTCAATGCCCCTGCCCACTCCCTCAGGGACTTCTAAATTATGAATGGAGGGTTCCAAACCATGTTTTTCTCTAGGATTCATAATATCTATGCATTGTTCCTCTCCTCAGATCGTATGTTGCAATACACCTCAAGTGTGCTAGGCATGTCAATATTCTACAGCAGAATTTAATGTGGCTGAACATATGCAACTCCATAAGTAAATTATCATTATCAATGGAAGCAAAAAAGAATGTCCATGAGTTCATGCAATATAAATCTCAGCAACGATGAAATACCTTTACTAAGGCACCTATGACACCTAAGCTAGTCAGCCTCAAGTACTCAAATGGCCTTGACTTGCTTGTTGTATTGAGAAAGGGGTACAGATACAACGGTATATGAGCTGTAAATGAAAAGGTCAGTTGGAAGCCACTTCCTGAAACCTGAACATATTAATTATAACACATGCCTATTGTGAACCTTCCAGCAGATGATCTTCATTATGGAGAGAACATAAGCTTCTCTATTTCTTTTTTTATAAGTAAAATAAAAAATAATCTTCTCTATTTCCTTTTATGGTTAATTTCAAAGCAATTATGATTTGCAGTACCACAAGTAAAGGTACCATGCACAACGCGTTCAAGGTACTTATTGACAAGAAACATGGGAATCAAAACTTCAAAAGAGGTCATTGAGCCAAGCATACAACCAATGACTACAGATATAAAAAAAAATATCTTTGATAAGTACAAATAAAAAATCTATATAGCTCTCACTGATATAAGATTCAAGCATCAAAAGCAACTAGTGAAATTTCACGCTCCCTTCTCCCCCCATGCCTGTAAAGTCATTTCCTACAAAAATCCTCCATTCTCTCTTCCTACATGAACAAATAAAGCAAAAGAAACTTTTCCACAAAATCCAATGCATACATACAATATAGGACAAAGAACACATGGCAATTCAATAGACTGGGTTGGAGGATTTTCCTATAACTGGAGGAAATCTTTTTCCACCAGAGTATGAGGTGCAACAATGTTAAGACATAGATAGCAAAGCTATCTCAAGAACACAATGGCATGACTGTTTTTCACATATTCAAGGTTTTTTTTTTTTTTATAAGTACATATTCGAGGTTTTTTCCCTTAAACCTCAAACTAAAAAGGAATTTTGAAACTAAAGTCACCTTACATGAACAAGGATTTATCTCAACTGAACATCTAAAACACACACCACGGCGTTCCAAACCATTACTCTTTTTCTGGACCTACATAACACTGGTGGAAGGAAGGAAAGAATTATTATTATTTTTTATTTTGATAAGTGGAAGGAAGACTCTCCCTCTTCCCCTGATTATCTTCCACATCAAACCCCCCTCTTTTCCCAGCTGACCATCAGTTCAGTTACAACTTTAATTTTTAAGTAATTAAGCTCATTTTTCGGCTACCTAAGATACTGCAGGGATCACTGTTCAGATTGGTGGCCTACATCCATGGTTCAAGTAACAGAGTTTCTTCTCTCACATATTAAGCAAATCCACCATAAACATATACCAGATTGAAGTGGCTAAAAGTCTTCACATATTGAAGATATCAAAAACTTTACCATTGAGGAACAACATCCTTGTGTCTGGATGAGAGGCTACACACTGTAAGAAAATATAAAAAGCAAGCAAAGCGTCAGCGTGACATACAAACAGAGATTCAAGAATAAAAAGCCGTCGACAAACTTACACTTGTCTTCTGCTAAGAATTAATTGACAAAGTAGTCTCCATCTATTTAAGTTTAGGACTCAAATAATCAAGTATTCTGAAATATTTAAACAAGCAGCGATGGTGCTTTATCATCTCAATTGAACAAGTTAACTCGAAACTCACTTTTTAAAGATGATGAGGCAATTTTAAGTCCAAAATCAAAGATGTGGCATATAAAATGAAAGGAAATAGCATTCCACCTGAAGAAGTGCAAGAGCATTACAAACTCGATTCGATTGAGCAGGAGTTAGATTTGGTGGTGATAAGACAGGGTATATTGAAACTATCTCCTGCAAGTAAAAAAGATTCAACATCATGGAAAGAAAACATCATAATCCCATTGCTGAATCACAAACCAAAGTACTTCCAATTTTGGAGATGAACTTCTTAAAATACAAAGGCAATATACACAACCGCAAGAGATAAAAAAATCTTGCTAGTGAAAACTGATTATCGAGCATGAAAAGTAAAAGTCAGATGACAAAACCTCCACATGCAATGGCATAAACATATGTTTTAATCAAATATATCAATATTTCCGATGGCAACCAAATTCACATGATAGATGGACCATTTATCAACTGCACATCCAACAGATAATTTCAAACTGATAACATAGATACTTTTGGTGAACCCCAAGGGGTTGGCCCAAGTGGTGAAGGTCTTGGTCTTGGGGTATCACTCCCTTCAAGGTTCAAGGTTCAAGGTTCAACATTTCATGGGTGCAAACAATCATTTGGAGCCACACCCCATGGTGAAAAGCCAGCGATTTAACTAGTTCGGTGTATGGAAACTTCCGAGGATGCGATGCACAGGACCGGAGTTTACTTTGCAGGAGTGGATCCAAAGGTTCCCCCACATTAAAAAAAACAAAAACAAAAACAAAAACAAAAACATAGATACTTTTTGCTTTATTCCTTAACATCCCTTCCCTCCCACTGATTGAGATACAGATGTAATTCTGTTTATCCTTGTGTGGATCTTCTGAAGGTAGGAGAAATGTTCATGAGATATTCATTTTGCCTACGCTTTTCAGGATTTGGACCTAGGATCAGTAGATTATCTTACAGACTATTTGAGGTCTTTTACCTTCTCTTTACCTCTGAAGATTATTGATACGTTTTCAAGAAGAATTGGTTGGGAAGGATAGCAATGGACCGGTTTGGAATGCTACTCCTCTATGTATAATGTACTATTTAGAGGGAGAGGAGGAACAGGACTTCTAATGGTGTTGAGCTTCACACAATTTGGTGTGAGAGGAACATAAAGACTAATATAGGTGTCTGAGTACTGAGCTTTCTCGTGATTCAGCTCAAGTAAATATTTTTAAGATCATCATCTGAGTGGATGCTTGCTGCTGGATGCATCCAGCTTTCCTCCTTTTGAGGTCTCATAAACTAGCTGAATTTTGCATGTATTATTTAGGCATCGTTTGTTTTCACAGTTCATCTAAACTTATCGCATCTCATCTCATCTAATCATTATAACTTTTTCAAATTTTTACACAAAATAAAATAAATAATTCAACTTTTTCAAATCTCAAAACAAAAATAATATTAAAAAAATATATTCTAATAATATTTTATTCAACTTTTTAACTTTAATCTCGACTCATCTCATCTCATCTCATCTGTGAAAACAAATGAGGTCTTAGTTAAACCTTCTGTATACTTATGGTCTCTTTTTTCCCAATAAAACTTAATTAGTTATAATAAATATATGTATAATGATAAAAGACAAGCAAAAAGTGCTAGCATCCAGAAATAAACTGTAAGTAAATTCTTTTATAAGTCTGATATATGTGCTTATAAGAAGCACAAATTTATAATTACAAAAAAGGGGAAAAAGAAAAACAATGAAACCAAATAAATTAACATTCATAAAGAGCATACCTGTAACAGTGCAGCAATAGTACCAAAAGAATTCCACAACAATGGAGCCAAATCTTGAAACAATTCTCTCTTCTAAAATAGAAAAAAAAAAAAAAAAAACAAACAAACAAACATGAATTTATTAGGCATACCTGTATAAGTGCAGCAATAGTACCAAAAGAATTCCACAGGGAAGGAGCCAAATCTTGAAATAATTCCTTGTTCTAAAAAATGAAACCAAGGCAGACACAAGTTTATGATTGCGATATTCAACGGCTAAATCACATATCCATTCAAATAAAAGAACATGGGCATTATTTCGTACGGAGATTTCAACTAAACCAGAAATTGCACAAGTATAAACCCATCCCCAAGTACTTGTAGAAAGAAAAACCATCCCCAAGTAGTTTGTTATCTATGTTTTCTACTCAAGAAAGAGAAGAAAAGACAGTCCAAATAATTTATTTTGAGTAAAAACTTAACAATTTTATCCTCTAAGCATGTGCATTGTTGATAGCCCTTGCAGTGCGATTTCAGACAATTAGGTAACATTTTCCCAGTGGCTATGGCATATTATTCATGTTTTCCGGCATACTCAAATTAAGGAGATTGATTTGGAGTTACTAAAGTGAGTATCGCATCCTTTATTCTTTTTCACAACTGAGGAACGGAAAATGAATGCCCAAGTTTAGCAATAAAGATGCGCAATTTGCTTATATTTAATAATATCCACGTGTTCATGTCAAATATGTCAATCTCCATCTCCCACAGTGGCAGACTAATTAAATCCAAACCATAACGGAATGGATATTATGCTTTGCTTTTGTTTGTTTTTTCTTTCCGCTATTGGACATGATTACCTAACATACCAAAGTTAATATTTCCATATAAAACGGAAACGTATAGCAAATCCATCAAAATCCAATCTTGGTCTCGATGGAAATCAAGTTTGATTACACAAACTTTTTCACATTTTTTCTAAAGCAAAATGAAGCAGAAAGGTTGAAGTCTAAACCACCCAAAACAAAAGGAGATAGGCTTAACTCCCTGGAATAACTAATGTGTCCAGTTAAAAAGTAAACATATGAGATTAACTCATTCATTCACTTCAACTGATCTCGTTCGCTTATAAAACGGAGGCCATCTTCCCCGTCGGGAAAAAAAAAAGTTCCCTTTATTTTATTTTCTTTTATTTTCCTCAGTTTACCCAGCAACCAAACACAAGGCAGTCAAATAAAGGTAAGTAATGTCAATCCAAGAATTCAATCCGAATTGAGGTGCCCAAGAAAAATTGAACACGAATCGCCAAAATTTCCAACACATAATATGAAAAGAAAGCCAATATTTATCGAGCTAGGTATAACAAAGATCAATATTTATCGAGCTAGATATCATAGATTCATAAATAATGAAAAAGAAATGATAAAATCAAATCGTGGCAATATGGTACCTTAGAGAGTTCGAGAAGAGCGTTCTCTCGGAGTTCAGGGTTGCTGAGGTCGAGGACCAAGTGCTCAGCAGAGGCCATTTTCCGATCCTTGTTCGCCGGAGCTCCGGCAACGGTTGGGGCCGACGCGCTTGGGCCTCCGAAGGGCGCGTTCATGGAGAGCGATTGGGGCAGATTCGCCATCGGTTACGACAACCTTAACTTTCGTGCAGTTTGTAGTCTAAGGAGAGAGAGTTGGCCTTTTGCACGTTGGGTAAAAGCTTTTTTTTTTTTTTCCCCTATTCGCGTTGAGTAACGAGAGTAACAAGTACTGATTTTAGATTCTAAATTCATCTCAATTTATTATTATAATTTTTTTAAATTTTAATATAAAATATAATAAATAATTTAACTTTTTTAAATCTTAAAATAATAATAATATTAAAAAATAATATTCTAACAATATTTTATTATCTCAGTTTAACTTAACTCAATTCATTTCAACATTTAAATATATCTTAAATATTTTATTACTATCTTTTACTTTATTATTATTTTTTATTTATTTCATTTATTATTTATTATTATTTTTCATTAATTTTTTAATACTACGCACTACTATTTTATAAAAATGCAGCGCATTTAAAAGTTGTATCTCGCTTGTAAAAATGTGGGGATTCTTGACAATTTGACGGACGGTAGTTTAACGAGAAAGTCGGACACGCCCTGTCGAGTCGCGTGAGGCAGGTTTTTGAAAGCCCTCTGATATAACTGATACTAGAAGAATAATGATAAGATTATTACTTTACCATTATTTATCTATTATTTATTTTATATTTTATTTTTTTATTTTTTTAATAATTAAAAAAGTGAATATTAATAAAATTATATATATATTTTTAATTTTTTTAATGATTAAATATGTTAAAAAAATAATAATAAAAAAAATTTTAAATACAATTGAGTAATAGATAAATAGTAACAGGATAGTAAGCCTATCACTATCCTATCCTGTACCAAAATGTGAGCCCGACCTATTTCACGTTCCTCCCTGGCGCCACCCCTTAAATCCATCGAACTAAACAAACTAACTTCCAGCTATCTATTAATATTATTTGAATAGTAAGATAAGATAAAATAATTTTAAATAAAATTTAAAAATATTATAAAATATTATTATAATAATATTTTTTTAATATTATTATTATTTTAAAATTTGAAAAAATTAAAATATTTATTATATTTTATGTGAAAACTTGATAGAGTTATAATGATGAAATGAGATAAAACCGTTTCTGTATTCAAACGGGACCTTGATTTCAATTTAATGGAATTGGAAAATAATGCAAGGTAGAAGTCCTAAATGTACAAATTTTATACAAATCTTTTGTAAAAATGTAAATTCTATTAAGAAAAAGTAAAATTTTCACACTTTTTTCATGATGGAATCCATTTTTTATAAAAATTTATGAAGATTTATACATTTGAGACTTGTATATATAATTATTGAGTTATTACATGATTAGATAATCTCATAATATATTCTCATCTTGTTACAGATTATCATATTTATTATCTATATATATATTAACAATTTTTCATATAAGATCTCATCAATCCCATCATACCATCCTATGTGACAATTTTTGTGGAGAATTGTTATCTATTGCATCTACATTTTGTTTCTATTCTACTATTTTAACGTGTTATTAGTACTTGGGATAATTTTGTTTTTTGAAAAAAAAATGATAATAAAGAATATAATTACAAACTGTAAAGGTTCTGAGCATATTTATAAAAGAAGAATTGATATATATATATATATATATTAACAAAAAGTTGTGAATTGATACATGCATTAGAAAAAGGTTGTGTTCTATCCAAAACAAGTCCTTGCGTGCTTCTCTCTCTTCAATGTTGTCTTTCTTGTATTACAAACTTCCTATCCAATGTCTACCACTCAAATACTACATCTTGAATTCAGACCTACCTCATTTACCATTTCATACACAATGAAAACTCCAATCCTTATGTTCCAAAGCACCCATTTCTCCATATGCTGCATGACCATCATTCTGTGTAAACTTGGATAGATATAAGATCGATATCATATCAATGAAGCAAAGCTTCCAGGAGTAATAATACTAAACACCAGTGGTTTCGTACTTCCAAAAGCAACCACAAACGGATGGAGACTTGGCAGGTTCTGTGCTTTCCTCCAAAAACAACCACAAACATACTTAGAAATCTGCCGTGCAAATTGCTTTCTGAGAGTGAAAATTGGTTATACTCTTAAGATCCGACTTAATTTATAAACCTGCAAAGATACAAGAAGTTTGTTCACCATCAAGCAAATTCAGAAGATAAATGTTAATTTTAGAAACCATTCCGTGTATCAGAATATTTGAAAACTAGGCCTTGCTGTCCTGCATTCTGAAGCTGGGACAAGTAAGCAGTGACTCAGATAAGTTGAAGACAGCAGAAATGTGAATAACTCAATGCAGAAGCATCGAAGAAGAAAATGGCAGGGAAGCAATCCAGAATGCTTAAAGTATATCATAATCTTCCCTCATCATTTGGTCATTTCACATCAGATATCTAGGCATACGTGGTGTATTGATGTTTGCAATCATCTGACATAAATTTGTAGTTACAGACAAGATAGTCCTACGCATAATGCTCCAACACTTTCCCATTTGTAGCAAAGAATATAACTCGTCCCATGTAGATGCCCACCCAAAAAAAAAAAAAAAAAATTCTGGAACACAACTGCAAGAAAATGTACCAACCTGGGCACTCCGACTAGGCAGAGACACTTCTAAGCAGTTCCGTAGGCCATCGATTCTGCGAAGGCAAATGCCAGATGAAGATAGAAGAAAGCACTAATCTAAAAGAGATGGACCCAAATAAATGCTGTGAAGGTAGGAAAAGATTTGGGAAAGTAAATAACTACCTTTTGCTAATTGTTCTCCGAAGATACTGGTCATCCTTCATGAGTGCTTGACCTCCATACTTCGTTTCATCAGTATTTAGTATTACCTGTCATTACAGGAACTCTCTTACTAACTTGTAGTATGTCTCAACGCAAGGATGCCAAAAAGCTAATTGTTCAGCTTTTATTCATTGCACGGTTATTTAACATAGAAAACTGATCTCCTTAATGATATACAAAAAACAAACACTATTAGAATTGTCCACTGCCTTAGATTCTGGGCAGGTGTCTTCGAGACCCTGAATCTTTGTATCCATAACCATATCCAGATCACAATGATAAACTATATATAATCAGGAATTAGAGCTTCTGAACAATAAAATAATTGAAAGTACATTAACACTTACTTGATACTCTCCAGCTTCCTCAACACCTACGTTGTATCTTTCATAAGAATTTGTCGGATGAAAATTGAAGGCGAAGAGAAAAGGACCTCGCATATAAGATATTACCTGGAAATACAAAGTACAAATTGATCTCGGAAAGACACCAGGTATCGACAATATAAATAGTACATCATGAACCAAAAACCAAATATGTGTTTGTGCAGTGTGTGCACAAAATTATGGGTGAAAATTTTGGTGAAGGCATTAATTAGTCAATTAGACTAAATATCTATCACATATTAAATGGAAAGAATAAACCATACCATAGTATTGTCATCCACATGGTGAATGAGCGGTAAACCTCTTGAAAGTATTTTCTCGGTTTCATCCAACTTCATCAAATCCTAGAAAAGAGGAAAAAGTAACAATTTTTGCATTGCTATCAAAGTATTTTCTGCTTAATCACCAAAAGAGAATTTAAAAGTTCATTATGGACTTCTTCTCGAAGCAGGTCTTTCTTTCCCATAAAAAGGAAGTGGTTTTCAATGGTTATATACTTTTACGACAAAGCCAAGAATTTTTTTTGACAGGTGAAAGAATAAACTCAACAATGAGTAATGAGATAGTCCTAGGTATGCAACTCCCGCGCACTCATTTTGAAAAAAGTGGGTCCACCATTAAAAAAATAATTTTTTCATGTGGGTTCCAGATTTATCTACTTTTTTCAAAGGGAGTGCGCGGGGCTTGCACACCCTAGGACTGCAAAAAATATCATTTCTCTTCAACAATTCCTAGACAGTATAAACTGCATCCATGTGATGGAGAGAACATAACTATGACATTTTTTACAAGTGACTATTCAAAAACTGAAATAAATACCGAACAGTTCAGCATTTGTTACAAGCAACCAATACAATATCCAAGCCACTTTACATCAAGGGAACCCTGAAAGACATGATGTCAACATGCTACCATAACAAGATAAAAAAGTAGTAATACAATTGATTAGGTTGGCACCTTGTCGAAACAAAATAAATCACAATGCAATCCATTTGCCAAAAGATCCCAACGACGGTTAGCCAGTTGGAATGAGAAATTGTTGCTTGGCATTGGAAACTCAACCCGCTGAACATGAGAAGATCATCAGTCATATGAAATAAAATCTATATGAATACTACAAGGAAAGTATCCTCACCTTTGGATGCCCAAATTCATTGCCCATGAAGTTCAAGTAAGCACGGCCACCAATTGTAAATGTAATCAATCTGATCATCTGCCTCAAGATCCAAGGAAAAATAACTTAGAACAGAATATTGATTTTGGGTCTCTGTCTTCTCGGAAAACAGAAAGCCTTTTTTTAATAAAGATTTCATAGTTATATCCACCCAATATCAGAAAATTTGTTTATGCTGATGAAGCATAAACAAATTTTCTGAGAAGAAAGGAATTTTCCCTACACAATTTAAATTTTAAGTTAGTCAAGGGAAAATACTAATGCATTGGCTGCATATCATACTTTGTGTAAGGAGCACCCTCTAAGCAACGATTCTTTTGAGCACTGAGCATGCTCCCCAATTTCACCAAACAATATTTCTGCGAATGATCGCCCTCCAGATATGGACTGACATGCAAGATTGTAACAGCAAGATGAAGTCATTCTATATACATAAATTTACCTAAAGTATATATATAGATTATGTCCCTATGTTAAGAGTCATAGCTGTGAAAGAAGGTTAGAGCAATTGATTACTTGATTGTGATTTTCGGCATACATAAGCATCTTATTTGCATATTGTGTGTTCCTCATTAATGTGCTCACAATCTGCATCATAAATATAATTCAATAAGTATTAGAAATATATCATACAAGTAAGGAATTAACAAAATATAGATTACAGCCCTGTTTGATGCTAAGATTATCTATATGAAATACAATACAACCTTACTCATGCTCCATTCATGGTCTGGGACATTTTCAAGAAAAGAAGACCACATCTCTGGCACAGAAAGATTAACATAATAATCAAATCCCAATCCTCCTTGGGAAGGAGGCTCGCACAATCCTGGATAAACGGTCACCTGAACGATGGCAATAGAGAAAAGAAAAATTCATAAAAAAAAAAGGCCTGAAAACACAATGCAGACAGCTAAATATCCTGCCATAAAAAGGTAAAGGGCTCAAGAAATGAATGAGTAGTACAAAACACTAAGGTTTCAACAAAAGTACCCAACACCCTAAAAAAGCACATTTTTTTAGAACCTAGCTGTAACTCAAATGATGGACAAAATCTAAATGAAGTGAGACATTTACTCGTAATCAGAAAAAATAAAATTCTTCTTTAAAAAAAAAACCTGACTCAAGCCAGGTATACAAACACTTTACAACTCAACTTTTGTTACAAGGGTTGTGTTAGCTTATGTTAAAGTTCCTAATTATAATCCTAGAAAGAGTTACCCAGCAAGCATTCCTTTCTTATCTTATCTTATCTTTTTCTCCGGGATCATCTAAGTAAAAACAAGAGACCTTAGGCTTCATAAACCACCAATATTCACCCTATCTTTGTGCCTTCCCCTACTGGCACTTCCTTCCTTGCATCTTAATTGATAGAACATGAAAGTCTCTTGAGCTCCCTTTCTTTTTTAGAAGCAGATCTAGCCAAAAGAGGTGGTCTCGCCTCAATAACAATGAAAAGAGCTTTAAATTGATCTTCGAAACCTCCACAAGAAATCCCTACACAATCACGAATTTCATCTTCGGCTATTGTATTGAATGGGATTAGCTTTAAAGACTTTTATGCTGTTTTTCACAGCACTTAGCTTGTAATTAGGTGTTTTTCTCTTGTATATTTCCTGTGTACTTGGGCTATGCCTAATTATGTGGATTAATAAATTCTTCTTACTTATAAAAAAAATAAAAAAATAAAAAACAAGAGACACTTTTTCTTGAAATATTGAATTTCCTTTTATTACTAGAGTTTTTATTGCCAAGTTATGTACCAGTGGCTCTTGAACCAATGACTTTACCCTCTGACCTACTCTTAACGGGGAGGAAATGCCGTTTGAAGGAAAGGGAAAGACTAAAAAAGTTGATTTTCAACAATTGCGAAGCAAAAACCAGAGTTACCAAAAGTAATAAAAACTAAGTTACTATGGCAAAAAAACTAAATCAAATTAAATTAGCCATTATAGCATCAATATATATATTTTATAAGTTAAAAATTTTTATTAAACACAATGTAATAGGCAAAGCCCAAGTATACAGGAAGTATACAAAAGAAACGCCTAGTTACATTATAGCATCAACATATTACCTGCAGCTCAATTAGAATTATAAACTAAAATATAATTTGGTACCATGTTGGGATAACTTCCTAATATGTTGTGCACACTAGCAGTAACAGATGATGCATGTTTCATTTCAACTAAATCCATACCATTTCATTAGAAGAGAAAACAACAAAATAATCATATACTTTTTATTAGTGAAAGAAAGAGAAAAAGATGCAGTAATATCTGCTGATATTTTATAGAAAATAAAAGCAAACAACATGAAATACTTACATCTTCAGCAATTGTTACTATATGTGGATGGAGATAATGCAGTATCTCATTTGCCAAAATGAGGTACAATAATGCATCCTTGTCAACATATTGATTACAGTACCTGCAATAGAACAGAGTTTATATTGAATAAAATGTTAACTAACCTTAACAGTATGGAGGTCACATTTATTTAACATATTTTGATACTTTGCTACCCAACGTTTCTTGAGTGGCAGTGCCAGTTATGCAATTCACAAGTCACATGTATTTGGGAGAATGAATTTAAAATATATATCAACAAGCCAAAAAGAATTTCAACCCATACTTTAAAAGTTCAAAATGCCCTTGTTATGTTCAAGACAGTCTAACATCAGTGTCTTAACAGTGAATGAAGTAAATGCAATAACAAGTGCAAAACACAAAAGTTTCAATAGATGCCTTACTCCTCCAAGTCGCCAGTAAAAGAAGCGAAACCATTGTGGGTATACATCATCGATGAGAGTGAATGGAACTGGAAACCATCAATTTGATACTCCACCACCCACCTGTTCAAACTTCATTGCATAAGTAGGAAAGAATTTATCATAATTCCACACCCAAAAAAAAAGAAAAAAAAGAAAAGAAAAGGAAACAACAGCAGATATATAAGCATACACTAATAAAGAAGAATGGTGCATTTGAGTAAGTCCACTATTTTGAAAGTGGAAAAATAAAATGACAGTTTCTGCCCTGCAGTTACCAGTTCAGGTTTGAGAGAAGAAAATGTAGCACATCAGGATCGCCATAGTTGAACATTCTTGTACCCCAGTATTTGTGGTGCCCTCGCTTTCCTATTCAAGTAGGAAAAGTTGAAGGCAGAAATAAATGGTGTTTGAATAAAAAAAAAGGTTTAATTAACCAATTTGTAAGCTTGTTACACCAAGTTTGACTCTTTCAATCATACAACAAAAACATTTATAAGGACACTTGTTTAGATATGACATGAAAAAGTAAGACTTGCTCATGACGACAAAAGAACTCATACTATGTGGTTCACCAGTACATAGAGCACCCCAAAATACCATATGGGCGAGTAACAACGGTACTCCAAACTTCAAAGCAAATAAAGTGAAGCTTCTAAGGGAAAGAATTACTTGTCAAGGTGAAAAAGGTCTCAACGCATGAAAGACTTTCAAAACTTTGTTTCCAATCATTACTGTGGTCGCGTAACCTTATTGATTCCCTCTATGTATGCTCCTACAAATAAAGAAGAGGGGTTCTTATTAACAGGACCAAGCCTCTTTCCTCCACTAGTCAGTTACAAATTAGCCTCAGAATTCCTCAGAGACAAATCCCTCTGTCTCACTCTCTCTCTCTCTCTCTCCCCCACACACACATCACATACATTCCGCAATGTTAAGTTTCACAACCCTCTTTTAGTTGCTATGTATTCCGCAATTCATGTGCCTCAGCACCAGAGGACAGAAAAAGGAAGATTCTAGGTTTGACTGTATTTTCTCTCCAGCAAAGGAGGCTAACACCTACATGTTATGCACTGAGACTCCCACACTTTGATTGTAAGTTACATGGATCCAATGGATCATGTGTGTATGACCTTAAGCTCCAGATGAAGTAGCAGCATTTGAGCCAGAGTCTACTGACCTGGGACAACCACATTTTGAAAAAGCCAGTACATGATCAGGCATGCCTCACGGACATTTCCTGAGATTTGAGACAACCACATTTTAAAAAATCTGATCAGGCATGCCTCACGGACATATCCTGAGATTTGAGACAACCACATTCTGAAAAACACCAAATGCAACTTTATCTTCAGTACATGACGAGGCATGCCTCATGGACATGTTTTTAGATTCAAGTATTTGATGTGGTTGAAGTGACACCCTAGGTTTCACCTTTTTCTAGTCATAACCCAATATTCAACTACTTTCCGGAAGAAAAACAAAAACAAAAAAAAAGGGAGAGAGAGAGAAGAAAAGAACATGAGCCAGACCACAGACAAATTGATCAAAGCAGAAGCAAGGCCAGCACAAAGAAATAACTTGGAGAGAGACCAACTGTCAATTGGAGAAGAGGCACTAGGAGTTTGAGCATATACCAGTATGAAAGTAGCAGTCATTTGACCCATCAAATAGTGACAATCCAACCATCTCATCTGCAGCTGAGTAAGAATGGACTATCTCTAAGAACACCAACAGTCCTAGTCCTGTAAAAATGTAAGAGTCATTGGAAGATATACAAACTTCTGTTGTCAACAGCAAATAAAAAATAATGAATGGCAACCAGAATTAGCGTTTATGTTGCACAGTGAGATTATCTTTTTATTGGCATCAGTTATCCAGAAATAAAGTACCGACTAATTCCAGGGAAAGAAAGTATAGGATTAATTAATTCTCATATTATACAAGTACTGAATTATTTTCTTCTAATCATCTTTTCGTGAGACCAGTTGAAATATATGTTGAATACAATACGATTCTTAAAACATCAAGATATTGTTCCCACATTGGCTATTACGCTGAACAAGAACTCTCTCAGCCACTTGAGAAGCATCGATCTTTAAAATGAATCAAAAAATGAAAGGCATCAGATAAAGAGTGACAACCATGTGCTTCATCAACCAAGCGCTTAAAGTCATCAGGAGTGCCATATCGACTACTAACAGCATAAAAGTTAGTCACCTGCATTGGTACAGAGATGTTAGATCAAATGCATAAAATGGTGAAATAAAATGCATATATTAGAACTAAGAATGAGAAAAAGAAAAAGATAATCCAAATTCCAAAACAAAGAGTGTTTATAAAGATTGCATTATCAATAAAAGGACTCTGCCGACACCTTAGAAATTAAACCTGTATTATCAATTAAATGCCAATAAACATGCATGTGAGACAGTTCTATATATAAATATTGGAATAATAAAACTGAAACCAAATAGAAGTCGCAACCAAACTTCAGAATTTTGTATCACCTACTTACAATTTTGTTTTCAATAATTTTGCTCCTACAATCTACCACTTTATGCATTTTGAAATATTAATAATGTTTGCAATTTAGGGAATTCTAAATTTATATGTTAGAAATATGTTTATTGTTGGAGAGGTTATGGAAAGGGGAGAAGAAAATTTAGCTCACTCTATAACCAACAGTAAAATAATCTTTGTGCTCAATGACTCCAATCAACTGGATTGCATTGTATCCAGCTTCTTTTACATGGGGAAGGACCTGCATAGGAAATAGTGCCAAGCTGAAGAAAACTGAATACCATTTCACTATATTGAATGAGTAGTGAAATAAAGGAACAATCAGGGAATTACCTTCTCTGTAAAATCATTAAAAGAAGAAATTTTTGGTTCTGATCCACTTATTCCAACGTGGCATTCATATATGCGCAAGGACTTTGGCACTTTTGGGTGTTTGTTTTTCCATTTAAATACACATTCAGGGGGTGGTTCCCAGTGGATTGCATAAGCTTGCTTTCCATCTGTGTCTGAATTTAATCAACATTTAAATGGAGTATACATAATGCAACATGGCAAAACTTGTAAAAAAGAATCAGAAAATAATCAAAAGGGGAAAAGGCGTATGATGGATGGAAAGATACTCCTAAAAAAAGATAAGAAGGCCACTAGAGTTACAAGCAGGCATTGTACTCCATGCATATCCTGAGCTTAGCACTTGTTGCAAATAGAAATCCTACCTCACTGCATGCAGATTCTATATTTAAAGTCAGATTCTGATGTACCCGATTGGCTGCACAATGTATTTATGAGGCAACCAATAACACCAGACCCAACAGTTGGTTATAGAGTTTGTGATGCAAAGCGTACAACACATGTCAATTGGAGGGTGGAAAATATATTTTTATCATACAGATATTTTTTTTTTGTCGGTACTTTTATCCTACAGATATTACAAGGTGTAAATATGATTATTGGTCATTTGCATTATGAATTGTATTTTCTTCATCTCTATAAATAGATATGTAATAGTGAACAAGAGTTTTTATTGACGATGAATAAAGATAGGCATGGCCCAAATATAAAGGACATATACAAGAGTGATACCTAAGCATGAGTGTCAATGTAACATTAAAGTAACAGAGTGAAGAAATCACACAAGAGGATCTGTTTCCCAACAAAGATACAACATAGAAATGACTTCCAGCAGATGAAAATCACCTGGCTGCACATAAGTAGCCCAAGCAGGCACTCGTTCCAATGGTCCACTCGGAGTGTTAAAATAGACCCTGTATTTGCTTCCATGAGGAATACCTGGAGTGTACTTTTTCAACCATGCCTTCCTTCCTTTACGTGTCTCTAACCAGTATGCCAAGGGAGGTTTCTTGGCGCGAATTTTCTCTAACCATTCAGGACTACTGACCACATTAAAAATGTCATACTCTTTTCCATTATCAATCACATCAAAAGGTGGTAAGTTACTAGGTGGGTCATTTTTATGCTGTTCTTTCCATGCCTTGTGTCTAGTTTCTGGATCTGGTGTTTCTTCCATTATTTTTTCCATTTCCTCTAAAGTTTGTGGTCCATTAGGACCAAATATTTGCTCATATAGCTTTGCTGGCACCTCAAAACGGTTTTTAACAAATCGATCCTCTCCGGGTTCCCAGTACTCATCGTTTGCTTTCTTGAAGATCTCTTCGATGGTAACACCACTGTCACCTTTATCGAAGTCATCAACATAATTATACTGTTGGAAATAGAGTTCATCTGGCTTTTCTCCCTCCCTCAACTTATCTTCAAGTATAATGAACCAGTATCCAAAATCATCATGGCCGAAATGACCCTCTCTTGCACAATTCTCTGTTGGTGACCACCCGTTGAAATCACCAACCAGTGCACAATAGCGAGCACCTGTATTCGGATAGAAGAAAGGGCATTGTTAGTTCAAGAACTGAACCGAAAGAAGAGAAAAGTTGACTGGAGAGTTGAGTTAAAAATCTTGAACATCAATTTAACCAATTAGGCAAGTTATTTAGCCAAGTAATTCAAATGTCCGGGAAATACAAAAGAAAATAAAATACTGCCAAAATTTTTTCCTTAAGTGGCACCAATTTAGGTCATAATTAGAGAAACAAGAAAGCTAAATATTTAACCACATAGTTAATAAAATTAGAGAATCACGCAAATAAGAAAAACTTGAGCATGATTTCAAACCTGGAGCCCATTCCAGATAATCCACCCGATGTTCCACATGGCGATGCATGCCCAATATCTCATATCTATACAAGAAAACCAAGAAAAATCAACCTCGCTTAGACAGAACCTCAATTCCACCAACACACTGTCCGCTTCATAAGTCCCTTGTGATCAAAAGATACCAAAAAGAAATTTATACGCAAATCAAGACTATATCATCGACCTTTTCACAAACATATTCGGAATAATTGCTCGGCAGTTCCAAATTCTTTATCTTTTTCGAAGAACGAGCTTAGAATCTCTTAAAGAATTAGGCATGTCCTGCCCATCAAACCCAAACTAGAACAGACAATATAGAAAATAAACACACAAAAAAAAATAACTTCAAAAAATGGTATTAAGTTGACTAACCCAGTAGACATGTCCCTGAAGTTGACGTGACGTTTGAGAATTTCATCTTTGAGGTCCTTCAACGCCTTATGCCTGCGTTATGCAAGTAAACCAACTTGTGATACCTTGACAACAATGAACTAAATACAAGAAAAAGGAAGTACTATAAAAATTCCAACTTCTTTTATCTTTCTACCACCTTCTTTTATCAAACAAACACACCGCTTCAATTCTATTCATTTTCATCCTCCTTTTCTCTTTAAAATTTTGTTTATTACCTTTCGCGGAGGAACTGAGCGAAAGCTTTATGGGAAATGCCGAGTTTGGTGAGGAACCCAACTGGGTCGACCCCTTTCTCACCCTCTGTCACGTTCTTCTTTTTGGAGTATTGTTGTCGTGGTGGTGGTTGTTGCGGTTGCTCTGTACCCGAGCATATAATCTTTACTTTTCTGGGAAAAGTGACTCTCTGGCGTCTGTGTTGGGATTGGAATTGGATGGAGAGGCTGTTTGGGCAGAAGGAAATACTGATTGGGAGAGAGAGTGTACTCATTGGGAAGAGCAGAACTGCAGGGGCAGTTGTTGGAGCTCTGAAGACTGAGAGAGAGGGAGTAGGGGCGAGTGGGGAGCAAAGGGGTTTAAGATAACAAGTGCTTTGGAGTGAGGTTTACGAGTCGACTCGGGAACAAAAGAACAAGCACCGCAATTGTTTCCATTTTTATTTTTCACTACTGAATTGAATTTTAGAAAACCACGTAATTTTTCAAACGTTTTTAGTTTTTTAAAAACAAATCAAACATCTTCAAATCTCAAAGATTTTTCTATCCTCTTATTACTCAAACACAAAAATTAATATTAATTTATAAAATAATTATATTTAAAAGTAATACTAGATACAAGTTTCAAATAGACAAATTATATACAAGTCTTTTATAAAACAATAGGTCTTACTAATAAATAATAATTTTTCTTATACTTTTTTAAGGTGAGGTTTTTTTTTTTTTTACAAGAATTTATATGGAGCTTATCTATTTGAGACTTATACAAATTATTTCTCTATATTTAAAAGTATTTATACAGCACACTATCTAAACAGTATAATTTGATTTGAAATATAAATTTTAAAAATTAAATATTACAAATCCAATTATGGCACGTAGATGGTACGTAGTATAAAGACATTCAAATAAACTCCATAATAAAAATATTTTTTACAAATTATATTCAAATAGTTTTCATTATGTTTATCCTATTTTACAAATATAAATATAATAATTATTTTTAAAAAATATTCTTATTTTCAAATCCTAATCTAAAAAAAAAACTCAAAATTCTCAACATTTTTCGTAAGCAAATATGACCTTAGTTTTTTTTTAAATGCCTGTTTATTTATCTTTTCGTTTTTTCTATTCTGAACGATCTTGTTTTTGAAAATTCATAAGCTTTTTTAATACTGTCCTTGTTTCTTTCAAAAAAAATAATATTGTCCTTGTTTTGAAAAAGTTACTTTGTCCACTAATTGTTACCGATCTACTTGACTTGACTGTTCGGAAAAAAAAATTCTTTTAATTAAGGAAATGATTTTAAATGTATTAGTGTATTTTTTTTATTTTTTAAAAATATTTAAAAAATATGAATACAAAAATTAAAAAATAAAAATAAAAAAATGAACTAGCAGCTAGAGTGGAGTGGATTACTCTGAACGGCAAGCCCGACTCTATTTTCTAACTGGGCAGAAAAGTATCGCTTTTTTGCCACAAATGAGACCATATTCAACATAGTTTTTTTTTAACCCATACTCAACATAGTTGGGTAAAAATATTATTTTTAGATATGAACGGTTACGGTTATTTATGGAAAATAATCACAATCAACAAGCAACATGTGTTTGGTATTATTGATCATAATAAAATTGCAAATAATATGATATACAACAGCTAAAACCGAACATAGTAAAAAAAAAAATACAACATGACTTACGATAAAATATTACATCCACTTTATAATAAAAAAAAATTATAATCTAATAAATCACATTAAATCACGTCAATTTTCTAGATGGACCACACATCTCTAAAAAAAACATGGGCTAATCACGAAATGAACTAAAAGTACATAAATTTGGAGCAAGTAGCGCATTGATTTGGAGATACATGTGAAAAGTAAAATTGTTTTTCTATTTTACAGCAGAGTAGTGCAATTTGAAAGCCTTTACACACTATACTATATTCATAGCATAATTTGATTTATAAAATTTAAATTTTAAAATTTATCTTATAAATCCAATTATGCCACGTAAATGGTTTGTAGTATAAAGACCTTCAAATATAATTATTCTTTACAACACCAACAAATAAGTATGTGTATATTAATAAAAATATAAAATTTCGTCATGCACCCTTTTTCCTTTTTCTGCAGAAACAGTATGTGACTTGAAGATGCTAATTTGGTTGTTTTTTGGTGTAATCCCTCGGGCCAAATATGGTAGATCCAACTCTCACATTGGTACTGCCCATTTCAATCTGCAGATAGCAGAAAACGCCATAATTAGTTGCAAGATCTCATTGATAGTGTTCCAGCCTTGCTAAGTACAATGCATTTTTATAAGCTGTAAAACTTAAACGACCGTTTACAAGATGCAAGAACAACATTTACCTAAAAAAAAAAAAAAAACAAGGATGCAAGAACAGCATGAAATGCATTTCTTTCAAGTTTTCAAGACAACCTTTTCTTTTATAGTTAAGTTTTCAAGATAATTTTTTTTTTTTTTTTAATTACGGGGAAACCACCCTACGGCAAAGCTCTTAAAACTCACCCATGGAACCTAAACCCCCGTGGAGACTAGCACAGCAACCCACTACCATGGCCTCCCACTTAAATTGCAGTTTAATCTCGAGGGGAATCAAACCTGTGACATGGCACACATGCACACAAGTTCGCCCTTACTACTTGGGCTATCCACGGGTGGATAAGTTAAATTTTCAAGATAACTAAGGGGTTGTTTGGATGTTGAGATGGTTTCATCTCATCACATCACACCTCAACATCCAAACATCACTCAAACTACTTCTCAATTTCGAATTTTCAACTTTTTTCATCTAATCATTACAACTTTCCCAAACTTCCAAATAGAACATAAAAAATAATTCAACTTTTTCAAATTCCAAAAAAACATAACATTAAATTTTATATTATAATAATATTTTAACTTTATAATATTTTTGTTTAAATTTTTCTCTCTCATTTCTCAAGATCTCATAAAACATCATAACTCAAACCATTTCACTATTGTTCACAAATCATTCGCTATTGTTCATAAATTTCTCATCTCATTCCTCAAGTATCCCCTAATTCAATATTCGATTGTAAAGTTCCCATTCTTTCAGAGATAATCCCTGGTCATTTTCAAATGTGCCCCAAGCATTTCTGAAGTGCATTCCCGGTGTTTCAAAACAATTCCTACAAAGTTTCTGTGGTTTTGTCCCCTTCTTGTAACCCATTTCTTACTTAAATCAATCCAACCAATGCCAACATTTCAAGCTAACTCCTGTATACCCGGGCTTTACCTATTTTTATGAATATAACTTCTTGATTACCTATACAAAAAAAAACAAAACATTTCAAGCTAACTATCTTATAGTCCAAGGACGGTTCCAGTCAGCACAATGCTTGAGGATTAAAATGTTCAGGAATCAAAAAGTAACATCTACTGCACCAAAAATCAAGGAATTCGAAGTTCATTGCTATCTTCGTTAGGAATTAACTATTTAACTTCGCCCCAAGATATAGCTTTTTTACCGCTAGCTCAAAGTCACCGGACATGCCCATTGACAGCTCACACTGCTGCTGCTCCATTCCAAGTGCCTTGCAAACCTCAATTCTACAGTTCGATAGTGTCTAATGCATCACAACACAACAAATAGCATCCAAGTAAATTAACTCATAAATAAAAACTCAGGGAAAAGAAATACAGTACGTGGAAATATATACCAAACTCTGTTTTCATATATCTGAAAACATAGTCCAAAATATAACGAAAGCACCACATAACCATAACTTGTAGCAAATTATGTGAAAACAAGAAATGATCAATTCATTCTTGTGCAGTGTCACTTAACAGTGTAAACCAAAAATTGCCACCTTGAAGTTCTCCGGAGTTGATGAATAATCTGGCATCCCTATTGTCATTAAGCCAGAGAACTCTAGATTCGGGCAGTGCAATTTAACATGTTTCACAAGTTCAACACAACCAGAAGGATCGACCCCAGATTTTGCTGTAAAAATATCACAAAAATCCAACTAATCAGCCATGTAAATTTGTGAGGCATTGTAAAATACAAATAAATACCACATCAATGCAAAGAGAAGCCAACGACTACAGGAAAGAAGATGCTATTTTGTGCAAGCAACCCAATGTAGATAACTCTGAATGTGAATATTATGCTGCCTTGGAAAGCAGCAAAGATACACTGGAAGTATCAAGATATGCTGACAGTTGACTGTATGCTGCCGCTAAACTTAAGTTTACAGGCTATGGGAATGTTTGGAGTTGAACAGGATGGATGCTCCAAAGTTGACAATGCGTAGCCAAGGTTACATTAGTTCACAAATGATAGGAAAACAAGGTTGTATAAGAGCCCAGACATCATAATATTTCAGGATAAGCATATGATGGTAAAAGGAGGAGTGCAAAACAGACGTTCATGAAATTCCAGAGCTGCTTCACATGCTTGTGCCTAACTAAATAACGGGGAGAACTTCTGTGAAAATGGATATATAAAAAAAAAAATCAGTAACGACTTTCTGTTTCACTCACATGCTTCTCCACTGGTATTCACCTGGACAAAAACCTTCAAAGGATTTCTCCCGAGGCTCGACACTGCACGCTCAAGATGATTTGCAATCTGTGAATTATACGTAGAGTAGCATTATCATTGTGAGTCATCCCAAGTAAATTTGTTACAATGTTAGCTTGTTTTTGCTTAAGACTACTAATATCACAATCTGAAACTCAGACAGGGCCATAAGAGAGTTATAACATGAATGAACTGGTTACGTCCATAAGTTTTGGAACGCATAATGCATGCACAATCCAAAAAAAGAAAGAAGATTTTGAGTTTCCTTTAATAAATACAAATTGGAAAGATTAGATCTTACGTGCAACAATCATACAGATAATGGGCTAAGTCTTTACCTTCTCATTATCTACGCCCTCAACCATTGCGAGATTTGGTACTCCAGCTGCGTATGGAAGTTAAAACCTTGGTTTTAAAACTTACCGTACTCCTCTCATGCATATTTAAATAACTATTCCTTGTAGAATGAGATAGATGGATAGATAGATAGACAGACAGATAACGGTGGTGTAACATGATTATCAAGTGGGGAATTTCTCTACCACTCTTCCTTATGCACAAGACACACACAAGCCTACACAGAGACACCCAGCTCTCATATGGAAAACAACATTTATCAGATTACTTAAAACCCTTTTGCTAATAGGTCTCTAAGTGCCCTTAAAATCCACCAAAAGTTAACAAAACCAAGGGATATTAATATTTACCACTTTTACCAGTAATTAAATCGGCGGAAACCGAAACCTATAATCCGAAATCTGTTACCCATACCAGAATATATACTGCTAATACAGTAATACTTTGTCTCGCCACATTTAGTTATTACAAAAAAAAAATGGAACTTTATCAATTGTAGAACCTCAAATTTATATTCCAACGAGAAAAATAAAACCAGGCAATGAAACAGAAGAAAAGAAAAAAGATCATACAGAGTAGGGATTTGATTTTGTTACTCTGCAAATGCCCAATGAAATGCCATTCTATGTCTTCAGGAAGCTACAGACAAAAAAAACAAAAAACAAAATTAAAGAGTAAGAAGCAACCTCAATTTAAACATAAAACATATAGAGAGAAAGAGACCTGAGGAGCTTTTTCTACAAATTCTTGAACGTAGTTCTCGCCAAAGCATCGGTGGCCAGCGTCATACACTTGGCGGATGAGAGAGACCGGCTTGGTTTTCGAGACCGCAACGACACGAACCAGGTCTGATGAGTGGCCCGACCTCTCCGCCGCGTGACGGACACGGTGCATTACCGATCTGAGAGCCGCCACAGCCGCGCCTTCAACCGCCGGAGCAGCCATGCGGCTTTTGGGAGTGAGAACAAATGTAGTAGAAAATACAAGGTCCGAGGCCAAGAGAACTAGATTGGGTCCAGTTCCGTTGTCTACTGTAAAAGACATACGTGGCATAAATCTAAATTATCTAATGGAAGTAATTGTACCTTTAATCCAAGTTGGGCCCGAGACCGAGAGCCCAAGAGTATGCTGGGTTGAAATTTTTATTTTTCCATTTTAGTAAATTTCTCTCCCTCACAGGTATTTCTGACGAAGAGTTCGGCCTACTTTGACTACATAAATAATACGAGATGGGATAAAAAAATATACGAGTAACAGTGAGATTATTTATAAATAGTATTGAAGTAATTTGAGTTAAAATATTTTATAAAATTTTAAAAATTAGAGAGAAAAAATTAAATTAAAATATTATTATAATATAATTTTTATTTTAAAATTTTAAGATTTTTTTATTTATTCTTTTTGTGTTCTGTTTGAAATTTAGAAGTTTGAAAAAGTTTTAATGATTATGTAATGTTTCGATAAAAAAGTTAAAAACTTCAGAATTTTAAATTAAAAAATATTTATATTTGAATGATATTTAAATATTGAGATGAAATGGTCTATGAAACCAAACGGAGCCTTATTCTTTATATTGTAAAATCAAGGGTTCAATATAAAATTAGTCTATTTTGTCTTAAAATGAAATTCCTCCACATTTTCTTCAATTAAAATTTTGATATTTCTGAATTAAAATATGTTTTTCAATTTAAAAAATATTGATAGAAAATAAAATAGACTTTTCATTTGATTTTTTAGTTTGTTGTTTGCAAAACTATTCATTCTTAGGGGTGGGTAGCGGAACCCTGCATCCCGCTATCCCGCCCCTGTTTGCCCCACCCCGCATGAGTGGGACAATAATTCCTACTGCCAAATGCAGGGGGTGGGTGACCTTGCTCGCATCTAGCCCCCCAGTTGAGGCGAGGGACGGACTGGACCCAACCCTGCCCCGATTTTCTCCCGCCCTTGTATAATATATATTTATAATATAAATATATATGTATTTATATATAAAAAAACGATGTCCTTTTTTTATAGCTGGGAGGATTTAAAACAACGTCGTTCTGGTATGGGATGTTAAGTCCTCCCTCATCTTGCGACTCCCCTTCCCCTGGCCCTGCCCTGACCCTCTCTCTCTCTCTCTCTCTCTCTCTCTCTCTCTCTCTCTCTCTCTACTCTGTCGTACGCACTACACCTTCTACTCCGTTATTGTCTATCTGCATCTCCGTCGCCCAAGGTAAGTTAATCAAATCTGTGGTTTTTTTTTTTTTTTTTTTTTAATTATAGAGATTGGAGGAATGATAGGATTATATGGAGGAGTTTGAGATTGTGAATTGTGTGATGTGAAGATTTGTTTTGTGCATATATTTTGATGTTTGTGTTATTTTTTTATGTGATTTTGTGATTTTAGGGTTTCGAAACTATAAATTAATTTAGGGTTCCAATCCAAAACTCTAAATTAATTTAAGAAAACCCTAAGTTACAAACTTACAAAGTTACAAGTGATTTGAGAATTGATTGGGTTGTTTGCTGAATATATTAATTGATTTGAAAATTAAAAATTGATTTGAATACGTACAATTGATTTGAAAATTGTACTTTATATTAATTGCTGAAAATTGTTGAGTATACAACTGATGTTAGTGGCTGTGAATCTATGGTGTTGCTGTGAATCTGTGGTATTTATGTGAATCATTGATGTTGTTGTGAATCTATGATGTAGATGTTAGTGACATGTTTTCATTTCAGATTTTTTATTATTTTGGGGAATCAGGAATGTCTAGCCCGGCATATTTTAATGATAACTCTCCTACCCCTGCTCTAACACCTAACCCTGCACCTGTCACTAATCCCACGGACCCTAATCTTAACCCTATGGAGACGGAACCTTGCTCTGCCCCAAGCCCACACAAAATAAGAAACAAATTTCCATAGTTTGATCTCACTTTACTAAACTAGAGGGTGATGACCCTAATAATGTCCAAGCAAAGTGTAATCATTATAGTAAACTCTATGGATGTCACTATAGGAAACATGATATATCATAATTAAATGTTCATTTAGAAGAACAATGCAAGAAAAATATAATATTAAAATCCTTATAAGAGAATAGTCAATCAAAACTAGAGTTTGGATAAAAAAAAATGTCAGATGAGAGCAATAGGGATTCAGTGTTGAAGTGGTATACTAAGTATGATTCCGATGAGTATAGAAGAAAATTAGCTTGTATTGTTATCATGGACGAGCAACATTTTCAGTTTGTGGACAAGAAAGGGTTCCAAGAATATTCTAATTACTTCGAATGTAGATTTAATCTTGTTTATCGCCGCACAGTGGCAAATGATATTAAAAAATATTACAAGAAAGATAAATATTTGTTGAGAGGTCAATTGGAGGGTCAAGTAGTTTGCCTCATTATTGATACTTGGACATCTATCCAAAAGTATGATTACATGTCTTTAACTGTGTATTTCTTTGATTGTGATTAGACATTACACAAAAAAATTGTTAAATCTTGTTAAAGTTTCGATCATAGGGATGAGATGGTTAGGAAGGTCTTGGAGACCGCAATAAAGGAGTGTGATTGACACAAGTTTTGACATTATAGTTGATAATACCTCGTTTAATGATATCGTATTGGGACATCTTAAAACTTATCTTAGAGAGGCAAATAAGACAATATTGGGTGGTGACTGTTTGCATGTTAGATGTGCTGCACATATTTTGAATTTAATTGTCACTAATGGTCTGAAGTATATTGATGACTCGATTGCACGAGTCAGAATGACTGTGAGATTTGTGAGATCGTCTTCTGCTAGATTGGATAAATTCAACGCTACTATAAGGAATGCGGGCATAACATCCAAGAAGTGCCTTTTGTGCTGATGTTTCTACAAGATGAAACTCAACATTCTTGTTATTGGAGGCGGCCCAAGAATATAAGTCGGCTTTTGAATTATTGGATGATAAAGATATTCAATATGTCAAATATTTTGATGAGCACGGAGGATTATGAAAGCCTATTGTGATGATTGAGAGGTTGTTGCTACTTTTGTAAATTTTTTTAGGCTTTTCTACAATGTCACATTGAGGTTATCTGGTTTTTTGTATCCTACATCCAATGATTTATGTTAGCAAATATGTAAAGTAAAAGAATAATTGGATGAAATGTGTAGGGATGACCATATTAGGATGCGGGAGATGACATTGATGATGATGGTCAAATATGACAAGTATTGGAGAGATTTGAGTAGACTAAATATTTTGTTATATGTGATTGTTGCTCTTGACTCCCATATCAAAATTGATAGCATGATACATGGTTTGAGACTTGTGTGCGGAAACGCATGGGTTGAGCTTATTGAGACAATGGTTAGAGAAACCATTGGTAAATTGTTTGATGAGTTTACCTTGATCAGGGGTGGTAATGCACCTACACCTACACCTACCCCCTCCTCCAGAAGTCGGGGCGAGAAAAAAACGTAGGTTGGCAAGGGGTGAAAGCCTCCTACTAGTTCGTCAATCTATGGAGACGAAATCGGAGATAGATAGATATTTGGCAAGGAATCTTCTCCAATATACACAAAAATTTGATATATTGGAATACCAATGCCGTAAAATATCCTGTCTTTGGAGAGATAGTCCACAGTATTTTGGCCATATCTATTAGCATCGTTGCCTCAGAGTCGGTCTTTAGTATTTGAGGGTACATATTGGATCCATTTTGAAGTTCATTGTCTGCTACTACTATAGAGGTATTGATTTGCACGCAGAATTTGATCAACAAGATGGAAATTCATGTTCCGGATGTTCTTGACTTTAAGGGGACTGATGAGGAGGATGGTGGTGATTAGCCTGGATCTGATAATCATTGATTTCATTTTATTATTTTGATTTATTTATATTAATTTCATCAGTATTAATTTAAAATTTAATCATTGTAGCAATATATGAGACAATGTTTACCTCTGCTGCAATATGATTTCGTGGTATCGGATCCACCATTGCCATTTGTCATAGGTTTATACAATTTGTATTGTCTCTTAATTTTTCTTTATATTTATATAATTTTTGTATCTAATTATTTTTCCTGTATTTTTTTAGTTTTTATAATCTTATTGTCATATGTGCAGTTCAATCCTAATCTCAAGACCCAAGCTCAAGGACTAAAATTCAAATGATCTATTCTCATCTTGATCCTCACCTCATCTTGATCAGACAGATTTTAGTTTGTAATTTTTTTATTTCTAATATATGTTTGTAATTTTAATTTTAATTTTTTGTTTATAATTATAATTTATTTTTCTATTAAATTGTTAATGTTTCAATTTTTATGATTCCACGATAGACATCACTAATTATATGTCTTTCCACCTTTAGCCACCCGCCCCAAATATCAACCAGTTCACTTAATTGTATTCAGTGATTCACTTATTTATAATATATAAATATCTAACACGTCTACAGGACCACATGTATTGATATGTAAGCACAAATAGCAGTTTTCATCTTGATTATCTAAGAAATAAAACCAAAAATCTTAAGTCAACATTACACGTACGGGCACTGTTTAATGGACAAGAAATCAGAATAAACGATCAGATCAAGTACCGGTTATCTAACTGTACAAGATATAACCCCAAAAGAAAAAAAGACCATTTATTGGCCAGCAGTCGACACACCCTGAACAAAATGTAATTAAAAAACAATATTTTATTATTTTCCCAACGGAAACTGCATGAAAATGCATGAACATACACACCCTAGAAAACTTTTTTTAAAATGACCACTAAAACATCAGCAGTCATGATGTTCTCGCACAATCATCATGTTAATTTGTGCTTCTGGTTTCCAATTAGTTGATGTGATGATTTGGTCTAAGTTCAAATAGCAGGGGCAGGTGGAGTACTACTACTACCGACTTTTGTTTTTGAAGTCGTGTCATGCACCGACGTTTCCTTGAATTCCCTTTTTGGCGCCGGGCGGGCGACGATCTGATATAAATTTGTTCCAAGTGTAAATCTCCAACCCCAATGTAATGGCTGCAAAAGCTACAAGCACTCCGATGTAAGCCCATTTCCAAGTTCCGTCATGGTCCAAAATGTTGATCCCTTGGAATATGTTCACAGAAATCCCAGCGAGCAGTAAATAGCCAAGAAGATGATGGTACATGTTCCAGTGCTTGCGGTAATCATCGTCCGGCTTCGGTTTTAAACGGAGCGCCAAAATCTAAGAAATTAACCCAAAAGATCAATATATATTGTACCAACAAAATTTATACAATACATACATACATATAAAAAAAACCAATATGTGATCGGAGCGTCGACCGAGCTAGAGTCGACAGAGACAGGTTAAGAGAGTTTACTTGTAAAGTTGCGAACGTGAATATGGATATACCAAGAAGCCGGTGGGTGCGAAAGATATAGTATCTTGAAGTATGCCCAAGCCCTAAACCAATGCCCCAGGCTGTGGTGCCAATAACATAGCCGGCTATCTGACACGAAACGTGAATATAAAACCACGTTTCCTCTCCATTAATCTTAAAGGGATATATCCTGCAGTACCTTGCGACAATCACACCAATGGGCAACATTACTCCCCACCCGACGATGTTCAGAATCCCATGCACCTACAATTAAAAGTACAAACCCATAATTAATTATGATCATGTCTAGTCCTTAGCATCAAATTTAACATATATATATATATATATATATATATCATGATCTTCCAGTTTATATATACACGCACATACATACATATAATTGAAAGCCAAAAAATGCATGCGATAGTTTTAATTTGAAAGGCTAATTTGCAAGTAAATTAATTAGTTTCTTACATGTCTAAGGTGATGCCGGTGTTGTCCAACGCTCTGTGCATTCCCGTTGTTCATGTCTAGAGTCTCGGTGCTGTCCACATTCTGAAGAGACGCGGCATGCATCATAGGCTGCCAGCCTTCAGCATGATGCCCAACTTGCCACACGTGGCTCAACTTTGAAACGTTGTAGTCCCGAAGAGGAAGATATAGCGTTGCATTTATGATCATGTAGCGCCTTTCTCCAATGTAATTTACTCCCATCCTTGAGAATTTAACGTCCTGCATGTTCTCTGTAGGCAGGAGCTGGCAACCGAGCTTGGTATCTCTGGTGATGTTATAGGTATTGATTACTAAGGATTCGTTTTGCTGTCTGATGCCTATGATGGCCCTAGTTCCAACCATCTGTGGCATCTTCCCCGGATTGACCCCCCAGGCCAGCCATCCCGTTTCACTGTGTAAACTGGCTCCTAAGATTATCTCAATCCGCGTCTCGCTGTGGTTGGCGCTGGAGACGCTCCACCCAAATTCTGCTCCTAATGTCGCCAATTTCTTGCATTGCGTGATGTTTATAGTCTTGGCCATTTCAGAGAAATGAAGACTACATGAAGAGGAGTGGGCAACGCTGAAGAGAACGGGCAAAAAGGCCAATAATATTGCCAGAGTTACAGGTTTTGTAGAAGAAGACATGATATTGCCTCAATTGTTTCCCAAGTTACTGCTCATTTGTGGTATGTCCCTATGAGGGCTTTATATATAATGTAACTCTTTATCCCAATGGTAAGAATAAAGTTCATTTCTAAAGGCATTAGCTTGCTGCTTTATTCTCCTTTGATGTTGAACGATATGATGATTTCAAGAAATGCATGTGCCCTTTGATATAACTGGGTGTGTCTTGATTGAGAAGCTGGCAAAGACCCGCCCAGGATTTACGCTTGGCATTTAGCTGAGAACATCAATTACTTGGAGGATAGTCATCCTCATATTCTAAAGATCATCATCATCTGGGTGGGGGAGAAACTGGCCATTTTACTAACTAATTAAAGAAGAAGCTCGTCATTTTGCTCTGAAAAGGGCGCAACTGCACTTTAGAAATCTGCCAACAAGTAAGAACGGATCATGCAAAATGATTGGCCCTGAACCAAAAAGTCATCTATATCCAAAGATACCCTACTGTAATAACAAACAGCTGCTAGCTGTAGCTTTCTTTTGATGCCTCACAGCCTCGGTATACTGCTGCTAGCTGCAGTTGTTCTGTACTTTCCTAGATGTTTAATGCATGCTTACTTTGTCAGGAACAAGAAAAAAAAAAAAAAAAGATGCTTTTACTGTATTAGACCAAATTGAAAAACAAAATGTTGGATATACAGTTGAAAAACAGAACTGTTTGTTAGAATAACAGAATTGTAAAACTTTCCTCCATGCTTTTCATTATGCCAACAGTGATCTATATATAGACTCTTACAAGAGAGAAAGGAAAGAATAAGTTTGTTATGCAACAGTAGAGAAATAACAGAATGAAATACAATTCGTAAAGTTCTATTCTAAGTGTTGTGGTTGCTCTGCTGTTGGTGCAGTGCCTTTTTAATGTTTATCTTAATGATCAGTGGAGGCACATAGGTTAATACTGTTGCCAATGAAAAGGTGTATATATGTATGGAATATTTGAATACTAGGTATGCAAGACAAACAGAAATTAAATCATAGGTAGTGGCAGCTTTTAGTTCGACACTTATAGACATGAACAAGCTATATATTCATCGCCCCCACTTTGGTGCAATGCAATCGAGGAACAAAACATATATATATTACATATATAGTACTTCCTGAACACTCACTTAAAAGTAGCTGAAAGACTCTTTTAAAATTAAATTGAAGTTTGTACGTACCACGCATACAGTTCAGTTCGTGTTTCATGTTTATGTGTAAGGGCCGGAGGATTGATGGTGAAGAACGTTTATACTTTATAGGTCGTGTTTCATGTTTCTGATCACTGTCTACATTTATGCTTTACCCATCAAACTAAGAAATCCTTCCTACCTTTACTTTAGAACCTCGTGGCAAGCAAATATTCCCATCACCGGCCTTTAACTTTCTTTCCTTTTTTGGGTACCCCTTGATGGTGCGAATGGTGTGATATCCGGAGAAGCACTGACCCGATTATAAAATTAGAAAAATTTTATATACCATACTATTATCCCATTATAAAAAAGATGTGATATATTTATCATTATTAAATGATAATTTATTACATACTTATTTATCATTTAATGATAATGAATATATTACATACTACTCAATATAATCAAAATATGATGAGAGTGTGATGTATAACATTACTCATAAAATTATGAATGGCCAGCCGAATGTTTAAGAGAAGGGCTATAGCTCCAAATACATATTAAAAAAATAAATTTATAAATTGATATTATTTTATCATTAGATCTATTTTATAATAAAAAAATTATAATCTAAAATATTACATCAAAATACGTTAGTTTGCAAAATATTTTTGTGAAATCACTTCGTGATTAAAGCATTTCTTGTCTTCCAATACTCACTTAAAATTATTTATTTCTTGAATTTGATCTTGAACTGTGACACATGCACTCGATTTTTAAATTTTTAAACATAATAAATGAAAGAGGGTAAAAATAAGTTACTGTTCACGTTCGCACTTCGCATAAAAACCTGTGTCTTTAAACATTTCCTTGTCAATAATTCTTTGTATCGGCCTTCATTTTACCAACTCCGAACACACTGAAACGTCTGAATAAGAAAAGGCAATGTAACTGAGGGCAGGCACTACACTGTTCTCATCTTCGGCCTGTACCTCAGTTTCAGCCTTCATTTTTCACTATGCTGGAGGGGTCTGAATGGTTTCTCAGTTTTTTTTTTGTTGTTGTTGTTGCTGTTGTTATTGTAAGAAAAGGACGTGACTCTCTCCTTATTACTTTATCCAACATGTTATGGAATGACTTTTTGGGCAAGGTTGGAATTAGAGCTGTAATAAGCAGAGTCAAGCCAAGTTTTGGATTGCCGAGCTCGACTCGATTCAAAATACTCGAGTTCGAGCTCGATCTTGAGATTTTTTTTTTATTCTATGTTTGAGTTCGACTCGATAAGCTTAACTCTTAACTCGAGTTCGAGTTCGAGTTCGAGCTCGTCCCACAAACGAGTTCGAGCTCGAGCTCGAATTGTTTATTTTTTAAATAAGATTTAATAATTAATAAAATGAATAAATGAAAAAGTTAATATTAAATTTATACAACTAACAAGTAGAACTTCTATTGAATTATAAAAATTTTAAAAAATCATAAATAATTAATATTTAACTAGTTGATATTTATCCAAAATAACAATATATTATATGTGTGTATATATTATTAATATATACACTTAATATGATAGTATATATCTATTTCATATATGGTTCCTACATACTAGTATATGAAATTATTAAATTTTATCGACTAATTATTATACAAATTATAAAATATACCTATGAAGTATATTTACTATATAGACATACGTAATTAGATTACATATTATATATTTAATTATAAAGTGATATGTTTATATTATTAGCTAATACATATATATGTATATATACATAGGTGTATATATATATTTATCAATATATGAATGAGTTTTAATCGAGTCGAGCTAACGAGTCTACTCGAGCATAAACAAGCGGGTTTTAACAAGCCTTAGCCGAGTCGAGTCGAGTTTTGTCGGGTACGTATCATTTACAAATCGAGCGGATATCTGCTTTCACGAACGAGTTTTTTTTTTTTTTTTTCATGAGTCGAGTTTGATTCGAGTTTAACCGAGCGGGCTATCGAACAAACTGGTTCATTTACAGCCCTAGTTGGAATTTCTCTTTACTGGCCAATAGTATTTCTGGACATATATTGGGCTTGTTAGTCAAGGCCCCAACAACCCTTGTTGTTGGTATAAAGAAGTCTTTAGTGCGATTAGGACTGATTTGGACATTGAATTGAGATGAAAAATCTCATCTTATCTCAATTGGGGGTGTATAGGAGTTAGAAACCGGTCAGTCGATGATAAAAAATATAAGAAATCGACGTCTGTCGATTCGATCTCGATTAGAACTAGGTTCAAACTACTAAACCGGTTGATATAACATATTATATCATAAGTAAAACGATGTCGTTTCATTTAAATGATTTAAACAGCGTCATTTTACACCAAAAGTATAGAAAAAATATATAAGTGAAATGATGCTGTTTGGTTTAATACACCAAACGATGTTGTTTAGCTCTAGGGTTTGATAACCCCTCCCTTCCCCCATCTTATTTATCTTGATGGATCTCTTTTTTCTTCTATCTCCTCTCTCACCCTGTAGCGTCGTGTCGCGTCGCGCCGTGCCGCGCCGTAGCCCTCCCCTCCCCTCCTCTTTCACGCCGCTTGAGTTTAGCCTGTCCCTTATCTCTCCGAGATCTATCATCTTTGGCCTATCCCTCACCTCTCTGAAACGTCTCTATGAGGTTGAGCTATTTGTCATTCAACTTCACGCCGAGCTCTCCAAAATGTCTATCACCTCTCATCTCTTCTGTTCACTTCTCATCTTGAGTTTTTGTTATGAATTTGTGATTTTTTTTTTTTGTGAATTTTGATTAATTTGTTTTGAATTTGTGACGTGAATTTGAGGATGGATTGGCAACCGACGGACCAACCATGGAACTGATTGGTATCGGCCGTAAGATTTTGGCCGGTTCTCTTTATCCCAACTAGCCAATTTCAGTCAACACCACCCCTTTAAAAAGCTATCGGTGTGGTTTTGATTTTGGACTGAAACCGCACCAATAGTGTTGGTTTTCAGCTCTAATCTCAACATCAAAACACCATTTAAATATAAATATTTTTTAATTTTTAATTTTTAATTTTTCCATCTAATCAGTACCTAGTTATTACAACTTTTTCAAATAAAAAAAAATTCAACTTTTTTAAATTCAAAAATAAATTTAATATTAAAAAATTATATTCTAACAATATTTTAACTTTATAGTATTTTCATTCATTTTTTTCCTCTCATTTCTCAAAATCTCATAAAACATCTTAACTTAAATAATTTTATTATTATTTATAAATTTTTCATCTTATTTCGTCTCAACTTATAGTTGGAAGAAAGGACATGATAAATATTTTAATTTCTTTTTATGAAAAAATAGTATTAATTCGCCTAATTTTTTCTTGTTCTGAGTGAGGTTCTTATTTTTCTTAATCAGAGAAGGATTTGAGCATTCTATCGACATATATTAAGGCGAAAATATACAACCTTAATAATTTGAAGCTTCGTTTTAACAGGAAGATCATTTGTCCGAGTTAAATGTCGGACAATTGTCGCCTTCGTCATAACAAGACCGTTTAACCGAGAGGAAGAGGACCCATATGTAGCCAAAACCTCCTTCAGGATTCCCCCATCTTGCCCGAAGAAGCTACTCTAGGCTTCCATGGAGTTCAAACCTCGCAATTATAATGCCCAAAAGGAAGCACACGCGCTCCCTCTTGTACGTACGGATAGCCATCCCCTCTCCGCTCCACCCTCACACCACCGTCAGGTCCAACTCAAATCACAAACCCAGTCAACTCTCTGTTCTCTTTCTTTCACCTTAAGCATCTGCTTGGTTCATTAGAGAATGTATGTAATCATATATTCAGCATTTCAATAAATCAAACATCAGATTATTTAATTCGTAGAGCCAACGGTCATCGGGCTAAGTATTTTCGTTCTCCACTACCAAACAGCGTCCATTAGTACAATTGTTTGGCTTAATTGAGTAGTGTTTACTATTTTTCAAAACAACTAACAACAGAAGGCTTTAGGTTCAGGCCATTGATTTATTTTCTTCGCATTAAAATTTATCAGTAACCAATTATGGAATTAGTTATTTCTTCATCTAAGACACGATAAAAGAACATATAGGTTTTACTTGATAAGTTGTAACAAAAATAATTTTAGGTTCTGTAATGTTATTCAACTGTTGATAGCCTTAACTAGGCCATAAACTTGAAAACGCTCTGAGAATATGCTCTCTGTGGAGTAAGCCAGGAGATTACACTACTGGTATAGTGTAATTTGAGGTATGTTTTAGGCATTTTTGAGGGCCAACATAAAATCTGTGACGTTATGCCGTGTACAGGGAATGATTAATAATTTAGAGTTCAACTACCATGTAAAGACATAAGTCACACTTTATTAAGTGCTTCATTGTATATAGGACAAACATATGGGCGTATGCATGTATTTAAACATTGCAAATGATTTTGTATTTTTTGATCTCACGGTGACTTTTGAGGCTCTACTCTCAATACGTCATGATGTTGTAAATGTATTGGTTTGTGGTTCAAAATTTGGCCACCAACATGTGATACAGTTCAATGATATCTTGCTATAGCCTTACAGGTTGATGTTGTGGATCATGAGCATAATGACTTTTTTGATCCGCTGAGAGGATTGGCTGACAATGCAACGAATTGTAGAGAGGATGTACAAGAACTTGAAAGTACTTCTAGCGAAGCATCTTCTCAACTCCCCACGAGGGAATGGATGTCTTTCAAGAGATTTTTAATGCAGAAATTTCCTGTCTCCAAGATGGTTTCAATTTCTTCAGTAAGCATTTGAAGCCTTTTTGGTGGTGAAATTTATGTCTATGCCATTTTTTTAAACTTT
The DNA here is from genome assembly GCF_001411555.2 of Juglans regia. Lineage (NCBI taxonomy): Eukaryota > Viridiplantae > Streptophyta > Magnoliopsida > Fagales > Juglandaceae > Juglans > Juglans regia. Next base: position 36,380,368 of record NC_049902.1, on the reverse strand, counting down.
GTAGAGCTCGAATGGAAAATAGCGTGTTCTGCAGTTACTGGTTTCCACGATGATATATTCTTCATTTATTATTGGCCAATTTTGGTTTTTGAATCATGAAGGCTACTAAGTTATATAAAATTATTATCACCTTGTGTCATCACTTATCACAGGGGCTACTATTTTCATTATTTTCAAGCTAGGTTTGTAAGGACTACTATGGTGATGAAAGTAACCATGTTAGTTAAGATTTTCCTTCGGTTATGTGAGTGTATCTTAATTCATTATTGCTTACGAAAAGATCCTGGATAAGTTATGTGGTCACAGCAATGTTGCAGATATTAGACTTACCATGGTTCATTCATGGTAGAAAGTCAGATAAAAATCTTATAAGATTCAAAGCATTATTTAAACATGGGAAACAATGTACTTACAGATGTTAGTTTTTTGTCATTCAAAAAGGCTCAAATATTAGAGGGAATTCTTGGAATTCAAGTTTTCATTATTGTTTGGGCAGTAATGGTTTAGTTTATGTAGTTATAGTGACAATGGTCATTAGCATGGTCATTATCATTATCATTATGGAAGTTTCCTTTCTAGCTTACTTAGTTAAGTGTGACTTTCCCTACATAACTTGTTACTGAGTAAATCTTTGTCGAGAATACATTAGGGAAACTACATGCCATAAGTTATGTTTGGTGAAGTACGAACACATATGATTGTCATTAACAATTAGATCATCTGAATTATGTGTTTGTATAAAGATAGATAGACACACAAATGCGCACGCGCGCACACACACACACACTCGTAAACACACATACACAAGCTTAGATTCAAGGTGTAACTTTTGGTTTGGTTTTGCTCGGTAAATTAGGGAACGCATATGGTTTTTCTTAACAATTGTGTCACTTGAATTATGTGTTTGAATACAGACACACATGTACACAATTATCACTTGAATCATATAAGCTTAAATTCAAGTTGCAGCAGGTATAACATTTGATTAATGTTACTGTTGATGTCGTGTTTCGCGGGCCTGGGCAACTCCGCTCTAGGAGCACTCGGGGCTTCCCTGCAAGGAGGAGAGTGGGGGAGCTCAGGGGCTGTGTTACCTCTGACGCTCAAGTCAGTTCAAGGTTGAAGATGAAGAGAGAAAGTGAGAGCTAGAATGAGATAACAAAGAGGTGTTTAAGAATGTCAGTCACCCCCCTCTCGGCAGAGTGAGGGGTATTTATACCTTGTCTGGGTGGGTCCTGAGGTGATCGTGACCCGTATGAGGCTCCGTACTGGGATCGCAGTCCCTGCCAATCTCCTGCTTTCCTCCAGTCCTGCCAGGCTTGGCCAGAGTTGTTGCTGACACCTAGGAGGGCTTTCGCGTTGCGTGCCGCCCCCCGGGACGATGCGTCGTGGCCCTGCCATGTGCGCCTGCTCCTGCATCATTAAGGCCTCGTTTGTCTTCACAATTCATCTCAACTCATCTCATCTCATATAATCATTACAATTTTTTTAAATTTTCACACAAAATATAATAAATAATTCAACATTTTCAAATTTCAAAACAAAAATAATATTAAAAAAATATATTCTAACAATATTTTATTCAACTTTCATCTCATCTCATCTCATCTCATCTAAAAAAATAAACAAGGCCTAAATGTGGCATGGTTTCGGTCAAGCTCGTTCCTGTTCCATTAAATGCGGCGTGGCCCCAGACGGGCTCCCTTCTCCTCCTCAGTTAGTAGTGTCAGGTCGCACAGTCCCCATCCCTTTCGTTAGGACTTCTTGCCCTGCGTTCTCCCCCTGGGCCTTCCGTGTCATCCCGGCCATCTTGACTTTTGTACGCAGGCCCCGGCCTCATCCTGGGCCTCTGGGGATTTCTCTCCTCACAGTTACTACATGTATGAATGTATGTTCCAAGTAAATGACATCTGATTGATCACATGATAAGCATCTAGAGAACATGCAATCTAATGGTGATTGGCAAAATCTTTATCTAATGCAAACATGCAGTTTATTGCTTAACTTTAAAAAACAATTGCAGCAGTCATGTAGATGTGTGGATATATGTTTATATATGCATGTATCGTTAATGTGGTTATCCTATTTAAAGTAGAGCTGCTGTTTTTCCTCTTCAAGTTTTCTAATTATAAGTTTTGACTTGCCCCTCCTTTTGCCTTAATTACAGATGTCCAATGTGATAATGAAAGGTGTAAAGGGTATGGTGGCTTACTCTCTCCTGTTCTTTTGTTCTTTTTCCTTCAATCCACATCAAATTGCAGAAGTGGCAAGAATGCTTTGTTCCAAATTGATTAAGTTACAGGTCCCAAACAGCTAGATTATTGCTAATTTTGGTTCTGTGATGTTTGCCAATATGCAGTGGCTGAGAAATCTTTGACGAGTACGCATCTGGAGGAACTAGAAGATCCGGAGAAATGCGCAGAAGATGGTGTCAAGGTTGTCACTAGGCAGGAGTATATCTCTAGACTACATGAGCTCAAAGATGAAATTAATCGTGCTTGGCGTGCCAATGATCGTGTAACATCTTTAAAATTAGCTATAAAGGTGACTTTTAGATGATGTGGTGACTTTCCTTTATATATTATTTCTTGAACTTATTTTCTGAGAATTTGTGGAAAAGAAAAGATTGGATTTCTGTATTGCTAATGGGTTCTCTTCTAAATAAATTTGTAACATTATCTTATTATTTCCTCACCATGCAACAGTCATTGGAGTTGCTGAATTTTGTTATTTCTGTAGATGAACATTTCCAATTAATCAGTCTACAATTGTGCTTGAGTATTCGTGCACAATATGACATGTTATTAAGCCATTATCTTTTCCTTACAATGAGAAAGATATAAAAAAACAAAAAAATACTTGTCATCAAGTGGGCTGATATCGCATTTCTTCTTACTGTAGGTGGCTAGGCTTTTGATGGATACGTCGGTTTTACATTTTTATCCTACGCTTTTTGTTCTTTCTATGGATATAATGGACATGCTAGGGGATATGGTATGGGAGCGCATCAAGTGGAAAGCTGAATTTGCTGAAGATGGAACCAGACTCTTCTCTTTACCAGGTCTTTCTGCTTTTTGGCTCTCTCTCTCTCTCATGGTAATGCAATTGCATTTGTGCATGTAAAGGATTAGAAATATTGAGGCAGGATTTATGCATGTCTTTTGTTTGTGTTTAGTTTACTTAGACTCAATAACATCTTAATTGGTATGTAATTATCAGACCTGGACTGAACTGTCCAATGAACTGGCAACCTGATGTTCTAATTTTCCAATGTTTCCAGCTGGCTAATGTGACAGACTATAATGAAAAGTTGTTGAAACCTGATCAATCCATCTGGATTTTGCATGGGTCGTAGAACTGGTTAGGTTTTTTGTAACTGGGTGGTTTGGATTTCATATTTAGATGGTTTTCCTTGAGCATACTAAGCTCCATCTTGCCTGTGATTAGATTGAATCATTTAAAAACACAGTTTCGGGTAAGTTCCTGATATATTTATGGTGATCATCCTTCTGGCCAAATTGCACAGTAATTTTTTTTTTTTTTATAAGTAAGAAATAATATTATTGATATGAATGAAATAGGCATAGCCCATATACACAGGAAGTATACAGAAGAATACCTAAAAACATTAGAAGAGCGATAACTTAAAAACAAGAAATCATGGACATTGTCCCCGTTTAATACAATAGCGGAAAACCAAAGCATTAAGGTGTTAAGGAAGAAATTCTTCAACTCAATTATTGTGCATTCCTTATCTTCAAAGCAGCGTGCATTCCTTTCCGACCAAATACACCACATGATGCACAACGGGATCATCTTCCACACTGTTGCCACTTGTTGACAGCCTTGCATCTTCCTCCAACAACCTAACAATTCTACCACCCTCAAAGGCATAACCCAAGCAACATCAATCCTTCGAAAGATCTCATCCCATAACACCCTTGTTACCTCACAATGTAGTAAGAGATGGTCCACAGATTCTCCATTCTTTTTATACATGCGATACCAATCTATCACTACACATCCTCTCTTCCTCAGATTGTCCGTGGTCAAGATCTTCCCAAGAACGGCATTCCATACAAAAATGGCTACTTTAGAAGGCACACGAGACCACCAAATGTTCTTCCAGGGGAACGGATTATGATCCGGTGTTATCAAAATGTTATAATACGCCTTAACTGTACATTTCTTGTGATTATTAGATCTCCACTTCACTTTGTCACGTTGTGCCAAAAGAGTCCCCATGGAATATAGTAGACTGAAAAAATCTGAGACAATAGATAGTTCCTAGTCATGAAAATCCCTATTAAATTGAATATTCCACTAATGAGAACCATGAGCAAATAACCGCATATCCGCCATTGAAGCTTCCCTATTAGCTGCAAAACGATAGAGCCGGAAAGGCCATTTTCAATGCATGATCACCACACCACACGTCCCGCCAAAAACTGATTTGATTGCCCTCTCTGGCTACAAAGCGAATCTATTTTTCAAAGCAAGGCCACCCCTTATAAGCTTCCATAAACCCACACCATACCCCCCTCTCATTTCATTGGAACACCAACCACCCCAAGCAGCACCATATCTAGCGTCGATAATTTCCTTCCACAATGGTCCTCCCTCCAAGTGATATCTCCATAGCCATTTCCCTAATAAAGCTTTATTAAAAGTTTTCAAATTACACACTCCCAACCTCCCGTACACCACTGGGGCACATACTGTCTTCCAACTAACCAGATGAAACTTCTTCTCCTCCCGCAAATCCCTCCATAAGAATGCTCTAGAGAGTTTCTCGATCCTATTCACCACCCCTGCAGGCATAAAAAACAGAGATAAAAAATATGTGGGGAGGTTAGTAAGGGTGCTCTTGATAAAGAATGAGGCGGCCCACTTTCGATAAATACACCCGTTTCCAACCAACCAACATTTTCTCTATCTTTTCTACCATCCCATCCCATATAGCTCTAGTCTTGAAAGTTGCTTCCAACGGAAGACCCAAATATTTCATCGGTAAAAATGACACCTTACAATCCAAGAGGCTTGCTAAGCTAAGGATATTTGAGACCGCACCCACCGGAACCATCTCGGACTTACCAAGATTCGCTTTAAGCCCTGACACTGCTTTAAAGAAAAGTAACAATGCTCGTAAGGTTTGGATCTGGCTATTATCCGCTTCACAAAAGACTAAGGTATCATCTGCAAAAAGAAGATGTGAAATGATAATAGGGCCATCAAATCCAATGTCCACCTAAAAACCAGATAAGAAACTTCCATCAACATCGGCCTGCACCATCCGACTTAAAGCCTCCATAACTATAACAAACAAAAAAGGAGAAATAGGATCTCTCTGCCGTAAATCCCGGGAACTATTTAAAAAACCAGCAGGTGTACCATTAACTATAACTGAGAACCGAGTGGTTGAAATACAATGAAGCATCCAGGAAATCCACCTATCCCCAAAGCCACACCTCTCAAGCAAGTATAAGAGGAATTCTCAGTTGACATGATCATAAGCCTTTTCCATGTCAAGCTTGCAAAGAATACCTGGACCACCCTCCTGTAGTCTATGATCCAAGCACTCATTTGCAATAATCACCGAATCAATAATTTGTCTCCCACGGATAAATGCGTTCTGAGGCTTGAAAATAATATGTTCCAGCACAGGTCTTAACCGGTTGGCTAGAACCTTCGAAATAATTTTGTAAACACCACTAACCAGGCTTATAAGGCGAAACTCTTCAATATTCGAAGCTCCATGTTTCTTAGGAATGAGAGCAATGAACGTCGCATTAAGAGATTTTTCAAACTTTTGAAAAGAGTGAAATTCACTAAAGACCTGCAAAACATCACTTTTCACTATGTCCCAACAAGTTTGAAAGAAACCCATAGAAAAACCATCCGGGCCTTGTGCTTTATCCTTAGCCATCCCAGAGATAACCTTGTAGATCTCTTCATCATTAAAAGGTCTCTCCAAAATACTCACACTCTGAGAGTCAATTGCTTCAAAAGACAAGACATCAAGCTTCGGCCTCCAAGAAGCCGTTTCTGAGAGAAGGGTCTCATAATAGTGCACAATATGGTTTTCTAGCTCAGGGGGAGAAGATAGCACCTGAGACTCTGAATGTAGCGACTCAATAGCGTTGTTGCGCCGATGTGAATTAGCCACTTTATGAAAAAACTTCGTACACTTACCACCTTCTTTCAATTAAAGGGCCCTGAATTTTTGGCGCCATGATGTCTCTTCTGACAACAAAACCATTTCCAAATTTTCTATAACCGTGCCCTTCCTCAATAACACCTCTTCCGAGGTATCTCCCAATAATTCCTTGCCCTCTAGCTCCTGCAATTCCTCCAACAGTGTTGACTTATGATCATCAATGTGGCAAAAAACTTCCAAATTTCACTTCTTCAGGTCTTGTTTCAATGCTTTCAGTTTACCTGCAAGAATAAAACTTGGAGTACAATAAATTGATACGATGACCACCAAGCACGCACCATCTCTACAAACTCATCCGATGTTAGCCACATGTTTTCGAAGTTGAAGTACCGACGACCCCTGTGAATGCCCCCACAATCTAGTAGTATAGGAAAATGATCTGAGTTGATTCGGGCTAACCGTTTCTGATTGACTTCCGGATAGTGGGCTTCCCACGAAGGAGAGACGAGGAATCTGTCCAATTTCAACCACACTCGACCGTTTGACCAAGTATACTTGCCCCCTACCAGGGGCAGATCCATGAGATCCAGATAAAAAATGAACTCAAAGAACTCCTTCATGGTCACAGTATTCCGATAATGCCCTGATCGCTCACTAGGAAAGCGAGTAATGTTAAAATCACTCCCCATGCACCACGACACATCCCATAGTGAGTATGGGCCTGCCAACTCCTCCAACAACCTTCTCTTCTTGTCCACATTAGGACCATAGGAGCTTACAAATGCCCATTCCCATCCGTCAACAACGTTTTTGAATAAAGTCGCAACCGAGAAATCTCCAATATACTCCTCAACCGCCTCAACTACTCTTTTATCCCACATTAATAACACCCCGCCTGAGACTCCCCAAGAGGCTAAATAAGACCAGCCCACATACGAGCACCCCCATAGACTCCGCACAATTCTTCTATCAATGAAACTTAACTTTGTTTCTTGAAAACACACCTCATCACCCTTCCACATTCGCAATAATGATTTAATACGAAGGCGTTTATTGCGATCATTGAGCCTCCGTACATTCTAAGATAAAATCTTAGGCTTCATTTAAACATAGAATCATAGATTGCCCCTCCCTTTCGATCTATCCCTTCCGCCAATCCCTTCCTTTACATCATAATTCTGCACAGTAATTATTATGGAGTGTATCTTGATGATCATTTTAGAAAGGAGGTGCAGGGCTGGGAGTTAAAATCTCTGGTCTCATTTTTTATTTGTTATATTTCATTTCTATGCATATGATCAGTAGGGACAGGTGGTTGTGGCCACCTTCCAGAATCTTGGAGTTAAAACTTATTATAGGACTCGGAGGTTAAATGGGAGTGCATCTCTCCTTCAAAAGAGCATTTGGAAGGATAAGGCTCTGCTTCCCTGTACATGTACTGCTGCATCGGGGGAATTTAACAGTGGGCAATCTTAGAAAGAGAAGGATTGCTATGGTGTATCCATGTTGTCCATGCAAAGTTAGTGTGGAAATAATGGACCATCTTTTTATTCATTGTAATATAGCAAGGTATCTTGGTCTTTTCTGTTCTGTTTGTTCAGAATTATGTGGACTATGCCTAGAAAAGTATTTACTATTGGCATGCTGGATGGTACAGTTTGGAGGAAACTGCAGTGATGGGATATGGAAGGCTGTTCCTTTGTATGTTTTGTGGTGTAACTTATCAAAAAAAAAAAAAAAAAGTTTTGTGGTGCATTGGAAGGAGAAAATGCTCAAGTTTTTGAAGGTTGTGTGATGTCAGTGGTGGAGCTTAAGTTCTAGATTCTAGAAAACTTTATGATTAGATGGCAGTTACAACGTTTTTCTTCAAAATTTTGCAGCTAGGAGCTAGTCTTAAGTTCCTTCTTGTTTGTTAAAATGTAGTGTTAGTTTCTAGTAAAATCACACTTACGTTCAACTTTCCTTGTCTGCACTGAGGAAATGCGAGAAAGCCTGTAATGGCTTAACGAAAGAGTTTTTTTGATAGGAAATCAAGAATTAAATACACGAGAGTATGGACTTCTATGAGTTGAATCTGAATTCTCAATGATATTTTTTAGCTGTTGACCATTACAGACAACTATTTGAGTGCTAACGATTATCAGAACTCTTATTACTTTATGAGCTAAGAAGCCTTGAAGTGGTTTTGAAAATATCTGCATGATTCTTTGATGCCAATATGGTTACAGGGAACATTTACTATTGCATTGTCATGCATGAAAGAATTCAGCAAGAGCCAGTTGGTTGTTGTTATTGTGTACTGGTAACATTGAGAACAGAGTACAGATTGCCAATGCCTCACGAGCAGAAATAGCAATCTTAACTGCACCTCTTCTTTTTCTCCCTTTTATTGTTCTTCCCCCTCCTGACTTTGTTATAGAGTATTTTTATCTATACCATCTTCACAAGTTAGGTGTGCGCAACAAAACATTGGTGGTCTTGTATCTGTTTGATAGTTTTCCCTGAAAATTTTGTTGTACTTATGGCAGAGAACTTTCAAGCAAGTGACATTTGCTCTGATGCCAAGGAAACTTGCAATAATTGGTTCTGCAAGATCGGTTCCATCTGTGAGCTTCTTCCACGCATGTAAAGTCTCTTTACTTTCATACTCTATACATTTCCATATCCTTGTATTTTTTACTGGTGAGTTATCATCTCTTCTAGTTTCCCTGCTAATTCATTTGTTCTAAGCTTTTGGCCCATGCCTTTCCCCCTTTCCCCAGGTACCTATGTTTTATTAAAGATAATGTTATTTTGCTTATAATTTTTTTGTAATAAGCATTTTGCTTATAATTAACTAATACATATGAAAATCATCCTTATTCAGGCATGAGCAACTCATGCTCGATTTAATTTTGTATACTTGGTGGTTGCAATTAGATTGACTTCCAAAGTTGTTTTGCTGAACGTCTCTTTATATTTGTCTCCATTGGCTTCTCTCTCTGAGAATATTCTTTTGCTGGTTGTTTGCTCAATGTTGTGCTTCAGCTATTTAGAGCTGGCTTTATTGCCCTGCTGGCGCTTCCTGGTCGACCAACCTGAAGACAATCTCCAGCGTTTGGTTATGATGATGAGAGGGTTATCAGATCCATTGGCATCTGCTTACTGTCGTCTTTATATGGCTCACTGTGCCCAGAAGTTGCCCAGATCTGATACAGGTGAACATTTTGTGCTCAAGCATGCAAATATTATTAGCAGGCAACCATGGATAGGGCATAATATGCAAAGGTTTTGGCTATTTGGCCCAGTCTGGTCCAGGTTCATAAGTCCTAGTTTTCTGTTCAGATTCTGGCTGGGCTGGGTGCAGAACTATGTATTGAAACGAAATTATGACCAAGTCGGATCTAGTAATACTTATAAAAAAATATTTGAAGTAATACTTGCTTTGGTTTGCATGGTATCATGACTTATCTTTATACTGCATGTCTCAAAAATATATTTAGGAATGTCTTGAAACATGCTTGTTGGCTAATGAGTGAATGGAAATTTTTTAGCATCTGCAGCTCTTGCCATCTTTTGCTTGTGTGTTTGTAAGTAACTTCATTAAAGAAAAATGGCTAGTTGGTGCAACCCAATGCACTTTAGCTAGTTGGAGGCAATTTAGCTATGTGTCAAAAGTTTTTAACTGGAATCCTGCTTAGTCATGGCTGTGCTCAAATCCTATGACTTGACCTGATTTTAAGAGTCTTTCATGGACCCAGGCGACAGCTGATCTTGGGTCGAACTTTTCATGCTATGTTCTACATTTTGTTAGTGATAACCACGTCAGAACTGGTCCATTTGTGAACATGTGTAGCAGCCTACTCATATGCTGTTTTCAATCCTTTTAACACTGGTATACCTGACAACAATTTGACAGGATATCTGGTTCAATGCGTTAATGATATCAATATTCAGTTGATGCGGATTATGTCAGCCAAGGAAATGACACGTAGAAATTCTACAGACAACAAGAGATTGCTTTTTACTTTGATGGAACCAACCATTGAATATATCATGAAAATCATATTTAAGGATGCATCTAAGGTATGTCCGAGTTTCATGCGACATTTGTATTCCTCTTCTAAACCTTCTGCGTGGTAGGATTCCAAATTTTATTGTTGAGAGCACTATTTTTTTTGCAAAATCCTAAAAACACAAGAATGAAAAAGATTTCTCTAGTGTCCATTATCAGTAAAAAAAAATATTGATTTTTGGTCTTTGTAAGACTTTTCTTCAAAGTCTCAATTTGAGTATTGAAGCCACTGCTTACATTTCTTCTGTTCAGGAATCTAAAAGTATGCTAGTGAAGTTATCTTATCCTGAATTATAGTTTCTCTCACATGAACTATTAACTTTCTGCAAGATCTGATTTGATGATCTTTATACTGTATGTGTTGCAAGAGTCAAGTCAGTAATGTACTTGTGGAGCTTGGATCAAGAAGGAATCAAGTGGAGTTGTTTGGGAGTTTGCAATGTATCTCAATGGTTCTTCATCATCTACTCAAGGAACTTCCTGCTGAAGTTGTTACTTCAAATGCCATGGAGATCCTTCATATCATTGAATGCAGCAATGATTATTCATCTGATCAGGTATTATTCATATGCTAATGACATTAGTTACTTTTGTTGTGTCACACTGTGTACTTGATTCCATGCCCATTTATTTTCATATGATAATCCTATCTAGTTATATTGATTCTATGTCCTTTAATTTTCCTTCTTCCTCCTAGTTGGGAGCTTTCTCTTGTATATACCATGTCTGTGCGGGTTGAGCCCCTTTGTGCTTTTAATAAATTGACATATAAAAAAAAAAGTAGTGTCACACTTGTTTGGCTATAACCTTTTCTTTGGCCCTTATTTTTTTATTGTGATATTCACTATTCAAATTTTTAAAATTGAAAATTTTCTTTTGTTGGAACAGTGCTTGAATTACAGGTTGCTTGGACTCAGGCTGTCTGAAAGGAGATCTCAAATGGACATTATCCATGATGTGGTTGATAAAGTTATTCAGGTATTTAGAGTTATCTACTACCATTTGCTTGATTTCAGAAGTTTATTTTATTTTATATATTCTTCACAATCTAGGTAGTCTTCCCATATAAATCCTAATCTCTATTGGATGCATTATGAGTACTCTATAGGTTTGGGGTTCTTGCTCATTATTGCTTCTTTGGGAGATTTGTTGCATTCAATTGTCTATGAATCATATTTTTAGTATCCATTTTTATTTATAAAAAAAAAAAAACTCAGTATCCATTTTGGATGTAAAGTTGCCTGGTGGTTTGTTTATGCAATTATGTAGTGCCATTTGTGGTATTTGACAAGCTTAATGATATGGTTGACATAATAGCTATTTACATGTGTCTTAGTTCCTTAGATTCCCAATGATTTGTTGCTTATAGGATATTTCTGTTAAATTTGATTTGCGAATCAGGTTCTCAGTCAAAACAGCAGCCTTGATGAGTACCTGAAGGTTGTGGATGCTTATGTGGATATTGTTCTTCAAAATCAGATGGTTAGTTTGCTTGAGTTGTGATACTTTCTCAATTCTGTTGCTTTTCACTCCGTGTATAATTTCCTTAATTTTCTTATTGTGATGCTTTTTAAGACTATATGTCAGGCTGTGTTTTTGCTAACCTTTTCTGGGCTTTCTCCTTGCAATATGGACTTGGTTATATGATACCTCTTCTTGTATCATGGACATGAGCTTGTTTCTATGTACAAGGAAATATATGTTAGTTTTCTTTCCTCTGAATCTTGTCAGTTATGCCAGGATAACCATCTGAACACCATTTTAGGAGGTATTTTAAACCGAGCATGCAATAAAGCTGTTGCTGAAGATGAATTGGCAAGCTTGCAAACCATCTTGATGAAGCTTCTTAATCATTTCAAGGGCTTGGAAGATGTATTCGCTTTGGTAATCTTCTCACTCTTGTGGTAGATACCTCTCTCCGTCTGTCTCTTGCTACAAACATGCCAGAAAACCATTAAGAAATAGTTATTCTAGTTTTTTTTTTTCATGGTGGTAATAAAAATTTATCGAATAAAACGAACTGATTAATTGTTGTTACTTTGTAGAACCATTTTCTGGAGATCTTAGATATAATGCATGGGAGTTCACGGAGCTTCGTCAATATGCATATCCTTAACCTGGCGACAAGGTACTTGTCTCCATAACTATGTATTTGCCCTTTGTCTAGTTAAATCCTGACCTTTTATGTTGTTGCACCTTACTCTCCTAGACCACGCTCCGCCTGTATTGGCTCCACTTGCCTTGTGAACCAGCCACTATCTGCCTTAAGCTCAAGGAGGATAGTGTTGGGCAGATTCCGTCAATAACTGTCTCTGTGAGCTCTCAGGTTGAACCTAAATGTGATCCTCTGGCCTGATTGTTATTGGTTCACTTATCTGGCATTTTTTTTATAAGTAAACGATTATATTGATATGAATAGCCATAGCCCAAGTACACAAGATGGTATACAAAAGGTCACACCTATTTAGAGGGAAGCAATAGAAACTAGAAAATCATGAAAATCGAGGCCACGACAATCTACAGCTGTGGCCCAAAGAAAGAGTGCTAAAAAAAATAATCTAAGTTCTTTTAGTGAGCGCTCTGTCTTCAAATGTCCGGTCAGTTCTCTCTTTCCATTGGCACCACATGATACAAATCGAGACCATTTTCACACCACTGAGATTTGTGGGAGACCTTGTATATTTATCTAGCTAGCCATGAGCTCTGTCACTGTGGCAGGCATAACCCAAGCTAACTCCATCCTATTAAACACCTCATTCCATAACGTTCCAGCCACCTCACAATGTAACAGTAAATGATCCATATTTTCACCATTTTTCCTACACATACAATACCAATCTACTATGATCACCTTATGTCTCTGTAGATTATTTGTCGTCAAGGTCTTACCTAATGCTGCTGTCCATACAAAAAATGCCGCTTTGAGAAGCGCCTTGTTTCTTCATATATTTCTCCATGGGAATTGCGTATTATGTGGTTGTGTAAGCGACTTATAGAAAGAACGGACTAAGAATTTACCTTTACCTATGGGTATCCACCACATTGTATCTGTTCCTTGGGTTCTCAGCATCATGGTGTATAGAAGACTAAAAAAACTACTCAATGCTGCCAACTTCCCAATCTTGGGTGGCTCTAGTGAAATTCACGTTCCATTGAACTAGGTCTCCAAAGAACTCCATGCAATTAGCCACTGAAGCATCTTTCTCACCTACAATCCTAAAAATTGATGGGAATGAATTCTTTAGGGCTTGATTTCCACACCACAAGTCAGTCTAGAATTTTATTCTAGATCTATCGCCTAACACCAGTCTATGCCAATTAAAGATCCCCCACCCTCTTCAAATGTGTTTCCAAATTCTCACTCCATAAACCCCGTGAACCTCCCTAGTGCACCCCCACATGCCTCCATATTTGCAATCAATCACTGACTTCCAAAGAACTTCCGATTCCATATTATATCTCCATAACCATTTCCCAAGCAAAACTCGATTGAAAATTCTCAAATTTCTAATACCCAAACCACCCGAAGAGACTGGAGAATATACGTTATCCCACTTGACTAGATGATACTTAAATTTTTCTCCTATCCCACTCCAAAGAAAGTCACGATACAACTTCTCAATACGGTTCACCACACTTGTTGGAATTGAGAATACAGATAAAAAATACGTTGGTAGATTAGAAAAAGTACTTTTGATAAGGGTGATCCTACCACCTTTCGAGAGATATGATCTCTTCCAACCTGCCAATCTGCTTTCAATCTTCTCCACCCCTGTATCCAAAATCGATATAGATCTTGCAGCTGCCACCAAAGAAAGGCCAAGGTAATTCATGGGCAGAAAGGAAACGTTACAACCAAGGATACTAGCCAGTTGCCGTATGTTGCGAACATTGCCCACCGGCACCAATTCTAATTTATCAATGTTCACTTTTAATCTGGATGCCGCTTCAAAACAAAGTAATAATGCCCTCAATGTTCGGATTTGGTTTTGTTTTGCCTCACAAAATATCAGTGTATCATCTGCAAACAATATGTAAGATGCCTGGAGATACTGATTACAAATCTGTTAAGTTTCATGATTTGATATATTAGTAGTTTTATGGTTGATAAAATATGCTGAGTGCACACATGTAGATATCTATTTTGTTTCCATATACCTTTACAGTATGTACTTCTTTCGGATTCATAGTGGATGTTGTATAAATATGTTGTGTTTTAAGTATTCAATTTCATTTCCCGGTGGTAGTTATATGTGATGCTTATTTCATTGGGCAGGAACAGTTCTATTAGTGATCCAACAACCATACAGTTGCTTTTTGAAATTTCTCAGGCTCTTCATGATGATCTTGATTTTGTGAATGCAAAAGATGATGATAACCAACCAGCACGTTTGATTTCCCGTTTTGTGCATATGGTAAATAATTCCAAGTCCATGCTGCTTCTCCTATATGTCAAATTCTAAGGTGGACTACCTTGTGGTTACCAATGATACTAGCTTGACTTGAGTTGCTGCCCCTCATTGTTAGGTTGACTATGGCTCAGAGTTGGAACGCCATTTAACCTTTTTAGTTGAATGTCGTGGAGCTTTTGGTAACTTAAACGAACTTAAGGCATGTAATCATTTTGCTTTTTATAACATGGATGAGCATTGTAGTTATTTTAATCTTACAGCGCCTTTGATACTGTCATGTGTTAGAAATGAAGAAAAAAGTTGGCATTCTATGAAAATTATTTGTTCTCTCTGGTAGTAGGGCATTACTCGATCCTCTTGTGAAGCTCTTGACATAGTACAAACACTATGCAGTTAATCTTGTTATATTATAGGATTATACTCAAACACTGACGACATTGACCAAACTGTCTAGAAAATTATGGATTTGATGAGTTGCTGTAGAAAAGTAGTAGGATCAACTCAGTTGAGGTAGCAGGATTCTTGAGGATATTCAAGCACTTAAAAAAATTTCATGAACACTCTTTTTGGGGCAAGTTAAAGCTGAAAAAATGTGAGGGTAGAGAGAGAAAACTAGGTTTATATATATATATATATATATATATATCCTGGTGCCGGCGGATACCATACTCGGCCCCCACCTATTTTTTTTTTTTAAATATAAGTGGCTGCCCCCCGCCTGCCCAGCCGGTAGTGGGTGGCTGTGGATGGATGGGCCGGATACGGGGGCCCACCCAGCAGGCCTAAGAATACCTAGCAGAATGAAAAAAGGAAGATGTAGACTCAAAAACTTAAACAGGGTCATGTGGGCTTGAATAGTTCTAAATGTTGTCATAGCATCATTTATGGTTTTGCATTTAAGGACACGGTTAAGAATGTCCATGAAGTTAATTAGATTCAATGAATAGAAAAGTCCTGATTTAAAAAGACACCAGAGTGTTGCATACTAAAGACATATTACAAGATTTCTCCCTACTATTCTCACGCTTGATTCAGCACTTAAATCTGGCAGGAAACTCTTGTTCACTCCAGCAATTGTTTAGCCATCAAGGCTTTGAAAGATGCAAAAAAACATCTTAGTTTTATCAAATCTTGCATAGCGTTTGGTGAAGTCACATTACCTTCTATCTCAGCTCAGATCAAGCAGTTAAATCTTTATCTTGAGACTGCAGAGGTAATTTTTTCTTCCTTTGGAATCTTAATGTTATACAAGCTCCTCTGCATATTGGCTCATTCATTTCAGCAAACCAGGTTGCCTTGGTATGTGGTTTAGTCTCTCATTCAGATGGACTGATAGATTCTGCAATCAGCTGTTTGCTAAGTTTGGACTTCGTGGATGGTTAGTTCATCCCTCTTTTGTGAAACTTTGCATTAGTAATTGCATCAGGGCATCTTGCCAGGTTTTCACCAGCATTTGTGAGTTTAAAGGTGTAAAATCATTGTCCAAAAGTTGTGTGGAAACCAAAAATGAGGGATCCAAGAAATAGGGGAGGGCTACCCCTATTGGAAAATTTTGGATCAAATCTTTGACATGTAATGATCACAATCTTGTTCCAGCAATGCAAATATTTAATAAAGTGCATACAGAGGGCTATGTGTGTGAGTTTCCAAAGCATGAAATGTTTGAGAAAGTAATAAGCTGATGCTTCTTGGATGAATTGCCCTAATGTGAATTTAAATAAGCTGATTAGAAGTTAAGGGCTACCTTCTAGTTTCTGCGAGTTGTTAATTTCTTTACCTGTTTACCATGAAGAGGCATCTCAGTACTCAAAATTGTTACAGAAAGATCTCATTGTTTCTTAGAATAATAAAATCTATATCAAACGTGTTTGATAAATATGTTTCTATTCAGATATGTTTTTTTAATCTGCTAACTTGCTAGCTTTTTAGTGTGTTTTTGTTCGTTTACGATTGCATGCAGTTATATTTTTATCGTACGTGATGTTTTAATGGTCAATTTGCTTGTATATGCTATCCAAGATGGATATTTCCAAATTAAATCTATGGCTGACTTTGCTTAATCGCTTGTGTAGGCTCCCGAACATCAACTGATATTGAAGGAATACTGTCTGCAATTCGGAAATTATTTTGTCTCTTGATTATGGTTCCAGGTAATTAAAATCATTTATTTTCGTCGTCTTGTTTATTTTTCCCTTTTCCTGACTATTCTCATTATCGTATGAATGGATCTTAATTTTTTGTTTTAGTTTCCTGTTAATATGTGTAGAAACAAAACTAACCTAAAAAGAACGGAAAATGGAAACTGAAACTCAGATCATTCACCTAATATAATGTCTTTTTGATTTATCAGAAACACTGATGAGCAGTTATTTTTCCTTTCTGATTTTTTTTTTTCTGGGCAAAGATGCTTTGGTTCGTTTATTCTACATAAGGTCCCCAACCTCCCTTTGTCACTTTAAGGAAAAATATTGCCAAAACAAAATCAATAAGGACTTCTAGGCTGAGTGATTGAAGTGGAACGAGGGGCTAGTAATAACCTGTTCCAGAAATGGAGGTTGAAAAAGGAACATACTTGAATTTAGAGTTGGTGATCTCTTATGTAGAATTTAGGGATGGTATCACTCTAAACAAAGAAAGCTAAAATGAGGATGCAGAAATGTATCAATTCCCGTTGATTTTGTTATTCAGGTGGATCTAGCTCAGTTGTAGTAACTGGGGTCTAAGATGATAAATAGACACCCATAGAGGTAGCTCTTAAGAATGGATATATAAAAATGCAAAGAATAAACTGCGTTGATATAAAGTTGTCTTAATGCTAGTTGAAGGCTCTGAAGAGATGGTTTTGATGCATGAGCTTAACATTTTAATATATTTTGGAAACTTTTTTAAGATCACAGTCTTAGTATTTTCTTTTCCTGACTTCAATATTTCCCATCTGAAGGTAATCCTGAGCAAGGAGTCACCTACTTTGCAAACAACATTTTAGCACTTGTTAATTCAAGCTCATGGTGAGCCCTCCATTGCATATTTAATATCAAAATATTGCACCATTATCATTTTCTAATCGATATTCCTTTATCTCCTTCTATGGGCATAGATCTTAGTTTGATACTTGAAGATTTTGTTGCAGGATGACACCAGCAATGAGAACAAGAATTTTTTATACGACACTCACATTGACAGCTACCCTATCTCAAAATAAGCTCCCATACCATGCAGTTCACGGACAGGTACATCTACTGTATTCTTTACTAATGTGTGAATTATATTTTCAAAATGCAAACATTCTAATATTTGAAACTTGCTCTGAAAATAATTTTTTTAAATCCCAGATATTTTTTTGCTGGTGTCATCTAGTGTAAATAGATTAGTTTGTTAAGCTTTTCAAGGCTTTTGTATACTTGTATGATATGGAATATTGCTAGTTAGTGGTCTTTAGGCCTAATGGCGGTTCCACCCTGCATAAGTATGAAGTGTTGAGTGATTTACTGGATTCAAATCCTGCTGATTGCATGATGTTATTACCAGGTGGAATCAGCATCATCTTATTAGATAACAACGACAGACCTTTTATGACTGATGGTTTACAAAGAAGCCGAACAAAAGAAAAAGAAGCAAATATTAGTTGAATTAAAAACTTCAAATGAATTGATTAGACTTATTATTCCTCAAGGCCGCCGCTTAATCTGCATATAAATTCCATACTTAACAAAGTTTTACTTTAGTTTAAAATTTTTCTCCTAGTCAAATGCTCTATACTGGGTTTTGCAATTTGCATCAATGGGTGCAGTAGTCATTGTAAACAAGAGCCTGATTTTCTGTTCTCTCTCATTTTTCCTAATATTATTCTGCCTTGTCTTTCCCTCCAGATTTTTGGCAATGACCTATTGTTTTTTGGCGATTCATCCTATTTACACGAACTTGTCTCGTTATCTGAGTTTGTTCTCCAGAACCTGGTTGATTCCATTCAGAAAGAGCCATCTCCGGTAACTATGTTGCACTATGTTGCTATATAAAATGACCAGTATTATGTTTTACTAATGTGTTATGCTGAATCTAAGGCTGCTCGGGGATGCATCGCGCTTGAAGCTTGCAACTGTATTGCATCGTCTTTCGTGGTAGGTTCCTTTGCCATCTTTGGGCTGACTCGTTGATCTTAGTAGCCATAATTTTATCAAAGGTCAAAATAAAAGGTACATCACAAAGTTCTCATCCTTGCAATTACAGCACTTGGAATTCCTCTACGGAGTAGGATTTTGTAAATATCACTAGAAATCAATCATATCCATTAAGTGCAAAACATGGGGTGTTTTGGTCATTGTGTTTCTAAGAATGTTTGGATTAACTAATGAAATGGCCAAAATGAATATGATCAACTTCCAGTGCAATGGAGAGAATCTTATTCCCTTCTCTAAAAGGACTGCATGTGACATGCAATTGACTCGCATCATGAAGCACGTTGTACCCTAGGAGATATATGTAATTTAAATTCAGGAATAGTAATTTTAGATTAATGGTTGACCACTTCACTAGCTATATTGCAGGTGGATGTTGAGATTCTGGCTTCCTTCCTAGAGAGTGAACAAAGTTTTAGGCTCCAATTCCCTTTTGCAGGATAGGACCTTATGTTCCCTTGTCCAATTATCTCTACCAAAATTGGTCATGGTTGAAGGGGTGGCCTTGAATAATTTTATGGTATTCAAAATTCCAAATGCTAGGATCTTTAAAATGCTCAAATTACAATCTGATATCAACTAAACAGCTTACAGAGAGCTACTGTTTATAAGTTATTTGATTTGCAACCTGGATTCGAACAAATCAAATAAATAAAAAACGAATGACTTGTATTGAATTGACACTGCATAAATAATAAAGATAGATGGTTTCCCATGATGATCCGGAAGCAATGTGGTATGCAAAAATGAGGGCTTCTTTGTCATGAATCTGCTAAAACTTTGCTGCTATGCTCTCTCTCTCTCTCTCTCTTTTCTTTTTGCTATACTTTTATATTTGTTTTCTGCTTCTTTTCTTACCTTATTATGACATTTCTTCTTGTTTATATGGCAGGTAAGTCCCGAAATATCTCAAATCTGCTCCGAACTGATAGAAACTGCCAAGTCGTGTTTGAGTGCCAGTGACAAATATCTACAGTCGACCATTAAATTTTTGGACAAAAACTTGCGAGCTCCTGTGGTGGCTGTATCATCCATTTCTGTCTGAAATACAGATGAAGGTCTTGTGATTGTTAAATCGGAAGTTCGCTCTGTAGATGTTCATTGCCTTTCTTTGATTGTGAGTACTCTTCGTTTTAGACTAAAAAATTTGTTAACACCTTTATTTTGTTCATATAATGTGTATATATCGAGATCAACACCATTATAGTTGCCATTAGGTTTATTAGCCTCGGAGGCAACCTGGAAAAAGCCAAGCAACATTGGAGATTCTAAAGAAAGGATAAATATACTTTGCACGCTCAAATTATAAAGACTAACACAGTACACTCCCAATCGATTATATGACCATTTAGATGGATAAAAAAAGGGTAATGCGCCATAATCTTCACTGTCAAATCTTAATAAAGGGTGTAGAGTGTTATTTTTTTTAATAGTTTGATGGTATAATATGTCAGTTTTGATAGTTTAGGATCTAAAATGTAAATTAATTTAGAAATGCATAGTGAACTTTTATGATCCATGCAGCACCTGATATATATATATATATATATATATATATACATATAAATTCTTCTCAGCCATTATTCACCATCGGTCCACCACACATCTTATGAAAAAAATAAAAATAAATTTTCACGTGTGTGATGTGAACAGTTTCTGATTTGTAACAAAACTCATATTATCAACTTATGCATGTTGCCAAGGACATTTGATTTTTGGTGCAACATTGTTTTTTTCCATTTGTCATTATAAGTACTAACATAGGGTGATGAATTTGTATAAAAAAAAAAAAAAAACATGGGGTGATGAATAAAATTATCATATTTGAAGCATTGGGTTGCATGCGCGCATTAAGTAATTATTCCAAAGAAAACGTTACGTACTGTTGATTCAACCTTACGATGTTAACATGGAATTGACATTGATTATATCATTACAAGTTAACCCCTAATTGGTATAGGTTTTGCCACCATGATGCTTTTGAATTTTTACCCCAAAACAATTTTCGAGTCCAATTAATATTTTTATTTCTTCTATTTAAGTTCGGCTCACGTTTTATCAAATTTACAAAATATAATATAATGGAAATGAACTAAAAAAATATTAAAAATATATAAATATTTATTTATTAAAAGAATCAAGTTTGTCTATAATATTTCTCATGCTATATATCAAATAAAAACTCATGGTCTAATTGAAATCAATAAAATTAAAAGAAATAATTAATTTCCAAATTACATATACTCTCGAATAAAAATTCCGATACCATTAATAATTATATTGAAATAATTATATGATTTAATTTGACCGAATTCTTCTTAACATGCTCGTCTATAAATATAATGTTATTTAATACACTTTTCAATTCTCCTTCCGAATTAAGAAAAGAATATCCTTTTTCTTCTACGTCGACTCAGCATTAAGTTCCACGTGTACGGTTCAGGTTCAAAGTCTCTCGCTGAACTGAACTATCTCCTTTTAAAAGGAGCCGCAAAGATTCGTCCCTCCTTTACCTTTCTAGTTGTCCGGTGCGGTTGATCTTCAAGACCTGTGAGTAGTTCTATCTCATCGATTATTCTCTGTAATATCTTGTGCAATTTTCTCTTCGAATTCTTCAATCCGTGATGAACTTGTTCGGCTTTGATCGAAACCCTTCCTTTCCTTGTAATTGACAGCTGCAATTCTCCGTGATTGATTCATACTTAAACTGTAGCTTTTCCTTTTCTGACATGAGTTTGACTTTCTCTCTTGTTATTCTGTTTTGGGTGATGAGAAACTCTGGGGTAAATAAAGTTATTGAATCTTCGATTTTAGATTTCTCGCTTCGGGACTTCAATAGTTCTTGCGGAGAAACCGAGAAACTTCACATACTTGAGTGAAATTATCACCACTTGAAGAGTAATGCTACTGATCATTGTTTTTATCATCATAATCTCATGATGTGTTGGTAAATGATTGAAAACTGTTTGATATGTTTCACTTTCTGTTAATCATTTGATGATGCCACATCTTGTTGTTCAGGAGATAACGATAAAAATGATGATAAATAGATTTTTTTCTTGAATTTAAGATTTCAGAAACCAGAATGACAGTATGTGGTATTCATAGTTTTATCTATTCATATTTTTTCTTTGTTCTTTTTTCCTCCTCTGGAAAGAAACAGAGGGTTAGGGAATTACCGTGTTTGCATGCTAAGCTAGTGTTTCAATTGAAGCCGAAACAGATCATATAGCAGAAAAATAAGCAAAAAAAATTATATAAATTAAGGTAGTACTGTTGTAGCATATGGCAGTACCGATTAAACCTCAATTTTTTTCATGAGGTAATAAATAATTGAAATGGATTTAATCATATCAATCACAATAGGCTCTAGTTTTGCACAGTGGATTGCTATTTCTGTCATTAAGGGTGAAATCCTGTTAGGCGTTTTCTTTTTTTAGTCCTATTGGGTGCTTTGGAATTGGGAAAAATAAATTTATCTGAGTCTTATAATTTGCACTTTTTGTGACCAGACAGAAGTTAAGCCTTCATTTAGTTGTGTACTGTAACTGCATGGCTTTATTTACGTGGTATTGCATTTGTTAGAGAACAAACAAGAGAAATTGTGATAGTTATTATTATATCCATTTTCAATTCTTCATTACCTCATGAAGATGATAGAGGTTGAAAAAAGATGGAGTGATGCGTTGATTACATGTTTTTTCTCACATTTTAGATTCTCCACTTATAACACCAGTTAGGGTGCGGCCTAGTGGTCAAGGGGCAGGCTTGGGATGAGCTATTTGCTCAGACATCCCGGACTTGGTTCTGCATTAGAAGTTATGCTAGATTACTTGATACAAAATGCTGGCGGGTGGGGTTATATCTCCGAGGTTTACTCCCTCAGGGTGGGTGGGGCAAAACTTGCCTCAAGCATGTGTGAACTTGGACTGGTCTGGTAAGCAGTAACCATTTGTGGGTGGGTGAGATTGGAACTTGACTCAAGCAGTGGTGGACTAACTGCAGCTTGATTGGTTTTGCAGCTTGTCTATGATAATACTAACTGCATTTTATTAGTATATTTCCTTCATAGAAGAAATTAAATTTCCCAATTCACAGGTAACAACATGGGTACCAAACTCAAACCCGTTGTGGCTTCCTTCTTCTTTTGCTTGCTCTTGTTTCCCTTGGTCTTTTCTGCTTCCAACGGTGGGTTGGTTAGAGTCGGACTAAAAAAGAGGAAGTTTGATCAAAATGACCGGATTGCTGCTCAGCTTGAGTCAAAGGAAGGGAAGGCTTGGAAAGCTTCTATTAGGAAATATCATCTTCGTGGGAACTCAGGAGATCCAGAGGATACTGATATTGTAGCTCTAAAGAATTACATGGATGCCCAATATTTTGGCGAGATCGGTATCGGTACTCCTCCTCAGAAGTTCACAGTAATATTCGACACTGGTAGTTCTAATTTGTGGGTACCTTCTTCTAAGTGTTATTTCTCGGTGAGTTGTGCTTAAATTTGCTATTGGATATCTAATTCATTCAAATTAATTTTCACGTAAATTTTAATGGGAGAGAATGTCAATGTATTTCATCTTGGGTCCAGGTTGCATGCTATTTCCATTCCAAGTACAAGTCAAGCAGCTCGAGTACCTACAAGAAGAATGGTTTGTTTGTTTGTTCTTTTTTTTTTTTTCTTTCCATTTAATGGCCATGAAATACTTGTCTTTCTCATTGGAATTCTTTCAAGTTTTTAGACCGCATTTGATTTTCACCAATGTAATCTGAAATCTTTAAACTGTAAACATCCTGTGTTATAGGTTATATTATTTCATAGGAGAGTGCCTTGTGACTGACTAATGGGCACCAAGATTTCGTGGGTGTAAATCTGGTTTAAGCTCTATAGTTGAGCAGTATAAGCATTCTTGCTCAATACCCTACCCTTAACTGCCTTATCATGCTTGTATATATAATCTTATCCAATGCTTCCTCTTGTGGAAATAAATTTTCAGCCCCATGATTTTAATCTTGCCTAAAAAATTGCCAAGTAAAAGATGTCAGACAAATCTCTTTATTAGTTCTTCACGATAGTGCATAAATGAATGGATGCGCACTATGATTGGTGAAACTTTTCTACAAATGACAATAAGATTGTTATTTAATACATGACGCAGGTAAGCCAGCTGATATCCATTATGGAACTGGAGCTATTTCTGGGTACTTCAGTCAAGACCATGTAAAAGTTGGTGATCTTGTGGTCGAGGGTCAGGTAATTTCAAGGTCTTGGTACTAGTTTATACATATATGTGCATCTATACTTGAGCTCTCTTGGCAGTTTCCCTTTTACTGATAAAAGTGGTTTTTGCAGGAATTTATTGAGGCAACTAGGGAGCCAAGCATCACATTTTTGGTGGCCAAGTTTGATGGCATACTTGGCCTTGGATTTCAAGAGATCTCAGTTGGAAATGCTGTACCTGTGTGGTATCTTATTGCACCTCTAACTTATGTGGGATGTTAACGATTTTTTTCCTGTTATGTTCGCCTTCTAGTTTCAAGATGCTAATCTTGAAGTGTTCCAGGTACAACATGGTCAATCAAGGTCTTGTTAAAGAACCAGTTTTCTCTTTTTGGTTTAACCGAAATGCTGATGAAGAAGAAGGGGGTGAGATTGTTTTTGGTGGGGTGGATCCTAATCATTACAAGGGTGAGCACACATATGTTCCGGTGACGCAGAAAGGCTATTGGCAGGTTGGTGTTCCAAACTTTGCTTGAAGTACTTGTAATATTCATTAACTTCTTATCTCAGTTTTCTAAATTAGTTGCTGTTCCGTCTGTTGGCAGTTTGACATGGGTGATGTCATGATTGATGGCGAAACAACTGGTAAGAATGATGGTATTTGTGGTTGCTTTCTTGTTTTAGGGAGTATGGAGTTGCGTTACCCAGGACACCATAGTTTTAGCTTCCGTTAGTTTATGTTGCAGTTCCTGTAGCCTTTATTAGTTCCATCATGGTACAAGCATGTCTATTTCAGGATTTTGTGGCAGTGGGTGTTCTGCAATTGCTGATTCTGGAACATCTTTGCTGGCCGGCCCAACGGTATGTCACTCACATTGCTTGTAGCTGCAACATCGTGTGGTGGATACAATTGATTTTGATATGCTCAACATTCTTATTGGATGGAATCCCTTGTTTTTTCTATTGTCCATCCGAGACATTCATTCATTCCTATTCTTTGTTGTCCTTACAAAATTGTTGCCCAATAGTGTTTATTATTCATGATTCACTAACCATCTGTTATATTGGCTGGCATAAAAATAAGGGAGTTGATGATGTCTATTTCTAATACCTTTTTTCGCGTCTCTAGTTCGCCCATTTTAGCTTGTCTTTTCAGAGGCCATTGAATGCATATTTCAACTTAAGTTTCTCTTCCGTATCACTATAATGGGAAATGTAATTTATATGTGACTGAACTTTTGTCTATGACAATCACAATGTTCAGATGCATCGAACATGTTACATATGCAGAGTTCCATCGTGTTTATCCATGCTTTTTCAATATTGGTTTGTATCTCATATGCAGACTATTATTACTCAAGTCAATCATGCAATTGGAGCCACTGGAGTTGTAAGTCAAGAATGCAAGGCTGTAGTTGCAGAATATGGGGAAACCATAATCAAGATGCTACTAGAAAAGGTATGTGTAAAGTTGACATGCCATCAAACTCATACTTCCATATGATTGATGAGAGATTCTATTAGTTCTATTAGAAAGGTATGTGCAAAGTTGATATGCCATCAAACTCATCAATGTACTTGATGAGGTTATGAATCCACTTGTGCAACTTTCCAATAACCAACATTATATTTTGCCAGGACCAACCACAGAAAATCTGTGCACAGATTGGTTTGTGCACTTTTGATGGGACACGAGATGTAAGGTAAGACAACTGGTTTGCTGTAATTTGAAAAATATCAAACTTTTAACACTTACTCCACTCCTTTGTTGTGTGGGTGTTCTTTTCAACTTCTAATATGTCTCTCTTTTTTTACCTGAACGTGTCGTTGTCAGTATTGGCATTGAGAGTGTTGTTGATGACGACACTCGAAAAGCATCTGGCGGTTTGCGTGATACAATGTGCTCTACGTGTGAGATGGCAGTCGTTTGGATGCAGAACCAACTTAAGCAGAATCAAACACAAGATCGTATTATTAACTATGCCAATGATGTGAAACAACCCTCCTATCTAGTTTTCTTTTTTATTATTATTTTTATTTCCCTTCTGTTGTCTTTTATGCTTCCTCATACATGGTAGTAACTGCAGCTCTGTGACCGGCTGCCTAGTCCAATGGGAGAATCAGCAGTTGATTGTGCCAGTTTGTCTTCAATGCCAAATGTTTCCTTTACAATTGGCGGCAGGGTTTTTGACCTCAGGCCTGAGCAGGTGTGATATTCTCAGTTTTTTCAATTAGTTGTGGAATTTAGTTTTGCATGATTTTTTTTTCCAGCCATTAAAAGTGTTGCATCGTTGGTTTTCCTCATGTATTTCAGTGGATTTCATAACAATATTTTCTTCCAATTACCACAAGTTCATTATCAAGGCTTTCGTAAATTAGATTTTTTTTCCTAGTCCTCGTGGCATATAATGTTAACTCAGGTGATGAAAATGGATATTTTTTCCAATTGTGAATGTGAAATGTGAAACGTGTAATGTGTTAGTGGCTATTTTTGGTATTTTTATGCATTGTGGCCTATGAAGGACATGAGGCTCACGCCTAACATTGGTTTTTTTTCTTTGCTACTCTTCTCTTTTGGATGATCGATCATCAGTATGTCCTTAAAGTTGGAGAGGGTGATGCAGCTCAATGCATTAGTGGATTTACAGCTCTAGATGTGCCACCTCCTCGTGGACCTCTCTGGTAATATCTAAATTCTGTTGTACTTTTATTATCTTTGCATCCTCATTTCTGTCATTATAAATCAATAGAGTGATTCGACTGAATATTGACATATAATTGAGATGACATACACTGGTCTGGAATCTTATCCTCGCTAAATATTTCGTATGCAACACAGGATCTTGGGGGATGTTTTCATGGGTCGCTACCATACAGTATTTGACTACGGGAATCAGAGAATTGGATTTGCAGAAGCTGCCTAAATGAAATCTTTACCATTAACGTTTCCTTCTGTATCCATCTCTTTTCTGAATACATCTATCTGCGTCCTGAAAGACTTGTAGTAACCTATATTGTGTTGGAAGCGAGTTTCAAACCGAAAAACTACTTGTAAATATGTCTGGGTATACTGTGTCGTTTTGTGGAGTTTGTTCCGCCCCTACATGTCAAAACTTGTAATCAAGAAAACGGATCATTGCGCTACCTCACACTACTACACATACAATATCTATGGTTTTCTCGTCTCTCTCTCTCAATTGTTTACTCTTTTCTGAAAGCAACCCATGTCTTCTAAAACAGACGTGGAAACGATACGATGTGAATGGACAGTGAGAAGTCAATTTCCTACTGATTTTTCATTAGTACCATCGATGCATTGGCAAAAACAAACAGTTAACGTATTTGAGAATTTTGAAACAAGAAGAAAATGGAAAATGCCAATGCATTGAGCACAGGCCGCAGAGCTGGAAGATGTTCTCTCAATGTTGAGTGGCATGACAATAAAGGATACCTATTGATTAGCCTCGTGCATGGTAAGATGATGTAGAAGGGAGAGGATGATAGAAGAATTTATTCGATTAATTTATTACATTTTTCCATCAATTGGTTAATGGTGATTGGTGTATGGTTGGCAATAACAATGGAATATAAATTTAGTATCAGATGTGTGCATATGAAAGTAGTAATTGTCGGTGGCGTGACAGATGAAATTCAAGATCATCTACCATGAAGTAGTAATTGAGCGCAAAGATGAAAGCTGCAACGATGACAATCGGACCAACTTGGAATTAATTTCTTCGACCTGGAATTGATGTGTTCGTTCATAGTTTCCCGGTAGCTAATCGGCGAAACATTTAAAGGAAACATTGAGAGAGTAAATATATCTGTAGAAAGTTAATATTGCTGGTAGCGTGATGGATGAAATTCTGGAGCATTTACCAAGCAGTTATTGTGCCCAAGTTGAAAGCTGCAAGGATTCTATCAAGGAGTTAAGAGCCGTAACCAACAGTAAAGAAGATCAGAATGCCAGAATCCATGAGTAAATAAAAACTGGACTATGATTTAAATACAAAATGATTTTGAACCTGCCTTTGTAAGGTTACATTGGACTTCTAGAGTATTCTCTAATCATGAAGAATGCAGGATTCTGTGGAGTAGATTTTTTGTGTATTATGATTACTGCATCAAGGGTCTGATGAGAAGGCCAGGCCAGGGGAGCCTTGTTGATCTCCTCTCGGCTCTCTCTACCCTATGTTGGATGCATTATGAGACCCAGCAGCAAAGCAGTGAACTTTGTTTTCTGCTTGGACGACAGCTGTTTCCCGTTTGTCCAGCTCTCAGTGTAGCTGTAAAATTATGATTGGTGTCGGCACAGCCACATTAAAGGGTATGTTCACCGACACCAATCAGCTGGTTGAAGTTACTGAATACGAACAACTTCTACAGGGTTCACGTTGTGATACAATATCCCAGTAACTATTTTATTCTGCTGCAAGCAATGTTAGGTATAAATTTTAAATACATAAATTTTATATAATTTTTTTATAAACAATTGAATTTTATTAATAAAAAATAATTTTTTTACACTATTTTTTAAGTTGAATCTATTTTTTTATAAGAATTTATATAAATAAAATTTATCTATTTAAAATTTGTATATGTCAAATGACATAAGGCAAAAGGGAAGTAAGGAGAGAGAATTTGCAGATGTGGGCAGGAAGGCAATGAACGAAAGCCAGCTTTTTTTTTTTTTCTTTTACCATTTGGCATTGCTTAGAGGTTACTCATTCAATACCGCTGCAATCTTTTAGCAGCAAAACAAACGCCTTGCATTATTCTAAACCAAAGCTTTTTACTTTCCTTTTTTATTTGTATATATATTTTTTTTTTTGTTTCGTTGGACCTCCTGTGATACAGATCACGAGAATCCTTACATCCGGTCTTGGTTTAATTCCTTAATGTGCCTTGCTTTTCCTTTGATTACTTCCATGAAAAGGCAAAAGCTGGACCCTCATGCAGGCGGGTCTTTCTTAGGGAGTACGCGTTTATCCACTGACTTGTACATAAGAATATTCCAATTTAATTGGCGTTAATAAAAAAAAAAAAAAAAACGATGCTAATCTAATTCCCCTAGGTTTTGAAGAGCAATACCATAAGATCATGGCTTTGAGACTTGGCAGATCAGAACTCACCTTGGTATGTCACATGGCTTTTGCTTCGAAGATCCTGCTCAAATTCAGCCCTTTCTCTCTGTCACTTGCATGGAACTCACCGAGCTAGGTAGATTCCTATATATGGTTGCTTTTTTTCTTGGAAATTAAACGTAAATGATTAGATATTTAATTCAAAAACCCTAATAGCAATGATGGAAATGAAAAACAGATCAAAGCTGTTTATAATTTTTTTAGAAGATGATGGTCCTCCAATTTTATTTATTTAGCCATCACTTATGATAGATAAATATTTTATACAAAGAGAATCGAGAGAGTTAAAAGAAATCCCAAAATCAGACTCCTATAAAAAAATCATAATCCTTAATAAAATTTTGTTACAATCATGATATTGGGATAAATGAAACTAATCTATCCAAAAGAAAATGGATTTTTTTTATCAAACACCTTTTATGTTTTTGGCTTATTTGAGATCTTTCTGTTTAATTTATTTTTGGAAATAATCACATGCATTAAGACTAATGCAAAAATTTTAAAGGACCAAATGTTGTAGTTAGTAATTCACGTGTTACTTCGGTTGATTTAGATATGAAAATGCCGAGAAAAAGAAAAAGATAATTTCCACATCATTTGGGAGTTGAAAAGTAAAAGTGTTCAGTTCGCACCGTCATATTAGTGCCTTTTTCCGCCGCAAAATAACTTCCCTAACTATTTGCTTTCTTGGTAATATCCCCACATTCCCCATTCAAATAGTGCAATTTTTTGCACATGCTCACGTGTCAACATGTGGATGGCTTTATTCGAAGCCCCTCCATTTAAGGGCCGCTCGAAGACGGCTGTCATCTATCCCCTCCTTTTGCCACGGGGTATGCTATATCTCAAAGATTATTCAATCTTTCAAACTTGGAAAAGAAGAGAGCAAATAAAAGTGCAGCAACATTGGCCAACTACCAAGTCTACAAGAAAGAATTTTTTTTTTTTTTTGGGTGTGTGTTCATACCAAAGCCATAAGGACAAAGTCACATTTATATTTGAACCGTAGCACCTCTCCCCATTTGTATAAACCCACCAAACCATATGCAAAAACCAAACTTCTTCCTCTAGTCTTCTTCCTTTGCACTCCGATCCATCTCTTTCCATGGAATGGATCAGAGGGTCCATCGTTGGCCGCGGCTCTACAGCCACTGTCTCCTTGGCCACCACCGTCCCGTCTGGCGAGCTCTTTGCGGTCAAGTCCGCCGAGCTCTCCCGCTCTATGTTCTTGCAGAAAGAACAATATTTTCTGTCTCAACTCTGTTGTCCTCACATAGTTGAGTACATAGGCTTTGATGTTTCATATGAAGGTAATAAGCCTATGTATAATCTTTGGATGGAGTATGTACCTGGTGGCACGCTTTACGATGCAATTCAGAGGCACCAAGGGCGGCTGGATGAGGCCATGATTAGAGCGTACACAAAGCAAATTCTGCAAGGCTTGGAATATCTTCATGCCAATGGGTTGGTGCATTGTGATATAAAGAGTCGGAACATATTGATAGGCAAGGATGGTTCCAAAATTGCTGACTTGGGCTGCGCTAAATTGGTAGGAAAAGTTGCTGGAAATGGAGATTCTTCCATGTCAACACTTTCCGGCACACCAATGTTTATGGCTCCGGAAGTGGCGCGTGGAGAAGAGCAGGGTTTTCCAGCTGATGTATGGGCTCTTGGATGCACAATCATTGAAATGGCTACCGGCAGTTCCCCATGGCCTGAGATGAATGACCCGGTATCAGTTCTTTACAGGATTGGATTTTCCGCTGATGTGCTGGAGCTTCCAAGGTGGTTGTCGGAGAGGGCCAAGGACTTTTTGAGCAAGTGTCTTATGAGGGATCCAAGAGAGCGTTGGACAGCTAAAGAGCTTCTTGAACATCCATTTCTTGCAGAAAACGATTCTCATTCTATAGAAGTCAAGGAATTAAATATGAGTTCCCCAAATAGTGTATTGGATCATGGTTTTTGGGAGTCAATGAATGTGTTGGAAGGTCGTGGGAACCAGACCCAGGAGAGCAATTCTTCCAATTCTCCATCTGAAAGGATCGGGATGTTGATTGGAGAGACCATGCCATCAGATTGGACTTGGAATGAAGATTGGATCACAGTGAGAAGCAATGTCATAGAGGAAGATGAGAATTCAGTTGAAACTGCATTGATCATGGGTCCTGGTACTCAATTGGAAGTGTTCGGAAGTTCGATGTTTGATGAGGATTTGTTTGAATACTCTGCCAATCACAGCACAAGTACTTTTAGCAGGATTAGTATTAGGATAGGCTTTGTGACGGGATGCGAGAGTGTTAATAAGGATGATATTGTATTGATTATTTCAGATTCCGAAATTGACAATGAAACTCAGTCTTTTCCTTCGAATTCTACACCAATTCAATATAATCTTATCTTGTTTGTGACAATATACTTGCTTTACAAATTACGATTTCTTAGTTGCCTAGTTTTACCAGCGAAGCCAAGGTAGCTTGTAGATTTTGATTAGATGACCCTTTTCTTTTTACCCTTTCTTCCTCTCTGCTGCTGTGTAGGACCGATTTTGAGCGAGTCCTCTCATGGGACAATTTCTGTTTTTGCAACTTGTCTCTATTCGGAACAGGAGAAGAGACTTTTTAGATTGAAGTTTGAGAGGGAGGATGTTGCTTTCCTGCCCCTTTCAGTAAATGATCCCTCTTTTTGTGTGTAGTTTTTGCCAAGCCCACAAAGACGAACTTTTTTCACTTTTTTTCCTCTTCTTTTTGCCATCCGCTTTTACAAGTTGCCAGCAAGAGACACTCTCAAAGTGCTGCTGCCACAACCCTTGGTGGCATAGTTGTGGATAAACAGTCACTCTGAATTCATTGTTTTCTAACTCACCCTTGAGACATTGACCAATCCCACCAACGATAGTGGATTTACCTAATTATTAAGACTCAGAATGGCCAATGGACCAGAAAATGTATTGGTGAATGCATGAATCTCACCCCTTTATTCTGGCGTCCAATATATTGAATATCATGTTATGCATCATCATTAAACCGGTACTTGTCTACTCGCTTTAATGCAGAGTGGTTGTAAGCATCTTTCCAACACAGATCTAATCTTTTGACATGTGGAGTGTTATAGATCTTCTCAATAAAATCTCCATGAAATGTTCTTCTCTGCATTCTCTTTCCTTTTAGAACTTTGAATCTAGACATTTGACTTTTCTGATTGATGCAGTGGCACCGTAGAAGGGAGAATAGAGGGTGTATAACTCTTACTCTAATCTAAGGGCAAGACTTTAAACAAAGTCGACTTCATTAACAGGTCAACTTCTCTGATCTCTTGTGAACTAAAGAAACTTGCTGTGTGAACAGAAGAGACTTTGGGAACCAAGTTGGAGGTCAATATTATTTAATTTATTTTGACATTTTCCGGGTAAGTAGGGTCAATATGTTTAGGCCTGCCGAACTTTTTTACCGTCATTGGTTGGTGAGTTGACTTTTGCCTACCCCATCTGCATAGCAGAAGCATGTGTGAAATTAGGGAGAAGGCACTCAAAGCAGATCATGTTAGCCGGCGGCGCATGGAGATGGAAAATTGCACCATTTGGAGTAATTATATGTGGATTTTTCATCGTACCAAGCCTTATGATCTTGACTTAGACCTCTGAAAATGGGGATGGAACTTAATTACAGTACTAGTTGTAGCCTTTCAAGATGCCGCTCCGTCTCTTTGGACTTTGGAGCCTTACACGAGCTGGTACTATGTTCATACATGTCAAATGAATCCTGAATTATAAGCAATTTGCAGAGTCAGGTTTCGGAGTTTCCAAGCTATATAATTAATATTTTATAGGCTTCGTCATTCTGAGGACATGATATTAAGGGTAGTACGTTTCTCTTAAAAATCTCAGTGTTATTTTGTATCAAGAAATTATACACAAAACTGTATATTGTTAATGGTCGAACTAATACTAATAGAGTAATACATTGATGAGTAAAATGAAAGTATATAGCCTCGTTTGGATACATAAACGGTTTCATCTCATCTTATAATTACAATTTTTTCAAATTTTTTACATAAAATATAATAAACAATTCAATTTTTTTAAATTCTTAATAATAAATAATATTCTAAAAATATTCTAAAAATATTTTTTTTTAATTTTTAATTTTCATTTAAAACTATTTTACCTTATCTCACTATCTAAACGGGACTATATCTTCTGCCTTAAAATAAATGAGAGTCAGACAGGTTTTTTTTTTTTTAATTATATCCCAAAATTTATTATAGTTGAAAATAAAAATATTTTCTATAAAAAAATAAGTACTTGATCTGGCCAAATCATGTCCGGAAAACATAAAATAACGTGTATATAGAAATATTTTATTCGGTCGGCAAAATAGGTACAAGCTTTGGCCCGTGAAGGAGAAATTAGAAGAATACACAAGTTAAAATACCAAAACTAACAGCAATATTATACTAATTGATGAGGGATAATCACATATATATATATATATATATATATATATATCTATGTACAAGTGATGATATTTAATATTATTATTTTTAAATATTATTCTCCATCAAATTATTGCAATCACACATTCCTCTATCAATCTATGTCATGAACTAGATTTAGATACTCTACATATAAATATATATATATATATATATATATATATATAAATCATCGATCATGTTGTACTGAGTGATGATATTTTTTAAAAAAGAGCTACAATCACAATGAGATTTTACAACATTTATTTACTGTTTATATTTCTACAAATCCAAAGCACTTTATGGAATATAGTGCCTTTCTTATTGTTTCTTATAGAGCCATTTGGCTTTGTTTTGGATTTACATTCGAGCAGCTTAATCTTTATATATATATATATATATATATATATATATATATATATATATCTCCTCCTTGGTCTTCTCGATCCCCACCCCACTTGCCTTTTGCACTAACCTGCCTGGTGCAATATTATAGCAGCCTCCAAGCTCATCCTCAGTAGATACAGCTCTTTTTTTTGATAAGATAATATAGTCTGTCTATTATCAGTGCAAGGAATAGGGAGAATCCTGCGTAAACGTTAAAAAAAAAAAAAAAAAGATCAACACATCATTAAATTAATATTGTTGATCATGTCTTTCTGCATTTTTCCAGTAGAAAAAAGAGATTTGCATGAGTCGTACCTATAAGACAGGCTTCCAATTGACGTTGTGCCATAAGAACCTCCTCAGTTGGATTAACCATGCTGGCTTCTGCCGAACGTTTATGGATTATGGTTGCATGATATATGATGGAGCTAAAGAGCAACGTCATTGTTGCAGCCACGGTATTTGCAACCAAACGACCTCGTCCCTGTTTCAACCTGTCCAAACCCATCATCACCAGCTTCCTTAGTGGGGTTCTGAACAAGAGGGTCAGAATCAATGCCATTTCCGCCAATACAAGCGTAAACATTAGATGAATCATCTTTGCTAATCACAAACAAATTAACTTTAGGTTCTTTTCATGTACGTGCAGAATTGATGGCTAGCTTGAAGATGGATTTGATT
This sequence comes from Juglans regia, assembly GCF_001411555.2. Taxonomy (NCBI): domain Eukaryota; kingdom Viridiplantae; phylum Streptophyta; class Magnoliopsida; order Fagales; family Juglandaceae; genus Juglans; species Juglans regia. The sequence goes on along the minus strand of NC_049902.1, from coordinate 36,345,676 downwards.
TAAAAAGTAAGCAGCCAGAACACGTATGGTCTTGTGTTACTTTTGGAATCTGCTTTTAGAATTCTTGACCTGCATTCTTTGCAGGAGTCGCAAGTTCAACCAAAGAATACCTTCCATCAAGGTACAGGATATCTTCAATCAACGAGCTGTGCAGGAGTCCTCCTCAAAGTACTGTAATATCACTGCTTCTTCTTTTAACAATATATGTATACAAGTAATGATACCCATTTTTCATCATCTACTCACCATATATTCCACGATATGATACTTAGGTGTCGTTTAGATTCGTAGATAAGTTAAGATGAGTTGAAATGAGTTATAAATAGTAGTGAGATGAGTTGTGAATAGTAATGAGATTTATGAGTTAAAGTAATGAATAATAGTGAGATGAGTTGAGATAAATTGAAATAGACTGTGAATACAAACCAGGCTAATGATGGGATCCAGACTATCTGTTTTATTTTACTTGCGGGCTAATCATTTGATAGCACATCCAGAAATGTTCAGAATGTAATGATTAAAATATAATAAATGTTTATTTATATATATATATATATATGTAGATATGTATATATGTTTATTTGTATCATACAAGTATTTGGTTATAACCACGTTTTCCTCCATCATAAATGAGGACTATCAATAAAATTAAGGTACCGTCCTCTTCTAAAAAAAAAAAAAAAAAATGTATATATACCTTGTTGGCAAGTAATTTGAAGGAAAAATAATAATAGATGATGCCTACGGTTCATAATCATAAAATACCTTCGAAACTCACAAGATAATATAGGCATGAAGAACAACAATCTCTCTTTAATTTTCATTATTCAAAGAAAAATGATAAAATTATATCAATTGATACATTTTAGCTTATTTATATATTTAAATGATTGATATATAAAACCATACTTTATCCCTACAAGGCATAAGATTCCTCAGCTCACATCTAACGGAACAGGCTGAAAATGGATAAAAGAGGACTGAGGAGTGAGCAATGGGCTTTTCTTAGAAAGATGATCCAACTGAAGAGTGGTCAGATGTGGGCCGTCCAGCTCATGTTCTTTCAATATTTTTAAACTATGGACTGGTCTAGAGTCGTCCCAACAGGTCTAAAAACGCGACTTTCGGCCACTTTTCAAGCCCACCGCGACCCAGAGCTAACAACGGCGGTGTCTCTCTGACTTTATAACCAGAGCAGCTCTGTTACTGAACCCCGTAGTCCAGACTCTGTAGCTTTCTAGCTTTGACGATGGAGGCGGCACCATTTGCTTGTTCTTCTCCTCCTTCTTCTTCAGCTTCGTTTTTACCTTCATTCTCTGTAACAGCTCGATCTTTATCTTCCTCTTCATCTCTCTTATTTCGTCGCAATAATTTCGGCAGAAATTGTAATTACTATGTCGCCAAATTCAAATCTCCTAGAAACTTATCGGTCAGAGCCTCTGGAGACTCTGGTACTATCTCCCTCTTACTCGTGCTCGCTCTCTCTCTCTCTCATTATGTCTATGTTTTGTGATAATTATTTGTTTTGTTATTTGGTACTTATTTTCTTTTTTCAGTTGTGACTTTGCTTGATTATGGTGCTGGAAATGTTCGTAGCGTGAGGAATGCGATTCGCTATCTGGGCTTTGACATCAAAGATGTAAACTTTTTTCACCTTTTCCTTCAATTCATACCACTTCTCGTTAATTATTACTTTTCTATTGGTTTGTAACTGTGATTCAGCGGAATTTTATGATTAGCTATGAAGTCTTTAACATATAGTAAACAAATAAATCTGGTTTACCGAGAATGGACGTACAAAAATCTAAAATGGATGCATATGTTGTAATTCTGTTATAAATTTCAAACGTAGGTACAAACTCCAGAGGACATTTTAAAGGCAGATCGGCTTATTTTCCCGGGCGTTGGAGCATTTGCGGCGGCCATGGATGTTCTGAACAAAAGAGGGTATGTGTTTTTCTATCACTTATTATGGACTGTTTGTCGTGTTCAATTTCTTGCCCGTTGCACTGAAGTGGGTTAGTGGCATATACGTGTAGCGGTGGTAATGACTCAAATGTGGGAATTATACTCCTTTTGGGTGTATATTCTGAAAAGTGCCTCAAACTTTCAATTGATCCTTTTTTGGTAAGTGACTACCACAGTAGCTTTACAGAATTCTGCAACGATACCAGTATTTTTGGAACAATTCCCTTGACTAGAAATATAAGGTTGGAGCTAAGTTGTTTTCTTGGGCAATACATAGGGTACGTGTAGTGATACATGTAAGATTGCTTTTGTATTTTGTAATAATGTTTAAGTTATGCAAATTCATTTCAGCTCGGTGCTTTTGGTGTTTTGATGTCTTGCAGGATGGCTAAAGCACTATGTACCTATATTGAGAAGGATCGCCCATTTTTGGGCATTTGTCTTGGACTTCAGTTACTTTTTGAGTCCAGTGAGGAGAATGGACCTGGTAAGTCATATCTGTAATCATATCAAAGTTTTCTCTTATTTGGGAGTCGCTTGAACATATATCTAATTTAGAAGCCTATGGAAAAGTGAGCGAAATTACTCATTATGTAATTTATCTGTGTTTATTTTTTTCTCACGATAATTATTTCTGGATCATTTTGCATAGTCAGCATCTACAATGTGCAGTTTAGTGGACTTATTATAACAATGATGGTGCCAATGATGTTGATTATGGTGATGGCTTAATATACTCAGTTGTGATGAAAATAAGTAGTAAAAAATGAATAATCTTCTAGGACTTACCCAGAGCAATGAAAAAAAACTTCAGATGGTGAGAGCTGTGGGAAGATTTGGAGATGTTGGAATCAGTAAAATAGAGAGGCAAAAACATTGTTATTGCTAATATGGGGATAAATTCTCTCTGAATTGAACAGAGTGCATTCTAACTTTCTACGTTTCATAACTAAAAATAGTCTATACTTCCATCTTCCTTTCTTTTAGCATCAATTAACAGCTTTACATCTGCACAGTAAATGGCCTTGGCTTAATACCGGGTGTGGTTGGGCGTTTTGACTCATCCAATGGTTACAGAGTACCCCATATTGGCTGGAATGCTTTGCAGATCAAAACAGACTCTGAAATCTTGGATGATATTGGAAACCGCCATGTCTACTTTGTTCATTCTTACCGTGCCATGCCAGTATGTGCTTTATCCTTCTCCTCTTATTGTAGACGTTGCATAATTAACCACAAATACCTTGATTTCCATGTAATTTGAAAAGTGAACTTTTATTTCCCAGTCAGATGTTAACAAAGAGTGGGTATCATCTACCTGCAACTATGGCGTCGATTTTATAGCATCTGTTAGAAAAGGAAATGTGCATGCAGTTCAGTTCCACCCAGAAAAGAGTGGAGGCAAGATATCTTTTACTCTCACCCGTTCTAACTTGTTGTTGTCTCTTTTTTTTCTGGTCTTTACGTGCCTGTTCAATTTGTACAGATTGTAAACTTGCCCATGTTGGCATTTAGGATATTGCTGAAATCTTCCATATTTTTCTTTAGGAGCAACTTATTTAAGAGGGGGAGAGTTTGGGGAGCCCTTTTCATGATGTTTTACTTGGGACTTCTTCCTGGAAATGCACTTTGAAGGATATGGGGGGAGATAAGACCTCGAGGCTTCACCTCTTTAAAAAAAAAAAAAAACAGAGAGAGAGAGAGAGAGAGAGAATGTTGTACTTGCATAAGAAATTAGTTTCATTTCCTATTTGTTAAAAAACAACTTTCTTTCCCACATTGTTTCCAAGATCCAATCCAAGTGTAAAATGTCTTCCCAGGGTTTAGATAGTGAATTCTCCCAGATATGCTCTACTATATGATTACCAAATAGTTTTGGGTGCAAATCTCATATCCTTACATGGATTAAAAGATGGTTTTGATGAGTCATAAATGTATTGATCTTTCCATTGACATCAGTAATACTTGAAATGAATTTTTCAGATGTTGGTCTTTCGATATTGAGAAGATTCTTGTATCCTAAGTCAACCATAACGACGGTAGCCTTTGTACTTTTGATGTTTATGCATCTCATTTGTTTCTCAACCTCTCGGTTAAACTATTTAACATCCTCAAATGTTGATGTGAAGACAGAAGCCTACTGAAGGGAAAGCTTCAAAACTTGCAAAAAGGGTAATAGTAGTTGAATCTAAACCTTTTCCTCTTCGGGCTATGCCATCGCATTATAATTTTGATATTTTGACTAAAGGGTCAATGCTTAATTATGTCTAGGTAATTGCCTGCCTTGATGTGAGGACAAATGATAAAGGAGATCTTGTTGTAACCAAAGGGGATCAATATGACGTGAGAGAGCATACAAAAGAGAATGAGGTATTGGGATTTTTTTTATATATATGATTGGTGGTTACGGACACTGGCACTCAATGAGTCATTATCAAAGTGAAGAGAAGTAATTCAACCATTACTGAAGCTGCCTCTTCCTCCCTCTTAAATCAGTTGTGTTTTGCTATAATGTAATCACAATGTTCTGAACTTTTGTCTTATCCCCAAAAAAAAAATCCTGAACTTCTATAGGTGAGAAACCTTGGCAAACCAGTTGAGCTTGCTGGACAGTATTACAAAGATGGGGCTGATGAGGTAGGATTTGGACAGAATCGAGTGCTTATTCTCTGTTCTACCCTCAGCATAGATTCTAAATCAAGTGTCAAAATTAAACGGCAGGTTACTTTTTTGAACATTACCGGTTTCAGAGACTTCCCTCTGGGCGATTTGCCAATGCTGCAGGTCTGTCACTGCCCAACATTAATCTTTTGATTTGAACCTATAAAAAGTAATTTTGTCTTTACTACAAACCCTACATGTTTCTGTTTTCTTGCTATTGTAGGTATTGAGATACACTTCTGAAAATGTTTTTGTACCATTAACTGTTGGAGGTGGCATTAGAGATTTCACAGATGCAAATGGCAGGTACTTAGTGTTATGATTATATATTTCACTTTCCATAAGATTCTTTGGAAATGATCTTAATATGTAGTTGTAAATAATTATTTATTTGACCATTCACAGTGTAGTGAAGTCTTGAATTACAACAAATTCTTTTTCTTTTGAAGGCACTATACTAGTTTGGAAGTTGCTTCAGAATATTTCAGATCTGGGGCTGATAAAATTTCCATTGGAAGTGATGCCGTATATGCTGCAGAAGAATATCTAAGAACTGGAGTATGCCTCCCATTATTTAATTCCTTAGCGGATATACGCATGCCTATGCATATGGTTGTGCATGTGTATCCCTTCTAATAATTTTGGACACCCTTTTATTTCAGGTAAAGACTGGAAAGAGTAGCTTAGAGCAGATATCTAGGGTTTATGGAAATCAGGTACTTATGTCTCCATTGTTGATGCATGCATGTCCATACCTCTCTTCCATGTATGTACATTTTCTGAGGCTAATCTGCACAAGTGAGACAAAAAATATCCTCGGCAGACTAATTCCACATTTAATCAATCCAATGATTTTTCTGCATTTCTTATTATGTATTATTTAAGATGATCTATAAAGGTAACATGGAAAGGGAAGAGAAATGAAAAAATTTAAATCGGGGTTGCTTTTATAGTCAGCTGTTATTTATTCACTTTTCAGGCAGTAGTTGTAAGTATTGATCCTCGTAGGGTGTACCTCAAGAATCCCAATGATGTGGAGTTCAAGGCTGTAAGGTTGACAAAGTCAGGTAAAAGGAAATGAATTAAGATTTTTTTTTTGAAGTTTTTTTGTTCTCAGTTTGCTATATAAATTCAAACTTTCACTGCATGCTCAGAAAATCTGATATGGGTTTGTACATCCTAGTGCTAGGTTCTTATTGGATCCCCTTGTCTGGCTTGGTGTTGGTACAAAATGTTGCAAGTCTTCCTAGGAAACTGCTAGTCAACATTATTATTATTTTTTATAAGTAACTGCTAGTCAACATTATTGGTGTACCTAGTAGATTCTTTATCAAATTGAGTGGTTAAAATGATTAGTTTTCACTGGGGAAAAAGGAAACTCGGTATTCTTAATGCTTTCTCTGCACCCCATGGTGTGGTGGGATTGTTAGTTTCCATTTCTGGTGGAAGCTATGTCCACGCTTTAGAGTGAGCTGGTCCAAACGGAGAAGAAATCCTTCTTTTTTTCATAATTTGCCAAGGTTGTTTATAACCATCTTTCTTATGTTGGTTTAGGTCCAAATGGAGAAGAGTATGCCTGGTATCAGTGTACGGTAAGCCTACTTTTCTTTATGCATGAGTGCACTCTTTGGTAAGACATTTCAACCCTGAATGTGTTAACGAACTAGCTATCAGGCATGATTTTTGCTTCATTCCAATTGGCCTCAATCTATCAGGCTATCACTATGCCACAACACCAGCACTACTAAGTGTCTTCATTTGTGATGGTACAGTGGCATTTGTAGTTTGTGAATACTGCTTGTTTATGTCCTTGTACATAGCAATTATAAATTTTTGCCCAGCTGCCTCCATCTTTAAAGATTTTTTTAAATCTAGTAAACAACTTTAGTTGTTTGTTAATAAGGTGAATGGTGGGCGAGAAGGTCGACCGATTGGAGCTTATGAACTTGCCAAAGCAGTTGAAGAGCTGGGAGCTGGAGAAATACTACTAAACTGCATTGATTGTGATGGTGAATCTAATTCTTGTTCATTTATAAAATCCCCCCATTATTATGATTTCGAGCATCAAATCACCATTTGAGTGCCTTTTTCCTTCATTGATATTTACAATATATATTTATGTGTTATGCCGATCCTATTTTTAAAAAACAGAATGTAGTTTTATTCTCTCTCCTAAAAATTTTCTCTCCGTACAATATTTTCTTCTCTTAGTTTTCTTGTGCATTGCTGCTGTGTTGGTACTTTCTTATGGTGATTATCATGTAGTCCAGTGGTGATTAGCATGTAGTCTAGTGTATTCCTCTGAATCATTAGGTTTGCATTGGCTGTGGGTTGGTTTTAGATGGGGTTGTGCAAGGAGGTATTCATTGATCAGAAATTGTTCGAGCTCAAAAAGGAGAATGCAAAGTGGTGGAGGATTATAGAAAGTAGCCATCGTGGGGTGAAGTACATTTCAGTGGACGGGGAAACTCTAGGCTGGCTGGGTTCTATGGTGAAGGATTGTACAGTAACAGTGGGTTCTCAGGAGTTTCTGCAAACTCGTAGAAAAGGAGACACTGTGATAATAGTGAGGAAGGGACATAACTTTAATGGTAGTTTTATTTCCATTTCAGAATTTGGTCGTGATAAGAGAAGAGGCTTGCTAGTGATTCCGGAAGGAAGGAAGGGGGAGGGATGGAAAAAGCTTGCTGACATTTTAATGGAGATGGCTGATTTTCAGATAGTTGCTGCAAAGAAGAACAATGGTGAGGGAGGTGTTCCATCATCGTTGGCAGGTGGGGCAAGGACGTACAGTGAAGTGTTGAAGAAGTTACCGTATCAGGATGCGGTAGTGGTGTCAGGTGTAACCATACCTGAGGACGTGCAGCGGAATGGTGTGGCAGAAAGCAGTTTGGCGGGGCTAAATGAGGGAAGTATTTTGAAGATGTTAACGGGATTGGAGGAGAAGATCGGCATTGTGCTAGATGAAATAAATCATCTAAAACGCTGTGTTAAAGGCAAGGAGGTGATGGGCCGAATTGGTGGGCCTGGTATGGGGCTGAGCAGAACAATGGGCTTGGGCAAGGGTCAGACTTCAGGCCCTGTGAAGGTCTGGAGGGCAGTGGAGAAAGCCGGGTCGGGGAAGGGTCTCGGATCCGTGATATCGGACCAGGGAAAGAGAGTGCCGCCGATAACCTCATTACCGGCAACCATGCCGGCACAGAAGTGGCCGACAACCTCGGTCGACCCCTCTGGTGAGATGGGAAACGAGATCCGCCTCGGATCCGAGATTTCGGACCAGAGCCAGGATGCTTCTGTGGAGCCGATAAATGGATTATCGGCAACCCTGCCGGCACAGAAGCTGCCGACACACTCGGACGACTATTCAGGTGAGGCGGCGAAGGAGGTCCGACGGGAAGAGACAGAGGAGGGGGAGTTTCTGGCGTTAGAGAGTGCGTCTGCGTCTTTGTCTTCAGAGCTATTGTTGGGAAATGTATTCTCGGAATTTTGTGTGGTGGACGAAGCTCCAGAAGAAGGGCATGAGCAGTCTGGGTTGAGGGATAGAGAGCTGCATCGTTGTGGGGAGATGCTTTCGCGGGACAGCAACGTGATTCAGAGTGGTCTTCCACTTTTGGTGAGGAGCAGTTCTGATGAGTTAGTTGATGGGGTTGATTCTCTTATTAATAATATGGGTGTAAATGGTGAAACAAATAAACTGATGGTTTCGGTGATTCCCAAGAACAGTATTGGGGAAGAGGGGACTCTTACTCCTTTATGTACACTCCCTCCCAGTGATTATAGGAGTTATTCGACGCATTGGATTTTTAAAAAGGTAGAGGAGTTACAGAAAATATTCGGGGTTTCTTTTGGAGGTTATGAGGAACAATTTATGGCCCTTTTAGTGGCTATTGAAGCTAGCCGTTCAAAATCAGCCTCAAAGCAAGATAGGGAACTTAAACGCCTAACATGCTCCATCAATTACGATGTCAAGGAGGGGAGTAGTGGAAGGGTTAGATCAAAAGGGAGGGGTAAGTTAAGTTTTAATGAAGCCTAAGCTCGTTTCTTGGAATGTAAGGGGTCTCAATAATAGGGAAAAACGCCTTCGGATCAAAGCTCTATTGAGACTATGGAAGGGAGATGTGATATGCTTGCAAGAAACAAAGTTGGGTCTTATTGATAGAAGTATTGTGCGTAGTATTTGGGGATGCCCTTATTTGGGTTGGTCTTATTTAGCCTCTCAGGGAGCATCAGGTGGAGTATTATTAATGTGGGATAAAAGAGTGATTGAGGAGATTGAGGAATGTGTTGGAGAGTTTTCGGTTTCGGTGTTGTTTAAAAATGTGAGTGATGGGTGGATTTGGGCTTTTGCAGGGTCTTATGGTCCTAACATAGATAGTGATAGACGACGGTTGTGGGAGGAGTTGGCGGGAATACACTCTTTATGGGATGTGCCGTGGTGTATGGGGGTGATTTTAACATTATTCGCTTTCCTAGTGAACGATCGGGGCATCATCGACACACTTTGGCCATGGCGGAATTCTCTGAGTTCATCTTTGATATGGATCTTATGGACCTCCCCTTGGTGGGTGGTGAGTTTACTTGGTCTAATGGCCGTGTTTGGTCGAAATTGGATAGATTTCTTGTCTCGCCATTATGGGAAGCACACTACCCAGAAGTTAGCCAGAAAAGGTTAGCTAGAGTCAGTTCAGACCATTTTCCCATCCTTTTAGATTGTGGTGGTATTCAAGGGGGTCGCCGGTACTTCAAGTTTGAGAATATGTGGCTTAAGGTAAACGGGTTTGTAGAGATGGTGAGAAATTGGTGGACTTCATACCAGTTTAGTGGCACTCCGAGTTTTATTCTTGCAGGTAAGATGAAGGCTCTAAAGCAAGACCTGAAGAAATGGAACTTGGAAGTTTTTGGTCATATTGACAATCAGAAGTCTATTTTGTTGGAGGAGTTGCAGGAGTTGGAGGGTAAGGAATTATTGGGAAGGGCCTCGGAGGAGGAGTTATTGAGAAAAGTGACGGTTGTGGCAGAATTGGAAAGGGTTTTGCTGTTAGAAGAGACTTCATGGCGTCAAAAATCCAGAGCCCTCTGGTTGAAAGAGGGTGATAGGTGTACGAAGTTTTTCCACAAAATGGCTAATTCTCATCGACGCAATAATGCGATTGAGTTGTTACATTCAGGTACACAGGTGCTATCTTCTTCGGCTGATCTAGAAAGTCACATTGCACATTATTATGAGACTCTGCTTACCGAACCAGCAACTTGGAGGCCGAAGCTTGATGACTTACCGTTTGAGACAATTGATTCACAGCTGGTTAATGTATTGGAGAGACCTTTTGTGGAAGATGAGATCTTCAAGGTCATATCTGGTATGGTTAAGGACAAAGCGCCGGGCCCGGATGGTTTTTCAATGGGTTTCTTTCAAACTTGTTGGGATGTGGTGAAAGGTGATGTCTTGCGGGTGTTCAGTGAATTTCATGCTTATCAAAAGCTTGAAAAATCACTTAATGCGACTTTTATCGCACTCATTCCAAAGAAAAGTGGGGCGTCGAATATTGAGGATTTTCGTCCAATAAGTTTGATTAGCAGTGTCTATAAGATTATTTCAAAGGTCCTTGCTAACCGGCTCAGTCTAGTGCTGGAAAATATTATCTCCAAGCCCCAGAATGCTTTTATTCATGGGAGATATATACTTGATTCGGTGCTCATTGCAAATGAGTGTTTGGATGCTAGGTTGAGGGAGGGAAGTCCAGGTATTCTTTGCAAGCTAGACATGGAGAAGGCTTATGACCATGTGAACTGGGATTTCCTTTTGTATTTATTGAAGAGGTGTGGCTTTGGAGATAGGTGGATTTCCTGGATGCGTTTTTGCATTTCAACAGCCCGGTTTTCAGTGTTAGTTAATGGCACTCCTGCAGGTTTTTTTTATAGTTCGAGGGGTTTGAGACAGGGTGATCCTTTATCTCCCTTTCTTTTTGTCATAGTTATGGAGGCGCTGAGCAAGATGTTGCAGGCTACTGTTAGTGGGGGTTTCTTATCTGGTTTTCAGGTGGGAAATGGCTCTGGTAGCTCTTGTATCATTTCACATCTTCTTTTCGCAGACGACACTCTGTTGTTTTGTGAAGCGGATAGGAGTCAGGTCCAAACTTTGCGTGCATTATTACTTTGTTTTGAAGCAGTATCAGGACTCAAGGTGAATCTTGACAAGTCTGAGATGGTACCGGTGGGGGTGGTCCCTAATATACGCAATCTAGCTAGTCTTTTGGGTTGCAGGGTGTCCTCGCTCCCAATGAAATACCTGGGCCTTCCGCTAGGTGCTACTTTCAAGAGTAGAGCTATGTGGGATGGGGTGGTCGAAAAGATAGAAAAAAGGTTGGCTGGATGGAAAAGGGTGTATCTTTCGAAAGGGGGTCGTCTCACTCTTATCAAGAGTACCCTTACAAATCTTCCCACTTATTTTTTATCCCTTTTTCCTATGCCTGTTGGGGTGGTGAATAGAATCGAGAAACTATTCAAGGCATTTTTATGGGGAGGCTTAGGGGAGGAGAAGAAAGTTCATTTGGTTAATTGGAAATCAGTATGTTCTCCAGTTGAGTATGGGGGGTTGGGTGTGTGTAATTTGAGAACTTTTAATAAAGTGTTGTTGGGGAAATGGCTTTGGAGATATCATATGGAAGAGGGTTCTTTGTGGAGGGAAATAATAGATGCTAAACATGGAGTTGATTGGGGTGGTTGGTGTTCTAAAGAAGTGAGAGGGGGGCATGGAGGGGGGCTATGGAAGTTTATAAGAAAGGGGTGGATTATTTTCGTAAATCATATCCGTTTTGTCGCAGGCGAGGGTAACCGAATCAGTTTTTGGCGAGATGTGTGGTGTGGAGAGCACGCATTGGAAAGGGTGTTTCCAGCTTTATATCGTATTGCAGTTAACAAGGACGTGTCTGTGGCGGAAGTGCGATTATTTGCACATGGCTCGCATCAATGGAATATTCTGTTTAATAGAGATATTCATGATTGTGAATTATCTATGGTTTCAGATTTTTTCAGCTTGTTACATTCTTTTGGGTCTACTATGGCACAACAAGACAGCTTGAAATGGAGGCTCCAGGATCATAAGAAATTCTCAGTAAAAACGTATTATAAAATTCTGATTTCTCAGGATCACACCTCATTCCCATGGAGGAACATTTGGAGGTCTCGAGTGCCTTCTAGAGTTGCTTTTTTTGTTTGGAATGCTGCCCTTGGGAAGATCTTAACCACGGATAACTTGAGGAAAAGAGGATGTGTTGTATTGGATTGGTGCTACATGTGTAGGAAGAATGGAGAATCGGTAGATCATCTTTTACTACATTGTGATGTAGCAAGAGGGCTATGGGATGAGATTTTTCGACGGGTCGGGGTGGCTTGGGTAATGCCTAGGAGAGTGGTGGAGCTCATGGGTTGTTGGAGAAAATTGCAGGGTAGTCATCAAGTGGCAGCAGTTTGGAGAATGATTCCGTTATGTATCATGTGGTGTATTTGGACGGAACGGAATATGCGCTGCTTCGAAGACAAGGAACGAACAATGTTGGAGCTGAAGAATTATTTTATGCACACTTTATTGCTTTGGTTTTCAGCTATTGTATTAAATGGGGATGATATACATGAATTCCTATCTTTAGTTTAACACTCGTAGAATGTATCTAGGTGTTCAAATGTATACTTCCGGTGTACTAGGTATATGCCTATTTCATTCACATCAATAAAGTTTATATCTTACTTATCAAAAAAAAAAAAAAAAAAGATTTCATGGCCAGAAAATGGAAGTTTCTTGGAGGTTTTGAGAACTGTTTTAAGATTTTATGTTTTGAAAATTTTTGCATGACGGATTTTATGTTCATTGTAAGTTTTATTCAAAAACTATTTCTCTAATACTCCTGATCCTTTCATAGAAAATTTTGAACGGTTCTAATACCATGAACATCCTTTAATATTCATGTGGTTGTTGATTTCTTTAGAGTGATTTGATCAATGTATCAGATGGAAGTTCTATTAGCAACATTCATAATTGTGATTGGTTCAGTCGTAAATTACTTTTCGTGTTTCATGGTTAAGTTTCCTCCTTTTCAGGTCAAGGGAAAGGTTTTGATATAGATCTAATAAAGTTGATCTCAGATGCTGTGAACATCCCTGTGATTGCAAGTAGTGGCGCTGGTGCAACTGATCACTTCTCAGAGGTGTTCATGAAAACAAGTGCATCTGCTGCCCTTGCTGCAGGCATCTTCCATAGGAAGGAGGTACAACTATACAAATGTTTCTTTTGACTTTATTTATAACAAAGTGATAACCGTCTTAACACATTAAAATCATTCGACGAACACAGCTTGTATTTCCTCCTTTTATCTGCAATAATGGTTCATATTATCTGATATATGTGTATATATATATATGGGGGTTGCTGCAGGTGCCTCTTCAGTCTGTTAAAGAGCATTTGTCGAAGGAAGGCATAGAGGTCAGAATCTAATCCAATCTTTGAGAAGAGTTGAGTATTCTGTAGGGGACTTTGAGGCTATAATTGGGAGTGTGTTGTATTCCTCCTCAGTAATTAAGCTATCGCAGACCAATCAATGCAGTAGTTTGAAGATTTTTGCTTCTGTAATCTTCAGTATGATTAAAAAATGTTAGTTGCAGATTTCAAAAAATAAAAATAAACAATATTAGTTGCCGAGTTCCTTTTATTACACGATTCACTTTTGTCTTCTCTACTCATTAAATAAGGTGCTCCATACGGCTGGGGAACTTTGCAAGAAGGAAAAGCATGATTTGTAATTGAAAACCTTGTGGAAAAGTACAAGTTGCAAGCCTATACTAAAAGGGTTGTTCATGAAAAACTCGAGCTTAACTTATATAAACTCAACTCGAGTTTTGTTCATTTAATAAATGAAAGTTTGAACAAAAGTTTAGGATCGTTTATTAAACATATCAAACGCCTATAAGTTAGTGGCGCAACCAGAAATTTGTTATAGGAGAGCCGAGCAAAGTTAAAATTATAATAAAATATTTTTTATTCTATTTTTGAGTCAAAATAATTTATAAGATCAAAATAATTTTGTATAGAAGGTTAAGATAACGTTTTAAAGAGAAAATCAACACAGTATGAGATAATATAATCCTATTAAATCATAAAAAGACTAATACAATTTTATTTTTTTTCAAACTTAGGGGAGGCCATGCGCCCCCCGCGTCCCTGTGTAGGTCCGCCACTACTTAAAGTTCGACCTGTTAATGTCGTAATTATTTTTATAGTATTATATATATATATTAATAAAAACATATTTAGTATTTAGAATACAAAGAGATTACACGAAATAAATTTATAAATTGATGTGACTTCATGAAATCCATTAGATCTATTTTATAATAAAAGTAATTTTATAATCTGGCGTATCACATCAAGTCACATCAGTTTGTGAGTTTATTTTTATGTAATTTTTTTGTAGCTAAAAGATATAAGAGGGAATGATTTTCTAATGTGACACAGGCTTAAATCATTTTCTAACGACAAGTCGTTTTATTAGGCCCGTGTAAAACGTGCCATCCACGAGTATTCATAATTTGACTCAAAATACTATGCATTCATAATTTCTCGAGTACCTAACGCCTCTGTTTCGCCAACTTATCACCAAAATACAAATGTTGGTTTTCTTTTCCTTTTGGTTTTATTGTTCTTTGCTTTATTTGGGAACTTAACTACAAATGCTTTCTGTATTGCTTGCATCATAGATCCGCAAGTTTCTCGTTTACCCGAGACTTCATCCTTTGATTACACAAAAGAAAAGGGGGAAAAAAATAGGATCGGGCTCCTGAAAGTAGGTACTAGGTTTGGATCAAGAGTCGGCTTCTAAACAATACTGCCAGGACACCAAAGCTGACATATTTCAAAGCCAAAAGAACATTGATGAGTTTCGTGCATTTATTTTGGGATGATTCCATAAAATATGATTCTTATACTAGTTCCCTACAACTTTTTTTGGCCAGAACTTAGTATCCCTGTTCAACACAAACATAACAGTTATTCAAAAAAAAAACACAAACATAACAGAAAAATCTCATTTCCAATTTAATTATATGAAGCCGCATATGTAGAACCCACTATTGGGGTCAAGGTAACTAATGGGACCTACAAAACTTGAATATGGGGAAATTTATTTTTGTTTTAATAAATTCAAATTGTATCCAATTCAAGGTATACCCAAAAACAATGATCATATACCAGGCTGCAGTTTGGTGCCTCATACGTCAAGAAGCAGTCTGCGAGGATCCTCTACAACGTCTTTGATACGACGCAAGAAGAAAACTGCCTCTCTTCCATCAATCAACCTATGATCGTAGGTTAGAGCTATGTACATCACTGGCCTTGGGACTATGTTGCCTCCAACAACCATGGGACGGGTCACTATCGAGTGCATACCCAATATTGCCGACTGCAAATGAAAGGTTCATAATTGTGAAACTCTCTCTTTTTGACCACATAAAAGAGTAGCTGACTAGAAAGAAGGCAGAGATACAAAGGAAAGGCATGCACAAATTACGAACGCCCAATAGACACAGGAGGAAAAGCTAATTATAATCAATTAAAAATCATCAAACTTCATGTTATTAATCGCACAGACCTGAGGGGGATTAATGATGGGGGTACTCAAAAGGCTTCCATAAACACCACCATTAGATATTGTAAATGAACCTCCAGCCATCTCATCAATAGATAGAGATCCATCATTTGCCTTCTTCGCTAGTGTGTTGATCTCCTTCTCGATCTCAGCAAAGTTCATCTTATCAGCATTGCGGATAACTGGCACAACAAGGCCCTAGAAGGAGAAAATTTGAATATACTTAAGTAGCAATTAACATATACAAGGTTTATGATTTGAGACAGTGACATT
Organism: Juglans regia; assembly: GCF_001411555.2. Taxonomy (NCBI): domain Eukaryota; kingdom Viridiplantae; phylum Streptophyta; class Magnoliopsida; order Fagales; family Juglandaceae; genus Juglans; species Juglans regia. The sequence continues at coordinate 36,330,140 of NC_049902.1, read as the reverse complement.
CCTACTAAGTAAGAAGCTCCCTATGGTGCTTTCAATCTATTCATGTATTCATAGTATATATTCAGGGTGAATAAGTATTCATGCCAGAGAGGATTTTATGAAAAAACTTGGGGGATGTTTGGATTCAAAAACACTCTTAACTCATCTCATCTCATCTCATCATTACAACTTTCCCAAACTTTCAAACAAAATATAATAAATAATTCAATTTTTTCAAATTCCAAAACAAAAATTATATTAAAAAATTATATTCTAACAATATTTTATTCAACTTTCAACTCTCATCTCATCTCATCTCAACTCACTATTCAAACCTCCCCTCATCTCAGCTGCGGCCCTATGATCTAACATAGCTTATGGATCACCATTTTATAATTTCATTTATTCAAACAAGGCGGCACAGCTATATGCAAAAAACTGAAAAAGATTCAAGAAAGAATTAAAATCATATTATCTAATAACAAATTGAAAATTTACTAAAGGACAAAAAGAAAAGTATAGAAACGAAGGTGACCATTATATATTCAATAGCCAATATAACATAGAAATGATGACAAACCTTTGGTGTACCAACGGCTATACTAATATCTATGTAATCTCTATATATGATATCATCCCCATCAATGACTGCATTTATAATAGGCTGATTTTGGAGCCCACTGACAGCAGCCTGAAATATGAGGAGAAAAAGAATAAAATAAATCTAAGTAGTTTTTTTGGTAAGTAAAAGATGTTAAAATCCACACATGTATTGCAAGTTTCATACCTTTTTTTGATTAGTAATCAATAATATATTAATAGAGATAGGCAAAGCCCAAGTACACAAGATGGTATACAAGAGATAAGACCTATCTAGGTCGAAGTAAGGGAAACTAAAAAGTCTTGAAAATTCAGGCCATTAAAATCTAAAGCAATGGCCCATAGAAATAAAGTACTGAAAAATAGAGTTCTAAGTTCCTCCGGAGACCGCTCCTTGTCTTCGAAGTTTCATACCTTCACAAATCCCGACATAAATCCCAACTTGACTCCATGCTTTTCAACAAAAGCTTCTTTGTAATCAGAACGGAGCTTCATCAAATTTGTCCTACAAGAAGCAGCAATCAGTTAGCTGAAGGAGTAGAGCAGGAGTGCACAAAACCCGTGACATGTAAATATAAAAGTAGTCCATTAATACTTTAAATATTTAGTTATTTTCTTTCTCTCTTATTGTTATAGTTGTCAGTAATTTGATTGAAAACAGGGGATTAATCATCAACTAAAAGAGAGACTTTCTGTGTTACAAGCCAATAAATAGTTGGGAACTAAGTTCTCTGAGCACCAGGTTTCAAACCCAGATTAGCATGCTAAAAACTAACCAAAAATCCATTCAAGTTTATTCACGCTATTTAGTAGCTTGAATGAACTGCAAACTCCAACACTGTTAATTTAAAATAATTGCACATGTACAGATAAAATGTAGGCATAATTAACTTATCTAATAATCTCACTGAATTAAGCCTACTTTGTCCGTTATTTATATCAATGCAAACAGAGAAAATAAGATTCAATCCCAATCAGTTCAATTCCAGGTTGAGCATAGTCGGACCAACTCCATAAATAAATGGCCCTTCTATGGGTAATGCCGAAAACCATGTTGGATGCCTTGGCTTGCTAGACCTCAATTTGAGGCGTGCAACAGATCAAAGCAGTTTGGAAGATGATTCCTATCTGTATTATGTGGTGCTTGTGGCAGGAGCGCAATGAGAGGATTTTTGAAGACAAAGAGAGATCAATGGCGGAGCTAAAAATGTTATTTTTTAGGACCCTTTGTACTTGGGCTATTGCAGTGGACTTTAATGACATGGACTTTCATGAGTTTTTAGTTTCTAATGCTCCTACATAATTAGGGCATATTCTGTTTTTGAAATTGACAGTTGTTTGAAAGAATAAATACTTATTTTACTTATCAAAAAAAAAAATGGCCCTACTACCAGCAAAGCCTAAAATCAGGGGAAACTCATGCTTTCAGTACACATCACAATTCAATTGTACTTACATATCAACCTCATTGAATGTTGTCAACATTGCAAATGTGTTTTGAGAATCTTTCAGTCGTGTAGCAACCCGTTTTCGGAGTCTTGTCATAGGAACCTGCAATTGGGCAGGTTCTATACAATTTAGGAAGACAAACTTCTTTCTTTACATCAAATATTATACACAATAAGAAAGCATTCCAAGAACAGCATTTTTGGTACTGTGAAAAGGAAAATACTTACTCTTCTTTCCCTTTCTTTAGGGGGCAGCTGAGGTTCTGTAGCTGCGTGTTTGGGAGGTGGTGAGAAAGATGATTTCGGCTTTTCAGTAACAGGAGCAGTTTCCAATTTCTGCTTTTGCTTCTCAATCTTTTCAGTAGGGGGAGACAGTGAAGAAGCAGCTTTCTCTGATGTCTTCTCAGATGGAGCGACCTGAGCTACACCTTCAGCAGACTTTGAAATCACAGCAATCTTTGTACCAGGTTCCACGGTATCCCCTTCCTTGGCTACAAACTGCCGACATTTAAATTAAATTCAGAAGCCAAGACAAGCATTCAAATTGTATCTGTTTCTGAGAAGCAAAGAAATAGCAGTCATGCACTTGTAAAAGTAGCTAATAAGAAAAATCAAGCCGCTATCATCTAACCTTTTGGATCACACCCGCTTCAGGACTAGCAACATCAATTGTCACCTGATGGTAAATTTAAAAGATTCAAGTATCAAAATCATATCCCTGATTACCGTTCCATGGGAAGAAAATAACAATTTGTGACTGTAGAAAGATTCAAACACAGTTAAACATTTCATCCCATGAGCACCTTATCTGTTTCAATTTGAGCAATCGGTTCATCTACTTCTACCTTGTCACCAGGATCTGCTCACAAAATACAAGTAGAACATACAATTAATTGCTAAACTCACAAAGAATGAAAATGAATACTTTAGTAAATGAAAGAATTGGGAAGCTAATACTTGGACAACATACTCTTCAAAAATTTTGCCAGAGTCCCATCAGTGATGGATTCACCCATGAAAGGGACGACAGCATCAATCAAATCCCCTTAATCACACAAAAATATGAGAAGTTATCATATATAACAACAATAAAAACAAGCAACGGAAGTTTAGAAACTCTCCAAGATTGACACTCTCAAGTGGTGCAGTGCAAATATCAGGATTCTACACTCTCCAAGGCATGGGCCATAATTTTAGTTTTGGCACTAGTTGTTCAGTTGTTCCATCAAATATTTTTTGGTCTTGACTCATAGGTATCGACAGGTCATGCATACAAGCTTCCTGACAAAGACTGGCCATTCAATATCAAACTTCCTAGATGAAAGAAAAAAATGCGAGGAGTACTTGGGCTATGCCTATCCTTATTAATACTACCATTTACTTAAAAAAAATAAAAAAAAAATGCAAGGACGAGACATCACCTAGCACTATAATCCAATTGGCCAATTTCTCATTAAGAAATAATTTTATTTAACAACATTTATAGGTGATGTACTGCTTCTCCAAATAACAAAGTCTACCTCCTAATTTTGGCAACAATAAGATTATTCCAAAAGGAGGCAAGGTACTTATCAATCCTTCAACAAAAGCAGATGTAAAGAACACTCTAATATGAACCAATCAAGAAAATCTCCAGGAGAAACGTGTCGATATCACACCATTGTCGGAAGAGAATGGCCTACTCCAAATTTGCATTGTAGCTTCTCGCTGAATCCCAGCAACAACTTCCCTGTACCCCACAAAAGTTCAAAGAAAAAAAAATCCTTATAAGAAGAAACCAAGAGTAGCAGTTCAGCTTGCAGAAAAATTATTTATTTGAGTCCTCCTTTAACAATAGAAACTTTAAGAATTCTGTTCACATATGATTATAATCAGGAAACAAATCCTGTCCACCCTCATTGGGTCATGGAATCTCAAAAACCAGTCAGGAGTGTATTGGAAATTTTTAATCATTTCAAGTCTCCAAAGAAGTTTATTCTGGGCAACCCACATTAGTGGCTGCATTGTTTATTACCTTCCACACACAACTTCTTACACTACAGATTATGCAAGTGTGTACAAACATTTTTTTTTTTTAAATTTTACTACAGCCCCAAGCCCATCACATTACCGTTCACTTTATTAATCATCAGGACACAACTAGGGGCTGGCTCAAGTGGTAAAGGCCTTAGGCTTGGTGATATGCTCCCCCAGGTCTAAGGTTCAAATCTTCTTGGGTACAAACAATCTCTAGGAGCCATCAGACTGAGGGATTTTTCCTTGAATTACCCGATGTGCACTTGCAGGAAACTCCTTAACGAGAGCCTGTGCACCCTTAATATTAGTCGGGACATTGTTTCCAGACACCCGGTGCCAATAAAAAAAAATTAATCCTCATGACACAACTTAAATTAGTGAAGTGATAGAATGGAGTCACTAACCTTGTTGGCCTTAAACTAACGGCACAACCTGTAATGACAAGAAACAGTTAAAGGCACTAATCACAACGAAAATGAGGTGATGAAATGACATAAAGAACACAAAAGATTACTTGATAAAATGAGGTGACAAAAATCCCGGACATGCCCAATTCCTCTTGGCTGAAGCAAAATCTGCTCAAACAATCGAAAAAATAGTTCTTAGGATCTCTCTAGGAAAATAATTGGAAAGATAACACCATAATTATCAATACTAATTTGCAGGAAGGAAAAATATAATAGCTAAATATCAAATAAATCAATCATGGCTGAACAAATATAATAAAATAAACCTCAGAAATCGAACATCGCCCATGCCAAAACAACATATCACTAGCACATGTTACCATAAATTTCAATTACTTCATAAACGAAACATATCGCCGTTTTTAGTTTCTATGGATTGAACTACAGACACCATGAACGATTAGAGTTGATAATAAAATTTAAGAGAAATAGCAGCTGCAAAGAGATAAGTACCTTTTTCTCCACAATGGAAGAAAATCTAGAAGTAAACAGCACAAACCGACCCGCCCGCAATGACTGCCCCAAAAACTGAAACATGGAAGCACATTGGATTTGAAAAATGAGTCAAAATCTAAGCAATGACCCAAACTATAAAAGGAAAAACCATAACAAGGAGTTATGAATTAAGAAATGACAGAAACATTGACAGCTGTTACCGAAGCAGATGAGCCACCGCAAGAGACTCTTCGCCTTATCACACCCAACATCATTTTTGTTGATCTCTGTTTTCAGAGTAAACGAGTTTATCAACATCGATGAAAATATAAACACAAGCTCATAAAAAATGAGCATGTGAATATCTATCATTATACGTGAATATATAAATGACTTCTATTTTTTTTTTTAAATCACGTAAAGGATTATTGTCGTACTGTTTAGTTGCCGAGGAAACGTAGGAACATGAAATAAATCGAAAGTTTGAATCTGAAATCTTCCAATATATGAAAAGAAAAGGCTGAAAAGCCTTCTCAATCGAAACCGTGCATATGAACTGTCCGGTTTAGCTGAGGTATAACTTTTTCCAGTTAAAAGAAACGAAAAAAACAAATTTAATTTTTCCTCAGTTTCTTACTAGTAACCAAACAGGGGAACAAGAGAATAAAAACCATAGCAGTATTGCATAAAACAATGCCAGAGGGAATGAGTGATTCTATAGGCTCGACCTGATTGAAAAATACCGAGCTTTCTTCAGACGCAGTGGATCAAAGATAGGGTTTCCACAGGCACAGAGAGTCGGTCGCGAAGCTGTTCTGCAGTTCAAGCACGTCTGCCCATTCCTTTCTATTTTTTAGCGTATCTGTTACACTCCGCCCATGCGGGGGCGGGCCCCTCCCCGCATCTAGGACCCCTAGCGGGAGTAGGTGGCAGGGAGGACCCAATTCCGCCTCATATTTCTTCGGTGGCGGTTCCACTCCGCTTATATATATATATATAAATATAAGTATATATTTATATTTTATAAATTATGTATATATAAATATATATTATAATTTATTATATTTATTCACAAAATATGTATTAATAAATTTAAAAAATTCATCAGCATTAAACTATTGTTCTCCAGTTCTACTTTTCTTTTTCAAAACAAAATTAAATTGGATTATGATATGGAAATATGTTATCAAACCTCATCCCTCTCTCAAAACCATTATGTTTCTAGCCCGCCAAGTTTCTGTCAAATGGTGAGAAAAATACAATTATGATCATGTATTAAAAATGTTTTCAAAAGTCACCAAAACTCCAGAAGTCCTGGTCCAACGGAGCAGATTTCAAACATAATTAGCATCTATTACCAACAAGAAAAATTTAAAAAAATTAGCTGAAACAATGTCACAAATATCATACAATGACGATGAAGAAGAAGCACAACACCAAGCCAGATTATCTCCACTACAGCAATCCGCATTATCACCAGCTCATCAGGCCTCTCCTTCTCAACAGGCCTCCCAAAGTAACCAAGCCGCCTCTCCCTCTCAAGATTACTCACCTTATCATCCAGTACGACTGATGGATTCTCAATACCTATTTGAACTTAAATTAGCAAATTACGATCCTCAGAATATGTGACTTTAAAAGATTATTACTTTTCGATCAGTCAGCAAAACATACGTAAGTTGTCAATAATATTATCTCTCCAGAAGATTATTATTGTTTGTGTACATACAAGTTTACGTGCCCTGTACTGTGTTTGTTTTTAGTGTCGGCTGTACTATGTTTGTTTTTAACATTGGCTGATACTGTTCTTGTTTTTAGTGTCGGCTGGTACTGTTCATGTATTATTATACTTACTGTTTAAGTGTCTATATAAAGGGGTTCACGAGGAAAGAAGGGCATTTCGAATTCCTGATCTGAAATCCCTTCCTTTCTCGCTCAAACCTCTCTATCCGTCCAGACCGTCCCTCTCACTTCATCTCCCATTCCTTTTTTCCAATGTCTTCAACCTTCAACTCCTTTGAGAATTAGTCTCCTTGTAAGTATTATGTTTTTAATGAATAAGTTTATTTTATATATCTCTCTTATATTATTTACTTCCTCATGCATATGGTCGGTTAAACCGCCTGCTCTATCTGTTAGCATGCATATGGCCGGTTATACCTCCTACTATTATTACTATTAATACTATATGTTTATCTATTTCTATCTATTTCATATATGAGATATACGCCTTTAGTTTTAATTGCTGTTGAATAATTTATGATGGATTATTATTATGCTCATAATACTGGTTTTCGTGATTTGTATGAATTAAAATGTACAGAATATAATTTAAGACTTGAATTAGAAATCTTAAAAGATAATATAAAAGATCTTAAAAGATAGATTATTAGATAATTAACAGAAAGAGTATTTTATATTTAATTTTTAATAAATTAAGATTATAATATATTATAAGCATGTTATTATTCCACAAAAATGCCATTCATTTAAAATAAGATTGAAAGAAACTGTTGTGTATTTTTTATAAACAAAAAAGTGATGAAAAAAAATTGTGTTATTATAAATAAAATAGTTTTTAAATCTTTTGAAATCATAATAGGGAGTGATGAAAAAAATATTAAAATAATAATAATAATAATAATAAGTTTTTTATTCAAAAGTAATATTAATAGATTTAGGATTGTAGCTTTGTTATTTCGATTCCCTATATTTCACAAAAGAGAAACCTTAATAAATAAAAATAAGTATATTTGTAACAAAAAATTATTTTCATCAATTACTATTCATCACTCTCATACTCCATACCTTATAAAAAATATTGTCATACTCTATAAAAATATAAATATAAAATATAAAAATAAATAACGATTGATGCATAATATTTATCGTTTAAAACATCACCAATATTATATCAAGACAACATTATTGATGTGGTAGGGTAGGCACGTGTTGATAAAACAGATTTAAAATTCAAGGATTGAACTATAACATAGTACACATATATCACATTATTGATACCACCTGAGTGTTTCATTGATAATGTTACAATTAATATTAATGTACGTGCCCCATACAATTTTTTATGAGAGATGATAGCCTTACAATCCAATTACAATTTATTTACAATTTATCATAAAATAATAATTTTTTATTATTAATTTCAAACACATCAAATCAAAATTAAAATTAAAATAAATATTTTTAAAAAGTAAATTATTTTATTAGAAAGTTCTAGAAAAAATTGTAAAGAGGTAGTTATTTTATCATTTTCCAACTTTGATAACCAGCCTTCAAATAGGCTTACAGATCATTAACTATCATAATAACAAGTTAAATAACAAATATTATAATTTACTGAGTTTTAGAAAATGAGAGATTAAGTATTTATTGAGTTTTAGAAAATGAGAAATAACAAGTTAAATAACAAATATTATAAAATTAAAATATTGTTATAATATAAATTTTGTCTTTGAGGTTTTTTTATTTTATTATTATTATTATTATTATTTTAATTTTGGAAAGTTATAATGATTGGTTTGAAAGTGTTTATATTTTAATGATATTTAGGAAAGAAATGAGATGTGATGAAATGAAATGAAATTATTTCCAAACTATATCTAGCACTCTTGTTGAAATAGTTAAAGCCAAACCCAAGTTTTTTAATTTTTAATTTATTTAATTTTATCATATTTTCAATAATCATTTAATGCTAATAAGCACAAACGTCTAATTAAATCCATCTAAAATCCTATATAAATGTCTTAGTTACAAATCAAAATTTCTATATTTCCCATCCAACTATATGTTTTTTAACTAGGAAATATTTGAAAAATAACAAGCTATTCGATACACCCACATTATGGCCTTTAAAACTGCCCGGCCAGCAACAACCACATAACTAAAGGGATCGCGAGACTTGGGTTGGTAGTGCAGTGGTGATACGGTGGCGGAGCTCCTTAGTCGAACAAAGGTCGTGAGGAAGAGAGTTTATAATTTTTTGAGAGGAAAATAAACGGAATGATATTTGAAATAGAAAATGTCGAGATAAGAGAGAGAATGTGCCAAAAGTAATAATAAAAAAACGGAAGTCATTCCGTTTATTTTCATTCCGTTTATTTTCCTCTCAACCAAAAAAACCATAAAAACAACTTCTAACAAACCTAAGTCAAGGCAAAAGAAAACCAGGACTAAAACCAAAGACACTAAGCACCTGTAAAAAAGAACACACAGGCATAAAAAGCTAAAACTCAGACCAAGCGAGAAAACGTACCAAGGACTACGAGATGCACAAATAGGGGAGACCAATTATGTCCATACGAAGAAGATATTGGAGCTGGCAAGGAAGATTATCATTAAAAGACCAATCCATATTTAAACCATCGACTCCCCGTTTGGCTAAATAATCAGCCACCACATTACTTTCACGAAAAATATGGGTCAAACGATACTCCAGACAACCCAAGAGACCCTGCAAATCCTCCCAAAAATCTTCCAAGTACCAAATACTACACTAACCCTTTGTAATCCAACTGACAATCAGTTGAGAATCAATCTTAATCTCAACTCGATGAAAACTTTACTGATGGCACCTCCTAACCCCTTCCAACAAACTTCTCAACTCAGGAAAATTATTAGACCCCGGACCCAAGAACACCAAATAAGCAGAGTGCAACCTACCAAAATTATCACGAATTACCCCCTAAGTTACTACCATCAGAGTTGAGCTTCATCCACCTCACCACTCAAACCTGCTTAGGCTTATGAGGTAAGACCGGAATATCCAACCTCTGCAGAATATCAACATCATGGGAAGAGATCTTAGAAACTTTCATAAATAAGGAAATCATCCTGCGAATCCATAGCTTGATAACATGCCAAACTGCCTGAGCTGAATCCACCCTGTCCTCAACCCGAGCTTTACAATGCCTACCCCAAAGCTTCCAAGAGATAATAGAAAGGAGAATACCAAAGATAATCCTTAATTGATAAGACTTACCAGCACGGCGGAACCAGAAATTAATTTGCTCATTCCACGTATGGAAAACACCCATATGAACACCTAAGTAATTCGCAACCAAATGCCAGATTTGTCTAGCAAATTCTCCATTACAAAGCATGTGATTTAAATCTTCCATATGTCCATTGGCATAACAATTACATTTAGAAACGAGGGGAATGCCAATTTTCTTTATCTTATCATCAACACTCAAACGGTTATGAAAAGCCTTCCACATTATGACATAAATTTTCTTAGGGAGATTAGTATGCCAAATCCAATGGGCACAAGGTAACGAAGGAGCTCTAACATAGATACAATCCCAAGTATTATTAGTAGTAAAATTTCCATTATTATCCTTCAACCATATAAGAACATCCTGCCCATCCTTCCTCATGGCAAAAAGTTGATACAATTTTAGAGTTTTTTGTTGACCCATTAATCTTTCCAATAGAGGCATATCCCACCCATTTTCAATAGGACATTATTTGATTTTAAGCGAATGTCTCTCAAGGACCAGGTAATGATCACTAATAGGACCACCATCCACCCAATTATCATGCCAGAAATAGACATTTCCCTTTTTCACCGCCAACTTAGAATGATTCAGAACCTCCAGAATACAACTCACAATAGCTTTCCAAAATCGAGTTTCTTTATTAGGGTTCAAAAGGGATAAATGATTACCTTGCACATACTTACGTCTAAAAAGATCTGCCCACAAAGACTGACCCTTAAGAAGACGCCAAACAAATTTCATATGTAAAGCCCTCTGAACATTTCCAAAATCTCGAATACCCAAACCGCCTTCCTCAGTAGGACGACATATATTTTTCTAGGCCTCCCACTTCTGCTTGCCTTTCCCTTCAAAATCACCCTAGAAAAAGGAATTCATAATCCTATTCAAAGTCTAGGTATGTTTGGATAGTGAGAATACTTGAGAAGTGTTGAGAATGTTTGTGAATAGTTATGAGTAGAGATTGGAGTGAGTTTGGGTCCTATTGAGAATATTTTGAATTATTTGGATGTGTGAAGTATGTTGAGTTGTTGACTTTTGGATAGGTAGTTGAAAAATGTGTGGGTCCCATAAATATTATAGTGATTTTATTTCTAGTAATAAATATTATAGTGATTTTATTATAGTAATTTTTTAATATTAATAAATATTGTAGTGATTTTATTTTATTTTTATATATAATAATGATAAATATTATAATGATTTTATTTTTAATTTATATATAATAGTGATAAATATTATAATAATTTTATTTTCATATATATAATAGTAATAAATATTATAGTAATGTTATTTTTTATTTATATATTATAGTGATAAATATTATAGTGATTTTATTTTTTATTTATATATAATAGTGATAAATATTATAGTATTTTATTTTTTATTTATATGTTATAGTGATTTTATTTTTTATTTATATATAATAGTGATAATTATTATAGTGAATTTATTTTTTATTTATATATAATAGTGATAAATAGTGATTTTATTTTTTATTTATATATTATAGTGATTTTATTTTTTATTTATATATTATATTGATTTTATTTTTTATTTATATATAATAGTGATTTTATTTTTTATTTATATATTATATTGATTTTATTTTTTATTTATATATTATAGTGATTTTATTTTTTATTTAAATATTATAGTGATTTTATTTTTTATTTATATATTATAGTGATTTTATTTTTTTATTTATATATTATAGTGATTTTATTTTTTATTTATATATAATAATAATAAATATTATAGTGATTTTATTTTTTATTTATATATAATAATGATAAATATTATAGTGATTTCATTTTTTATTTATATATAATAGTGATAAATATTATAGTGATTTTAATTTTAATTTATATTTAACAGTGATAAATATTATAGTGATTTTATTTTTTATTTATATATAATAGCGATAAATATTATTGATTTTATTTTTTATTTTTATTTAATAGTGATAAATATTATAGTGATTTTATTTTTTATTTATACATAATAGTTATAAATATTATAGTGATTTTATTTTTATTTATATATAATAATAATAAATATTATAGAATGTTTGTGAATAGTTATGAGTAGAGATTGAAGTGAGTTTGTGGGTCCCATTGAGAGTATTTTAAGTTGTTTGGCATGTAGAGTATTTCTAATAGTACGAGAATACTTGGAAAGTGCTGAGATACTTTCGTTACCCAAACGCAGCCTTAGACACCCAATTAGGAACGGGTAAAAACGCTAGGAGATGAGTGGCCATGCTCGATAACACATGACGTAAAAGAATCACACGACCACCAGCAGATAACATTTTCATCTTCCACCCTGCAATCTTCTTATTAACTTTCCCAATCAACTCACCAAAATCACAGACCTTAAGGCGACCCACCACAATAGGGACACCCAAATATTTAAGAGGAAAATACCCTTCTGAAAAACCAATTATACGAATAAGAGATGACTTTTTGGGAGCAGAGATCTTATTAGAGAAGAAGATAGCACTTTTATTTTTGTTAAGAATCTGACCGGTCCAAAACTCGTAAATATGTAAAACCTCCATCAATCCTCTCATGGACTTCTTCCCACCATTAGCAAAAATAATAATATCGTCCGCATATATAAGGTGGGAGATAAGGGTCCAAGGGAGTACCTCTAGCTTGAGTAAATCGGCTAATTTTACCATTCTCAAAAGCGTTCTTAAGCATTCGATATAATACCTCTTGCATAATGACAAATAAATAGGGCGAGAGCGGATCGCCTTGTTTCAGACCACGCTCACCTTTAAAGAAACCCATAGAGATACCATTCATCATAATAGAGTACTAAGGTGAGGAGATGCATAACTTGATCAGGGTACAAAATTAAGGAGAAAAACCAAAAGAATCCAAAAAATGAATAAGAAGACTCCAATTCACTCTATCATAAGTTTTAGACATATCAAGCTTAACTAAGACATTTCTCCCGAGAATTTTTATCAATATAACGGACCATTTCCTGGGTAATACTTATATTTTCAAAAATGCTACGACCAGGAATAAAGGCCCATTGTTCAAGGGAAATCATCTTAGAGAGCAAATTTGTCAGACGACCCACAATAATGTTCGCACAAATCTTATAAACCACTGAACACAGACTAATAGGCCTAAACTTATTAAAACCAGTTGGCTAGTCAACCTTGTGAATCAACACAATAAAAGACGCGGTATAATATTTGGGAAGAAAATGATGTTGAAAAAACTAAAAAACGGCTTCCCATAAATCCTCTTTAACAATATCACAACAGAACCTGAAAAAACCAGAACCAAAATATTGAACAAAGCGTCCTTAATCTCACTAGTAGAAGGTGCATGACAAAGCATCAAATTATCCTCCTTAGTAATCATAGGGGTAATCAGATCCCCTAAATTGGAAAACTCAAAAGTACTACTCTCACTTAAAAACTGCTTGAAGTATTCAACAACAACCTAATGAATATTGAGAGCGGTATTTAAAAGCATACCATTAGCAATATGCATGTCATTGACCCTCTTATGATTCTTAGCATTCAAATATGCATGAAAAAAATTAGAATTTTGATTCCCATCTTTAAGTCAACTTTTCTTAGCCATATGAGAAAGGTGAGTGTCTTCAAGACCCCTTAAAGTTAAGCCACATAACAATACATTGAAGACAAAGTGAGTGATATAAATTAGAGCTTTATTACTCATCATTTTCACATACCATACATCATACTTGTTTTTATTTATTTTTTTGTTTTATTCTTTCTAAATTAATTGAGTTCTTTTACTCATCATTCATATACTATAAATTTGGTAAGAGAGAAAAAATAAAAAAATAAAAATTATGTTTGATGTGTAGTGTGAAAATGATGATGAGTAAATTTTTTTTATAAATTAATAGCACGTTAGCATTTCTCTTTGACAAATCTTCAGCTCACTTCTTAAGCCCAACGCATATGTTCAAACTTCAAAGTGTGGCGCCGTGGATGACCTATATAAATTGATCCCTGGCCCAAACACTCTACTCTGTATTCTGTAACGCTCAAAAGTCGAAACTGTATTACAAAAAGCGGAAAAAAAGGTCGAAACTGAGCTCCCATTCTGAAACACCGACAGAAGGATTTGAGCGCCAAAGATGGAGGAAATGGACGAAACCGAAGCGGTACCTCAGGTCGAGTTCCGCCACTCTCTCCTCTCATCCGTTGCGTTTCTTGCTTTCGGTTTGGTTGCGAAGAAAACTAAGGAAGATATAATAAAACAAAGTTTCGAGTCGGTTCCGGGATTTTCTGGTGGTTCTAGTTTTAAAATGCGAACGAACAAACTGAACATTTGTGCTGAGGAAAATAGCTCTGTCAGGTTAAATTTGGAGAAGAGGCTTTGGTTTTTTCTTGTCCTAATTAACGAAATGTATACGATTCAGCAATTATAACTCTTCTGTTTGGTTGCCGAGAAAATCTTAGAGAAGAGGAGGAAATAAAGTTCTCTCTACAATGCATCATACTGTTCTCGTTTCCGAAATACTATAAACTGAACCTACTCGACCAAGTCAACTGTCCGACCGGGCTTAGTTGAGTGAGCTCTATGCATTTTATTTAGTTATTTTTTATTTATCTTCGGCCAACTGGCGCACATAAAAACTATGGAAAATTATCTATTTGTGTTTATATCTTCTGATGAAATCTACGTAAAGAAACAAGAAGAAGGAGGAGGAGAAGGAGAAACGTAATTCTACAATGCTATATTCTATGTCAACTTATTTTTTCAAAAACGTATTTACATCAGTATCTAAATTTCCTATATACATAGACTGAGCGGAAATCGAGTGCTTAACTATATTATAACTCAAATATGACGTATACCACCGACCTAAAAAAAAACTATGTCAGGCGGATGTAAATTTATATTAAACATGATGAGGTTTGGGAATCTCCATATTCTATTACTTGCGCTAATGATTGCAGACAAAATTGTGAGAACTTGAATCGAAATTTAACGCTGGTATCTTTATTCTCCTGTGGAGTGTATAATGTAAAGATCCTCAGATCTGTCATGTTAGCATGCAATCTTTCCAACTTATCTGGATTTTTTGGTATAAGTGCAGGTTTACATGGCATGCATTCAACACGGCCATCGGTGAGCTTCCTCTTACCATGCTCATCCTCTGTTCCCCGACCACTACATAGATTCGTTGCCACAACAACAGAAATAAAAACTGGTGTCTAATTAAAGCTCATTTAAATAATTGGTTAATCAGGTTAATGTCAAGACTTGCATAGTATAGTCGTATAGAAAAAATGCCAATAACCATGTTGCATATTTGACGGAAGCAGCCTTATACTTTCTGGCGTGCGGTTTAGAAAAATGCAGTTTGAGTCTGGTTTTTGCTGTTGATACTTCTCACAACTCACAAGTGTTTTTCGTATGAGGTTTTTGAGATTGTTTAACCAAGTCTGGATTTGGATAAGTGTTCAAACTGAATCAGGGTCAAAGTCTGATGGAAATATTTAGACTTCCTTTTATTTTGAAACTCAGATTAGAGAGAAAAATAACTCTTGCTCATATGACACCTTCTTTCCTCGCGTTAAAATGAAAATATATTAGAAATTGCTATTATTTTCTTCCTTTATCAATTTTGATGAAACTTTGGAAGAAAGAAGCTGGAAAAAAAAAGAAGAGGGAAATTTTCTAGAATTATGGGATGTAGCACAGCAAGTATGGAAGAAGAAAGAGAAAGAAGAGGAGAGAAAAGAAGAAGAAATAGAGAAGGAGAAGTAAGGGGGGAGAAAAGAAGAAAAAAAAACAAGCCACGAGAGTAAAGAGAGAGGGAAAAGGAAGTAGATGGAAAACTGCCTCAAAATTTTAAGCCATCAAAAGTATTTAATGCTTTTTACAGAGCAATTAAATATAATTACCTGGGCAATAGATGTGCTGATGGTATTGGAGTTTTTATTTCAAATACTCCTAAGCAGATGGACTAATGAGGGGAATTAAGATAGACATGAAGAAAGCTTATGAAAAAATGGAATGACCGTTGATCCTGAGAAAAAATAGAATTCCTAGACTCCTAAGATTAATGGACTACAACCCATAGACAACTAAATACATCAAATGGTTGTCTCTTTTGGAAGCAGAAACTGTAGAACTGACAAAAATAAAAAATGAAGAACCAGATTGAACTGAGGCAATAATGAATGGTAAATGTAGGTAAAAGTCATGATTGTGCTTGATTGATACTTTTATGAAATTGACTAGGATTATAAGTCATAAAAACAGATATTGTCTACAAACAATGACTGCAATTCTTTTGTTCCAGAGTTGGAGTTTCCTTTTATGATCCCAGTATCCGCCAACTTCATGTGCTTGAAGTTTGGGAAGGTAGTAGCACGGAATTTCCCTTGATTGATCTAGGTATGAGTTTCATGTTGCTTTGTTATGAATGGATTCTATTTCTTTTAGTCCTATTGTTTTGGGACCCACCCATGGGTAGCCCAAATGGCAAGGGCAAACTTGTGTGCATGAGCCCCATGTCACAAGTTCAATTCCCCCTAGGATCAAACTGCAATTTTAGTGGGAGGCCA
Source organism: Juglans regia (assembly GCF_001411555.2). Classification (NCBI taxonomy): domain Eukaryota; kingdom Viridiplantae; phylum Streptophyta; class Magnoliopsida; order Fagales; family Juglandaceae; genus Juglans; species Juglans regia. The sequence continues at coordinate 36,313,600 of NC_049902.1, read as the reverse complement.
TGGCGATTGGTTGCCGTGCTAGTCTCCCCGAAGGTTTAGGTTCCAAACTTCCAGGGGTGAGTCCTAAGGGCTCTGTTGTGGGGTGGTTCCCCCGTCATAAAAAAAAAAAATCTTATCCGCCAACTTCATGTGCTTGAAGTTTGGGAAGGTAGTATCACGGAATTTCTCTTGATTGATCTAGGTATGAGTTTCATGTTGCCTTGTTATGAATGGATTCTATTTCTTTTAGTCCTATAGCCCAAGTGGTAAGGGCGAACTTGTGTGCATGAGCCCCATGTCACAAGTTTGATTCTCCCTGGGATCAAACTGCAATTTAAGTGGGAGGCCATGGCAATGGGTTGCTGTGCTAGTCTCCCAGGAGGTCTAGGTTCCATGGGTGAGTGCTAAGGGCTCTGCCGTGGGGTATTTCGCCCGTCATAAAAAATAATATTTTGGTACTATGTTTCTTGATAATTAAATTAAAGAGCTTTGTTTTTGCCTCTTGCCACTCGAATTATTTCTATTCATCCATGTAATCTTTACTTATTTTCTTCGGTTAAATATTTGTAACAATATACTTCATATGCCTTCTTTTGTTCACCTTGGCTGTATCACTGGTTCAGTAAAATATCAAGCAAAGCCACTGATCATTTACACAAGCACTAAAAGTGAAGAATTCTTTTTGTGTGCTTTACAACGTAGTGGTATGCTGCTCATCTCTTTGTTGATTTTATGAACTATGCTTGGGGCCTTGTTTACTCTCTGAAGTGATGCAGATGGAACAACCGAGGCTCCCACTGTGAAGCTTGTGAAAAGTTCAATTTTCAGCTATGAGCAAGCATGGCACAGGTATAAAAGCATCAGCAAAATGTTCACTGTTGTTCTTGTTAATCTCATGTTGGGGATATCAAACTTGGGCTCAATTTAAGGAGACAAATAGAACTTCAGAGCATATGCAGATTAGTCCTTGTTAAATTTATCCAAAGTAAATTGATTAGTATTTTTTTTAGGTTTGGCAGCAGTGCTGTTTCTTATTCTTTTGTAATGCTTAATGTTTCCGATACTAGTAGTTGAAAACTTCATATTGATGTGTCATATGCAACTCATTTAAACGAAAGAACTGGTTAAAAATACTTACCATGTATGTGTATTTGGCTGTGGTGCATTACAGACTTCAACTCTATCAGCAAATCTTATAATTATTGCAAACTTGTACGCCTGGTCATAAAACTGGATTTCATACCAAAATTCTTTATTGTATGGAGGAAAATCAAGTCTATGAGGTTTCTATCTGACTATTTTCTGCCATAAAAACCTTCTATATAGGGTCATGTCTTTTGATAATTATTATGCAATTTAAACTTCTTTACATTCTTTTCATTTCATTAGTTGGAATTGAATCAAGATGGTTGACATTGCTTGTATATATTTGGAGAGAGATTCTGACAATGTTCTATGTGATGCTATTATTATTTTGAGGAACTGGATGCGCTCTCTCTCTCTCTCTCTCCCCCCCCCTCCCTATATATATATATATATATATATATCCTGACTCCCTATTCTTTTTTCTTCGGGATTTTATAGGTTGATATACCTTCGAGTGGCAGGAATGGATGATGGATTAAACATCAAAGAGAGGGTTTGTTATGTATGTCAAAATATACATATACTTTACCATGAGTTCTACTAATTTTTTCTTCTTGATTATATATTCCAATATTCTGAATTTGTATTCTTCATTACATGGATTCTATTTTTGATCCTTTGAAGTTGCAATTATATGTTTGGACAAAATGAATATTGGGTTCTTTGTGCTTCTTGATTTTCTTTCTTTTGTTTCTTTCTCTTTTTCTCACACGGCAGTGCTAGCGACCGCCAAACCCATCTCTGTGAAGCAAACGTCTCACTGGAGCATATAGGCTGTTTTAGTCCTGATTTCTACATTAAACTTCTTTTTTTCCTTTCCAACACAGCTGAGTTCCATGATGGACATGGGAAGTGATGTTCAAGTTCGTGCAAGTGGGGGTCTTCTTGCGATATTGGAGAATGAAAGGATTGTGGATACCCTGGAACAAAAGGAATGTGGCAATGCATCAATCGCAATTGATTCCGTGATAGAAATTTCATTGTATCTATTTGTGTATTATTGTCAATGTGTAAAACTTTTTCAGCTTTTCGAACTTATATTCTTCTTCTTCAAAAATTACTTATTCTGGAATGAAACTTGGACTATAATGTACTCCTTTACTAACAAAAATAGAAATAATTTTCTCAAACTCGATGCAGCAGCTCACGAGGCATTACAGATTTTCCAAATAGACAAACATCCTAGCCATATGGGCATTGGTAGAGCAAAAGAAGGGTAATTGATGAAGAACCCAGTATGTATTTCCTGGCAAAAGATCTCTAATATTTCATTTAATTGCAGGTTCTCCGTGTTTGGCGTGATGAATAAGGTTTGCAGAAGTTCTTTGGATTATAATCTTGTGTTATCTTTGCATATTGAACTGATTCCTTTGCCCTCAATGCAGTGCGTAACACCAATGGGTAGACGCCTCTTGAGGTAAATTTGAATAGAGAATCATTTTATGCTACTATGTCAGACATAATTTATAACTCAATGACTTAGACAAATGTTCTCTTATATTAGAAGCTGGTTCATGAGGCCTATACTAGACATTGAAAATTTAAACAGGCGGCTCAATGCGGTATCCTTTCATTGTGCAAACTTGTGAGGCCTATCTATGTCTAGCCAACCTGTATGGATTCAGGAAAGAACCAAGAGAAAATTAATTTGATCTGACAGCAAAGAATATTATTACGATCTCCTAGCAACATTGCTTGAAGATGATTTGGCTGCAGAGAAAATTAATTTGATCTGTACCACCTAAGAACTGAAAACAAGCTCTTAAAACTATTGAAGTGAAGATGATTTTCCTAAAGAGTTCTGAACTTTATGCATCTATTAACCAAAACTAAAGCACACTCTCTTTAACGAGGGAAAGATATCTTTCTTTCTTTTCTCTGAAGATCTGATGGCTTCCTTACGTGAAACTCTGAAGTCTGTAAAGGACATTCCTCACATACTCAAGGTACAAATCATGTCTGTCCTTTGTTCTTAGTCCTTTCCTTTGAAAGAATATTGTATTACTTCCCCTCCAAATAAAGATTTACGGTTCTATTATGTATATACAGTTACATCAGGGTCTGTTGATTGTTAAGTGCAGAACAATCTATGAAACTTTAGTACCATTTGCTCAATTGTTTCTTTTCATACTTGATTATTAAACTTGATCCAATCTTGGAAGATTATCAAATAATTTATTTTCATTACTTTTCTCTGCCGCAAACTTTGAATACTTAGATGCTCGCCTGGCATTTATGTCACGGTAATAAAATTTATTGTTTAACCAACAATGTTTTAATATATGGTTGGCAATAATTATAATTCTGATTGTTCTATCTTTTTGGACAAATTTTTGTTTCATATAACAGTGTCTCAGTTGCCCCTGTATTCCCTTGAATTCTGAATGTTTTGAAGCTTTTCTTTTTCTTTTTCTTCCCCGAAGAAATTCAACTCCCCAAGCTCTAAATGCACATGCAGCGACTGGACAGCTTTTCTAAAGGTAAGTTTTTGTAATATCGTATTCTCTCACGTTTCATTCCTTTCTTAGTTAACAAAGATGTATAAGTTACTCACCTGGAGAGCCTGAGATGTTGGAACTGTATTATAGTTGCAGGACAGTATCCTTTATTGATGTTAGTACGTGGATAAAATGAAAACGTGGAAATTTTCTTATTAAATGTCTTCCAGCACGGAAAAAAATAACAATATTATTTGAGAAGTACCCGTCCACTCAACTCAAGATGTGTAGTCATATCTGTCGAGCAGGGAAAAGATTGACATGAGCCACTGAGGCAAGGAATTTCCATGTCATTTATGCTAAAATACGCAACCCTCTTATGGACGATTAGTCTTCGGAAAATTTTTCATGCTTTTACTTGAAAAGGTAAAAACTTTGCTTTGTTTACTTCGGAACTTTCAAAGAATCCTATTAGACATGCCCGTTATCAAAGGAAAACAATTAATGTATAAACTCATTTCTTCCTTGTATGCCATTGTGTAGAGTTTTTTTCATACTTCATTTACTTTACTCAATTGAAAAAAATGGAGAGATGTAACTTTCAGTTGGTGGTTTGATTCTACACCGAACAAGTGTGTTGTTGAGGATGCAAAGAGCTATTTATTCACATTCTCAGATTGAATGCTACTAATTTTTTACCCTAAAGCAGCACTATATTTGTGGATATATTAAATATTCATATGAATTGCTGATAGTTTCTTCTTCTTCTTTTGTTTTTGTTTAAGCAGAATGTTCTTTTAATAGAAATTCTAAATTGAAATCTTTGAATAATTCTCTTGTAGAGTGTTTGCTCACTATTGCACGTGAGCAAGATATTTGAAGTGGGGATTTCTGAAAGTCTTAGAGAGCATGTGAAGCATTTCAACTTGGACATTGTTGAGGAGGTAAATAAACTAGTTCATTCAACAGAATTTTATGTTAGTTATTTGTTGAGTGTATTTTTGCAGTTTAATGATGATTTCTTTTCTTTTTTGTAATTAATTTTTGTGTATGTACATGTATAACTTTATTACAGGCTGCTTCATACATTCCAACAGAGCTAGCTTACATCTATGAATTGGTTAGTCTATATCACATCCTCAACATTCTGTTAGGTTTGTTATGCTTACCTGCTACATTCAGATACAATTGGTGTTATTGTTTGGCAATGTGTTTTATAGGTAATTGGTGTTCTTGATGTCAATAGAGGTAAAGAAAAGGGTTATGAAACCATCGTGAAAGAGTGTTTTTGTGATGAGGTTAGACATAAATTTCCCATCCTTATCTTCTCCTAGCATTTGCATCTTCAATATTGAATTATTCAATATTAATTTTAAGAAATGAAAAGTAAAAACTCATCGATCTACTCACCTTGTCAAATTAAAATGAAATGTGAAAATCCAAGATAGTCCCGAAACATTTAGGAGACATTTGGATTCGAAGATGACTTGAGATGAGCTGAGATGAGTTGAGATAAGTTGTGAATAGTAATGAGATGGGTTGTGAATAGTAATGAGATGAGTTGTGAATAGTAGTGAGATTTGTGAGTTAAAGTTACTGAATAGTAATGACTAGTAGTGAGATGAGTTGAGATGAACTGAGATGAGCTGAGATGACTTGCGAATCCAAACATCTCCTCAACCAAATTAAGAAAGCAAGTAACCACAATGAACAAAAGCTATAAGTATTGAAAGCAATAAAAATAAAGATTCGAGACACGAGATTTTTGTTGACAAAAGTGGAAACTTTTGACGAGCTCTTCAAAAGAAAAAACCAATGCGAGTTCTTGGGCACCGCTTCAAAATCCCACCATAGAAGAGTTCGTCACAACCAATTCTGAAACTCCCAAAAACTGTTTAGACACTAAACTTGGCGGTGCAATCCATGAATGACACACTCAATCTCTGCACCTCGATAATTCTGGAACTTTAGACTCCTATATAGCATCAAACCATAAACAAACTCGTCCAACAAAGTGGAAATCCAGCAAGATCTCAATTGAAAGACAAATAATAGAACATATAAGTGATGACTTGTGTATAAGGAGGGGAAATCTTTTAGCTTAATGATTATATCGTTAGAGCTCAAATTTGGTTTAAAACACTCAAAATCCTCTTGGATTTCTGAATCAGGCACATTCACTTGAGCTAAAGTTGACCATGTATCGCAAAATTTCCCAATAAAGAAACTCCAATTTTCACTCAAGCATTTACCATGGTATACAGCAGCAAAACAACTCCATCAATTACATAAAATAGAATGATTTAATAAAAAAAATTTCTTGTATGTTTAATTTGATAAAGATTGCTACCTATATAATTTTGCGATGATGAAGATTCTTTATTTTTTTATCTAGTAAAACTTTCATGCTTCACATAAAATGGTTTTCATTTATCTCTACCTCACAAACATCTGAAATCAGGTTATACCTGTCATGACAAATCATACTATTTTGTTGTCATATAGTTGGATGAGCTGAGGCAAATATACGAGGAACTACCAGAATTTCTGGAGGAGGTGCCTGTTGGCATTATTCTGTACATCTAATGAGAGTAACAGGAATCCTAATCCACTGGTAAATTTGTTTTACTCAATAGCATTGTTTTGCAGTTGTCATCATTGGAACGGGCACAACTTCCTCATCTATGTAAAGACAAGCTTGTTCCTTGTATTGTTTATATACAGCAAATAGGTTAGTCTGCTTTTTGAAGCAACTTCATGCAATATTTCTTCATGAGTGATACACATTCTATGTATATTTTCCTCTGACAGAATTTTGTTTTATCAGACTCAATAATAAATTTTTAAGTTATTTGATGTTCTCTTTCTCATGTCTCAAATAGTCAGCAGATGATGAAGCTGTAGTTTGTGTTGGTCTGTCATCTTAGTTGCGAAACAATGAGACTTTACTTGAAAATGACTGGAGAATAAGTTTTTACAAAACATTTAAATCAACATTGATGCTACACCACAGTCCAATGCAGCAGCCCAGAACTAGAATTCTAGAAGAATATGTCAGCCTCTAAGGTCGACTTATTTTCTTTAGAAATGGTATCTATATTAATACAAAAAAATCAACAATGATCCAAAATATTTCTTTTGTGAAAATGTAATTTCAAATGGTACTACAACTATACATGCATATATATATATACATTTACCAAAATAGAAATTATTCATTGCCCATAATGTTAAATGTAAATTTCACCTTCTAGAGGTCTTTTGCATTCCAAATCCTAAAAGAAATATGAGCTATTTTTTTTTTATAAGCGAAATATAAAATCCTTTTGTTGGAAAAAGGCAACATGGTTTAGAGTGACTAGTAAAATAATATGTAAGTTTGTGCCATGATGTTTATCTTGGTTCTGAGCTACTTTTTATCTTGCATAATGCCAATGAATTTGACAACAGATCGTGATTTATCTATTGGCTTTAAGCTAATTTACCACATCTTAGCCATGCCTGCTGATTTTTATGGGTTAATATTTAGGATACTTGATGTGCTTTTTTGAAGAAAACCTTGATGAAGCCACACTGGTGGAACTTCAAGATTTTGTGTTTGCTGTAAGTAAATGCTTCATTTAAATCAAATGAATACCCTATGTTATTAGTGTGGATTTTTCTAAAGAAAATACGTAGCTGTCAAACATAGTTCTCTGATGTGGATGGGGAGACAAAAAGATTCTTTTACCGTACCCCAAAGACAAGAGAACTGGATGACCTGCTTGGAGATATCTATCATAAAATCCTAGGTATGCAGTATAAGTTTCTCCCGTTTTGTATTTTCTTTTGGAGATATTCTTAGTTTTAATTGTTTACTAGCATATATATGGGAAAAGTCTGGTGTTTAATATTTTGAACCCGTGTAGTTCCATAAACTGTGTACTCCACCCCACTCTGTGGCTGCTTATTGATATCTAGAATAGACATTAAGAATAACAACAGAGACTCTGTCTTATTAGTTCTAAGTGTAATGCTTTGATTATAGACGGCACTAAGAAAGATAGAGCGACAGTGGTAGAAAATTAAATGGATTCATGATCTGTTACATCTACCCATCCCGTGATTCTGAATCAACAGACCCCATTACCGAGATATGGGAACTTTTTTTGAAAGAAATAGTCAACATAATTGTATCGAATACATTTTCTATAAGCATTCTCTTACCTAATTCACTGTTGAAGATAAGAAGGTACAAGTTTCTAATGATCTACAATCAGACCACAGGTGTAGTAATGGAGCCGTTGTTTCTAGCTTTAAGTGCAATGATATGACCTATTTTACATTGGTTTAATCTGAATTCATTATTTGAAGATATGGAGAGGGCAATTACTAGAGATCTGGTGTCACATATTCTTCTATTCTCAACCCATTTGCTCAAGGCCATCAATTTTGCGGCCAAACTTGATTGGTGAGAATTATTTTGGACAATAAGTGTTTCTTTTGCTCTCTCATGAGAATCCCCATTTGTTGATTCTCTCTCTCTTTCTCTCTCTCAAACTTATTATTAGCTGTTTTATTTCAGCCTTTTGTCATTAGCACTTGTTGCTCGTCAAAACAATTATGTAAGGCCTACTTTGACTACAGAAAGCTTGCTTAATATTCAAAATGGAAGGTGAGAGGTGTCTGGCTTATTTCCCTGTGTTCTGATGCTTAAGAAATTTGAGATTTATGCATGGGTTAGTAACAAGTACTAGATACCATTTTCAGGCATATTTTGCAGGAAATGACAGTAGATACATTTATTCCAAATGACACAAAGATACTTGATGATGGTAAATGGAAGATACACTCAATCATAGTACATCAGATGAATCTCAGCTTAACTAAGTTTCAACAAATCTTACCACCGTCTTAGCATACTCTTGTTAAATTTTCATGATTGTGTTGTTTCAGGAAGAATTCAAATCATCACTGGTCCTAATTATTCGGGGAAAAGTATCTATGTAAAGCAGGTCAGTTATTCTTTTTTCCTTTCAAGAGACGATCATACCCTTCATTATGTATCATATTTTCACTGATAACTAAATGGATTTTGCTCTATCTACGTGGTTTTTTCAATCCTCCTGATATAGTTACATATATGTCATGCGCATTTATTTTGGTGTATGAACTCTCCTATGCTTCAGAAAATCCTATTTTAGAGTAAATTTTCTTTTGTAATGGTATATATGAAGATTGTGCATGGTTTTGAGTGAATGAATCCATAATGCTTCAAAAGCATTCCTTCTTTCTTTTAAGTTTTGACAGTCAAACATGTCGCGATCCCTTTAATTGCTAATCCTAGTCAAGCTAGTGCCATCAATGTAACAAGATTTTCAATTACTAGCATCCGTATTCTTGTGTCCCAAACACCTGCATACAAAACCTATCTTACACCATTTTGGGTGTTGACAATTACTGTGCAACTTAGATTTGTTAACCTAGTGTAAGTGGATGTTGAATGTTAGCATCATCTCTCTCTGGGCACTTTATCATGATTGAAAATTTAATGTTGCAGGTAGCTTTAATTGTTTTCCTCTCCCACATTGGAAGTTTTGTTCCTGCAGATGCTGCAACTGTGGGTTTGACTGATAGGTGTGACCTCAATATTTCCAACATCTTTCTTGGAACAGCCACTACACAATAATATGCTATTGGTAATACCAACCAAATTGCTATGATAACAGGATATTCTGCGCAATGGGAAGCAAGTTTATGACTGCAGAACTGTCAACCTTCATGATTGATCTGCATCAAGTAGGGATGATGCTAAGGTATACCTGAATGAGTGTGAATAGATTAGCTTAAAACTACTAAATAAATAAATAGTTCTGGTTTACCGCATCTGTATCTCATGTTCCTTGGTGTTTACCTTTCGAATTGTTTTATAAACCCTGTTTTGGCTGGTAAATCTGGTTCCATAATATGAAGATCTATTCAGACTGAACTGAGTTATAATATTTGCTAAATGGTTCCATTATAGGAGTTGAATTTCACTAAAAGAACTGGAATTTTATTCCTTTTTTGTTTCCATGTTATGAAAAACCCTACAGGCATGCAACTTCACGATCTTTGTGTCTACTGGATGAGTTTGGTAAAGGTACTCTTACAGAAGGTTAGTCTCTGACAGACAAATGGACTTTTCTGTTTGGAAATGCTATGTCTATAGAACTGGAATATTGCCAGATGTTTTCTATGAATTTATGATCTCAATATTTTTCAGATGGCATTGGGCTGCTTGGTGGAACCATAACTCACTTTGCCACGTGTGATGACCCCCCAAAGGTTGGAGGTTCTGTACTTCCTGCTATAGTAATTAATAGCATACTATTAATAGTTGGTTCTTTTTCTTTTCTTCAAAATAGTAAGCCTTTTGTTGAGATTAATTTCGTTTCAACATTACTGTCTAGACCCTTTTTTAAACAGGACAGCCATTTTAGCATGATTTGGTGATTATTGAGATATTATTTTTCATGCATTCTTGTTTTCTTAAACAATGGAATCAATTTACCCTACAAGAGTGGTTGAAGTAGTAAATATTTATAAACAAAATCGAGCAGAAACTACTACTAGCTTCAATTCAACCATGCTTTATTATCTTGCAGGTTCTGGTGTGTACTCATTTGACTGAGATATTTGATAAGAGTTGCCTACCAAAGGTTATGACCTGATAGATTCATTTCCTCAGTTATTCACTCTTTCTCGGTTGGGCACATTGGAAGTGTTGATATTTATGTATTCTTTTGACGATCTCAGTCTGAGACTGAGATGATCAGCTTTTACACCATGAGTGTGCTGAGGCCTGACAACAATTCTACGAATATCGAAGACATTGTGTTTCTATATCGGTATATTTCTGCTTGCTCTCTACATTACTGCCAAGAAATACTGTCCTGTGACCATTTTATGGTGGTAATCATCATGCAATTGGCTTGGTGGGGGTTCGCTATTTGTTTCCTTCAAAGTGATTTATATAAAATATCTGATGCTTTCCACTTGCTTTGCCCGAAATATCTCTAGAAACCATTATTATTGTCCCTTGGGATATTTTCATGAAAATTATTGTCATTTGAACAGAAGCAGTGAGAAAACATCTTAACATATTCAGTTATTCCAACTTAGTGTTCTATCATGTTGTCTGGCTGCTCAGCATGCATCCATACGTGGCCATTTACTCGGGTAGTAATGTGCAGCTGTGGGTAGCGTCATCTAGTTGTTCTAGGTTTAAGGCAGATAGGTCATAATGGTTCCTCAGTCAAATGAGTTAAATTAGTTTCAATCCCCATAAGGATTTATGAATCATAGTTTCAGCTGGCAGTCTTTGTGACCTCACCTTCTTTGAACAATGCGCAAGTTATTATTTCTCATTGCATTGCATGTAATGTGCTAGAATTTGTGATCTCTCCTTTTTTTTTTTTTAATTGCTTGCAGGCTTGTTCCCGGACATGCACTTCTAAGCTATGGTTAGTATATAATTGCTTTTCTAAGTTGAGGATTCCAATTTAAAATTATTACCAGCAATTGTTCATGCCGGTTTGCGTCCCGCAGGGCTGCATTGTGCACAACTTGCAGGTACATCTGAACTAAAATCTAGCTTTACTGAAACTAGAATGCTTGAACACGGATATAATAGTATTAACAACCTCATTGAGATAAGTTCGATTAATCTATATAAGCATAATCCCTCTTGCTGTGACAAGTGAGGCCCAGATGAAGCCATAAAACTAAGGTCTTCTAGGGGCTGCTTCTACGACTGCCTCCAATTTTCTAATGGAATTGATTGCATTGCTATTGTAGGTGTCCCTGGGGAAGTCATAAAGCGAGCAGCGTTTGTGTTGGATGCCATCGGGAATAATAAGCATGTTGAGCGATTGAGCAATGAGAATATATCAGCTCAAGATCGGCAATACAAGGTCTTAATTGAGCGATAAATCTCACATGACTCGTGGGATTCCTGTTCTTACATAGTGGTTTTTTTTTTTTTTTTTTATTGAGCTAAATGCAGGACGCAGCGGGCAAGATTTTGGAGTTTGATGTTTCCAAGGGGGACCTCAGCCTTTTCTTTCAGGATATATTTCCATCTTAATCGTGAAGACAATGAAGGTGTCCTCTCCTTCAATTACATTCTCCGAAGGAACACGATCTGTTTTATCGCAGGTGTATTGGCTTGGCTCGACTCTTGTCGGGGATTTTTTCAGGTTTTGTTTACAGAGATACAGTAAAATCTGTAACATCTGGGTAACATATTCGGGCCTCATCTGTCAATGTGGGCCATCTCTATGCTAACTCTCAAAGTTTTAACTACATATCGTTGCGGTTTGTGTGTGTGTTTTTTAAAGCTGCTATCAGGCCACCTCATTCTAACCTCTCATTCTTACCGCTTGATGTGGCCATACCACGTGTTTAAAGTGATTAAAAACAAAAACAAAAACAAAAAGCTGGAGAAATGGAAGCCCTCGTCCCCAAGCTACCGAAACCGGACACTCTGTCCAAACCAATCCACTCTTCCAGCCATTGCTGCTGGTGAACTCGGCATCACTATGAGATCATGCAAATGGCTTAATGCGGTGAAAAAAGTGTTCATAGTTTACATGTGGAGTGTTGTTGTTTCGGTACTCCCTTATTTCATCTGTCAAATATCCCATCGCGCTCCAACAATCAGCTTTCTAGTCTGTGTTTTGCTCTCAAGCTTCAGCCTCCTAATCATGTACTTGATTTTGGGTTCTTCATTTTACTACGTCAATGCCTCTCAGCCTCAAAAACGAGATTGGGCTCTCTCATGTCGGTCATCAATTTTGCTACAGCTGAAATTGGAGTTTTGCTAATGATCCCCATGTGTTTGATGGCTCAAACGTTGAAGCTTGATGTTAAATCTATAACTTTGCAGAAAATTTCAAGGGTGGCTTGTAATCTAGATCTGGGTTTTATTGGGTTTTCGCTAGCCGCCTTTTTCATATTGAGAGGCGTATTTGGAGGTTAATTAAGGTGGTGTTACTGTTGGTGACTTATGGAATTTTTGTGTTTGTCGTCTTTTAACTATCTCGTTTATTTTTATTTTTAGAGATGGGACGAGTTGAGATTAAAATTAAAAAATTGAATAAAATATTATTAGAATATATTTTTTAATATTAATTTTATTTTGATATTTAAAAAATTTGAATTATTTATTTTATTTTGTATTAAAAATTAAAAAAAATTATAATGATGGATCAAAATCAAAGTTTTCAAAGTTTTGAATTAAAGGCAAGGGCAGTAGTCTTTAAAGCAAACCATGTGATTTTCAAAATTGCTCATGTGATTTTGTTTCAAATGTCAGGTTTAGGTAGCTCGGGGACGAAGGCTTCCATTTATCTAGCTTTTTGTTTTTGAGAGGCGGTTCAGTAGTGGCAAATATTGAAAATAATTGATCAAGGGTAATGTTAGGGATCCGGGGATCTTGCTCCAAGGTCCCGCCCCATTTTTTTTTTTTACTTAGGATTAAGAAAATTTTGTTTAATATTATTGTGATTTTTTTTTCTTTTTTAAAAAATATTTAAAAGTATTAAAAAATGATGTGAAAACTTTTTTTTTTCACATCAATTTTTTAATACTTTTAAATATTTAAAAAAAAAAATAAAAAAATTGAAAATATTTTTAAACAACATTTTTTTGATCACTAAGTCCAAACTTTTATTTTTGAAATATAATTTTTTCCTTAAACTAGTCTACTGCCTAATATGGGGTAGGGATGGTCAATGGTGCAACCGCGTCCACCGTTCGTAGCTCCCAGCGGGGAGCTAGCTGTTAACTATAATTGTTCTTCTTATTTTTTATTATCTTTTTTATATGTATTTTTAAATATTTTTTAAAAAAATCAAAAAATTACAATATTATTAAAAAAATATTTTTTTAATCATTAAGTAAAAAAAATTAAAAAAAAAAAAAGATTTCAATAGTAACACCGAACTGTAAGAATAAATAGTGAGAGTATTATTTTTCTGATTCTCGCTAGTTATTTTGATGTGTTTTTTTTTTTACTTTTTTTTACATGTATTTTTTAATATTTTTAAATATATATATATATTTTAAAAAAAAAATCATAATATTATTAAAAATACTTCTTTAATCACGAAATAAAATAAAAAAAAAATTACCAGCGTGCCGCTCCCAGTAGGAGCTGAGAGCGGCACGCTTAGCATTTTCCTATGGGGTAGGGTTTCGCTCATCCCAAATTCCAAGCGCCTCCGCCCACAATCTAGCAGTTATTATTACCCACAGAAACAACAGTACAAATATGACGAATTTGGTGCTGCTGCTGTGATGATTTAGGCTCTGCAATATAATGAAGGTGCGGCAGTTCACAGGGGTTGTGCAATACCGAGTCTACAAAGCAATTAGCTGCTTCACACTCAACGGAAATGTGTATTTTGAAGGACCGTCAAAAATGTTGTCCACAAGGATGCGCTGAGCGGCCTCTGTAGGATGGAATGGGTCCCAGAAGAGGTGGTCGCTTCTGTTGGAACAATAGGGCGAAGTTCGGAAGCAAGTAAGTTTACCACGATAGTTCCCTTGTCCACAACATGCAGCTTTAAACTCATCAAATCCTGAAATGAAATACGACAATAATAGGTAATTCATAAATAGTTCCTATAATAAAACTTAACAGGAAAAGGAGCAAATTAGGTATATTTAAAAAAAAATAAGAAAAATTATTAACATGGACTAAAAACTTCCTTGTTTCGATCCAAAAAACTTTTCCATTTCCAAAAAACTTATAAGTATTAATCAGACCCGAATAAGTTCAAAAAAAATTTAGACTTTTCTATCAGTGATAATAAATAAATAAAATAACAGTACTGTTACTGTACGTACCATGAAGTTTTGCGTTCTGGATTAAGTCTTGCAAGATACCGTACGAATCGCAGTAAGTGTAGCTCATATTCTTGACTTCTGATTTCAATTTCCGCAACATCGGCTCAAGGCATTCATTGAACGTTACAATCATGGAGTTCACTACTTCGTTGCATTCTCCTCCGTCCCAAGCCCTCTGAAACGGGCAGCACCCGAGTGCGGGGACCCCCGTAACCACAAACTTACGTGCACCGTAATCGTATAGACGCTGTCCAGAAAAAATTCAAAACACAAACACATGGTGAGCTAATGATTTAAAACTTAAAAACTCATTTGTCTCCATGCACTTGCACATAGTACTGTATTTCTTGCCTTTGTTTCTTTCGTATCATATGATTTATGTAATACGAAAGATAACCCAAGCATTTGCATCTGTGCATGATATATAATTCGGTTTGGAATGAAATAAACAAACAAAAGCAGAAAATCCGTCTCTTTTGTTATATTTTCAGATCCGAAAATGAGATTGAAAAAAAAAAAATGGGGCGCTATTATATTACCCTTAATTGTTCTTTTAGTGCATCAAGTACAAAATCTATGCGCTGCTGTTGGGTGTTGTACTTGCCGCTGGGATCAGGACTCGCCACGTAATAGAGCATATCGTTGGTTGCAGTCACAATCACGAAGATAGATTTAGCAAAAAGCTTCTTCGCACCAGAGGGTCCTAGCTTTTGCTTCAACTCTTCAGATACCGTTGCAAAGTAGTCTACTTGTGTCGGCAAAGCTATTAACTCTTTCTGGGAAAAACCAAAAAAACAAACAACGCCAGTGGTCGAGTGTTAGCGGCCAGTTGGTGGGTGCAGGCCGGGGTTAGATGGAAGGTCTGAAGTTCGCGTGAATCAAAGGAAAATGGTGAACGAATGTCCTCTAAAATTCTTATTATTTTTTTTTTTATTTTACGCGGGGAATTTTCAGTCCCAAACGTAATTTATTTTCAAAACAATCCCTCTCTAAGATTTTGTCACGATAAAATATATCACTTCTACCAACATTCAAGTCTTACTATATATATATATATATATATATAGTTCATGGTTTCTAAAATTTTACTATTGAATAATTAATGTTGATGCAATAATGCAGAATGGGTGCACGTACGAAAAAAGGGAAAAGTGTACTAATTATAATTTGTTGTTTCACTAACATAAAGTGCCAATCCTGTGGTGTTAAGGACGCCAGCAGCTCCGGAGGCGAAGTTTCCACCAGTTAGCAACGACGTCGCGTTGTTGATTTTGTCAGGCCTGGATACCAAGGAGAGATATGGTGGTGGAGAAGGCAAGCCAATTCTCTCAGCTGCCCAACAATTCCATCCAACATCAAGATCATCGAAGTTAGTGCAGAGAGAATTAATATAATCACATAAACAGTAAATCTAGCTAATTTGTCCTGATTTCGAAAGGTCAAAGTAATATATATATATATATATATATAGTACGGTTATAAATATCTTTTTTCATATATATACATTAATCATTAATGGAGCATGCATGCATGGCTATTGCCTAATATTAGTCTAGATCTTGATGATCAGATGAGCTTTATCAAGTGATCAAGCACTGTTGCTGAAGGTGTATATATATATATATATATATATATAACTCTATATATACCAATGAAGTCTGCAATATTCTTGCCGTTGCAAAACCTCCCGGTAGGTTTCATGCCGGGAAAGTCGACTCCGTGCGGGAGGAAATTTGCTTTGACAATTGAATCCTTCAGGTAGTTGTTGTTGCCCACGTCTACTAGAGAATCTCCCAATATATATACGGCCGGGGCCAACTGAGCATCCGAGAAAGTGAAGCTCGACAGAAATATGAGGAGGAAATTGATCAGTAGCAAAACAATATTGGAATTAACCATTGTTGGAGTGTCAGACAACGTCTCAGCTGATCTGTACTACTTACATATCTTTCAAAATCTGGTGGGTGGTATATATATATATATATATATATATATATATATATATATATATATATATATGCAGGGGAAGCCAGTGGTTCCGTACGTTGGGTTTTATATATGGGGTCGCTATCTTGTAGAATGTAGACACGCATACCATTCAATATTCTAAATTTTTTTTTTCTTTTTTTTTTTAAATAAACAAGATTGGCCGCAAATAGTTATAAAGAGTATTTATGCTCTTTGGAATCAATAAATTCTCGCATCTAGCGCTATTCATGTTTAATTAGGTGTATCTTGTAAATTCCTTGGAATGAAAAAACCAAAAAGATTAAAAATAAATATAGATAGAAGTCACTATTAGGAGCATCCATTTTACACACATGATGTAACATTATGTAGACTATATATCTCTCCAAATGAGTGTTGGGAATAATCAACTAGAAGCAGCCACGCAACAGTGAGTGTAAAATATATACTGTTATAGTGACTTCTCTCTAACATTATTCAAAGATTAATCACCCACCTGCTGGTTGCCAGCTACGTTCTTATCAAATATATATATGTCCATGCTATTTGGCTTAGGGCACGTATGCAGCTTTCTTAAACCATATGCCTTGCCTAAGTTCAGATAAAAGTCCTCAAAAAATCATTGTAAAACTAGGTGGTCATATATATATATACAAGCATAAAATGTAGTACTGTAAAATTTTACATACATGATTTATTTTATTAATTTATTTTTTATAATTTTCAACGTATCAATAATTTGAGACGTGAATAAATATATATATATTTAAAAAAAATACAGGTAGCAGTTTTAAATTCAACACCAAACAAGAGCCAATCCCTATGGGATCAAATTCTCTTACCTAAACTTTAAAGCTTAAAGTGAGAAAGTATTGAAAAATCTTTCCATTTAAGAATCTTAATTGGCCCAACAAGAAAAGTACTGTGGCGCGAATTAGTACTGAATATTAATTAACCCACTTTCCGCAATGTGCGGGTACACGATAGTAGCGGTGTATTTGGTTATAGGAGTAGTACTAATGTTAGATATATACATTTGGATGAATTCGCAATATTTTGGAATTTTCAATAAGTGAATCTAAGGATCAAATTCCCTTCTCTCATGTGTAAAAGATAAAAGATATAGTTATAGTTGTGCAATAGTCATACATTTTTTTTAAAAAAATATTAGAGTCTATTATTAAAAAATTAATTTTTTTTTATATCGATGTCATATTAACTCTTTTTTTTTAAAATAATGCATGACATTTGTGTACTCGAATAAAAATATCATTTTTACTTTTTTTCAAAAATAATAATGATAGGATTATTATATTACTACTACTTCATTTATTATTTTTTTTATATTTGATTTTTTTAAAATTTTTTAATTTTACTTTATGATTAAGAAAGTAATTATTAATAAAATTATATATATATTTTTTAATTTTTTTAATATACTTAAAAAATAAAAAAAAATAAAAAAAATTTGAAATACACTTGAATAGTAGTTCGTCATTAATATGGTAAATGCCAGTTGTATGGCCTTATCCGGACACTACGCACGACTCGAATATTCTAAACCAAATGTCGAGAACTAATTTCTGCCAATCCATGAAATGGCTGGTTTCCTTTTTCGGTGGTCTGCTCACAGAGCATCCATCTTTTACAGTGCAATATCCATTTTGTATTAATATTAATTACTAGGTACAAATTTTAAATAAATAAATTTCGTATATATATATATTTTAAAGAAATATGCATGTCTCATTGAGAAAGAATATATATTTTTTAATTTCTTATGATGGAATCTATTTTTCTAGAAAAAAATTACAAAATTTATCCATTCATGACTCGTAAAAATTATTATTCAATATATATATATATATATATATATATATGGTTGTACTTTCCCTTCCCAAATTACAGTGTTTTCCACTTTTATTAGTAAAGCCTTATACTTTTTAAATGTAAAACTTTGATAGAAAATAAAATATAATATAAAAGAAAATGGAGGAAGGAGAAAGAGGAAAAAGATTTTAAAGACTAAATTTTTCCTTTCTGAATTATTGCTAAATACAAGACATTCATCTCTATTTATAGAAAAATTTAATAATTGAGATAAGCTGATAAGATAAATATCTTAAACATTATGAAAATCAAGATAATATCAAATTTAAGTGATTTGATAATTGCTTTGATATTATCTTCAACATTTCCTCTCAAATTTAAGGTGGAGAATTTTGACAACTCGAGTTTAAAATTTAAATGTAACATTCATATTCATTAATTGATAACTGATGAGACGAATGTGGCATCGTACAATGTAATGCTATTATGGCGTGCATTAAACAATAAAACTTTGTTATTCATAAGCTCTCACATACCATGCACACACAATACTTTCTTTTATTTTTAGTTTCTTTTAATTTTATTATTCTTAAAATAATTGAATTCTTTTCTTCGTCATCTATATATCATATATTTGATAAAATATAAAATAAAAAAAAAAGTGGTGTGTAATGTTTGCGGCTAATTATAAATATAATTTTTCGAGACGATATATTGTAATTGTAATTAGGAGTCTAAATTAACGGCAATTTTAAAGACGTAGGTCCTAAAAGAACGGCGAACTCATGCTGATCATAAAAAAGTTGCACGGCATTCACATTGATAGCCATATAATGGCGAGCGTACGTAGAGACGTCTAGACTGCAAGTAGCTGCGCGCCTCACATTCAATGGGAATGTGAATTATATATTGTGAAAGACAAATATCGTCTGCGATAAGGCGCGATCAATGAGCAGCCTCCGTTGGATGGTGTATATAGATCCCAGAAAAGGTCATACATTTATTCCAAATGACACAAATATACTTGATGATGGTAAATGGAAGATACACTCAATCATAGTACCTCACATGAATCTCATCTTAAGTTCTAAGTTATTAATATATATGGATCATTCTAGCCCTGGGCTTATAAATTATTTTTGTTTTTTTTTTTTGGTTTTTTTAAAGTATTTTTTAATATTTTTAATCTTTAAAAAAATAAAATAAAAATTACAATTTTATTAATAATCACTTTCTTAATTTAATTATTAAATAAAAAAAATTAAAAAAAAATACATGAGCGATAAAATTGAGGGACAAACTCATGAGGCCATATCTGACATTTTCCTATTAATATATAGGCACAGAAACAACAGTAAAATAACAAATTTTGTGCTGCTACTGTGGTTATTTAGGCCTCGTCCTGGCATTATGAAGGCGGCACTTCACGGAGGCTAGCTAGCTGTGTAATGCCGAGTCTACAAAGCAATTAGCTGCCTCAAACTCAATGGAAATGTGTATTTTGAAGGACCGTCAAAAATGATGTCTACAAGGATGCGCTGAGCGGCCTCTGTAGGATGGAATGGGTCCCAGAAGAGGTAGTCGCTTCTGTTGGAGCAATGGGGCGAAGTTTCGAAGCAAGTAAGTTTACCACGATAGTTCCCTTGTCCACAACATGCAGCTTTAATCTCTTCAAATCCTGAAATAATATTGAAATACGACAATCATAGATAGCTAAGCTAGGTAATTCATAACTATTCCTATAATAAAATTTAACAGGAAAAGGAGCAAATTATTTAGCTATACTTAAATTTTAAAAATAATAATAAAATTATAAATATCGACTAAAAACTTCATTGTTTCGATCTAAATTAAACATTTTTCAATTTCCAGAAGAAATAATATTATATCCTTTCTCCTCCATGTCTTTTTTAATCAATTAATACTGTACGTACCATAAAGTTTTGCGTTCTGGATTAAGTGTTGCAAGACACCGTACGAATCGCAGTAAGTGTAGCTCATATCCTTGATTTCTGATTTCAATTTCCGCAACATCGGCTCAACGCCTTCATTGTACGTTATACTCAGGGAGTTCAATACTTCATTGCATTCTCCTCCTTCGTCCCAAGCCCTCAAAAAGGGGCAGCACCCGACTGCAGAGGCCCCCATAACCACAAACTTACGTGCACCGTAATCGTATAGACGCTGTCCAGGAAATGTTCAAAACACAAACACATGGTGAGCTAATGATTTAAAACTTAAAACTCAATGTCTCTATGCAAAGGCTACAACATATACGGCCTTTTGCGGTGCTTTTGGTTCTGGGGATATAGATTCCGTCGCAAGAGCAAACGAATTTGAATAGCAACTAGATGTTTATCGGGCACTAATTGAAGCGCCGTCAAAACATACGCTGCAAAAACATAACGCAGCAACAGGACACCATTTACGGCAGTTTGCTTAGCCGCAGAGATGAAAAGCTAATGAAGCGAGAACAACTCACCGCAACTGGAGAATCATAGTGATGCCAATTGCCGACAGTTAGTTTAACCGTGGTAAACCATAGTTTTCGGCGCCGCAAATACCATAGTATTTGTTTCTTTCGTATCATATGATTTATGTAATACAAATTAAAGAGAACCCAATTCAGCAGTATTTGCATCTGTGATAATTCGGTTTGGAATGAAATAAACAAACAAAAACCGAAAATCCCTCTCTTTTGTTATATTTTTCAGATCCGAATTAAAAAAACATTGAAAATTTTATTACATACCCTTAATTGTTCTTCTAGTATAGCAGGTACCAAATCCACGAGCTGCTGTGGGGTGTTGTTCTTGCCGCTGGGATCAGGAAGAAGCGCGGAAAAGATGACATCGTTGTTTCCAGTCTCAATCACAATGATAGATTTAGCAAAGAACTTCTGCGCAGCAGAGGGTCCCAACTGTTGCTTCAACTCTTTAGATACAGTTGCAAAATAGTCTATTTGTGTCGACAAAGGTATTACCTCTCCCTGGGATGAAAAAAAAAAAACAAAAAACAAAAAACAAAAAAGGCACCAAACGGGCGTGAGCCAGTTGATGGCTGGGGCAGACTGCAATCACGTTTGATTTTGTAGATTAAATGAGTTGAATTGATATTAAAATTAAAAATTAAATAAAATATGATTAACATATATTTTTTAATATTATTTTTATTTTAAAATTTAAAAAAATTAAATTATTTATTTTATTTTATCTAAGAATTTAAAAATTTTTAATAATTAAATAAGATAAAATCACTAGAGAGGAATTGTAAAAATAAATGAGAAAGTATATATGAAGTTGGCGTGAAATTTTTATCATATAATAATTTTGATATAATACATTAAAAATATTTAAATATAGAAAATACTCTAACCACAAAAAAATTACACAAAAGTAATTCTATAAATTGATGGTGGTATAATGTGGTTCGTCAGATTATAAATATACTTTTATTGTAAAGTAGATCTAACGAATTATATAAAATTATATCAATTTATAAGATTATTTTTATGTAATTTTTTTAATGACTGTAGCATTACTATTTAAATATATTTCAAATCATTGTAAAAATGTCAAATATTAATGCGCAAAATTACTTAGAATTAGATTTTTCCTTTATTATTACTTTCTTTAGAAAGCCTTTTGTGGTTTCGAAAATTTTACTATAGAATAATTAATGTTGATTCAATAATGCAGAATATATAGGTGCACAAAAGAATTAAAAATGGTGCCGTACGTAGTAGTGCAATGCACCACGAAAAAAGAAGAAGGGAAAAGTAGTACTAAGTTGTCGTTTTCACTAACAAAAATTGTTCCTGTACTGTTAAGGATTCCAGCAGCTGCGGAGGCGAAGTTTGCACCAGTTAGGAACGACGTCGCGTTGTTGATCTCGCCAGACCTGGATACCAAGGAGAGATATGGTGGTGAAGAAGGCAACCCCGCTCTCTCAGCTGCCCAACAATTCCATCCAATTTCAAATTTTAGGTCGTGAAAACCTGGCAATATCAATAGTACTAATATATATATGCAGCAGTACTGTCTCTGCTACTGTATATTAATTGTCAAAAATGAAATTCATAACCATTCCCATATATACATAAATATATATATATATATATATATATATATATATAACTTCTGAATGCATGATATTCATGTCTGGTCTCAGATGCAGTAAATTATTAATTCTCGGTTAATTAAAGCTTTTACCACATGAAAAAGCGAAAACAGTTGTGTAGAGATCAGAATTATGAACAGTAAATCTAATTTGATCTCTTGCTGTACGTACTATAATAATGGAGCATGCAAGCATGCATGCATGGCTATTGCCTAATATTGATCTCTTGAGAGAGACTTGATCAAGTAAACTACTATTGTTGCTGATCGAGGTATATAATTCTACATATATATATGTATACCAATGAAGTCTGCAATATTCTTGCCGTTGCAAAACCTCCCGGTAGGTGTCATGCCAGGAAAGTCGATTCCGTTGGGGGTGAAATTTGCTTTGGCAATTGTATTCTTCAGGTAGTTGTTGTTGCCCACGTCTGCTATAGAATCTCCAAATATAAATACGGCCGGGACCAACTGAGCCTCCGAGAAATTCAATCTCCAGAGAAGGATCATGTGGAGGATATTGAGTAACAAAACATTGGAATTAGCCATTGTTGGAGTGCCAGACTACTGATCTGACGATGATCTATAACGTATCTTTTCAAAATCTTGTGGGTGGTATTTATATATATATGCAGGGAAGCCATTGGTTCCGTTGGGTTTTATGTAAGTACCAATGATCGATATATCGATGTAGATGCATGTTGTAAACAGTGGATCGAGTAAATTAAAGAACTGCAACAACAACATTCAACTATTGAAGTGTACGTACGTGCAGACGCATATATAAATATTCAACATAGGTTCTAAAATAGAGTACGTACGTACGCATACCTTTCATGATCAGCTTGTAGACGCATATATACCATTCAAGTTTTCAACTATTCTGTATACGTAAGAGTCGATCTTAGTACTGAATATAAAACCCACTTTCTGCGATGTACTGTGGGTACACAACAGTAGCGTTGTCTTTTGCTATGGTTATCATGATTAATATTCATGCGTATAGTTTCCGTCGAAACTCAAAAAAAAAAAAAAGAGTTTAGTTTCCATCAAAATAATATCAAGAATAAAATTGAAAGCACATGCAAACTTGGGTTTGTTTGGAAATACAATCATTTTCAGATATTTTCATACTATTTCATTATTATTTATAAATTATTTATTATTATTCTTACTACTATTAGCAAATCATCTATAATATTCTTAATATACAAATGAACCTTAAGATTTGCGTGCAGTTAAGTTTGGCACAATTCCCCCCTAGACAAGATGATACTGTCCAAGAAAATTTTTATGATCAAGTTAAAACACACTTAACAAAGTACTTATACGACATAATTTGATCGATTTTAAAAATAAATTTTAAAATTTAAATCTTAAAATCAAATCTTATATACTATTCAATAAATGTAAATGGTGTACTCTACACACATACTAGAATAACTTCATTGTCAACTGATAATTTCTTCCATATCCATAGAATAACTTCATTGTCGACTGATAATTTCTTCCATATCCATAATATGCTTGGTTTCCATTTTTGGTGGTATGCCCGTAGAGCATCCATCCCATGTTACTTACAGTGTAATTAGCTAGTGCAGTCCCGCCCCACCCCCAAAATTTAAGCTCAGTAATATCCTTTTTGTACCTTTATATGTATCACTTTCATATATATGAAAGTCATGAGAGGTGGCACATATATATATATATAATAATAATGTTATATACTACACTCTTATATCACTTTTATCTCATATGATTTTATTATTTAATGGTAATAAATATGTCATATCTTATATAATAGAATGAAATTGAAGTGAATAGTCACGTGGTTAATAGAATTTTCTCTATATATATAAACGGTTGTACTTGATCCGCTCCCAAACTACTACATTTTCCACTTTTATTAATATAATAATAAAAAAGCCTCATTTTTTTTTCATGTAAGGTTTTATTTGGACAGTGAGATAAGATGATATTATTTTAGATAAAAATTAAAAGTTGAATAAAATATTATTTTTTAATATTATTATTATTTTGATATTTAAAAAGTTGAATTACTTATTATATTTTATGTGAAAATTTAAAAAAATTATAATAATAAGATAAGATGAAATACTATTTCTGAATCTAAACCAACTTTAAAAAAAAAAAAAAAAAGTAGTTTGGTGGTTGAAAAAGATTGTTTATTAACAGCAATATTAATATCTGTCTCTAGATCTCAAGAAAACGGTAGCGAGATGAATGCGCGGCGTGTCAAAAGGTCGTACAATGTAATGCTATTGAGCAGTAGAATTTTAGGCACAATATTATATTGCGTATAAAACAATAAAACAAGATATTGAAATTAGCAACTCATGCATGATCATAATAAAGGCGCACGGCATTTATTATCGAAATAAGAACCTCAGTATGTAAGAGCCATGTTGCTCAGTTATCAGATTATCGAAAAAGACTTGAAACTTCTGTTTTTCCCTTTCATTTTATTCTGGAGGTACTCACCCTCTCGAAGTGAGATTACTATATATATTTATCAGATCTGTTACAGCATGATTCACATGGTTAGCCGTATAATGGCGAGTAGTGTAGAGTCTAGACTGCAACTAGCTGCCTCACGTTCAATGGGAATGTGAATTGTGAAGGACCATCAAACAAGTTGTCTACGATAAGGCGATGAGCAGCCTCTGTTGGATGGTATAGATCCCAGAAAAGGTGCTCTCTTCTGTTGGAGCAATAGGTAGATATTGGAAGGCAACCAACCTTTGCATTCAGGTTCCCTAACCCACAACATGCAGCTTTAACATCTACGAATCCTGAAACCAAACAGGAAAACGTTAGTTAATCACATATGAACAGACACTTGAATATAACCAATTATTTCTAACGAAATGATTATTTTCTGTTAAAATAAATATATTTTCATCGTAAATAATCCTTTTCATTACAAATAATTGATCAGAAACATCCATTTTTCTTATAACGATCTAGCTAGCTCTAATATTGTCTGCAAAATTAATTGAACTTGCTTGCTCAAGGAACTAGCTTGCAGGTTGAGAAAATTAAATTATGAGAAGGAAAGAAGCACTGTACCATAAGCTTGTGGTTTCTGGACGAAGTTTTTCAAGATACTGTATGTATCTAAGTAAGAGTAGCTAATGCCTTTGAGTTCTGATTTCCATTTCTGCAACATTGAAGTAAGGCCTTGATTGTATTTGACAGACAAGCGGTTTGTTTCCTCGTTGCATTCTTCTGTTTTGTTCTTATTTCTCTGTGATGGGCAGCATCCGATTGCCCCGATCCCCGTAATCACAAATTTACGAGCACCACCATTGTACATACGCTGCCCGGCCCCAAAGTTCATATTAGTTTGTATTTTTTATTTTTTAATTAAATATTAAAGGGAAGAAAGACCAACATCTGTCAAAAAAGTTGATCATCCTTTTGACGTTGTATGGTCTATAGATCAAAACAATTAACCAAAAAGTTAAGACACTTTTTTTTACCTTCAATTGTTCTTTCAGTGTAAGAGCCATCAAGTCCACGTACTGCTGTGGGGTGTTCTTGCTGCGGAGATCAGAAGAGCCGGAGTAACCAAAGATATCGTTGCTTCCAATCACAACGACAACGAGAGATTTGGATAAAAGGTTTTGTGCAGATGAGGAGGAGCCTAGCTGTTGCTTCAACTTTTCACACACCGTCAAGAAGTAGTCTACTTGTTTGGTCAGAGGTATTGATTGGCGCTGAATAAAACAAAACAAACAGTAAAGCATGTTAACATGAGGGCCAGGAGAGATCGATGCATGCACATTGATATTGGACTCTGTTTTTACATTTTGTTGCTTTTAATTTCAACTTTTGTATGAGTGGGCCACGCTTGTATTTTTTTGGAAAGAATGATAGGTTCTTGCTTTGGGCATATCAGGCCCATATTCTAACACAGCCCAATTACAGGAATTCGAGAAAAAAAATTTCTAATACTAATCACAACTAGTAGATATGTTTTTTTTAAAAAAAATAAAAATAAAAATAAATTCTCATTAATATTATAACAATTCGATAAATTCTATATTAAAGAGCAATCTTAGGAGAAAGTGGAATTTAATATAAAAAATGATATTTACAATAATAGACGTATAAATATGGGATTAATATAAAAAAAATTAATTAATTTTTTAATAATAAACTTACTATTTTTCAAAGCGATTGTAGCATTACTCATTCAGTATATTTGTTTCACTACTTACAATACGTTCGTCCATGCCATCAAAGATGCCGGCACCTCCAGAGGCGAAGCTAACACCAGTTAGAAACGAAGCGTTGTTCTTGTTGGAGTTGGATACAAGGGAGAGATACGGTGGCGAAGTTGGGAGGCCAACTTTCTCAGCTGTTGATCAAAACATCAAATTAATTGAAAAGTCGTGAAAAAAAAACCCTATCAGAATGCGGTAAATGCAAATTGCAATCTGTTTTTTAAATTATTAATGAAAAGGACGTTTCTGTGCCGACGATTGTTTTAGAATAAATGGTCATCATCTGGTTTATAGCCAGCTACTCATGTCAATATAGAACATATTTCACATCAAAAAAGGCGTGATTCCACCTTTATTTATGCACCAAAACTGGAACAAATTAACAATCCTGACAAGAAAAAGCAAAGCCATGCATTGAAAAGACTTATATGGTGTACTTGTACTTTGATCAGATTAAAATCAGTTTAAAGTTTTAGAATAAATGGTAATTTAACACGTTTGCACGTACCAAGAAAGTCGGCAGCATTCTTGCCATTACTAAACCTCCCGGTTGGCTTATGGGTGGGGAAGTCGAGGCCGTTGTGGAGGAAATCTGCTTTGGCAAGCGAAAGCGGGAGGTAATTGTTGTTTCCCACATCTACAAGAGAGTCTCCCAATACAAACACGGCCGGAACCATCCGAGCCTCCAAGATATAATTAGTTCCCAAGACGAAGAAACAGATGAAGAAGAGGCCGTAACTCACTAAGAAAGCTTTGGAAGCCATGTTTAATGGGGTGAATAGAACTGCAGCTAGCAGATCTTCGATCGGAAGTAGTAGTACTACTACTTAATTTCTCTATGCATGAGCTCTCTATCTCAAATTCTGTGGGGGCAGCAGATAAATGGTTGAGTTGGGTTTTAATAGATAAGAGCTGGATGTAAACTGGTCACGCGTCATCGATGATGGGAGGAGTTTGGTGTGTGAAAAGAAGATACATCGTACTCAGAGACCACTTGCGTGGACTGTTGTGGTCGTGGCTGAGGAAAAAAACTACTCCGGCCAAAAACATTCAACCCATTAATGAACAATATCTATGTCACTTTCTCAAACAACTTTCCAGCTTTCAACTTTAATTTCCAAATATATTAATTTAGCCACGTTTTAAGCATATCGATCGATCTAGGTTAAGGTTCTTGCTAAAAGGTACTATAAATTAGACACATATATATATAATATGATACGTACGTACTTAGCATATATATATAAACTATATAATAATAATATTATGTCTCATGTGACACCGTTTCATGTGAATTGTGACGGTACCTGATCATCAGTTCCGGCGGCCTCCACAAGTATTGATATGATCTATATATTTCTGAGAATAAAAATTAATTTGGTACTTTCGGTTTGCATATTTTATATATATATATATATATATATAATATGTTTAATCGGTACAACTACTAGATTATGGGCATCACGCGCATGATGCAGGGCCGTCCCACTTAGCATAAAGTATTATTATCATTCTAAAGCAAATTAATGGGTCCAAATTGTCGAATCAAGAAAAGTGTAGAAAGCACGGCAGGATCAGGCCGTCAGTTGAAACATAACAGTAGTACTGGTACCCCAATACGCACGTACTACAATATTATATTTATGTTCCAACTATATATATATATATATATATGAAAAATAACAATTATTTTTCAATTATCTCATGAATTAAAACAGGCGCCCTTATAACATGATCAACCGTTTTAACAACTACTGCATAACAAATCAAACCCTCATCGTACGTATTAGATATGATAACCCATTTATTAATATATGATACATCAAACATATATAACCACGATATGCAATATATTATTTCCACCGATCGGATATTCGGCGCAACATAAATTGTTGCAAATGATTATATACAGCAATTTTTTGAGTTATTTACGACTAATTTAAGCGTTGTAAAATGTTATTTTTTGTGTAGTGCGAATATATATATATATAGTTCTATGTATAATGTTTTTGGAGCTCAGGAAATTAAAGCGATCTAGCACGCATATATATATATATATATATGTATACACGCTACTCGATCCTGCATTTTTCTTGGGATTGATCATAAATATAAAGTATTATAACATTCATGAACTTATTTGGTCGGTTGTTGCAATATTCCATGCTGGCCTGCCATCATTAATATTGGAAAATATTTAGAAAGCAATTTTTCTATATATATATATATAATATTCACATGATCGTGCATAAAACGTAAATTTACGTGTTTTGTGCATGTATAAGGACTGGTCATGATCAGCTAGTGACATTAATCTTTCACGACTACGAGTGGCTTCTAAAGATAATTAATGATGACAAGTTAATGCGACTTTGACAAAACAAAAAAAAACAATGGTTTCGATTGATCCCGCCAGTCAACATCCATTAATTACATGATTAAAACCTAAATAGTACTTTGAAATAAGATCCTTTCTATATATCCAACTCATCATGATGTGATTGGGTGGAGTAGTTCAAGTACCAAAACGAGTGGTTCAGGCTAGTTAGTTCCCTTGAGCCACAGGAAATTCATTAGTGTGGAACGATAAACACAGCACGTACGCACCCTACGACCGGCCTCCATCATCTACTGCGCGCTGATCTGTCCGTCTTGGTTTCTTGGAAAATGCTAGATGTTCCGCTGGACTCTCGTCGGATTCTAATATTTTTTTATATATATATTTTAATTTTTTTTATATAAATTTTTTTAATAATTTTTAATATTTATAAAAAATAAAATAAAAATTATAATATTTTTAAAAAAAACTTCCTTAATCATAAAGTAGAATAAAAATTATTTTTTATTCTATTTCGTAATTAAAGAAATATTTTTTAATAATATTTTTTATTTTTTGATTAAAAAAATATTTTTTATTGATATTTTAAATTTATTTATTTTTTAAAAATATTACAAATTATTAAAAAAATTTATATAAAAAATAAATATAAAAAAGTAGATACTAAGCCCAGCGGGGCTGTAGCATGATCATTGTTTCTTTAGCCCTTCTTTTGGGATTTTTGTGCTTCAGAAATTCAACGATATGAACATGGAAAATCACAAGACTTCAAACATCCAATGACTTATGAACCAAAATTTTCTAAAATGCCGACTAGAATTATGAACCCAAAACGTGACGTTGAAGCACGGAAGTAATTGAACGAGTCCTTGATGCAGCTAATTTAATAATGGTTCCATTTTGTTGTTTTGTAATATAAACGCGTATGGACTTGAGCGTGCATGGACTCTAATATATAATATTGAAATAATATCATGAGTGTTAATGTTGTGTTTTGTATGACTTTAGGCCGGATTCCAGTAATTCGGATCTTGAGTATTTTACTTGCACACTTAAGAAAACACGGAGAGTGGGGGTTCTTGGTGGAGGCTGATGAGTCTTTGATGCTAAAATTAGTATATTTCCTTAGAAGTTTGTGCATGAGCTTAGAGAATTAAGAGAAAGTTCTTCGTATTTAGAGGTTGGCCTTTATACTAGATTTCTGGATGGGGACAACTCACACCTGGCTTCGGGGAGTTCTTGTCACTTCAACTGTTCGTTTAGTCCGAGTCCTTTAATGTGGTGTGGCTTCTGGGGCGGTATCATTAATGCGGCATAGAATTTGTAGAGTGACGCCATTAATGAAGCGTGGCTTCCTGACTCACTTTACCCTACGGACGCTCCCTATTAAGCCCCTCCATGCATGTTATCAGGAGATCAAAGACTCTCCATATTTTCCACCCACTTGCATGCATAGGTTCCCGAAGGTAGGGTGTTATTGGGGTGGTATCAGGGTGGCGAGTCCATCTGCCCCTACCGTTGGCTTTCCTTACGCGTGGGTTGCTTCATGCGTGGGTTTTACTCGTGGGCCAAGTACTCTTCAGAGGTCCATTGACTCCTTTTAGTGGAGAGTCGTTGGACTTGACTGAGCTCTCTGATTTGCTTCCCCCGTGGTCCATCGTGGGCTTGCTATATACGAGCAGAAAGGGGAAAACTCTTTTACAGTTACCTTACCAATTCTCATCAGACTAGTTCAATAGGAATTCTTTCTTACCTTCATCTTTATGCTATATATTTTTCCACAGTCGCTGCAGTTGAGGTTCTCTTCCCTAGAAATGGGCAGTTATTACTCTCCGAGCTCTTTTACTTGTCAGGTTTTGGGCTCTAAATTATGTTCGTATGGCTTTTTTGTTATTTTAACGATGTCAGACGATGATTCCTCTCCTAAATTTATTGACACGTTTTCTGACGATTGGATTTTGCACTTTATTGTGCCTTTCCAATTCCCTCAGTATTGATGGTGTCAGGCAGCTCCTTCTCTCCACGTCACATTGTTCAGTACATGTCGTGGGATGCATGCATGTCTTGCTAGCTTCGTGGGGCTCGTGCGTTCCCCCGACTTTGGAATGCTAACCATCGTCGAGATCTATTTGAATTCCCCCCCTTCGTCTTTGGAGCTCATGTCGCATCGTGTCGCGTGTTTTATGGGATTTGAATCCTTTTATATCCCTCATCTGACACATGGGTATAGAAGACCAAATGTCACTTCCCCCTTATATAAACACGGTTCTACCCCCCTTTACCACATTCTCGTCTCTTTATGCTCCAATTTTCTCATTCTCTTTGCTCTAGTCCTCTTCCTCTTAGTCGCTATTCTCAACTTCAATCTCAATGGCTCCCAAGAAGACCGTTCACCCAAGATTCCCGAGCAATTGGACAAGCCAGAGGTTTGCATCGCAGACAAATTCTATATCGATCACAATTGGCATTCACATGTCACCTTTGAGTTATTGTCGTCACTGGCTTTCACCTTTCATGTCTCAAAATAGGTAGTTTTTTACGTTCCTGGACCATGGGAAGGGGTTTTCAACGATGAGAGTTTTGCCTCAAAGGTTGCCCTCTTCCCCAGCATGTTCTCTTGCGAGTTGAGGTTGCTTTTCCCTCATCCTGTTCGTGACCTACTAGACCATCTTGCATTGATCCCCTCTTAACTCCACCCAAATGCTTGGAGGATCTTGATATGTTGTTGTGTCCTCTAGCGGTGAGCTTTGTTGAAGTCAGACCTGGAGCACGCTGACCTTACTAGCTGTGAGTTTCTCCTGACCCACAACCTCATAAAACGTGAGGGGAACATTTGCAGTTTTAGGGCGATGCATGCCCTCGTTTCTCTGGAGCCGCTTTATCATAAGGTCAAAGATTGGACCCCTAAATTTTTCTTTGTATTCGGCTGAGGGTGAGAATTTTTGGTTTGGCAAGTGAATCACTATGAGTTCCCCGTTCGAGCCACATGGGGGTGGTTCTTGACGACAAAGCGATATGACCAAAGGCCTATCCCGAGGAGCTACATAGTATCGCTCTGGTCAAAGAATGGGTACATAATCACCCATTCGATGTCATCTGGAGGCTCTCCTTCAGGAGGAAAATATAAGGGCCTTTTTACCTCCCCTTGGTCACACCGTTTTTTATGATTTCACTATTCCTATGCAGCCCAAAGCCACCCCAGCTCGGAAGCATTTTCTGAGTCCTCCTCCCGCAAGCAAGGAGAGGAAACTCTGCACAGAGGTTGCTAGGGCTGACAGTAGAGGGTTGTAGGCACAGTTGAAGATGTGGAGGTGGCTACCCAGCCATTCCTCGAAGAGAACCCAGTAGAGGCCATTCCTTGATCAATGACAGTAAGAGCTTAGGCAGAGTCCCTCGAACGGTTGATCAAGTGTTTGATGGATTTCTTCTCCGAGGTCTCTCGCATTGGTTTATTCTTTTCTGCATTTTATCGATTAAGAATCATGTATTGACTATTCCTACGCTTGTTTTTGTTGCCGACAAGGCTCATCTCAGTTGGCCGCTTTCATTGTGGATGGCCAGGAAGTAATTGAAGGGGAGAACCAGGACCCCCGCTCGTTGGCACGGCAAGTCCTAAGGTGTGCCTGGCTGGAGAGGGAGGAGAATGAGCGTTTGGAGGTGGAGCTAGTGAAAGTCGAGCTTGCACACGAAAAGAGCTAGGAGCAGGTCGAGTTGGCTCGTAATGATGTCTTGACTGAGTCGGCAGCGAGGATCTTGGCTGAGGGGTTTACGACTGTAAATGAACCAGTCTGTTCGATAGCTCACTCGGTACTCACTAAGGGTGAAAAAAAAATCAGTGAACCAGTAAATTGGACCGAAATGGATCGAACATGTGGGTTTGGTTCAGTATCGGGTTTGGCTCAGTCCGGTACCGATTTCATTTTTCTCAAAGCCGGTCAAAATCGGTCCAGTTTCGATTTTCTTTTTTATAATACCAGATTGGACCCATTCATATATATATTTTAATTTTTTATATTTTATAAAATATTTTTGATATTATATATAATTTTTATATATAATATATAATTACATATAAAATAATTTTGTATTATATGATAAATTACTAATTAATATAATATTAAATTTTAAAATCATATATCAGTATAGTTTATTGTATTAATAGTTAGACTATATCACTACGTATTATAATATACTATAATATATCACCATATTATATGCTATAATATATCACTGTAGTCTATAATATAATTCTAATTAATATTATAATATACTACAATAAATTATCATTGTATTATTACATATTATAATATACTATATTATATATTATATAATATATTGAAAAAATGGACCGAACCGGACCAGTTTCACCCCTAATAGTCACTCAGTTAAACTCAAATTGAACTCGACTCGTGAAAAAAAGATCGCCCATGAAAACAGATACCCACTCGATTAGTAAATGATACATACTTGATAAGACTCGATTCGACCTGACTAAGGCTAGTTATGGCCCGCTTGTTTATGCTCGAGTCGACTTATTAGTTCGACTCGATTAAAACTCATTTATATATTGATAAATATATACATACACCTATTAGCTAATAATATAAGCATAAAAAAATTTTAATTAAAATATATAATATGTAATCTAATTACTTATGTCTATATGTTGAATATATTTCAAAATTATATTCTCTTGTACTTGGTGGAGCGGTACTCTACCGAATACACGTCTTGGTATCTCACTTGGTTGGCATGCGCCTTCCTATTGGATGAGGTTGCACCCCTTCCAACGAATCCTCCTGTGATGGTTCTTATTTCCCTCAACAGTGGTCTTTCCTGATGTGGTGTGTAAGGAAGATCGTGCTGGGTTCCCGTGATCTCCTCTTCCACTCCTGCTCTAGCCTTTGGGCGGGAGGGTACCATAGTTTCGACTGCCCAGCCTACTTTCTTCCCTCTCTCAAGGAAAGGCAATATTCAGTGTTATGAGTGTTGGACTGATGGTAGGTGCAATAACGGCGGCTAGTGCTCTTGTAGTCGTCTTCTTGGGTGGGTTGACTGTCGTCTTTTTGGATGGTGAGCATTGGTCGATCAGATTGAAATCCAAGGTCTCTTGTAGGGGCTTCTTCTCTCTTATTGTCACGTGGCCCTTTCTTCGGCCTCTCGCCAGCCTTGCCTTTGGTTGGTGCCTTCCCCTTATTTTCTGCTTGTTCCAGTTCTTTCCTCTTTGGCTCAGTCAAGGCCTGAAGTGTGTCCTCGGAGTTAATAAAGTTGTTAGCTTGATCCATGAGCTCTAGCAGCGTGGCATGAGTTCTTTTTGCCAATTCCGCCATGAACTGGGATCAGGGCCGCACTCCTTCTAAAAGCGCTGCCAAAATTATCTTCTCCTCTTGGTCGTCTGTAGTCATAAGTTCTTTGTTGAACCTGGATAGGTATGTTATCTCTTCAGACTTTCGTCTTCCCCCTTCTTGATGGTGAGGAGGTACGCCGCGGGGCGTCTTTTTCTGCTACTCGCCATAAATTGTGTGAGGAACAGGCAGACCAGCTCCCCAAAACCGTCTATGGACCCGGGTGCCAAATACCAAAACCATACTTTCATCGGCCCTCTCAAGGTCAGCGAGAAAGCTCTACAGGCCACTTCTCCTTGGAAACCATGCAGGGTCATATGGGCTCTGAAAGTTTCTAGGTGTTTAAATGGGTCTTTAACCCCATCTTACATGTCCATGAGGGGAACCCAAAACTTTGGTGGTAGGGGCACATCCATCATCTCCTCGTTGTAGGGTAGGCCCGTACTGTGAGCCATTGGTCTACTGTTGACGATGTGCCAATCTTTCTCGCTATTTCTTCATATTTCCCTTTGAGGTTACGCAACTCATCCTACATGTTTTTTCTTTCTTCATCTGCGTCACCTCCCTCTCCTACATTTCTAGATTCTGCGTGCTTGCTATTACTTGAGCCTACTTCTTTTTCTGGCTTGTCGTTTCCACGTTTGTTGACGTTGCTTCTTCTTGTCCCCGAGTTGTCTGTGAACGAGTTTTCGTAGTCATACGAAGGACATGTGAACTCTATAGAGATCCCACAGGCGACGCCACTGTTGACGTCATATTTTGTACGCCTTTGGGTCGGGTTCCAGTAACTCAGGTCTTGAGTCTTTCACCTGCACACTTAAGAAAACACGGAGAGTAGGGGCCTTGGTGGAGGCCGGGGAGTTTCCGATGCTAAAATTAGTATATCTCCTTAGTAGTTCGTTCGTGAACTTAAAGGAATTAGAGAGAATTTTTCGTACTTGGGAGTGCCTTTATACTATGTTCCAAGGTGGGGACAATTCACACCTGACTTCAGGGAGTCATTGTCACTTCAACTGTTCGCTTAGAGCTAGGCCATTGCCAAGTCTAAATTTTAGCTAGAAGTTCAAGTTTTGACTATAGCTTTAACTTTTGGCTAGGTGAATCCATATTGGACTAGCCATCTTAAAGTCAAAATAATAATATTATATTATATATTTTAATAATATTTTACAATTTTTTTTATATATTTTGCAAATATACTTCATATATTAATTAATAATTTATATTTTACTTAAAATTATTGTTTCCTAACTATTTGTTTCCTCAACCTAATATTAACGTTTCATACTAATATTAACCGAGGTATTTAATCACATCCATTAGAATACTATAATGCTAATATACAAACAGATGCATGGATGAACCACCCATATTACTATATATTTATCCAGCTCACATGTGGTTGGGCAGCCACTAAATTCTCAAAAAATTTAGTACTACCAACATTAGAAGTTAGACACCTCCAGGGATATCAGGAGGCAGATTCTCCAATCCCACATACTCGATTTTAAGAAATGGAGTGACAATGGAAGTTGCCCAAGTTTTGGCAATGAAATGATGAAATCTTCTTCAGTATTGATCACACAAGAGAACAAATGGATGTGCCACCAGCATCAGCACAAACAGAAAGATGGCATTGGAAGCAGTGACAACATAAAAGCATATTCCTCTAATTTTTTAGCCCAACTTATGTTCTGCACTTTGAAGATGTTAAAAGGGAAAGGATTAGGCTCATAAGCTTAAATATAAACATGGTTCATATCAGAAAATAATTTAAGGAGAAACTTGATAATGGGTACCAGGCATCATAGTTCCCAGTTCTAGCAAGTTCAGATCTCACTTCAGATCTCACAACTACGTATCTATTTGTGTTATGCAATCTATTATCATAATATGGTTTATTTAAATCCTCCTTTGGCTTAAAATAGTGCTGCGACAAACTGACATACTTCCTTGGAACAGATAAATAGCTACTTTGAGCAGCTACAAAAGAGAAGGCTCACAATCAAAAAGATTTGAAAAATTATGTTTCCATAAATGACATCAGACTTCATAGAAGGAAATACTGAATATCACAATACATGTTCCACAAAACAATGAAGATTATATCTCTAGTCTCATAAAAGACTTTGTGCGGTTCATACTTAAGCCAAAAAACAATGGGGACTCTGTTTTTCAAGAATTTTTTACAAAATTCAGAACATAACAGCTTCTCTCCACCACCCATAAATTGCAGCAAGCCCCTAATCAACACAAGAAGATGAGCATCAAAATGTTCACTTTACTCTGCTCTGATGATAAAGTGTAGCTTGCAAGGGGAACGATTAGGAAGTCTAATCGCCAGAAATAAAAAACTCATCCCTATGAAATAAATGATACTATCTGTGATCAAGCAAAATAAAAAAAAATGAGAAGATAAGTCCTTACACGCCAGAAACGGAGAAAGGCTAAAACAAAAGATTGTTAAACGAATATCAATTGGAAATGCAGCATGTCATTGCTCAATTATTTGGGCATGAAGGCTATCTACATTCTATGGTATGATTAAATGCTAGAGACTTTTTTTTCAATAAGCAAATGCTAGAGATAGATTTACTTACAGTTAGTAGAATTTATCGAAATTGCATGTTTATGTGGAGCACATACGGTGTAAAGTCCTTTATAACTGCGTGACTGAATCATGGAACAAAAAAAAAAAATTGCTTTTCTCAATATCGCTAAACACAAAATAAACATTTATGAACATGAAATTTAGGATAACATATGCTGTGTAGGAAGATCATTCGAATTGAAATCGCACAATGCATGAATAACGATTTAGGTCAGCTAAGTGATGGGACTAGGATATTGATCTCATTTTACCAGAACTGGGTCCTTAATGGAAGAAATTATTATTAATAACAAATATTTGCTCTGTAAAACCGGTGCCAACAGCTTATACTAATCAAACCCTAAAGATAACTTAATCTATAACGACTATCACTATCCTTGGACCTGAAAGGAAAGTAAAAAAGACAACCACATCATTTGAGATGAACCTGAAACGATATTTTATGGGAAAATATCATTTTCCTGATAATTATTCTAGAACAACGTTCTCAACGAAAATCTATAAGAATTGAAAGTGTTCTCCTATTAAAAAACATGCAGTATTTTGCTTGGTTGATAAGAAACAGTCAAACTAGGTAAGACTACCCTAAGTTCGTTTTATCGGGAAACAAGCACGGGGAAAATAAAATACACAGTGAATAGATAAGTAATTACTGGAAAAAATGACGATGCTGCGAAAGATCTCGATTCCTTAAAACCTGAAAATTTGTATGAAGAGTGAGCAATTCAGAAACTGAAAAAGACAAACGCATAGTTCGGATAAAGAAAAAGCGAACAGACCAAAATGATGGAGTATAGTGCGTGGTGGGTCGGAAGCGACTTCCATCGATGAAATCCCTCTCTCTGTGGCCCGCTTAACAAATAAGGTAGTACGAACGAAGGTGACGGGTGTGGGCTGGAAGACGACGGCTACACGACGGAGAGAAGGCGTCTTGCGGTTGAAGAAGACGCAGGTCTCTTTGGTGCTCGCGGTTGAAGAAGACGAAGGTTACGGAGATATGCGTTTCGGGATGAAGAAATGAAAACAAGGGAAATAGACGAAGAAAGAGAAAATAACGTGGAAAATTAAATGAAATAATAAAATATTAGTTTCAACTATGAACAATAACTCGTTATATTTGGAAATGAGTAGAATTTTACTGTAGCTGAAGTATTGAATCTTGAACTTTGAACTAGTCCAATGTCGATGTTTTTTTTTTACATATAGCTAAATTATGGACTTGCTTTAGCATTTGGCTAGTCTATTGTCAATGCTCTTAGTCAGAGTTCTTTAATGCGATGTGGCTTTTGGGGCGGCGTCATTAATGCGACATGAAGTTTGCGGAGTGACGTCATTAATGCGGTGTGGCTCCCTGACTCACTTTACCCTGCAAACGCTTCTTGTTAAGCCCTTTCATGCCTATTGTCACGAGATCAAAGGCTCTTCATATTTCCCGCCCACCTGCCTAGTAGGTTCCCGATGGCAGGGTGTCATTGTGGTGGTATCAGGGCGGTGAATCTCATCTACCCCTGTCATCCGCTTTTCCTACGTGTGGATTGCTTCGTGGTTGAGTTTTGCTCATGGGGCAAGTACTCTATAGAGGCCCACTGACTCATTTTAGTAGAGGGTCGTTGGACTTGGCTGGGCTCTCTGACTTGCTTCTCCCGTGATCTCTCGTGGGCTTACTATACGGATTGATAGGGAGGAAAACCCTTGCAATGAGTTTGATCTCAACTGAGACATTTTGACTAAACTATAGCGCGATGCAAAAAAGGTGACATTTTATTTTCTAGGAGATTAATGCTAGCTAGCAAATTTATATGTTATTTAGGCATTTTTCGTACGTTCTTTTTTCTAATTAGTTTCTAACTTTATTGTCGGTTTGAATTAAAATAATGTACATGCATGTATATTAATGGCATTGATAAAAGAATTAAACGGAATAGTATGTGCATGAGAAATTCTTTTTGAAATTAAACACAAATAGTGGACAGTATTGTTCCATAGCTATCCAAAGGTTTTAAAGTTTAAAGTCACAATAAAAAAACACATCGTGTTTGAGGCGTAATTGATGACCATAAACATGACATGAGTGCCATTGGAAGCTTATGATCATAAGAAGTACTGTTTTATAGATTCATTTTAGAGAAGTGCTATAGTTACAAAAATATCTCATAAATTAAAATAAATTAATAAATTAATTGATATGACTTTATGTAATATGTTAGATTTATTTTATAGTAAAAATAGTTTTACAATATGATATACAACATCAAGCCACGCTAATTTGTAGGATTTATTTTTATGAGTTTATTTTTATAAGATCTTTTTGTAATTAAAACATTTATCTTTATTTTATAAAACAAGAAATATTATATTCATTTCGCTTGAAATCGAGATGATCGTAGACTCTAGCCTCAAATTTATAATGACCAATGAGTCTCACAGCTTTTATGTATGTGTGTGTGTGTATATATATATAGAGTTAAGTGTGATCATCTAAAGCAAATGACCAAATCTTTAGACTTCAGTACTGAACTAATGTAATAACGAAAAGCATGCAACTTTTACCAATAAAGAAAATCACGATTTAATTGGTTGTTCACAACTAAAACTATCAAATTTGTCATAATCACAAGTATATATACATACATACATACATATATATGTGTGTATGTATATATATGTGTATGTATGTATGTATATGTTACGTCCTGACAAAAATAGAATTCTGCCATGGATTTCTAGAGAAATCAAGATCAAGGAATGAAGACTGAAGATACGCTTTCATGAACAGAGAAAACAGAGAGAAAATATCTTGGAGTTTTATTTCTGAGATAAACTTTTCTATGTTCCACGTATGGCATATTCATACCCACATCTAGAATGACAAAATAGCAGTCAAGTAAACTGATAGTTACATCATACTATTAAGTGCAAAAATGTAAATTGGCGAGTACAACTACTACGAAGAAACAAAGAAAGAATGCATATTTCTAAGATGTCCTTTTAAATGTTCATCCAGTTTGAGAGTCATTTATAGAACATAAATGATATTTACAGTTATGGAATGTGTAAACACTTTCATAATTCTTTTAAAAAAATGAATAAATATGAGACACACATAAAAAATAAAACTAATTTTTTGATAATAGACTTTACTCTTTTTTAAAATGATTGTGCTACTCTTATGCACCTCGCGATTGTATATAACATTCCTCTATATAGAATCCACGACATACATATCCTGAGGGGTGATCTTTCTTGACGAGATTGGAAGAACGGAAGTAGTACTCGGCTATATATTTAATTACTTCCTATCAAAATGTAGAATTGAGACTTTGATAAAAGCTTCTGAGTTCTGAGTGCCGGAGGGTCGTAGCTGTTGCTTCAGCTCTTCATACACTCGAGAGAAGTAATCTATTTTCTTTCCAGAGTTATTGATCGATGCTGTAAGAATATAAAATAAGAGACACAGAAAGGCAAGTAGCGGGGATAGCTCAGTTGGGAGAGCGTCAGACTGAAGATCTGAAGGTCGCGTGTTCGATCCACGCTCACCGCATTTTTGTGTTTCTAAGGGCATTTTGGAGAGATGAAATGAGAATTTTGTAAATAGTAGTGAGATAATTTAAGTTAAGTATTTTTTAGATTTTGAGAAAGAAGAGAAAAAAATTGAATAAAAAATATTATAAAATTAAATATTGTTAGAATA
Organism: Juglans regia; assembly: GCF_001411555.2. Classification (NCBI taxonomy): domain Eukaryota; kingdom Viridiplantae; phylum Streptophyta; class Magnoliopsida; order Fagales; family Juglandaceae; genus Juglans; species Juglans regia. The sequence goes on along the minus strand of NC_049902.1, from coordinate 36,273,014 downwards.
TAGTTTTATTATATATATATATATATATATATATACCTTTCTGGAGAGATAAAATGAAAATTTTATAAATAGTAGTGAGATAATTTAAGTTAAGTATTTTTTAGATTTTGAGAAAGAAGAGAAAAAAATTGAATAAAAAAAATTATAAAATTAAATATTGTTAGAATATAGTTTTATTATATATATATATATATATATATACCTTTCTAGAGAGATAAAATGAAAATTTTATAAATAGTAGTGAGATAATTTAAGTTAAGTATTTTTTAGATTTTGAGAAAGAAGAAAAAAAATTGAATAAAAAATATTATAAAATTAAAATATTGTTAGAATATAATTTTATAATATATATATATTTTTTGTAGATTTAAAAAATTGAATATTTTTTATTTTTTATTTTAAAATTTTAAAAAGTTATAATAATTAGTTTAAAAATTTTATATTTAAATTATGTTTAAAATGAGATGAAACGAGAATAACTGAAATTTTGCCATACCAAACGTTCAATTGCCATCGAATATTCCGGCATGGGTAAGAACCGAAAATTATCAACAAGTTCAAAAGAAAAACCTCCGCATGACCAATGGATGAAGAGACAATTATCAATCTGCTAGTCTTTTCTCTTGTGGCTATAACTCGAAGCTAGCCAAAGTACACACAGAAACTTACTAATTAAAGTCCCACTTATTTGAATTGTTACACTTGTAAGGTGTTATTTGTTGGTGCAAAAGGGGCAGCAAAATAAAAAATAGTCAGAAAAAAATTTGTTTCAAAGCGTATTATAATATTATTTACTTAAAGACAATATTTATCTTCACCAGTAATGATATGCATACAGATTACAAGCGAATTTACCTCTAATATATAATGAAACTCAGAATAAATATATTTGTCAAACTGCATTATTCACACATAAAATTAAATCTCGAATATTTTTAGATTTTGCTATTCAACTAAGAAATTAGAAATATGTTCTCTCAAAAATAAATAAATTCTAACAAGTTTTGAATAAGTGAAAAACTTGGGAGAGAGAATTTCAAAATTGAATTTTGAGAATTTTGGGATACTAAATAAATAGGCCAAATGTCTATTTATAGATGACCAAAAGATACAAACAAAAAGTTATATTATTTTTCATTTTTCTGAAAAGGGATTTGGAATATATATATATATATATATATATATATATATATTAGGACAGGATCAATGTGCAAATCACGTTTGCTAGTTGGATGAAATGATTATTTTAAAAAAAATAATATATATTTCATAAATAAAGTTGATTTCAATTAATAATTTATAGCATAGGGGAAAAATGTGAATTCTAGCAAATATTTGACTGTAATGATAGTTAAGTAGAGTATAATAATTACATATTTGCATAAATTAAAAGATAAAAACATTAGTTTAATACATATTTATAACATCGATAATGTATAGCAAAATTATTCGCTATACATTTATTACAAATCCAATAAAAACAATAGTTTAAAATATGATTCATTTGATGCTTCCACAAATAATTTATGATCTAATTATTTGTCCATTGGAAACAATATTTCAATTTTGTACCAAAATGTATTTCCTCCTAAGTTTAATTTCAAAATAATGCACATTTTGTCTTACTTGCTCCATCACCTTTTTTTCCTTTTTTTTTTTTCCTCCACATTCCACAAAAGCCTGAATTCAATCACAACCGTTAATAAAGACATGTCATTGCTTAAAAGTGATGATCATCGGCCGTTAACAATCTAATGCCCCCCAATCCACCGCTCCGTGGTCTTTCATTCATTAATGGGCTCCACCGTTAACCATTAAACATTACACAGCGAAGCAGCTTATTATTATTTCCTACCTTGACCATCGTTAGATCATTAGCATTGATTTATCCATATATATATATACAAAATTATCTCTTTTACATAATTACTTTACTATTCAAACAAAATTTTCACATTGCCTTATACATGTTTGAGACAAAATAATAATAAAATAATAATTTATTATTATTAAATTTTTACTAAAATCAATTTTTTTTATATATATTTTGTAATTAGCATCAACTACATTTAATATTAATAATACAAATGCAATAATAAAAAATATAATTTTTTATATATATTATATTAAAAATATAATAAAATGATAAAAAATATATAATATATTATAATGATAAAATAAATGTACAAGTGAATATTTGTTGTGTTGTTGAATGAAAGAGAAAATGAAAAGATTGTGAAAAAGAGAGTGAAAGAAGAGAGAAATAATGATTAAAATATGTTTTGGAGATTGAATAGTAGTTATCTAAATTTAGATAAGCATTGTTCATAACTAGCTAAATATTTAGATATGTCTAAGCCAATATAGAGGATTTAGGATCATATTTTACAAATATGACTTTGCATATACATATGCATAGTCTAATGTGGATGCTCTAAAAGCCCTCTACTTTTCCAATAGAAAAAAGCTAAATGCAGTCGGCAAAGCCCACCTATGAAGATAACAGCAAGTCATTGGCTCGAAAGGTAGTCTCTTTTGTTTTGTTTACTGTAACAAGTGGTGTCGCTTTGAGTGCTCTTGACGACCTTGCTATTTATTGTAGTTGTAGCAGCAAGGCCTTGGAGAAAGCCAGTAAGAACCAGGCAATCATAGACACCATTAGGGAACCTATTGAAAATGGTCCATGGTACAGTGCATCACTTGCAGTAGCTCATAAGAGACATTATGTGTCTTGTACATTTCCTATGTCTGGACCACAAGCCACAAGGCTCTAGAATTTTCCAGTTGAAGGCAATCCGTGATGGAGATGAATTTTCCAATTGACTCCCCTCCCTTCGAAGACGAAGAACTCGACTTGTTTTTGTCTCTAACTCTTTTCTTTCTTAGTTTTTTACTTCTATTTTTGTCTGTTTCTCTTTTCTTTTTTTCTTTTTTTTTAAGTGGCAGGCTAACGTGGCAGTGACTCCCCGACGTTTGCACCTCCCGACTGAACGTAGAAGAGTTGTATTATTATTTTTTACAATACAAACGGAATTCATGGGAGCTGACGGAATACAAGAAAAGTTAATAGTAAAATAAGAAAAATGATTGTAGCAGTTAGATAGTCAGATAATCACTTGTCATAATATTAGGAAATGGTCCGGGTGCGTTAGTTCTGAAATGTATTTGATATAATGATTTAAATAAAAAAATGAAAAAATTGGTAACTTATTTATCTAAAAAAAGAAAATATAATGTTAAAGAAATATAAAAAGTAAAGATTAAAAAAAATTTAAATTTCAGCAAAATATGAGTATTGGTCTGTATTCATATTGGATTATCTATTTACTCTATATATAATAAAAAAATATTATTAAATTTTTTATTTAAAAAAATTGAAACAAAAAGAAAGGAAAATGAATACACTGTCAAAACTAAAAGGACATGAAAAATAGACTTCAATTCATGTGTGTCACGGGGCTATTAAGGGCCTTTTGGTAAAACATGATTTTTCATTAAATTTTACAAGAGAGCTACATATCAATTAGTCAAAGGTCTTAAGGACTTTTTGGTAGAACTGGATCATTCATTAAATTCTACAAGGGAGTTATATATCAAATGATCAAGGGTTTTAAGGATCTTTTGATAAAACAGGACTTGATAAAAAAAAAATTAATGAAAAAATAATAAAAATTACTATTCACAGTTAGATAATCACTTATTATAATAGAATAGATATAATAGAAAATAGATATATTTATATATATATAAGACTCCACTGGTTGGCACCAGGTTGAATCACAGCGTGCGCACATTGGGAAAATTAATTTTTTTCCCATACGTTGCAACGCCTCATGATGCGTTGCCCACCTCGCGCGCGGCCCTTGACGTTTGCCATGCGTTGCAGCGCTTGCCCCGCTTAGTCTGTGCTGATTGGACTGCATGCCTTAGGCTGCTTTCAATGTCAAGAATTAAAAACCCTATGTGACGTAGGTGTGGCTCGACCCTCAGCCATTCTGGCAAATCTAAAGCATCAATGCCACCAATCCATTTATGGTATGCAAATAAACACAAAATACCATAACTTTCATCAACTTTCCATACTTCTCTCTTCCACAATAATTCACAACTTCCAAATTCATCAACTTTCCATACTTCTCTCTTCCACAATAATTCACAACTTCCAAAATCAACCCAAAAGAATTAATATCCAACTGGTTGACACCAGGTTGAATCACAGCGTGCACGCATTGGGAAAATTAATTTTTTTCCCATACGTTGCAACGCCTCATGACACGTTGCCCACCTCGCGCGCGGCCCTTGACGTTTGCCATGCGTTGCAGCACTTGCCCTGCTTAGTCTGTTTGGATTGGACTGCACGCCTGAGGCTGCTTTCAATGTCAAGAATTAAAAACCCTATGTGACGTAGGTGTGGCTCGACACTCAGCCCTTCGGGCAAATCTAAAGCATCAATGCCACCGATCCATTTATGGTATGCAAATAAACACAAAATACCATAACCTTCATCAACTTTCCATAATTTCTCTCTTCCACAATAATTCACAACTTCCAAAATCAACCCAAAAGTATTATTAATAAATATAATATATAATTAATCATTTTGAAAATATTTCCAACATTATTGATATATATTCTCTACCATGAATTAAGCACGTTTTCTTAAACCAGAGCCACTTCTTTCTATAACATTCATCGGTACCAATACTAATCATGTGAAGAATCATGGGATTTTGTTTTTTAATGTTGGGGCCACCTAAGAATGGCACATACGTTTTTATTGCTGGCCTTGGAAGTCTTAAACGGCTACTAGCTGCCTCACATTCATTGGAAATGTGTATTGTGATGGACCATCAAAAATATGATCCACCAAGATGCGATAAGTTGCCTCTGTAGGATGGACCCGATCAAAAAATACATGGTCGCTTCTGTTGGAGCAATAGTTTGCAATTGGCAGGCAAAATATTTCTGCATTAAGGGTTCCCAGCCCACAACAGGCAGCTTTAACCTCTACAAATCCTGCAAATCGAATATGAAACATCTTTGATCGTTATTCTGCTTGTTCTTAAACGAAGATAAGAAAGTAAAGATAGATCAGAATGAAGTAGAAATTATGAAAAAGGACACTAGTTCTGACAAAAAACCATGCAACAGAATGGACTCATTTTGGATTGTGAGGTTTATTTTAAGAGAAGTGCTACACAGAAGTCTCACACTCTACACACCACTTTAAAAATATGTGATTTTAATATGAGGATAAATGAATAAAATCACATATTTTTAAGTGGTGTGCAGAATTGTGAGGCTTATGTCTAAAATTTTTCTTATCTTAAAAGAGGTGATATGACTAGTCTTTACCATAAGCAGCTGGATTCTGGATGAAGTTGAGCAAGACTTTATAACTATCAGAGTATGAGTAGTGTAGGCCTTTCAGATCTGATTTCAATTTCTGCAACATTGATACAAGGCCTTCATTGTACTTAACAGACCAGTAATTAATTTCTTCGTTGCATTCTTCGTTTTTGGTCTCCCTCCTTCTTGCCGGGCAGCATCCTAGTGATGGTATCCCAATAATCACAAATTTACGGGCACCACGATTGTATAAATACTGCAGAATGATGATAAATAAATGATGAGCAAATTAAGACCTTAAGTCAGGAATTGTAGTATACTGGTTACCAGATCGAACTCGATTGTCAGCTTGCTTGTTAAAAGTGACCCTCAAATGAGACCTCATTTTCAGGTACTGACTACTGATCCATTACCTTCAATTTTGCCTCTAGTGTGAGAACCATTGAATCCACATACTGCCGTGGGCTAGTCTTGCTGCGGAGATCGGACGACCCGAAGTAGCCAAGGATGTCATTGTTTCCAATCACAATGGCAAATATTGATTTGGATAGAAGCCTTTCTGCACCAGAGGATCCTAGCTGTATGTTCAGGTCTTCATAAACAGTTGCGAAATAGTCTACTTGTTGTGTCAAGTGCACGGACTGGAACTGTGCCAATAGATTGAAAGAAAACAATTGGTAAGCTAAAAAGAAAATGATTTACACTAAAAAATTTTCACAATACTTTACACAACTATGTTTTAAATGAGAGGTATTTTTATAAAATATCTTACAAAAATAATATTATTTTTATAAAAATATCTTCATCTTATAACATTATTGTAAAATATATTATGTGTATATCATTACTCTTCATCAAATGTCTGTGGCGTCAAAACACAACAAAAAATATGTAAAAGTGGATTTCCAATAGTTTCCAGCTTTGGGTACATGGACCACATTCCAAAAGCCCAACTCTTGGCCACATCTTGCTTTTGGGTTTTCCACAGTTCAGTGGTCTTTTTTCTGAGCCAGTTTCGAAGTGATCTTTTGAACAACGTCTTGCACAACTGAAAATGAAAGAGCATCATGGGTATTGCTTATTTGAGTAAGGTTGTTTTTGTTGAACAAGAAACTGCACGGGAAATCCTCTCTAAACCAAGAGAAAAAATGGGTTTCAAAAGTAAATTAGCTTTTCTAGGCCTAAAAACATAACTTTAAGAAACGAAAGTTATTGCTTCACCTACCGCATACGGGTCTGTGCGATCCAATATTCTAGCACCTCCGGAGGCGAAGCTAACACCGGTCAGGAACGACATTTTATTCTTGCTGGACTCGTTTACCAGAGAGAGATATGGTGGGGAAGTTGGAAGGCCCACTTTCTTAGCTGCGGAATGCAGTAATATTTGTCTTAAATCGAGAGTTCCATAACGGAAAGGAACAGATACGTATTGGTCAACACGTGAAGGTATATTACATATAACAAAAAGGATGATTCGATCCACTTACCCAGAAAATCTGCTGCATTCATGCCATTCGTAAACCTGCCGGCCGGTTTTTTGGTGGGGAGGTCGATGCCATAGTAAGGCAAAGTTGCCTTTGCAACGGAAAGTTCTAGGAAATTGTTGTTGCCAACATCTACCACTGAGTCTCCAAATACGAACATGGCTGGAACCATTTGAGCCTCTGAAAAATTGAATCTGATTATGAGGAAGAAACTCGCTACAAAAACAATATTGTATGCCATTGTGGTAAACAAAACACGCGCATAAACCCTCTCTCTCTCTCTCGTGCGCGGTATACAATATATGTCAGCGCGGGGGGTCGGCCGGGGTTGCGGTTTTATGGTGGGCAATGACTTGACGTGATGGACATTTATGTCCATAAACAATGTTGTAAAACGTATCTCGTTATGGATATTTATGTCCATAAACAATGTTGTAAAACGTATCTGGAGCCTGGATTGGATTAGTTATTTTTTCAGAGATTTTAAGGTAAGAGCTGCTGGTGTATTCAATTTGCCCAAATTTTGTTCAAGATTTAGTTAGGTTGCACAATAATTCATTATAATAGACTTAAACAAATAAACAGTAATTTTTTATTTCATTATTTTCACTGGTTAAATCTTTCATATTTCTAGCGTGATATTCGTTTCGCACGATCCACAACTCAAAAAAGTTATATTTGTCTCAAAACATTTGTCTCATCTTTCGCCCAAATCCCATGAGCTCACACCAACACATACAATCTGCAACTTCTCTCTATCGAAATCCCACACCCAAATCCCATGATCTCATGCCATTGAAGTGGACTGCAACTTCTCTCTGTCAAAATCCCATTCCCAAATCTCAAAATCGTTGTCTCCCACGATACAATAAGTGTGCTTTTCTACAACTTTTCTTTTGCAACTTCGTCGAAGTCATCTTTCTCAACAACTTCTCTCCGTCAATTTCTCTGTAATTTCTTCTCCGTCGAGTTCTTCCTCCAGTAACAACTTTCTCTGTAATTCTTCTCTGTAACTTGTCTGCAATTTATGGTCTAATTGGTTATTTCTTATTTGTCGAGTTCTTCTCCCACTAGGAATGCTTTCAGAATTCATCTCCGTCGAGTTCTATTATTAATGAGATGGATGATTTGTTATTTATGATCTGATTGATTATTTATTCTCCGTCAAGTTCTATTGTTAATGAGATGACTGATTGATTCATAAATTATGTCTATGGCCTTTGGACTCGATCAATGGTGCACATTTTTTTTTTATTGGTAGAACGGAACAAAATAAAATTAGAACAAATTTTCTCAACTTGGGTTGCATTCCCATATCATATTAAGCTTTCAGATTTTTGTGATTGTCATTCTGAATGCACACTTCTGTGCAGAATTAATGATTTTGGGTTGCTATTTACAGTATGTAAGCTTTCAGATTTTTGTCCCAAGGGTGCACAAGCCCTCGGCATAGTGTTTGATTTTGAGGTTTGAGTTCCTTTTTTTGGACAACCAGTGCCCATGTTTGAGACTTCTGGGATCATAGGCACACTAAGAACTGAATTCATTACTAATCAATACTCGGCTAATGTTTCTCTTAAATCATAACCTGTCCTAAATACATCTTTGAAAGTACATGCTAAAGGGTAAGCGTCAAAGTGGAAATTTTGAGTTAGTCATTCCTAGGAGTTCTTTATTTGCTTGCTTATGTTTGTAGGCAGGCATTTCTGTACCTATCATTATATTTTTGTCATCTTTGAAATATATGAGACATTTTCTTGTTTGTGGTAACAATGTTTGAACACACATTCTTGATCTCAAAGTCTCATCGAAGTGTTGAATGCTATATGTGATTACCTAACTATTATTATTGTGTTGGTGAAATGTCAATGACAACAATAAATATTAATACGACAATAAAAATTAATACAACAATACACCATAAAATATTAATTCATCAACACAACCATACAAAAATATATCTGTTGAAGAAATATAGCCGTTAAAAATATAGCCGTTGGAAAAAATAAGGTAGTAAAAAATATATCCGTTAGAAAGATATGACCGTTGGAAAAATATGACCGTTGAAAAAATATAATCATTAAAAAAATATAGCCATTAAAAAAATATATCAATTGAAAAAATATGACCGTTGAAACTATATATTGGTTGGAAAAATATGACCGTTGAAAACAAAAGACCATTAGAAAATTATATTTGTTAGGAATAATTTGAACGTTAATTAATATGTACTTTTTTAATAACGAATATTTATTCCTAATACACGTTAGGATTCACTAGTGCACTAATTTTAATTTGAATATTTATTCATTATTAAAAAAGTACACATTAATTTTTTAATATTCAAATTATTCCTAACGGATATAATTTTCTAACGGTCTTTTTTTTCAATGGTTATATTCTTTCAACTGATATATTTTTTCAACGGTCATATTTTTCCAACCGATATATTTTTTAAAGGCTATATTTCTTCAATGGTTATATTTTTTCAACAGTCATATCTTTCTAACAAATATATTTTTTACTACCTTTTTTTTTTTAATGGCTATATTTTTGTATGGTTGTATTGGTGTATTAATGTTTATGGTTGTAACTTGTGTTGGTGTATTAATGTTTTATGGTGTATGGTTGTATTAAAGTTTCTTGTTGTATTAAAGTTTATGGTTGCATTAATGTTTATTGTTGTATTAATATTTATTGTTGTCATTGACATTGCACCAACACAATAATAATAGTTAGGTAATCACATAGAGCATTCAGCACTTCAATGGGACTTTTAGAAATAGCAGTCGATTTGCCAGCGTCGTCGGTGGCAATGAAGGAGAGAAAAACACAATGATTCACAATAAAAAAAAAAAAAAAACTAGAAATCTTACAACAAATATCATTGATCTTATAACAAATATCATTGATTCACAACAAAATCAACAAAATACAAAACAATAGGCAAATCTGAGAGAGAGAGAAAATGATGTCGTTTTCTAGAACTGGGAACGATGGAGAGGGATGGTTGGAGGCTGGGCTCGCTGTCGCTGAAGGCCGGACTTGGAGGGCTCGAAGATGCGCTGCTACTATCGTAGAGAGAGTTTGAGAGAGAGAGAGAGAAATGAAAAATAAGAGAAGATGTGGGGGTGGGGGGGGGGGGGAATTAAACCAAGTTTGAAACGACATCGTTTCAGACTTAGGTTTAATCTTTTTCTGCACAGTTTTTATGAAATGACGCCTATCGATTCATTTAAATATATATATAATTATATCGGTCGGTTCACCATTTTGAACGGTTCAAATCGGGACCTAATCGGACTAGTGTCGGCTTCTTCAAATTCCAACCGCATCCCGACTGGTTCTAGCTGGTTCCTGACTTCGGAGGCCAGTTCCAATCGATGCCTGTCTGTTTTATCGGTTCCTGTTCACCCATAGTTTAAACATTTTTACCACAAACAAGAAAATGTCTCATATATTTCAAAGATGACAAAAATATAATGATAGGTACACAAAATGCCTGCCTACAAACCTAAGCAAGCAAATAAAGAACTCGTAGGAATGACTAACTCAGAATTTCCACTTTGACGATTGCCCTTTAGCATGTACTTTAAAAGATGTATTTAGGACATGTTATTATTTAAGAGAAACATTAGCCGAGTATTGATTAGTAATGAATTGAGTTCTCAATGTGCCTATGATCCCATAAGTCTCAAACATGGGCACTGGTTATCCAAAAATAGGAATTCAATCCTCAAAATCAAACACTATGCCAAGGGTTTGTGCACCCTTGGGACAAAAATTCGAAAGCTTACATACTGTTAATAGCAACACAAAATCACTAATTATGCACAATAGTGTGTATTCATCATGGCAATTACAAAAACTCGAAAGCTTAATATGATATTAGAATGCAACCCAAGTTGGGAAAATTTTTTCTATTTATGTTCTACCACCAACAAAAAAAAAAAAAAAAAAAAAAATATGTTCACCATTGATTGAGTCCAAAGGCCATAGACAAAATTTATGAATAAATCAGCCATCTCATTAATAATAGAACTCGACGAAGAAGAAATAACCAATCAGACCATAAATAACCAATCATCCATCTCATTAACAATAGAACTTGACGAAGATGAATTCTGAAAGCATTCCAATGGGAGAAGAACTCGATGGAGAAGAAATAACCAATCAGACCATAAATTGCAGACAAGTTGCAAAGGAAGAACTCGACATAGAAGAAATTGCAAAGAAGTCGACAAAGAGAAGTTGCAAAGAAAGATGACTTTGACGGAGTTGCAGACAACTTCGACGGAGAGATGGTGCAGAAAAGCACACGTACTGGATCGTGAGAGATGACAATTTGGGATTTGGGCGTGGGATTTCGACGGAGAGAAGTTGCTAATTGTATGCACTACCGTGAGCTCATGGGATTTGGGCGAAAGATGAGGTAAATTTTTTGAAACAAAGATGACTTTTCTAAGTTGTGGATCGCGTGAAACGAATACCACGCAAGAAATATGAACTTTTTATGATAAAATAATATTTGGCCAGCAAGAGTGGCCAAATTTGGCCAGTGAAAATAATGAAAGCTAAAATTAATGTTCATTTGTTAAGTCCATTATAATGGATTATTGTGCAACCTAGCTAAACCTTGACCAAAATTTAGCTAAGTTGAGTCCACTTAGGGCTATAATCAAGCCGAGCCAGTTTTTGGCTTGCCGAGCTCGGCTCGACTCAAAATACTCGAGCTCGAGTTCGAGTCCGAGCTCGAGATTTTTTTTTATTCTTTGTTCGAGCTTGACTCGATAAACTAAACTCTCAACTCAAACTCGAGCTCGAGCTCGAGCTCGAGTTCAAGCTCGATTGTTTGTTTTATGAATAAGATTTAATAATTAATAAAATAAATAAATGAAATATCTAATATTGAATTTATATAACTAACAAGTAGAACTTCTATTGAATTATAAAATTTTAAAAAATTTATAAATAATTAATATCTAACCAGTTAATATTTATCCAAAATAACAATATATTATATGCCTACATATATTATAAATACATACACTTAATATGATAGAATATGTATATTTCATATATGGTTCTCACATACTAGTATATGAAATTATTAAATTTTATGGACTAATTATTATACAAATTATAAAATATATCTATGAAGTATATTCACTATATAAATATAAATACTTAGATTATAAATTATATATTTAATTATAAAAGTGGTATGTTTATATTATTAACTAATACATATATATATGTATATATACATAGGTGTATATATATATATATATATTTATTAATATATAAATAAGTTTTAATCGAGTCGAGCTAACGAGTCAACTCGAGTATGAACGAGCAGGCTTTAACGAGCCTTAGTCAAGTCGAATCGAGTTTTGTCGGGTATGTATCATTTACAAATTAAATGGGTATCAACTTTCACGAACGTTTTTTTTTTCACGAGTCGAGTTCGATTCTAGTTTAAATTTGCGAGTGCCGAGCGGGCTATCGAACATATTGGTTCATTTACAACCCTAAGTCCACTACTAGTGCTCTTAGAATTAAAATAAATAAAAATGTCAAAATCAATATTTTAATTGAATAGTGATAGATTTGTTGAGTCTATTATTTGATGTTGTTGAACAGTGACTAACTAAATTTATAAAAGTGAATTCTCTAACCAAATTTTGGCAAAACTTTGTTGATTCCACTACTAGTACTCTAAAACCTTATAAAGAACAGTTTGGAATTTTATTTTCTTTCTATAGTTAACATTTACTACTCTAGTATTTCAACTCTAAATCCCCTCCTTAATCAGTATTGATGTTATGGAGTCATTGACTAGATACATTTGAGGCTAAAATTAATTAAAAAAAAATGCAGTTGGATTTAACTGAATTGCTTTAGATACATAATTTGATCTTATGATCTTCAAGTACAAATACAGGGTAGAGATAACTCACTTGAGATCTTGATGCTTTTAAGGAAGCATACAAACTCTTCATGGCCAACAATGCTTTTGACCACTTCTGCCAATTGCCTTGCAGGTAAAGCTAGCCAGTCCGCAGAAAAATAGGAATCCAATATTAGCTTAAATTGTAATGTTACAAATGAGAGCCATGTTTGCTCTTATTCTGCAAACACCGAGGAGATTATCGATCTCACCCAATTCCTACTCTACTGAACTAAAGCACGACAGGAGGAATTTCTGACTAAGATCAAGAAAAGAAACACCCCCTTCCCAAGAATAAAAAAGGAAAAATCTATGCATACCATGAATATACAATAACAACTGCTGGTGCATTCCATTGCTGGGAATATATAGGCCAAGGAGGAGCATCCAGGCAAATCCCATATTATATAGTTCTATTTCAGCATCCAAATTACTGAATTCTTGATAGCAGAGATATCAATTATAATCATCACAGAGCATTTATGAAAGCCATCAATGAATCGACATCTCTCTTCTCCAAGGGGTGTACTTGATGGGGCAGGACAAGGGTTTGAGGAAAAAGAGTATTGTGGGAAAGCTCCCTAGCAGCAGCAGCAGCTCTTCCTGTGCATATGCCTTTCGCTCACCATCAGCCCTGAACTTCACCCCACTACCTGCAGGCTTCTTTGATAATTCAACATATGATCCTTCCATCACCTTTTTAAAACCAAAGAAAATTGTTAGACAAGGCATAAAGTTATGAGTTCCAAATAATAATGGTTAGAGCTTCCAGTTATATTCACCCGGCAGGAACAACACCATGGTGCATAAAGCAGAACAAGCCATGGTTCTCTTCGATTCTCTAATACAGCCAAGTTCTCTACCCTAGCTCTACACAAATTAACCAAATTCTGGTCGTTGAAGATGTCAAGGACTGTAGCCATCCCATTTGTGGGGGCAGCCCCATTTCCATTTCCATTGAGCTGGGACTCTTCTTGTTTGTAATTTCCTTTATGAAGGCCACGCTCCTTAGCCTTGGCAACCTCCCACCACCACCCTCCCTCCCTCTCATGCTACCTTGGTAGAACTGGCCTTGTGCCCACCTAAGAGGCCTAAAGTTCCTGCCTCTGCAGCACTCTTAGGGCAGGTTTTGGGAGGGGAGATGAGAATTTTGTGTTTTGTTTGAGGGTTTAAAATATTGTATTTTAATATTATTATTGTTTTGAGATTTGAAAAATGTGAATTGAGATTCGAAAAAGTTCAATTGTTTATTATATTTTGTATGGAGATTTGAAAAAGGTGTAATGATGAGATGAGATGAGAATTTTGTGTCTCATCCCACCCCCCAAACCTACCCTTAGTGTCCATTTTCATAAAAGGAGAATACTCCCTTACTTCTCACTAAAGCTTGAACTTCAACAGCATCAGGGAACACGTACTCAATGTGAATATCAACGTGCTTCTCACCAGTATCAAAGAACTGGTACGTGTCTGGGTTTAGTCTCCAAGTGTCCAGGCTAAACCCCTGAAGGGGCGACCTGTTAGCTTAGCATACTCAATCAAGACCACATCTTCAGCTCTAGTGCACAAATCAATAGCAACTAAAATTTAGATTCCGGTGCGTAGGATGCAAGAGTTCATAATTCTAGTTGGTTGGAATCTAAAAAAAGGGTTCAAATTCTTCCAATTTTTAAGTGGGAATCTATGTCACCATAACTAATCTTTCCACCATCCAAAATAGATGGGGATTTCCATATCAGAGACGCTTCTAAGCGGCCTGTCTGTTTTTCAAAGAATAACAGTCCTCCAATAATAGGGTGCCACCTCAGAAATTACACCATAATCAGGCTAGACTAATGCGCACAGGATTGAATTGCAAAACACTGCAAAACAGTTCACTTCATCTATGCACGACTTGAAATCTTCATTTAAGCCCGCGTGCGTCACCAAGCAAAGCACCACCACCAGCATCCGCTGCCACCAGTCCACCATCTTAAGGCCACAAAAACAACTACTCACTCAATCACACGCAAAAAAAAAAAAAAAAAAAGACATGTCGAACCCACCAACCCACAAACCATGTCTTTCCAATTTTGTAATTCAAGTTCATCATCATCTATTATTAACCTACTTTTGAAATAGAATACGGTGGCAACTGGTTGTGTCATTGCCGGTGCGTTCCGGTTCAGGCTTGGACGCGAATCCCATGAAGAAAAATACAAAATACTCTACCACTACCCGTGCCCCGACGATGCTTTTGCTGCTTTGGCTGCGCACCTTTACTTATCCGCCGTGTCTCTTCCAGTCCTCTTCTTTTCCAACACCATATACAATCCCATCACACCATCATAGCTTCCTCTCCATGAAATCGGCGACCTTTACGGAGTTCTCAGGTGGAAATTTGGGCACATCGTTTATCTATCAAATGAGCAATGAGAAAGCACAAAGCAAATGGGCAAATGGGCAAATGAGTTTTGTCAATGGTGATGGCTATATAAATAAATGTTGGTGAGGATGGTTGAAAATTTTTGTGGAGATGGGTTTAATGATGTCAGGAAAGAATGGAAGATGATAGTGGTGGTGGTGATATGGGTATTGTCAATTGGAAATAATGTCGGTCTTCTATTTGGGTATTTTTCTCAAATGAGTTTTCTCTGGAAATCGATTTTCCTCCATGCCATTGTCTGGGTCGAGCTCCCTCGGGGGTTGAGTTGCCGACGAGATGAGTGTGGGGTTGAGATTCGAGTTCAATCGTGGGGTCGAGTTACCTCCGGAATGAGTGTCGAGATCGTTTGGGAATGGGATGGAGGGGATGGTGCGGAAGACGAAGAAGTTAGAGACAACTATATGGGGTCTCATCGGGTGTAGGCAAACCCAAACTAAGTAAAATAAAATGCATATGTGGCACCCAACTACTGGAAGACTGTTTATTGAAGAAGAGCAGATTGACCGGACTGCAGCTGCCTCAACGGAATAATTTCTCTTTCCTAACTATATGTCCTGAAAGGAAAGTAGACCAAAAAAAAGTAGAGGCTCCCTCTCCAGAATGACATGGACGAGAATTATGTTTCTCAGTTAAACTCCAAAATGTCATCAACTTCCCTAATTTCCTAAATTTGTCGCCACCACGGTAGTCTGTGCCATTCTACAATGAATCAAAATGGTACACATTGTTTCGCCTTGTCCAATATTTAACTAATTAAAGGGATGGGAAAGATAAATGTAGAGATACCTAAATGCAATGGCGACGTCATTGCCAAGTTTCTCAAGGGCTTTATCAATAATTTCAAGCGGGGAGGCGTGGTCCATCTCCTTCGTCAATTTCTCATAATCTTCAGTCGCTATCCTATCTTCAACTTATGCAAATTCCCAATAAGCAAGGCACAAATATTTTAGTCATCAAGCTCTTGGATAACATAAACAAAAATAGCAAGTGTAAATGAAAACTGTTACAGAAAGGAAACTCGTATTTTTACTGCCTATAGTGAAAGAAATTACCAAAACCTTTTATTTTCTATCAGCATCAAAACCAATTCTCAATCGAAGAATCATTAATACCCTAATTTCTGTATAAAATTTACTGAATTAATCACCATTAACTGAAAATCTACCTGGACCAACCACGGTTGCAGTGAGAGGAACCACTAAATCATTCCCCAGTTCTGCGAAAACTGGTTTTACAAGCGCGTGAAACTCTACAAACCTTAGAAAATAGGATCTTCATTCAGATAGATAGCAACTAGCAAGAGAAAATCATTCGAAGGAAAGAAGAAGAAGTTAAGAGAGCCATTAGAGAAATCTGAAGCCGATAGACTCTGCTGCTTTTCTCAGTGATAGAAGCGTTTTATCCATGTGGCTTGTGTGTGTGCGCGCGCGTGTGTGAGAGAGAGAGACGAAGAGAGAGTTTTGTGGCTTCTTGTTGCTCTACTCGCGAAGACAAAAATATATTCTCCTTCCGGGCAGAACCCTCTATCGACTCCATTCTGCCGCAAACTCGTGCTCTGCGTACTTACGTTTTAATTTTTAAAAGAGAATATATGCAGACCAGTCAATCTGCTATTTTTCAATAAATAGTCTTCCGATAGTTTGGCGCCACGGTTGTATTTTAATTTACTTAATCTGGATTTGCCTACACCCAATGAGACCCCATACAGTCGTCTCTCACTTCTTCGTCCTCTGCACCATCCCCTCCATCCCATTCCCAAACGATCTTGACACTCATCTCGGAGGTAACTCGATCCCACGACCGAACTCAAATATCAACCCCACA
This sequence comes from Juglans regia, assembly GCF_001411555.2. Taxonomy (NCBI): domain Eukaryota; kingdom Viridiplantae; phylum Streptophyta; class Magnoliopsida; order Fagales; family Juglandaceae; genus Juglans; species Juglans regia. The sequence goes on along the minus strand of NC_049902.1, from coordinate 36,255,982 downwards.
CTCATTTCATTGGCAACTCGACCCTCGAGAGAGCTCGACCCAGACGATGGCATGGAGGAAAATCGATTTTCAGAGAAAACTCATTTGAGAAAAATACCCAAATATAAGACCGACATTATTTCCAATTGACAATACCCACATCATCACCACCACTATCATCTTCCATTCTTTCCCGACATCATTAACCCTATCTCCACAAAGATTTTCAACCATCCTCACCAACATTTCTTTATACAACCATCACCATTGACAAAACCCATTTGTCATTTTGCTTTGTGTTTTCTCATTACTCATTTGATAGATAAACGATGTGTTCAAATTTCCACCTGAGAACTCTGTAAAGGTCGTCGATTTCATGGAGAGGAAGCTATGATGGTGTGATGAGATTGTATATGGTGTTGGAAAAGAAAGAGGACCGGAAGAGATACGACGGATAAGTAAAGCTGCGCGGCCAAAGTAGCAAAAGCGCTGTCGGGGCACTCGTAGTGGTAGATTATTTTGTATTTTTCTTCATGGGATTTGCGTCCAAGCCTGAACTTGAACGCACCAACAACGACACAACCAGTTACCACTGTATTCTATTTTAAAAGTAAGTTAATAATGGATGACGATGAACTTGAATTACAAAATTGGAAAGACATGGATGGTGGGTGGGTGGGTGGGTTCGACAGGTCTTTTTTTTTTCTTTGCTTTTTTTTTTTGTGTGATTGAGTGAGTAGTTGTTTTTGTGGCCTTAAGATGGTGGACTGGTGGCAGTGAATGCTGGTGGTGGTGCTTTGCTTGGCGACGCACGCGAGCTTAAGATGAAGATTTCAAGTCGTGTGTAAATGAAGTGAACTGTTTTGCAATTTAATCCTGTGCGCATTAATCTAGCCTGATTATGGTGTAATTTTGAGGTGGCACCCATTATTGAAGGGCTGTTATTTTTTGAAAAACAAATGGACCGCTTAGAAGTAATTCTCTTAATTTAATTTGTGACTTCTTTTTTTCTTTTGTTTCTCGAACTTTCTTTCTCCTCTCTTGTTCTCTAGCTTTCCAAGATCTTCCATGGCAGAGTTGAATTTTTGTCATCTTTTTAAGTCAACAACACAGTTTGTCGGATCAACATGAATTTTGACATTATGCTTTAGCACGATCAAAATGAGGTTTTCAGTTTCATAGTCACCACCAAATATTCACACTATGCTTTAGCAGGCCAATTAATCGAAATTATGGGCCATACAGTGGGCCTGACTTTTTCCGCACTCAAGCGCGAGTGGACCTTGACCCTTACAGAGAGAGGGAGTTATATCTGCCACGTGTACTATATGTACCTTATTATGTTTGGAGAACCAACTGGGTCGCTTTCTTGCCGTAGGCTGCATGCAGTCAGTCATTGTAATTTGTAGCAGCAAACACGTTCCGCGACAAGATTCCAGTCCCCATGGAGACGGAGAACAGCTAGAACAGCTAGCTCTCAATTCATTTATTTCATTATTATAAAACACTCATGCTTTTGATTCTCCGCCCTCCGATCATCCTAGGCTCACTCTGTTGCTGCAGCCTCACGTTTTAACCGTTGATGCTTTTGATTTGATGGCAGTGATAAGAAGCAGCAACGGAGTTTTTTCAGAGAGAGAGAGAGAAGTAAAGTATTTGAAATGACTATTGAATTACAGGCTATTTACAGCTATGGGAGGCAAATTGTGTTTACCTCTCTTGTCAAGTCAGCAATATTTTACCTAACTGAGTTAAATGTGTCAATTTTTTAAATTTTAATCTAATTTATTTAAATAATAAATATCATTCATTTTAATTTATTTAATAATTAATTAAAAATATATTAATATAATATAATTTATTTATATCCATTTATTTCATTTAAATAGATTGAATCAAAATGTATAATTTATTTAACCTGATTAATATAATTTTATATAAAATTTAAAATTTATATTTATTAATAATTACAATATCTTAACAAATATAATAAAATTAATATTTCAAATTATACAAAAATAAACATGAGCATAAGTCTAAAATTATAATCTCAACAATAAAAATATAAATATTTTAAAAAATATCAATATTATAATTTAACAATAATAAAATTTTAATTTTAAATAAATTTTAAATATATCAAAATGAATTAATTTTATATTAAATAATTTGATTATCTATTTATAAATCTTATTTTAACAAATCAATTATTTTGTCCCGAATCAATTAATATTAAACTAAAACGTGCTAAATTCGTCTCGTGTTGAATTCACAGATCGCCACCCCTGCTTACAATTTGCTTTCCGCCTTCTATTAGGTCGCGCTAGTCTGTACCAAACAATCAACCCAGTTGAAATACGAAAACGCTTTCTCTACGCGTTTTAAGGCGCGTGTAAATATACTTCCACCTCTCCTCCCGTGATTGTATTTGTTTTGACCCAACTAAAGAAGAGGATTCTTTCAAACACTTTTATTTCGTTAGCTTACGAATTTGATGTTGTGTTGTCTGAGATAAGTGGAATTTTGACAATTTGATGTAACCAATACCATGCACTTGAAGGAGGAACAACCAACTTTTCTAAATTCTTTAATTATCCTCTTTTTATAAGCTTTTTATTTTATTTTATATATAAACAAACATTATTAATTAAACCTTTATCTAAAATATGACAGAACGAATTAAATATAAAATTATTCAAAATATGTGACATAAATCTATACAATAGAAGATAATAGATTCATGATGAGAAATAATATCGTGATGCTTAAAAAAAATCTTTATAGGATACATAAGTGGTTTGAATTCATATATGAATTGAGATAATTTGTGAATAGTAGAATAAAAGTTAAATTATTTATTATATTTTATATGAGAATTTAAAAAAATTATTTTGAGATTTGAAAAAATTAAATTGTTTATTATATTTTGTATAGAAATTTGAAAAGGTTGTAATTATGAGTTGAAGTGGATTTTAAGTGTAAAAGAAAAAGTGATTTTCACAATACTTTTATTGTCCAACATGAATTTGTAGTCTAATAACTCGATTGACTAATTTTATATTTAGATATTGAGATAATTTTAAATCATATGCCAATAATAATGAATAGTAATACAAAATAAAAAATATTATAAATTATTTGTTAGTGAATAAAGTGAGGTATTATTATTTAATTATTATTATTTGTTAGCCAAAGACAATCGAAGGATTGCTATCTATTATTTAATTATTATTATTTATTATTTAATTATTAATTATTAATTATTTAATTATTATTATTATTATTTATTATTCACAAAATATTTCAATAGCAAAACGCAATCTAAAAGCATCTATTGGTCTATGCATATATATATATATGTATATATATATGCAAAATCATATTTATATAATATGATCTTAAAATTTTTTATATTGACTTATACATATTTAAATATTTAACTAATTATGAACAATACTTATCTAAATTTGTATAACTACTATTCACTCTACAAAATATATTTTAATCATTATTTATTTCTCCTCCCACTCTCTTTCTACATTATTTTCTTTTCTCCCTCTTTCAACAATACAACAAACATTTACTTACACATTCATTTTATTATATTTTTAATATAATATATAAAAAATTATATTTTTTATTATTGTATTTATATTATTAATGTCAAATGTATGTAATAAATATTAATTATAAAATATATATAAAAAATTAATAATAATAAAATAATAATATTTTATTATTATTTTATCTCAAATATACATTAATCAATATAAAAATTTTATTTAAATAGTAAAATAATTATATAAAAAAATTGATTTTATATATAAATATACATAGATTAATACTAATGCTATGAGACGACTTCAATTAGGAACGTCAGCAGTTAGTCCATCATGGGACATAATATCGTGCATGTTACTCCTGCTGCTCTTGGACGGGAAGGCACATGCGGCGAGTAAGATAAACGCGCAAAATCGTGCGGTCGAAGAATCTCATATCGAACGAACAGACAAAGGCGAAAAGACGTAAGCAGGAACGGGCAGCAGGCGAAGGGACACGCAACACCGCATGGGCAACGGGCAGCACCAGACGCCGTATTTTTCCACTTACGCCGTTTTACACGAAGAAAGCAGAAGAAATCAATTATTTGTTTTTGTTACCCAAACTGAGCCCCGAACCTGAGGTTCGTCGATCTCGAACAGGTTCGGACCTCGCGAAGCCTCTCGAAAAGATCCAAGCCACCGTCGAAAATAATGGAACCAAAGAAGAGAGAGACTAAGAAAGAGAGCTAGAGAGAGAAAGTAGTGAGAGAAAGTAGTGAGCCTGTGTCGTAGAGAGAGACATATGGGCCAGATCGTGAAGAGGAAGAAGAAAGGGAGGCCATCAAAGGCAGATCTGGCGCGCCGAGCTGTAGAGTCGGCGGCGGTGGCAGAGGCGGACGTCCGGCGGAGCCACCGTCGCCGAAATGTGAGGTACAACATCGACTACGATGACTACCTGGATGAGGACGACGAGGATGAGGAGGAGGACCAGAGGAGGAGGGAGAAGAAGCTGAAGCTAGTGGTGAAGCTGAATCAAGGGAGCGAGCCACTGGCTCAGCAGAACCAGTCTCACACGGGGGCGAGTGAATTGTACTCGACAGAGTACGCGTCGGACGACGAGTGCGAGCGGAAGCCGTTGAAGAAGAGGAGTATCGGCAATGGTCGGGATGAAGATGCTGACCAACAGGACGAAGATGATGATCATGGTGATGGCGGCGATGGGGATGAAGATGATGGCGAGGTATGTATTGGATCATTGTCAGGATCTGAGTAAAGAGTTAAAGGGGTAGAAGAAGGTGGGGTGCGGGTGTGTGTCTGAGAGAGGGAGAGGCGGAGAGAGAACGTGGGGGGCACAGCTCAGCTGAAATCGCTGGGGTTTTCTTTTTTGGTACAGACTTCAATATTACACTCTCCCACTCTGTGTCGGGCAATGAGAGGTTGTAACGGTTGGTTTAACTGTAAAAAACTAACGCAAAACCCACAAGAATCTGATCACGCTCCCCCACATCTCTCTCTCTCTACCCACATCTTTCTCTGTCTCTCTCTTTCCATATCTTTATCTCTCTCTAACTGTGCTCTGTCTACCTTATCTGTCTCTGTCCGGTCTGTCTCTATCTCACACTCGTAAACGCAGTCCTAATCCCGCTTTTTTGTATTTTTTTAATATGGGTGCGCGGTACTTATTTGTGTTTTTGTGGTGGGTTACAACTTACGGGTTTTGATAGGAAAGGGGGAGGAAGGTGGACTTGAAAGGGCTCGATTCTTCTGCAGGTTCGTTTTGGTCTACAGTTCTTAATTTTGATTAATGGGTTTATAGGATTTGATACTTTGTCGAATGATGTTTGGGATTTGGTACGGGCTTGTTAAATTTGGCTTTTGTTTTGGTTAGGGACGCCATCGGATCTTCCTTCCGGGGTGCCTGATAAGAGGACACTGGAGTTGATCCTTGATAAGCTTCAGAAGTATGGGACTGAATTCCTTTCTTCTTTCTCTCTATTGTCGATTACCTTCTTAATTTGCAAAGCTTAGAAAGTTTCTGATGTTGATAGCCGAATGTTGGCAGGAAAGACACGTACGGTGTGTATGCAGAACCGGTTGATCCTGATGAGGTGTTTGGAATTCTTTTTTCTTCATATGTAAATGGTAATATGGATTTTGAAACTGTTTTTACCGGGTATTTATTTGCTATTATATTTTTTGACTCCAGCTTCCCGATTATCACGATGTGATTGAGCATCCAATGGACTTTGCCACCGTGAGGAAGAAGTTGGCAGATGGATCGTATTCTACCTTGGAAAAATTTGAGGTCTGTACTAATATTTTAGTTTTGCCTGTTTTGTTACTCGAGTCTTTGGGGACATGGGACCTCATAATAATGTGGCCGTGTTGCTCAGGTGGAATGTGGAGGAGATGAGTGTAGTTGGTTTAGGTGGTCTTAATTTATTTATATCCCATCCTTTTGTATGCCTAAATCATGATTTTGAGGAAACCCATTATCACTGACTATAGTGGTAGGGTTTGTTAAGTTGTTAACGGTGACTGGGACATGGGGCTGGCTGCGTACTGAAAAAACTTTTTTTTTTATAAAAAGAAATTAGCCAAATAGAAAGTTAACTGAAAAGAATCTTCTCTTTTTGGTTAATTACATGGTGAAAACATTTATAAACAGTTCGCGTGCATTTTATGGTTATTTGTGTTTGTATCAGAGAGAGGGATAGTAGAGAAGAGGAAAACCATTCCAATGTTTTGAATCTGGGCCTTAAGGGAAAAGTCTTCTTATAATGCAGACGTGGTTCATATCCTCTTATAGAATATAATGGCAAAAATGGGGAAAGGAGTTCTCTGTTTTGGTAAAGATATTTTGCATTGGCCACCCCCTACTTTTGTCTGTATCTTGAACTTCTTTCTCAAGAAATGTTGGCAGTATTCTATGTAATTATGTAGCAGTCTGCAAAAATACTCCATTTTTGTGTTGGGTGCCCTCACCCTCGCTGCCATTGAGGATCATGCTGATTCACATGGCTCCATCCATATTGAGCAGGGTAGGCTGCACTCAATTCTAAGTCTGCTCTTTGTCATTCATATAGCACACATCAAATGACAGGCTTGTAGGGTTATGCCTTAGTTGAATTATGATATGTGATCTGAGGGCCATCGCATAGCCCCCATCATATGTCAGACTTGTAGGATTTCATTTTTCCTGATTTAGAAAGACATAGTTGAAAATTCTGAGATGTGTTTTTTTGGCACCTTATTTTGTTTTTGTGGCTCTGAAAATTGAAAAACTTTCTCAAAAAACAGAACCAAATGGGCCCCTGGTTTTCTGTTTCTGCAGTCATCTTTATTTTGTTTGATTTTTTTTTTCTTTTCCTATGGGGAACGCTCTAGTGAAATATATCTGATGAAAATTTAGTATTGCATCCTTTTAGGAGAATAATTTAATTCCTGTGAGTTTTATTCCATATTCGGATCATAGGCATCCGGGTTGAATGCCTATATGTTTTTTTAGAATATATTTCTTGCTATTTGCTACCAAAAGAGGTGTTTATCTTGTACAAATGCTGTGTCGTTGAGCTATAGCTTTGAGTTCTTCAATAAAATTCTTGGTTAATTGTTAAAAAGAAAAATGCAATCAAAAGAAAGAGAATGATTTGGTGTTCTCTGCATGGCTGCTTTTGTTAAGTTAAAGTTGTTACTTCATTCGTCTGTTATAATTGTAGTTGCCCTTGAATAAACACTTTAAGTATTGCTAATCTTATTTTCTTCCATTCGATTTGTAAAAGAATGCTTTATTATAGATTTATGTTTATAAAGTTACTTATAAAAAAATATTTTATGTAAAGCTTGTTTCTTGAATGCAGTGTGACATTTTCTTAATATGTTCAAATGCCATGCAATACAATGCACCGGACACCATCTACTATAGACAGGTATAAAACATTTGGCCCTTTCTTACTCTTTGACACCGTTGTTTCACTATCTTGTTCTGTTTGTTAGTTTTATGACACAACTATATGTTAAAAGGCTCGTTCCATTCAAGAGTTGGCAAGGAAGAAATTCGAGAGGTTAGGGGTTGAATTTGAACGCTCTGAGAAAGAGTTGAAGTCTGAACAGAAAACAAGGTCCAATTTCTTAATTAAGAAGTCGGGGAAGAAGCCTTTCTGCCTGACCTCGCAGGAGCCCATTGGCTCTGATTTCTCCACCGGTGCCACTCTTGCCACAATTACAAATGGGCAGAATGGTTCTAATATGAACCAAGGTGGTGGTTTTGAGAGGCCTTCTAACACTGATGTTGTAGAGACTAATCATTCCCTGATTGATACCAATTTTGAGAAGGCAGAAGACTTATCATCAGGTATCATAAAGAAGGTTATTTCCTCCCTCTTCCCTTAGATTCAGAAATTGTTGTTAATTATTTCTAGCCAATACAGAGTAGCTCTTTTGCAATCACACAATTATGTCAGGCCTGTAAAGGACTGATAGCCTGCTTATTATATTTTTTCTTTCAAGATTAATCTTCATTCTCTCATGGCCACTGTTCACACTAATTGCTTTGGTTCTGTAATATTTTAGGTAAGGGTCTACTCTCTAAATTGGGAAGGAAGCAATTTGTGTATGATGATAACAGGCGCACAACATATAACATTTCCAATCAACCAGCAGTTCGATCAGACTCAATATTTACCACCTTTGAGGGTGAACTTAAGCAGTTGGTTGCTGTACGGCATGTGGAAATAAATTCTTTTTCTTGAATAGATGGCCTCTGTACTTGTTTTTGTTTTTGTTTTTTTTTTTTTCAAATTTTGCAATTTGTGAATCAGGTTGGGCTTCATGCAGAATTTTCTTATGCAAGGAGCCTGGCTCGTTTTGCCGCAACTCTTGGACCTGTTGCTTGGAAAGTTGCCTCCCAGAGAATTGAGCAGGCATTGCCTGCTGGGTGTAAATTTGGCCGTGGTTGGGTTGGAGAATATGAGCCACTTCAAACTCCTGTACTAATGCTCGAGAACTGCACTCAGAAAGAGCCTGGTTTAATTCCAAAGCTTCAGTCTAATGCTGATTTGACAAAGGATGACAAAACTAAGACTCATGTTTCTGCTATGGAGCTTCCTATAAGCGGGCCTATTTCAGATGGAAAACAATCTTCGTTTTATCCATCCGGTGCTCATACGTCAGCAGGGAAATTATCTTTCTCTGGCTCTGCTAGAACCAAATCCAGTACTCCTGATAATGCCATTTACCAGAAGCAAAATCCACAATCCAGGGATTTTACCAAGACTAAGAATACGGTAAGCAAGCAATTTGAATTGAACTCTTTGCCCTCTGCCCATCAAACTAATGCTTTGCTTATTGCTGAAAAGCAGTTTTCAAGTAATTCAGAAATGGCTGATACAAGGTCCAAAGAGTCGGTATCAAGAAACATAAATCTTCTGCAGTCTGTACCTGTTAAGCAGCCTGATACAGATGGAGTTTTTACTGGAGTGTTACCTAATGGAAAAATCAGCAACGGGGGCTTGAATAGTAAGATGAGTAGACTGTCTTCTGACACAGCTCCTAATCACACGCCTAGAGGAACATACTTTCCTCATGGACAAGAGCGGGGTTATAGTGACCCAGCTCAGTTGATGAGAATTTTGGCTGAAAGGGCCAATAAGCAGCAGAAATCTTCAAATCAATCCCCAGTTGAAACCCCAGAAAGAGTGCCCGCGGTTCCATCTGTTAGGAGAGATGACTCTTGCAATGCTGCAGCAGCTGCTGCCCGTGCATGGATGTCGATTGGGGCTGGAGGCTTTAAACAAGCAACAGAAGATTTCAGCTTGCCCAAAACTCCTACTATTTCTGCAGATCCATCATACAACCCAACTCGAGAATTTTGTCAACAAATTTCTCAAGCACGGGAAGAGATTCCACTTTCTAGAGGGATGCAATCTCAGTCTGAGAGGAACAGTTTTCCCGTGGCATTTGTGCCACAACCTGCTCATGTGGCCAATGAAGCCCAACTTCGAAACCGACCTATAGTTTTCCCTCAATTAGCACCTGCTGACTTGTCTAAGTTTCAGCTGCAGTTCCCTTGGCGAGGTCTCAGTCCTCATACCCAGCCAAGGCCTAAACAACAGGAAACACTTCCTCCAGACTTGAATATTGGTTTCCAGTCTCCGGGGTCTCCAGTGAGACCATCTACTGGTGTTCTTGTTGATTCCCAGCAGCCAGACCTGGCTTTGCAACTCTGAGTGAGTATAGGTTTTCTGAGGAACCATGCAAATAGGGGGAGCGAGCAGAGGTTACTTTGCTCCTGTCTCGACGATATTGACTTTGTTGAATCTCCCATACCTAAATTGTACCGAACGTTCGAATGCCATTAGTTCGATATGACAGATGATTTGGGTATGATCTCTCATTAACTGGGCTTGCTTGAAAGGAGGAACGATTTAGTCTGGTCAGATGTGTTTGCTTGCGATGGGATGATTCCAGCAGATTTGGGGAAAGAATTCAGCTACTAGTTTCGGGCTTATATTCTATATGAGGATTACTGGCAGGCAGTGGCAAGAGTTATATATGTGGGAGATACATACAACATTTGAAAATTTTGGCAGAAATGAATATTAGCAATTGCTTAGAAGTTAAAGTCTATAGTAAAATGCCTTGTACATTTGTTACCGGTGGATGAGAAATAGTTGTTTAGCTTCTAGTCGTTGATGCTGATGATGCAATGGCAATTCCAGTTGGTACTGCTGATATTATTATGTAAATGAATATTTATAATCTCTGAAATGGAAATTTCTAACGCTATCTTCTCATAATTCTCTAAATTCCTGGAAATGGGGTTTTTACTTCTAATAAGTTGGTAGTTCCACTTTCCAAGCCGATGAGCGTGTCAGTCAAGGATGTTGCTACCAGCTCCCTGACCGTCGTAGATTTCTCAATTTTGTGAAGGCGAAGGTCACAGTACGAGCAAGAAGCATCTCTGTTTATGCAGCGACGACTCATTAGACATGCAGCATTGCCATAAAACTGCAGTATAATTGGTTAGTCTACGAAAGTAAAATTCATAAATTGATGCGCGCTGTTTGTACTCCTACATCAGATTGTAAAGCTTTTTTTTATTATTTTTTTTTAACTGTAAAGAATAAATAATGTATTACATCTGATCACGGCAGTATGCATTCTTCTATGATATCTTTACGTGGACCAACATTTTTAGTTGTAAATAGCGCTCATAAAAATGAGATTTAAAAAGGAAAAAAAAAAAATTCATTCAAGGATCAAGGTGCTGAATAAACAAAGTAAAATGTTAGTTCGCCCTCTCACTTTGCCCATTCATTTTGAATGCTTGTGTATTTATTTATTTTTATTTAATGACTAAGAAAGTAATTTTTAATATATTGATTTTATTTTTTATTTTTTAAAAATATTTAAATATGTTAAAAAAATATAAAAAAAAATGAGAAAAAATATATATCATAGCGATTAAATGGAGCGGTGCTACTCTGCGGTCATAAACAAAGCAGGTTATTATTTTGCTTTACATGCCTAAAATGTAGGCGCATCGTCAAATCATGGTACGTAGCTCAAACCCTTAGGCTGCACCACAGAACAGAAGTTCAAGCATCCTGTTCAGGAATCACAACTAAAGAATACACTGGATCAACCAATTTGACAACAACCGAGACAACAAACAAAATTTCAAAAAAAGACACCTGCTAATTAAGTGGATTTACAACACAAATGAATAGACATGGTTACAAGAGTCATCCGGCTCATTGATCTGCAACGAAATCTTTAGCAAGTCACATGAATAATACAAACCGGCGGATCATGGACTATCAAATCAATCGCTAAAAGCTTTGCTGCCTTCTTCTCATCGCGAGATCAGAGGGGTGAATGAAATCCAAAGGCTTCGCTTTTTCCCGTGAAGTTTCTTCTGATTCCTAAGAACACAAACATCCCCGTCACATATGTATCGTTGTTTGGACTGGCCGGACGGCTCCGAGAAACAGCTGAAAAAGTTTGAGAACAAAGCCATGTCCATGCAGGCTTCGTTCTCAAAGCTCCGACTCTTATCTCCCACAACGTACACACATATATATATATACATACATATAGAAGCAGGCATTTTGGTTGTGCAAATAACCAATTTTTTCCCACCTAAGGGCGGCCTTGTAAAGTCAGCTGGTCAATATTAGTTGGCTCTGATTTTTGACAAACGAAAACTCAAAACTCTTATTTGCCTTGAATTCTTACAATCCGTTGTTGAAAGCAGCAAAACGTGTTGGAACAAGGCACCGGATCGTAGGGCTGGCTAGCTTATCATAACTTATTAGGCGGTCTGGTTGGTGCTAATTCTGTGTTTAGACTTTGAAATCAGTTGAATTGTAAATAATAATATTTTGTGAATCTATTGAGATGAGTTTAACTTCTTAAGATTGAGATAAGTTTTAGCTTTTTAGATTGAAATGTATGAAGTAGATTGAGATGAATTTAATTTTTTTAAATTGAAGTAGTGAATCTCCATCAATGATTAATTTAAGATAAATTAATTTAGTTCAACAACCAAGTCTATTTTAATTGTTATGTTGCACGAGTCTATTTTAATTGTTATGTTTCATGTGCAAAATATTTTCAACCATTTTTTATTTTATATTGAGAGGTCTCATTTGGATAGTGAGATGAGATAATCTGTAAATAATAGTAAAATGATTTGAATTAAGATGTTGAGGTGGTTTTGGAAAAGGAAATAGAAAATGTTGAATACAAATATTATAAAATTAAAATATTATTATAAAATTATTTTTAATATTATTTTTATTTTCGGATTTAAAAAAATTAAATTATTTTTTAGGTTTTGTTTGAAAGTCTAGAAAAGTTGTAATGATTAGGTAATGATTAGATGAAAAAATTAAAAATTTGAAATTGAAAAATATTTATATTTGTGATATTTGAATATTGAGATGAGATGGAATCTATGTTGATCATCACGACGAAACTATCTTGTAGTTGCTGCTGTTGTTGTTTTTTTTTGTTTTTTTGTTTCTTTTTAACAATCAGGACGAAACTATGTAATGCTTACATAAATGGGTCAAAACATGCAACACTAGCCTAATCAATGACTTTCTTCAATTTCTTGTCTTAAATACGTTTTACAACTCATTTAACAATTCAAAAAGATCAGATGAACACAGCATATATAAGATTTATACATACATATCCATAGATAGTACTGTAGACCTTAATATTAAATTAATATTGTAATGTATCTCAAGTTGGCTTAAAAATAATTAATTAAAGGAGAGAAAAAAGAAAAACTTGATCGAACGAGTCTCCCTTCAAACCAAATCTAAAAGAAAAAAGAAAAAAAGAAGTATCAAAATTGTATTATTATTAATATTGTTTTTTTTTTGAGACAATGAAATGGGATGGTGAGTTCTGACCAAGTCACAGCTAGCTAGCATGCTGTCTGGTAGCTTAGAGTAAACCCCGCGCCGTATGTATACATAGTTTTTTTTGTGATCTAGTATTAATAACTTACGCGGTAATACATAAAATATAACTAAAATTTGTTTGATATTAATTTGTTATCTTAATTGTCGGGTAGGCCTTCTAAATATAATCATCTGCTCGCTAACTTCATTCAAATCTTTGATTAGTCGTTTCTAACAACACTAAGGCCAGCATGCAGCACTTCAACTCTCTCTCTCTCTCTCTCTCTCTCTCTCTGCCTACAAATCCGATCAGTCTCCACCATCAACTCATGATAAAGATAATAACTACTTACTAGAAATTTAGACAAGCCTACTTTCTAGGAACTCCTTCAACTTGAATCTAGGCTACATGATTTCAGAATAAGATTAGCATCAATAAAATTGCATAATTTGTGGTAAAAAATATATGAATTTAATTTGGACCGTTTATATTATCATGTTATATATGATGCTCCATTCTGTGATTGTGCGTCTTTTACAGCCTCGTTAATTTTTGGACCAAATTAAAATGGCCGAAAGAGATGCATCCTTAAAGGGAACAAACATCAGTCATGTGTTAAGTCTGAAAAGCCTCTTCTAGTCTATGGCATAGTACAAACGCATTTACTAAGTACTTACAAAGAGCCCACCACCCTGGCAAAACTCCATATGTAACCCCCCCCCTCCCCAAACCCAATATTGCTGGATAAGCGCGTGTTCTAGAGGATAAGGGTATCTTAGAAATTCTAGAACTTGATGATCTATTGTCACTGTTTTCCCAATTGCTAGATGTGTTTTTTTTTTTTTTTCACCACACTCGTGAAAACTGAAAAAGTGAAAAACCAAGGCTGTAATCCGCTCGGCAGCCAGCTGCTTGTGAGCAAATGGGATAGGACAACAGCAAAAAAGTGCTGTAAAGGATAGAACCTAAATCCAAAATGGGTAAACAAAAGCGCCTAAAATGGAAAACCATGAGGTTGGAGAAGTACCCGGAACCGCAATACTAGGTTTCTCTCTCTTTCTCTCAACCTCCCTCTAAATTGCTCTCACTCCCCCACACCACCTTCTCAGCTTTGTGGGTCCCAGTCACAGACAATCTCTCCAATTCCATCTCCATTCTCATCTCGACTCTGCAACCAATACCACCACTCTTGCAGCCTCTCTCTCTCTCTCTCTCTCTCTCTCTCTCTCTCTAAGAACCCAGAAACCCAAGAGCTCACATTCTTACGTCTTCAATCTGAACTGCAATTTCCGTTTCTGGGTTTTCCTTTTTCCTTCTCGTCTTCTTCTTTTATGGTGCAGACAGCCCTCGGAGACCCAGAAAGCACTTTTGAAAGGTGCCATATCCATCTAGTTTTTAGTGCCATATTGTACAAAAGTAGTTAATAAAAAAATAATAAAAAAAGAGAGAAGATTTTGTAAAGCAAAATCCAGAGGGCCCACCCGAATCAGAGGCAGTGCAGCTACAAGCAATAATAGAGTAACTAACCGAGTTATAAGAAAGTAGTGTCCTATAAACGAAGCCGTGTTTGGCCGCTGGGAATCTTAGTTGGTAGGAATGACACCCGGCAGCAACAACAACACACCCGGAGCACAGAACGAGGGAGTTGGGTCCACGGAGTCTAGCGCGGGGGTAGGTGGGGCCGAGGGTAATGGAGGTCATGGAGGAGGGGTCACGCTGAAGAAGGGACCCTGGACGGCGGTGGAGGACGCGATTCTCACGGAGTACGTGAGGAAGCACGGGGAAGGGAACTGGAATGCGGTGCAGAGGAACTCCGGGCTTGCTCGCTGCGGCAAGAGCTGCAGGCTCCGCTGGGCCAACCACCTCAGACCCAATCTCAAGAAGGGTGCCTTCTCCCCCGAGGAGGAGAGGCTCATTCTTCAGCTCCACGCTAAGTACGGCAACAAATGGGCTCGCATGGCTGCTAGGGTACATACAAATTTACCTATATGCACTAGCATGTTTGCCGTTTGGTTAATTGGGTTTTGTTTCTCGCTTCTGCTGTTTCAATGTTTTTGGTTTTCTTTCTCTGTCCATCTTTTAGCTCATCAGTGTTATCTATAACTTGAGTTCTGCACTTTCCTTTTCCATTTCCATTTCCATTGAATTTAACCCTCTTTTAAAATATACGTCGGGCTAGTTCTTGTGGTTTGATAACAAATGTTGTGAGTTTATGAATAGATAATTTGTTGGTAATTATGCCTACAAAACCCCATGCAGTTCAATTAATTTCCTATGCCATATAAAACCGGGCTTTTCCTTTTCCTGTTGTGTTCTCAGAACATATGTTTGGATGTTTTTTTGATGCGTTACAAAACAAAACGTTGCCTGGTTTGTTTTGCATTGACAATGACTCTGTCTCTCTCTTTGCCAGTTACCTGGACGAACAGACAACGAAATCAAGAACTACTGGAACACCAGGGTGAAGCGGCGGCAGCGGCAAGGCCTCCCTCTCTACCCACCTGACATCCAGCCATCATCCCAATCCCAATCCCAATCCTATTCCCAACCCACCACTCCAGCCTCCTCTACCCCTTCAGCCCCATCCACACCCACTAACCCAAACAGTCCGAGCTTCCATTTCCACTCCCACCACCAATATCCTTCTTTAACTCTCTCCCCCACCCCACCACCCCACTCTCCTTCTCACCAACCCCTTTCTCCACAGCCCTTCACCACCGGCACCTCTTTCCCTCTCTTTGACCCCACCACCACCTCCTCCTCCTCGTTCACCTTCCAGCGCCCCCCTCCGATCCTAGGCACCCCTATTCGCTTCAAGCGCTACCGTGACTCCACCGGGTTCTCACTGCCTATTCCGTCAACAACACAGAGTAATAAAGCTCCTCTGGGTCAGCTTGCATTGACCCAGTTGCCTGATATGGCTTCCTTTCAGTTCCCAGTTACTTTTAGCCACAGTTCGCCGCAGTTTCCAAGGACGCAATTAGAACTAGACCAAATGGTGTCGCCGGTCTTTGCTTATTCTGTGAAACAGGAGCTCCCTTCAAACCAATTATCATCCCATCCTTCTCAGGCCGAGATGTCGGAGATTACCATCGATACCAAGGTTAATGCGGCTGCGAGTCAGGGCAGTGGCAATGGGTTGTTGGAGGACTTGTTGGAGGAGGCTCAGGCATTGGCAGCGTCAAGCCACGGTTTGAAGACACAGAGTTTTTTGGAAGAAAAGCGTGTGTTCGAGGGGTTCAAGCTGGGTTCTAGTTCTACTCATTGCTCATCTGGTGACTTCTCTTTCTAATTTGCTTAAACTAGTACTAATAATATATAAGAATCTATGTCTTAGTGAGTTCATTGAATTATTGCATTTTAAGTTATCGTTGAATGCTGTATGATTGTTGTAGGCTATAGAATTTTGATGCACTGTTTCTGTTTTCTACGTGCTCTGTCTCTGGGCTGTGCCAGTGTGTGCGAGCTTAAGATATTTTTAGACATTAATTCCAGTTTTCATGCTTCAGTTGCAATTCCTGTCTGCTAACAATTCTAAGTTACGAATTTAGATTATAGATTCTTTAACTCTAATTTGGGAAATACATGCTGCAATCCTAACTATTCGCTATTATTTTCAAATTGTACCCTAAACTATCAAAATTGTCAATTTGCACCCGAAACTACCACCTCGATTGAGATCAAAAGATCAATGAAATATAGGACATTGCTAGGATCTTGATGGTCAGATCGTGATCTAGGGTGCAAAGTGTAAAAACTGGTAATTTCGGGGTGCAAATTAAAAGACAAAATATACGAAATCTGGACGGTACACAATCTAGTTTTCCCATGTATACTGGAAAAATGTTCAGTGAAATTATACCTAGCTTTCATTTATATTGATTTCCTTTATGCCCCCCCAATCTCACCATTTCACCATCATCATTAGGATAGCCTAAAAATCCCATTCTGTCAAATCTTTTTGAGTTTCTAGGAGTTTTGCAGAAGATGAAGGTAGGTTAGATAAGCAAATATTATTCATATGACTTTAGGCGTACCTGAATTATAGTTGTTGTAATTACTGCTAGTGTTACTAATAGAAGAACACAAGTATGGTGCTGTTTCAATTACAGACACTACAGACACCTGGTTCTATTAAATTGATGTGATCCACATATGAAAAAATCAAATAGATTCAAACCAACTAACTTTACTGAGACATATGAATATTAATAATGCCTCTTGCTTAACATGTTCCTTTTTATACATACAGGAGTGAAACCACAGGAAGAATCAGGGGTTCTGATCAACTCCATGAATGAAGACTTGTCGAAACTGTTCAATGGTATCCCTTCAAACATGCAAGTCCCAGATTGGTACAGTGATAGTGGGGAAATCTCCAATGGCCAATCTTCAGGTGTAACAGATGATAATATTGGGATCGACATGCAACATATAGCTTCATTTTTTCCACTTGGTGCCACAACTGACCACAGTAGAACCCCCGACGCCTGCTCTTGGGACAACTTGCCTGGAATTTGCTAAGATGCAAGTGCATATATGAGTTAATTAATGATTATAATAAATAATGGGGTTTTCTTGTTTTATCTTTCCTTTTATTTTGTTTTGATGGGATTTGTTTTAATAGGTATTATTTCCTTCTTTATTCTGAACTTGGAAGCAGGGGCAGAATGATCGTTTCTATATATCTAAACAATGAATTATCAGCAGGGTTGATGGTTCCTCGAATCCTTCATCTTATGGCTATTAATATAGAGCCAAAGTTAGTGTGTTAGCGGAAGGATTGTTGCACTGTTAATGGAACTCAATTATATGTATTAAGTGTCTAAATTCAGCTGGGGATGTAATCTTTGCCAAATTTGGAGGCCATCAGAACATTAAGGCCCCGTTTGGATAGTAAAAGTGTTTCATCTTATTTCATTTCATTATTATAAATTTTTTAAATTTTTACACAAAATATAATAAACAATTCAATTTTTTCAAATTTTAAAATAATAATAATATTAAAAAAATAATATTTTATTCAACTTTAATCTAAAATCATATCATCTAATCTCACTATTCAAATCAGAGCTAAAAAGAATTTGGATTAGTTAACTTTTTTAGACAAATCATATACCTTTGTAGTACTATAATTAACTACATTCCCTGCGTGAGTGTACAGCTGCCCATCCAAGCTAACTAAACCAAATAAGACTGGTAGCTGCAAATCCAATGGGTTTTTCAGCCTCTCACACTGCTTTCAGGATTCCTATGTGCTAATAAACCATCGAGATTTGAGGCGCCCACTGCAAGCTCTCTGCCATCTGTTTTCCACTGCAAAAAGCTTCATAGTTGTATGATGTATCGATACTCCTACCAAAGGGAAAAACAATTTGGCAAGTCACTGCCGATTGCAAAACTAATTTAAATAGAAAATGTTAGTGGAGTCACTCAAACTTACCGCTCAATCTTATCACTCATGCATTTAAATTTTTTTTTTGTTTAATGGTTAAGAAAGTGACTATTAATATAATTATATATATATTTTTTTCCTTAATGATTAAAAATGTTAAAAAAATACTTAAAATAACATCAAAATAAAAAGAACAAAAATTTTATAACTAGCGGTACGTCGAGCGATAAATATTGGGCGGGCCTGCTAGCATGACCCAATTTAAATATACAGCTAACAACTCCCTCATTACCTTCTCATAATATTGAAACTACCCTGAAATCATGACCTCCTTTAAACACTTAAATCACCAATTATCTTTAAAAACTTAAGTGGAGGAACAATGTCAATAGGTGAATTCACATGTTAAGATTTGAATTCAAGATCACTGCTTTGATATTCTGCTCAATTACTTCCTTTAAACCCAACTCAATTCATCTTAAACCAATTATTGATAAGACCTACTACTTTTTAAATTTTCTATAAAAAAAATTAAACTCATCACAATCTTAAAAAATTAAACCCATCTCGATAAGATCCACAAAATACTTCTATTCACAACTCATAAACTGCAAAACATAAACTGCAAAACATCAAAATGCATTAATGGTGTCTTCAATGTTTCAAATGCTAAAAACGAACAATTTATGATTAGACAGGCTTGGAAACAGAAGTTCAGACACGCAGCAATCCACATCCAAAGGAGACATCAGATGTAATGCGTACTTCTAGAAACTATTTACCGTAGCATTCATCAAAATATTCCGAGGGTTAACTATATAACATTTACTACACAGTATATCCATAGAGTCCGAGCAAGTTTTTAAGAGAAATCCTCAAGTTGGAATGCACCAATTAGAGCTGACAGCAAAGAATATACATAAACTTGATCTGCTTCTTAAAATATAATTCACATATAATTCAGCTAGACAACACTCAGAATGTTCCAAAAGTGTTCTCCCCACTGTAAGTCATGTAAAGAAACCCATCCTCATCTTTGTTTTCCTCGTAAATAGCAGACATCATGGCAGCTGCAATAAAAACAAAACATAAATACATGCAAACTAAGTTAGTACAGAAGCTCTTCACGCTAATTTTAAAGGAGAAATGTCGTTCTTAAGACTAGATTAGTAGATTTGCCATCCTCAGTCACGCCTATAGATATGGCGCATTTTAAGTAGGGGTGGTAATATGTAACATGACCCGTTAACCCAATACGAACACGACATGATAAAAGTGAGTTAAGGTTTAGCTTTAATGAATTCGGATCAAAACGGGTTGATCCGTTAAGACACGATTGCTTAACGGGTTCACTAACGGGTCAACCCGTTATGACCCGTTAAGAAAATTAAATTTATCTTTATACCCTTAGACCTAAAGGGCAAGGAGAACGCTCCACTTTCTTCTTCAAGTTCTAAATTTGTTTAGATCTGTGTTTTGAATTTTTTATTATATTTAGAATTGTAACATTAATATATTTACATTGTATGTTTTGTTTATTATATTTGGGATGTAATTTTAATAATGAATATTATTATAAATTGTGTGGATCATATTTGTTTGGATGGTAATTTTAGACTTGTAGTTAGTTTTTTTTTATTTTTTATAGATATTATTTATATTTAAATATTTATATAAAATCAATTAAGTCAAACGGGTCGTGTCGTATCGTGTCTGTTCAACTCATTAATGTAAATAGGTTGAAACGGAACGGGTCGTGTCGCGTCGTGTCAATTTATTTCTTATTCAGTAACGAGTCATAACGGGTCGTGTCGTGTCAACCCATTATCTTACCGTGTCGTGTTCGGGTTTGGAATTTTGACACGAAATTCTTAAAGGGGTCGTGTTCGTGTTGACCCATTAAGTGTAATGTACATATCTTGACACGACCCGTTAACACGATTTAACACCCTTAATTTTAAGTTACTTTCTATTAGTAGATTTGCCATCCTCAGCCACTTAAAATGCACGATGTCAGCTGATGTGACTGACTGGAGATAGACAAATCTAAAATGAAAAGTACAATTGCTGTATTTCAAGAACACATCTAGTACTAGTAGATCTCACTAAAAAAAAAAAAAGAAGGATTCTCACCAGTTGGTGGCAAGATATTCTTGACAAAGATAAATATGGCCTTCTCAGCACTAAGCTTAATCCTTTTCCGGACCACATATACAAACTGCCCAACAGTCAGATCAGCAGGAACCAGATATCTGCATTCATCAGAGACAAGCTAGACTCACCTTCTACAATGTAAAAACTACATGATATTTCTTTAAGCCTACTTGTAACATTGCATTTTACATAGGATAGACTTATACAACCACCGTAGTTTATGGTCAAATATCAAGTATAGTAACCATCACACAGGAATTTGCTTGAGAGCATAACCTAAATATTTATTTAGACACCCTCAAGTTATATAGCACACCTACTGACAATAGAACAAGACAACAATTGAACTCGATCTACTTCATAGATATGTCTCTCTTCTCAGTGATAAGTGAGCTCTCTTCAACTTATGAACATTTACTGGATGACCTTTACTAGTAATAGCACCAAGCATGCCAACTAGCTTACAGTCAAATAATTCAGAGACAAGAATATCTCGTGTTACTATAGGCTCATTTCCTACAAATGTAAATGAACTAGACGGCCTCAACAGTGCAAGCCTGAGTATAATTTCTGATCACAGACAAAGAAAAGAAAAATAGCATCTCAAATGGAGAGAATTGGCACAGTAATAGACATTAGAAGGTATATTTAACCACCAAACGACATAAAACAGCAAAATATTAAAGTTGGAACTCTAAAAGATGAGTTTTGGGGTTGAGGAGTCCTAGCCTATTTGAAGACATTAATAATCATAATCTAAGCATTACCCAGGCTAGGAATAATTAATGGGAAAAAAATAATAGCCAACTAACTTCTTCTTGTCAATGTTGGGTATCTCACTTCGTTCAGCCTTCTCCACAATAACCTATATAGCACAAGAAAATCCATGAAAATAGTAATTGAAGACAAATATTAGGTGTAAGAGTTCTGCTAGATAGGCAAACACTTAAAAATGAGATACAGACTTCATACCGGTATTCTATCAGGATACTTCTCCCTGATTCGAGCAGATTCTGCCTGCCTCCTTTCTGGAATGCAGACAAAAATGCAACACATTTTAACATGTACACGAGTAAGCTTTGTGGAGAATTTTACAAAACCGATCTACAGAAAGATGTCAGAAAAATTACACACTCCCTTACTAAATGCATGCTAATATATGTAAGAGGCAGAGAGGGTGGCAAAGTATGACGGATAGCTATGAAAAAGGACATTATTTATTTCCATTTGGCAATTTCACGTACTTATTATCTGTCTCCTTAGTTCTTTCCCAGGATACTATTATGGTTCATATATATCTTCTCTGAATTCCCCATTTTTTTAAAACAATAACTCCAATGGCAACATTTTTTTCAGACAAAACATATTTTTAAGTTGGAAATTTCTTAAGGAAGAACTAATTGTGTCACATAATGCAAAAATGAAAGATTGTGGCAGTTCATCTCATTGGCAAGTGCAAGTAACGTAAATTTCCCAAAACTTTGCCTCACTTCTATTTTTTTTTTCATTAAAAGCATAGTATATACTGATATATCTTTTTTCTGATTGTAAAACTTATCCAGGTCTTTCATTGTTTCACACAACCACAGTTAAGATTGAAAGGCATTCCAATTTTGAAAATTTCTCAACACATCTATATAGCGGGTATGTAAGCGTTCTCTATTAAAACAATGACAGATCACCAATCAAACCCACCAATCCCCAACATCGCAATCTGTTATAAGATCAAACGGAGAAAGGACAAGAATTAAAAACAACAAACTTTGCTACAAAATTAAATTTTTAGAAAATCGCGTGAGAAAGGCAATCATGGATGATGGAACTAATACCAGATCAAAGCAAATATATACTTCAACCTATTCATCCATGTTAGCACAAACCATCTTTTAATCAAACAACACCAATATATGGTCCCACAAGTATAGATAGCTATGATCCACGAGTTCCATTAATTAACGATTCAGATGATAAAACAGGCACTTCTTCTAAATTACAATTTCAAAGTACCAACTACCAAAAACACAGATCATGTTTAACTATGTACACACACAAGAAGGGGGAAAATAAAACGCGTTTCGAATAGACGCAAAAACAATAAGCAAATTGGGAATTATTATAGATATTACAATATAGTACGTATTTCCACCCATAAGCAATATGACCTTAATCAAATTAAAAACCCAGATCGTAAAACTCGGAGTTTCAAAAGATCAACTACAATTGTATTAAAAACCAGTCAAAACACAAACACACGAACACACAGAGAGAGGGGGGGAGCGGGAGAGAACCGAGGGGATGTTCGAGCTTGAAGGAGCTTTTAGCCATGGCTTGGAACTCTCTCTCTCTCTCTCTCTGTGCTACTGCTTTGATGACACTAGTTAATCACAAAAATGAAGACTGAAGTGGAGAAATGAGTTAGGGTATGGGCAACGTATGCAAAAAGAAAGGAATGTGTGGCGTCCGGATTTGGACGATGAATTGGATTTTTCGGCTCGTTTGTTTTTCACATGAGATGAGTCGGGATAAATTAAAATTAAAATTAGAAGATTTAATAAAGTATTATTAAAATATATTTTTTAATATTATTTTTATTTTAAAATTTAAAAAAATTAAATTATTTATTTTATTTTATATTAAAAGTTAAAAAAATTATAATAATTAGATGAGATAAGATGTTTTTAAAAACAAACGAGTTTTCACCGATAGACGATCTTCTATTAATTATTAATTACTATTTGGCAACTGATATTCAATAATGCACGCATTACATCCTCATTAGCTTGGCCAAATGTGGAAGTGGGTTAAAATTTGTATAATTGATATAAAAACCATTCCATATTAAATTGGGTAAATCTAAAATAATTTAGACTCTTGCTACAGTGATTGGTCAAATATGGAGAACCACAATTGATTCACTAAATATTAAAATATTAATTTCTCACTCCAAACAAAAATACTATTTAGTTTGGAATTAAAAAATTTAGATAGAATTTTAAATGAGTTTAATCAAATATTTTTTTTATTAGCATTAAATGACTTTTGAAAATATGATTTTTTTTAATATTAATTTAATTAGAATATAATTATTATTAATATTTAATTGGTAGAGATATAAAATGTGATAAAAATAAATTAAATAAAAAAATTATTAAATTAATAATATTTTATTATTATATAGAGAGTGAATTGATAATCCAATGTGAATGTTGAATTTAAATAAAATAGGTAAATATAAAAAAATGTGATATTGATTAAATTTTAAAAATGAATTTGATTAAACCAATAAAAATGCTGTTAGGTGGAAGAGCTAAATATGTGAAAAATAAAATAGGTTTTTTTTTTTTTTTTTTGGGTAAATCTTTTCAACACCAACTGAATAAAGACTATTGAAAGAATTGTACTCATAACTCCTACTTAAATTAAAAAAATTCTAAATTCTCATTAGTTTTCCACGCGTATTTACATATAGAAAGATTCTAAAAAGTAATGTTATTTATTTTCCACGAGTCGTCTGCCACTAATATACTAAATGATATATATTAGTCCTAAGAAATATAAAATCTGAAAATGAAATTATAATCTTTAATGCATATAGGTATTTTTTATGATGATACGTAAGCATTATATTGATAATGCTAGATACAAGTTTTTAACGTGCAAGTCTCGTATAAATTTCTTTTTTTATAAAAAACAAATAAATTTGACAAAGAAAAAATTACTATTGAGTCTATTTTTTAAAAGTCCTATACAACACTTACTTGTATAAATTATCACTCGATTTAAAATTATTAGTTTGTAGTTCTAGGGATGATACTCACATATGTGGGGACATGGTCAAGTTGTCAACCCTTCCCTGCACCTCGCTCCCAGTAGGTGGGGGTGGGGGCGGACATTCCATCCACCACACCTATTTGTCCACTTCAAGGGTACTATTAAAATTATTTCTGGATTTAAAAAAATATTTTTAGACCCAAATTATTATATAATTTAAGTTGTAAATTAAAATTTGTATATATAACAATAATTTAAAAACTAATAAAATAATTATATGTTATTAGTTTTAAAATTTGTTAGACTTATTTACAATATTGTATTGTATTGACTTCTTAAATCAACTTTTATATAGGAAGTCAATGCAATATAATCTTGTGAGTAAGTCTAATAAATTATAATATATATTTATGAGTAATGCTATATATTACATTTTCATATTATTTTGATCATATTAAATAGTATGTGGCTCATTTATCATTATTAGATAATAAAAAAATATGAAATAAATGATTATTTAATAGTGATAAATATGTCTCATCTTACTCCATAGGATAAAAATAAAATGATAATATAATGTATAAATTTTTCTATATTTATATATATACAATTTATATCCCCGCCCACGCTAAGGGGCTAGATGCGAGGCGGGGGTAGTGGCCACCCGCATCAGACAGATAGGGGCGGCCTCCCGACCCAGCCCTAGCTTGTACAACCGTACAGAAACCATGATAAAGTTTGGTTCTCTCCACGTAAAAAGCATGCGAATCATTAAAGAAAGGCACAAAGCACGTGTACACGCTGTCGCTTCAGGAGGAGAAAAGAAAAATGGAAAAGAAAAGGAGGAAGCCTTGTTCTCTTGTGTTCATGCAAAGTAGAAGGCTTGAGCTTAGATGGGCTAACTTTTATTGGGCTTTTCTTAGAAGATCAGAAGTTATTAATCCGTCCAATTAGAATTTATTTATGGGTGCGGCTACAATGCCGCCCCATGTTGACCGCTGGGCGTACCGCCCAGCGTAACTTTTTTTTTTTTTTTTTTTTCCTTTTTTCTTTTCATATTTTTTTAATACATTTAAATATATTTAAAAAAAATAAAAAAAATACAAATACATTTAAAATCACTTCCTTAATCACTAAGTAAAAAAAAAAAAGAAAAAAAAAAAGAAAAAGGACAAGCGGTCAAATAAAGTGGGCAAAGTGGGGAGGCAAAGTAGTGTTTTCCTTTATTTATACCATATCCAAGGTGTATCATATTGCCATAGAAATGATAATAAGAGATAATCACTTAATAAGTCCTAATGTCTATAATAAAATTATGGAGAGAGAGAGAGAGGTTGCAAAGTGCTGTCTTTTGGTTTGCTAGGTGAGATGGACCATGGAAGATTTCTGAAGCAAACCCATTCCCACCCTTTTTCTTCCTTTTTGAAAAGGGTTGTGTTAGGTTGAAAGCATCTACTTCTTGCCACGATTCAAGCTATGAACACGAAACTTATTGAGTGCACTTTCTGAAACTTATTGTGTTGGCTTGGTGTGGGCTAGGCTTCATCAAGTCTGGGTTGGGCTTTAGCCCAGGTGTTACATAGCTGACGGTTGGTATTGGCGAACAGCGAAGTGACGACGGCTTGGAAGACGAAGGGACGTGACAGTCTTGGGAAGGCAAACGAATTGACATGATAACGTCAACAACCGCCAGGTGGACGCATGGATGACACAATTCGCAGGGAAACCAAGGCGTTGAATGATCGTTCCAAGCATATCGAAGCGTCTCCTGAAAGTCACGTAGACCAGTCAATAATGATACGGGTACGTGTGAAGACCCCGAGCATGCTAGTGACCTTAGGGAACCCAGACAGTACAACGCAATAAATAAAAGGGAGTAATGAGCAAGTGTGTGGTAAGCACTCACCAACCCAAAGGTCAGGAGGTCGGGAAGACGACAGGACATAGAAATCCACGTGCATTAATGATGGGATAAGGAAGGATCTTTTAAAATTTTCATCGCACAAGTGTGCTAAGAATTCGCGAGGTACTGTGAGGGGAGAAATCCCTAGGGGCCGAACAAGGGCCCCGACCCACGTATAATGTTTGGGATTGGCCGAGATAGCCCAGGAGTCCCAAGAGGAAGGACACAATGCAAAGGTCCTGACAAAAGGACAGGCGACTGTGCAACCTGGCACCACATCTGACCAATTGACAGAGATGCCCTCTACCCTGACACAACAGGACAACTTGAGCTGGCCTACCCGTCCCTGACATAACTGTCTGGACGGCACAGGAGTAGGAGCAAGCCTGTCTAGGGCCACACCACATTTAATGGAGTAGGAGTGAGCATGCCATGATAGGACCACTCCGCAATCAATGCGTCCCGGGGGTCAACGCGCAATGGCGTGCCCCCTGGGTGTCAGCAGCAACCTTGGATAGGTCTGGTAGGTCTGTTGGGAAGCAAGAGTTTGGCAAATACATGTGATCTCGGTATGGAGCTGCACATCGGTCACCATCATCTAAGGGCCCACCCTTGACCATGTATAAATACCCCTCTCTCTCTGCCTAGATGAGGGTTACTACTTACGCACTTGAATACTTTTCTACTTATTCCCTCTAGTTCTTATTTTCTCTCTTCATCATCAACCTTGATCTAACTTAGGCGTCGAAGATATTACGGCCCTCGGGATCCCCCATTTCTCCTCCTTCCAAGAAAGAGGCCAGCCCCATGAGTGTGGAGTTGCCTAGGCCCGCGAAACATGACATCAACAAATCTCATCCCGAAATTCTCAATCTCATCTCATCTCATATAATTCCTAAACATAATTTAAATACAAAATTTTCAAACTTAACATTACAACTTTTTCAAACTAATTGTTACAATGTTTTCAAACTTTCAAACAAAAAATAAAAAACAATTCAACTTTTTCAAATCTTTAAACAAAAATAATATTATAAAACTATATTTTAACAATATTAACTTATATGAGAACATAAACAGTAGCATTCGTGGTGGTGAAGATAAACAAAGACGAATCTAACTTAGAGGGCCGAAAACCTAACTCTAACAGTTTATTGCTCAGTTTTGAAAACCAAGCTCTAGGAGTTTGTTTTAAACCATAAATGGACTTTCGCAATTTACAAATATGAGTAGGAAAGTTAGAATCAACAAACCCAGTTGGTTGAACCATGTACACGTCCTCCTCCAAGTCCCTTTGTAGAAATAGACATATTCATCTGAGACAACGTACGTACGTAGATACAAGCAATTCACAATCAAAACAAATACTAATGTTTTTGAAACATATAATATAGTCAAACATAATATTTCATGTTTTATATATATATATATATATGTTTGTTTGTTTTTTTGCTTAATTTCTCTGAATATAAGAACTATGATGCTTACTGCTTCTATTGAATAGTGGACATGATACGATTTTCTTCACCTAGGTTTTGCTCCATTTCAGTGTAAACGTCTAGGAGTGCCTGGTAACTCATTTTCATGTACTTTTTGGTGCACTTTCTGCAATAGGTTGAAATCCAACTTTGCAAACTTAAGAAGAACTTTATCATGTGAAGCGTCTTCTTGGTATACAGAAAAGTAATGCCTTGCCTCTAGCCTTTGTAGTTCTTTCTCGATAGGCTGTTTCAAGGCATGGGTTACTTGTGCTGCTAGAGGCCCGCTTAATTGGGATGCTACAGACTCAAGATGTGTGGTAGTGAAGACAAGAGCCTCATGCAATATATCTTCACCTTTTACTCGGAGATGTGTGGCTTTATACAGCTTAAAATTCCTATTCAAATACTCAGTTGCCAAACAAGCATATTTATGTTCAAACAAATTAATTTCGTTTGAATTGAGATTTTTCTAGTTCGAACAAAGTATGTTTGATTCGAATGAGTTATTTCAATTCAGTTCAACATACTATAATTATTTAATAATATAATTACACAATTATTTTAATTATATTCTCACCTTTATTGTGGTTAAATAGTATATTAATGGCAACTAGCAAAAGAAAACGTGGGAGGGATCAGACCAGCCAAAGTAGTGGAATAACTCATGCTTAGGAGACGAGGCCTATACTTGTTGAGCAAGAGATCATTCTGGATGACTTTTGCGATCTTGCATGGGAGGGACGAAGCGTACTATCCATCATCACCGACTAGGGATGGACACCGATTTGTAACGCCCCGTCCCCGAGGGTCCGGAGAGTTAACTCATGTTTCCTGATAATTAACTCCAACACTGCTAATATACTTCCAAAAGCTCCAAATCAAACGTTAACTCTTCAAATTTAATTAACTATACAAACTCATATGTCAAATCCTCAATACAGTAACCATAAAAAAATATCAACTTCTCTACATGTTACTTAAACTCACATTTCAACAATACAATTAACAAAAATCACCAATACTCATCGAAAACTTTCTATTCTTAATCCTCTATTCTTAAGTCATCTCACCCAATGCTTCATAGTCTTGATCCTCAACTGAAAAATTCAAAATCATCTGAAAATATTTTGAAGATAAAGGGGGTGAGTTATTAACAACTCAGTAAGCAGAGAATATATACTAGTATACAAACATGAGCATTTACAGAATTCAGAATGCAGAACAAAACATTTTTTTTTTAATTTTCAGAATGCAGAGTTAGAACATATTATCAAAAATATCAGAGCGAAAGTTTAAAAATATTCTTGTTCAAAATTCAATTGGCACAACATAACTGAAACATCATATCAGAACAGAATTCCATGTTTAACCCCCGTGGTAGGGTTGTGCAAGTCCTGGCAGCCAAACGAGTAGAAACAGAATGTAAATCTTCCCCTTATCATTCTCAGAGCCCCGAGCGTGCACATAAGAAAGACCACTCAACAAATCACTTTATTTCTAAAGTGGGTGCACCAAAAATAGAAAAGTTGGTACCAATCCAAACAGAGGCCATAGTTTTACACCCGTGGTAAGGTCAGAACAGAAACAGAATTTCATGCCTGAGATTTCAGAAATCACATTTTATCATATCAAAATATAAAACATTTTCAGAACAGAACAGAATCATATCACAAAAATATAATTTATGCACAAAATTTCATATTCGCTTTCTTTTGCATAGCTCGGAAGTAAAATGTCAAAATAAGCTCATGTCTACACTAGTCATGACAAAAAATATTTTATTCTTATACAGAATTTCATGAATAGTGCAGAATAAATAACTGAGATCGTTTTCAAAATTTCCTTTCATAACAAAACATGCACATTTTCAAAATTGACCTCAGTCTATTTAATTTTTATACAAAGTCTAGCATAAGAATCCCACTTACCTGGACGACTTAGCTTTTCAGAATTTTCCTCAAAAATGTCGAGTCGACTATAAATCGTCACCTATAAAAATAATCACATAATTTTCGTAAGTTTCCAATCAATCACGTATTTCGATATTTAAGCCTAAGATTCTAAAATAACATATTTTAATTCCTCAAAACTTAAAACCCTCATAATCTCAAAATATATCATCACTTTCTAAAATCATCAATATCGATCATAACCAATGTCAAATTCAAAACACCAATATTTAAACCCGAAACAACCAACAAATCTCACAGCATAAACCAATCACACAGACAACTCCATCATCCAATCCAACCGACGCCCTTACTCCTCGGACTCAGTCCGGCACAACCAATCAATTCACAGTAAAAAGGAGTTAGCATAAAAACAAATACATTTAAATCTCAAACTTCTTTGGAAAAATACTTACAACGCTATAATATAATTTTCAAAAGATCACGACGGTGTTAGAAACACAACAATGTAACAGTGTAAAAATGGACAAAGGTCGTGGGTTTCAAAAATCTACTTTTGAACAGGGACAAACTAAGACTCGAGATTACAAGGGAAGAGTTTAAGGATATTGGTGAAACTAATGGTGGTGGTGGTTGGCCGTGGGTGGCGGCATGGGAGGTGTTTGGAGGCCAAAATGCTCAAAACGAAAATGTTGATGGTGGGGCTCCATCGGTGGCGGATCGGAGCTGAGGATGAGTGGGTTAGGTTACTAGGAGGTCAATGATGATGTGGTGAAAAGATAGTGTCCGGTGGTGATGCGACGGTGGGTCTCCGATGCCAAAGTTAGTAAGTATTATTGAAAGTTTGTAAATAAGTGAAAAAGTTTAGGGGTTAGAAAGAGTATTCTCGTACCTGGGACCTGCTATTTATACCATAAGCAGATCGTGTTTGCCCCCATGGAGTCCTCGTCTTTGTATTGTTCCTTGTGTCAGAGTCTTTTAATGCGACACGGCTCTACGATGGTGTCATTAATATGGCGTGTAGCTCGGATAGTGGTGCCATTAATGCATCGTGGTTTTCCAATTTCCCAATCCCAGACAGTATCCTTGGTAATCCGTTGATATCTTTCCTATTAGATGATCGAGGGCTCCCCGCCCATTATGCCTACCATGTAGACAAGCACTTAAGAGCTAAACACTACTCGAGGGGCTTTCAGATGGACGAGTCTCATCCCCTACAACACACTCCTTCCTGCAGGTTGCGTCTAGAGGACCCTACCCATGGGTTGGGTTGGAGACTTTGTTTATTCTGGGCTGGACCTTTGGTCTTCATTCCCTTGGATTTCATTCACAGGCCTGCTGGGTCTAGATGGGGGGAAAATCCCTTTACACTAACAATATGCTAATTAGACTGTGTTTGGTAATTAAGTGAAGGTTGTTTGAGATTACTTCACTACTTTGCATAAAGAGTTTATTACTATTTATAAATTATTTACTACTTTTTACTATTATTCACGAATTTTTTTATTACTATTCACATATCATCGGAGATCACTTTAGCATCTAAATGTAACCTAAAAGATTAAAAGCTAACGAAAAGTGGATTTAAGGTTTCATGTCAGGATCACAACGTAACAAAAATGTATTCAAACCATGCTAACAAAATATAAATGAACATCAATGAAGATTTATAGGCTCTGTTTGGTTACTCAGCCAAGCTCAGTGCAGTTCACTTTTAGACTTCTTCTACCATCCAAACAACAACTTGAGCTGCATCCGAGACTGAGTTAAGTGAGTTTGCATTGTAGATTGATTTAATGCTCCTACCAAATACCAAAGATGCCGCCCAAACTGTCAAAGTGATAGCTGCAATAAAAAAGCAAGATTTTGTCCATTTTGCCTTTACTTTACTCCATCTAGTTGGCTGCAAGTGGACCCCACTCGAAAGTTTTTTGCCCTTTTGAGCAGTTGACATCGTCTGACTTTTAAATATGAATAGTAGAAATTAATGATGAGACCCATTTATTTTATAACTTCCCATAAATATATCTAAACTTATCTTAACATCCAAACACACTTAAATCTATCTTAAGTGGACCTCACAAAACTCACTCAATTATCTCAATTCATTACTATTCATAAAAAATTTATCTCAACTCAGTTTAATATCCAAACGCAACCTTAGTAAAGGTTGAGAGAGATGAAGATTGAAGCCAAGCACATGGTCAGCTGCATAAGCATCTTTTTCATGATTATAAACTGTTAATTTTTATAAAAAAAAAACTGTTAATTTTTCTTCAATCACGTGCAGCTAGCGTGAGTAATCGGGATTGGGTGCTGAGAATCGGAGAGTTTTTAGGGTTGCACTTGCATGTAATTAAGTTGGGCTAGCCAGAAGCCTAGTTAGCCAATTTTTATACAAGTTATGATAATAGTAAAGCCATAATAATATATTTGCAACTCGAATCGATCACTTTATTCAACTTGAGTATGAACAACTACTAAAACTATCATGTCATCAGAATATATATAGCAGTCGAGCAACAGCTAGGGCCGTTTTCCTTTTCTTTATTAACACGTAAATGTAATCCTATCAACTATTCCTTAATGTGATCGATAGCTAGACACCAATGCAGAGGTCGTCGATGCAACTTATAAGGGCACAGGATCCACCATTAAAGACGCTACATAATCTTTGAGCACAATTCCAACTGTGTAGCCATCATCGTCCCTGTAAACGACTTCACTGACACGTGCAAGGTTGAGAACTCGCATGAGAATTGGCATGGAGACTTCGATTGGGTAGAGGCACTCTTTGTTTATATCCTCCCATGCATCTGTCACTTGTTTCCTCAATTCATGGACTGCTTCTTCCTCTGTAACACCGTGCTGTGTCATGTAGCATTCAACAGCCGAAGTAACGTGCCCTCTCTTTTGCTCAAACTGCAAGCATTATTGTTGAAGAATCGTCTATATATGTTAGTATAATTAATTAATAGGACGATTTTATAAATTATTATTATAAAGAACTAAAAGAAGAGAAATAATTAAACCTTGTGTGACACGATGTCATTTAGGAGTCGGGCAACCACTGTTGAAGCCGTGACCACTTTAGGGTCACTGGACAACCATTCGAAGGAATCCTTTGTGACAAGTTCTCCCATTCCGACTAAGGATGTGATTGCTAACATTGGGTAGCCAGAAGAACGAAGAGTAGGGGGCATATATTCGTCCATTGTTGGTATGTATTTCTGGTGGAACCATTTGGCTTCATGGTGGTATGCCCTAACTTGATTCTTCATCTGAGACAGCGTACGTACGTAGATACAAGCAATTCACAATCAGAACAAATACTAATGTTTTTGAAACATATAATATAGTAAAACATAATATTTTCTGTTATATATATATATGTTTGTTTGTTTTTTTGCTTAATTTCTCTGAATATAAAAACTATGATGCTTACTGCTTCTATTGCATATTGGACACGATACGATTTTTCTTCACCTAGGTTTTGCTCCATTTCAGTGTAAACGTCTAGGAGTGCCTGGTAACTCATTTTCATGTACTCCGGGAGTTTATCTGCGGCACTCATATCCCACCTATAAAATTGGTAGTTTCTCCAGTTAATAAAAAAAATATAAAGAATAAATGCAAATTTGATCAGGATGTGTCTTTAATCTCAACCTCTCGATTGCTTCAGTAAAGAGGTCAAGTTCTTCAATTGTACCATACACATCATAGATATCATCAATAACAGAGGTCATGGAGATCACTTTGGATAGCATCCTCCTAGCAAAGCAATATTGGGGCTCAAAGTACACTCCCAATATCCAAAAATAGCACTCAACCACCCTGTCTCTGATAAAGGGTAGCTTCCTTGGAAAGTCCAAGTCTTTCCACCAACTGTAAAACATAATTTAAAAGAATCATTCTATCAATTACCTACAATTATCATATCATCATGCACAAGCTACTAGCTTACTCACAGTACTTGCAAGCACTCTAAGATGGAGCGTAATAACTGACCTGGCAATGCCAGAAAGTTCTTTCTGGTGCATTTTCTGCAATAGGTTGAAATCCAACTTTGCAAACTTAAGAAGAACTTTATCATGTGAAGCGTCTTCTTGGTATACAGAAAATTAATGCCTTGCCTCTAGCCTTTGTAGTCCTTTCCAGATAGGTTGTTTCAAGGCATGGGTTACTTGTGCTGCTAGAGGCCCACTTAATTGGGATGCTACAGACTCAAGATGTGTGGTAGTGAAGACAAGAGCCTCACCCAATATATCTTCACCTTTTACTCGGAGATGTGTGGCTTCATACAAGCTTAAAATTCCTTTCACATCATTGCAAAGCGATCCCTTAAAATTCCCTTTGTTGTCCTTGAACTTGTTGAACAGATCTGCCTCACAATATTCCAATGACATCAAATGAGTCACCCCATGGAAGGAGATTAATACATATGATATGTGTTAAAATAGTACTGTTAGGCACTTTTTAATCCCATAAACGTGAAATGGGTTCTGTCTTTTACTTTTAAAACGTTTAATTAGTTGATTATGTTTCCCTTGAAAAAGTATTCTGCAAACCTATAGAAAGGAATTGAAGCAAGCAAGCATTTTTTACCGCATGGAACGTAATAGCCGTTTTGTCTAAGTAGTCGAAACAGCAGGGCAACAGTGTAGAGGTCATCATAATATTCAGGGTCATCACTTTCATGAGTCTTCTGCAGTTGTTGCATAATTGCTTGAATCTCATTATCAAAATGGTAAGACACGCCTAAGCGCTGAATTGCATCAACCAAGTTCAGTTTTTGTGAAGGCTTCTCAACCGTAGCCGTGAGCATCGTCCTCACATTTTCCTTCAATTCCTCAATTTGTTGCCTCATTTTCACATCAGTTTCCTGTACGAGCAAAAAGTATATATGCACTGTGACTCGTCCATTGAGTAATATCATACTTTCAAGATAAATATTATCCCTTGAAAAGTAAGGGCTTATAAGCTAGCGTTAGTTACACTGCGAAATGCAAGAGTAGTGTTTGATTAACAAGAGTTCAAACACATGATGATGTAGTAATTAATGTAAACACGATACATATCAAGATTTAATTACCAGGAATTCAGAAGCATATGAGAGGAAATGGTCACCCCAAATGCTGGGTTGAAAATTTGCTGAACGACGGTTAATTTCTGGCGTAACATGATTCTGAGCTGTTGGAGCAGCTACTGCTGAAACTTGAAGAGACATTTTAGAAGTTAATTGGCACCGTACGAAGTATTGGAGATGGGGTTGCTAAATGGCACTTAACTCTAGTGCTTTCAGTTCCAGTATGAGATAAACAGATTGCGGGTTCAGGTATTTATAGATAAAAGATTAGTGCTGTAAACGACGAATGGAATAATGGCTTTAATTAACCTGTATCGCACGTTTTAATAAAATTTATATTGATAATTATACGCAAACGCGCGGTTTGAATAAATATCTCGCCAGCACCTTTGAATTTCTGGGCCGGGAATCAAATTGATGCTACGTACGAGAACAGATACTTTTTGGTAGCTTTTTCGTGGACACCGATCGAATACGGACTACTCCTCCAAGTAAAAATTACCCCACGGCTATTTTCCAGGGTATTAGGTACGAAATAGCCTGGGAAAAGTATTTTTTCTTTAGTGACCGAGCATTACTTCCCCCTAGCTGCACTAACAATCTTGATCACTTCTAGTATGACACGTAAAATTAAAATCTTGATTCCAACTCTCTTTGTTTGTGATTAATTTCACGTCATTATAAAAAAAATTATTTATTTACATCTAATTATTTTCAATGAAGTAATTATTTCTATTTAAAATAAATATTTTTATTATAAATAATCGTTTTCATCGCAAAAAAAATAAAATACCCCTTTTTTCTGTTGTACATCATCAAACTTAACCTTTCCACTACTCGTGCCTCCTGCATGCGGACTTTACAAATGCGCATTAGTTTGTAAAACTCATGCTCAAACTGTTCACTTACGACCCTGTCCTGCCTGCCTGCCTGCCTGCCTGCCTGCAGATAACGTATAATAGTATAGATACGGTGTTGGAAAAATCTAACAAGGATCAATATTTGGAGTTAATTGCACATGTTTTGACCTGATAACGTACTTATGTCAGGGCGGAGAAAACTAGCATGTGTGTTCGTAATAATTATGTTTTGAATGGAAAAATGGTATAAATAAACAGCCACTTGAATGCGGACTTTCCTCCGGTCTAGCTGCGTACTTTCCAGATTTGGTAGAAATTAGGAGTGTAATCGATCCGGTCTGGTCCAGTTTTAGATAAAATTTAGGATCAAATCAGTATGTACTGGTTTTATATTTTTCAAAACCGATTACGCACCGGTTACCCTCCTAAACCTGTACTTCCAGTTTTACCGGTTTCTGGTCCGGTCCAGTCCAGTTTTCTGATTTTTTTAAAATATAAATTTCACAATTTGTCATTAAAAATTTGTTTATAAAAAAAAAAATTAATTTAAAAAAAACTGTTTTATACTTTTATTAATATATTAGACTATATAATAGTATTAATATTAGACTATTAGTATAGTTATAAGTTATATATTAGTATTAGTTATAAACTTTTAGTGATTTAGTATTAACATTTTATATAATAATTTATAAATTATAATAAGAAATTATTTCATATATGAATATATATGTTATATATAAAATTTCACATAAAAATTTATAATTATACATTATATATAAAACTTATATATATTAATATTTAATATATATAAAATATTTTGTATAAAACTTATATATAAAAATATTATTTTTTATTTTTTTTAATCAACCGGTCCGGTCCGGTCCAAAAAATTCCAGAACCGGAACCGGACCAGAACCGACTGGTTTTTACGTTTTAAAAACCGGTTCCGGACCGGACCGGTTCAAAACCGGTAAAACCGGTCCGATTCGGTTCGGTCCGGTCTGGTTTTTCGGTTTGAATTTACACCCCTAGTAGAAATGACGAGGCTTTAATTCTTAATCATTTCTATTGATTAAAATCAAGGATACGTAGTT
This sequence comes from Juglans regia, assembly GCF_001411555.2. Lineage (NCBI taxonomy): Eukaryota > Viridiplantae > Streptophyta > Magnoliopsida > Fagales > Juglandaceae > Juglans > Juglans regia. Next base: position 36,219,387 of record NC_049902.1, on the reverse strand, counting down.
GATTTCATTTTTTTGTTCAGGTTTGAGTCGAGTCAGCCATGACTATTTGGTGTGTTCTCGTTCGAACACTCAATTGCCAAACAAACATATTTATGTTCAAACAAATTAATTTCATTTGAATAGAGATTTTTCTAGTTCGAACTATGAAGTTCCATTACAGATGGTTAGTTCGAACATAATATGTTTGGTTCGAACGAGTTATTTCAATTTAGTTCAATATACTATCATTCTTTAATAATATAATTACACAATTATTTTAATTATATTTTTACTTTTCTTATGATTAAATAGTATACTAATGGCAACTAGCGAAATAAAACATGAGAGAGATCAGACCGGCCAAAGTAGTAGAACAACTCGTGCTCAGGAGACGAGGTCTATACTCGTTAAGCAGGAAATCATTTTGGATGACTTTTGCGATCTTGCATGGGAGGGACGGAGCATACAGTCCATTATCACTGACTGGGGATGGACACTGATCTATCGGTAGAGGGGGATTGCATATCCAGAGGTAGTCTGTGAGTTTTACCGTGCCATGGTAGAGCATGACGCTGATGCTATGTGCTACACCCTAGCGGTCCGTGGAGTGACTATTACTTTCTCTCCCCGTACTATTGCTGAGTGTCTTGATCTTCTGCTCGTGGCCAGCGCATATCTTGCAGCAGCTGCAGTAGCTACACCGGGAGCAGCGGCTACACCATCGGATTCAGACACACCGACCATATGCTCATCGCTAGTGCCGAATGTAGAGCCGGATGCTAGTTCGGATGATAGTGAGGACGATGATCTACTTGATGATGGTCTCACAAAAGATCAGGTCCGTCAGCTAGTGCGAGACCCTTTGGCTCTTCCATATGATGGGAGCAAGGTGATCCGACAGACTGATTGTATAGCCTTTTTCAAAATGCTTAATTTGACTGTTGGGTATAACATCGATCCAAAAAAAAATACTGATTTCGAGATTGAGCGAGCCATATTTTTGTTGCGGATAGCAAGTGGGGAGTCGATTGATCTGGCATTGTATTTCTTCATCCACATTCGATCGGAGTCACACTATTCCAGTGGAGGTAGTCTACCATTTGCACTGTTGATATCTAACCTCCTACTTCGCTAGGGAGTTACAGTGTCTGGGATTGAGTGGAGATCTCCACAGATGGGGCCCCTTAATAAGATAACATTCAGTAAGAGGAAGGGGCACTTGCGAAAGACTACAGCAGAAAAACCTAGTGGCACGCCGACCAATCCAGCTTCTAGTAGTACTTCCAGCAATGAGAGACAGTCTGTTGTGACTACTTTGGATCAAGTACGAGCTTTGTTTGTGGAGTTCATTGAGTCCATCATGGAGAAACTTAGAGATCAAGATGGACGCATTAAAATATTACAAGAGGATTTTGATCTACTTAGCAAATAGATCGTTTTAGTTATTATTTTACTTTTTTATGTTGTATCGAACATTATATATTTGGGATGTTAATGTATAGTTTTTATTTTTAGTATTTGCTACCTTGTTTATTTTTTTTATTTTACTTACCGTTCATAATAATATAAAACATGAAATTATCCTTAAAGTTATATTTATATAAATTTAACATAAAAGAAATCACTATCAAAATTTGAGATTAATTACATAAAATTAATTTATGAATTTATAAATATTTTAACTCATCGTAAATAATAATATATAATATATACACATTTTTTATATTTTGAAAATGCTAAAAATTAATCAAAAACATATTTATTACTTTAAGGGAAAAATATATACACAAATTAATGATGATAAACAATTTTTATATAATTTCCAACCAAATTAGTCTTTTGAATGAATAAATGTGCTGTTTGAACTGGTTCGAATGATTTTTTTATTTTTTTGTTTGAATGGTCCCGCAACCTTGCCGCCATATTTTTCAACCAAATCTCTTCTGTTCGAACACATAAATGTAAGTTTGAACGGTTAAGAACTTTTCCTAGAAAAAATAAATTAATTTCCCGTCAAGATTATTATTTAAACAAATTATATACTGTTTGAACATATATTAATTCCATGTTCGAATCTATTTTGTCATGTTCAAACGGTTTTGCATTTTTGAGACGATCTTATTCATCACAAAATATCTAGTTCGAATGGGCTTTTATCCGTTTGAATGAATTTACAAACTCAGCCAAGTTTTAATTTCATCTCCAGTTAATTACTTTTAGAGATGAAATTTAATTTGTCCTTAACATATTTCGTCCCTAACAGTGAAATTTCTTATAGTGTGCATTTAGTTTAAAATATGGAGTATTTTGATCATTTCGTACGTATTATGATCTTTATCGGAGCAATACTCATGTTGGGATCATTTGATCATGACATTCCTAGCTAGTTTGATTAGAGATCTCATTTGGGCTCGATTTGTCTATTGTGCCACATAACCTATTTGGGGAAAGAGTAATGCTGGGCATCAGCCTACATCCGCAGCACACCCTTCAGAAATTTTTTATTTTTTATTTTTTTCTTCAACTCAACACGGTGTGTTGAGGATGTTAGGCTGCAGCAAATATTTTTCCTTGGGAAAAAATGGACCACACACACACACACACACTCTCTCTCTCTCTCTCTCTCTCTTGCCTATATATTTTTATTTAAATTTTTTTTTATTGCAAACATTGCACTTTGTATTCATTAACAACTGCAAATTACATCATAGATTCAGACCAAACAATTTGAGAGATACATTCAGGGAATGAGTCCCACCAAATTATCAAATCATCTAGATGCTTAGCATATCTTGCTAAGGTATGAGCTGCACTATTTGCCAAGCGCCCCTCATGCTGATCTGAACATCTTGGTATTCTTTTCATCAACTCTTGCACTTCATGAACCAGATTTCCCTAAGCTGACATAGATTCTGAAGCATTATTCAATTCCTGTACCAACAATAATGAATCACTTCAATGACTAGCTCTGAAATGTCCATTAGAATGCAAAATTGTAGTCCTTTCAGTATTGCTAGTAACTCCACCTCCATTGGATCAATGACAACATTTTCCTTTTTACTTGCAAAAAACAAAACCCCACCTCTTTCATTCCTCAACAACATTTCTACACTTGCTTTATCCTGTTCTTCAAAAATTGCATCATCCACATTTAGCTTCAATACACCTTGGGATGGAGGTTGCCAACATGAGCTTTGAATCTTCCTCTGATGCCTAACATCTTTGACCTCTTTACATTCAGTAGCAGTGGACAAGGCTTTGTCAATAATAGTTGCAGGTTGTATGTTTTTACCTTCCAAAATCTGTTGGTTCCTCCTATACCACATACCCCTTGCTACCAGAAAGAATTTTTCAAGTTCACCAGATTTGCTTGCTTCCATTACATCCATTGCAACCTATAGGAAATCCTTTTGCATATCATAATTCAATAATCCCTGAAAATGTTGGTGCCATGACTGAATTATTGATGAACAGTAACATAAGGCATGCCCCACATCTTCCTCATTCATGCACCAAATACACCGAGCTTCATTAATAATTTGCCTTCCCTTTAGGTTCACACGTGTTGGAAGTCCATTCTTACAAGCTCTCCGTGCAAAAATTTTAATTTTATTTGGTAGCTTCATTTTCCACAAATTTCTCCACAGCTTGCACTGACCCTCAGCATTTGAGCACTCCCCTTCTTGTTTAGCTAGCTTCTGAAAATAGTTATAGGCACTCTTTACACTAAACACCTCATCTTTCTCATGATCCCATGTAATGCAATCAGGCCTCATCTCAGAACCAATAAAAAATTTCAGCACATACTCTGTTGTAGCAGGTGGTAACAGCCTTCTTACCTTATCAACATTCCACCATCTGGTACCCTCATCAATTAGATCATCAATTGTTTAAGCCTCATTTATAAGTCCTTGCATCGAGTTTTGTAGCAATCTATGACCAGGTATCCAATAATTAGTCCAAACCTTAATTGATTTACCATCCCCAACTCTCCATCTACATCCCTGAAGCATATCAGCCTTTGATCCCAAATACCCCTCGAGATATATGAAGGAGTAGATCCCAACCTTGAATTACTAAAAATAGATGATGGAAAGTACCTTGCTTTGTATAACTTATGCATTAGTGTGGACTCCTATGTCATGATCCTCCAGGCCTATTTTGCAAGGAGAACTTGGTTAAAAATTTTCAACTCTTTGAATCCTATTCCTCCCAAAGGCTTGGCCTCACACATTCTCTTCCATCGTACCCATCTTGTTCTCTGTTCCTCCTGTTTTTGCCCCCACAAAGAGTTTGCCATCATTTGTTCCATCTTGTTCTCTTGCATATATATAATTATTATACTGGTGTTAAGATACAAAATAAATAATAAAATTTATATTTTTCTATTAGCTTTAGCTTAAGTTTTTGGAATAAGTGGTAATTTCACATGGTATCAAAGTTGAGATCTTGAGTTCGAATCTTGACTCTATACTCTACCTTATTTAATTAAATATTTTACGTATTGGACAAGTCTAGGCCACACGCGAGGGAGAGTATTAAGATACAAAATAAATAATAAAATATATCTCTTCCTATCAGTTTTAACTTAAGTTTTTGGGACAAGTAGTGATTTCACAACTGGAAAGCCATAATAAAATTTTTATTGATAATAATGCGCAAACGGTTTGAATAAATATTTTGCCGGCCACCTTTGAATTTCTGGGAATCAAATTGATGCTTTGAGAAGTGAGAACAGATACTTTTTTGGGTAATTTTTTTGAACTAATTTTATCTTAGTAGAAAAAGTCTCGACACGTAGTATTATAGTACAACTTAAAAGTATCTGGAAAGCCATAATAAAATTTTTATTGATAATAATACGCAAATGGTTTGAATAAACATTTCGCCGGCCACCTTTGAATTTCTGGGAATCAAATTGACGAAATCAAAACCTTTTGAGACCAAAATTTTGATCCCTAAAAAGTAAATTTGATGTGGTGATATAGATGAAGTGCCAGAAAACCAACACTCATAATATTATTGTCACCGATTATCAAAATAATAATAATATTATTATTGGCACCGGTTATAAAATAATAATAATATTATTATTATTGGCATCGTATGTATGAGCACTGCTGCAATGTTATCTCTCATCACTTTCCCCACACAGGTATATCCAATCCGACCATTCTTGTAGATGACATCTATTGCTCGTGAAATATTTAAAACATACATAAGGAGAGGCATCGGGATAGCATTAGGCCTTGTGAATTCCTCATTCATGTCTTTCCATGCATTAGAAACTTGCTTGTTCAGTTCTTCATATGCCACTTATGTATATGAGACCCCATATTGGTTCATGTAGCATTCAACTGCTGAGGCCTTTTTTTTTTATTTTTTATTTTTATTTTTTATTTTTATAGGAAAGCAAATTATCATTGATAAAAAAAAAAAAAAAAAAAAACATTACAGACATTTGTCAAGCATTATAGCTTGAAAAAAAAAGTCTGGAATACAATTCTACCAGACCTCTTAACTTTCAACATTCCTAGCATATCAGGCAAGCCTATGTGTTGCCACATTTCATATTCTATTAACATGTTGAACTTGACATTTCCCAAATTGTGGCACCCTCGACCCCCACGTTTTATTTTTGTGGAGTTCGTGACACCTGGATGATGACCACACAGATCACGTACCCCAACGACCAGTGCTTAGTGTGTACAAAATAATATTCGCAGCGGAGAAATAAAAATGTCTTTCTTTATTAAGTACCAGAATTGTTAAAAAATAGTACAATATTATTACAAGATTTATACAGTCATCCGACAGATAAATTAAAGACAAGAAATAACATAAGGGAAAAAAATCACATAACGCTGATCAATATATCAGCAACTCAAGCCTTTGGCAGAGCTGATCCCTCAAGTTTATACTCGGGCTCTGCGTCAAACTCTACGGCACCATAAGACGAAACCGTAGGGTAAAACACCACAATGAGATTATGACATCTCAGCAAATAATTAATCAAAACAACAGCTAAGAGATTTAAAACACATTAATATAACCACATGTCCCCATGCAGACAAATAAGGAGAAAAACAAACCACATTATTTTTTCCAAAAATACACTTTTAATTACTCATGCCAAAAATCTCATTTTTGGCCCAATCATAACCATTATTTTATTATGCATGCACTACGATCTCCCCTATGGACCATCCGTACGCCCTAACTCTCATCGTCACACCACGAGTAATGTTCGTGCATGGGACTTCGTAACGAGCGATGCTCAGTTCCGCGCCCAGTGCGTACATGGCCAAGCATCATCTAATCTCGCCAGCCAAAAGGTTATGGAATCGGTACGAGAGCGTTATCGTCTCGTCCCTTCCCGTCGTCACCTTGAGATAATGCAGGGGACGTCACGTCAGTCTATTACGCTCCCGAGTGACTAGAGAAGCTCCACCAAGATAATGCCACAGCTCGGCTTAGGGTCATGGTACACATGCTCCCACATATTCAGTCTCAATTCCAAACAGACAACGTGACTTCACAACACAATTTATTAAAGTCGATAAATATGCAATTCAACAGTTATTGGAATACATATTAAATTGCTCATTTATAAATTCACAATAATTACAAAAATACAGTTTACAACCAACTACATGCGTAATCTCGGCCTCCAATCCAACCCATGGCCCAATTCTAACAACTACATTTAAAATTTCAACACTTCAACGGCCCAAGGCCTAATTCCAACAAATCAACAGTTTACAATTAAAAGACTATTATAACAATGCTATTTAAAACTCATGGGTTGTATTGGAAAATTACATACAGGAAAAATGGGAATTTTCTGAAAGATCAGGCGAAAGGCTGTATTGCCAAAGGTGGCGGCACACGGCAGAGCTCACGACTGAATAGTGCCAAAAAGGGCTTTTATCTCACGGGTTGGCTAATTTACAAGTTGTTATACACGGGTGGTTCACGAGGATGGTCAAATAACTAAAGGGAAAACACTGTGTGCGGTGGTTCACGGTGGTGCACACGGCAAAAAGGTTTAACACTTCCGGAACAATAACCACAAAATTTAGGAACTAGGATTTTGAGTTTGAGAGAGAGAAAACAACAGAATTTTAGTTCCCATTAACTGGAGAAACTCGGCCTATTTATAGGTTGAGCATGGCAGTAGCAAGCGGCTGCGTGCCTCACGGGTAGAGAAAACCGACAGCACAAGCCGTGGAGGAGAGAAGGGATCTCGTGCAGATGTGTGGCGCGGCGGCTGATAGCGCAACTCGAAGCTCGCTACCGGTCGACACGGAGCTACTCACGATGGAAGGTGGTGGTGGCCATGAGGAGCGGCAGCTCGACAACAAGGCTTCGATGTTCATGCTGAAAGACACGAAGCAAAAGTATGGAAGGAGGAGGTGGTGGCTTGTGGGTGAAATGCATGACTCATGGTCCAAATGGTGTTGGCAGCAACTAGAAGAATAAGAACCTGGAAGAAGAAGGAAGAAAGAAGAAGAAGCAGAGGAACGGCGCAAGGAAGAAAAGGATGAAACCCTAAGGGGTTTCTCCAAAATGGCGCCGTTTAACTAAGGGGAGGGCTGGGTTCCTAATTCCGCACGGGCTAGGCCCTCTAGCCACACGGTTGGGTCACAACACACACACACATGGGCTGGGTTAAAAATTCATATGGTTGGGTCCAAACACATGGGCTAGATTCAGTTTAAACCACAAGGCTGGACCAATTAACACAACACACACACAACTCACGCACAGCCCAAAAATAAATTACTACAACAACACACAAGCCCAACCAAAAATTAAAATACAAAGTAAAATATAATAATAACATAAGTAAAATATCATAATCAAATAAATAATAAATAATTAACATACAAGAAAAAAAATTAGGGATCTCACACAAACAATTGTAGAACATTTTTTGTTTCACTCAACAAATTTCCCAACATTGTTGAAGATTCTGCTTGCTCTTGAAGTTCTTTCACCATCAACAAGCAATCACTTTCAATTATTAGCTTCTGGATATCCATGTTAGCACAGAGTTGTAAACCTCTAAATATTGCTAGTAACTCAATAGATTCTGGATCAACAACTTCTTTTTCAACATTACTAGCAGTCACAACAATATCTCTTTTGTCATCTTTAAGAATAGCACAAACTTCGGCTCTATGTAGATCACAAAATATTGCCCCATCCACAATTAGCTTCAAGTATCCTGGAGAGGGAGGTTTCCAATAGTAGTAATCCTTTGTCTTGGTGTTTGGAAAATATTTGATGATTATAAACATCCTCTGTAGTGATAGAGCATGTTCAATTACCTGTCTTGGTTCAATACAAGCTTTATCATGCACCATCTTATATCTTCTAAACCAAAAGTCCCACGCAATTAAGAAGAATATAGTCAGGTATTCCGCCCTGTCAGCTTCTTTCACTTTCATTGCTACATCCATTAAATTCAGACCCATTTCCATGTTTTCCAAAATAAGCACATATCTATCCCAATAATCTCTAATTTTAGGACAATGCAATAATGCATGTGGTAGATCTTCTAACCTTTCATAGCTGGAACAACAGGTCCCTTCAATAATCACATTCTTCTTTCGTAGATTATGTTAAGTAGGTAGCCCTTCTTTGCAAGCTCTCCAAGCAAATACCTTCACTTTATTAAGGACTTTCATCTTCCATAGAGCATGTTGTATGCTTACAATAGAGCACTCACCTGAACAGTTGTTGGACTTCTGTTTGATTAATCTGTAGGCACTCCTAACACTGAATTTCTCACTTTTCTCTTGTGTCCATGTCCATTTATCAGACTGCTCTCAGGGCAAATTATGACTTTTAGAATTTATGCCCATACATTTAGATTGAATAGAGCTCTTATCTTCTCCACATGCCACAATTTTGTATTCCTATCAATAATGCTAGCCATTGTGTCTTCTTTATTCTTTTCCCTTATGTTTGTGCTTTCCAGCTGTAAGGATTGATGACCCAGGATCCAACTGTCTCTCCAAATTTTAGCCGTCTTCCCATCACCTATCCTCCATCTACAATCATGAATCAGCCACTTTTTAGCTTCCCAAATTCATCTCCATGCATATGAAGGATTATTCCCCAGACTAGAGTCAAAGAACTAACCATTTGAGAAATATCTGGCCTTATAAATTATGTGCAACATAGTACCCTCCTCTTGCAGAATCCTCCACCCTTGCTTAGCTAACAAGGCTAAGTTGAAAACTCTAGTCTTTAAAGCCTAAGCCACTTTTAAATATAGGGTCACACATTTTTTTTCCCAACTAATCCATTGAATCTTTCTTTCATTCTTTTTTTGACCCCACCAAAATCTTGCCATTGTGGATTCCAGTTCTAAGCATAAATTACCAGGTATTACAAAATAACTCATAGAGTATGTAGGGATTGAGAGGGCTATCACTTTTATAAGCACTTCCTTACCACATTGAGATAGCATTTGTTCATTCCATCTCTGTAACTTTTGCCAAACTTTGTGTCTTATTTATGAGAAAGCCTTGGTTTTTTATCTACCTACAACAGGAGGTAAACTTAAGTACTTCTCATATTGTTGAGCAATACTGACCCCCCACAAGTGCATTATTTCTTCCTGCACCTCAGATTTCACATTCCTACTAAAGACCATATAGGTTTTATCTATGTTTATTTTCTGACCTGAAACCTCATATTTATCAAGAAAAAATTTAACATTTTTGTTTTCCTATTAAAAGCCTGACTATTAAGCTTGACTATAGACTCCAAATTCTCAATGACTATAGACTCCAAATTATCAATGACATAAAATTATTGTTTTAAACCAACTATTTCAATATAATCAACCTTCCAAAATACTAAGTCATCATAACGCTATAAAACTTCTGAATAAAATTCTCTAATAATCTTAACCCTCTATGCCTAATCCACCATGCTTATATCATCTTACTCATGCTCCATAATCTTGATATTCAGTTGAAATACTCAAATTATCTGAAAAATATTATAGAAATAAGGTTAGTTATCAATAACTTAATAAGCATAAAATATATACTACTATGTAAACATGATCATTTGCATAGTTCAGAATGTAGAACAAAACATTTACTTTCAAAATACAAAATCAAAACATGTTATTAAAATATTAGAGCGAAACTTTCAGAAATATCCTTGTTCAAAACTCCTTTGGCATATCATAATCTGAGATATTATCTTCATGTCATATCAGAGCATCATATCAGAACATATGTCATGTTTAACCCCCGTGGTAGAGTTGTATACCACCATTATACCCGTGGTAGAGCCGTATACCACTATTATACTTGTGGTAGGACCGTATAGCACTATTATACCTATTGTAGGGCCTTAACGGAGCAGATCAGAAATAGAACCAAAACCAGAATAGAATTAGATTCAGAATCAAAAAGTCATGCCAAAAGTTTTTCAGATGTCACATCATATCAAAATAGAGTACTAAACAGATTCATATCATTTTACATATTCAAAAATAAATTCAGAATATCTTCACATCACATGCACAAATTTTCAAATTTCATATTCGTTCTCATTTCAAATAGTTCAGAAACATAATGCCAAAAATTTACTCATGTCTACACCAGTCATTACAAAAATACTTTTATTTTTCATACAAATTTCATGAGTAATGCAGAACAAATAACTGAGGTTGTTTTAAATTTCTTTTCATAACAAAATATGAATATTTTCCAAAATCAATCTCAGTTATTTATTTTATGCAAAGTCTAGCAGATGAACCCTGCATACCTAGAATTTTTAATTTTCCTACAACAATGCCAGGGGAATATCAATCGTCACCTATAAAACAGTCACGTAACCTGCATAAATTTCCAGTGGAACACATACTTTGTAATTAAAACCTGAGATATAAAAATCTATATTTTCCTTAATGTCTAAAAATTTTTGAAACCCTAAAATATCGACTCTCCCCAAAATATTTTGATATTCACATAATTTCTCCAAACAAATACGCAATTAAATCCTAAGATCATATTACTCCATAAATTGGTCTTATAATATTGTCTATGCAAACACATGATCTCGACATCAAAATATACATAATAAACCCATTATATCCAATCGTGGCCCATAAATCTATGCAGCCAATAATGCAACATAACCCTTAAAAACTATGTACAAGCCCATGGCCCATTTCGATAAGAATGGCCCAATATCCAAAAAACATGCCAGCCTATAAGTGACAAAGATAGAGAGAGAGTTACTTGAACTGAGGGAGAGGCTGAGAGATAGGAATGGCTTTTAGAGAGAGAGAGGGGAGAGAGAAAAAGTGTGTCTTGCATAGAGAGAGAACGAGCCTTACCTTGGGAGGTTGTTATGCAACATGGAGGAACAACGACATTAGCTGGGCGAACGTGGAGGAGGCTTGCTTTCTAGCGAGTAATAGTGGTCAAGGCAGTGGTGTGGCAATGGCTACATGGTGCAACCCTCGTGGTGGTTGGGCAGCTTGCAGAGGAGTCTATTTTCATGTGGTGAAACAGAGGCTCTCAGCGGTTTACAGAGGGCTGATAGTGGTTGTGCAAGGCCGTGGCAAGGTGGTGGCGCACCATGGGGCTTTGGGAAAACTCGAGCAGACAGAGTGGTGGTTTCTACAATGGCTTGAGGTAGTGTTTCTATGTTGGTTTGCTTGAACGTGTAAGGCGTACTAGGCCTGGGGTGCAGGAGTCTGGCGGTTGGCGACGTGAAGGGGAGAGGTGGTGATCGGCATTATCTGCGACTGAGGAAGGAGTCATGGAGGAGCTGCTGGACTTGACTTGCTCTATTTTGGTGGTATAAAAGTAGGGGCATTTCTGTTGACAGTTTACGGTGGCTGGGTCCCATGTGTCAGAACTTTTTGTGATGCTTTCGACTGAACCTACTCAAACTTATGGTGTGTGAATTAGTGCAACGCAACGCTTGTTTTTTAAACCCAACATCAACTACCCAATTACTTGATTGAACCATGAAAGTGGACAATACACAAGTTTCTATAGAGTACCCTTACTGAACCTCCCATGCTCCAGATTTAGTACATTAGGTAGTTTTTAACAAGTTAAAAGGTTATATAATTGATTAACATCATTATATAACCTAGCAGCCACATAAGGTAAATTCATATAAATCTAACATATTGGGTTAAGATCACAATCATGCTAGTAGACAATTTCAATGGGAAATGGCATTACCTAATCTCAACAGCTTTCAACCAATTTGCTGAAAATTGGCATCCATGTCACAAGTTACCCAGCAATAGTGATGCAAGCCCCAATTTTACAACAATGCAAGGCAACCAATCCCAACTGAATTGAGCTCTACCTGTAAGTAAACACTCTAGTTAACATGCACGCCAATAGTGAGAGAGAGACAGTTCGTGTGCGAGAATACACCCGTCGGCGTCGTTTATGGTGGTTTTTTGTCGAAAGGGGAGTGCTTAAGTTTGAGCTTTGGGCGTGAGTTTTTCACTCAGGGATGAGCTTTGTAAGGGAAGAGGAGAGAGGTTTCATGTTTCAGAAGCTCTTCATGATTCCCCTTCACCTCAGAAAATTAGAGGTTGAGTTGCCTGAGCTCCTCCGCATGCGACGCCTTCACCTCTAACAGTTCGAGGGCAAGCCTCTTGCGCTCCTCTTCAGAGGAAGACAATGCCTGAGCAGACTCCAGGGACCGTTGCTTAGAGTCCGCCTACGACCTCTGATAGGAGGCCAATAACCCACTCGGCCGAGATATTTGAGCATGAGCAGACTCCCATTCGGATTGCGCCAACTGCAGGGCAAAGCTATCATGTGCCTGGAGAGACCGAGCGTGAAGCAATTCACCACAAAGCTCACACACCTCATCATGGAAAGATTCAAGGTTGGTTTCTAAGCTACGGATGTGCCCATCAGCCTATTCCAGATAGCACTCCACCTTAGTCTTCATGGCCAAAAGCTGAGTCATTTCCTTCTTGGATAAATACCCGAACTTTCACCGCTCCCGAACCTCATCTTCCAACTAGCCTGATTACCAATAATCCAAGCCATCAGGTCATCAACACCCTGCATAAGCAAAATGGCTAAGTAAAATGGTTTCACATAAGAGCAACCATTACCAGGCAAGAATATTAAGTAAAAATAAACCCAATACCGGAGAGCGGACATTTCTCAGGCGTTTCGACATCTCCACGACAAACCTAGAAAGGGGGAGGGGTGCACCGAGGGCCAACCTCTTCAACCCCACTTGTCTCATCCACCACAGGGGTTCCACCTGACATGGGGGGCCCAAAAGGTAGGGAAAGGGTGGTCGGACCTCCCAACTCGGCCACGAATACCCCTTTGCTCTCAACCTGCCCCCCAGTTTCTTGGTCGCCAAGTCCCCCCATCACCCACTTCTCTTTGGCCAACCCCACCTTTTTCGAATCTTTCCACTTTTAGGGAGGATCCACCCCTTTCATGAGGAGTGGGAGAATCCTCTTCACCGCTGAAAGAGGAAGGAGAGGGAAAAGGAATAGAGACCCTCTCTTGATCGGTAGTAGGGGTTTCGTCGACATAAATGTTCACGGGGAGAGAGCTCAAAGTAAAGCCTTGCTCCCTACAATTGTCTTTGTCGCTGCCCTCAATATTGGTCTAGGCGTTGCCAACTAAGGATATGGTGGTTCGGGAGCCCCAACCCCAGCCACGCTTATGGAAAATGTGTTGTGCATATCCGCAGAAAAGTCGCCAACACTGGGAGTTGAAGCCGGAGAGACGAGAGAAGGAAACTCGAAGTGTGGCATGCTCACGGATTCAGTACCCTTGGCAGGCAAGTCAAAATCAAAGGTTGTCGCCAAATTAACAAGGATTTGGCCCATGTGCCCAGTAAGGTCATCAAGACCTGGCAATACAGGTAGGGAGACCCTGACTGGAGAAGTTTCGGGCGTCTTCTCCCTAGGGGAAGCATCAGGAGCCCCCTCACCAACAACAAGGTTGGAATAAAAAAGGTACTAAACGATCCACCTCCCCTTCCGCCCCAGTGGCTGATCCAACAACCTCGCCCTTGGCAATGCCGCTACGATGGCACTTAGGCAAAGAGCCACCAGATTCAGGAGAATGCCTCTTCCCCTCGGACTAGGGAGCACGTCTCTTCGCTGGAGGCACCACAACCTTAAGTTTAAGTCCCCTGACATGGGCACGACTTGCCACCACCAAGAACCTGTCAATATTTGCGGCGTAGAGTAGATCCTTCACCCAATTAAGGACTATGCCAACGCGAGAGCATTCCTTATCAGTCAAGTCCAATAAGCTTTTGTCGCCGAGGACTCTTCCCCAATTAGCACAGACGGGGTAATCCTAAGGGTTCATCTCGTCGACAGGAAATTCTCAATCCCTACTAGAAACAAAGAAGAATTTGTTTTGTCAATTCTTGACATTAGAGTAGTGAGGTTCGAAAGCCACCAAGCGCTGCGATCGAACGTGGAAACTACAGATGTTGCCCGGCAGCGACTTCACCCCATAGAAGGAAAGAAACTCTTTCGCTATCAAATCTGGCTAAGCCTCCTCCAGGAGCTCCAAAACCATGCAAAAGACCATGCATGAACACATCAGAACACGCCAAGTGTGTGAGTGAAGCTAGGCGGGGACCAACTTCAAGAAGTCCAGAACATCACGGACAGGATGTATGAAAGGATAATAGCCCATGCGCCATGGCACTCATTGTGAGGGCCACGTCGCTGGCGAACCCTTCTTCGTCGGTGCACCCTGCCTCAGGAATGGAGAGTCTCACCAAGTTTAGGATTCGATAAGTGGACATCAACTTCGTTAAGTCCCGTTCGGTTAAGTTGGGATGCCAAGAAAAACCCTCAAAAGAAGTAGGGATTCAGATGAGGGAAGACTCAGTGGCAGGTATAGAAGAGGCCCTCGTCGGAGTTTGGCCAGAGGACCGGATGGGAGTATGGGCGGAGCCACGAATAGCCATTGAGACATAAACACACTCTTGATAACGCTAACAAAGGGCTTGAGAAAGGAGACGGAAGGAAGAAGAGGGAGTATGGACAAAAGGTAGTGAATCAAGAAAGAGAAGGATCAGAAAAGGTAATCATGAGGGTTCTTTGGAATTCGAAAGGTTGGCCACGCCGGCAATTACCATTTCTTTCGAATAAAGGACATTGAAAGCGCTCGAACGGTCATGGCTAACATGGGCCATGGTTTGAGGAATGGGTATAAACTTAAACCCACACATTATCTATCATGGACCCTCGACGAGGTAGGAAAAGTTGAAATCTGGCTAACCGCCTATCTATTGTAAGCAAGTGGGATAAGGTTATCACGTGGGCGTAGAAGGCATGAAACTAGTTAATTTCCTATGGGCTGACACAAATAAAATTAGCTGGGTAATTAAAGGGGATATTTGGGTCCTCTTGTTGCTGAGCCCACGGCTAGAAGGCAGGCCCAGCCTACCACTTTGACCTACAAGACTTACGGCCCAAGGGCCCACAAGATCATGGTATCAATAAGAGAACAACACTACTCACGAGAAGATATGCCATGAATGAAGGTAGTTATCCAGGTATGGATAACTCCTATAGATCAGAGTTGTTATCCCCTCCCCCTTCATTAAGGGATAATTAGAGATAAACGTACGGGACTGATGGTTATCGACTCCCTTGACATGTCCTTGCGCCTCTATAAATGATTCATTAAGGTAACAAATTCTTTCCTAGGCTTTTTGAGATATTTTACATTGAGACTATTTCTCTAACTTAAGCATCGATCGGAGTTTATGCTGGGCACCTAGTGCCGCCAAGTTATTCATTGCAGGTCATTCGAATGGTTGGTAGTGTGAAATACGTCCTTTACAATCAATCTCTTTTATACATATATATTCTTCATTTATTTTCATTAATTTATTATAAACTCCAAGATCCATCTAGCTTTAGATCTGGGCCCGAATACAACTAGTAATACTCATAATGACACTGGATATACGAGCAGTGATTCAACCTTAGCTTTCATCTCTTTTCCCACGAGTGTATCCATCTCCGTCCTTGTATATGACATCTATTGCCCGTGAAAGATTGAGAACGCGCGTAAGGATAGCCATTGGTACGGCAGTAGGCCTCATATATACAATCCTCGTTGATATCCATCCATGCTTCAGAAACTTGCCTGCTGAATTCACCATATGCAACTAATTCTTCCGAGACACCATACGTCTTCTTGTAGGTAGCATTCAACGGCCGAGGCAGCATGCCCTCGATCTTGTTCAAACTGGATAAATAGTTTTTTCCATATATATATAGTAAAAAGATTTGGTATGATGATATATAAGAGATCCAAATAGCATGCATGCATCCATTTAGTTTAAAATATGGAGTATTTTGATCATGTCGTACGTATTTTGATCTTTATCGGAGCATTAATACTCATGTTGGGATCATTAATTTGATCATGACATTCTAGCTAGTTTGATTAGAGATCTCATTTGAGCTCGATTTGTCAATTGTGCCACACAGCCTATTTGGGGGAAAAATGGAACTCTCTCTCTCTCTCTCTTGCCTATAATTATTATATAAACAGTAAAGCGATCATAAAATTTATATTTGATAATTATACGCAAGCAGTTTGAATAAATGTTTCGCCGGCCACCATTGAATTTCTGGGAATCAAATTGATGCTTTGGGAACAGATAGTTTAATTTTGAGTAATTTTTTTGAACTTTGATCTTAGTAGAAAAAGTCTCGCGCATGCACGTAGAATTATATGAATATAGTACTACAATTTAAAACTACTAGGAGTCGACAGGCTGCGTTTGGATCATAAAATACTCTCAACTCATCTCAACTCATCATTATAATTTTTTTAAATCTCAACATAAAATATAATAAACAATTCAACTTTTTCAAATCTCAAAATAATAATAATATTAAAAAATAATATTCTAACAATATTTTATCATCTCAACTCAACTCAACTCAACTCACTTCAACATCCAAACTCACCCGTCGTCGATACCAATCGAATACGGACTACTCCAAGTAAAAAATACCCCACGGATATTGATCTCTTCTTTGGACCGAGCACTTCCCCCCTCTACTAACGTCAATATTCTTGATTTTATTAAAAAAAAAAACAATATTCTTGATCAGTACTTCTATGACCCGTAAAAAAATAGACTCCAACTTTCTTGACGTCGTTGTGATTTCACGTCATCAAATTTTGTTTGTATTTAAAATTTATTTCAACTCATCTCATCAATTTATCATTATAATTTTTTTAAATTTTTATATAAAATATAATATAACAATTCAAAATTTTCAAATCTCAAAATAATTTTTTTAAATTTTTACATAAAATATAATAAAAAATTTAACTTTTATTCTATTATTCACAAACCATCTCAATCAATCTCAACTCATGCCTGAATTCAGACCAATCATAATTTCCACCACCCGTGCATGCCACCTGCATACGGACTTTCCTCCACTCTTAGCTAATTTCCAGATTTTCCCGTCAATCGCACATGTTTTGGCATGTACGTAGAAAAGCATGACGTGCGTTTGATATGTTTTGAATGGGAAAAATGGTAAACATAAACAGCCAATACTTATCACACACCTACATGCAGATGTTACTACAATATATAAATATTTATATATGATGAGCTAGCTGCAAAATTCACTTGCACATTGATGATCGATCCATCATGAGATCATAGAAAGCTACATTAATGACTTATTGGCCGGATAGATCAAATTCCTAAATAAAATAAAAAACAGTCAAAAGATTCCCTTCGGTCTTGATCAGGATCAGACTATGGGCCGGCCTAGTGTTGGAATCGTCCCGGATGGTAATAGCTAGAGATGTATGTTCAATCCAATGGCGTTTTAATAGCGTTTTATAAAACAATATTATATATGTATATAAAAGATATATTTTATGGGGTTATATTTTAGATTCAAAGCTCATAAATAGTGTATTGATCAGGATGACTACGATCATGACTAGGCGTTCGTTGATAATCTCCATTTTCCAGACCCGGCCCCTAGTTATCTAGGAAGATCAGGGTGAGAATTAGTTATATATATATATATATAAATATATATACATATATATATTTTATAAACGAGGACAGTACCTCCTTTTTATTGAATAAGACCTCATTTTAGGTGGAGAAAAACCATAGGTACAGGACTCATTCTGGGATTAAAAGAACCACAAAAAAAAGAAAATTCTCATAATTTTTTAAAAATTTTAACATAAAATATAATAAATAATTCATTTTTTTCAAATCTTAAAATAATAATAATATTAAAATTAATATTTTAATAATATTTTATTCAACTTTTAATTTTTATCTCAATTTAATTGAATTCAACTCAATTTAATTTTCAAACGCAATTAACATTTTAAAAAATGTGGAACGAGACAAAAGTACTTGGTTTTATAATATGACTTCGGTGGCATCTCATTGATTGACGGGTCAAACATTAGTTTTATAATTATCAATATCCTTGGGGGCCCGGGACAACAAAAAGTCTCTTAATTTGATATTAATTATAATTATCAATATAATTAATTCACTGTACAGTAAGTATTCTTCAATTATTTCGCTCAATGTATTAATTTGAAACCAAATTGCTATGGTCGCTCATGCACTTATAACAAGGAATTAACTTTTGTCACGCCTAATTACCAAGTAGTACTAGGGGGACCACTCCAAATCAAGCATCTAATCTTCTTGGTCAATTGACTCGTATATATAATAAAGTATATAATATTCATACTCTATATATTGAAATGTAAAATATTAATGTATAAACTGATCGGAATAAATAATACATTAAAGCAACACTTGTATGCAAAAAGCAGGAAAAAGTTTACTACTTTATCAGCATTTATATTTGTAATGTCTGTTATCATCATCCCATTGGTTGATAATTATATTTGTATATATTTGTAATACATTTAATACATAGTTATAAACTATAGTGATTTAGTTACAGTGATTAGTATCACTGTAATAATACATTGATACTAAATATTTATAGTTATAGACTATAGTAATTTAGTTATAGTGATTAGTATAACCATATAATAGTATTAATATTAGATTATAAGTATTAGTTATAGTGATTTAATATAACTATATTAGTATAACTATAACTATAGTCTATATTAGTATAACTACTAATGTCTTATGTACGTATCAAAATTTAGTAATAATATTTTAGTGATTTTCTTTCTTTTTATATATTATATATAAAACTTATATATATATATATAATATTTTGTATAATATTATTTTTGTATAAAACTTATGTATTCATCATAACTTGTAAACTTATAATGTTATATATTTATTGAACTCATGTATTCGTCATAACTTCTAGTTCTATAAGACTAGAAGTTAATATTATAAATTTATATATAGTATATGTAGTGGACTATAAGTAGAACTAAGTCTATATACATAATTATGAATATTATAAATTATATATATCTAACTTTTGACTATTATATATATTGTATTATATATGTATAAATATATACGAGTCTAGCTCACGAGTCGAATCGAGCTTCATACGAGTTTGTTCATGAAGTAATTAAGCTACACTACAGAATTACTTCTGGACTCCAAATACTACTAGTTAGGAGATGCCTTTTTCCCCCCAGATTACAACGATCATCAGAGTTATTAACATGATGAGTTCGATCGCTCGATGAAATTATAGTGTAGCGGACGATTAGTGATTATTTTGGAGAAATTAAATTCGTTGCTGCAGCGTTGCTGATATAATAGAATCGAAATGGCACCTAGATCATGCGCAAAGTAAAAGAATAGAAGAAGCATCTCGAATATAATATACTCAGGTAAATTAAAAAACTTAAGCTTAGGTATGATATTTTAAACTACATCAACATGAAGGCACTTTTTAAAATCTATGCATGGCAGTCTATATATTTATCTATTTTTCAATTATTTTATATATACTGCAAGATCTACCTAGCTTCAGAGCACCCCAATAAAAATAGCAATAATCATATTGGCACTGGATATAGGAGGAGTGATTCGATCTTAGCTTTCATCTCTTTTCCCACATGGGTGTATCCATCTCCATCCTTGTATATGACATCTATTGCTCGTGAAAGGTTGAGAACACGCATAAGGATAGCCATCGGTACAGCAGTAGGCCTCAAACAATCCTCATTGATATCCTTCCATGCATCAGAAACTTGCCTGCTGAGTTCATCATATGCCCCACTTCTTCTGAGACACCATACTTCTTCATATAGCATTCAACGGCCGAGGCAGCATGCCCTCTCTCTTGTTCAAACTGCAAACATAGTTTTTTCCATACATATTAAAAAGATTTGGTATGATAATAAGAGATCACATAGAAATCAAACACCTAATAACA
The DNA here is from genome assembly GCF_001411555.2 of Juglans regia. Classification (NCBI taxonomy): domain Eukaryota; kingdom Viridiplantae; phylum Streptophyta; class Magnoliopsida; order Fagales; family Juglandaceae; genus Juglans; species Juglans regia. Next base: position 36,198,992 of record NC_049902.1, on the reverse strand, counting down.
TCCATGCATTTACTGTAAAACATGGAGAATTTTGATCATTTCACAGTTTGATCGTTATCGGAGCAATTATTGGTCACATACCTTATGCGACTTGATGTCATCCGAGAGCCTACCAATTACTGACGAAGCTGTAATAATTTTGGGGTCGCTAAAGGCCCACACAAGGGTCTCCTCGGTAATACCTATCTCACCCATGCCAAGAAATGACATGACCGTGAGCATGGGATAGCCAGAGGTTACCAGTGCGACTTGCATATATTCCTCCAGCGTTGGGATGTGCTTTGCATGAAAAGATTTGGCTTCATCGAAATATGCCCGGACCAGAATATTCATCTGAGATATCTCAAAGGATTTCACATAACATTAAACACGATGCATGGCATTAAGTAGGAGGCATAAATGTATAATAATTGAGTTAATGCTTGTATCTTACGGCTTCTTTTGCATGAGAAACAAGGTATAATGATCTTCCTTGTTTTGCCAGCTCCTGCTCAATTTCTTCGAAAACGTCCAAGAGTGCCTTATAACATATTTGCATGTATTTTGGTAACGTATTCATGCTCCTAACATTCCACCTAATAATTCCAGTACCAATTGATCAAGTAATTATTAGACTCATGATATCCTACACCAAAATCTTAAACATAAAAAACCACTCGATATCACTACTTTCAAACCTTTCAATTGCTTCCGTAAAGATCTCGATCTCTTCGAGTGTGCCATATACATCATAGATATCATCTATGATGGATGTCAGAGCAATAACTTTGGTTAATATTTTTCTTGCAAGCGAGTACTGAGGCTCATAATAGACTGCCACAATCCAAAAGAAGCACTCAACACCATGTCTCTTGCAAAAGGTAGTTTCGTTGCAAAGTCTAAATCTTTCCACCACCTACAGATTAATTAAATTAATATATATATTGACATTAATCAGTGCCATGCACCTCGAAAAATGAGTTGACATATATATATAGTGCTATGAATGTCAGGCATGGAAATAGCTGGCGATATGACGAAGTTCCTGCTTGTGCAATGACTGCACAAGATTGAAATCTAATATCGAAAGCTTTAGAAAAGCTTTGTTATGGGAAGCGTCATCTTGGTAGAGCAAAATGAAACCCCTGGACTCTAGCCTTGGAATGCCCTTGTGCAGGGATTGCTTTAGTGCATGAGTTACCTGTGCTGCTAAAGGATTGCTCAGATTGGATTTCGTGGACTCTTAAGTTGAGTGGTGGTGAAACTAAGAGCCTCATCAAGGATCTCTTCTCCATGCACCCGAAGATGTGTGACTTCGTAAAAGGCTAGCAAGCCTGGAATGTTGACGCTCAAGCTTGCCTTGAATTGACCCTTTTCATCTTTGAACTTGTTAAACACATCTGCTTAAATAAAAATTTATCAGATAGAATATATATATTCCATACGTACACTTAAGAAACCCAAAATAATGAAGCAGCCTTCACAAAATATGTACTAAAGCTCACAAACTTATGTACACACACATATATATATATATACATACTTTACATAATATAATATAATATATATAATTTACGCTAAAATGTGTTTTAATTGTAATCTGATATATGTATATATATATAGCGAGGCACATTAATTTGTAGTTTTATTTTGTGAGATGTTTTATAAACCAAAGATTTCTCTAATTTAAAACGAAAAATATAATTACCACATGAAACACGAAATCCTTGTTGACGTAGTAGTCGAAAATGAAGGGAAACATTGTAAAGATCATTGTCATCACTAGCACCCGAAGAGGCATATATAAATACGTTCTAGTGCTTCTCCGATGTCCCTTTCGAAGTGGTACGCCACCCCTAAGCGCTGGAGTACATCAATGATGTTCAGCTGCTTGGAAGGTTGATCTGCAGAGTCTAACAACTCCCTTCTCACCTCTTCTATCAATTCGTCGACTTCGCGTACTTTAGAAACATGGGTAACCTGCACCAACAAATTGGGATATTTTGCAAAAATCAGAACATTATTCACGCGCTGTACGTTGGTAACTCCAAACAAATTCATTAACATCAATCAGTTTATACAAGAATGATATATATATATATATATATATAAATATATGTACCTGGTCTTCGGGAATGTTATTGATGAAACGGTCACCCCAAATGCTTGGTTCAAAATTTGCAGTCCGGCGAATGGCATCTGATTCTGTATTATGTGAGAGAGCAACCGAGGATGGGACAGACATATTTTGCTGCGATTTAAGACAACTCAAAGCTGCTTTGATTAATATTGATTGCAAGCTGCTGGGAAGAGTTCTCTTGCAGAAAGCTTAGTTGGTAATTAGAAGCCTTATAAACAAAGCTTTATATAATAGGAGCATTAATAGCAATGATTATTGTGGAGAATGGGAAGGGTTTAAGAGTCGTAATCAGATTTGACCCGAAACCTTTGGGCCGCGTATGGAATGCATGCATCTAGTTTGATCCAATATTCTACTTTGAAAACCAAACATCTAATATCTCACATGCATGTTGAACGATCCGACTCGTGTATGTTAATTAATCAAGAGAAATTTTGAAATATACAATTTCGGTATATTTTTCTTTAAAAAATTGGTAAATTTAGTATTCATATAAAAAAATTATATTTTTAATAATAATCTATACTTTTTTTAGTAAAAAGTATGCAGAAACTGCATATTACAGAACCGTATATAGCATTTGAGTAGTGATACACCTACAACACATTTTACAACACATTGTACAACAATGTGTTAAATGAGGGGCATTATTGTAAAATCATCTTATTTTTATAAGATGATTTTACAATAATGCCCCTCATTTAACACATTGTTGTACAATGTGTTGTAAAATGTGTTGTAGATAAATCATTTTCCATTTGGATATCGACTAGTCTTCACTTTATTTATTCAAACTGACAAATTAGCAATTCTGTATATAAATATATACATAAATACATAAGTCTACATTGTGTACAGTGTTAAGAGATCTCATGACCGTGTCCCCACGAGCTGGCGCAGACGTTGCTGTTAATTTGTTGGACTAATAGTTAGGATCTTAAATAAATATAAATTTTTCACTGATTAAGAATAAGAGTTTTTAGAGAATATAAGTCTCGCGTATTATCTTTAAAAAATATAAAATTTATTATTAAAATTTTAAATTTTTTCATGTAGATATTATATTTAATTAACCACACTTTTAAGAGTGCGTGAAGATCAATTAATTACAGCAAATATCATTTATATTTGTCATTTGTGTTATAAAGGCAGTGTCTGGAGAATACTACTTTCTTTTTTTTGATTGGCTAAGCTGTATACATGATCTTTACTTTCTTTCTTTGAATCATGTTTTCGTAAATGCTTTAATTAATTTTCTCCATGCAACCAAAAACATCAGATTTAAGCCGTCTTTGAATTTAGACAGAGAAGTACTTTCCATTCCGTGTATTTTGGATTTGAAAAGTTTTACCAATACCACTTTCCTGCTGATCAGAAGAAAAATTGTGTTGTAAAGCTGCTAATTAGTAAAATAATCTGGTTGGTCTTAAGAATATATGAGTAATCTCATAAAATCTTATTACTATTTTTTATTTTATTATTATTTTTTATCTATTTTTTTATTATTATTTATTATTATTAAATATTTTATTATTATTTACATAATACTTAAAAATATCTATTATCCAAACGCAACTAAATGTATTGGAACAAGAAAGTGGTGAAGTTGTACGACTGTCCGAATATTTATTATGTTTATGAATATTCAAGTCTTCAACCATCATATTTGACATTCTTGGAAAATTATTAATTCCGATTCAACTTAGGTGAATCAGCATATTCATACTATAAGCACAAACAAATATTATAAAAGTAAATTTATTAACTCACATGCATTCATGATGTGATTCGTTATATCTACTTTATAGTAAAACTAATTTTACAATCTAATATATTACATCAAATAATATCAATTTGTAAATTTATTTTGGTAGAATTCGGCTTCTCTTGATGAATTCACAAATCAAATAATTGCAATAGTCAAAAGGTTTTTCTGAAACTCAATTTAGCTTGAAATCTTTCACCAAATAATTAATTTCGATGTTATAATTTTAAAGAAACCCACTCTAAACTCTGTTATTAAAACTGATTGTTGGTGCAAAAGGGTTGCGAAATAAAAAATAATGAGAGAAAAGTTTACTTCAGGGCGCGTTACAATATCACTTTTCTTAAAACAATATTCACCTACACCAATAACAACAGTATGCACAAGAGTTACATGCGAATTTGCCTCCAAGATACAATGAAACCCAGCACAAATCTGTTTGTCTAACTGTATTATGCACACACGAAACTAGACCCGAATACTCTCAGATTTTACAATTCAACCAAGAGATTAGAAACATATTTTCTACAGATTGAACAGATCCTAACAAATGGTTTTGAAGAAATGAAAGTTTTTGGAGAAAGAATTTTGAAATTGCCTTCTTTCATTATTAAATTCATAGGCCAATTGATCTATTTATAGATGGTCAAATGATGCAAATGAAAGTTACATGTAACGTCCCGTACCCGAATGGGTCGGAGAATCACTACCTGTCAGTTATTAACATGTCTCCCAAAACATCTAAAATCTCCAAATATTTCATAAGCAATAATCAATATCATATTTTCTAAATAAACACATTATAAACTCCACAAAGTCATTACTACAATAATAATAAACCAAGGGAGTCCACAATCACCCGGTAGTCATAACATACTAAACTGATAAATCCATAAGTCCTACTAAACCAAAAAGATAATTAAATTTAAAAGACATCAAATCTAAAAGACTTCAGAAATCCTTCTTTTAATGGTAATACCCTAGGATACTCTACATCCTCTCATCAGCTTAGTCATGCTCACAATTCCTGATCCAGATACTCAGTTGGACTCTACACATCATCTAAAAACATTATGAAGATAAAGGGGTGAATTATCAATAACTCAGTAAGCAGAGGACATATGTTAGCGTGCAAACTTGAGCATTTACAAAGTACAGTATGCAGAACAAAATATTTGTCAAAGTTATCATGCAACACAAAATATGTTTTTGAACGTAACAGAGCGATGGTTTTAAGTAACATAAAACCGAAAGTACTTTGGCATAACATAACCTAAACATCATCATCACATCAAAACAGAGCATCTCACAGAGCAGAGACTATGTTTCACCCCCGTGATAGGGTTGTGCTAACCCCGATGGCCAAACCAGACAGAGACAGAGGTGAAATATTTTCCTTATTACTTTCGGAGCCTCAAGTGTGCACACAGGAAAGACCACATAAAAACCACTTTGTTTCCAAAGTGGGTGCACTCAGAAAAGTTGGTACCAACCCAAAAAGAGTAGAGCAGAGACAGAGTCAGATACAAAATCAGTACACCATGCCAAAAGTTTTCAGATGCCATATCAAAACAAAACAGAGTATTTAAACATATTCAAATCATATTCACATACTGAAAATAAAAGTCAGAGCATCTTTCTAAATCATTGCACAATTTTTCAGATTTTCAATATCGCTCTTTTTTAGATTTTCGAGACAGCATGATAAAATATAGCTCATGTCTACACAATGCATGTCAGAAATTATTTTTCATTTTTCATACAGGTTTTGTGAGTAATGCAAATAAGCGACCAAGGTTGGTTTTTCCCCAGTTCTCATTTCATTACAAAATATGCAAAGTTTTCAAAACGTCAACTTCAGTCTCAATAATTCGTGTAAAGCCTAGCACAGGAACCCTGCTTACCAGACTCCTACAGCGTATTATCTATGTCTTGAATTCGACCTCAAATAATCTCATCACCTATTGATAGAAAACAAATATACACTAAGTGTTAAATGACCATTGACATAACTTCGATCTAAATAATTAAAACTCATAATTCCAAACCATATTTCAGCAAAATAACTCAACTCAAACAACCAAATAATAATCTCCACAGTCCACACTTCAACCCAAAATACCATATACCAACTTCAATATTGACCTATACACCCACCAAAACCAACATCAACTCAAATAATTAATAAATCAAACCCATTCCAGCCGTAACGCCTCGTCCTCAAGGGTCTGGAGAGTTAACTCATGTTACCTGATAATCAACTCCAACACTGTTAATATACTTCCAAAAGCTCTAAATCAAACGTAAACACTTCAAATTTTATTAACAACACAAACCCATATATCAAATCCTCAATACAGTAACCCCAAAAAAATATCAACTTCTCTACATGCCACTTAAACTCATATTTCAATAATATAATAACAAAAATCACCAATACTCAACGAAAATTTTCTATTCTTAATCCACTGTTCTTAAGTCATCTCACCCAATGCTTCATAGTCTTGATCCTCAACTGAAAAATCTAAAATCATCTGAAAATATTGTGAAGATAACGGGGGTGAGTTATTAACAACTCAGTAAGTAGAGAATATATACTAGTATGCAAACATGAGCATTTACAGATTTCAGAATGCAGAACAAACTTTTTTTTTTCAGAATGCAGAGTTAGAATATGTTATCAAAAATATCATAGCGAAAGTTCAAAATTTCATTGGTACAGCATAACTGAAACATCATATCAGAACATAATTTCATGATTAACCCCCGTGGTAGGGTTGTACAAACCCCGATAGCCAACCGAGCAGAAACAGAATGTGAATCTTCCCCTTATCATTCTCGGAGTCGCGAGTGTACACATAGGAAAGACCACGCAGAAAACCATTTTGTTTCTGAAGTAGGTGCACCAGAAACAGAAAAGTTGGTACCAACCCAAACAGAGGCCACAGTTTTACACCCGTAGTAAGGTCAGAACAGAAACAGAATGTCATGCCAGAGGTTTCAGAAATCACATCATATCTCACATCAGAGTACAAAACATTTTCAGAACAGAACAAAATCAGATCACAAAAATATAATTTATGCACAATTTTTCATATTCGCTCTCTTTTGTATAGTTCATAAACAGAATGCCAAAATTTTGCTCATGTCTACACCAGTTATAACAGAAAGTACTTTATTCTTATACAGAATTTCCTGTGTCATACAGAACAAATAACTGAGGTCGTTTCAAATTTCTTTTCATAACAAAATATGCATATTTTTTCAATAATCAACCACAATCTATTTTATTTATTTTATGCAAAGTCTAACATAGGAACCATACTTACCTGGACTTCTTAGCTTTTCAGAATTTTCCTCAAAATTGTCGAGTCAACTATAAATCGTCACATATAAAAATAATCACGTAATTTTCGTAAGTTTCCAATCAATCACATATTTCGATATTTAAGCGTAAGCTTCTAAAACAACCTATTTTAATTCCTCAAAACTTAAAACCCTCATAATCTCAAAATATATCATCACTTTCTAAAATCATCAATATCCGTCATAACCAACGTCAAACTCAAGACACTAATATTTAAATCCGAAACAGCCAACAAATATCACAGCATAAACCAATCACACAAACAACTCCATCATCCAATCCAACCAACCCCTTACTCATCGGACTCAGTCCGGTACAACCAACAAATTCACAATAAATAGGAGTTAGCGCAAAAAAAAATACATTTAAATCTCAAAATTCTTTGAAAAAATACTTACAATGCTATAATATAATTTTTGAATGATCACGGAGGTGCTAGAAGTGGCGACACAGTAATGTAACAGTGAAAAATGGACAAAGGCCGTGGGTCTCAAAAACTCAACTTTTGAACAGGGACAAACGAAGACTTGAGATTACTAGGGAAGGGTTTAGGGGTGTTAGTGAAGCTAGTGGTGGTGGTGGTGGTGGTGGTTGGCCGTGGGCGGCGGTGTGGGCGGCGATTGAAGTACAAAATGCTTAAATCGAAAAATGAGTTAAAGGGGCTTTCAAAGGTGGCGGATCGGAGCTGAGGATGAGTGGGTTAGGTAGCTGGAGGGTCGTCGGTGATGTGGTGAAGAGATGGTGGCCAATGGCGGCGCGCGAGCTCAATGGGTGCCGCAGCTTAGAGCTGCGCCTGGGGGCTGACAGCGACGCTAGGGGGGCTGAAAAAGGAGGGGTGAGGTCGCCAACCGGAGGGGAAGAGAATGGTAGGGGCGGTGACAGACACGCACGGCGCACGGCGCACGGCACTAGGACGGACGAAACAAACGGACGGGAGAGATGGGAGGGGAGTGTCGAGCACAGGAGGAAAGAAGCATAGGAAAAAAATGAGGAGAAAAAGAAAGAGAAGAAGGAAAAATAAAAAGAGGGAAAAATAAAAAGTGAAGCAATGAAATGAGGTCCAATCATCACAGTTTGGGTCACAAAAATGATCCAACAAAAAGAATTTCAAAACGGTAAGTTGTATAAAAATAATTTAAACGCAGTGACTAGGGGTGTAAATTTAAACCGAAAAACCAGTCCGGACAGGCCGAACCAGACCGGTTGGTCCGGTTTTGAACCGGTCCGGTCCAAAACCAGTTCTTATATTATGAAAATCGGCCATTATTTTATATATCATATATGAAATAATTTCATATTATAATTTATAAATTATAACATAAAATGTTAATCTTAAATATGAACATTTATAATTTGTTTGATCAAGTGTTATTAACATAATTATATATAAGATAATATTATTATAATTTATAAAATAAAAGTTTAATCTTAAAGATGAAAATTTAATTGATCATATGCTTTAAGCATAATATATATATTAAATTATTAATAACATTTTATTATAAGAAGTAACACTTTATTATATGTTTTTTACCTTTTAAAAAATCAAAAAATCGGACCGGACCGGATCGAAAACCGGTAAAATCGAAGGTACCAGTTTAGGTGGGTAACCGGGGCGTAATCGGTTTTAAAAAATGCAAAACTGGTACATACCGGTTCGGTCTTAGATTTTGTCCAACATCGGACCGGACCGGACCGGTTACACCCCTAACAGTGACTTGTTAAAATAAAATAATAATAAAAATTTAACAATACAATAATTTTAAAGTCCAACATTAAATTGATTTAAAGTAAAGAGCAATTTAAATGTAAAAACAATAATTAATACCAAGAAAGCTCATCAAAATAAATTTCACAACTTAAAAATTATAAAATAAATCCAATGAAAAATCTGATAAATTTAAAACAAGAGAACCAATATTTAAATTAAATAAATAAAAATAATAATCCTTCAATTAAAAAAATGCACTAAAATATGGGATATCACACTAGCCGCCCATAACTCCAAGCAACCACCAACAACTAAACCAAAACAGCAATACACATTAAACGTTTTTCTCCGTTCACAACTCAACAGAAGAAAATCCAACACTTTTAAATATTAATCGGCACCCAACAAGACTCATTGCTATTTATTTCCAAGGCGCAAATCCAACAAATCAAATTTCATTCTTCTTAAAGAGGGAAAGAGAAAGGAGAAAGCTTACCGACGTGAGGGACTCTCGGCGACAAGTCTGAATTTTTCAACGACAAGTCTAAATTTTTCACCCAAAAATCGCAGCACCAAGAACTAACTAGAAATTGCAGGAGAGTGAGAGAGTGGACTTGGGAAGGAGAAAATTCAGAGTGTATGTGAGGTGGGTGCGAAACAAAGAAAGGGTCATACCTTCATTTGACAAGGCTCGGCATCAACAAATCGACACTGAGGTTACTCCATTTCATAGACGTAAGAGAACAAGCGAGAAACGAGAGAGAGTGAGCTTCTAAAGAGGGAGATCTGTGTGGGAAGCTCACAGCAGCACCACCTGGAATTTTGTAGCAAGAACGCAGGAGACAAAGAAGATGAGAGGGAGGGTATCGACTTGAGAGGGAAACTGATTGTGAGGGAAATGAGATACGGTTGAGAGGAAAAGTTTTGGGAGAGGAGAAAACCGTCAAGAATAAAAGAGAAATCTCACAAAACGCAAAACAAGAGGGAAAATCAGGGGAGGAAGAAACTGAAAAGGGATCATACCTGGAAGATAAAACGGCATCGTTTCAGGGGTTTTTGGGGCTGGGCTTCAGCTATCTGGGCCATGGGCCTAGGCTTCACATTACAACTTTTCATTTTTAATGTAAATTTATCCAAACAAGTATATTTATTGTGTTTGTTACCAAGTGACACAAAGATTGGACTTAGTTCAATGGTCACCACGCTTTGGTTGGTACCAGTTCGAGTCCCAATAGATTCGCCCCTTCAAATTTAATTTGTCCTTTACTTGCAATGCCTGGCACCTTTGGCGTCAACCCAGCCGTGTGGAGGGGCCTCTCAATAAAGGATTAAAACCCCTTTTCTTGTCAAGGGTGTGGTTTGAACCCTTGTCCCTTGGGTAAACCAAAACAATAACTACCGCTAAGCCAATGAATGACTTGTATAATATATAAGGACCCAATTTATCATAACTATAAGTTATTGCTTATAAATTTTCCTTCATTTTTCTCTTTCAAAAATAATTCATAACTTCCAAAAATAAATATCAATATATTATATAATATATATTATTTTGAAAATATTTCAAACAATCCCCCACCATTTTCAAAATATATCCCGGTTAGAATAGGAAAACTTATACATAAATGAATGCGTCTTTTGGACTTGAACCTTTACATAGTGAAAATACATCAAGTGTAACATAGCAGTGTGCAGAGGAAGTGAAGGGCTGAGGAAGTGTAGGGTTGAGGAACTGAAAGTGTCGAAGTGAAGAGAAGGCTCCAGATGAAGGGTGTCGTGGAGTGTGGGCAATGGGTTTATCTAACGGGCTCCAGTAATAAGATGAAGAAGGGATGTGCAAGTGGGCCTTAGCCCGTTACTCTTTAGTCTATAAAGAAGCTCATTTATCTTTGTTATTTGTATTTCATTCTAGTGTTTAATTCCTTAAATTCCCATTGGTTGATAGCCATCCAGGGAGAGAGTTCTGGGTAGTTATATACAAGGAGCAATTTGTTAGAGCGAATCATTTCTTGTTGTTATAGAACCTTTTGTATTTCCAGGAGGGTGCTCACCTCAAATCGAGTTGTTCTCATGTTTCACAATAATTCTATAAGTCACTATATTTCTATCCATCTTCTACCTCTGTATTTCATAATTTTTCCTTTACAACTAAGTGGGTTTATTACAGCTGGTATCAGAGAAGCCGATTCTCTACCTCATTGGTTTCCATGGTTGAAGGTACAAGATATAGTCCGTTACAGTCAGGGTTGAATGCCCTGAAGAAGTCCACCAATTCTCAGTTCAAGGCAATGGAGCTGGAGATGCAGGCCTTGAGGAAACAAGTGGAGAAAATTGTGGAGGGTGAGATGCTTGCCATGCGCAAGCAAGTTGAAGCCGTGGCTCACCAACTCTCTTCCTTAATCGTCAAGCTACAAAGGAAAGCACCAATCAATTTGAAGATTCATCATCCAACCAACAAGAGCCCAGACAGGAGCATGCACTGTCACACATAGAGGACATCCAACCACGCACAGTGAGGTTGGAGTTTCCTACTTTTCATGGGGAAGAACCTTTGGGGTGGCTCTATAAGGTAAATCAATTTTTTACCTTCCATAACACCTATGCAACATAGAATGAGGCTTGTCTCATTTCACATGAAGGGCTAGGCCCTTGTGTGGTTCCAAAACCTAGATGAGTCTAGGCTGTTGACTGGATGGGAAGAATTTGTGAAAGTCTTGTAAGTAAGGTTTGGCACTAGCTGTTATGATGATCCTATGGAACAGCTTACACACCTAAGACAAACCTCTACTATTGAAGCTTACAAGGCTTGCTTTGAAATTTTGTCAAACAAGTTACGGGGATTATCATAAGGGTAAGGGCTTTGTTGTTTTCTAAGCAGGCTGAGGGATGGCATTAGAATGCCTATAAGAATGTTTAATCCTTCAAACCTTATCACTGTCTACAGTCTAACCAAAATCTAAGAGGAAAACCTAAACCTACCTAGAAAACTACCAAATAGGCCTTCACCAACAACTCTAGTGAACCAACCTCCCTAAAATACCATTTCAACCCCCCACCATCAGATCCAACAAAAAATCAGAACAAAACCATTGTACTTGTGCAAAAATAAGTCAAGCCCAAATGAAAAGTAGAAGGGAGAGAGGTCTGTGTTACTATTGTGATTCCAAATGGAATCCAAGTCACAAATGCCACAGCCCAAAGTTATTCTTGATCGAAGAAGTTGAGTACAATGTAGAGGGGGCAGTCATTTTACTGCAAAACCTTCCATAGGAACTACAGGCTTCGCTCCTTGTGACTTCCCTGTCACCATTGTAAGCCAAGTAGAGTATCTCCAACACTGCAGCCCCGGACGTGACCATTAAGTAAGCTACAGTCTGCACCAAAAGAAGAACAATAAATAAATTAAAATAAAACAAAAACCTTTTAAAATATGTATCAATTATGACTATGTGGTTACTGGGTTGCACATCACTACTTCCCCTAGACTAGAAAATAAGAACCAACACTTGGTGAGCGAACCCAAAAAAAAACAAAAGATCTAAAGTTACGTTTGGATGTTGAGCTGAGATAAGTTCTCTATTAATAGTAGTGAGTTGAGATAATGGAATGAGTTCCGTGGAGCTCACCTAAGATGAGTTTAGATGTATTTGGATGTTAAGATGGGTTTAGATGTATTTGTGGGAAGTTAAAAAAAGTTGTGAGTTCCACATGTAAAGATGTGTTGAATTAAAAAATGTTGTAAGTTTCACGTGTAAAAAGGTTTTGAATTGAGATAAATTTTGTAATTTGAGAGTTAAGTGTTTGGATATTACAAGATGTCTAAATCTGAACCGAACTCAGCCGAGCTGAGTGCAACCAAAGAACCAAACGAGCCTAAATATTTGAAATATTTAGGATTTTATTTACAAGAAAGATTTCAATGCTCCTTTTTTATTTCTTCAATCTGCGAAAGGAGTTGGTTTGAAAGAAACGAGAGAAAGGATATTATAGTGTTTAAATAGAGTTGTGCTAAAATGAAGGAATTCAGAGCTTTAAGGACAAGAGTCAAAGAACTTTGAGGGCTAAAATAAAAGAATAAAATTATTCTCGAGACCAAATCCTTTTTCAAACTTCACCCACCATTCTTCAAATGAATGCATTAAAATACGTCCAGTCATGTAGGAATATCGGATTGGGGGAAATTAGACCTGGTCGGAGACAAAGAAGAGCCAGGGTTTTGCTACAAAGCATTTGCACCATAGAGAAAGAGCAGCAACAAAAGCGTAACAAGCACAAATAGCACTGATGAAAACCATGTACCTGCATAAAGTAACTCCATCAATAAAAGAAAGTTGGAACGAAGACAATGAATAAACACTGTTTCTGTGCAGAAAATATATGTGAAGTGCATTCCTTACTTGAGGCCCATAAGATTGCCGAACTCCAGTCTCCCATAGCTGCTGTTATCCTGCTGGTTTGTCACAGTTAGCCACATGGTTGCAGCCCTAAGAGGAATCGAGCAGACCCTAAGAGAACAGTCAAGGAACTTGAGCTTTGGGATGTCGTCAATAGAGCTGGTTGCATTGGCATCAAGATCTGTTCTCATTCTCGAATAAAAAAAACCACCACCTTTTAAGTTTTTAACACTAGAAAGAACTGAGGCAAGGAGAGATACTGGGATATTATAACTAAACTGAGATGGGGTTGTGGGGATAAATATAATCCACTCTCTGGTGTGAAAGAGGAATGCTAGAATAAACGGGGAGTGACAGATCATCCATGGCCTTTCTAGTGCGAAGAGTGAGAAATAGTGAGTGCTGTTTACTTTTTCAGTCTAAGAATGATGGGTATCATTGGTTTGGAATGATCTGGCAGACCCGTATGATTGATTCCACATGATCTCGAGACTCGCTTTTTAGCAATTCTAGAATCAAAAGAAGCCTCTGCTTAGTGCTTGATGTCGCTTTTAGACATGTATTTGTTGGGACAGTAGAACTTCTCAGAATTTTGGGTACTGTTTTTCTCCTACCAACTCAGATTTTTGGCTTTGGGAAGGTGACCATTTTTTCAATCCGATCCATTCATTTTGTGGATTTGCCTATTCAGTTGGTCCGGACAAAAACTTCTGCAACTCTCACCACTAACATGATAGAAGTTCCTAAATTTCATATAAGAGTTCTGCTACTCAATTCCATCATTTTGCCCCCTCAAAAGTCAAAATCATCACTAGTTCAAATTGGTTTTTTGTGTTTTTTATTTTTTTTTCTTTTAAATATTAGAAGAAAAAATACATAAATGCACTAGTGGTAACATTTTTAACCATTTAAAAAAAAATCAAATACACTGGTGATGACTTTGAGGGGGGCAACAAGATGGAGCTAACTGGCATTATTCTTCATATAATACACATACTGGATTAGATTTATCTGATCGAGTCGTGGGAATCAATCTACCGGACAGGCAAATCAAAGACTGGTTTGGTGAAGCTTCAGCATCAAGGAAAGAGAGAATCGTTAGATAGGGTATCCATCATCACTTCACTTGCAATCATGAAAAGGGTACAAAAGATATCAAAATTTCAACAGACAATTCACTAATATATATATAGCAATAGGCAGAAGGTACTAGCCGAAATAGATACTTATTATGGAGCTACATTGGCCACGGCAAACTTACAAATTGGCCCTCCAATTAAAGAATGAATAACTACAAGATCTTTCTCTTGTAGGTTTGCTATTGGATCTCTCCTAAATCTAAAATGGAGTAGAATCCAGGGAAAGAAACCAACCTCTTTCCACCACCACTCCCCTTTCCTTTTTCTCCACCTTCGTCCATCTCATTCACATCTTTGAGTTACAAACATTTTCTGAAACAGACTCATGTCACGCATTTGCTTCCTCCTGAGTTTGGAAGAACCGTTTATCTGTCAGAACTCTGCAGCCCACAAAACATTCTCCCCTTCTCCACACCGCCGGTGAACCTCCTTAATCCTCTCGGCAGATTTGCAAATTCCACTGCAGCTCCAATCAAATGAAGCAACGCAGATGTTGCCTGCCTGAGCCTTCCACTCACAATCTGCGGTAAAAATTGGCAGTAAGATACTAATTTAAGTACGACATTCTGTCTGCACAAGAAATGTTTCTTCTTTCCCTCCTGTTTTGTTGTAACTTGCACCATGCATACACAAGCAAGAATGTCACACACATCCCTACAAATGACGGCAGGACTAATGCCCCAACCCCATAAATAGTTTTGTTTGTTTTGTAACAAATCACTGTAGAGCATGGTACAGGCTTAATAAAACAGATATTACTGTACAAACAGCCAATCCAAACCTGGAAGATCTTAAAACAAAATTTGTATGACAGAGGAGGAATCTGATCATAACAATTAAACTTTAAATTCAAGGACCCAAAAACTAGGATACCATGATAAGCCCCTACACAGGCCACTAGTTTAGTCATATATATGATATCGTTATGCATGGTTTATAAACAACACGTAGTGCTGAAACATGCTGGGGTGCCTCAGGAACAGAACCTAACCTGAAGAAACATGATAGTGATCAGTTCTATTGATTAAGCACTGCCCTATATGCTCTAATATAGCAACACTCTCATAATCACATAAGGAGATGCCTGGATAGTAAAGTTGTCTTATTTTCCAATACAGTAGATCTCTTTTGAGTGTGCGACACTAATGCGTTGGCTGTGGCACGCTGCATCAATAACTGTGCTGCACTCCTTTGAAGTATCTCATTATTTATCAATTGTTCTTATTCAGTAGCAATTACAACAAAGCTCTGTGAACATTACAGTAAAACATGTTGGTAACTAATTACCAATTCCAAAAGCGTAAGACATAATGTCAGAGCTGCAACGTAATTGACTGTGCCAAGAAACCATATCAGTCTTCGTAAGTCAGATGCTTGATTACCTCCATTTGTTTATGAAAACTTACAAAACAATTGTCACAAAAATGCAAGCACACACTTGCACACAAGCAAGGACAAACATGCACATGCTTAGAAAATTAATAGATGCAGGAATTTATAAAATTAACTTTTACTCATGAAATTACCAGGTGGTGTACCGCAACATAATCTACGGTCATCAATATGATCTACATCCAATCCAATGAACCATGAACCCAAGGAAACATCCTCATTAGCATACCTGTGTAACACATGCCTATGATAGCCATTCCAAGAGAAACAAGTTAGTTAGATGAACTTTGGGCAAAAGAATTAGCTACTTCCCTTCACAAGAAGACATGCTCACTTACTGGTTGATTGATATATAACTAGCCAAATCTTTTGAAATAGCATATAGCTGCCCCGTAGCATGACGGAAATACTTGTTTCCCTCTTCACCAAATTTCCAATACTCAGGTTCATGGTATCTCACTCCCCTGTTGATAAAATGAGAAGTGTTATAAGCCCTAAAATGGCTAACTACTGAAACAGAAAGACTCACTTACTTTTGAGCAAGGACTGGACCGGATTTCATGCATCCAATATACACCCTAGGCTTTGACCGGTGTCTAGCCAAAGTTGCTCCAAGTGTTGCTGCAAAAACATAATTCAATGTATGAAAATATGGACAAAGAAAAAAAAAACCATTATTTTTACATGGTGAATGAAACATAATCAAGACCATAAGGACAGCCAACATCTAGCAGCCTCTTGAACAAACTTAATACTTTAATCACATGCCAAAGAAGAAGAAAAAAACAGATCATTTTATACTAATCAAATTCTGAACTTTGACAAATCATTTCGATTTCTATTCCGGCAAATCAACAATACCAAGACACTGCTTTACATCACAATAACACTATTCTAAAAATACTGGAAGGTTTAAAGTGCAGACAAACGTCTTTAGGCTAGTTTATGGATACGAACTATGCTGAGGAATTCGATTTGCAGAACTACATGAACATGTTTCTTTTACTCAAACAATTAATAAGGAACAAAATAAAACTAAGCGCCTCTCTGCATTAAAAATAAATAAATATCCACATGTTCACAGCAACAGGGGTGGCTGTTAATATGTAGCATTTTTACCTATATTTACATGTACATCATCATCAACTTTGACATAGAAATCTGCATCCCACAAAGTAACAGCAGTGGCAAAGTATATCTTTGTCTTGGCTGACAATTCAAGGTAACCCTCAACATGGTCCTGCGCCCATGAAATTTAGATAGAGAAAATAATGCAGTTAGCTGTTTCTTAAGTTCAACACAAACAGAGACTTTTAGTGTCAAAAGAAGATCAACAGGGATGTTTGAGAAGAACGAAGAGAAAAGCACTACCAGCCTCAAAAGATCCCCATGCCTTCTTTCCTCTGCTTCAATAGCTCTATCAAGGATACCACCTGATGTGGCACTAGCAATAGAATGGGCAAAGAGAGAGAGAGAATAAATCAAACTCCATCCATTAAAATAGCAAGAGTTTCAAAATCGGAAGTACTATATCTGAGTCATTATTGACCTATACAGTAGGAGATAGATAGATCATGTGAGGACACACACTTTACCACCAATAGGAGATAGAGCATAGGATTTATGAATGCTGATAGAAATTTCAAAAAAATAAATTATTTCTTGTTCAAGTACATTTTCTTCGCCAACAAACCTCTTAGTTTTCTATCATATCATTCTACAGAGAAAGTTTTCTTCAACTAGATTCCATTGCATCTATTCCATGATTCAGACAGTGATAAGACAAAGAATCAATTTTCATAATCTTCTTGATAGAAAGACCATAAAGTTTACAAGACTTAATAAAGAAAAAAATTGCTGAAAAAATAGAGTACATTTTCAAAATCATCATTACGATCATTAAAGTACCCACCTGTGACCTATTACAAATCGTACTACAATTCCCTTCTCTTCCTCCAGCTTCTTTCTTTTATCACCTGATTTCATCCTAAAAGTCAGGATTGATCAAGCTCAATAAAAAAAAAGAGGAAAAAGAAGTGATAAAATGTGGGTAAATGATCCACATACCTTGTGGCATCCAAGTAGCACGAACTGAATCTCTTCGCTTGCGGCTGCTAAAAGCAGTATTGACGCCTATAACCATCAAGTACTTTCTTTTCACTCTTGGTTCAGAAATTTTGAGATCTTCTGATATGGGAGAACCGTTGAGAATAGATTCCTGTGCAGCCCTTGCAGCAGCTAATTCCATCTCCAAACTTGAAATTGTTTTATCTAATGCTCTGCATTCCATTCACAGCCACAAGATCAAATTTTCTGCATTGAATGGAAAACTCTATACAGGAAGCTCCAAAATTACTCACTGGATAGCATTACGAGTCTTTGAAACTTCCCCTAGAATGTTCTTGGGTTCATGCTTTACATCCTTCTAATGAAAATCAAAGACAACAAACATGTTAAGAAGCCAGAAAACCTTTTCACGAAGGTGCTGAGAAAAGCTAAAAATGCAAAAGCAAGAAAACAAAACAGAAAAGCATTGTTATAGTTGTTTAGTTGTTAGGATAGAAGTAGATAGTAACAACAAAGTTTCAAACTATTTGGACAAATGTACTCACAATTCTTGATTCACAACCCTCTGAAACAAAATCTTGCTTTTCGTCCTCAATCCTTGTTGTCCTTGATATGCCTTTAACTTCAGGAACCGTCCACATTCTGTAGCCATAATATCTTCATTAGTGCTAGGAATACAGATGAAAAGAAATTGTAAATTAATAATTATACAGATATGAGAAGAAATTCTAGTACATGGGTGAGTACCAAGAGAATCCCCCAAAGTACTTGACTCTACTATTAACGTAATCTACAAAATAACATTGAACCCTGGAAGCAATAAAAAAATAAAGGACCCTAATCTCTCACATAAGAATAACGAAGTGATAGGTGATCCACAGTTTCAATGTTACTTTTACACATGCAACACCAATTTACCAAAAGTAACTTTTTTCGGCTACCAAATAACTTTTCACTTCTCTCAGTGGGTAAAAAAGATTTATAAAGTATTATAGGAGGTCAAGGTCTGCCAAAAGACCCAAAACAATGAAAACACCAATACAGGCATTGACTAAGGAGTACAGATGTTTCGCATAAAAATGATACTGAGATTCTAAGAGATCAATTCAATGTATTCCATCAGCCCTATGTTTCATAATATCAATGAGGTCTCTTTTAGCATTAGGTTCCTTTTGGCATATGAATAAATGCACTATTTCTGCGAGGCCTAAAGCACAATTAAGTGGGGGTGTGAAAAAGTGAAAAGAAGAGAGGGAAAGAGGGAGGGGAGCGGGGCTGGTTCAGAAATTGATCGCCCATGCGCACCACCATAACGCTCATAAAAAGCTGACTGTAATATTTGAATTCGAGCACCATCAATGGAAATAAACAAGTAAAACATAATTGACTTGGATTTGGACACTAGGTTCAGATCTACCCATTCCTAAAAGAGGAATGGACAAAACAGACCTTCAATAATTACGAAAAAAAACCAACAGATACGGAACAAAGCTACCCACTTTAGCAAATTGCACTTCGAAGCTACTAACCCAGAACAATCCTACATATTAAATTGGAAAGTCAAATCAGAAGGTAAATATGAGAAAGGATACCTGTCGGAGAAGAACATCCCGGTACAGAAGCATCCAATACAAAGAAGCAGAGCCCATTTCCGAGACACCACATTCTTTGAAGTTGGCTCCACTCCTTTGCTCTTCCAAGACATTATGCTCTCCTCCTCCTCCTCCCAATCCTACTCTTTTTACTCAATAAAAAAAAAAAGAGGCTAAATTAAACCAAAACTACCATGTCAAATCCCAAGTCAACTTCCCAGTTGACCCGGATTCAGACCAAAGTAATCCCCTTCCTTCACAAACTCACAGCTCTGGGCACAGATTATGGCTCCCTCAGTCCCGATTCTCCTGGATTTTTATATCTGTCGGGCTGTCTGTCCGAATGTCTCTCTCGATTGTAGTTGCAGAGAGGGTAGAGGTGTGTGGAATTAAGAGGTGTAGAAGACCCATCGACAGTGAAGTTTAATTATAAAATCATATAATTCAGTAAATTACTAAACGACCTTAACAACCCCGGTCTCCTATTCTGTACATGTACTCCATTTTTTTTAAGTACCACTCTTTACGTTTGGTTTGGGAAATGAGTTAAAATTATTTTATTATCATTTATTATTATTTATAAATTTTAATTTTTAAATTTTATTATTATTTATAAATCATCTAATTTATCTCATTTTATCTCTATTATATTCTGTTAAATAATTTCCTTTATTTTTTACGAGCAAATTGACATTTTGTTAAAAAAAAGGTAATTATATAATAAAAAATTGATCAATTTTTTTAACCAGAGTTGCTACGTACAACTACAGTGGAAAACTACGGTACAATTTTTTGCCTCGTCCAATGATTTTAAAAAATATATATATATGTGATTCTATTTTTTACTCATATTTCATTAAATACATTTCATTTTCCATATAATCACCCAGAAGGAAAGAAGCCTCAACAAAGCTTCACTCATCCACACGAGGGAAAAGAAATCCCCTTGACGCAAAGCAGAGCCCACCGGAGGGGAATCCATAGTCAATCATTTTCAACGAAAACCATCCTCCATTCCTTTCTCCTTCTTGATTTTATTTATATCAGATTTAAGAATTTAAATCAGAGTTCTGAGTGACTATTAAAGCTGAAAGATTTTTAAAAAAATTATGTGGAATAGAGGAATAGGCAAAAAGGGGAACATAGAAGATAACCAATCAACATGTCCTTAGGAAGAGTAAAAAATCTAAATTCTATGATCTATTGTAGAGGTTTATTAAATGAGAAAATTAGATTTTCAGCTAATTTAATATTTGTGGGTTCAAATTTTCACTATTGATCTGTAGACAAAATCACGAAAAGGTTCGAGTCTTGGTCTAGTAAAAGAATTGAGAAAAAGAAAGAGACAAAAAAATGCAGTATGCTGGGTTTGTAAGCAAAATGCAGTGTGGCTCGGTTTGTGGGAGAAATGTAGTTCTGCTACCCCGAGAAGAAGAGTTGCTATGCGTTTGAATGAGAGCAAAA
The DNA here is from genome assembly GCF_001411555.2 of Juglans regia. Taxonomy (NCBI): domain Eukaryota; kingdom Viridiplantae; phylum Streptophyta; class Magnoliopsida; order Fagales; family Juglandaceae; genus Juglans; species Juglans regia. The sequence continues at coordinate 36,177,982 of NC_049902.1, read as the reverse complement.
TGCACTTTTGTTTTGTGGCCGAAATGTAGTGCAGCTGGGTTTGTGAGCGAAACAGGTTCTGCTACTTGGGAGAAGACGAGTTGTTGTGCGAAGAAGCTGAAGACTCTGGTTTAAGGCAAAGGAAGGGACATCCGTTTACTCTAGAAGGTTTCATTCATGCAAAAGACTCATATTCAGAGTTTGGTAACGTAAAGATTAGCGTCTTCGAGTAAGAGGGAGTGGTCAGGCAAAGATGGAAGGAGGGACAGAGAGAGAAATGGAATTTCGAGGGGGAGAGAGGTCTTCAAGGGAAAGGGAGTGGTCCGATGGAGATGGAATGAGGAATGGAGAAGTGAAATTTCGAGAGAGAGAGAGGGGAGAACGAAATGGAGAGGGAGAGGAAGAGGAAGGGAAAAATAACACGGGTGACGTGAACACACTGATTGCACCAGGCAGTTGCATATATCATTTTTCTTTTCTTTTTTAACAGTTCATGCAAAAATCATGAGCCAACTTCAATAGATCATCTCATGTGTATTGTCATGTAAACCCTACTCCTCGATCGGCCCTGATCACGTACATAATCTCATACTTCAATGCAAAATAAATATTGAAAATTGTTAATTCTTCTTGATCGAAGCTCATGAGAATTGATGAACAGAGGAAATTCAAATGAAATTGACAAACAAGATTTGAAAATTTAAATGCATGCTTGGTATGATTGGAAGCTCAGGGATTTCCTGCATGCATTGGAAGATCAGCAAAACATGGGGAAAAAAAAGTAACCACAATTAATATATATATATATATATATATAAATAAAGCAGCTATAGTACCCGTACGTACGTAATTAATAATTTAATTCGCAGCCTCTCAAGAATAGGTAAAGGAACAACAACCCAAAAGGTTAATTAATTAGGTTCTTACGCATGAGATTATTATCCGTAAACCTAAAAAGATAGTCACAAAGATAATATTACATACGTAACGTACCTAATCATTATTTGTTCTTAATTATATCTTTATTTTCGTAATTTATCATGTATTTAATTACCCAAACATACTATCTTTCTATATATATATATCCTGATTACGTACGCCTACGTACCCGATTCGTTTCTAATTTTGTGTGTATTTCTTTCATTTGTGAGCTAGCTAGCTGTGCTTAGCTACTTGATTCTCGATAGGTAAATATATAGAGTCGGTCCGGTAGTCCGTTCAAGTTCACCGTTTATTATTTTTTAATTATTTTTTCATATTTTTTAATATATTTAAATATTTTAAAAAAATAAAATATATTTAATATATTTAAAATTACTTTTTTAATCATTAAATAAAAAGAATAAAAATTTTATCAAACGATTAAATTTAGCAGTATAATAAAAAGGTAAAAATAATTTTTTTCAAATATATATTCTCCGCTTACATCACAATTTTCTGTACGCCTTTATTCGATCCTTAATAAAAAGAAAGTCAAACTTTTCGGCCTAATACTTTTCCTCTCATTATCTTATCTTCTGATCTCTTTATTCGTGTGCACATGAGTCATGTCCCATCTAAAATTGTACGTACGTAGCACATTAGCGCAACTTTGCCTTTGCCAAACTTTTCTTTTTTTATAATCCTTTAGCCGCCAAGCTTTTTGCAGTACCGACTTCATTTGAATTTTAAGTTAAAAGTTGAAATGATTGAGTTATTTATAAATATTAATAAATTGAGATGATATAATAAATTTTATAGAATTTATTTAAGATAAATTTAAATATAGTTATAAGAAATTAAATAAAATTGTATCTCTTACATATAAATAAATTTTAAGTTGAAATAAATTTAATAATTTAAAAATTAGATGTTGGATGTTAAAAAAAGTGTAAATCTGAATTGAACTTAGTTGAACTAAGTGCACGAGATAATTAACACTGACAGGTTTGGAGGTAAGATGAGAATTTTATATTTTATTTTAGTGTTTAAAATATTATGTTTCAGTATTATTATTATATTGAGATTTGAAAAAGTTGAATTATTTATTATATTTTATTTAAATATTTAAAAAATATAATGAGATAAGATGAAATGAAAATTTTATATCCCACCCCATCTCCCATACCTGCCCTAACTTTCTCATCGGAGAGAAGATTCAAGATCCTTGCATGCATGTCCTAATGACCTTAAAAGAGATCAGATGATCAGATCTAGTACAGATCATCAGACCTACCACATAATTTCATATATATATATATATAATTTATATATGCATGCATGGAATATTTCCCCTCGCACGTGTTATAATTATAATGCATGGAAGGCATCTAGGCGAACGATGGATTTGAATTCTGCATGCATGGCACATTCAAAAAATGAACCTACATTAATGTTATATACATATTAGAAATGATAGTGATACTTGTAAGTGCACAAATGCCACATAATTATTTAAAATAAATAAATAAATAATAAATCTAAATAAAAAAATTTTAATTTCTTAATAATGAATCACACTATTTTTCAAAATGACTATATGATATTTGCGCACTTCACAACTTTATATAACATTACTCTATACATTTATATATATACTAGCAGTTGGGCAATGTGCGAGGCACATTTACCCGATTGAAAAATAACTTATTTTAAAATATAAATATGTTCTGGGTTAAAAAAAAAAAACGTAATCATAAGTAAAATAAGTAATATATAGAGAATTTTTTATGAACTCAATTTCTGCACCTAACAAGTGAAAAGAGATGTGGAGAATTTTTGTGATAGTGATAGTACTTCACTGCATAAATCGAAACAATCCAACCGAAGAAAAAAAAATGAGAAGTGGTAAAATGAAGGGTTGGATTTAAATCTTAAAAATTTTAATGTACCAGCAGCAGCCTCGTCTTTCAAAAAATAACACACGTAGACATCATATCCTTAGATATGATTTTGATCGATGTATTAATAGTAGTGACATGGTTTGTGAATAGTAATATATAAAATTATTTGGATTAAGATGTTTTATTTTATTTTAAAAAATGAGAGAAAAAAAGTTAAAATAAAAATATTATTGGAATATAATTTTTTAATGTAGTTTTTGTTTTAAAATTTAAAAAATTTATATTTAAGAAAATTGTAATGATTAGATTAACAAATTAAAAAATATTTTATATTTAAATAATATTTTAAAAAATATATAAAAGTTTCTGAAAATCAAAGAATCTATTAATCTCTTCCTCGAACTCAATAATTTTGTTTGGGAAGAGATAGATTGTCAATTCCCTCCTCACCCAATGATGTTGTAAATTTTTTATTTTTTTAAAAATATTTATGATGATTAAAAAAATACATGAAAAAAAGAAAAGAAAAATAAAAAAATGAAATACACATTCATGACATATTTTCAGATTAATTTTTTATTAGTTGTAGAAGTTATCTTTAGTTAATTAAGAATATTATCATATTTAAATTATGTTAAAACTCTAATTATTTATATAGTTATACTTTTTTAAAAATATTTAACAAATTCTCATTATTTATTTAATGATGAAATATTAGTATTTTATAAATGGCTTGGTTATTTTGAAATTAGTGGTACTTGTGTAAAATCCTGTATAGCGTAAGATTTTCTAATTGATAAAAAAAATCATGTTTGCCACATCTGTCAAATTGAAGAAAAAAATAAAGTGTAATTTCAAATATTAAAATAGTCTAATATATAAGAATAAAATTATTATTTATTTATGTTCATCATTTATTATGAAATTTAAATTATATTAAAAATTTAAATTAATTAGATAGTTTTTTTCTCTTAAAAATGTACAGTAAAATTTCATCATTTATTTAATGATAAAAAATTAGTATTTTATAAATGAAAGTTGATTTTTAGTGTATGATATAATAAACAGAAATAGGATATGCAAAAAAAACATGCGAAGAAAAAAAAAACAGCTTCTTTATTGATTATTTAAAACTTAAAAATCAATTTTTTTCTACTTTTTTTTCTTCTTCTCTCTCATTCCTTACACAGGATTGCGGTACATTGGCATTTACACGAAAAAAAAAAAAAAAAAAAAAATTGATTTAGATTTACTGTTTACGATAAATAGTAATATTATAGACGCTTTTAAGTAATATACAGATATATTGCCCCTAAAGCAACAATTACTAGCCGGCAGCACTGCTTTTATATATGTTTGCTGATCTGTTGACTAATATATCTCCTTATATCTTAAAAGCGCCTATCACCTAATGAACAGTGACATCAACAGTAATGAATAATAACATCAACAGTGACATCAACAGCAAAATCACAAAACCGCAAATCACGAGAGGCAACCGAAGCAAATCCACCATAAAATCATCACAAAAATACACGGTAAAATCACAAAATCATCATAAAATCTTTACAAAAATACCACAAATTAACAAAATCACTATAAAATCACAACAAAAATACCATAAAATAAAAAAAATCACCACAAATTACGGTGGTGGAGGTGGCCTAAGGGGAAGTGGGCGTCCGTGAGGGAAGGTGAGCATCCATGGTGGCTCGGCTGGGCGTGAGGACGGCTACGAGAGGTGGTCGGTGGTGAAAGGAGGTCCCGGTGGTGGTGCGGTGGCCAGAGGAGGTGGAGCTCCGCCGTGGGTGTGGAGAACCCGTGCAAGAGAGAGGTAGATTTCGTGGGAGCAAACGGCACGGAGATGGAGGCCGAGCTCGCTGGAGGGGGATGACCGGTGGGAGAGGAGGCTACCGTGGAGGTGGTGGCGTCGGAGGATGGCGTACGGCGGCGCAGCAGCATCAAACCCATTCGGGCTGTGCACAGCCGAGAGAGAGGAAGAGAGAGCGTGAGAGAGGGAGACCGGTGTGGGGGGACTCGCCGGAATGTGGTGATGCCGGTGGAAGAGGCGGTGAGGCTCACCGACGAATGGCGGCGTCGGCCTCACCGCCTCTTCCACCGGCGTCGGGCTGGGCAGAGGAAGATTCGGCTGGGAGGAGGGGCAGCGTACCGCGTACGCGTGAGCCGAGGGAGGAGAGAGAGAGGGGAGGGAAAAGTGAGGGAGAAAAGAAAAATATATAGGGATTTATCCAGTCCTTTCGTTTTGGAATCTTCAAAATGATTTAACAATAAAAGATAAAAATACTGATTTAAATATACATAAATATTAATTTAATTAAAAATATTGAAATAAATTAAATAAACAATAAAATTTTATTAAATATTTTTAAGAAATTAATCTCAATTCTTCATTTTGAATTCTTAAATTTGATCTAACAATAAAAATTTAAATAATTAATATATAAATATTATATTATACATAAACTATCAAATTTAATTTATTAAATATTAATATTCCATCATTAAATAAATGATAAAATTTTACTAAATATTTTTAAGAAATTAAAATTATATAAATAATTAGAGTTTTAACATAATTTAAATATGATAATATTATTAATTAAATAAATTAGGCAAACGTGCGTGGGAAAAATGTTAGCTTTTAGGTTTTAAATTACAACCATTCATCTTTAATCTTCAGATTTAATCTAACGATAGAAATTTAAATATTGATTTAAACTAACATAAAACAAATAACTAAAATATAAATATTCTACCATACACTTAAAATTAACTTTAATTTATAAAATATTAATTTTTCATCATTAAGTAAAAGATAAAGTTTTACTGAACATTTTTAAGAGAATAATATTATATCATACACTTAAAATCAACTTTAATTTATAAAATATTATTTTTTCATCATTAAATAAATGATGAAGTTTTACTGAATATTTTTAATAGAAAAAAACTATATAATTATTTTAAATTTTTAATATAATTTAAATTCCATAATAAATAATGAATATGAATAAATAATAAATTTACTCATATACATTAGATTATTTTAATATTAGAAATTATTATTTATTTATTTTTAATTAGGCAGACATGGCAAACGTGCTTTGCACGTTAGCCACCGCTAGTATATATATATATATATATATGTTTGCTGATCTGTTGACTTCGTGCCAGTAGCTGTAAGCAACCAAAGCTAAATTAGGTTATAATTACGTTCGAAAAAAATAAAAAATAATATTTACAATTACGTAATACGTAAATATTGTATAATTTTATTTTAAAAAAATAAATATAAAATAAATTAATTTTTTAATAATAAATTTTATATTTTTTAAAACGATTGAAAGGAGAGAGGAGGAATTTGCTTTGTTGGATCAAACAGGGCAAAGTACTCATGAGAAAGAATCCGTACGTTTATAAGAGTACTCCTAATGGATGTTTTAAAATATAATTTTTTTTAAAATATGAAGAATGTTGATCAAAATAAGGATTCAATAGATGTTGTAAACCATCTTTATTTTCCAAATAGCTATAGTAGTCCCGCTATATTTATAGATTACTGTTCATACATGTATAACATTTTTAATTATTTCTCTCTCCTCTGAATTTCTTTTTTCTGTTTATTCTAATTTTGTTTCAGCTCGTGGTATTAGCCAGTCATAGTTGCTTATCTATTTGGATTTATCTGCTAGAGAATCCACTAAACTCTATCGAAAAGTGGAATTAGATTTCTCAATTTTTTCTATGTTTTTTTTTTATAAATAATTTAAAATAAGACATAATTTTCTCTTTTTTTTTTTTATTTTTTGTTATATTTTGAATTAATGTTTAGTTTGATTTAAAATAGAACATAATGATATGAGATTGTATGTGAGGAGATATTGTAAATATTAAAATATATGAAGATAATATTGATAGTTAGAGAAAATATTTGAAATGAATAAAAAATATTAAAAAGTATAATATTTAAATGATATGAAGAACATATAAATGAGCTGATATATGATATATTGTAAAAATTAATATGTAAAATAAAAAAATAAATTTTGATGATGTATTTTAAAAAATAAGATCATTCATTGAGAGTGCTCTATGACGGAGGAAACAGCTAGCTAGCTAGTGTCATTGGCTCATTAATTAATGTTTAGCAACATGAATGATTGTCTTTTCCCGGCCGGCCCCTTATTGCATATATATCATATTTATCATAATATTTTTTACAACACATTTTATAATAATATATTAAATAAAAAATAATTTTATAAAACACTTTAAAAAAATAAATTTTTTTATAAAAATATCCGTACCTTATAATATTATTATAAAATATATTATAAAAATATGTTATGTATATCAATATTCCATATCATTATCATATAACTCATGATCAGGATTTGTGGTTCGTTGTACCAACTCATGCGCTATAATATAAGTCGGGCTATTCTGTAATCAGTCCGCTCAATTTTACATCTAGGTCAAATGTGTATTTTTATTTATTTTTTATATTTTTGTAATATATTTAAATATTTTAAAAATAAAAAATATACTAATATATTAAAAATAATTTTTGGAATTATTAAATAAAAAAATTAAAAGAAAATTAAATATATAAACAGAGATAAAATAAGGAGAAAAACTAACATTTTCCGCTTTAATATATATAAGCTAGCTAACTCGCTCTGAGATTGATGATTCGTACGTACGGGACCCAATTTCAGAAACTTCTAGCTAGCCTAGCCTAGCCTCAATGGATCGAGTTGGGTGCACTTGATCTACACATTACACAAGCCCTCGTAATTAATGATTGGCATTATATATAGGCGCCTAATTAAACAGTAAACCGCATTATTATATATGATTAATCCATCGGTCCAATCCGAATAAATACAAGTTCATCGAGTCAAAATTTAATACCGGATTTAGAGATGTCAAAATCAAAAACCTCCATGAATCTCCTCCCCATTGCGAAACCCTATCCATTGTCGCCTTCTTCATCTTCTCTTGATTTCATTTCAGTTCATTAGTCTTCACGCTGAGCACCACCAACGTCTTGTCACTGGTAATCTCTCTCTCTAGACTAAGTCTGTCAGTCTCTATGAATTAATTTTTGCTATATTTCTTGATGATATTTATCATTTGGGAGAGTTGCTATTTTTTTTTTGGGACCGATTGCATGCACAAAAATGGGAGAAAATCACTTACCTTTACAAAATAAAAAATTAAGGAAAAAAAAAAAGAAATGGGTGTGGAAGGATTAACTCTCCCTTATGCTCTGGGTTGCTGGGACTTGACGAGCAGCACAACTTTAGGGTAGGCCAGGATTTGGGCTCTTCAGGCAGAGGCATGTATCTTTGCCTATCATCTGCTTTGGTGCATCTCTGTTGGGAAAACTAGCAATAGATGAAAGTGATTCTTGTTTCACCAAGGTCAAACTCGGGCCAATCCTTCAAATAAATCGTTTTGGAAGATGCAAAGAACGAAGTAGTAGTAGAGGAAACAACCCCATTAAATTCACGCAGAGGAGCTTTCAAGGATCTTGTACAAGCATCATTTCTATTTGAACCCGTTGAGGCCCTTTTCTGTGCATGACCTTTGTGTTGCTACAAAGTGAACCAGAGCACTTCACTTTCTTGCATTTCTTGGCAGTACTCTCCTCCAGGGCTTGCTCTTGTCAGTTGGATCTAAACATCTAGGTGAGATTTGAGATATTTATCTCTTCGTCTTCATGTTTCTTGGTGTCTGATCGCACCTTCATGTTTCTGTGCACGACTTGGGCCTTGACACAACCCGACCCATTTAGTGTGAATCGGGTCGAATCGATTTGTCGCGCAAATAGTTTCAGGGAGGGTCGGGTCCAAACCCGTTTACTGTCCATCGGGTTGTAGGCCTAATAATTATGTCAGACAAGGACGTTTGAAATTGAAAAAGTATCCAAAGAATACGTCCATCGAAGGGGTCTGATCGATCGACCATATGCATGCGCGGCCTTGTATATATAATATACATTTACTTTCTATATATATACATACATATATATTATATATATCAGCCTATAATTTCGTTTTTTCTCTTATTATTAATATATACTAATCTGATGTTCTTAATAATAAATTTATGATATTTTTATAGTTATAATCATTTAATAACTTGGTTAATTTATATTATTAGAGATGCATGTCATGATGAACGACGTACGTACGTAGCTAGACTAATTAACGAGCTAAAAATATATATATATATATATATATATATACACACACATACATCCTATATTTGCATATGCATGGGTGCATGCATGGTTTAGACCGGAAAACAAACGCACATCAATATAATTTTCATGGTCCTAAAATAAGTTAAGTACTTCACTATAATTAGCCTTTGTGTTAATAGAAGTCTAACTACAACAGAAGTGGTTTTTAGGGATAAAAATCTATGTCCCAAAAAATTGTGATTTGGTCCTAAAATATTTCTTAAGATGAAAAAAAATATCTCAAGTTCGTTTCAATAACAATGTCTCAAAATATTTTTTAGGACGAAAATATCAATTTCGTCCAAAAAAATATATTTTGGAATGAACTTGAACAAAATCTTTTGATCGCGTTCGAACAAAATATTTTTTTGGGACAATTGAATTTCGTCCTAGAATCACTTTCGAACGCCAAATATGTTCAAATGTGTCTTTCGTGAGTGATCGATCGATACCAGTCCGTTCAACCAAATAGACATGAGAAAACATTCGAACAAACAATTTGATGGTCAAACAGTAAAATATGTTTGCACATACTTAGTAAGACATTCTATCGGACCATGATAGGATCGAACGATTTCTTATGAGATGACGTTCGAATGTTTATTTCATGTTTAATGATTTCATTCGAATAGTTTTAAGTATTGTTTGAACGTTTAATTTCGATTACATTCAAATGTTTTGTATCAATATTTGAAAGGTTTTACTTATCTTGTTCGAACGGTTTTTGATTGTTCAAATAGTAACTATTTTATTTTACCTAATAATGAAAAATCAAATAGACATACATAATATTTAAAAAAATATATTACAATTTTTTCAATACTCATAAAAGTAGTCTAATAAATGCGAGCTAAATAAATAAAATAGTAGTACTAGCATTCTTCATACAAAAATAGATCTCAAAATCTGTATGTATAATGTAAATCAGTTGCTTGGAAGCCTGAACTGTTGCATAAGCAACTGCATTTGGAGCTGCATCTATCTCCTAAACTCTTATTGTTGTTGTTCTTGTTGTTTTATGCATATCTTTATGTCTGCCTATTTCGTCAATTGAGCCTCTGATTCATGTTGTATTGTAGTCAAATTTTTTATTTGGAATTTGCTTTCTCTAACGCTATAGAGGTGTTAGAGGCAAACCCAGACGATGAAGAAAAGCTAAAAGGCTTTACACAGCAACCCAAACCCCTAAAATATCCTGAACGTTGACAAAAAAAATTATGTACAAATTGTAACATCACTTATTAAGAAATTTTGGTCTGACGCAGATTCAGCATGTAAGGCAACCATTTTATCCTACACACAAGATAAATAATTAATATCGTCACAAATATTTAAATATGTTTAATTAAAAGATATTATAACACTTATATAATTTTCACAGACATCAGGATGAGTTCACTCTCCATTACAATCAGTATGTGATGCAGCATATAATTTTGTCAAATCATAATTTGTATCTGAATCTTGCTACAAGAGACATTTATTGAAATATAAAGCTATTAGAATGCCTCCAAATTAATAACAAATTACATACAATAAAATAGCATTACCAATTTATTAGAAAGACGATGGAAAGATCTTAAGTATGCATGATGATGAATCTTCAACTTCGATGTATTTGTTTTGTTTGTAGAACTTCGCTTCTGAATAGAAGTTGTAAATATTAGAAAACGAAAATTATAAATAGGACATGTAAAAAAATTCATTTAATTTACCTTATATGATGAATCCTAGAATATGTCACAACCAATCAAAAGGTCGGACATCCTTAAAAGGATGTTGGCGTGCATCTTCCTTGTTCTTGAACTTATTATAATGTTCATGACACATTGTCTCATATTTGCATAATATATTACACATAAACTCATCGATAGTCTTATGCTCCTCTCTTCGATCAAAATTTAGTTCAAAGTTATCATTAAAAAATATATACACAAATATACTATCATCTAGAATATTCTATTTTAAGTATTAAGTATTTTTTAATACTTTTTTTATAGTATCCGTATGTTAAGTATTAAGTATTTTTAATACTTTTTTTTTCATATTATCCACATTTTAAGTATTAAGTATTTTTTAATATTTTTTTATACTATTCTTATGTTAAGTGTTAAGTATTTTTTTAATACTTTTTTTTATATTATCCTTATCTTAAGTATTAAGTATTTTTTAATATTTTTTTATACTATCCTTATTTTAAGTATTAAGTATTTTTTAATATTTTTTTATACTATCCTTAAGTATTAATTATTTTTTAAGTACTTTTGTATACTATCCAACACTCACTTGAGGAGATATATAGTCTACATGATGCCACATTATATGTGTAAAATGAATACTCCTAATAGTAACTTCAATCTATATTTATTCTTATCATTAATGTTAATATATATTAGTAATTTACATGAGATCACTATTAACTCGTAAATTATCTGTAATATAATTAACTGATAACCCTTAAAATAAGACCTGAAGGTGAAATATTCTTACGTATATTATCGTAGTAAATTAGTTTCGGGTCATATATATATATATATATATATATATATATATATATATATATATATATATATCTACTATATATATAAGTGCAAATGTTGGAACATATGTTTTTCCAGTTTTGTCCCTTATTTTATAAGGAATTTACTACTGGCCCAAATGATTTACGACCAAGACCAAATAACACATGAGCTGAACTTAGAAATAATCATCTGTCTGATATCAAAGCTAGCCCACTCGAAAGAATAACTCCAACTTATTAGACACGGCGGTGGATGCGTGCCGCGGCGGCGAGGAGACAACACGCAGCAAAATGGGAGGAACCGAATGACACGGGGAAGGCCATGGAGGTTCGGAGTGAAGAGAAGGAAATGCGGTGGCAACAGAGGAAGAAGAAGAATCACTGCGTGGCGTTGGTTCGATTGGAGGAGGTGGGTAGCGTCGTCAACAGGAAGAAGGAGAAAAAAAATCGAAAATAGAAGGAAGAAGAAGAAAATGTTGTGAGGCGTATCCAGAGGAAGAAGGAAAGAGATGAAAACTTAGGGTTTTCATTCCACACACGTGCTGGGCTCAACTTACACACACTTGGCCCAATAAAATACACTCAAACCCCCAACGCACTAGCTAGGCCCACAGAAATTAATACACTACAAACCATTACAAGCCCACAGAAAGAGTATCGTCTTTTCTTGCTTCAAATGATGTTAGATATGGGAAACACGATAAGTGTTAAAAATAATTTCCAACCTAACTATTACCCAATAGTTTGATAAATGTTTTCTTAAATTAATATATCAATTTCCCATAAAATTTTAATAACAAAATAAAATATTAAAAAAATAATTTTTATTTCTTTCCAGTATTTTTTTTCCTTTAATTCTTACTTTAATAACTAATCCAAATTTAACTTTTAAAATTTGTAATGTATTACAATTTGTTCAAATTGTTTTTTGTAGTTATAACTGATGAAAATTTATATTATAATTATATGATTAAATTATTTAACACTTAGTAATGTACTTTATAAGTTTAAAATTAACACAATATTATAAAATTGTAATAAAAAATTAAATTCTTAAAAAAATAATTTTTACTTATTTTATGCATTTTTCTTATAGATTTCCTGCTTCCGTTCTTTATTTACTATTCTTCAAGCTGGTTAGAGTTCAACATGTTGGCTGAATGAACAGCCATGTAGCTACATAAATTTTTTGCAAAAATTAGAACGTACTAAATGTGAACACTAACAAATAATAATCTCTTTATTAATTTTAGATGCAAAGTGTATTTCAAGGTGTATGATATGGCTACATAGCTATTCATTCAGTGAACTTGCTGAAGTCTGGTGTGAATAAGGACGACAAAGGCCAGGAGCAAAACTCATTCAGCTGGTTTAATACCTAGGTTGGGATGCTCAGAAATTATAAAAGTCGGTCGCATACATCTCAAAATTTTTATGTCAAGTTCATTTCCATGCATTTATTTATTTATAGATTGCTATTATTTGTGGTTTACTTGTAAATGCCTGTGATAATCTGTTGTATGTTGACTATTTACAAGCTAAGATTTCTTAAAATCTGATTGTGGTAGTTTCTACTATCATTCTCCATCCGAAATGATAAAAGTTGATATAGGCTTAGACGAGGACCCTAATGACCAAGCAAAAGAGCACAACACCTCCGTCGGAGAGAATCGTACCTAAGATGATCATGAGTTTGCCCGAGCCCTTTTGATGGACCCAAAAAATAGAAGAAAAAAAAAAAAAAGAGAGAAGAAAATGGACTATGGGAATAGGAGTAAAAGAAAAAATAAAGAAATATGATTTTTGTGAAACAATATTTTGATGGTCTCCATGTTTTGGGAAATGGTTTTTGTGAAACAGTAAGTTGAATGTTTCAAATATTCCATTTAAAAATTATCACTCTTGTAATATATACTTTAAAAATATCTGTACATAGTTGTGATTTTGTTCTTGTAAGTCGTTATATTATAATTATAAATATTATGCAGATCATGTATATAATATGTGTTGTAAACAAGAAAAAAATTCTAAAAATATAAATATAAATCTGTCTATTTATACTTAAAATTTTTTATGTTATAGTTATCAATATTTTGCTTATAACATTTGTGATGTTTATTATGACCAAGAATAAAATCTTAAAATATAAATGAAACTCCGTCCATAGATATTTAAAATTAAAAAATTGTATGAATTTAAATTATCATTTGGTTGTTCATTGTAGATTGACAGGTAGCCTATTTTTCATATTTTTTCAATTGGACACGCGGGCAATTCACGTGTCTGCACAAGATAACAAAACGAGAACGACCAACCTGATCGTAGCTTTTTGAAGGGTGTTTTTTTATGGAAGTGAAAAAGTTGGATAGAAATTGGATGACCATGTCGACGGAGAGAGAGAGAGGGAGAGAGAGAGAGAGAGAGAGAGAGAGAGAGAGAGAGAGAGAGTAGGTGGGTTGGGGCTAAAGGAAAAGATGGGGGTATTTTAGACTTTTGTTATTCACATGTGAAAAAGTGAGAACTTGGCACTGGTGGGTTAGGGGGAAAAGGAATGTGAAAATAATGGAAAACTCTTCTTGCAGTCGGATGGGGTAATCGTGGTGTAGTCGTTGTCTACGTGAAACAAATAAAACGGTTCGTTTTATTCAAAATAACAAGCGGTGCTTTTTCATTTTCACTTTCCTTTTCATTTTCCCCATATTCTCAAAATCCTGGTCTGGCTGTGGAAACATGGAGAATGAAACAATGAAAAAAAAAATAATATTCCATCCTTCGGTAATGGTAATTTCTTCATTAGTATGCAAGAATGCTATCATATGCATATGACCACAAATAACTGATAAATTAAAAATAGGTAGCCAACTTCTAGAATGAAACTTTGTTTAGGCAAAAGAAAGTCGGTTTCTTTTTCATTTTAGAGTTTTCATTTCCAAACAAAAAACCCCACTGCCATGGAAATCCCATTTGAAGGGAAAAAAAAAAAAAAATGTTGAAGACCATTGCATTTGCAATTTTCCACAAACCAAAAAAGTCCATTACCATGAAAATCTCATCTGAAGGAAAAAAAAATGAGAGCATGAAATCTAAAATGAGAAATTCGTTTCTTCTTCAAATAACAGATCTTCAATTGTCACGAAAATTTTGAAAAATGCTCTAGACAGGCTTTGGACGAAGGATGTCAGTGTTCTTTTTCAATGAACTGTGCGTGTTTAGTTTCTTTTCTTTCGTTTTGCCTTTTTTTTTTATTTAATTCTGACGTGGCAACACGCGACTGCATCTAGACTCCTTAACACGACTGTACATAGAAGAACTCGAAAATAATACATAGAAAAACAAGAGAGAAAGAAATAGATAAGGAAAAAAAATATATTAAATTTTAAAATCAGATTTTTTATTCTTGATTTAAAATTAAAATTTTTTATTATAAAATAAAATGATTAGTTTTAATAAATATTTCTTAGGAGAATAGAGTCATCTAAATAATGAGAGTTCTTAACATAAAATAAATTAATGAATATTAAATAATATTCTTAAAATAATAAAATCATTTAAATAAATAAATTTCTTAAAACTATATTATTTTCAAAAATCTAAAATATAAAAATGTTTAATTGAAAATTAGTCTTTATTCAATAACACTACAATATCTCATTTAAAATGATTTTGGTAAAATATTAAGAAGATTTTAGAATATTTGACTCAATTTAAAAATTATCGGTTAGATTTAAAATAAAGATATTAAATTAATCTTTTTTTAAAGTAATTTGTTTGTTTAGAAAAAAAAAATTATGTAAAATTAAATTGAATACACGTGCCCTGCACGTTGTCGTTTCCTAATATATATTATATTGGCGGGCATTCGTACACACAAGTCGGGACCTCATTAATGAATGAAGTGGGTGGGAAAACTGCATACGTATTGTAATTAATTGCACAAGTCATAATTGATCAAAGAATGAATGAAACAGGATTTGTCGTCCTAAGAAGTAAGATCCACGTACATAAAGCTTTTTATAAAGAAAAAAGCTATTTATAATTTTGAATTGCGTAATTATCGTATAATTATTTAAAAAATAAAATAAAATATAAGATTTATATTAAAAAATTAATTTTTTAATAATATATTTTATTTTTTTTAAAACGATTATACGATATTTTTGTACTTCATAATATTTATAAGTAGAATTACTTTTTTATAAATCTATATGTACGTAAGTTCATTCGGTAATAATTTGGTCTCGTTTAGTTACACAAATAAAATGAGATGAAATTAAAGTTAAAAATTAAATAAAATATTATTTGAATATAATTTTTGAATATAATTTTTATTTTAAAATTTAAAAAAATTGAATTATTGATTATATTTTATATAAAAATTTAAAAAAATTATAATGATTAGATTATATGAGATGGTTTGTGTAACTAGATGAGGCCATGTCTTGACATTTGGAATATTTAAAAAAAAAAAATTAATAGTAGTAATAATTTGAAGAAATAAATTTTATTAGATGAAAGTTTATATAAATTTCTTAATATAATTTTTATTTCTTAATATATATATATATATATACATATATATAATGATCATCAGTCGTAGCTACGTTCTTCCGTATTTTTCTTCTTCTAATTTTCTCCTCAGCAAATATCGATCGATCGTTCGTACGTGCATGGGTTAATAAATGAAAGTGGCTAAAGTTGGAATGGAGTAGTAGTAGTAGTAGTAAATCTGATCAACGACTCATGATCATGAGTTGCGACAAAAGGTACATTAATTAACAAAATATCAACACCGTCTCATAGTACAGCTAGCTAGATCGAGTCGTTGTCGGTTTACAGAATATATAACATGTTCAACGATGTAAAGAAGTTTATTGTGCATGTCTCGTTACTTATTAATTTCTAATTGATTTTACAAGATCGTTATAACGTTGTAGATCTGATCACCGGTCGGAGGCCCAGAACATTAATTATCATGTAGAGTTTGCATTGTTATTGCATATATATGAGAATACAAGGACCATGCATGCAGCAATGTTAATCCAATGACAAGTGTCTATTTTTGAGACAATGGATGGCAAGAATTAATCCGATATGGTTCGAGTGTTTGCTGTATACATAGTGGTTGTCAGATAAAGTAGTTGGGTGATTGTGTGTGATCATTAAACTAGTACGGCATGCATGCATGCCATCTTTTTCTTTCCTTTGTAGCATCCATTGAATGATACCCAAGTAGTACTGGAGGATGGTGTGCCTTAATTATTGTACAAGTGTTTGCTACTTGATCTACTCGTCTTCATTAATGTTCCGAACATGCATATAGATTTTCTAGTAATTAATTACCTTTCCATACTGGCCGACGTCGTTGGCCAGCTAATCGAGCCATGTTCATCTCGACATTTCAGATCAGGTATATATATTAATAAAAATTTTATTACGTATTTTTTATACATTCTATTAATATAATTAGTTATATTATTTTTTTAATAAAAAATAACTATTTTAACTAATCACATCAATAAAATTTATAAAAAATACACAAAAATAACTATAACTAACAGAACTCATATATTAATTAATCTTCGTCGTGGAACGGCCTCTTGCAATTGAACCAAGAACGAATCAAATATTTATATTGCAATTCTGATCAAAAAATACTTTTAAAATTATTATCCAAGTTTTAAGATTTAGTACCCAAAAATAAATATGTAAAATAGGTAAGAAATATTTATTTAATATTTGATATTACTTGAATTAAAGATTGCACGACAATAAACCATAGAATTCGAAACAAGACACAAAATTACATATTCTTACAATGACTATAAGAAAACTGCTTATTTACGACCAGTTAATTCTAACGAAATGATTATTTATAGCTAAAATTAGTTGCGAAAAGTCTTTTAATTGTAATAAATTGATCACAAAAATCCATTTTTCTTATAGTGAATTTGATTCAAAGACGTCGATAAAATTAAGCGGATCGAGCACCATGCTTCCATAATAAAGTACGTACGCCGCATGTGGTATACTGTATACATGCAGAACTAAGCGCCTAAACCCTAAAGCAAGAGTAAAATTTGAACAAGAATAAAAGAGGCCTGGCCAGGGTGATTATTTCGTTGTATATATATATATATATATATATTTGTGTGTGTATTTATAAAGGACGTGTTTCACACCATCAACCACATGAATAACCTGCAATGAATAAAAGGGCGACACTGGTTGTTCTAGGGATCTCTTGTAGGCTATTTATAGAGGTTATTTCTTTATAGTGATAGGGTCTAATTTGCCTTGTGAAGTCTTTTCCTTTTAGGAGTCTAAGTCTATCTCTTATTAGGAGTCTGAGTCATCATTAAGAGTCCGAGTCACTTCTTGAATTTAACTCTTAGCTAAAATTGTGGGGCTCAAATATCTTTTCCAATTACCCCGCTAATTTTCTTTGTGCTAACACATGAAAAATTAAATACTCTGCATTCTTTGTATCTGCCTTTTACCCCACTGGCTCGTGGGCGCTTGCTTGCTTTTGTTTTCCCCTACTTACCCCACCAAGGATCAATGCTAGTTAATGCATATGGATGTCTCCACTTCCTTTTGGTTAGCTAATAGTTGGCTGCATTGTGAACAAGGCTCGACCTTTGGTGGCTTGACTTTTTGGTTGTCTTTGGAATCTTCAAGTTAATTGTGATGGAGGTAACCTGCAGAAAAAGCAATTCTAGTAACTGTGCTCGATGATCATTTTTGGTTTTCGGTAGCCTTAGAGGATTTCGCCCCGTGTTGTGATTTTGTTGGCCATTTTCCATTTTGATATGGATGTAAGAGTTTGTGTATTTGTGTGAATGTTTGCTTGAGAGATTGTTCATTGTTGCCGAAGAGTGACTTTTTTGTTTATTGATGTGTATTTTTGTGATCGTTTTTGCTTCTGCTGGTAGTACTGGATTTTCTGTCCCCTGGTGTAAATTGTTGTTGTGTTCTTGTTTTATTGTTGGTGTTTGCTAGTAGTAACCCACGCTTAAGTGGTCAAGGAGCCCGTCGACTCCCTGAATCCACATTAGGCAGTTGTCAAGCTCGTCGACTCGTTCTCGAAGGAAACCCGCGCAAGGTAATTGTGGAGTTCGGTGGCTCATTCCAGAAGGTAACTCACTGGAAGCGATTGTGGCGTGAGCATAAACACTCAGCACTTGTTGGTGAAGATCAGTATGAGGGTCATGGGGTATGCTGATCTCCACGCCCTTTCTGTTAGCACCGCGAGTATGAAACTCGACTTTCAGTGGTTGACTTTGAAGAGGGTCGTGGGGTCTTCCGACCTCCACACCCATTCGTTTACACCGCGAGTGTGTGACTTGACTTTCGGTAGCTAACATTGGAGAGGGTCATCTGGTCTTCTGACCTCCACGCTAGTTCAATTGCACCACGAGTATGTAACTTGTCTTCCGATGGCTAACATTGGGGAGGGTCGTGTGGTCTTCTTACCTCCACGATCGTTCATTTGCACCGCGAGTGTGTAACTCGACTTTCAGTGGCTAACTTTAGAGAGGGTCGTGTGATTTTCTGACCTCCATGCCCTTTCGATGACGAACTTTAGAGAGGGTCGTGTGATATTCTGACCTCCACACCCGTTCATTTGCACCGCAAATATGTAACTCGACTTTCACTGGCTAACTTTGGAGAGGGTTGTATGGTCTTCTGACCTCCACACTCGTTCGATGGTGAACTTTGGAGAGGGTTGTGTGGTCTTCTGACCTCCACACCCATTCGATGATGAACTTTGGAGATGGTCGTGTGGTCTTCTGACCTCCACTCCTATTTGTTTGGCGAACTTTGGAGAGGATCGTGTGGTCTTCTGACCTCAACGCCCGTTTTATTGTCCCACGTTCTGAGAAGTTCTCACGAAAAATAATATAGGCAAGGGTAATACAATTTAGAAGTTTGAGATTTATAAACCTAAGCCATTTTGCTAGAGTATGGTGAAGGCTGATGATACATGGGCGATGCACGCGGGCGACTTAGGATGCATGTAATATCGGACAACATATTTTGTGGTTGACAAATTGAGATGCATGAGCGGTGCCCATGATGGGCTTCGTAGTTGGTGTTCCATGCCACTTAAAGTGATTTCTAGTGAAGTATATTCCTAGGGTATTTAGTTATTGGGCTTCTTAGGAAATCCCAATGAGTTTTGTGGGGAAATCTCCAAAAACCAAATCTATTAGCGTAAATAAAATTTAAATATCAAGTTTGGGAGAGACAAACTAGAGCGATTTAGTTGCTGCTTTCAATTCTTCTTTGACTGAGATCATTTGCTACTGAAACGATTTTTGCACAGGAAAATTGCATGTCTTTGAGCTCTTGACCACAATTGTCTGTCCTCTCTCTCTCTCTCTCTCTCTTGTTTGTTATATCATGGTTCAACTAAAATCATCAAACTAAATACAAGTGGGTAAATACCGAAATATTGTTTGAAAATATAATTCAAGACCTAAAAGAATCCATATCCCAGTTTAGGAATCGAAGAACGTCAAGTAAACCCATCCGTATTAATTTGACTTTGTGGAACTTTGGATGGATGACACTACTTGGAAAGTGGGTGCCAATCACATTAATGATGTGTGATCTCATGAATATTGCTCTTCGATTCACAACTTTGCATAAAACGAAAGGTTTATTTTCAACAATAATACACCTTATTGTTTATTCTAAAACTTGGCCTATGGATCTTGTGTCATGACATTAACAATGACTCCCTTTATGGACTTAATAGCGGCAGCTTTTACATGAGAAAATTTCAAGGGGCCCCACAGTCAACCAATTCCTAATCTTCAAGCATGGTAGCATTAATACTTCTTTTGGCCCACAGTGGTCTGGATTTTGTTTTGTTGCCTAATCGATGCCACTATGAATGGAGCTAAACTATTCGGCCGAGTGAGATGCCTCCCTATTTGGTTCCCAGCTTTCCAGCCCTCCTGGCTCCTATGTACCTTTCCAATCAGCGAAAATATGGAGCCAGGCGAGCACGAGCATGACCATTTTTGTGCACCTTTGAGTTTCGACATCACATTAATCCGCACTTGAAATGCATATTAACTTCATGTAGTTTCAGTAGTTGTCTTTAAATGGGGAAGAAAAGAGGCAGAGAGAGAGAGAGAGAGAGAGAGAGAGAGAGAGAGAGAGAGAGAGAGAGAGAGAGAGAGAGAGAGAGAGAGAGAGAGAGAGAGAGAGAGAGAGAGAGAGAGAGTTCCTTTTCTATAGAACATGAACGAGATGATTAGTTACAACGGAGATTTCCAAAAGTCGAGCAAATCATGTTACACATGAAGAGCATCCTCCAGTATATATATATATATATACCAAAATTAACGAAATAAAAGAAAAATAATAGATTAGTACACAAAATTTTTATCTTTTTTTTTTTTTTCGGAGATGGTCTCACGAGTTAAAGAACCTAACTTTTGTACATGATTGCGATTTGCGTGTGATCGCGTGATAGTTGACGTGTGAAAATCACGTTGAAGTCTGCAAATGATCCTATAGACGGTGCCAGTGTAAATGACGTATTTCACACCACCAACCATACGGATGACGTGCAACGAAAAAAGGGGCAACACTAGTTATCCTGGAGACACTCCGATGCCAAAATCAGTATAGCAATACGAGAGTAAGTGTATAAAGTAGCCAATAAATCAAGTGAATAATTTGTTACCTCATGTGGACTATTTATAGAGGTTATTTCTTAAGAATGATAGAGTCAAATTTGCCTTTTGAAACCTTTTACTTTTAGGAGTCGGATTATATCTCTTATTAATAATTGAGTTATCATTAAGAGTTTGAATTCCTTCTTAATTTTATCTCTTAGTTAAAATTGTGAGACTCAAATATCCTTTTCAGTATTGTACGGGCCGGGGAAATGTAATGGGCGGGCTGGGAGGATCATGGATTCATAAGCGATGTAAGAGCATTAGCATTGGTCTATGCAAAGTTATATTTGCATAATATGATCTTAAAATCCTCTACATTGGCTTATGCATATCCAAATATTTATCTACATATAAATAGTGCTTATCCACATTTGGATAACTACTATTCACCCTACAAATCATATTTTAATCATTATTTCTCTCTCCTCTCACTCTCTCTCTCACAATCCTTTCATTTTTCTCTCTCATTCAATAATACAATAAACCTTCATTTGTACATTCATTTTATTATTATAATATATTATATATATTTTTAATATAATATATAAAAAAATTATATTTTTTATTATTACATTTATATTATTAATGTTAAATGTATGTAGTAGATGTTAATTGTAAAATATATATAAAAAGTTTGATTTTAGCAAAAAATTAACATTAAAAAAATAATAATATTTTATTATTATTTTATCTTAAATATATATAAACTAATGTAAAAATTTTACTTAAATGATAAAATAAATATATAAAAGAGATAATTTTAGATATACATATATATAACCAAGGGGTTTGCTATGCATCTGCCTACACTCGGCACACATTTCACATTTTTTTTTTTTTTTTTTTTTTTTACACTCAATGCATTGAGTGTGTGCCGGTGTAGGCAGATGTAAAAATTTTTCCTATAACCAATGCTAATGCTTTAACATGGTGCAGATCGAGCTAGATCAGAGTAATAGCTACGGTGCAGTTGAGTAGCTATGGTGCAGAACAAATAGTAATGGCGGTCGGTGGTACGTACGTATTGCATGTGCAGATCATCAGGATTAAGTACATAGCAGCGAGCTAAATTGGTGCAGATCGAGACCAGTCTTTTGCAGTCAAGACCCAAGACCCAAGGAGGATATCAATAGTGATCGAAAGAATTAGAACAAATAATCAGTACTACATGCATATATATATATATGCTTGCGTCGTTTTTTCCTCCTTAATTTGTTAATTTGTTTTGTTTTTTGGCTTTTTAAATGAAAGCAACAATGCAAAATAACATTATGAATAAAAAATTAATAGTTTAATCAATGGAAGAAGCACGTACAGATCACCCGTCGTTGGTCTCTCTTTAATTTTGGACTGAAGTATATATTATATATATATATATATATATATCGACTATTTTGATATTGTAAAACAAATTAGATTCAGATGAACAACTAAAAAAAAATAAAATCTTTATTGATTAATATATAGTCGAAGCAAAAACTACATGGGTTTACGTTATACGTACCTCGTTCACCATTGTTCTTAATTTGTTTTTCTGTATTACACGTTTTAGATAATATATATTACTAATACTTTGTTTTAAACATTTCGTACTTTCTTAGTTCTTTTAAAAATAATTTTATTTGAAAGATTTTACACCAAACATCATTCACGTGCCATAATTTAATTTTAAAGATAAATTTTAAAATTTAAATCTTACAAAATAAATTAATTATACTATATGTATAATGGTGTATGATATAAAAACCTTCAAATACCACTTATATTTTTTTTATTAAATTGCACATATTCAACTTAGTTTTCAACTTAAATTGCATATATATATATATATATATATCCCTTCTACTTAAAAGTCGCTATAAATGTGAACAGTGACATGAACAATATTGCATAGTGATACGTGTTTTACGTTTTTCTTCTTCCACCTTACGTCCATCTCTACATCCGCGTCCCTCTCTACACCATCACAGTAAAACCACGGCAAAATCACCACAAAAATACCACAAAATCACAAAATTATCACAAAATCATAGCAAAATACCACAGAATCACCACAAAATAAAAAAATTACCACACAAGTTTCCACACAAATCACAAATCAGGGTCATCGGCTGGAGGAAATGAGGAAGTGGAGGGGTCATCAACGAAAGACGAGGCTGATGGTGGTGGTGGTGCGGTATCGTATGGGTGGCTAACGGCGGCGCTACGGGGAGAAACCCGTGTGTGTAGAGGAAGATAGAGGTCTACGGGCTTCGGCCTGTTGCGGAGGGAGAGAGAGAGAGGTACGTGGGGATGAGCTCGGCGGGCTGCTGGAGGTGGTGCGGTGCCGTAGGGGTGGCTAACGGCGGCACTACGGGGAGAAACCCTTGGAAGTAGAGGAAGAGAGAGGACTACGGGTTTCGGCCTATTGCGGGGGGAGAGAGAGGTCTGTGGGGATGAGATCGGCATGGGGAAGGTCACCGGTGATTAGGCTTGGTGGTGGCGCGGTAGCGACGGCCGGTTGTGCTGGGCGGAGCCGAGGAGAAGAGATCGAGAGGGAGAGGGAGAGGGGCGTGCGGCTGGAGGGAGGGAGGAAAGAGCAGGAAGAGGGAAAAATGAAAGAAAAAGTTAGGGTTTGAGATTTTAAATCTCAACCCTTCATCTTGAATCTCTAGAATTGATCCAACAGTGGAGATTAAAATATTTAAAAAAAACTAACTTAAAATAGATAATTAAAATATAGACTCAACTTTAATTTATAAAATACTAATATTTCATGATTAAATAAATGATTGAGTTTTGTTAAATATTTTTAAAAGAGTAAAATCATATAAATAATTAGAATTTTTAATATAATTTAAATCTCATAATATTCTTAATTAACTAAAATCATTTAAATAAAACGATTTCTACTATTATAATATTTTTGGAGTTTCTAAAATAGAAGAGACTTACTTTAATGATAAATAAAATATGAGAAAAATATAGAAATAAAAGACTCTATATTTGTAGTGCTCCCTGGGTCATTGAGTAGTATGGTTGAATTCTACAATTCATATATTTTGTTAAGAAAACTATTACTAGAATATCTAAAATCTTTTAATTTTCATATTACTTATATTACTGTAATATTTTGTTATCATTATGATGCTTGTTAAAAAAAAATTTTCCATTCCTATGTATTAAATTATTGACTAATTAATTTTATTTAAAAAAACATATTATTTTTATATTTTGTAGATATTAATCATTAAGAAAACGTGCATTACATGTCACTCCACAACTAATATATATAAATATAAATATAAATATAAATATATATATATATATATATATACACGTACATGCATGAGATCTAATAATCCACTTAATTTTCAGTCAGAACAACTCATGTATCTGTACGCGTTTATGAGTAGGAAGCTTGGGTACTAAAACATCCCATGCACGCACGACAGATAATCTAATTTTTAAAAGGGAGTAGAAAGAATAATTACAGTTATAAATGTGTATGTGCTATATAATTATTTTAAAAAAATATAATTTTTTTTTTTTAATAATAATTTTTTTTTAAATAATTATATAATATTTATACGCTGGCAGGATTACTCTTTTCGAAGAAATCTTGAAGTCAATTTCATTGATTGTGCGGAGTGGTGCACACAATATGATCACAATTTGGAGTTGGGAGGACAGGACACGTGGATTTAAATTCAAGAGGAGGGAAGGGAATGCGTTTCAGGCTTTTGCAGCTAGGCATGGTTTATGGTTGGCCGTTCCGGAATAAATAGTACTGAAGACTTCTGGCCCATGCGTACACACTACAGCTAGGCCAGGAAGAATGCAGGTTGAATTGTCAATATCACGTAAAAGTTAATATTTTAATGAAGGGTACTACATATATATCAGAGAGTGAAAACAATATGATCGTGAAGAAAAATTATATTTATAAGTACTCTTATATATCACGTATCATTTTTCTATTTATAAGCACTCTTATATATCACATATCATTTTTTTTGTGATTTTTTTATTTATTAAATATATAATATATAGATGATGAGTAGAAAAATTTAATTATTTTAAAAATTAAAAAATTAAAAAAAAAAAAAGTTATCACGTGTGGTGTGTATCAATGCTGGATCGAGAAATCGCGCTAGCTAGTAGTAGTACTACTTCGAGGTTATGGACAGCAGTGTGTCATGAATGCTCTAAAAAAGACTATAAATAAAGCCCTTCACATGATTCCAAATGCATGCATTCTCAGCACTTGCATTTCAACATCTTCTAGTACTTTGCATTTCTCTCTTTTTCCTAGCCTCCGGCCTCCAGCTTCCGTTTAAACTTTTTTTGCAAATCCAATATTTGTTTAGGGGCATCTTAATTTAAGTATGTTAGAGCTTTGGTTCTTCGGCTAACCTATTTTGCATGCCATTCCATCCATACAAAATCAAACACCAGTTCGATCCTTTTCATCTCAACTTTCTTTTGTATAAATTGACCCAAAGCTTGGGCCAATAAAACCCACCAAAAAAAGAAGAAAAGAAGGAGAAGGGTAAGTTTAAGTTTGTCTTCACAATGGGGTATGATGAGAAGAAACAAAAGCTAGACACGAAGCAACCAAATTCAGCCAACTACGGGAGGCTTGCTTTTCACTACTTAATCTCCAATGTCATGTACCTCTTTCTCGTGCCACTGATCACCATAGCTTTAGCTCATATATCTGTCAAGGATTTCGAGCATTTGTATAGCCACCTTCATGAACTCGATCTCGTATCAGTAACCCTAGTCACTGCAACTACGGTTTTCCTTGCAGCCCTTTACTTGATGAGTCGTCCTAGACAAGTTTACTTGTTGGATTTTGCTTGTTTCAAGCCTGACCCATCTCTGATGTGCACCAAAGAATATTTCATTAAACGATCTGAGCTTACTGGGAGTTTCTCGGAAGAAAGTTTAGCGTTCCAAAAGAAGATAATGGAGAGGTCAGGCTATGGCCAGCAGACGTATGGATCAAAAGCGTTGATGGAAGTCCCGGCTACAGTGAGTGTCGAGGAAGCTAGGAAGGAGGCTGCGATGCTGATGTTCGGAGCCATAGATCAGTTGCTAGCAAAAACCAAGATAAAGGTTAAGGATATAGGAATTCTTGTCGTTAATTGTAGCGTGTTCACTCCAACGCCGTCCTTGTCCGCCATGGTTGTGAACCAGTACAAGCTCGGAGGGAATATTTTAAGCTATAACCTTGGTGGGATGGGCTGCAGTGCTGGCCTTATTTCCGTGGACCTGGCCAAACGTTTGCTACAGGTTTGTGTGCATGTTATGCAAAGCTTTGGGATAAATTTATCTTATTTTTCCTTTTACTTACTAAATTGAGGAGAAAAAATAATGGATATATGTGACCCGTTAGAATAATGTATAGTAATTAAGTTCATGATACTCTAGTAGTTTTGCCTGTTAAACACTGCTGTACTCACCTATTTTGCACGCACAAAAACTTTCTACTTAAAATGGCCTTTGCCTACGAAAAAAGTTCTTAAAAATTACTTGCCTTTTTCTCTGGTTGAGATCCTTTAATTTTAATCATTAAAATATAAACATAACATTAGATGTTCAGGTGGATTTCATGCTGCCTGGAAATTCTACAAAACAATTAGCTAGAGATGGTATATCTTTGACTCATAGGTACTACTAGCTGATGGATAAGCTAGCTTGGATTATATTTCTTTCTTGACAGTAATAGCCTGCATATAAATTAAGTGGTCTTATTGAAAGTGTTTTTGGCATTGGTCTATCATTGTACAAACTGAAAAAACCGGCCTAGCTTTACTCCCACTCTGTAACAGGGCCTACCCAACTCCTATGCGCTAATAGTGAGCATGGAAAGCATGAATCTTAACTGGTATGGTGGCAATAACCGCTCAATGCTCATTACGAACTGCCTCTTCCGTCTGGGTGCGTCCGCTGTTCTCTTATCCAACCGGTTATCTGATCGCCGGCGTTCAAAGTATCAACTGATTCACACTCTACGCACCCACAAAGGCGCAGATGACAAGAGTTACCAATGCGTGTTCCAAAAGGAAGACGAAGACAAACAAGTTGGGATAGCACTGTCTAGAGATCTATTGCCGGTTGCTGCTGAAGCCCTTAAAACCAACATCACATCTTTGGGGCCTTTGGTCCTTCCCATGTCTGAACAAATCCTATTTCTCGCAAATTTAATAGGCAGAAAGGTATTTAAAATGAAGATAAAACAATATGTTCCGGACTTTAAGTTGGCTTTGGAGCATTTCTGCATCCATGCTGGAGGGAGGGCAGTGCTTGATGAGCTAGAGAAGAATCTTGGGCTGAGTAAGTGGCATATGGAGCCTTCGAGGATGACTCTTTATAGGTTTGGGAACACTTCTAGTAGTTCTTTGTGGTATGAACTTGCGTACTGTGAGGCCAAAGGAAGGATTAAGAAAGGTGATCGGGCATGGCAGATTGCATTTGGGTCAGGATTTAAGTGTAACAGTGCTGTGTGGCGTGCATTGCGCACCATTGATCCAGCAAAGGAGAAGAATAATGCTTGGATTGATGAGATTGATGGGTTTCCAGTAGATGTGCCTGAAGTGGCATCCATTATTTATTAGATCCTTCAGCTCAAGGAAGATGATGATCAATATGCATGCATGTGTCTTATTTGTACGTTTATGTTTCTATTTTATCCCAGCTAATTCCCCGTTGAATGTGTCTCAGCTTCTATTTATGAAAATTTAATAAATGTGCATGTAATTAGGGCTTAGTCTGTTCTGCAACCTCAAAATCACAATATATATATATAGGCTCGATCGAAGGTCTTTTTTCCTCTGAAGGATATATATATATATATAATATTATAAGTACGTATAACGTACCACTACTTAATTATATTCATGCATGCAATTACTAGCATTCAAAAAGATAATTCTTTCAAAATTCAATGACACTACAAGAAAGAAAAATGCTTATTTGTCATGCAAGTTATTTTTTATAAAAATAATTATTTAATATTAAAATAAATTTATTCTTATCATAAATAATTATTTTCATCATAAATAACTCAAATATTTATCTGTAAAAACTTATATCGTCATTTGAATGCATGTCTATGGGCCTTAATTTCAACTAGCGCTTGGAAAAAAGTCCTGCCCTATTCCAACGTAACATGCATACCTAATTATATAGGTATTGGACAATAAAAAATAAAAATACAACTCATCATCATACCCTAATTAGATATCTAATAATGATATATAAATACGAGACAGCCAATCATTTTTCAATCATTTAATATCACTTAAAACGATGAATAAACAAATGAATGACGCATGAACAGCACCTGATCTTAACGAAAAAGTACTATCTGACCAAAATGAGTTGATCCTATATATATATTTCGGTTTTCACTTTTATATTTCAAAATGGTGATATAATATTTTAGGAAACCGAAATCACATCAAATTAAACCTTTTGCTGTCAAATCTAATCATTTATATGAAAAATAATTTATACATAATATTTTTTATAATATTTTATATAATTATATTTTAAATAAAAAATATTTTTATAAAATATCTTATAAAATTAACATCATTTTATAAAAATATTCTTATTTTATAATATTATTATACAATATATTATGTAATGTGCTATGTATATATTAATATTATTCCGTTTATATTAGGTTCGAAAGATCTTATGTTATGTTTAGTTCAAAAAGTAGGGTACAAGAATGATCTGCGGCACGTAAATGTCTTGTTTTTTTTTTTAAATATATATATTAATATTATTATTATTTCTATAAAGGAAAGATATATTTGTAGAAAGAATCGTGTTACATCCACCGGTGTAGTCTGATAAATTTTTCGAAAAAGCCTGCATTTGGCATTTTTAATTATTTTTAATATTGTTAAATATTTTTAAAAAATTATAATATTATTAAAAAAAACTTTATTAATTATTAAATAAAAAAACACTTATGATCAGCATTCACTATCGAGACAAACCCTATGTGGGTCTAGTGCTTTCCTTATGGAAAATATAAATATTTAAGGACCAGGACGCTTTTTATTTCTTAGTATAAAGAGAGAAAATATCAATTAAAGTCTCGTTTATTTTTATAAATGAGATGAAAGTTAAAATTAAAAAATATTTTTTAATATTATTTTTATTTTAATATTTAAAAAAATTAAATTATTTATTTTATTTTATATAAAAATTATAATAATGAGATGAATTAAAAAATTTTAAAAACACGAATTAACGAGGCCTATTATACAGGAATGTGTAAGAGTCAGTGTACGTACTTCGAACGTGAGATTGAGCTAAGAAGTTTTAAAAAAACAAATTAACGAGGTCAATTATATGGGAATGTGTAAGAGATCAGTGTACGTGCTTCGATTGCCCCCCGCCAATTAAAGCACGTAATTCATTGAATTGATTGTTTGATGATGATTGATCAAACAAAATGGATACAAGATAAAATAAAATCGTGCTTAATTACTAAAAAGATCACAAAACAAACAAAACTAAAAAGTCTCATAAATATATATTTTTTCTTTTGACTGAATAAAAAGTCTAATAAATAGTACCCGTCAATAACACCACCTGAACATAAAAGTACGACGATTTCTGGAAGTGATGCCACGTCTCGTCGAATTGAAATAATTTTACTACTGGATCGTCGCATTAATATATAGTACTAGCATAAATAGAGAAAAAGTCCCGAGAATAGTTCCTGTTCATGCATCATATAAAACATATTTTGTGTCAAAATAAATTGGTAAATTTATCTCTGAATAAATTTACAAAATTCCACGAAGTCCCCTTTCCTCTCTCCAAATTTGAAAAGTTGAAAACTCTCCATTGTTATGGGGGTTGATATGAGCTGTGATGAAGAGGGAGGAAAGAGTTGCCGTGACTGAGATTCGACGATAAAGATTGCTGCGAGGTCGTGAGGCTCAGTTGTGGTGGTTGGGTTGGTGTACGGTGGTGGTGAGAGAGGGAGAGACCCATTTTGGATTAGGCTGATCTGAGCTGCGATGGGGGTTGCCGTGATTTGGGTTTGGCGGTGGGGCTTGCTGGGAGGTCGTGCGGCTCGATGGTGGTGGCTAGGCTGGCTTACGGTGGTGGGTGGCCGCATTTCGGAACTAAATCAATGTGAGACCCATTTCGGGAGTGGAGAGGACGCTGCGTGTGGGGGCTGCGTGTGGAGGCTCGAAGGTGGCTGAAGGGTCGCCGGTGTGAGGGAGAGCCGGTGAGGTGTTCGGTGGCGCTGCTGGGTGGCCGATAGAGGCGGAGAGAGGCCGAACACGATTTGGTTGCTTGGCGAGGAAGGAGTACGCAGTGCGGCAAGGGAGAAGTACACAAGCATCAGCGGTACAGACGGTGGGGCTGGAGGCTAACGATGGTGGTAGTCGGTGACTGTAGGTGGTGCGTGGCAGGGTTGGGTGGGCTGAGAAAGGGAATCGGGGGGGGGTAGGGCCTGGGTGGGGTGAGAGAGGATCGATAAAAAAAAAAAAAGTCACGTGTGCTACAGATCAACCGTGAACAGGGGCTGATCTGTAGCACAGCTCATATATAGAACTCAAACAACACATGATTCTGAGCATATTTGCATGACAGGTGCAAGAATTTGTCCTATTAAATAAGATTTGAATGGGTAAGACTTTGTAGACGGTGAAGGTCGATCCATTTTTTTTGTTTTTTAAGCAAGTATATTTATATATATAATAGCATAAACAAACAAAGTATAGTAGGAGTATTAATTATACATGACTATTAAGAAGATCTTTTCCACTATAAAATTTTAATAAGTTCTAGGAGATTTGGATTAAAGGATTATTGTCAAAAGTTTGCGTTGTCTCAGTCTATTGTGCCAGATCATGTGCACATCGATTTATAGATATATGTATTTTCTTAACTTTCTAGATTTTGAAGGATTTCAATACATGCTTAATATCATTGATGATGGGACTTAAAATTCAGTCTTGATCAGTTGAGGAGCTTGAAATTTCTTGAATTATCACATTAGAGTCACCTTCCAGGATCATGTTGTCCTGATCAAAGCCTCAAAGGTACCAATTAGAGGGACGTGTTTAGGATTAGAATATTTAGATTTTAATTCAATTTTTTTAATCTATTAATTATAATAAAATTCATCATGTGTAGTATTTATATCTCTAAATTATTATGAATAAATCAGATCATCTGAATAAAAACAAAAGGATTAATGCAAATATGCTATGCGTTTTTCAGATCATCACACTATTATATATACTAACGATCGAGACAAGAACTGAGTCAAGACGACTAGCAGTTGAGCTGCAAAAGGACGACTGGCAGTTGAGGAGCAAAAGGACAATAACCATGCAAGGAATAGCAATGATGATGAAGTTCTGCTACAAGCTGCTGGGTTTTGCTAGCTCCATTAATTTTTCTACCAAGAAAAAGTAATGATGCCGAGTGCAGATCTGCAACATTGAATATTTGATGCTGGATGTAAGTAATAGTACTACTGCTCGCGTCTCCTTGCAATTCAAGTTTTGCTGGACCGGAGAGAGTAAATTAAATTAGGCTGGGTTACGCAGGTTTGGATGAGAGTTGACGTACGTTGTAAGAGAACAGTACGTGGCAGCTTTCTTAATTTCGGGATCGTCGTTGGAAATGAAAATGTTGTCTGCAATCACATGGTTTGGTTGGCAATTCTGGAACAGACATTCAGAGAAATTAGATATTCCGCAGGAGACAGGTGAAAAATATTGATGATCATCCGCAGATGGATGGGTAAAATTAGGATGTAAAATCGTGTTTGGTGTGTATATATATATATATATATATATATATTATATTATATAGATTAATTTTAATCTAACACGACATATTAACATAACGGATCGTATTGTATCAATTGTTTTGATCAGTTTATATAAATGGGTTGAATTAATCCGTTTACTAGTTAAGTTTAGTATAATTTTATGTAAATGTTAAAATTACAATATCTATAAAAAAATATAAAACTAATTACAAGTCCAAAATTATAATTTAAATAAGAAAAATATCAAAATTAAAATCTCAACATTTTATTTTTAGGTATGAGAATATAATTACAACTTTAACTTTCTTAACGGGTCATAACGGGTTATAATGAGTCAAAACGGTTTGACCCATTATCAACCTGTTAAGTAATCATGTCTTAACAGGCCAATCCGTTTTGATCCGAACTCGTTAAAACTAAACTCTAATCCTTTTTTTATCGTATCGTATTCATATTTAATTAACGAGTCGTATCACATATTATCACCCATATAGATAAAATAGGAACTTATTATAATTTATGATCTGCATATATATATATATAAATGATTTTAACAACAGCAAGCCTGCACAAGGATGATATTTATGTAACTTTTGATACATTTTTTGGGGTTTACGTCTTCTAATTAATCGTACCTTTATCTTGAATTTAAAACTAATGATTGACTATGAATGAACGAAACAATTAGTACGTGAAGCGTATTTAAAGGGGAAAAAAATCTTTGAAAATTCCAAAGCCATGCAAGAGTACTGCAGGAGGGACTTATCAGCCAGAGTTTTGATACTCATCAATATTCTACGCACCACGTAATATATTTATTTTTATTTTATTCTTGATCTTAAACTAATTGAATTCATTTACTAATTATTCATACACTATATATTTGATAAGAAAAAAAAAAAAAAAGTGTGATGTAAGGTGTATGAAAATAATGAATAGAATTTTTCTAACAATATATATACCAAGCATAATGTACAACATATGCGATAAGAGATGCATTGATTTCTATTTCTATTAAGGCTCCCAATTTCTCTGCCTCATGAATATACCTCAAAGGAGGATTCTAACAAACTCGACTCCAAGACAGTGGCAGCAGATTTGGCATAACAAACTTCACATGATAGAATATTATAGAAAAATCTGAAATGATCTTTCATAACAAGATTGCTGAGGTGTATGACACAGATTCAATAAGTGCGTGTAATGGTTGGTTGGAAATGATTTATAAATACTAGGAATTAATGTACGATTGTATTGAGGAAAACAGATGCCATACAAATATATTTGTGAAATGAATATATATGAAAGAAGCATTTTAACAAACATCTTTTATACACTTTTATTTCCTTTTTTTGTCATGGTAGTAGAGCTTTAAAAATGACTCACGTCCACTTCTCCCTCACCTGCACACCATGGAACTAGACAAATCACCACCACCAACAGTCAGCCCCACCATCATAAACTCGGCCACCCACCTTGTCTCCGTAAAGCTCACCATCGACAATTATCCACTTTGGAAAGCTCAAATTCTTCCATTCCACAAAGGCCATCAACTAATCGGTTATGTCGATGGCACCATCCCAATGCATTCCCCCACTGTTGAAGGCAACGTTAACCCGAAGTATACAAAATGGGTCCTCCAAAATCAGTTAGTTCTCTCAGCCATAAACTCCTCCCTCACCGACACTATTCTAGCCAAAGTTCTTGAGTGTTCTACCTCATGCGAGGTCTAGACAACACTACACAATCTCTTCTCTGCCCAAACATTTGCCCACATTATGCAAACTCAATATCAGATAGCCACTCTAAAGAAAGGATTGGAATCCATCACCGATTACTTTCACAAAGCAAAAACACTAGCAACGTCTCTTAGTGCCGCTGGACAACCCCTTTCCCCCTCTGAATTCACCATCTACCTTCTAGTTGGTCTAGGGTCTGATTATGAGTCCTTGGTCACTTCAATCACCACACAGCCAGACCCACTTTCCTCCTCACAAATCAATAGCTATCTTCTTAACCATGAGTCAAGATTAGCCAATCAAACACAATCTCTCCTCTCCAGTGCTCCACATGTTGCTAACACTACCATCACCAGCCCCTCGTCTTCATCCACCCCACCTAACAGAGGTCGTGAGTGTGGGTTTAGACGAGGAAGAGGTGGTGGTTGTGCTGGCTTTCACCCACTTCCCACTTTCTTTTCTAATCCTTCTACTCACAGACCCACCTGCCTGGTTTGTCATAAATCAGGCCACACAACTTTGTCCTGTTATCATCGCTTTAATCAAGCATATCAGGCCTCAGCTCTACCATCTCTTACTGCCAATTATATAGCCCTTCCATCTTCATCAGCTCATTTCACTAACTGGTTTCCTGATACAGTAGCCACAAATCATTGCATGGCTTATTTCTCCAATCTCAACATAGACTCCACTCTTTATCAAGGCACCGATCAAGTCAACATTGAAGCTGGTTCCACCCTTTCTATTCAAAATACGGGCTCCGCTCATCTTTATACACCTTTTGGTAAATTCTTTCTCCGAAATCTTTAACATGTTCCTTTAATCACTTGCAATTTATTATCTGGTCATCATTTCTGTTTAGATTATTCTGTATTTTTTTAATTTCACTCCTCTGATCATTTTGGCATACTCAAAGGTGCTTCTTCAGGGATCCGTTAGGAATGGCCTTTATGTTCTTCCATCTGATGTCGAGGCCTCGTCAACTTCCTCTCCTTCAATGCCTCCACACCAAGCCCTCATTGGTGAAAGAACATCTTCTCAAATATGGCATTCACGCCTAGGCCATCATTTCCCTCGCATTACCTCCCTCATGATTAAGAAATTTCAACTTCTTGTCACTACCAAATTTGACACTTCCTTTTGTGTCGCATGCTCCCAAGCCAAGTCACATGCTCTTCCTCACCCTCATCCTCCCTCCCATTCAAAATATCATTTTCAGCTTCTATTTCTTGATGTATGGGGACTAGCGCCTGTGCTATCCTCTAATAGATTTCAATTTTACCTTTCTGTTGTAAATGACTTTACGAAATATATCTGGTTATTTCCTTTACATGCCAAGTCTGATGTCCCTACTATTTTTCTTTCTTTTCTTCATTATGTGAGTAATACCTTTTCATCTAGTGTAATCTTTATTCAAACTGATTGGGGATGAGAGTTTTAGCCCCCCCCACACGTTATTTCAATCCTTTGGCATCTCTCATTAAATTACGTGTCCTTTCTCGTATGCTCAAAATTGTAGTATTGAGAGACACCATCGTCACATCGTTGAAACTAAACTTTCCCTCCTAGCCCATTCCTCCATTCCTAATAAATACTGGGTTGAAGTCTTTCAAATATCTGTCTTTCTTATCAATCACTTGCCCACACTGATTCTACAAAAAATTTCCCCTTTTTAAGCCTTATTTCACCATCCACCGGATTATTCATTTTTACGTATTTTGGCTCGACCTGCTGGCCCAATTTACGGCCTTTTAATCGTCATAAGATAGATCTACATTTGCAACTTTGTGTCTTCAAGGGCTATAGCCCATATCATAAAGGCTACAATTGTTTTCACATTCCAACATGCGGACTTACATTTCCCCGTGATGTATGATTTAATAAACTCTGTTTTCCATTCGCTTCAGCATCCAACCCACTACGTCAGCCCAACTCGGTTAATACTCCCACTACCATCGCCACTCATCCCTCAAATCATGAGCCCATTCACTCTAATCCCCAAGACCATCCCACGACATTAGACCCACCCGATCCTTCTTCATCCCCTTCCTCTCTCACATCGCAGATCCATGCCTCCATAAACCCTATGGAATCCTCCTCCCCATCTTCAACCTTGACTTCTCCTATCGCCTCTCCCACCTCACCCATCACGACCCATCCCATGCTCACTCGCTCCGAAGTCAATATTCGTCGACCCTTACTCAGATCTGATGGAACCATTCCATGGCCTCCCCCCCAAACCCTCCATCTCACTGTCTCCGTGTCACCAGCCATCCTTGAGGAGCCCTCATCTTACATCAAAGCCTTAAAATTTCCTAAATGGTGTGCTACCATGTCCAGTGAGTTTCAAGCCCTCTTCCACAATCAGACCTCTCACACTAAATCTCAATATTATTGGATCCAAGTGGGTACTCAAGACCAAGCAGCATGTTGATGGAACTCTTGAATGTCGCAAGGCTAGTCTTGTCTCCAAAGGATTCCACCAGCAAGCTGGTCTTAATTACACAGAGACTTTCAGCCCCGTCGTAAAAATAGTCACTATTAGACTTCTAATCTCCATTGCCTTGACCCGTAGCTGGCCTCTCCATCAGTTGGACATTCAAAATGCTTTCCTACACTGTGATCTGGAGGAAGACGTCTTTATGCGACAACCAACTGGGTTTGTGAATCCAGACTTTCCTCATCACGTTTGTAAATTACGTAAATCCATTTATGGTCTAAAACTGGCCCTTAGGGCTTGGTTTTCCGAGTTGAGTTCAAAGCTGCTCTCATTAGGTTTTCATGGTTCAATCTCAAATTCATCATTGTTTATTTTCTCTACAACATCAGATTCCATTTATGTTCTAATTTATGTTGATGATATCATTGTTACAGCTTCTAACCTTGCTCTGATTAATGACTTTATTTATGCTCTTCGGTCAGCCTTTCCTTTCAAGGATCTTGGCACGTTACATTATTTTATAGGTATTGAGGTTAGTTGTAGTTCCACTAGTTTGTTCATATCTTAATCTCGTTATATCTTTGATTTATTAGTTAGGACCAACATGCATAATTCAAAACCAGTGTCTACTCCTATGTCCACTTTCGCCAAGCTCACTGCCCTTGCTGGCTCTTCCTTTGAGGATTCTTAACTCTATCCCAGTGTTGTAGGTAGCCTTCAATATCTTGCCTTTACTAGACCCGACATCTCTTTTGTTGTAAATAAAGTGAGTCAATTCATGCAATGTCCTCGTCTTCCTCATTGGCAAGCTGTCAAGAGGATTCTACGTTACTTTCGTTTAACTACTTCTTTTGGACTTCATTTTTCTTCTACCTCTTCTTTGAAATTCGCTGCCTTCTCTGATGTTGATTGGGCTGGCTATCCTGATAATCGTAAATCCACTGATAGTTTTTGTGTCTATTTTGGCTCGCATCTTGTTTCTTGGAGCTCTAAGAAGCAGCCCACTATAGCTCAATCCTCTACTGAGGCAGAATGCAAAGTTGTGGCTAACACTACATGTGAACTTTTATGGTTACAATCCTTGTTGAAAGAATTAGGCATTTTTCTTATTGATCCACCAAGCTTGTGGTGTGACAATCTTGGCGCCACATATATTTTTGTTAATCTAGTTTTACATTCTTGAACTAAACATGTTGATCTTATTTACCATTTTGTGAGGGATCGTGTTGCTGCTAAAGCTCTTCAAGTCTCTTTCGTGTCAAGCAAAGATCAAGTTGCTAAAATACTCACTAAGTCACTCTCCACAGCAAGGTTTTCTCTTCTCCGCTCAAGCCTCACAATCTTTCCAATGCTGCTTGAGTCGTGGGGGGCTATCAAGGCTCACAATTTCTCTGCCTCAGATGAGTATACCTGAAAGGAGGATTTTAACAAACTCGACTCCAAGGCAGTGGCAGCAAATTTGACATAACGAACTTCATATGGTGGAATATTACAAAAGAATCTAGAAGGATCTTTTATAACAAGATTGCTAAGGTGTATGGCATAGATTCAACAAGTGCATGTAATGGTTGTTTGGAAATGATCTATAACTACAAGGAATTATTGTAAGATTATATTGAGGAAAAACAGAGGCCATACAAATATATTTGTGAAATGAATATATCTGAAAGAAGCATTTCGGCAAACATCTTTTGTACACTTTTGTTTCATTTCTTGGT
The DNA here is from genome assembly GCF_001411555.2 of Juglans regia. Lineage (NCBI taxonomy): Eukaryota > Viridiplantae > Streptophyta > Magnoliopsida > Fagales > Juglandaceae > Juglans > Juglans regia. The sequence goes on along the minus strand of NC_049902.1, from coordinate 36,139,990 downwards.
CAAAATTTGTTCGTCACTTCAACTAGGGGGTCCCAAACTTGAATTAATGTATATTTCATGTTGTTTATAGATAATATTTAATACCGCATTTAATGCATTGAGATGCAATATTGTGTCTTTTTTGGATTGTAGAAAATATTTGGAAGTAGAAAATTTTAAGAAAATTCAATAAGGGGGAGTTTTCCGGAATGTTTGGTCAATGAATGAGATGAGAAATTTTTAAAATTTCTTAAAACTCCATTTTTCAAATACAAATTAACATATTTTAATTTTTAATTTTTTTATCTAATCATTATAATATTTACAAACTGTAAAACAAAACATAAAAAAAGGATACAATTTTTTCAAATTTTAAAATAAAAATTATATTAAAAAATTATATTCAAGCAAATTTTTAATTTTATAATAATTTTATTTAATTTTTTGTCTCATCTTTCAAAATCTAATAAAATATCTTAGCTTAAATCATTTCACTATTATTTACACATCATTTTAATACTATTTACATAATTATAAAATATTTTAAATATCCAGACCAGTTGAAAACTTAATGAGATTTTGAAAAAAAGTCCTCTCTCGTAAGGATAATACTAGTTCCACCACTCCCAACTCTCGTTGGGAGCGATCGCTGGTATTTTTTTATTTTTGTTTTTTACTTCGTGATTAAGGAATTGTTTGTTTAATGATGTTGTGGATTTTTTTTAAAAATATATATATATTTAAAAGTATTAAAAAATACATGTAAAAAAAAGCAAAAAAAAAAAAAAAAAAAACCAAAATAACTAGCGGGAACCAGTGGTAACTGTAGTGTCGGCCTAAAAATTAAGAAAAATAATATTCTCACCACTGGTTCTTACAGCTGGGTATTACTGCTCGAATTTGTTATTTTTCTTTTTACTTAGTGATTAAGAAGTTATTTTTTAATAATATTGTAATTTTTTATTTTTTAAAAATATATTTAAAAGTGTAAAAAAAATACATGTATACAAAATTAAAAAAAAAAATTAATTATACCTAACAGTAACTTGTTTTTAGCAGTAGCTGAGAGCGGTCGACGTAGTACGGTCGATCTTTTAATACAACTTCAACTACGATCAAACCCGAGTTTCTTTTGGTGGTACCTTTCGAGTCTGCAAGTCTTTAGAGCGAGCCGGCAGACAAGGACCCTCAAATAATTGAGCAGATGCGCGCACTGGTGTGCGCCACTACTTCGACTCCTTTTACGCATTTTACATTTATGAACATGAGTAATACTACACAATTTTTCATCTTCTATATATTATATTTTTTTAAAATTTTTAAAATTTTTTTAAAATATTTTTTTAAATCTATTCTTTTTAAATTAAATTAATTTTTCTATTTATTATTTATATATTAAATATTTGATAAAAGAAAAAAATAATAAAAATTAAAAAAAATATGGTATGTAAAGATTGTGTGAATAATAAGAAATTGTGTAGATTTTTGTATGAACATTCACAGGACTTTCTCATCTTGAGGTCTCGTATATGTATTAATGCATGTACTCCTTTTTTTTTTTTTTTTAGGCATATTAATGCATGTACTCGATCCTTTTCATTTGATCATTGCTAGAATTTTCCTACTCATGTGCCTGAATTTGACGACTTTCCTTTTCACGTGCCTGAAGTTAAAAAAATCTCTCTTGTTTTAAATTTTAATAATACGCAAACTATGTCTTATGCGTGAAAAATAAATAATCTTATTTTTTCATGTGCTAAAAATATCACAAAAAATACCTTATTATAATTTTGTTATTTTGTCACTTCTCTGATCTTTTTTATTATTTTTTTGTTCTCGTGTTTTTATCATATTTTTAAGTACTGCCGTGCCCGATGGATGGGGAGCTAGCTCTTAGGCCTTATTTGGATAGTGATATGAGATGAGATGATATATAAATAGTAATTAAATAATTTGAATCAAGTTGTTTATGAAGTTTTGAGAAATGAGAGAAAAAAATTGAATAAAAATATTATAAAGTTAAACTATTTTTAGAATTTATTTTTTTAATATAATTTTTGTTTTGATATTTGAAAAAGTTGAATTATTTTTTGTGTTTTGTTTGAAAGTTTGAGAAAATTGTGATGATTAGATAATGATTAGATAAAAAAGTTAAAAATTTGAAATTAAAAAATATTTATGTTTGTAGTATTTAAATATTAAAATAAAATGAAGTGAGAGTATCTTACTATCCAAATCAGGCCTCAGTATATGATTGTATGTGTTTAGGCCCAAGTTCCAAACCTTTGGATACACTGGATAAAGGGATTGGGCTTTGACTTCCTTACTTAGTTGCTCCAACAGCAAGGCCTTGGAGTCTTGGACTATATATGCAGCCCAACCAATGGCAAATTTAATTACATTTTTAATAAGAAAAAATAAATTTATAATAATAAATTGTATAATTTTCATGTAATCATTTTGAAAAAAGTGAATAAAACATAAGACTCATATAAAAAAAAAATTAATTTTTAAATAGTAAACTTTATTATTTTTTAAAACGATTATGTGATGTTTACGCATTTCATGATTGTACGTAGAATTATTCTTTAAATAATATCAAAGAGTTTTATAACCCATCTAAAAAAAATTTGAAAAACGTTGGTACGTAAGAAAAACCACTCTTAAATTTATCAACTTGCTTTCAGGGGGCAAATAAATTTTTAAAATCCATTTTTTTAGTTGCACATGTGAGACACATTATACGTGTGAGAAATGTCATGCTTAATTAATTGGTCACGAGGTGATACACTCGATTGATTTACAAATAAATAAATAAAATTGACATCTACAAGTCTTCAATTTCATGCACATGATGGCCAGGATGATTCATTCTGACACATGTATTTTGTCCACTTGTTACCAAAGCCACCTGAATCGCGTGGTCAGGATTTATTTTTCACCTTTTAAAATGGGGTCCATGATTTGAAAACTAAACATGCATGTTACACGGGTGACCATATCTAAGCGATAAACAAATTGATTTGCAGACACACCACCTCCTCCATTCACGCTATAATAGCCCCCCCTCATTTTTTTCAACTTTCCCTCACTGTCACTCACCCAGTATTCTACCTAACTCCTCCCAAAATAAAGAAAAAGTAGATCCATATCGTTCTTCTTCTTCTTCCTCAGCTAGCTGTTGTTTCTTGTTTCCTTCCCCCATATATTTTCCTCAGTTCCATGGCTGTGGCTCTCCTCCTCCACCACCTCCTTGATGGCAATCAGACTGTTCATTTTCTGTCAAAATCATGTGCTTGCAGACGGCCATTCACTCTCAGGCCTATAAGGGTCACCATGTCCCATAACCAATCTTATTGGACCTCCATCAATGGTGAGATTGAGGCCCATCTCAAGCAAGCCATTCCGCTACGGCCTCCACTTGAAGTCTTCGAGCCCATGAGCCATTTGGTTTTATCAGCACCAGAAACCACTGCCCCGGCACTGTGTGTTGCCGCATGTGAGCTCGTCGGCGGCCATCGGGACCAATCCATAGCGACCGCCTCCGCACTCCACCTCATGTATACGGCCTCGTTCGTTCACGAGCAACTTCCATTAACGGATAGGCCCAGGCCCAAGTCCAGGCCCACGATCCACCATGCTTACAGCCCAAACATAGAGCTTCTCATCCCGGATGCTATGGTTCCTTTTGGGTTTGAGTTATTAGCTAAAGCAGACGACCCGACCCAAACTAACTCGGACCGTATCTTGAGGGTGATGCTGGAGATTGCACGTGCCATGGGTTCACAAGGAATGGTTGAGGGCCAATACCACGAATTGGAATCCTCTTCTCAATGGGACAATGCATGGATTGAGCATGTGTGCAAGAAGAAAGACGGCGGGTTACACGCATGCGCCGCCACGTGTGGGGCAATACTAGGAGGAGGAGGTGAGGAGGAAATAGAGAAGCTAAGGAGATTTGGTCTATATGTGGGGATGATAAGAGGGATGTCACATGGTATTGGAAAAAAAGAAAAAGGGTTAGTAAGAGTGGTTGAAGAGCTAAGAAATTTGGCACTTCAGGAATTGGAGGAATTCGAGGGAGGAAAACTCGAGGCAATTTCTAGCTTTGTTAATGCTTGAGATGAGAGGTCTTGATGTTGATTTAAGGAGAGAAGAGGAACATATGGGACAGGGCATGACATGGGTTCACACCTCATAAGTTGTGTCGAGCTTGTTTACTTCTATGTCGAACTTGGTTTTGTCGTGAAAAACGTTTGGCCACGATTGTAATCTTCCGAGAACTTACTGCGATTGGTGACTATTTTACTTCTTGCCCTTATAAGAACCTGTTTCTATTTGGCATCATGTGATCCCATGAATATTTCCCTGATTTCCAAAATGTAAAAAATGAGCATATATAGGGGCCAATTAGCAAGTAACAACGTAGGCCAATTAGGCCCCGTTTGGATGTTAAGTTAATTTGTGATGAGTTGAGTCATTTATAAATAGTAGTAAGTTGATATGGTAGAGTGAATTTTATAAAACCTACTTAAGATGAGTAATTTTAGATATATTTATAAGACGTTGAAAAATATTATAGATCTCGCGTATAAAGATATATTGAGTTGAAAAATATTGTAGGTCTTACATGTAAAGAAATTTTAAATTGAGATGAATTTAATGATTTAAAAATTAAGTATTTAAATATTAGATTCAATTTAAAATTAGATTGAATTGAGTTAATCTTAATTTAGTTCAAGTTATAAACGGGGTCTAAAAAGAATTCACTTCAACTTGCATAATAAAAAAAGTCAAGAATGGTATGCTGATTAGACAATTGAAAACAAAAATCATTAAAGGTAGAGAAAGTTAAAGGAAGCTTGTTGTTTTCTGTTTAGGCTTGTCTAAAATATTACAAGGAGCACTTAATGTTGCACTCGTATTTTAAGGGGAAAAATATATGCACATGATGTTGGTGGCATGTCTTTTTCAATTGTCGAATTATTTTAGTATATTTTTGGTTTTGCCTTAGAGATGCTTCTCCGGGGCAGCACCCAGTAGCTGAAAAGGGGAGAGCTAGGCTAGCAAGTTTATTAAGCCCAGGTCCAGCCATCAGTTCTTTTTATTACAACAATCATCATCATTGATTCATTTCTAAGTTGTTTTAAGTCTTCTACATAAAAAAAATTGATAATCACGAACCATCCTCCTAAGAGGGAGAGTTTATAAATGTAAATTTTGAATGAAACTAGATCATGATAATGGATAGTCTTATTATCAAGCAATATCTATTTCGACCTATGAATCTATGATACATAATCCTCAAAATCAGTACATTGTTGTCTTCTTTCAATGCCTTAGCCGACAATCAGGTTAGGGAAGTACCGATCCTTGACTTCAGCTATCATAACACATACCAGAATGCAGGGTTCTGTTGAGATTTGAAAGGTAATGACCATGAATATTAGACCTCCCTTGAAGCTAATTTCGTGTCAAAAACCCTGAGTTGTCAACTGGTTTGCAGGGCTGTATTTTGTGATTTACATGGTTATTCCTCCTAATTAAGTTAAGCATTACCTACATCTGATATTTATACATTTTATGGTCCCCCTCGGTAGCCCCTAAATTTTACTACAATCAAGCTTATCAAAGCAAAGGTGACATGGGAGTGGGGGATCAATTAATTGCTTTTTTACATCAAAATAAATTTCTCATACCCTGAACACAAACCAGAAGAACACCTCCAAAGACTAGAGGAACAACCACAAACTCCCATACCTAAATCTCTGAAAAACAAAAAGCACATGGAATCCTGGTCATGGTGATGGAGACACCCTTCCCTGTTATTCAAGGAAACCAGTTTTTGTTAGAACAGCATTCCTAACTTTGCTAAGATCCCTCCCTTTGAGGGTCCTCCCAACACCTTCAAAAACAGAAAAAGAGGATATGTGACTTCTTGCAAGCCTTTTAGCAATGAATTCATGTGGGGGTAACTTGTAATTGTCCTCATCATCGTCATCATCTTCATCGCTGCCCTGGCCATCATTCAAATCCCCATCATCATCATCATCATCATCATCACCACCAACCCATGTATCATACCTGGAGATCTTCTCTGACTTTTTTCTAGAAATATGTGACCAGTCAGGAATGTTTACAGGTGCTGACTTCTGAACAATTTTTGCTTCATGAGAAAAGCTATTGCTACTGCTGCTGCTGGCTGTAGCTCTTGGTATCATTCTTGAAGCAGTTGGAAGTTGTCTAGGAACAGAAACAGGAGGCTCCTTGGGTTTGCCTACCATGGAAATAGAATCTGTTGTATCTCTGAGAACAGCCCAAACTTCCTCTTCCTCAAAGTCTCCATCTCTCAAGGACCTCCAGAAACCACTGCTCTGCCTTAATAAACCATACCTATTCTCCATAGATGATTGCCTACAAACCCAAATAGAAAATAAATAAATAAATAACAACTCAAAGCTGCTTCTTTTCACACATGGGTCTCACCCATTTCCACAGTTGATTACACATAAAGGAATTACAAGCTGAGACACACAGAGATTCAAAGATTACTCCAATTGGTTAGCCAATTCATGTTGGGGAAAAGGTAGCTGAGAAAACAAGGACCTACCTTTCCCTGGAATTGGATTGAGAACTTCCAAAAGTTGCAACTTTGGTCAGATTCTGAAGCGAAATCTGCAGCATGTGTAAGGAAAGTTAGTTCAAGGAAGACAGTTTATTAGGTATATCACAACTTTCCTGGTTATTTCTATATCCTCGTCACTTCATTCTTTTTTTCCAGGATGTTTCTTCTATATTCAGGAATCGGATCCTCACCTCGAGATCTTTGAAGTGATCTTGGACTTTTGATGATATGGTTGATTTTATGGAGAGCCAAATTACCCACGGGAACTGATGGCCGGTACGAAAGCCCCCAAGGGGCAAAGGAATAAGACGGGACTATTTTTGTCTTTCTCGAGATCTCCAATGTGACGGCCCACGGGTATTCACTGTATTTCACTTTGGGAAACACTCACTCTTTTTTTACTGACTCGAGTCACTCCCTCGTAAATCTGATTAGTGGGGCAATCTATTGGGATCCTCCCATCCCAGGGTCATGCACAAACGCCAATTGCTATAAAAGTAGACACAGACGTGAACAACTCATTGTTATGTAAATTATTGATATGTAAATAATAATATTTTATAAATTTTATAAAAATATGTTTTAAAATAAATAGGTTAAAATATATATTTAAATATATAAAATAAGTTTAGATGTGTTTAATTTTAATTTTAAAATAGAGAATTATGTTATATAGAAGCCTCATACTCCTAGACACTACTTAAAAATATATAATTTTATTTTTTCATTCTTATATTTCATACTTCAATTCAATATAAAATATGAGAATAAAAAAGTAAAATCATATGTTTTTAAATAGTGTGCAGAGTATGTAATTTATATCTAGAATTTTTCTTAACTTAATTATAAAAAGTTAAAAAAGTAGTACACCTTATCAATGATTAATTTGAGCTAAATTGAGATTATGTTAACAATCAAACATAGCTTTACCGTCTAGTTTGGATACTGAAGTATTTTGAGATATTAGAATATTTTATTATTATTTACTATTATTTAATATTATATTATTAATTTTTTATTACTATTAACAAAATATTTCAGAATATCACACAATCCAAACGCAACCTTTTGGTACATGGAATTGTATGTGTCTGTGTGTGCGGATGTGGTGTGTTTGGATAAGTTTACAACCTGGTCTAGGATTCTGTTCATATTTTGTTGTAAAAAAAGTTCTACCTAAGATAATCAACCGGTGACATAATTGTAAAAGAAAAGCACTCTTAATTCAATTTGTTTGTGCCAAGTTGGGATGATGGCACACCCACTTCCCCAATATTCACAGTAAATGGATTAGTTACCGTCATGAAAGCATAGAAAATGGCAACAAGATTGAAGCAAAAGGACAAGAGTAAAAATTAAAAAGAGAGGAAGAATGAAGTGTACGCAGTTGAAGGGATGCTTTTTCATATTTACATGTAAATAAAAAAATTAAAAAAAAACATGCAATAGAAATAGAATAATGCTACTTATCATTATTTTTTTATTTTATAATATTGTATTAAATAATTAAAGATTATTTATTATATTTTATTTATAAAATTATTATATAATATTACATTATAAAATGGCGAAAATATAATAAATAAAAAAATAATAAATAAATTTATTCATAAAACAATGCGAGAAAGATTAAAAAATAATAATAATAATTAACAAATAAGAAAAAAAAATCTCGGTAATCTTGAAGAAAGAGACATGTGGGTTATAGGACACTTTAGATACGACAAAATTGCTCTGTCAAACAATTAAACAAAGAGACAGAAAAGTGAATAGATTTAAGACAAAGTTGCCGACTGAAAGGGATTTGGTTCCTGGAAGCTCTCATTGTCCAGCAATGTGACGCACATGCAACAATTAGGAAGCCGTCATTCATCGTATTCGGCTATTAAATTCAAATTGTATTATAAGACAAAAAACCAGACAAATTAGTATTAATTTGCGAGACAAACCAATCAGAAGTTTTGTTGCAACTCACCACTTCAACCACTTGGATTACTTAAAAAAAAAGCAAGAGAATCTTCGTAATCTCTTGGGATTCATTCTACTGAGGCGGGACAGACTTTAACCTGGTGTGCACTCCATAAGAGGGGCGGCTGTTAAGTCATTCCAATGTCAAATGAGCGTCTACTCATATTGGCCTCACTTTCCCGAAAGTTCTGACCAAGAATCAGAAAGAAGTCACCTGGTTTCAGTGAATTATTTTACTGGCAGAGTTGAATTTTTCTCTGACCGACTAATTTTTCTTGGAAAGAGAAGCTTTCCTTTCAATGAGCATTGATGGGATAGGCTCGATTCACTTAACAGCGTATTCCATCAAGGATAGATTCAACTCTGCGGTAACCCCTGCGAAAGCTAGCAATGGAAAGAACAGCTTTTTCCAATTTTTTCTTAACAAGGCTGGCTTTAAATTTCTGGTGTACATTGCTTCAGAAAAGCGGCCATAAAGTTTGCAGTAGCTCCTAGTCCTTGACATTATATGGCCGACACTCTGAATGTATGACCAACAGCTACCCTTGTGCGCGACCCGTGCTTGCTAGACTGCCATTCGTTGACAGTGGGTTTGAACAACAACCTTTGAGTACTGTAATTTTTAGCTTTTTAATCAGCATCTAACTGAAGTAATATGAAACAGAATCCTGGATACCGAGATAAAGCTAGGAAAAAGTAAATAGTTTGAATTCCGATGAGAAATTCATGGGTTTTTTTTTTTTAATGCGTGGATCAATCAATTAACAAACGAAATGAGGTGATATAATAAACAAAAGGCACCATATTGTAGAAGATCAAATGTAACGACTTCCAACTTAATTCCATATTCTAGATCTCAATGTGTATAACAACTCAAGATATCATTACAAGAGAAACTGTCTATCAAGATGGCGATATTCGTTACAAGCTTGACAGTCAATCAAGCTGTTTTAGTGCCTCAGCTCCTGCAACAATCTCCAATAACTCACCGGTAATTTTTGCTTGTCTCTCCCGATTGTAGGCAATTGAAAGAGTCTTCTTCAACTCCACTGCATTATCCGTTGCATTACTCATAGCATTCATCCTAGAGGCGAGCTCACTTGCCAGTGATTCCTGCAATGCCTTCAAAATCTGGCTATTCAAATAAAGAGGCATCATGGCATCAAGAATCTGAACTGGATCCTGCTCAAACTGCATCAGTGGCGATAACTCCATCTTTGCCCTCACACTAGCCCTCTCCCTCTCCACAAAAAACTTCCCCTCCTTAGTTGTCAACCTAAAGAACTCATCCTCCATGGCATCAACACAGTTTCCATTCACATCACAAACAACTCCTCTAGGGGACAATGGAAGCAATGTATGAATCACAGGATCACTCTTAACCAATGACATGAATTTAGTATACACTAGCTCAACCTTATCAACCTCTTCACTGACAAAAAGCGAAAATACATCATCTGCAATCGCTTGAGCTTCTTTCACCGTAGGGAAACTCCCTCCTTCAATAAACCTATCCACCGGGACATTATCCCTATGCCTGAAATATGAATTACCCTTCTTGCCAACACTGATCACAGTGTAATCCAATCCAAGATTCTTTAATTCGGAGAGCCGGGTCTCAGCCTTTTTGACAACTAAGTTGTTGAAACTGCCGCAGAGACCCCGATCACCAGTGATAACCACAAGGGCAACTTTCTTGATAGGCCTAACATTTGTTAAAGGAACATCTATGTCTTCTAATTGAAGCTGTTCGTTGATATGGTATAACATTTCTACAAGGGCCTCCGAGAAGGGCCTGCCATTGATTACAGCCTCTTGAGCTCGTCGAACCCTTGCGGCCGCCACGAGCTTCATAGCCTCAGTGATTTTCTGGGTATTTTTTATAGCATCAATCCGCCCTCGGAGTTCACGAACACCACAATAAACTTGGGTTGTTTGCGAAGATTGAGATAGAACACATGGGAGACAGATATGGGGTAAAATGCGAAATGGGTTTTGGTGGGAATTAAAAGAAAGCGAAGAAATATTAGAAATTGAAGGGTTTGCAGAGACCCACATAGCTATGATAAAGAAAGAAACAATTTTTAATGGGTTCTAGTGATAAAAAGTTCGATTTGTGGTTGTGTTTGGGTCACTGTAAAACCTGTTGCTGGTGAAAAAGAAAGGTGTGTGGGGCAAATGGAAGGATTTTACAACTTAGCCTGGGGTTTTGTACAACAACATAGATATTGAACTTTGAAGATTTTAGGTTTTAGAAAATGTGATTTGAGAAGGGAATCTGAAGGTTCTTACCCGGAGGAGACTGGAGTACTGGTTCTGCACTCCCCGGCAAGACTAACACACCACTCTGTGTCTAGACAGTCTGATCAATTTGAGGGACTGTTTGGTTAGCGTGATAATCCAGGGCAAAGAAGAAAGGTAGGAGGAACATGTATCGACAAGAACTAGATAAAAATGAACCTGAACGGCGTGACGTTTAAGTGACATATTGAAAGTGGAGTAATCTACTCACCATACCAAAATGTGATGATAGATAATTAAAAATTATTTATAAACTTATTATTTAATATCACATTAAATAGATTTTATCAGTTCTGCTGGCGAGCAGCTGAGATTTTAACACACTGGCCACACCGACTAGTGTGTATAGTGAGATTTTAACTGAACGTCGTGACTCGTATCAAAATAGAAAATAAATTTGAAAATACATGATTGGAGGCAATTTTAAGCTAATATTTTTTTAAAATTTTACATAAAAATGAATTTTACAAAAAAATACTCTCAGATAAGTAGATATTTTTTTAAAATAAAGGCTCTAGATAAGAATTATACGGAGTAATATACTATTAATTTTATCATTTACTCCGTATAGAATTACTCCGCATAGAATTTGTTTTGGGCATGTCTTTTTCGATCGGCAACACTGGAAGGTAATAGCACCCCACTCTCTCTCTCTCTCTCTCTCGTCTTCAACGTTCATATCAAGGTAAATTTAATTAACTGTGCTGTATTTCTCTTCAAAGAGCAACTATTTGATCTTTCTTTTGTGTGATCTTATCATTATTGTACCCACTATTTGATCTTTCTTCTCTGCAATAAAGAATCCCTCACACCTCTTCTTCAAATGTCAATTTTTCAAAAATAGAAAACAACGCAAGAGTTTTACTTCAAATGTCGATGCTTGCTTTATAGAAATGCAGGGCTTAAACTTAAAGTATGGAAACAAATGTTTTCTAGAGCATTCTTATTGATTTGATTAAATGTATTTTTAAAATTCGATCTCTATATTTAGTGAATCAATTATGATTCTTTATATTTGATCAATTATTATAGTAAAATATGTCTAATTTAATGTGGAGTTTTTTTATTGAAATTATTTAAATTTTAACTATCTTTTAATTTTAATCAAGTCAATAAGAATGCTCTAAGAATCCCTTGCAACCAATTGTGCTTGTCTTTTGCAAGTGGGGAAGAAACCCAGAAATGAATCTGGCCAAATTGGCAGCATTGTCATCACCTTTTGCGAGTGTTGGAGTCTGAGAGAGAGCCATGTAAGGAAGAGGAAGATGGATAGAAGATAAGAAAAGGCAAGGCAGGGGGATTCTTTAGAGTATTAGTAGTAGATTGATAATTCTATTTTTTAAATTTTAATTAATATGTAATTTTTTTTGTATTTTTAACTAATCATTTAAAATTTGAAATCTATATTAGATTAGTCATCACACTTTTTATAACGATAAAATATTATTATTTTTTATTATTTATATTTTTTTATTATTTTTTATTTTATTTTCATAATTTTCAATAACCTCTAACAAATTACATTTATTTTTATTTTCACAATCTAAAAATTTATAATATAATAATCTCATATTTATATAGATAGTAAAATCTCATATAAATAAAAATTTCATATCTATAATATAATAATTTTAAAAAATACTTTTAGATATATTATAGTTCTTTTTATATTTGAAAAGAATAATAAATTTACTGTAACTTATAATTTAGATGAAAATAATTTAACTAATTTAATGTGGAGTATATATAAATGATATTTGTTAAATTTAAAGATAAAAATATATTTAACTAATCTAATGCCAATACTCTAAAGAAATATAGAATAAGAAAAGATAAAAAGAGTAAAATCACATAAATATATATATAAGTGAATAAAATTTTTCTTAAAGTAGGTCGGGACAAAAACAAGCGAAACCCAGGTTCTCCCCGTAACTCTGCAGACGACTATATTCTTTACACAGAGCGAGTTCACCGTTTGGCCTCCAATTTTTCTCCGTTCGATTTCTATTTTCGGAGGGCAAAGACGATGGTAATAGTGGGTCCTATTTGAATCTTTAAAATCAGATATGTTGAAGCTATTCGCGAGGATTGCTGGGTACTTCAGCAATCGGAATCTGGTTGGGGTGGACAAAGCGGGCAACCGGTACTTCACCAGAAAGGAAGAGATTGATGGTATCAGTAAGTGGGTCTCAATCTCAGCCCTTGTTTTTCTTGGATTGTCCTAGTATTTGCTTATTGTTATTCACTATGCATTTTCAGTTTTGCACCATGCTGTATCTTTGTATTCGTCAATTGTGTTGTCTTTGTGTTGAGTGAATGCTTCACTGGTTTCTTTGTTCTTTGATATGAAATACTGCAAATATTAAGAGCTTACATTTTGGTGGTGAAAGGGGGTCGTGGTTATATTTTAGGGAGTGCATGCTTATTGAAGATATGTGGATTTTTATATGATTTATGTGCATTTATTTTTTGCTATGTGTAAATCTTATGCTTTTAATTTATTTACGTGCTAGTGAAAGAGAAAAGATGGGTTGTGTTCTGGGGAGAGGAGGATTCAACTTGTATTCCAGGTGATTGGTTCTAGACTTCCTCTAAGTTCTAAATTGTTTCTTACTCTCTGCTTCAACATTATCCCAAAACTAACCATTTGGCATTTATTCCTTTGTTTGATGGTTTTGCTGGAACATCTGCTCAAATATAAGTTGTGGATATTGAGATACTAGGCAAGCTGAGGATAAAACAGTCCCCAGGTACTTGGGCTAAGACTTTGCATTGGTTAATAAAATTTTCCGACTACCCATCGAGAAAAAGGGACCCTGGCTTAGCAGTGAAACAGCACAAGCAGAAAGTATTGGGGGAGATTTTGTGAGCAGATGTAAGCAGATGCCTTTGTTTGATGGTATTGGGGGAGATTTTAGGCCCTATTTGGATACAGAGTTGGTTTCATCTTATCTCATATTATCATTACAATTTTTACAAATTTCCACATAAAATATAATAAATAGTTCAACTTTTTCAAATGTCAAAACTATAATAATATTAAAAAATAATATTTTATTCATTTCATCTAAAATCATTTCATCTTATCTCAGTATCCAAACCAACCCTTAATGTCACTAGATTTCCAAGTGAGTCTTTAGGTAATAGAAGAGGGTGGCCAGCAATGGTAGAGTTCTCTGATTGCATCTCTGAATTACACTTGGTTGATCTGCCACTAATTGGGGGTACTGTCATGTGGGCTAATAATCAGACATGGTAGATCGTTGATTCGTTTCTTATCTCCAGAATGGGAAAGCCACTTTCCGGATGTTTGGCAAAAGCGATTCTCGTATTGGTTTGGATCGTTGGCCTATGCTTGATTGTGGTGGTCTCCGTAGAGGCTGATGGTATTTCAAGCAAGGTTTTGAATTTCGTTCCGTACCGGCCGGTACGGCCGAAATTTTTCGTACCAGCCGTCCGGCCGGTACAGGAACTATATACATTTCATACCGGCCAAAATATTGGCCGTACTAGCCTGTACCGGACGTACCGGCCTAAATTTCGGCCTGTACCGGCCTCAATTTCAGCCGGTACCGGCCGATATTTCGGCCAGTGTTTTTTTTTTTTTTCATTTTTTCAAACTATAAGTTTTTTTTTAACCCTCAATTCAGACTAGATTATTTATAATATATATATGTATTTATATATAATTTATTTATATATAGACTATTATTTTGAAATATAATTTTTATATATAATTTATTTATATATCGACCATTCCGAAATGTTATCTCGAAATGCTATCCCGAAACGGTATCGGTATCGAAATATTTCGTCCCAGTGCCTTGACCGGTACTGCGTCCGGTACGGTATTCAAAACATTGATTTCAAGTTTGAATAGATGTGGCTGAAATCTGAAGGTTTTGTAGAATGGATAAGACAGTGGTGGTCCTCGTGCCAGATACAGGGTACCCCTAGCTTCGTTCTCACAGAGAAATTGAATGTCTTAAAAAGAGATTTTAAGTTGTGGAACACACAATCTTTCGGAGACATAGGGGAGAACAAGAAAAGCAAGTTGAGGGAGATCCAGGAAATAGAGAGACTCCAAGAGGCTAGATCTCTTACTCGGGAAGAACTAGCTCGGAAGGCGTTGTTGGGGGCGGAGCTTGAGAGGATTATCTTATTAGAAGAGACATCTTGGCGGCAAAAATCAAGAGTTTTGTGGTTAAGGGAAGGAAATTGAAGCACGAAGTTCATTAATAGTATTCCAAACTCTCGTGGGAGAAACAACAACATAGAGATGCTGAAAATTGATGGGGTGGAATGTAGGGAAGAACAGGTAATTCACGACCATGTAATTGGTTTCTATGAGCAACTACTAACTGAGCCGATGGGATGACGGCATTCCCTTGATGGTCTTGTGTTTGACACCATTGGACCGAGTGATGTCACTCGGATGGAAAGGGTTTTTAAGGAGGAGATTTTCGAAGTAGTTAGGAAAATGGGCAAAGACAAGGCTCCAGGGCTTGATGGGTTCTCTATGGGCTTCTTTCAAGAATGCTAGGATGTCGTCAAGAACGATCTTATGAAAGTGTTTCAGGAGCTTTTCGTGTTTGGAGAATTTGAGAGAAGTTTAAATACACTTTCATCACGTTGATCCCTAAGAAGGTGGGGGCTAATGAGGTTAAGGACTTTTGACCCATTAGCTTAGTGAATGGGGTTTACAAGATCATATCCAAAGTGTTTGTGAATCGACTTGAAGAGGTAGTGGGGAAGATCATTACCAAACCCCAAAATGCTTTTGTTAAAGGTAGGCAAATTCTAGATGCATTTCTTATTGCTAATGAATGTTTGGACAGTAGTTTGAAGGCTGACATTGCAAGGATGATTTGTAAGCTTGACATGGAGAAGACGTATGATTATGTTAACTGAGACTTTCTTCTCTACCTTCTTGGGAGGTGCGGTTTTGGTGAGCGGTGGCAGTTGTGGATCCGTTGGTGTATATCAACGGTGAAATTCTCTGTGTTAATAAATGGTAGTCCAACTGGTTTTTTCCATAGTTCGTGAGGCCTAAGACAAGGCGACCCGTTGTCGCCTTTGTTGTTTGTCTTTGTGATGGAGGGTTTAAGCATGATGATTTCGGCCTTGGTTAATAATGGCTTTGTGGATGGCTTTTTGATTGGAACCCCAGATAGATGAATCATTAATATATCTCATTTGTTATTTGCAGATGACACTTGTTTTTTGTAAGCTAAATCAAAATCAGGTTCAAGTTTTGAAGCCTTGCTTCTTTGCTTTGAAGTAGTATCCGGCTTGAAAGTGAACTTAAATAAATCAGGGATGGTTCTAATTGGTGAGGTTCCTAATATACGGCAACTGGCTCACATGTTGGGGTGTAAGATAGTCTCCCATCCTTTGACATACTTGGGTCTTCCGTTGGGATGGCTGCGAGGCATCCTCTTTATGGGAGACAGTGACTGAGAAGATAGAGAAGAGACTAGCGGGATGGAAGAGAATGTACTTATCGAAAGGTGGTAGGATTACCTTGATCAAGAGTACACTTTCTAACTTGCCAACTTAATTTTTTTTATCACTTTTCTCTATATCTACAAGTGTGGTATACCGAATTGAGAAACTCCAACGTGACTTCTTGTAGGGTGGTTTGGGGGAAGAGTTTAAATTCCATCTAGTGAAGTGAGGAACGGTATGTCGTCCTATCTCCCATGGCGGGTTGGGTATTAGAAATGTGAGGATTTTTAATCAGGTGCTACTTAGAAAATGGCTGTGGAGATATAATATGGAACCAAAAGCCCTATGGAAGGTAGTGATTGAGCACAAATATAGAGGCATATGGGGGGGATGGAGCACTAAAGAAGTTAGAGGAGCCTTTGGAGTAAGGTTGTGGAAACACATTAGAAGAGGATGGGGGGTTTTTACTCGACATACTCGACTCCAGTTGGGTGAAGGTTCTAGGATTAAATTCTGGAAAGATATTTGGTGTGGTGATACTTCCCTACAAGATTCATTCCCTTCACTATTCCAAATTGCTAGTGATAAAGATGCTGTAGTGGCGGATGTCATGGGGCTATTGGGTGGGCAATTCCATTGGGACATCAATTTTAGTGGAGCAGCACATGATTAGGAGATGAGCAGTTTTGTTGATTTTTACAACTTTTTGTACTCCGTTAATCCGAGCAATCATCAAGAAGATGAGTTGTGGTGCTCACCCGCTGAGAAAGATGTATTTTCGGTTTGCTTTTTCTATAAGGCTCTCACTCAAGAACCCAACATTCAATTTTCTTGGAGAAGACTTTGGAGACATAAGACGACCTCCAAAGCTGCATTCTTCATGTGGACCACATCTTTGGGCAATATACTCACAATAGATAACTTGAGGAAAATGAGGGTTATCATTGCAGATTTGTGTTGCATGTGTAGGGGAGGGGGAGAGTCGGTGGACCATCTCCTATTACATTGTGAGACAGCAAAGGTTTTGTGGAATGAGGTGATTGGTAGAGTAGAGCTGGCTTGGGTTATGCCGGAGACTATAGTGGCAGTGTTGGCCAGCTTGACAAATATAGGAGGCATGTAGCCGATTAAAGCGGTTTGAAAGGTGATCCTTATATGCCTCATGTGGTATTTGTGGCAAGAGCGCAATGTGAGGACGTTTGATGACAAAGAGAGATCGCTAGAGGAACTTATAACTTTATTTTACAGTACTCTATGTACCTGGGCCATTGCTGTTGATTTCAACGGCATGGACCTACATGACTTTCTTGTCTCTTTTGCGCCCTCTTAATTAGGGCATATAGGTGTTCTTGTATTTGTATCGGGCTTTACCTAATTCTTTGATCAATAAAATTTGTTTACTTATAAAAAAAAGGCACCTTGTGTGGATTTCTATTGTACAAGAAGTTACCTTTGTTTCTTTACATGATGGTTGATTACCATTTTCTTGCTGTAGTTGAATGGATATGCTGGCTTAATGGGCAGCGCAAAATAGCTCCAACACCTGAGGTAAATTAGAAAGTTTCTCTTAAATTTTCCTTTGTTTTCCCCTTCACCATTTGGGATGAAACCAACGGCGTCTTCAAGATTTCAGATCATTGAGTGGTTTGATTTAGATTATATATTGGTTACTTTTAGTTTTTTTTTTAAAAAAGAAAAATTTCTTAAAATTGCTTGTTGTGAAGGAAAATCATGGAGAGCGACTTTGTGTCATCTCTCTCTCTTTCTCTCTCTCAATTATCTGGAAAAGCAACCTACCGATGATTGCTTCTTCTGAGTGACCTCTATCTTTTCTGGCGACTTCGATTTCCAGCTTATCAGAGATTTTCTTTCTAAAAAAATTGTTTGCAAGTTGACTAAAGTTGTCAATGAATTGCATTCATTTCATTCTTTCGAGTGCCTCTCAAGAGTTTCTTATTTTTATAATACATGATCCTCACTAAAATTAATGTTACACCACAATGTCTAGGCCATGGAAGTGAAAAGAATGAGTTTACGGAACCTTGAATTCAATTATGTTGAAGTTTCTTAACATCGATCGATCAATCTGTAAAATTTTCTTCAGTGAACTGATAGCATCGTCTTTCTATAGTTTTCTTTGACAACACTAGGCGTTTTCTGAATTTTGATTGATCTGTTGACCGGTGAATCTTGTCCAATTTAACTTATTTAAAATTTGGCTTGATCAAATGTTTTGTAATGATCAAAACTGTATGAATTTTCTGCTCTAATTTTGGCTTGGGGGAGGGGAACATAGAGCTTTGTACCAAATTTCTGGTCGATTAAAAAAGTTTCTTGTGATTAGTAATCTAAAACTTGGATGCCCTTGCTGTGTTAGACACGTGAATAACTCTTGCTTAAAGAGACAGAATGTTGATCCCTCTACAGGAAATTTTGGAACTGGAAGCTAGGCGTGAACGAGTTCGGCAAAATGTTGCTCGTATGGGTTACTTCTGCTATCACTTGACTGTTCTCCTTTGTTTCTTGTGCTACTCTACCGCAAATTATCTCCTTTATATTTTGTGACCACATATTTTCTGGTTCATGGAATAAGCCATGTAGCTATTCTACAATGAACTTTTTGCCAAAATCAGTCTTGAATTGGTGACTTTCTTGAGTGTATCATTAAAAATTTAGAACCGGACGTGAACATCTGCAAATTTGAGAGTTTACTTTTTCTTGTTCTTTTATTGGAAGAATTTGGGTTATGTCTGAATTCTTTTAATTTTAGTGAATATCGATTATTTTCACCCTTTTACTTTTCACGCTTTAACTACCAACCGTTTTACATTTTGCACCCCAAATTACCAAAATTTTGATTGCAGCCTCTAACCATAAAATGACAAATAGCGCTCTTATTCAATTCTAGTCATTAACATGGATGAAAATAGTTAATGTGACACAAGCTTGATGGTTAGATTTTAATGGAGCGTGCAATGTTTCTGTTTTGAAAATTTGAGGTGCGTGTAAAACGCCTGGTAGATAGAGAATACAGAGTATATTTTTTAAGTTGGACTGCTGTACTATCACTTTTCAGCATTATACAAAGACCTTGATAGACGTTTTTATTTCACAAAGGTCTCAAGAAAGAAGAGGAGGAAAAGAGAGCCAAAGAAGGGAATGCTTGCAAAACCAGCATCAGTGGTCAGCCACTTACCTAAATATTTGATTGGTAATTGTATGGTGATATTGATTAATAACTGATGTATACACTCCAAATGTCTAGGTAAAGTTGGAGGTCCAGACTTGAAAAGTTTCATTCGGCAATTTCCAGATGCATCAGAAGGTATTGGAATCTTTCACAAATTGCACAAGTGATCATTTTCAATAAACACAGAAGGATTTAAAATGTGAATTGTGTCAAAAGTGACAGAAGTTATAAACATATTTTGTAAATTCAGTGATCTGTTTAAAGTTTAAACTAAGAGAAATATTATGAGATGAGAAATTATATTTGTAGTTATAGAGTGCGCAAGCGCGGCGCGGCGCACTCCTTTTGAAAAAAGAGTGGGCAGTGCTTGCACAGCCCATGACTGTATCTAGCATTACTCGAGATGAGATATAGATGGATTATCACATGCTGGGTTCTCACATGTATGTTTTATAGTTCTTACCCATTTGGACTAATGTTACAACAGTAGTCTGATGCATGTATGTAGGCAAGTTTGTTTGTATTATTAAGAAATGCGAAATGAACAGAGTCTGTACACAATTTCTGGGTCATTGTTAAGTTTTTTATATTATTAAGAAACAGGAACTAAATTTTATCTATGCTTTTGGTTCTCATGATATTTCCATTATGGTCATCGCTATCAAAGGTGGCAAAGTCAAGGAAGCTTCTGATGCAATGGATGGCACGAGGTGGGTTAGCCCAAATTTTTATTTATAATATACCAAGATAAAGTAACAGTAAAGCTGCAATTTTTCAAAGCTTGGAGCATTTAATGTAATGCGGTGAGTGTGTTTTAAACAATTTTCCTGTTTCTTTGATTCATTTTCTCACACAATATGTTTCGCTTACAGGAACTCTAAAGAGAGGGCGACGGAGAAAGCAGAAACAGAGCCAGAGTAAGTTCACCAAACTTGGGCCCTAATACTTTGGAAGTTGGAACTGTCAAGACCTTGGAGCCATGAAATAACAATGAGATGGAACTGCTGTCGATGTCCCTTTTTCTGTCAATAAAAATAGCCAACACACAACTAAGAACTAAGTGCCACTTCATTGGACATGTCATATCAAAGGAGGAGGAGGAGGAGGATCGGGGGCGGTTGGAGATGGGGTTTCATTTGCCGTTTTATTTGTGGTGCAACGAACTAATGGTTCTTCTTCATTTTTAAACCTTATTCTCAGGTCTTCGGAACCTACTGGATCTGGCGCGTCGTTTAGGCCAGGGACATGGCAACCTCCATCATGAATGATGATCTCATGTTCAGGGCTCGCCAACACAAAATTGCGTGGTCCAAGCCATAATACTTTTGTTCCATGGAGTTAATGTTTTTGGCACACTGCTCCATCTATGTTCTTTAAATCAGTCTTCTCTAAAATTTAGGTAGTTTTTGTGTGCAACACTGCTAGTGAAATTATGCTTTGAATTTCTCTCTTCAACATTCAAATGAGTATGTTTTCCCCCAACCAGAAATTACAGTTTATTGAGCGTTACTAAAGTTCCTTGCCAGATGTGATTCTTTCTGCAGATATGTTGGAGAATAGTAATAAAGAACTTTTTCCCTTTTTCTTCGATGTGCAGAGATAAACTGTGTAACTGTGTATGCTTCTTGACGAGTTCTTGCTGGAGGACTGTCCGAGTTCCTGATAGCCCGGATGCCGTGCTCATTCACAAAATTTTATTTTATTTTATTTTTTTGAGAAATTTAGATGATTACTAAACATTGAATTAAAGTAAAAATTATTGTTAAAAAAATTATTTTTTATGTGAGTTTTAGATTTATTTATTTATTTAAAATGAGTGTGCACGACTTGCATATTTTATAATTGTAAATATCATTTTTTTTAAATTAAAACATTTTTATATATTTTCAAAAAATTAATTTATTTACATCACCAAATAGCAAGATATTTATGAATAAAAAGAAAAATAAATGTTAGATTAAATTATAATTTAATTTAATTTTTTTTTATAAATTAAAATAGTTTCATACGATCTTACATATGGTTTTTTATCATTAATAAACTTTTCTAAACAGAAGGCCACCAACTTCGAGGGTACCCCACGGCCCAATCCATCACCCATCCACTACAATCCAACGGCCAAGATAATACCAATCCACAAGGTTCGTTCGCGTATTTACACGAATGCCACTATGCCAGAAGCCTCTACTACATGGTAAATAGAAGATAGAAACTAGAAACTAGAAACTAGAAAAAGAAGACGCAGAAACAGATTACCCCACCGTTTTTTGCTTGCAGAGCTTTCATCTGCGTCTCTCTCTCTCTCTCTCTCTCTCTCTCTCTCTCTCTTTTTATATTGATATTGAAGCCATGTGTATAGCCACCTCAATGAAGTCATCGTCTTCTTGTTCGTTCGCTGCTCCTCGAGTCCGCTTCTCCTCGACTCTCTCCAGGCTATCTTCGACGACGGCCTCGGCTTCTTTCTTCTCGAGAGCGTCCGTTTCGCTCGCCAATCATAAGCATAGGTCTCTGAGCTTCAATTCGGCGCTTCGCTTGTTGCGATTCTCGGCGCCGCGGCTAAGCCACGGTCTCATCAACTGCACGTCCCCTCTCAGCCTCCGGTCGGAGGCCCGAGTCGCCGCTACTGTTATCGAACGCCTCGAGCGAAAACTCTCCACTTCGGGTCTTGTTCTCTTGCTCTAAATTATATATGCAATAAAGACACACTGATGTTTATGCATGCATGTTGTTGTATGTGTGCGTTCCGGGGAAATGGTTGAAACTTTCAATGGTTACAATTTTGAATTTTGGATCATCTTTGATTACTGAGGAAATGGAAATGATCATTTTAGTACGCGACGGTCAGTGATTTCGCGACCTTGTGCTAGTCTGGTATGACTGTTGACTTGGTTGGTTTAATTTCTTTTGGTATAAGTCGATGGTTTTATGATTTTTTTTAGCCATTGATGTTCGAGTATTTCTGAGCTGTAAAAAATTTATCTGGTTTGTTGCTTGTAAACTGTGGAAAAAGATCAGAGTCGTAAATGGTTGAAAAGTGAAACCTGTGTGTTTATTGGTTGATGTCTTGGTTTTTTTTTTTTTAGCTATTCTTTTGTAGGATTTGTAAATGACATTGCATTCTGGTTTTGTACGTAGACACAGGCGGAAAGAAAATAAATTAATGTTCCACATTGTTTCTATGTGTCTGAAAACAGAGAGATATGGAATGATAAAGTGAAGCTTCATAGAAAGCAGTGTGTATTTAAGCTTGGTAGGATGTTTGTTTTGGTTCGGTAAATTCACTTGATGCCTGTCATTGCGATGGATTAAGAATTTCTATGTATATTTTTTTTAGCCAATCATTTTTTCCCCATTCAATCTGTTCAGCTTCTGAACATGCTTTCAAGGAAATATTGACCGGTCTTCCCAAGCCTGGAGGTGGAGAGTTTGGAAAATTCTATAGTTTGCCTTCTCTGAATGATCCGAAAATTGGTATGCAATGGTCGACCTTGCTTGCATGCGGGATGCTATGAAGGAGATAGGCAGTGATCCTAACAAGATTGATCCATTGGTTTGTAAACTTCCCGCATATGCTTTTGTTGCAAAACAGAGTAATTCTTGTTTTTGTTTGTAGTCATAAATGACGATATTACACAGAACATCTAACTTTTTATATGCATTCCAGAATTACGGTACATTTTGAGTGTTGGTTTTTTCATTACGCATTATCCATCTTATATGAGTCATCTAGGGAAGTTTATTTCGTATGTCTCAACAATGTGCATTCAAATCTAGGTTCCAGTAGATCTGGTTGTTGATCACTCTGTTCAAGTTGATGTGGCTAGATCAGAAAATGCAGTACAGGCTAATATGGAGCTGGAGTTTCAGAGGAATAAGGAAAGATTTGCTTTTCTTAAGTGGGGATCATCTGCTTTCCATAACATGCTTGTTGTTCCTCCTGGTTCTGGAATTGTTCACCAGGTAAGGAATTTGACATAATATTTTGTAAGAATCCTCGTTTTAAAGCTTGGCGAGTTGGTAGGGTTGTGAGGTGTTTACCAAATGTGCACCATATTCTTTAGAGTGCAAAATTTGTGGTGCACCACCTTGCCTGCCTTTCAGCTCTTAGATAGGTCTTGCTTGCTGTTAAGCCAGTCACTTTGCTTATCAAATTGATGGATTTGGAACCGCTTTTCTGATGAAGTTTAGGTTAATCTGGAATACCTTGGAAGGGTTGTTTTTAACACCGATGGCATTCTCTACCCTGATAGCGTAGTCGGTACTGATTCCCACCCAACTATGATTGATGGGTTGGGTGTTGCAGGCTGGGGAGTTGGAGGAATAGAAGCTGAGGCAGCAATGCTTGGCCAGGTAAAGTGTACTAAATTAACAAGGCATTCCTTCTGTCTTGAAGCAAACTGTTATGCAATCTAGTAATCTACTTGACAGTACAGAAAAGCATTGACGTGGCATGTTCTTATTTTCTATGAAATGCATTCCATGGTGGATGCTAAAGAAGAACTTTATCGTGCAAATATGTCAAGATTCTCATACTGGATGCCATTGTTCCTTGTTCATACTGTGACCTTTCTAATATTTAATGCTCAGACTGCGAAGTGCATCCTGACACATATTTGTTTTCTTTTTACAGAACGGGTCATATACATTGGGCTATCCATGCTTTTCTTTTCGTTTCTTTGTTTCCCTATTATTATACTGGACATTGTTGTTGGATCCTCTTGAACATGTCTGGGAAGAAAAAACATGTGGCTCCTCATTCGGGTGTTACTTTTGGGCACTTTTTTGTTGGTGGAGATGATTAACCCATTCAATCAACTGTAAAAGAAAAAAGATGCCTACACTTTACTGTTTGTGTTAATCTGGAAATACACAACCTTCTCCCACAGTCATGACAATCTTTAATTGACACACACTCACTTTCATTCTTTGGCTAAGATGTGTGCATAATTGGCTCCGTGTTACCTTGTACTATTTGCAAATTTGACAGCCAATGAGTATGGTGTTGCCTGGTGTTGTTGGATTCAAGTTATCGGGGAAACTGCATAATGGTGTTACCGCTACCGACTTAGTTTTAACTTTGACCCAAATGTTGAGGAAGCATGGTGTTGTTGGCAAGTTTGTCGAGTTTTATGGTAAGCTAATGCCTCTGGACTACAAAATTTTAAATTTCAATGATTGAACTTCATATCTGTAGACTTTAGAAATTACAGTCATTGGGCATTACTTCTCTAGTGTGTATATAGATGTAACTCGTTTCCATATGCATACAGGTGAGGGTATGGGTGAATTATCACTGGCTGACAGGGCCACTATTGCTAACATGTCTCCTGAATATGGGGCAATTATTGTGGAAGGAAATTATTAACATTAGATATGGTGTCGCTAGGGGTGGTTGGTGTTCCAACAAAGTGAGAGGGGGATATGGTGTGGGTTTATGGAAGTTTATAAGGAAGGGGTGGCCATGCTTTGCAAATAAAATCCGTTTTGTAGTTGGAGAGGGCAATCGAATAAGTTTTTGGCGGGACATGTGGTGTGGAGATCAAGCTTTGGAAATGGATTTTCCGGCTCTATATCGTATTACAGTTAACAGAGAGGTGTCAGTGGCGGATGTGCGACTATTTTCTCATGGCTTGTATCAATGGAACATTCTCTTTAGTAGGAATTTTCATGACTGGGAATTATCTATTGTTGCAGAATTTTTCAGCTTACTATATTGTATGGGGACCCCTATAGCCCAGCAAGATCGATTGAAGTGGAGGGCTAATAATCACAAGTTATGCACAGTGAAGGCGTATTATAACATCTTGATAACACAAGATCATACTCCGTTTCCCTGGAAGAATGTTTGGAGGTCTCGTGTGCCTTCTAAAGTAACATTTTTTGTTTGGAGTGCCGCCCTTGGGAAGATCTTGACCACGGACAATTTGAGGAAGAGAGGATGTGTAATCATCGATTGGTGCTACATGTGTAAAAAGAATGGAGAATCGGTGGACCATCTCTTACTACACTGTGAGGTAACAAGGGTGTTGTGGGATGAGATCTTTCAAAGGGTTGAGGTTGCTTGGGTTATGCCTATGAGGGTGGTGGATCTATTGGGTTGTTGGAAGAAGATGCAAGGCTGTCATCAAGTGGCAGCGGTGTGGAAGATGATTTCGTTGTGCATCATGTGGTGTATTTGGATGGAAATGAATGCGCGCTGCTTTGAAGATAAGGAACACACATTGGCTGAGTTGAAGAATTTTCTATTCCACACTTTATTGTCTTGGCTTTCCACTATTGTATTACAGGGGGCAATGTTCGTGATTTCTTGTCTTTAAATTATGTCATGTAGATTGTATTTAGATGTTCTACTGTATACATCATGTGTACATGAGCTATGTCTATTTTATTCATATATATAATATTTATCTCTTACTTATAAAAAAAATATATATGGGGCAACCATGGGCTTTTTCCCTGTAGATCATGTCACATTGGATTATCTCAAATTAACAGGAAGAAGTGATGAGACTGTGAGATCTTTCTTTTTTCTTGTTTAGTTTAGTTTTTTTTTTTTTTTTTATATATATTAAATTCTCTTTGGAGGGAAGAGGTGCTAAAACCGTTGCTCAAATGATGGAATATTATTTGGTATGACCATTATTTTCCTTTTATAGGTGTCAATGATAGAATCATATTTGCGTGCAAACAAAATGTTTCTTGACTACAACGAGGTATGGTCCCTTGCTTCAGGTCAAATTCATTAAAAGATAGTGAATTAAGATGAAAGTCATAGATCTGAGGCCATGGATACTATTTTTTGTGATCTAGCCTCAACAAGAAAGAGTATACACATCTTATCTGCAGTTGGACTTGGCAGATGTTGAACCCTGTGTTTCAGGACCTAAGCGGTATGCTCTATTCAATGGTCTCTTTCTTTTTTCCTCCCTTTTAATTTATATTTATATTTTATTCTTTAATCCATGATTTGCTACTTGTTAACCTTAATAGGCCTCATGATTGAGTCCCATTGAAAGAGATGAAGGCTGATTGGCATGCATGTCTTGATAAATAAGTTGGATTTAAGGTGAGTGCAAGTAAACCTGATCATGTGCTGAGCCAGGCCGGGCTTTGTTCTGCCTGGGCTTTATAAATGTGAGAGTAAAATATTGAGGCCCGTGCCTAGCCCACTCCAGCCTAGAGGTCAGCCCTTATTTTTCAGGCTATATCCTACTTAAAATTAACTCTTAACTTGTTCTATTTTCAGAAAATCACTTGGACCACTAATTAGGATAATTCTAGGATATACATATACGAACAAAATTAGTCAAGAAATGCAAAATGTGTAATAGCTATACAAACTGCTCATTTCATTCAAGTTATCCCCTGAACTGTGTATGACATCATGACAGTGGTGGAACAAAAAATGTCAGACTCTCTGGTTTTGTGTGTGCGTGCATGTGTTTTGATTGATTATTTCTTATGTGTTTATATGTGATCTTTCTGTTCCTTTCAGGGTTTTGGTGTACTAAAGGAAGAACAGGATAAGGTCACAACATTTCCAGGTTAACCAGCTGAACTTAAGCATGGCAGTGTGGTCATTGCAGCTATTACAAGTTGTACAAACACATCAAACCCTAATGTCATGCTTGGCGCTGGTCTAGTTGCAAAGAAAGCCTGTGAATTGGGTTTGCAAGTCTGTTTTGGAACTGAATTGCACTTTCTATTACTTATGTGGCAGGTATATTTTTTGACGAGCAATTAAAATATTTACGAACCAGGTTAAGCCATGGATTAAAACAAGTCTTGCTCCTGGTTCTGGAGTTGTTACGAAATATCTGCACCCGAGGTGTGCCATTAATGTCCAGTCTGTCTCTTGATTGCCTAATCACTGTACTCGACTTAACTCAATTGAGCCTTATCTTTTGAGTGCCTAATTTCTTTCATAAAGAAGTATCATTTCTTCCTGCCCGTGCTTGTAGTGGTCTGCAGAAGTACTTGAACGAGCTGGGATTTCATATCGTTGGGTATGGATGTACCACATGTATTGGGAATTCTGGGGAACTTGATGAATCGGTGGCTTCTGCAATTTCAGAGAACGGTATTACTGGAACTTTTATTTTCATTACTTCTCAGAAATATGAATAAATGAAAATTTTATACTTGTTTTGTGTTAGAACTTTAGAATTTGGTTTTATTAGAGCCTTTCAACTATCCAGGTTGAAAGCTTTTTGGATATATTTTAGTCAGATGTCACAGCTGGTCACTTCATGACCAATATTGACTGCAAAGATTGGCCATCTGCCATTTTTATGAACTTCTACCATAGTTCTTGTTAGCATTTTGAATTATGCTTCTCTTTTACCTTGTTCAGTCATAAGCTCTGACTTGGATTGCTTTTTATTAGTCTCTAATTTGAAGTTGTAAAAATTCTATTTTGCTTTCAGGTCTTTAAACTTTATTAGGTTTCCAATCTACTTCATTTCTCTCTTCTATGTAAGTTCCTTCATTTACCTTTGCAGACATTATTGCTGCTGCTGTTCTTTCTGGAAACAGAAACTTTGAAGGCCATGTTCATCCGTTAACCAGAGCTAACTATCTTGCTTCACCTCCCTTGGTTGTTGCCTATGCACTTGCCGGCACGGTATACGGATAAATTTAGAAGACATTTGGATTCGAAGATGACTTGAGATGACTTGAGATGGATTGTGAATAATAATGAGATGAGTTGTGAATAGTAGTGAGATTTGTGAGTTAAGGTTGCTGAATAGTAATGAATAGTAGTGAGATGAGTTGAGATGAGCTGAGATCTCTTTCGAATCCAAACGTCTCCTTAACTGATAATAGACTTTTTTTTTACTTGTTTTTTCATTCCTGTTCTGAAGGAAGCTCCCTTTTATTGTTATCAAGATATCTTGCAACTGTTCGACAAAACTTTTCTGCAGTGTCATTATGCATATGAAATTATGAATGCCTATGTTCACTTAAAACTATCTGCTCCTTTAAAGATTGTTTTACATTCTGATACTGTTTCTACTCCTGTCTCTTCCAGCATGCCCCCTTAACATCCCAACCCTTGCACACACCCACCCTACCAGGAAAAAACTTTTTTCATGTATAGCTATTCAATCTCAATTATCGCATCCTTTTGATAATTTCAGGTTGACATTGACTTTGATAAAGAGCCAATTGGAACTGGGAAGAACGGAAAGAGTGTATACTTCAAAGATATCTGGCCCAGTAATGAAGAAATCGCAGAGGCAGATAACATTAAACTTTGATATTTTAATTTTATAGAAAGTAGTTATGGTCAAAATTATCTAATAATTTTTTATAAGTAAAATTACCCAATAATTTCATCCCAATGAATGTCAAATGTATTTCTTTATAGGTTGTCCAATCTAGTGTGTTGCCTGGTATGTTCAAGAACACTTATGAGGCCATCACAAAGGGCAACCCCATGTGGAATCAGCTGTCAATCCCTTCAACTCTTTATGCTTGGGATCCAAATTCAACCTACATTCATGAGCCACCATATTTCAAGGACATGCCTAAGGAACCACCTGGTCCTCATGGAGTAAACAAGCCTACTGCTTGCTCAAGTTTGGTGACAGTATAACCACTGATCATATATCTCCAGCAGGGGCTATCCACAAGGATAGTCC
The DNA here is from genome assembly GCF_001411555.2 of Juglans regia. Classification (NCBI taxonomy): domain Eukaryota; kingdom Viridiplantae; phylum Streptophyta; class Magnoliopsida; order Fagales; family Juglandaceae; genus Juglans; species Juglans regia. The sequence continues at coordinate 36,110,835 of NC_049902.1, read as the reverse complement.
AGCTGCAAAGTATCTCCTTGAGCGTGGAGTTGCTCCCAAGGACTTCAATTCCTATGGTAGTCTGCGTGGCAATGATGAGGTACCTTCGCCAATATTCGTCTTGTCAACAAGCTCTTGAATGCAGAAGTGGGCCCAAAGACAATTCACATCCCGACTGGAGAGAAGCTTTATGTGTATGATGTAGCAATGGTGAGTCTCATTATATCGGCTTTTTTTTATCTTGTATTCTATCAAATTGATACCTGCTTGTGTGCATAAACTAATATACTTGGATTTTTTGTTTGGTGAAAACTCTATGTAACTAAGTTAGCATGTCTTAAACAATAAATAAGATCACTAAAAAAGTTTCAATGTTAACATTTTGATCTTCAAAGTTTTGGTTAATTTTCAAACCTCGCAAACTTCGCTTGAGCATAGGGAGTGACTAGAACTATTTGTGCCAAGGTAAAAGGATATGAGTTGCGAAAACAAAAAAGCACGCATTACAAAAACTAGGACTGCTAAATTTGAATAAAATTAATAAAATTAATAATTTAATTGAATATACCATTTTCATATGATACTTTCAAATAAAATTAGAAATGTAATTGGATATCTTATTTTTTATTTATAAATTTAACTTGATAATATACATCATATGCTAATTGCACAAATGAGGAGTTGATGATGTGGCCTTATAGAACTTGTTATTTGGTAACAGTGGGGTAGTTGATGATGTAACTTCACGAGAGCAAGATTCTATGCTTTGAAAATTATATAGGTATATGGATGGTGAACATCCCTCGAGTGTAGCATGCCAGACACTGCACAAATATGTTAATTTCTCTCTTGAAACCATAAGCGTCACATTTGTAGAGGTACAAGGCTGCTGAGCAGGAGACAATTGTCTTAGCTGGAGAAGAGTATGGGAGTGGCAGCTCTCGAGATTGGGCTGCTAAGGGTCCAGCGTTACTGGTGAGTTCAAATTTGATGTTCCTCAATGTCTCTGCCAATAGTGTGCATTGATTTTGATCCATAATCTCTCTCTCCCTCACACACACACACACACTGACTACATATATACTCGGTCCCTTGTTAAGTAAAACTTATATATTAGGTTGTGAAAGCTGTGATAGCAAAGAGCTTTGAGAGAATTCATCGCAGCAATCTGGTTGGAATGGGGATCATTCCACTTTGTTTCAAACCTTGGGAGGATGGAGACACTCTAGGATTGACGGGTCGTGAGCGCTACACTATAGACCTTCCAAGCAAAATCAGCGACATAAGGCCAGGCCAGGATGTTACCGTGACAACTGACACCGGCAAATCGTTCATGTGCACTGTCCGCTTCGACACAGAGGTACTTGCTCAACACTTGCTGTTTTTGGATTATTGCCCCGCATGAGAGAAGGGATAAATGGAGTTGGTGTATGTGATAATAATTTTGGAGTGTTATTTGCTCATATGCGTTCAGTGTTTGAACGTAATAAAATTGTTTATGCAGGTGGAGTTGGCATATTTCGATCACGGGGGCATTCTTCATTATGTCATCCGAAACCTGATCAAACAGTAAACAATCAAACTTCTTTATCACTTATCTCGCACCTAGTGAGCTTCTTTCCATAGGAATTTCCAGAGGGGCGATGCCTATCCTCTCTAGACATCTGAATGATAATTGTTTATAACTTTCCCCCCTTTTTTACAGGCTTCGCAGCTAAGCTTATATCATCAACGTGTAAAAAGTAAAATTTTTCATATCAACATGAAATGATGAAAAAACTAATTACAAGCAATAGTAGGACAAAGCTGACAAACACGAAGTAACACAGCACAAGAAAAGGCTATGACTATTAGAACATTAGTTCCGACTGTAGAGAGATTTGCTAACTTCTGAGGCCAGGGCTAAGGCCTTGGCTCTTGTACTCATCATCATCCACTCCCTCTCGGCACGCCGCTGATGTTGCCTTGCATTTTTTGCTCGCTTTGGGGCTAACCGAGAGTCTCTCTCAACGAACGCAAGTCTAAATTTTTCAGCAATAGGCATTTCAGCTGGGCTTGGGAAAGATGGAGATATAGCCCTCGGAGTAAACCCACACACTGCCCACGTTGAGGGGTTAATATCTTTGACGACAAGATCATCCAGTTTGATGTTTGGTAATGCTTCCCTGGGAACTGCAGCTCCCCTGAAACCAAAGGGTGACGGCTTGGGATTTACCATAATGCGTGGGCATTCAGAGGACAAAATCTCCAAAGAATCATTGTCAATCTTTTGCTGGAAAGAGAGTGGAGAGTTTCAGAAGGAAAGAAAATAAAAAATAAAACACTGGTGAGCAGGAAACGAAGAGAAGAATTATAGAGTAGTTAAGTCATACCCACACAAGCCACCGCAGCGACTCTGCACCACTCGATATTTCAGAGGTATCAAGTTCCTCCCATGAATCACCATTCACATCATTCAGCTTTGGTTTAAATATACCCAAGCATCTACGTGCAGTGTAGTCACTCCTTGGGGAACCTCTGCAACATTAACTTTAGTTCATAACCTGTTATGAGGTTTGTACCCCTAGTCAAAACCCAATATCCTGGGCCAATTCAAGAATGCTCTATGAAATCAACAGCTGAAGTAAAGCTTTATAGTCATGAAATCGAGTGGAAAATTTATTTATTCTTTTGTTCATTTCGTGAGGTTAACTCCATACAGAAGGAACTAAAACAACCAAAAATTTGCCTATTTTCTATTTGTATAATGCTGCACTGAAGAAATACTAAGAAATCACTCTCCATCAGTATATTTTACATATAAAACTTAATAGAGATTTTCCTTAAAAATAGGTATGGATATATCTCAAAACTAGATTCGAGTATGAAAGTACCTTGGAGCATGTGCTAAGGTCAACTAAAAGAAGGCAAGAAATTTTCCATTCAGTTTCTATTACATTTCAGTATATACAAATTACTGATGGAAATTTAAGTTGGGAAGAAAAGCAAACACCAGAGGAAATAAATTGCATGCATCATAAGGACTGCAATCAAACTCAAAATTTAGAACCAGTGAATAATAAATTCAAAAGGCTTAAAAAGTTCAATAACAAGAGTGTACCCGCATCTTAATGTCTCTAATGAATGGCAATTCTGCACAAGCTCGGAAAAACCAGTGGTGGTTATTTTATCGCCCGACTGCGGGGAAAAAAAAGTGGGTCAAAATAACTGAGATCTTCACCAAAATAGAAAATTGATAGCATAAATAGTCTGATTCTGATGAGATGACTTAAGAATGTCAAATAAACAGTAAATGTATGTGATGAAGAAGGAAAAAGATCTAATAACCGCTAATTTGATCTTGGGAAGTCTAACAGAATAATGGAGTATATAAGAAAAGTTCATGAGACCTAGCATTTTCAAATTCCATAAACCTCCATCGATGAGCCCCTGTGATTAACTTTTCCATCATCCGGCTTATCTTTATTATTTTTAAAAATCATCACATTATCGATAAAGATATATTAAGGAGAATACAGCACCTAATTCAAATATCATTTTAATGCACAAAAAAAGTTTCTTTGCTGGTACATTTGCCCACCATCATTTGTCCTATCTCTGATGGTCTAACCTAATGTGAGAAGGTTAACTATTATCTGAATCAAGCATTCCCATCCCAACATAACCAACGCTAAAGGCTTTAAGTACATTTCCCTTGACAGTCCATTTCCCTACAAATCCATCCATCATGCCATAAATCTGATGGTCCATATAATTGAAATATATGAATATAGATTGAGTAAAATTCAGATTTGCATACCTAATATCCACAGCTTGGAGAGATTTGCATACTTCCACCACTTTCCCTAAGCCAAGATCAGAGACATCGGAACCAGAAATGTCAAGAATTTCCCAGGAACCATCAGCCAAAGAGACGATGACGTCATCATTGAGGAGCCTTCTTCTCCTAGCAATTGCTGCCATTGCCATCTGTTGTTCAATGACATCAGAAGAAGATTTGAGTTAGATGTCAATCTCGTGCATATGCAACAATTTAAAATCTCAAGGATACTACGAATATTTGCAAATGATAATAAAAACCAAGACTAGTAAAAAGTGTCACTATACCAAGTGCACTCAGCCAGGTGATGAGACATGATGCAGGTCATACCCACAACGAGGTATCTCCAAAAAACATCTGAGCCAACAACTTTTTTGCACAGATCTTTAAAATTATCTAGTTATAAATAATATGATTTACAAACCTTGAACTTTGATATGCACATAGTTTAATGTTTAGTTTTAACCGAAGAGTCCGATTGAGATGATGCATACACAGTTTAGTTGGCTGATAGAAGGGGAAGGCCTATTGAAGGAGTTTGTTCCAAGCTCAACAGAGGGGGTGGAGTTTGTAGAAGATCCTACTCCAATAAGCATGGTTCATCCTACTGTTTCTGAGGATTGGATATTGAAAAAGGTAGAGGAACTTCAAAATTGCATGGAAATTTCGTGTAAGGGCTACAAAGATCAGTTTAAGGCACTGATTATAGCCATTGAGGCAGGACAACATGGGGCAGGATTAAAGAGAGATAGGGAGTTGAAGAGGTTGACGTGGTCCATTAATTATGACGGAGGGGAGGGGAGCGCAAGCCGTGGAAGAAACAAGGGGAGGGCTGGAACAGTTGATAAATGAAGCCCAGAATTTTGTGCTGGAATGTTAGGGGGCTGAACGAGATAAATAAACGTCTTCGAATAAGAGCTTTATTAAGGCAATGGAAAGTGGACATTATTTGCCTACAGGAAACAAAGTTAAAGCTTATTACTAGAAGAATTATTCGGAGCATATGGAGTTGTCAATATGTAGGCTGGCTATATCTACCCTCGGAAGGGGCCTCGGGGGGTATTTTGATCATGTGGGATAAGAGGGTGGTGGAGAATATTGATGAGTTTGTGGAAGAACACTCGGTGGGGTGCTACTTTAAAAATTCTGAAGATGACTTTTTATGGGCATTTGTTGGGGTTTATGGTCCTAACTTGGGCAGTGAGAGGAGGTTACTTTGGGATGAACTTGCTAGCCTATGCACTTGGTGGGAGGTCCCATGGTGTATTGGTGGGGATTTTAATGTCACAAGATTCTCCAGCGAAAGATCAGGGGAGGGACAACAAAATCAAGCTATGGTGGATTTTTCGAATTTCATTTTTGAGGTAGGTCTGATGGACCTACCGTTAATGGGAGGAGATTACACTTGGTCTAACAATCAAACTTGGTCAAGACTGGACAGATTTCTCATTTCTCCTTCATGGGAGATACATTTTCCAGATGTAAGTCAGACTAGGCTTCCAAGGTTATGCTCTGATCATTTTCCTATATTGTTAGACTGCGGTGGGGTTCAAGGGGGTAGAAGGCCATTCAAGTTTGAGAATATGTGGTTAAAGATGGAGGGTTTTGTGGACTTGGTCAAACAATGGTGGAATTCATATCTTATTGAAGGTAATCCGAGTTATGTATTGGTTGGAAAGTTGAAAGCATTGAAGAAGGATTTAAAGACTTGGAATGAACAGGTAGTTGGTAATGTAATCTCGCAGAAGAAGAGTTTGTTCCAAGAGTTACAAGGCTTGGAAGAAGTAGGGGATGAAAATGACAGAAAAGTTCAAGTAGTAGCTAATTTAGAAAGATTGACTTTAATGGAGGAGATTTCTTAGAGACAAAAGTCAAGGGCTTTGTGGCTTCGTGAGGAGGATAAAAGCACAAAGTTCTTTCACCGTATTGCCAATGCTCATAGGAGGTTTAACTCTATTGAGTCTTTGAACATAGATGGAAATGTTTCCTCAGATCAGGCGGAGATAAAGGAGCATGTGGCTGGGCATTTTGAACATTTGTTGTCAGAACCTCATTCGTGGAGGCCTTCAGTAGATGGACTAGCCTTTGAGGTCATCGATCAAGATAGTATGGCTTGGGTGGAGAGACCATTCGAAGAGGAAGAGGTACATCAAGTAATTAAGAAGATGAATAAAGACAAAGCTCCAGGCCCGGATGGTTTCACTATGGCTTTTTTTCAAAAATGTTGGGAGGTGGTGCGTGAAGAAGTAATGCTGGTTTTCCAGGAATTATTCACTTTTAGTAGATTTGAGAAAATCTTAAATGCCACATTCATTGCATTAGTACCTAAAAAGGCAGGTGCAAGAGAGGTACAAGATTTCAGGCCGATTAGTCTCGTGGGCAGCGTGTATAAGATACTTGCCAAAGTTCTGGCCAATAGGATGAGCACGGTCATGGAGAAGATTATCTCCAAGTCCCAAAATGCCTTTGTGAGAGGGAGGCAAATTTTGGACTCGGTTCTTATAGCTAATGAATGTTTGGATAATAGGATTAAGTCGGGAGCTCCAGGTATTTTATGCAAACTTGATATGGAGAAGGCTTATGATCATGTTAATTGGGATTTTCTGATATATATGCTGAGTAGATGCGGGTTCGGGGAAAAATGGAGGAAGTGGATGAAGTATTGTGTGTCAACGGCTCGTTTCTCGGTTCTGGTTAATGGTGATCCAGTGGGCTTCTTTAATAGCTCACGGGGTCTAAGACAAGGTGACCCACTATCACCCCTTTTATTTGTCTTAGTAATGGAGGCTCTAAGTCGTATGGTGACAGCGGCAGTAGAAGGGGGATTCTTTTCAGGGTTCTCGATGGGAGATATTCACGGCTCAACCATTATTTCTCACCTTTTGTTTGCAGATGACACTTTGTTATTTTGTGAGGCAAATACAGGACATATCAAATCTTTGAAGGCCATTCTACTTTGTTTTGAAGCGGTATCTGGATTGAAGATTAATTTGGCCAAGACGGAGATGGTTGCCGTTGGCAATGTTAGCAATATTAGAGGGTTGGCGAATATTTTGGGTTGTGGGGTTTCCTTATTGCCATTGAAGTACCTTGGACTCCCGTTGGGGGCTTCTTTCAAAGTTAAAAGTATTTGGGAGGTGGTGCTGGAAAAATTTGAGCGTAGGTTGGCCGGGTGGAAGAGGTTGTATCTTTCTAAAGGGGGGAAAATCATACTCATCAAGAGTACCTTATCCAATCTCCCCACATATTACTTATCTTTATTTCCCCTACCCGCTAGTATTGCTTCTAGAATAGAGAAGATCCAACGAGATTTTTTGTGGAGTGGGCTAGGAGAGGAGTTTAAGTTTCACTTAGTAGGGTGGGATCAGGTATGCTCTCCTTTGAGAGATGGTGGATTGGGGGTTCGGAATGTGAGGGCGTTCAATAAGGCACTATTAGGTAAATGGTTGTGGCGTTACAACCATGAGAGAGGAACTTTATGGAAAGGGGTGGTTGACATGAAGTATGGTAGGAAAAGGGGGGGTTGGTGCTCTAAAGAAGGGAGGGGGGACGTATGGTGTGGGGCTATGGAAGTATATACAAAAAGGTTGGTGCTCCTTTGTTAGTAATACTCGGCTACGTTTGGGAGATGTTAGTAGGATTAATTTCTGGCAAGATGTGTGGTTGAGAGACACGGCCTTGAAGGATGCTTATCCTATGATTTTTAGAATTGCACGGGAAAAGGAAGCTATGGTGGCAGATTTGCGGGTTATTAATCAAGGTTCACAAGAGTGGAACATCAGCCTTACTCGAGATGCACATGACTGGGAAGTGACGGTGCTGATGGAATTTTTGAATATGCTGTACAACATCCCTATTGCTGTCACAACGGAAGATATGATGGAATGGCGACATTCTAGAAAAGGGAAATTCTCGGTATGCTCTTTTTATGACTCTATTACTATGCATCAAAGGCACAATTTTCCTTGGAAGAATATATGGAGGACTAAAGCACCTACAAAGGCTGCATTTTTTGTCTGGACGGCAGCTCTAGGGAAGATCATGACCATTGAGAATCTTAGAAGACGTGGCCTTATTATTACGGACTGGTGCTGTTTGTGCAGAAATAGTGGTGAATCGGTGGACCATTTACTACTACACTGTGAGTTTGCCCAAGATATTTGGACTTATTTTCTTAGTAGAATGGGTATAGCATGGGTGATGCCGGGTAAGGTGGTTGATTTGTTAGCAAGCTGGAGAGGGATCACAGGGACACTACAGATTGCAGCCGTGTGGAAGATGGTTCCTATATGTATTTTCTGGTGTATTTGGAATGAAAGAAACGAGAGACTCTTTGAAGACCATGAACGTTCCTTGGAAGAGTTTAGGAGTTTTTTCTGGAAGACTTTGTTTTTGTGGGCCATTGCTCTTGATTGGAATGGTCGCAGCTTCTATGATTTCCTTGTAACTGTTCCTAGTGCTTAAATAGGTGTAATCACATGTATACTTCTAATGTACCTGGGCTATGCCTACTTCTATTAATGAAATAACTTATTACTTATTAAAAAAAAAAAAGTTTAGTTGGCTCCCTCCCTCCCTCCTCAGGTTTCTTGAGAATTTTGTATTATACTGTCCCAGGCTAGAAGCTCTAGATAAGAATGTGTCCTAGGTGTCATCAGAGTGCATAGAGATCTTGCCAACAGTCTTAGTAATTTTACGTTATATAACAAGAAAATAAGCATAAGGAAACGAGGCTTCTCATAATGAGCTTGCGAGGACATTTCTTCCTCTAGAGATTACTAGTATCATGAAATCAACAAGTTAGAAATCGAGAATGCTTCAATGCGCAACCTTAATATCTGCTGGAAAGTTGACGGCAATCTCACTCAAGTCTTCGATGATATCCTCCAAATGCTTCCCGACGAGTCCAAGGCATAAGCTAACCAAACTTGGAGGCTTTGTCTTCTCAGGTAATCCTGTCGTGAACCAACTCAATAAGCAAAGTCCAAAGTAACATGCAATTCGCAGTTTGAAAACAGAAAATAAACCTTCAATCGCCACTTTATGGAGTACCAAACCATAATTGTATGAAGAAAACATATATACACGCATATGCAAGAACGGGAAAAAAAAAAAAAACCAGCAACATTCTAAGCACGCACTATATATCCAATTAACATCGAAAGGCACTATATGAAATCAGATACAGCCACTGAATAGATTTCTAAATACACATATCGAGAGAGAGAAAGAGAGAGACGGACATGTCACATACTATAGTATTGGAGGGTGGAGGTACTGGTGGTGGTGATCTTTGTCGAAGATTTGGAATTTGGATCTGTATTCAAATCCAGCTTCTCCAATGATTTTGTTACGGCCTTTACGGCTTCGTCTTTTTCCATCAAAACCCAAAATCATAGACGATCCCAACGAGAGAGAGAGAGATATGGGAAGAGAAGGCGAAATAAAAATCAAGGGATTTCGGGAACTTAAAGTTGTTAATTACGGTTTTGTCCTGACACGTCACACCGAGCTCTCGTTTTTAATTTGTTTAATTTTTTTTATTGAGTTGATAAATTATATTTTATATTTATGATATCGATTTTTATTATTAAAGGAGTACAAAATTGAATAATCGCTTTAACAAATAACAACAGTGTTTTAATAATTTTTATTCATTAACCTTTAAATCATTAAAAAATTATAAACAGGTCCCCGAAGGTGATATCTTTTTTTTAAAAATGATATGTATAAGTTTTAAATATATAAATTTTATATAAGTTTTTGTAAAAAAATAGATCTCATTTTAAAAAAGTATAAAAAAATCTATTATTTATTAGAGCACTTTCATTAGATTAGCTAAAAGTTATTTTTAACTTTTAAGAGCATTCTTATTGGATTAGCTAAAAGTTAAATCTAATGAGAATTTAGCTATTAAGTCATAAAATAGCTCATATTGAAATAGCTATATTCCAATATTTGAAATATAATTACAGTAATATCTAAAATAATTTTTAAATTTGAAAGGAACTATTCATTCATCAAATCTATTTTATATTTTTTTTTCTCTCTCATTTTAATATCAATTATTTATCTCTCCATTTTAAATGACAATTAAAAAAATATAATTAGAATACAATTACTAATTAATATATAATATTATGAATAGTAAAATATGATAAAATAAAATAAATTCATAATTAAAAAAATTTTCAAAATTTTCAAAATTATTAATTACTCATTACTATATAATGAATAAATGGATAATCTAATATGGAGATTTGATGTGAATAGTCAAAGTTAAATTCATCTTATATTATTTTATTATCATATAATGAAAAAATGACTATTCCAATGTAGAAACTTATGTGAATGTAATAACTAAATGCTAAATTCATCTTACATTTATAAAAAATGTATTTTAACTTTAACTAATTCAATGAGAGTGATCTAAAGAGTAAAATATGCTTATATTAGAATAGTCAAATTCTAAATATTTAGAATTTAGTTACAATAACTTTTAAAAAAATTTTCAAATTTGAAGGTTACTGTACATACATCAAATACATATTTTATTAATTATTTCTCTCTCATTTTATTTCTATCACATATTTTATCACAATTAATATATTAATTGGACTTACTGATATATTAATTTAATAAGAACATGATTATTAATTAACATATAATAAGTAGAATAATAAAATATGATAAAATTAAATAAATTAATAATTAAAAAAATTAAATATTTTTAAAATTATTAGTTATTCATTATCATATAATGAATAAATGTATAATTTAATGTGGAGATTTGATGTGAATAATTAAAATCAAATTTATCTTATATTATTTTATTATTATATAATAAAAATATAGATATTACAATATGAAAATTTACTTGAATAGAATAGTCAAAAATTAAATTTTTTTTATATTCATCAAAATTATCATTTAATTTTGACTAATTTAATAAAAATACTATTATTTTATAAAAAAAAATTATACGAGACTTGTCTTGTATTTAGTTTTATTATTATTTTTTTTTTAGAAGAAATGGTTATGATTATGAATTATGACAGAATAGTGTAGGCAAGGCAGCAAACTACCAACAACTTCTCTGAGAAAACATCGATTCGGATCTGCAAAACCGAGCGTCCTTTCCAATGGTGAAGGGACTACTGCAAGGAGCGCAAAATCTCCCGTCCGACGTGGTGCAGGTGATCGATCAGCTGGAACGCCACTGCTTGGCGCCCGATGGATCCCTCGTCCCCAAACCCGCCTCTTATGATCTTCAACTCGTACTCTCTCCTCTCTCTCTTTCTCTCTCTCTCTATCTATCTATCCATCTATCTCTATCGTTTCTTTTGTTGCTAAGAAAAATGTAGTTAAGTTTGGAAAGAAAGTAACGTGTATTTCATTGGTATACGTCCAAACATGGCCTTTTTTGCTTGTTTGAATCGATAGAATTACTGAGAGTAGACATCGATTTTCTCTGATTAAACTGACTGAATAATTTGTAGGCCAGAGAAGAAATGTCGAGGGAAAGACTGCGATACTTGGAAGCCATGGTTTGGTCTCACACAATTTCACCTTTTTTTTTCCTAAGAAGAAAAAAAATGTGAATTCTGTTTGTTCTCAGTTATATGTTTTTTACAGTAATTTTCAATGTAGGCAATCTATTGCGAGGCCATCGCAATGATAGAGGAGTATCAGCAGGCGGTTTCAGTGGCTAACCTGCGTGATGTCCAGGGTTTATACCCGCAGCTTGGCTTGAACAACTCCCCTCATGTATGAGTTTTCAATTTTCTTCCTAGTGATCACTTTTAAAGTCTGATTTTCTTTTGATAAAAAAAAAAAGAGAGAGAAAAGAAAAAAAAAAAGTCACACACACACATACATACACACACATATCTTCTATTGATTAAAAACTAATTCATGTGGATGGGGAATGCCATATAAACTACTGAAGGGAAACTTTTGTGGAATTACTAGTCCTGAACTCACGCCATGACATTGGATACTGTTATAAAAAGGTTATAAAAGATTTATTTTATAACGAATAAAAATCAATATTTTGTGATAAAAGATTCTGTTTGCTTTAAGATAAAAAACCAGTTTTTATTTACCCAAAACAGAAGATAGTAAAATCACAAGGATCGCAGTTTGATATTATTCACAACCAGAGAAAACATCAATACTACACGATTTGTACAGCTTGCTAATATATCACAATATGAGCATAAACTTAACAAGAATCATAAGCAGTGAGCAAGAATAAAGAAAATATAGAGATATACGAAAGAACACACCGATATACGTGGTTCGACCCTAATGGTCTACGTCCACGGCAAGAATGGCCTCAGAAAGGCTACAGAGATCTTTATTGATGAACAGTACTTCACAGAGAAGCCTCAGTACATTAGAGTTACAATGCCCTCACTGGAAACCCAAGAAATCGCACAGATTTCTTCTCCAAATAAGCAAACCCTAACAAACCCTAACTCGCCCTTCTCTCTGCTCTCTCTCTCTCTCAAACCAGCCGTCAACAGAAAAGGAATCATCTAATTAGGGTTACAACGTAAGAGATATATATATCTTGCAACAGATTCAGCCACGTGTCAAGATCCAATGGACTAGGGTCAGTCCCTTCAGAATGAAGTCACGAGCTCCTCTCACGTGCATCAAGTAAATCTGCTTTAACAGTTTCAACGATAGAGATCAAGCCAACACATCACATTAATTAATCATACTAATGAGAACATATCAAAAAGTAAATAAGACAGCAAATACAATGTATTGACATACACATTACAGATACTAGATAGATGCACATGCTGTTGACAAATAACGGTGCGGTTTATGTAAATTTTATGTGGATTATCCTTATTGAGAAATGGAAAAAGCATTTTTTTATTTGTAGCATTGATAAAAGTGTGTCCAATAGGAACTGAATGGCCCTGTTTGCTTGCATTTCATTTGAAGTACAACAAACAAGAGGGAAGGGGGAGGGGAAGTAAAGTAAATCCACCATCTATAATTACTGAAGAAAATTGGAATTAGCATCAGATTATATGGGTTTATTTATAGTTTTGCTTTCAATTTACTTATAAAAAGAAAATTGCTTTCAATCATTTCATCATGCTTTTATGTTAATTACTGAGTTACATGCATAACAATGTACAAAAGACATCAGGTTTATATATAATGACAGCAGGGCGATTCAGGTTATGAAGAACATACAGATGTGCGTATTCTATAATTAACAAGTACGTGATTATTTTTTCTTACGGATTTCAGGTATACAAGGCTCTAGAGCGTCGAATGTTCCTTGCAGAAGCAGCTCAAAAGTTGAGGCTTCCTCTTATCTCCAAAGATGGTGAAATTCAGGAGGATGACATTGAAAAACTGAGCATAATGTCACGAAGCTCCCTTGATAGTACAAGTACTGGTCTCACAATCAGCTCAAGCTCCAACTCAACAAGTTATACAACTGCGAATAGTACCACTAGTGTGGCTAATAATGCTGTTAATGCCAGTGATATGGTGGAACCTGGAGTTGGCGGTGTTCCTAATCGCTTTCTTGGTATAACACCTGTCTATTTATGGCAAAGTCAACTCCAGCAAACACCTTTATCCATGGTATGATACCCCCCTGCGTGTTTTTTCTTCTTACTTTTTATTGTGTGATGTCAACTAATATTGTTTTTTATTTGATGTTTTATAGCTCTAAACTCAGAAGCATTTCATTATTAATTAAAAATTTTAGAACTTACTCTGACTTCACAATTGAAGGATATGGCGGAATACCAGATGTCTCTTTCTCATGAGATTGAGGCTCGTTTGAAAGCTAAATGTGATAAGTTAGCCGATGCCTTTGTAATGGATGATGTTGGTAAGTTTTATTTGTGCCTATCTCTCTGTATACCAACTCAAATTAGGCCTGTCATGTAATCAAAATGGCATATTTATGATATCCTTGTGAACAATTGGTTTTGATCTGTGTGGAAAACCGTTGATTTCTGATTTTCCATTTAGTGATATGGGCTCCCAAATGGCTGGATTAGCTTATGTGATCCACAATTGAAATTGATGTTTTCTGTTTCTTTTTTCTTTCCTTTTCTTTATTTCTTTTTGGAAGGTGTGGTTGTGGAAACCTGAGAAATTTCAACTTATGACAAATCCTTTGTATGATGATTGTGCGGTTTTTTGGCTCACTTCTGTTGATGCAGACTCATCATCTGGGCATCAAACTTCAAGTGCCCGGCTTCCAGAAAGGTTTGAGCTTCTCTTTCTTACTGAGATTCTTTTCAGCATTTCTTTTCCACCTAAAGGGATGGTATCTGCTAACAATTTGCAGTATCATTTGACCAATAATAATAGATTTCTGCTCAAGCTTCTTTTACTTTTTTTTCTCTGTATGTTGTTCCTGCATCATCAGCTGGCTTTTTTTATGCATTTCACATTGTAATAATTATGCCTGTTCCAACGGCTGGAACCAACATTCTTGATATTGATGTAGCCTGTAGCTTACTGTGCTTACATAACTCTCCAAATTATCAGGGTTAAGTTGACAATTGAGGAGATTGAAAGGGAAGAGGAAGCTTTGCGGGAGGATCTCTATTCTGCAGATAGAAAATTTGGTGAATACTATAATGTATGTGAATAAGCAATCCGTGTAACATTCACTAAATAATTTTCCCTTTACCCTTTTTATTAGGAGAACATTCATGAAGATAATCACATTTTCCTTTCCTGGCTCTACTAGGTCTTAGAGCAGATACTTGGAGTACTTATTAAGCTTGTTAAAGATTTGAAGATGCAACACCAACATAAATATGTAAGAATTTTCTTGCTATCTTTGATGGTCAGTTTTTGTTTGTCTCACACTATTCCTTCATCCTGTTCTTATCCTTTTTTAGGGGACCTTGAACTCATTGTATCTAAATAATTTGCAGGATGATTTGCAAAAAACATGGCTGTGCAAAAGGTGTGAGACCATGAGTGCAAAATTAAGGTTTGTCACACCATTCACTGCAATTTGATATTTTGTTTGTGCCATTAATATTTTGCTTAGAAACTAAAATGATGTGATTCTGATCCCTTTTACCTACCTTTTTAACTTTATTTTTTTTATATGAACTAATGCTTATGTTGACATGCATGCTGATTATAAATTTTGAAAAATGACGTACTTTCATTTTCTCCACTTTGTTACTGAACACAAGCATTGCTAGTCACTGATTGTCTGTATTTGTATTCATATGTTTTCCCTTGATATTACTCTTAGGTATAAGAGAGTCCTTATATGCACAACAATTGCTTCAGATTGACTATTATTTCTCGAAAGTTCCAAGTCTTGTTGTAAAAAGCTGTTGATTTATCTGTGATGAGTATGATATGCCCCATCATTTCTCAGGGTTCTGGAACATGTTCTCCTGCTTGAAACTTATACTCAGGAGTCAATACCAGCCCTTCATAAAATAAGGTACTAAATAAAGACTGTTGATTGAATTGGGTCTGCAGATTTTGGTTCAAGGTAAAATATTGATTATTTATACTCGTTTTTAGGAAGTATCTTCTCGAGGCCACAGAGGAAGCTTCTATTGCATATAGTAAAGCGGTATGTTCCTCTGTTTGAGATTTGATCTTCTAGGAAATTACTAGGTATTCAATTTCATTCTATTTGATTTTTCATCACGAGTTGGATTCCTATTTTCCTGTCCATTGGTATGTATGAAAAATGTTACAGCTTTAAGGATTAATCACTGGCTCATACCAGTTTGTTGAATGTCGCATGAATAAATATTTTGGTGAAGGGAAATAATGGCAGAATAGCTTATTTATTTCCCCATTATAGTTTCACTGTAGTTGCCTTTGCCAATTAGTCGAGATTGCTAATCTTTGTACACAGAATGAAAAAGCTATCAATGGACTTGGTTTTCATGCTTCAGATGAAGTTATTATCACACAGAACTGTTGAGCCGCCATTAATGGGGGCATGCCTGGAATTTATTCGTGATTCTCATTATGTTTATAACATTTGGATTATGTTTTTCCTGTTTTATTAATTTCTTTATAATTCAACTTCCTAACCAGGTGACACGTCTTCGTGAGTATCAAGGTGTTGATCCTCACTTCGATACAATTGCCAGGCAGTACCATGACATCGTGAAGGTAATACAGCTATACTCAAGTTGTTCTTTTTTCAGTTCCTTCTGCAAAATTCTAATAACTATCCTTTCCTTACAGAAATTGGAAAATATGCAATGGACAATCCACCAAGTTGAAATGGATCTGAATCGCTTACCAGAGCACCAAAGCACATGAACTTTTGGCTCCCCTCTCTCTCTCTGGTGTGTGATATAACTACTTTGATGCATCATGTCAAAGTATTCGATTCATTTCTTCAATAACCAGTTGGATTTTGTGCATCATATGGTCAAGGACAATACCAAAAAAGAAGTCAGAGATATGTACCCCCTGGTAGGGAGATGCAGCTATATGGACGGGGCTACGTCCACCGCTCTCAACTCCCACTAGGAGCTACCGTTTGGCATAATTGTTTTTTTTTTTTTACATGTATTTTTTAACACTTTTCAAAAAATTTTAAAAAAATTAAAAAAATCACAATTTTATTAAAAAATATTTCCTTAATCACTAAGTAAAAATAAATAAAATAAAAAATTCCAGCGGTAAGAATCAATAGTGAGAGTATCATTTTTTCAACTATATTTGTACTTGCACGGCGGCACGGCCACCATCCCGACTCGTCGGTTAACTTGCCCGAAGAGTGTCAGGTCTATAAAAAAAATTAAAAAAAAAATAATAAATTGATGTGGCTTAAAATAATACATCATATCTAATTTAAAATAAAAATTATTTTATAATCAATGTACTAGATAGTCTTATATTAGTTTATAATTTCTTTTTAATAAAATTCATGTGACCAAGTATTTTTCATTTATAAAGTTTCTCCGTATCTTTATTTTATTTTATTTAGTTTTTTCTTGTACATTCTCAAGTCTTATAAACCATGCTGAGCGGTCTCTTAAATTAAATTACGTAAATGATGAGGCATTCCAATAAAAGGTATTGCGAATTAAAGCTAACGTGTTTCAGTTTTCTCTCGTCTCATCGCGGAGTTTCTGGATTCTTCCCACTCCGCATTGCCACCATGTTTGGATGCCAGTCTGGGTGCGTTGGACGCACGCACTCCATCCAAATATTTAAAAAGAATACGAATCTATTGAACTCTAGTTTAGGATTGGTGGCCAAGAAACCACACTCCCACCCGTCCGAAGGCACCCTATAAATACCCCGCACAGCCCCAACACTCTCTCATTCTAAGATCCGATAACAGTTTGTGAGATTTTCGCCTCCAACTTCCGGTTAGTTACCTCCCTAAAACCCCTTTCTTCTTCTTCGTCTTCTTCTTCAATGATCTTCTAGTTTAATTTCCTTGTGTTCTTGCATGCTTTTATTGGTAATTAATTAATTTTCTTCTGGCTTTCTTGATTCAGCATTCGTTTCTTTCGAAGTTTCAATCAAACAAAGTACATGGTTGAATTAGAAGTACAGATTCCCACTGCTTTCGACCCGTTCGCTGACGCCAAAGACTCGGATGCCCCAGGAACAAAAGGGTATGTGCATATCCGTATCCAGCAAAGGAACAAGAAGAAGTGCCTGACTACGGTGCAGGGTCTCAAGGAGAACTTCACCTACGAGAAGATACTCAAGGACATCAAGAAGCAGTTCTGCTGCAACGGTAATGTCGTTCAGGACAAGGTTATGGGCAAGATAATCCAACTCCAAGGCGATCAGCGCAAGAACGTGTCCCAGTTTCTTGTTCAGGCTGGGATTGTGCAGAAGGAGCAGATCAAGATACATGGTTTTTAAGGGTTTGGTTCGGTAATAAGATAATAAGATAATTCTACAAGTATTTTTATGATATTTGAGTGTTTGTGGGTTTGTAATTAAGCTAATAAGATAATTCTGGTAGTGAAGCTTTTCTTCACGTATTTTGGTTTGTTTTCCGCTTAGATAACTTTGTTTCTCATCTGATTTCACGTTTTATTCAATGGGAATTTCGGTGTATTATGATGAACCTGTGTTATTAATGGTACTGCTTTCTGTTCATTCAAAATCTCTCTCTCTCTCTCTCTCTCTCTGGTTAGTCTTTCTTATATCGTTATTGATTTGGTTTGTCGGAGACGAACTAGCTTCGACAGCTTGCGATCGACAAGCATTAAACGTGGGGGCTGAGATAGATGTTAATTTTATAAATAGTAATGATGAATATTTTTAAAATTTGGAAAAATAAGTGAAAAAAATTGAATAAAAAATATTATAAAATTAAAATATTATTAAAATATAATTTTATTTAGAGATTTCAAAATATTAATTTTATTTTTTTTAATTTAAAAAAATTATAATAATTAATTTAAAAATTTTATATTTAAATTATTTTTAAAAATGAGAGATGATATGAGATAAAAATTGTAGGATGAGATTATCTCTAAACAAGTTAGCAACCATATATGTTTAGGAAGATAATGATAGTTTTTATTACTATTTATTTATTATTTATTTTGTTTTATTTTATTAATTTTTATTAAGAAATTAATTATTAATAAAATTATATATATTTTTAATATTTTTTAATAATTAAAAATGTTACAAATATATTTAAAAAATAAATAAAAACTTTAAATATATTATAAAATAATAAAATGATGGTAAAGAATAATAATTCTATGATTATCCGTTTATAGGCTTATAGCTACTCAAAGGTTCTTGCAGGTTCTGTGCAGAAACACGTGGAACTTGCTGATCTCCGGTATGTCTCGACTCTCGAATGATCTGATTGATTCGTATCAGCTTAATAATAATATTAAAAAAATAATATTTTAATAATTTCAATTTATTATTATATTTTTTAAAATTTTAATATAAAATATAAAATATAATAAATAATTTTATTTTTTAAAATTTTAAAATAATAATAATATTAAAAAATAATATTTTATCATCACAATTCAACTCAACTCAAATCAACTAGAGACGTTTGGATTCGAAAATAACTTGAGATGAGTTGAAATGAATTGTAAATAGTAGTGAAATGAATTATGAATAGTAATAAAATTTATAAATTAAAATTATTAAATAATAATAAATAATAATAAGATAAGTTGATATGAGTTTCGAATCCAAACGCCTCCTCAATATTCAATCATAACCTTAAGCGCGTAGCAGACCTGGGTGGCATAATTGAATTTTGAATGGCGATGTGTGACAATGATAGAAGAGATCATGATTTTTATTAATATCTACCATTCTGCATCCAATAAAATTAATTCGGATCTTAATGAGTTCGATCGGTGCCCTTCGACTTCGATAAGAATGAATTCAGATTTAAATAAAAATTTAAAAGAAATATAACGATAAAATGAAACGAAACAGAATCCAAAAGCCTAAGGCTTGTTATCATATCACTCAGCAAACAGTCTAAGGATATATTATTATTCTCTCTCAACAGACGGTGATAAAATGTTCAGATTTAGGTTTGGAACTGAAGTCCAAGCGATCCGACATTTTAGTACACCTTACTTGGAAGTACCGGAACATCATCTAGCATCCGCTTCCATCGATGAAGGAAAACTTGACATCATCATCCTCTTGATCCGATAGTCTATCCTCCAAAATATCAAACCAGTTACAGAATCACATCGGAAAAAAAAATCAGGAAAATGGTTGATTACTTATGCACAACTCTTGCACCACTCAAAAGCAAGAAACAAAAACAAAATAAAATAAAATAAAATAAAATTAGAATCCTTAAATGCTATAAGGAGCGGGTATTTATATTGGATGGGAATTATTATGAAAGCAGATATCACCACCAAAGACGGCTCCAAGTCCTCCTCAATCTACAAAATGTTATCTTCTTCAGCCAGGGGTTCTTGGGTGTAGCAGCAAGGAGAGCTGTTTATCTAGAAGAGCTTCCCCTGCTGTTGGGTTCCTCCACTTCTCATCATAGTACAGAACTCCTCGTAGTTGATCCTACCATCCTGTAAGTCCAATAAAATTGAGTGCTAATGCTTTATGTTGCACAAGAGTGATTTGCTTGTGAGAATGTCAAATCTACTTACATTATCTGTATCAACTTCCGCTATTATTTCTTTGATCGTTGTGTCATCGCCCATTCCATATTCTTTCATGGCCGTCTCTAGTTCATCTCGGGTAATAAACCTGTAAAATAATTCCCCAAAAGACCTCAATATATCGATTCATTGACTATCAAAAATCACATTTATAATTTGGCTAATTAAACTTTCGAGTGTTCCTGGACACCTATTTGAATTTGAAGTCAATTATGGCCAAACTATCAGATTTGATGGTGCTCAATCGGTAAGCCCAAACCAAATCAGATACGATACCGTATCCTAACATTTATGGACCATTTAAAAGTTTATATGCAGGTCAATGTGAGGTTGTACATATCCTAATCTCAAACTCGATTTCTGATAGAATATGGACCTCCTGCAGTTAGTAACCCGTGAATGTAATCAGACAGATTGTAGTACGTATTCATTTTTGTGCATTATTAAGAAGTAAAGATGAAAGGCTTCAGCTGCACTGTAGTAAGACTGTTAAAGATCAAATTTTCTGGTTATAAGTACCAGTATGTTGTTTTAGAGTTTGAAAGAAAAGACTTACCCACTATTATCCGTATCAAAATATAGAAAAGCCTTGAAAAGATGTTCATCCCTTTCTAGCTTGTGTCTATGCATTGTAGCAGTGATAAATTCAATGTAGTCAATTGAACCATTCCCATCAACATCAGCCTAATCACAAAACCAAGATGTCAGTAAAGTTCGACGCAAAAAGAGTGAAAACAAAGAATTTCGAATTCAATATCCTACAGCTTCCATGAGTTGTAGGACTTCAGCCTCTGAAAGTTTTGAGCCTAGCCGAGCCAACCCTGCCTTCAGTTCTTCATAGGTGATTGTGCCACTTTTATCGGTATCTAGGTTTGTAAACATTGCCTTCAGCCCTTGGATTTCTTCTTCAGAAAGATTCTCAGCAATTACCTATAATTATCAGCATTGTTACTTGGTTTATAAGATAAGAAGCAGAGTCAGATGGGACTTAGAACTGGGCTACAGAATACTCGAGCATCCCAAAATAAATAGCAATTTCTAACGCCCATTTTCATCCATACAGATGATCATGCATCACATGAAAGCTTAAAAGTCAATAGTATGCAGAATTCAGGATGTACACACCTTCAGAGCGAGTTTCTTTAGTTTATTCATTGCTGTGAATTGCTTCATCCTGGAAAGGACAGCACTGTCAATTGGTTTGTCTGATGCTTCTCCATCTTCTCTAATCCATGGGTGCTCTAGATAAGCCACACAACTTTTAAGTTGGATTTAGAAGAGAAACGCACAGATGGAACGACTAAAGAATATTATCTTACCATTAACTGTAGGACTGAATGACAAAATAAATGCATGTCCACAGAGTTACAATATAGAATCATTAGCAGGTCTTGTTAGTGAAGCAAGATAGATGTTCTGAACATTCAAATCATAGAGAAAAAACAGGAAAATAAAGTAGAAAATTTTGAGACCCCTCATTTCGGGTACTTTCAGTCGCTAAAGAACTGAGTTTTGCAAATGAGAAAAACAAACAAGACAAGACAAGAAAATGACAAAAAGATAGAACAAAGACAAAAAATAAAAATAACTTTTCAAAGTACTCCAACATATTTTTTAGTCATTTTTAATCTGTGAAAAAAAAGGATTTTCATATATAGCAGACGGAACCTCAGCTTCTCTTGAAAAGTTTTGTGGATGTTACATCTAAATCCGCAAACTACTTATAGACTTGAAATAAATTATAGAGATACGAACTGACTTTCTGAGTTCAGTAAATTCTTATATTAGCCAACCTTAAAGATTGTATTCCTACTTATGTACAACTTATAAAAAAAAAGGTACTCCTACTTATGTACATATGAAGGGATTTTCTATAGAAAACACTATATGTACATATATATATGAGTCAAGTTACCCTCAGGAAAATTAGGCATGAGATGGCTTGCATCTTGTGCCATATTGATATAACTAAAAAGAGCTGCATACCTAGAACCTGAATGGAAGTAATCCTTTTTTTTGGGTCCTGTGTTAGCATCTTGCGGACCAGGTCCTTTGCAATGCCTGAAATAGATGGCCATGGTTTGCTTTCGAAGTCAATTTCTCCTTTCAATATAGCATCGAAAATCCCCTTCTCCGTCTCTGCAATGTAGGTTAATTATAAATCAGTAATTCGACTAAGAAAAGCAAGTGTTTATAGTTATATACAGTAATAACTTTGAGCAAAAAAGTGTATCTATTTTTACCAGCCCAAAAAGGAGGAACCCCACTAAGTAATATATACAAGATAACTCCGGCACTCCAAATATCTATTTCCTTCCCATATCTGCGTCGTAATACTTCAGGAGCAACATAGTAAGCACTCCCAACTATATCCCGGTACACCTTCCCTGGTAAGAGTTGAGTCATAAAAAACATCTTAATGTCAACACTTCAAGTGGAAGCATATAAACTATAATGAACTTGCTTTTAAATAGAATACAGTCATCTCCAATGATCAGCACTTGGAAGACATACTACAAGTGTCTTCTATAAAAGTATATAGAAATAAATAACACATGCCCTTTTATAGATTTAATAGAAGAAGAAATATGAAAAAGCAGCAATAGGAGGTCCACTTTCTCTATTAAGGAAAACAGTTCTATCTCATAATTTACTTTCACGATATCACTGTTAGGGATTTGCAGGATACTTGAGAAGTGTCTGCAACTGTATTAAGAATTCGCGTAGTCTCAATGGCAAAAGTAAAAACTAGCTTCTATACAAAGTGGGTGAAATACCAACCATAGCTGCAGACATTAAAATGACCAATATGACTGTAAAGATGAAGTGACCACCATTTCACTACTTACTTTCTAAAAGGAATGGAGGGTGCTACTAAGTTAGCGGAAACATGTTTAGCTACGAGAAAAAATGGTGCTATAATTTCAGAACTAGTGAAGCAGCTATGATTACAATGTTTTTATTTGCTGAGGAAAAAAAACTATAATTAAATTGTCATCTTCATTACCAGCCGAAAGCCAGTTCACCTACCAATGTTGAAGGTGGAGGTTTCAAGTTTCCCAGTCATATTTTGACCAAAAGACCTAGCTACCGTCTGAATTGGCAGCTAAAATTTCTCCACATTACTCTTTACTTATTGATTGAGAAAATGGACAATTGACCTTGCTCTTCTAATTAGCTCACCATCAACAACCTCACGAAGACTCAAAAGTTTGAATAAACTTCGGGCAGGTGCTGGAATTGCTAATCAATATTATTTACCAGCAACAAAAGTCCAGACGAAGATATTCAAAACAGAAGATATATGCTATAAGAAAAAAAATCCTGAAAACATAACAATTCGACCCCCAATTCTCTCAGCAAGAAAAGATTCAATGCCTTAATCAGGACCATGAATTTTAATATACACATGAAAAATACAAATCTCCAAGAAAATATTTTAATTATTCATTCAAATCATTAAACCTCATGCCCACATGATGGAAGATTACAACAATTCAAAAGTTACCTTCTTCAATGAAAACCGACAACCCAAAATCCGTGGCCTTCAAAAGTGCATTCTCATCCTTACTAGATAGCAAGAAATTCTCAGGCTTGAGGTCCCTATGCATCACACCCATAAAGTGGCAGATATGCACAACATTAACAATTGCCCTGCATATTGAAGCAGCAGCCCTTTCACTATAATGCCCCTTAGCAATAATCCTGTCAAAGAGCTCCCCACCAGCACATAGCTCCATAACAACGTGAACTGATTGCTTATCCTCATAAGCACCCTTAAACTCGACAATATTGGGCTGCCCGCTCAAATGCTGCATAATTTGGATCTCTCTCTTTATATCCTCCTTGTCATTCTTACTAACAAGCTTCCTCTTCGATATAGACTTGCAAGCGTATTGCCTGCCTGTTGAATTCTCAGTACAAAGATAAGTGACCCCAAATTGACCTCTTCCCAATTCTTTACCAATGGTATAGTACTGCTTAACATCTTCATATGGCTTGTCAAGAATTGCATCTGGCCTGAGGACAGGTTTTGGGCTTGGAACCGGCACAGATGGCTTCAATACCTGCTGCACTGGCAATTGGTGCGGTTGTTGGGTTGGGGTTTTCGATTGGTGAACCACAGGTTCATGGGTTTTTTGGTGGTGCATATCAGAACCACCTAGTGATGTATAACCATTATATCTTGGCTCTGAAGTTTTGCCTTTGCTTAGGCAAATACCCATTTCTTATAATGGCCAGATACAGAGGCTGAAACTGAATTTTGAGGGAAGAGAGGAACTCCGAGGTTCGAACAGAAACTCAGTTGAAGTTTGGGAAAAATATGGAAAAGGAAAAGGACCCAGCTGAAGAATCGGAAAGACTGTGCAGATATACCGAATATTCAGAAGAAAAGTGGAGGAGAAGTTTTGGATCGAGAATTTCAGAGCTGAGCTATAGATTGAGGTTTTCAAGAAAAAAGTGGCTATAAAGAAAAACTTGGACGGGGGATCCAAAGTGGATGCTGAAGAAACAAAACACTGGATTGAAATTTTGGGAGGGTGTAATAGAACTGGATCACGGTTTCGGCTTTGAAGTCGGGGAGCCTTGAGAGATGTCTAATAAAGAAAGGATAAACCGGAACATGGTCAACTTTACAATCAAGTTGGGAGGTTTACTTTCAGGACTTGCTAAGTAGAACTGTAGAGAGAGAGAGAGAGAGATTACTCTATAAATAATGCCAGCAAAAATGGCAAAACCTATTCACAATTTTCTCCATGCTCGGGGGGAAAAAACTTTTTCTTTATAGTTTAGTTTCTATAGATGCCGAGTGGATACTGTTCGGCAGACCTGATGTCAAAGGAAATGATCTTTTCAATTCATGAACTTGGAAGTATTCATCTAAGGTAGCATACATACATGCATGTGGTCCATGTAGAGTACATTAGTTCTTGTTTTCCCTTAATTACACCAATAGCAGTCATAAAAAATCTCATGCCAAACAATCTTCTCCATTTTACTTAAAATTGATATAATTTATATTGGAAGATACTATGCATTGCGTGTGGAATTAAAAAATAGTGATGTTATATTTATTTACAATTTTATTTACAAGACTTATTATGTTAATTTTTTTAAAAAATTTAAATTTTATGATATTTAACATATATGTAGAGAAATAAAATTTTTTATAAATTTTTTTTAAGTATATTTAATATTTTTTATTAAAAAATAAAATCTAGTCCCAAACTTCCAAATGCATTTACTTTTTGGCTAAATGTACAATTTAAAGGTTTTGATGGTTAATGATGTTCCCATTAATGCACTGAAAACAACAATTTTAATCATCAACATGAACTTGGAAGATGATCAACAACAACGTGGATTGGGGAGCCAGACAAAGGATCTGCTCTGGGACCCGAAAATCCACACACTAAGCAACGCGCGAGAAAATTGCACCAGCAAAAGTATTGGTATTCATGGCCCATGGGATACGTTGCCACTTGTGGGTTTGTCGTATAGTTTGTGCGGAAATTTGGACATCTACTTTTCCTCCTAACACCTGCTAATTAGACCTGCAGTCGGCAACGCCTACGCGGTTTTGATTACGATAGACACACGTTTTGAAACGTCTTAATTATGTCCAAAAAACAAAAAAAACAACTACGTTCCCCTTAAGTAACAACCATTTGTCATGCATTTAGATAGATATTGAGTTAAGTTAAATTTATTTATAAATAATAATAAGTTGAGTAAATGTAATGAATTATATTGGTCTCATGTATAAATATGAGTCGAGTTGAAAAAAATGTAAATTTTATATATGAGGAAGTTTTGAGTTGAGATGAATTTAATAATTTAAAAATTAAATATTTAGATGTTAGATTCAACTTAAAATTATACTGAATTGATTTAATCTCTACTGAATCTTGGACATGAAACTTCTTGAGGCTGGGATTCTAACATCTGGGGGTAACACAATCTCTGTCCAGCTTTTTGGTTCTCTTTTGTAGCAGCGTGATGAGATCCAAAGAAAACGTGAATTTACTCTTGACTTTTAGAAGCAATAGGGAGTTAGCTTGTAAGAAATATGAACCTTTGCCCAGCAGTATGAACTTTTTCAAAGCAACTTTTTTGTTTTTATTATTTTTTTATATATATCATGTTTTACGTGGGAATGTGTTGTATGGATAAGATTCTATTTTCTGTGGCATATAGCGAGGGTTTCTTGATTTCTTCTTTGTGGATTGTCCTGGAATCTGCAATATTCAATAATAATAAAAATAAAGTAACTTCTTCCGCTGAATATCTTTTGAAGCTGTCATGTTAAAGCTTCCAGACAAAAAATGTGTTACCAAATTGACTAAAGGTGCTTTTTTTAGGTGGGTGGAATAGGGTATTTTTTACAAATTACAGTTAGCCACGTGAGAATTGAGAAAGAAGCGGTGGTGGAAAATATTTACTTCCATGTTTGGATCAAAAGAAAATATTCCAACTTTTTTTGCCCTATATTTTACAAACTTGAATGTTTTCTATGTAATTAAATCGTGCCTCCTCGAATATAGGATCGGTTATCCGAATTTGTTCAGAAAATTATGGATGTTTAGCTGTGAAAATACAGACCCAGTGCCACTTAATCAAAAAAAGTGCATGCTGCAAGAGTTAAAAGGACAGGTAATCTGGTTGGTAGGCGAACCTAAATCACTAAATGCAGCCCATGCTCTGTTTCCTATAGTTACATTAAGCCAGCATTTCAACCCAAAAACAAAAGAACAGAAACCCCACTTTTACAAGGTCACTAAAAAAAGTAATCATCAATGTTTAATATGTAAGTTGTCTAGCTACTCTTAAAACATATAAGCATTCTCACCAAATAAATGTTCCTAGAAACCAAAAACCTCTAGCCCTGTCTACTTCACGTTTACATACTTTATTTTCTCAAGACTGGATTCCCACAGGCCTGAACTCCTACCGGAGGGTCACAGGTACACCCAGTTCATCCAGAGATGGAGTGTCTTTACCGTCCGACGAAGACGGGATGACCTATTTTCTTCTAACTTTATCGGCTCCAGGGTAGCTACTAATAAACTTCTATAGATTCTTAACTTGTACCAAAATTCATATTGGGCTAGTTTTATGAAGGATGTACCTTGCACTAGTGAATGCATGCCTCAGAGGTAGTTAACATATAATTGCCTGAGTAAAAACACTCCTGCATAAAAGGAAGGCGAAAAGGAAATAGAAAGAAAACAAACAACAGAATGAATAAGAAATGCACAATGGCAATAAGCTTGCACCCAAATAACACATTAAAGAAACAGAATATTTTCATTTAGGTGAAAGTCACGTACATAGAGAATTTTGTGCAAGACTATTGTGCCACAGATAAAGAAACAAAATTCAACTGCCGGACAAGATTTCAGCAAGTTCTAACTTGATAACTAGCATCCTAATCATAAGCTCGTACAAAAAACTTCGAGGCCCTTAAGATTTTGATTTCTCCACAAGGATAATCCGCCCATTCCATTCAGTCTCATCAAGAGCTCTTATTGCTGCATCTGCATCTTCATCCCTTTCCAGAGATAAAAATCCAAATCCACGCGAATCCCCAGACCTTACACGGAAATGAAAAAAATCAACTCGCAGGAAAACTTTAAGGGTGCAAACAAACAATCCATGTTAGATATTTGACACCAACGCTGCACGCCACTCAAAAAAGAAAAAACCAATCCCAACATGAAGGCTGCAGAAATAAAAGCTCAGGCATCCCTTAACATTTAACTTGCAATAATCACTCAGAATATAAAAGGTTAGATTAATAAAAGTAATAAACATATTTATTCACCAACTGATTGCAGATACTTCGCTTGCATACTTTCCAACTACGAAGAATCTTCGACATTCAAAACCAAGGGTATGAAAACCTCCTCTCCATTCTATGGTGTAGATTAGATAATAACATATATAATCATTCAGTTTTAGTCGCTATAATAAGTGCTTCACGAAAATCAACCTATATGATAGCTCATAAGAACATCAACACATGGTTCCATCCAGAGAGCATCTTTCTGTAGCATAAAACTTCACTTGGTATGTGCAAATCAGATTTTAGACACCCACTTGCTGGTAAGCAGTACAATTGAGCAAACATAGGAATGTGCATAGTGATATATAACTCTACAGATGAGATATGAGAAGAAAAAGAAAAAGAAAAGAATTGTTCTTTTCAGAATATCTAAATTTCAAAAAGAAAATAATGAAACATTGCATACTCACCTCTTGTCTCGAACAATACGGACATCTCGCACACGACCAAACCTAGAAAACTTTCTTTCCAAATCTCTTTCCGTAGTCAAAAAGCTAAAGCCTGCAATAAATAAGTTTCTACCTGGTAACCCTGCTCCAGTACGCCTATTACGAGGTGGAGACCAGGGTCTCTTCTTTGGGGTCCGATGGTGCAAATGATACCCTAATGGGGGAGATCTTCGCCGTGGTGAAGGCCTTCTCCTGTTAAACAAAATAATGTATCATTTTGATATAAACCCACACTCTCAATTTCAGATTTCTAAAAATTTTACTTCTCAGGGGAACAAAACTGTTGAGTGGTGAGATTAATAAACCTACAATAAAAAAATGTTATCAAAACTAGAGATGGAAACTCACCTTGGGGATCTATAACGAGTTCTTGAATATGGGGACCTCGGTAAAGATCTGTCATGATAATCTCTCTTGTGATCCCTTCGCTGAATGGGTGACCTAGACACCGATCTGTCCCGTCTTTTATAGTTTGGGGGTGAGTAACTAGTTTTTTGTGATGCAGATATTCCCTTCTGAGAAGAATCATCCTTACGCCTGTAACTGTGCCGAGATATCAGCGGAGAAGTAGAAGTTTCCCTGGCAGAAGATATATGATCCTGGGATTGAACCACTTTATTCAGGCTGCACCTTTCAGCTGAAGAATGTTTATGCCTTTGTGGCCTGGGTGAATATGATGAGTCTTTAAAACCTTGTTGAGAAGACGATGCCTTCTGACTATTGGGTGAGTGGTGTACGTAAGGAGACCTTTCAGGTGAAACCAACATCAGTCTCTCCATCACCGGTGAGGTTGATCGTCTAGGCATTCTCTTGGGAGATTGCATACCAGAATGCATGCCCAGCTTTTTGTTCTCAGCGGTGGAGTTTTTGAAGTGGTATAAACTACCATTCTTAGGTTCATCTTTGCACCAGGGTGACCTTGGAGAAGGTAACAACTGTGCTGTATTAGTACCTCCTCCCCCTTCTATTTCATTACAGATAGATGGCCTGCCAAGGCCAGAATCGCTCTCCATTTGTTCTCCTGGGTTTTCCTCAACCATCAGAGGAGACTCCTGTGAATGGGCAGAATCTTTAGTTCCCTTTTCACCATGAAACTTTTGTGCCTTGAACTGAGAGGAGTTAAACAAATTATTGCCATTCAATTCATCCATCTCACCTTGGGAATAGTTGTTCTTCACTGGAGACTGAGTCCTCTCTTGATCACAGTCAAATTTTGTATTTCTATTATCATCAGGATCAAATTCAGCTGGCACAGGATAAGAATTTTCAAGAGAAGATTTGTCATATGAGAAATCTACAGGCAGTGAAGGGGAACCCAGTTTCCCATGCTGACTTAGATCCACTTTCAAGTCATCACTTCTTGCTAAACTATCATCAATAGAGTCTTGAATTTCATTTCCTTTACCAACAGCAAAGTTAAGGTCAAATCCTCCAACCAAATGATCACTCATTTTAAATCCCTTCTTGGGAGAACCCAAATTAACTCCTGCATAGAAATCCCACTAGAATAATAAATACATATTGAACATAGTCTGTGGCAAAGAAATAATGTTCAAATTCAATCATAGTATCCTCTAGACTATCTCAATGCAATCTTGAGCTTAATTAAAGACGAAGATCGTAGCAACTAGCAACCAATATTAGGAAATCCAGAGAGTTCCCAGTCAACATCTTGACAATAAATATGTAATCAAAACAACAAGATTTAAAAAAAGATAAATTCAAATTGAGAAGTTCCTTCATGCAGAAAAGAAAAATTCCTTCAGAATGAGTAACACTAAATAAAAGGACCGCTTCTATATCCAGCCCATACAAATTGTAGTGGCATCATTTTTCCTTTTGACTTGAACCCCTCACCTGAAAAGAAAAGTTACTAAGACTTTCCCATGTATCACAAAACTGACAAGTTGAAATCAAGCTTTATGGGAGGCCTGTATAAGCTTTTCCTTAGATAACGGCTTCTAAACGCACATAACCAATTAATTTAAAATGAATTAAGGATAATTCCTCACTCATTGTTCGAAATCTTTATTAATAAATTTTTTTGATAGGTAATCAACAAGTTCTATTCATAAGAGAAGGCAAAGCCCAAGTACACAGGATGTATACATGAGAAGTACCTAACGAAATCTTTACTACTAAATACTTGTAACATATCTCAATATGAAGCTTTTCACCAAATCTGCTTTTTCCAAGCAGTTAAGGCGAGCTTCAACACCACTGACCCTGAAATTGCTGCAAACCAAGGCACTAAAGCATCATGTTGATGCCAAGATGAAGTGAAGGGATGGGCAGCATCAGCTAAACCTGCCACAAAAGCAATTATTCTAGACGGTGACAGTAATGATATTCATGCAGTGGCAATGAAATGTCTTGCCCTCGTGGCTATAGATGAGGCTCAATTAGGAGTCTGTGCACCCCCACCCACTTAAAGGCAGCACTTCTCAGTGCACCCATAGAAAATAAAATTAAAAGCAGAGCTTCTCCTGACTGGCAAACCTTGATACTACTACCTTTCAAAAGCAATGAATCTCTCAAATGACAGATGGGCAACTAGCGGTGTCCAGCCAAGCCCTTAAAAACGCTCTAACCCAGTAGCCTATTTTGTGACTGCATGCTATAATTGTGCTCTTGCAACTGATATGTTGAACCTACAATGGCACATTATTAAAAACACCCAACTTTAATAACATGGAATACGACGTTACTTGCACTCTAGCACCACCATTAAGCACAACTACAACAGGATAAACTTCCTCTCTTATCCATCCATCCGTCTCACACATTGATTGGTGAGTTGTGACTCCATCCCCCGCTTCATTCTTACAGGAAGAGGGAACATTTGACAAGGCCCTATCCTTTTACTCTCTTGATGCAACCCAGGAACCTTTTCATTGATATTGACAAGATCCTATCCTTCTACTAGTTTCAATGCAGGACCCTTCAAAAGAGTATTCTGACTTGAAGATGAAAATAAAGGCAACTTCCATCCACACAAGGTGATCCATTCATAATCCATTGTCTTGGCTTTCCGCTATTGTATTGCAGGGGGCAATGTTCATGATTTCTTGTCTTTAATTTATCGCACGTTGAATGTATTTAGGTGTTCTTCTATATACTTCTTGTGTACATGGGCTATGCCTATTTCATTCATATATATAATATTAATCTCTAACTTATCAAAAAAAAAATCCATTCATAATCCATTGCATGCAAGTTATAGACAAAGGTTTCAGAACTTTCTAGCGCAAACCTTAGCATTCATTTCCGTAAATGTATGTATGTACATATGTATCTATTATGTACATCTATCACTAAAACCAACAATATTATACGTCCTCAGTCGGTGATAACTGCACAACTGAAACCATATCTGCAAAGCCCAGCTCCTGGGTATTATACAATAGTTACAATCAAAAGCAAACCATAAGCATTAAACCCAATATATATACAAAACATACACGCCCACGCAGAGGCCGACGCTTGAACAAAGGTATTCCTTTTTAATGGAATTTGAATCAGTTTATAATTATACTTTAGAAGAACAAACTAAGCGCTTAAGCATCGAAACATCAAGAAAAATGTTTTCCCATCGGACGATGACAAAAATGATAAATTTCTTTAAAAGAAAAAAAAAAATCCAGGCAATATTAGAGGGGATAGAGAGATTACCCTCGCTTTCTTATATCTTGACAAAATTATGGTTCCCGCAGTTGTACTAGAAATTGATTTCACAGAGGTCGTTAATGGTTTCGAAAGAATTGCAGAACGTAAAATGTGTAAGGGAAAAAAAGGGAAAGAAAAGCTGTCGTGTTGGGCTCCCAAATTCCATTAACGTAGCCCCTCTTATGGATATTAATTGTGGCGGCGAACATTATGCTTGTTAACGCCGCTAATAGACTTTATCGTAACAAGTTGTTAGTGGGCTTTTTTATCTGTACTTGGTGGGCTTTGAAGCCGATGGTAATAGGCCTTATAATGGGCTGCATTCCGAGTAATAAAACCTGGTCTGGTTCAAGCCCAAACTAAAGGCCCAAAATAATTAGAGAGAGAATTGTGAAGAAAACAAGGTGTCACGGATGTCGTCCATCGGACAAAGCTTTCGAATTTTGTTTTAACCTATGTAAAATTAGAATAATGCTACTATGCATCTTTAATCCGTTCCTTTATTTTTACCGTTCCTGTATTTATTTATTTATTTTAATAGTTAAGAAAGTGACTATTAGTATATTTATATTTTTTTTATTTTTTAAAAATGTTTAAACATGTTTAAAAAATGTTTGAAATAAAAAACAAATAAAAAAAAAAAAGTGCAATTTGCACTAGACAGCACATAACGTGGGCACCTACAGACAGCAGAGTAGCACCACTCGTAAAATTATCTTAATATACTTAATTATATAATAGGACAAAAACAAAATTAATATTGGGTCATGATACATTTATAAAAAAATATAAAAAAATTACAACTCATTTACAATCAATCAATATAATCATGCAACTTAATAAAAATACAAAATTACTATTCATATCATATATAATTATAAAATACTAATTATATGCCAATATTTTCTATTAATCTTTGTCATCAAATTTTGTGAAAACACCCACAAATGTGAGTAGTAAATAAAGGGAACACTAATGAAGGTTGTAGTGATATTTTGGGTTGGTAAACTATGAAGGAAGGAGTTGGGGGGAGTAATGATCGAGTGGGGGATACTCTCCCAAGTAGGCCAAAGGCCAATTAAAAATAAAAATAAAAATCTATCAAGATATGACATCTGCTCATTGATTACTGGAATTAATGCTACTGGCACAATGCCCATGTCTTTCAATTTTTATTAAATTTCTCAGCCCACAGAACTGAAGAATCAACCACCATTTTTCGAGAAGCAAACCAGGTAAGGGACTGGCTGCCTGAAGATGGAGGGAGTAGAGATGCCAAGACATGCAGCTTAAGAACCTTTTAGCACTTGATCGTGCTGGCATTCCCATGTTTAAGAATTAGATCATTTTGATATTATCCTTTGTAACTGTTTTTCGGTTTACAGGATAGTACTCTTTGTTGTAGATCAATTGTATGGGGTTAGAAGTGGTAGATTTATTAGGATTTTTAGACACTTTAGTTTCGGATTTTGATGATTGTATCGTGATTTGATGTAATCACGATTTATTTTTAAATGTTCTAGTTAAGAAGAGATTTCACAAAAATAAATTTATAAATTGACGTGATTCGATATGGTATGTTAAATTATAAAATTATCTTTTTATAAAACAAATCTAACATATCATATAAAATTAAGTACGGATTTGTTCTCCAACTTCTCTCCTCAGTGCTTCTTTAATTACTAAGAAGCAGAGTAGGGTGGCTGTATTGAGTTTCAATTAATGCAATAATACGACTCCCCCCTCCCCCTCCTCGAAAAAGGATTGTCCATTCTATATTCTGTTTTTAGAATTCACCTGCACTACCGAAGCAATCAACAAGAGATCGAGATAAAGTTTTGGGTATATGTTGATTTTAGACGAGAAAATGTACTGTATATAAGGGCAAAAAAACCAAAAAAATATATAATTTCCAACATTGTATATGCATGTTTGTGTGTAGATAAGAGTATGTGCCTGATCCATCATTTATACTGGGTTGTTCAAGTTTTTACCCTCCATTTAGCAGCCGCGTATTGCTCTAAAAATCCTACCAGATCCTGTATAGCCTCAAAAGGTGGACAAAGTAATGTATGTGCTGGCATGGGGGTGGGCCTGAGCTTTTAGCCCTCTTAAATGCCGATTCTGTTTTTTTGCTTTTATAAATGCTAGCTGATCGTCTAACTTTACTCGTTCACAAAGTCAAGCTCTTGGCCTTTTACAGCTAATTCAACACATGGCACCCTCGAGCTTCTTTCCAGCAATGCAGGGCGGGTGGTTTTCTGGCATAACAGAGGCCGCGTTGAGGTCTAAAGAGGCTGCAATTCGTGGTTTTAGGACTGGGATTTTTACCAGAGTGATGAAGAGAGTAGCTTCTGCTATATTCACCTGCATTTTTGCATTGGGTACGTTCTCTCTTGCTTCTTCATTTTAGTAAAACTTAACCTCTAGTGGTTATAAATAAGTAGTTTTTCTAGCAGTCACAATCATTCATCACATAAAGCAGTGCAAATCCAGCCCTACATACTCGAAAGTCGAAACATGTAACATTATCTTCTTGCGGTTCATTTAGTCAGAAGACCATGTCGGTTCTGCTGACAGCTAATTTATAGGAAATAATCAACATGTAAAAAATTACTATTTTTCTATGAGGTAATGATGGAAACTCAAATGCATTTCGGTTTTGTAGGAGGTGCTATGGTGGGAATATTTATTGGAGTCATCAAAGGCCAGACTACAGAAACTGGGTTCCTAAATGGAGCAGTAATAGGAGCTGTGACAGGGGCCCTTTCAGGCATTCAACTATTGGAATCAGCAGCTGATTCTGAGTCATTGTCTAAGGTAATGGTATATGTGCTATTCAGTTGGCATTATGACATGTAAGCAATAACGAGATGCATTACTATTATGCATATATTGAAAAATGCTCAACATAGGCACATAGCATTATGGCTATGATTCAAGGCAAAGTTGAATCAAACTCCATCAAACTCAGTTTTGATATTGTTGTCTGGAATAAATTTCCAAAGGCTTGCAGTTGTATGCCGTGATAATCAAAGCCTACTCTATGATTGGACCTCTAGAGGCCCACCCAATGATCCTAGTGCAGGAAAAGCAAAAGCAGTCCTCTTTACTGTCAAGGAAGTTCAAGTTCTTGGCCTGGATAACCTCCTAATCCTAGAAGGCGATTCTTTAGATAGATGGAAACAGGAAACATAGCATTTCATAATGATGGCATCTCATATGATTGGAAAATTGACTCAGTTCATAAAAGACATACTCTCAAGGGCACTTGCTTGTGGATAACAACGAAAGTTCATGAAAGTGTCAACTTTGTTTTGTTGCACACGATCTTGCTAGCCACCTCACATAACATTATTGAAATCATTCCCACCACAAGTATCCCATCCCCCATTTTCAACCCTGAATTTGTTTTTAATTCCCTTAATCCCTCATTTTTTTTTTTGTGTTTTCTTCCCTTAATCCCTAATACTATACCCTTTTAACGGTTGCGTTGTATTGATAATTATAAACTTTGACAGACTGCTCTCCTAGTTAGTATAATGAACGGGAAGGTCTTCATGGAATGGGTATGTCCTGCAGTGCTAAAAGCCTATCAGTGGCAAGTAAGTATCTCTCTCTCTCTCTCTCTCTCTCTCTCTCTCTCTCTCTCTCTATGTGCTCTACCTGTATAAGTTAGTCATTGGGAACTGTTGTCCAATGTTTACTCATGTAATAGCAAACTCAATGAGCAGGATAGGACCCTTGACACTACTAATCGAGAAGTTTCAGATATATATGATATTGGTGGAGTTAGAGGATTATCCCACTGCTGCATCCAAACGTTTCCTATGCATAAGTTCCATTATTCTAGCAAGAAGATCAAATCATGTCCTGATTTCTGTTGCTCCATTTGCTTACAGGTTAGCACAAAATAAGCCCTTGCCCCCATATTTGGGAGCTAAAATAATATATATGTACGTGTGTGTGTGTGTGTGTGTGTGTGTGTGTGTATAGTTATGGGTTCTGTATTAACAAGAAAATGGTGTTGATATATGAAGGATTTCAAGGAACAAGACCCTGTGAGAGAACTTCCCAACTGTGGACACCTCTTTCATCAGTACTGCATAGACAAGTGGCTAACCCGACAAGGCACTTGCCCATTATGTAGAGAACATGTTTCTGATGAAATCGATGAATTGTAAACTACTGGGCTTCACCCTTCCACCAGATCAGAAAAATGGTGATTGGTTTGTAGAAACTGTGAATATAATGCTAGTATCTGTCTGTCTGTCCGTCCGTCTTTTTGGAATGAATGCCTGCAAATTTCAAGTTATATCTCTTAAAGCTACCAGCATCAGCCTAGATTACACGGTTATACAATTCCATGTGAATGGAGATTGGGTCGACACAAAGGAAAAAAAAAAAAAAATTGCTTAACAATAACATAAACTCAATGCATCCAAATCCCAATAGTTCGAAATGCTCGTGGAACGCAACATAAATATTTAATAAAGTTGGTTGGACTCTGGCCCATGCTTACTCTAGGCTCGGTTAGCAGTCTCGGGTACCAGATTATGTTAAGGCGAACAGACCCTTTTACCATTGATTCAGAACATTAATTTTATAAGATTATCTTATATTTTTATTATGAAATAAATATAATATATTATATTAAATTATAAATTTATTTTTATAAAATTACTTTATGATTATAGCATTAGCATTTCTTCCCGTAAATTTTATAAAAAAATTAATAAATTAGGATTGAAAAATCCGATCTGTTTAATTCAATTCAAATTGACATGACTTATCTTCAAATAAAAATAAATTTTGACTTGACATGAGTGATGGACCTGAAATGAAATATTATAAAGCTAATGATTTTTGTTCCTACTTGCAAAACTGATATAAAATAATATAAATTAACGAATTAAGATAGAAGGATTTTATTTTTTAGTAATTCTACGTATAAACATCAAATACGTAAATGTCGCATAATCGTTTTAAAAAAATAGTGAGATTTATTATTAAAAAATTAATTTTTTTCAAAACGATTACGCGACGGTTGCACAATTCACGATTGTAAATATATTTTCTCTTTATTTTTTAATTGAAAGAGTTAAATAAATTGGCTTATATATAATTTGAATTAAAAATGCTGACTCGTTGAATTAAATCAATATATATATATATGCGTGAGTTAACAAAAAGAGTAGCACTTGGAGCTGATCGGGTGATAAAAATAATTTTACACAAGCCAATTAATAGCTGCCACATAGGTGTCTTCATAATTTTCCTTTGGCACCTTCACACAGGTAATAAATACAATTTCTTTAGATCCCTCCCCCACCCATGTGACCGTCCCACTCTCCTCTCATCTCTCTCTCTCTCCCCAATACGATCTAGTTCAAGATTTTTGGGATTTTTGGTTTTCAAGATTTGTGGGTCTCTGCTGAACCTTTCTTAAAGGTAAATTTTTTTGTTTATTTATGTCCTCATTTTTGTTTTGTGGGGGCTCTGGTGAACCCCTCTCTCTCCAATTGTTTGTTTGTTTATTTCCTCAAATTATTCTAGCGTTTATGAATTTAATCAACTGAAACAAGCAATAGGCATTTCTCTTTCTCCTTTTTTTTATAATCTTTTTTTATTTTACATATCTCGCTATTATATTTTTAAAATTTAAAGATCATATTTATTAATTTATGTAACATTCGTTTTATGTATCCTTCATTTTTTGAACCTAGTTTGAACTTGCATAAGCCAGGGAGCAATTCAGAAAAACTAATTACAATTTGCTGTGAAATATGAAATGAATATTTAAGTGCAATAAGAATCAAAGAGCGATGAATGTTTGATAATAACATGTTTTCTGATATTCCATTTGAATTGAATGATCATTATTTAATTAACACTCTAGTGACTATTGATGGATTTTCAACATTCAATCATGCGCACACTCATAAATGTGTTATATGCCAACAACTGTAAAATGAAAAACAAATGGTAACATTACAAATAAATTGGAATTTCATGTGATTTTCTTAAGAGTTTTGCATTGAAATATTTAAATTTGATTCTAAGTTTTGTATTGAGCTATATATACTACACTTAATTTGATTCTTTATTGAGCTATCATTACCCTGTAAATCATATGAGGTTGAGTGAATGATGAGTGTATCAAGAAATCATGTTGAGATTTTAGATAGTTGTAATTATAGCGCCAATGAAGTTAAGATGATTAAAGAGAATTGTGAGGTTGAACAAGACAAAAACATGCCTAAGAAAAGCCATACGATGTCATTTTCATATGTGGAGCCGTATGTGAGGCTAGAGTTTGACGATTTAGAGGATGCACATAGTTTCTATAAAGCTTTCTCCAGACGAATTAATTTTAGTATCCGAACAAACCATATTAGGTTGTCTAACGTAGATAGATTATTAATTGGTGTAGATCATTAAACAAGTTTTTAAAAAACTATGTTCATTCAAGTATGATGGTAAGTGAATTCGTCCATCAATATGATAAAACTTTGAACGCCCGTATCTCAATGAGAAAGAGAAAGATATGAAGACAAAAATATCAAAACCAATTATGAGAATTTCTTACAGTATTGAAGAGGAAGCGGCTAAGATCTACACAAGAAAATCATTTTTGATCTTCCAAGATGAGTTATTTAATAGTCTAACGGTTCAAAACACACAAAACACGTGAGAAAAATGATCGAAGAATTTACTGGGTGGGCATTGCAGGAAAAGAAAAGCCGGTATATGAAGTAATATTTGGTAGAGAGAACAACACCGTTTCTTGTACATATTGTAAGTTTGAATTTATTGGTTTTTTATGACGGCACAGCCTACATGTTTTGGCAACAAAAAGGGTTTTGGATATTGTACTGCAGTCATATGTTTTGGATAGATGAATGATCAATACAAAAAGTCGCATGGTGCATGGGATATGGTCGATGAGGGGCCATTGGAGGCGATCTCAACTGCATTAGTGATGAAGCATCGTTTGATGAGACAGTTTTACTTGGTTGAAAAGATAGGGTCATTATCTATCAAGAAGTATGAGCATGCTTCTAGAAGACTAGAGAATATTCATCAAGAGTTTCAACTGATAAATGATGATGATTGTAACATGGAGGGACATACGGTTCAGAGCCAAATAGTCTCCAATTTTTCATTGCAAGATCCGCCACACATTATTTCTAAAGGAAGACCCAAATCATTACGACAAAAGAATCCAAAAGAAAATGTACCAATAAAAAAGCGATAATGCAACGTTTGTAAACAAGAAGGGCATGTAAGAAGCAAATTCCTATCACATAAGTATTTTTTTTAACTTTGTAATTTTTTCTCCTTGGCATGTTAGAAGAACAATTGCTTTTAATTTGATGAATTTATTTTTTATTTTTTACAAGAATATGGGGGAACCAAGCTCCACTATATTCTCTCCAAACCCAGCCACTAATGTTAACTACATTTGATATGTATGAATACTACGCCGATCTTATTTATTTTATATTTAGACTTTCGATTTAGTCAATTATTCTAATCTATGCTTTTTTTTTTTTTTTTTTTTGTAGGAATATGCAAGACCTGACAATGTCACAAAATTTTCTTATGGCAGATGATCATTAGACTCAGTTAAACATTTTTTATTTTTTCAATGTGCCAAAATGGCATTGTTAGATGACTATGGTTGAAGTGCCGAGATGAACACTCAATTTTGGTTTTATAGTGATTTTTGAGATGGCCGGGAACATTCAACTTATCACTTTGGCCTGTTATTATGTTATATAGGACGTAAACTTTTCATAAGACCAGATAATTCATTCATTTATGTTTAATTTTACTGCCATGATTGTGAGACTTGAGACTTGAATAATCGCCAGATAATATGCCTTCAGCTGACTACGATTATCTCAATCAATCTAATGTTTTGAATAATCGAGCAGGGAATGGTATCATTTTACTAAAAAATAGTAGGTGTGAGTCAGCCACACGTTCCCGCACATATTGATAGCCACACGAAAAATATAAAGCCAAATGAGTTCAGCAAAGGTGTGAGTCATAACAAGATATTTCAGTATTTGACTAAAAAACA
Source organism: Juglans regia (assembly GCF_001411555.2). Taxonomy (NCBI): domain Eukaryota; kingdom Viridiplantae; phylum Streptophyta; class Magnoliopsida; order Fagales; family Juglandaceae; genus Juglans; species Juglans regia. The sequence goes on along the minus strand of NC_049902.1, from coordinate 36,070,847 downwards.
GTAGGTCATTTCTTAGCACACCAATAGATGGGGTTGCTGTCAAGAACCATGGACATGAAGAAAAAATTAAGATGTAAGAAAGAACGTCTTTGATATATATGAAGTAGTCCATTGATAACATTTCTTGGTTGACGTTCGCAGTTTGGAGGGAATGCCACAATAATATAGTGGTCTTCGTCCCGATATTATTTCATCTTCTGCCCTTATGGAACATAAACTAGATATGGTGTCTCCACCATTACTTTTCATATTTCTGCAAAAGAATATAAAAACAAATAGTAAACAAATAAGTTGTATACCTCATTCTCTAACAAACATTTTGATGGCAATCTAGATTTACAATGGTATTTGATAGTCTCAAAAACAATGAATATATAGAGGTGGACCACTTCATTCAATTGCTTGATTTTAGTATATTCAAAATCTCAATTGTGGTGGCTAGCTCACTAGACATTATTGCAAAGCCCCACACAACTTAATCCACCTGAAATGATCCTAAATTACAGCCCCACTAAAATCCTTTGCTTTACTATCATTATCTTCAGAAAGATATAAATTGCATTGGGTTCTTCCTAATTTGAACGAACCCCAAATTCCTCAGTCATATTGAGCTACCCCACAACCCATTGGAGACCAAAAAAAAAAAACCAGTGCAAAAAGAAACACAAATTTGCATAGTTTACATAAATATTTCTTCATCAGCTTTCCATTAGTCAAAAAAATATTTATTTAGTTTACATAAATTTGCATAGTTTACATAAATAATTATGTGAGAATTAAACTCATAAGGCAAATATCAAATCCATAAATAAATAATTACAAAAGATGGCATAAATCAAACCCATAAATCTAACTCATAATTCCAATTCCTTAGTCGAGCACCAATTGGTCTCTTGGAGCATCAAAAGAAAAGCAATGGCACGCATAAAGCATAAATCAAACCCATAAATCAACCGCATAGTTCTCGGGAAAGGCTTACATAAAATGACATAAATCAAACCCTAAAATCCAACATAAAATGGCGTATGAAAAAATCAAAAACTTACCCACGATTGTGCGAGGATATCAACGTTGTGCTGTGCAAGGGTGAGAAAATTGACACTGCAATCAATGCTACGTGAGAGGGAGGGGTGGAGAAATCAGTTGCACGAGGGAGGAGACTTCGGGAGGTTGTGAAGGGAGGGGGGAAGAAGAGGAATACGTTATGCATGAGAGAGAATGAGGGAGAAGAGAAACTCTGTGTGTGGGTGCAGATGTTTCTTTCTTGCACCTCCGACGTGTCCAATTTGTATTGGTTGGTGTAAAAAAAAATCCTGACCTGACCAGCCTTGAGTTTTTTTCCTAACAAAAAATGTACAAAAAAAACACTTCAAAAGTTGTTGATTTAAAATTCTTATTTATTTTTTAAATATATGGAACTCAAGATATTCAAAATATTTTATCACAAAAAAGTAAGTTAAAAATGGTAAAATGTGATGACATGTGATTTATTAAATCAAATTTAAAATACAAACATAAAATAGTGAAGAAAATATAGGATTTTTATTTTTATTTTTATTTTTGAGGATTATTTTGTATAAATTAGGGAAGAGTCGCAACCCTCGGTGTATAGAAATAGAAAAAAATCCACGCCCGACGGACATCTTAATTACGGGGTTTGTATAAGAGCAAGATTCCTTGAGGACTGCACTACTAGACGACGAAAAGCGAGACAGCGTGTGACCAAAGAGAGATGGCGTGGTGTGCGGCGAGGTCAATGCACGTACCGATGATCGAGGTGGGCGCACTGAGCAAACAGGTTCCTTTCGCCGGCGGTGTAGGCTTTGTCTCCGTCGCAGGCACCACCCTGTGGCGCTCTTCATGTTCTTCTTCCAAGCGCTCTGTGTCCCCGTTTGCTTGCTTGGGCCTTTCCACTGATTCTCGTAAGCTCCCTTCATTTCGTTTTCATTTGCTAGAAAACTGTCTCGGGAAAGAAACCGAAATCAATTTTTGGATATGGAACATTGTTCTGCTTTTACCAAAAGTCGGTTCAAGTTGTTGATAATGTGGGCCGAGTTTGAGTGAGCATTTCATTTGCAGATTAAAGTTCGGATTTTATCTTAACCTAGAGTTCAATGATACGGCGGGGATCTTAGTTCCTCGTATAAAAAAAAAAGGGTTGCAGGCGATCTTTTGCTGTGAATCTGTGATTCAAAGGGAAAATTATTCATTTTTAAACAGATTACTAAATTCATAGTTGTTCTCTACGTCTTGCTTATAAGAAAAGAGTTTTCCCAGATGTGTTTTCCCAGATGTTTTTTTATTAGCTTTTAATTGCATTGTATTTCACAATCCCTGAACATCTATGCTTTTGATTTTCCTGATTGCAGGTATAAAGGAAGCTGTCCAAACAGAAAAGGCTCCCGCAGCCTTGGGACCATATTCTCAGGCCATCAAAGCCAACAACTTTCTCTTTGTGTCTGGTGTTCTCGGACTTGTTCCAGAGGTTTGTCGTATGACCAGGAAATCTTACGCAATTCTTTATTTTACCATTTTTCACGTGGCTTTACATGCGCACTTATGTTTGCCTTGGGCATCTATGCTGATGTATACAATTTCCACGTGCATACAGACTGGGAAGTTCATCTCGGATTCTGTGGAAGATCAGACAGAGCAGGTATAGTAAATCAATGTAGACCTGGTACTAATATGATAGGGATATATCTTGAATCTTTGAGCATTAGCTTGCATAGATTATATTTATTTCCTAAAGAGAACCATCAGTGGGCATGAAAGAACGATTATCGTATCACCCAGTGTTTGGGATAGCTCACGTGGCTTGAGCAATTATCTTTGATGAATGTAAGCCAAAGTAAAATAGAAATTTGATTGTTAAAAATTAAAATTGCTGTCTTAGATTCTTAATCAATCCCCTCATAGACCTATAGAGACATGCTGCTGCGTACTGTGGCTTTTGCATTTGGATGTTGCTTTACTTCTCACGTTTTTATCATCTTTTAGATACAAGTGTATTGTTATGTTCAGTAGAAATTTGTAAACCTTGGCCTCTTTACCAAAAAATGATACTTGCTATATCCAATTTTATATAGCCCTTTTTAAGCTTGTTTTCAAATTGCAAAGCATTGTGTTTTAAACACATTCAAGCCAATGGGAAAATTGCAGGTTCTCAAAAACATGGGGGAAATCTTGAAAGCCGGTGGTGCAAGCTATGCCTCAGTAGTTAAGACAACAATTATGTATAAATTCCTTGATTACTTTGCTCTGTAGCCTTGATCTTTGAAATCGAGCGTTGCAAAATAAATGAGTTCCTTTATTATTTTCTGCTGCAGGTTAGCAGACTTGAATGATTTCAAGAAAGTGAATGAGATTTATGCTAAATGTGAGTTCTAGAATTAAAATTGCTGTTTCTTTATTTCTTTTTTTTTTGGTCATGGAAGAAAAAAATATGTTTCCATGTCAACTGAAGACTTGGATTTGACTTATCAAAAAATAAAATGAAGACTTGGATATTGTGTTGAAACAGAATGAAGATCCACCCGTGGGTAGCCTAAGTGGTAAGGGCAAACTTGTGTGCTTGTGCCCCATGTCACAGGTTCTGGGACCAAACTGCAATTTAAGTGGGAGGTCATGGCAATGGGTTGTTGTGCTAGTCTCTCCGGCGGTTTAGGTTCCATAGGTGAGTCCTAAGGGCTCTGCCATAGGGTAGTTCCCCCGTCATTAAAAAAAAACAGATATGCAGTCCACCATGTCTGCACCATGTATATTGTGTTGAAACAGAAAATTGGATATTGTAATCATGAAATCTTCAGTGTGGGGTATCTAGGTTACAGTATAGCTTGGTAGTTGAGACTCTTGCTCGCAGAAGACGACGTTAAACAAATTTGAGTGGACTTCAGTCTATATTTTTTCATAGGTAACTTCAGCCTATCAAGATTTGTGGTGGGGTTGTGAAAGCCCATCCTGTTTCATGGCTCAGCTTGCGGCCAGATTCATCTGAGTTTATGGTTGCAAGTATGAATAGTGTTTAAACTTACCTATCAAAAACTTTTGAAGTATGAATAGTGTCCAAACTAAAATTGTATTTTGCTTGGCTGAAACTTTCTTATCTCACAGCTTTATGTGTTGTTTTAGATGAACTAATCTAAATTTAAACATTCATTTCATATATAATCCATGTATCTGTGATAGAGGTGGCCTAATTTGCTTCTGCTCACAAGGGTCTACTCTGGTAAAAAAGTCCTGAACTTCAAATGCAAATAGTGACAACTGGGATTGCTGTTAAATCTTCTAATGGCCGTTGACGCCTGATTAAATTGTTTGTTTGGCAGACTTTCCTTCGCCTGCCCCTGCTCGTTCAACCTATGAAGTTGCTGCATTACCATTGGGTGCCAAGATTGAAATTGAGTGCATTGCTGCAACATAAACTCCTTTGGCGAATGGCATCCGCTTCTTCAGACAGCTTGGATTAATAAGACGGGAGGGGTGTCGCCATGATTAGGAGTTTTAGCTTTGTCTCCACATGGACATAGTTGTTATTTTCAGAATGTCATCTTGATGAAACTTGCAAGGATGTCTAACGCAGTGTCACTAAATGGTGAGAGCATTTGGTTCACATCAAGTTTACATATGGGTTTGGCAACTCTTTAAAACCAAAGTATCCGGGAAAAAAGAATAGAGGGGTGCCATAGACTGCTGTTCTCAGTTTCTGACCATCACATTTCAAAAGCATCTAACCATTTTTAGTCAAACATCATACATAGTCTATGCCTTGATGATTCTTCAAGGCCCTCCTCGCTCATCCTTTGCAAGAAATCTACCCCAACCACGCCACCATCATTTTCTCTTTCTTTTTATTGAAAATTTTTTGGCGAACCATGTGACAATCTTTGCTTAAGTAGCTCACGTCTTCTTTGGTGCTTTGGTTGTCTAATGGCTCCTTTGGACATGAGAGGATTTCATAATTCTTTGAGTAAAAATGTTTTTATTGAATGTTGAAAAATAAAAGAGAGAAACTTGAATAAAAATATTATAAAATTAAAAGATTGTGTAATATTATTTTTTAATATTATTTTTATTTTGAAGTTTGAACAAATTTTATTTATTTTTATATTTTGTTTTGAAGTTTGTAAAAGTTTTAATGATTAGATTAAAAAATTAAAGATATAAAATAAAAATATATATTTTCTATTTGAATAATATTTATAAAAATTATAAATTAATTTCACGTCATCACTATTAAATTAATAATATTATCAAGAGTCATAAACTCCCTCACCATTATGGGTCCCACATAACACAAAAAGGACCCGTATAGAATTTTTGAGACTAATAGAAAGAATAATGATAAGATTATTATCTTATTAATAGTTATCTATTATTATTTTTTATTTATTTTATTTTTTAATTTTTAATTTTTATTTAATAATTAAGGAAGTGAGTGCTAATAAAATTATATATTTTCTTTAATTTTTTTTTTAGTGATTAAGAATGTTAAAAAAATATTTAAAAAAACATAATAAAAAAATAAAAAAATTGAAATGCCCTTAAATAGTAGATAGGTAGTAATAACTATCCTATCCAATGTTTTGAATACCATACTAGACGTCGTACCGGTCAAGACACTGGAATGAAATATTTCGGTACCGGTACCGTTTCGAGATAGCATTTCGGGATAACATTTCGGGATAGTCGATATATAAATAAATTATATATATAAATATATATAAAAATTATATTCCAAAATAATAGTCTATATATAAATAAATTATAAATAAATACATATATATAAAAATTATAAATAGTCTAGTCTGAATTAGGGGTTAAAAAATAAGTTTGTAGTTTGAAAAAATGAAAAAAAAAAAAAAAAAAAAACACAGGCCGAAATATCGGTCGGTACAGGCCGAAATTTAGTCTGATATGGCCGCTACGGCCGGTATTTTAGCCGGTACGAAACAGATATAGTATATGAACTGACCGGATGGCTGAAACGAAAAATTTCGGATGGTACGGTACGAAATTTAAAACATTGATCCTATCACTACCCTAATAGAAATAGTAGATGGTGGAGAGTCGAGACATTGGCGTCCACTTTTACGATCAGTTTGAATCTTAAATTTATCTCAACTCATTTTATTAAATTATTATATTTTTTAAAAATTTTAACATAAAATAAATATAAAAAATTCAATTTTTTTAAATATTAAAATAATAATAATATTTTATTCAACACTCATCTCAATTAAACGTTAAAACGCAGTCTTAGAACACTCTTATTGGATTAGCTAAAAGTTAAATCCAATAAGAATTTAACTATTGAATCATAAAATGTATCACATTAGAATAGGTATATTCCAAACATTTGGAATATAGCTACAGTAACTTCTAAAGTTATTTTCAAATTTGAAAGATACTGTTTATTCATCAAATCTATTTTATATCAATTGTTTCTCTCTCTTGAGATCTCCATTAATGTCTTTCCAATTTCTATTTTTAATCTATAATTTAATTAGAAATAATTACTAATTAATATATAATATTATGAATAGTAAAATATGATAAAATAAAATAATTTTATAATTAAAATATTTTTAAAATTAATATATTAATTTGAGTTAGTGATATATTAATTTAATAAGAATATAATTATTAATTAATATATAATAGATAGAATAGTAAAATAAGATAAAATTGAAAAAATTAATAATTAAAAATATTAAATATTTTTAAAATTATTAATTATTCATTATTATATAATAAATAAATATATAATTTAATGTGAAGATTTGATGTAAATAATTAAAATTAAATTTATCTTATATTATTTTATTATTATATAATAAAAAAATAATTATTTTAATATAAAAATTTATATAAATAAAATAATTAAAAATTAATTTTTTTTTATATTTATAAAAAATATCCATCAACTTTAACTAATCTAACGTGAATGCTATTAGTTGAGAGACATAACAGCACGGATGCCATTCCTGGCCGCAGTTCTTACCTATAGCTGGTAGCCCACCTATTCATCTCAGATGCTCCTTTCCTTCCCCACAAAAACAAAAAAGTAAGATTCCCCAAAATTCGTTCGTTTCAATTTTCCAAATTTCATTCTTTTCTTGCATATAATGAGATTCTTGGCCCGATACTAGATCTAGAGGTTTCATTACTTCTTTTTTTTTTTCCTTGTTGAATTTCTGGGTGCAATTTATGCTTCTGGGCAGAGATGCAAATTCTGACGTAAATTCGCTTTTATGTATTTTTCTATTCTGTAGTAGTATTAATCGCGGGGCTTGCACTCGGATTTGATCATATTTTGATTTTCAACGTCTTTTCTACCTGGGTATGCATCATAAACCTTCTTCTTCTTCTTTTTATTTTTTTCTTTTTTAATGTTTTTGTTCCTCGTGTACTTGAATGATGGCCCGGTACATGTGTTGAATCTGGTTGGTGTTCCTAGCCTGTGAAGTTGAGTCTGGGGGAGTTCTGAGCGTTCCTCTCGCTGCTGTTAGCTTTGAAACTAAGCATTACAGTATTATTTTCATCTATTACAGCTTCTAACGAATCTATTGCTTTAAGTTGTACGATGAGTTTCTTCTATTTCACTTGCTTTAAGTTGTATTGCACTTGCTGGCTTTGGGTTCCTGCGCGTTTTGCATGCATTTCTGGCTTCTGCTTTCTGATTGTTGATGAACTCTTGTTTTGAGACAAATAAAATAGAACTTTATTCATATTTCCATGCCATTCCAAAACATCCCATGTGATTGTGTTTGTTTTCAGGGTATACCGATCTTAACATGGAAGGTATTGTGGTGAGAAGGGTCATTCCCTCGGACAATAGTTGCCTCTTTAATGCCGTTGGGTAAGCTTAGCTTACAAACACCAACTCGCCACTATCAATTGCAAAGAAGTGAGTTCGGTGGTGGCTATATCTGATCTCTTTTATTGTCTTTTGAATTGCAGGTATGTCATGGATCATGACAAACACAAAGCTCCGGAGTTGCGACAGGTTACAATCTATAGCATGTCATCTTTGGTGCCAATATCTTAGTACACCTCATTTTCCTGCTCTTCAAATTTCATTCATGTGGGATTAACTGGATTAGTTCGATTCTAAGATTCTAAATACTGTTTTTTTTTTACCCTCGATAATATTTGAATATGTTATTCAGATTTAAGTTTTACATTTTGATACCTTGCAGATTCTGACTCATCAAATTTCATACTTTTAATTAAAATCTGAAAATTATGGATGTTTTTCATGTTCCTTTGTGATACTTTATTAAACTATGTTTACATAAATGTGTCAATATACCGTGTCAGAAAGTTTTCTATGTAAGCAATCTTTAGGAATATATAATTGCCAATGCTTTACATTTGTCCTGCACTGCTTATACTTGCTGCTTGAATTAATGGCATCCTAGTTACTTTATGTAGTTTCTTATCCTTTCATTTTCTGTTTCAATAACTTTAAAGGTTATAGCTGCAACAGTGGCTAGTGATCCGGCAAAATATTCTGAAGCATTTCTTGGAAAGCCAAATGAAGTGTATTGTGCTTGGATTCTTGACTCAGAGAAGTGGGGAGGTTTGTTGAACTTTCCATTCTTAATCAGGAGAGACATCATTGTCCATAAGAATCTAAGATGTAGTTGAAACGAATGGGTCGAAGAATAGCTGTATCTTGCATTGAAATCTCCTTGAAAGTGCTACTGGTTTATGTTGTCTACCAGTTTTTAGGGGCTGTGTATGTTATGGAGGTTTATCTTTTTTAATGAAGAAAGGGATGCCCACTTTCATAGGATAATAGTGGCTACATGTCTAATCCTGCAGCTGGGCTTGGTGTGACATAAGATTAGCACACAAATCACCTTACAATTCGAACCTACTGCTCAAGGGTGCCCCGAGGGCAGTATTCTTCCTGCGTCCAAGTCAGAAAGAAAAGAAATCGAAATGGTACAATTAAAGAATAATGCAACTTTTCTCTTTAGCAATCGTTTAAAATACAAAAACCTACTTTTAAGGAGGGCAAAACTTACCTTGTCAAAGATTTCAGCTTATATTGCTGTATGTATAATGGTCCAAGTTATTGATCTGCTAGCATCAATTTAGAGTTTAATATCATATTCTGATCAATATACTCTGTGGGTTCTTTGAGCCATTTGGGCTTGAATATCTTCATTTACATGGAATAGCATGAATAAGTTTGTTGTAAGCTCATAGGCAGGTAATCTATCAGTGGTGCGAAGCGGCTTTGCCCTTTTCCGTGGGTTAATTATTTCTTGAATGATATCACGATTCATTTCCACTGTAACTGACAACTCAACCTTTTTTTCCTTCTCTTCTTGTTGCTTTATACCCAATTCCTTTATTCTGTAGGGAGGATATAGATTCTTGAATTAAAAGCAAGTTAGGTGGTTCCTGTACTCTTGAGTTTCAACTTGTTGAGAACAGTTTTTGCTCTTGGCTTCTTATAAAAATGTTGTGTGGCAAATGATTCTATTGATGAGTGGATTTCTCTTGCTTGGTTGGGTTCTCCTTTATATTTAGTCAGCACTCTTACTTTATTCTTCTAACTTTCTTACTTGATTATCTGTGAAGGTGCCATTGAGCTTTCAATATTAGCTGATTATTATGGACGTGAAATTGCAGCATATGATATCCAGACCACACGATGTGATTTGTATGGTCAGGTCAGCATTAGGAATATGTTCTCTTTGCATCTGAATCTCATCAACTTTCCATTGCTGAATATGTTGCTTCTCTTTTTTGGGCTTCTATTTGGCAGGAAAAGAAGTATTCTGAAAGGGTTATGCTGATTTATGATGGGCTCCATTATGATGCTTTAGCCGTACGTGGATCTAAATATATGAATCATATTTTTGTATTTACTCTTTATTGTTGTATGTATAGAGGAATAATCAAGAATAAATCAGAAATTGCCCATATGTAGAATTTCTAGATTCTGCCATCTTTTTAGTTAGAGTCACCTGGTCAAGCATAAACCAACTGGTTGATCTTAACCATCTATTTTTCTTGCGTGCTTATTTGGTTCTGAAAAAGAAAAGTAAAAGAACTTAAGAGAAGACTGTGTACTAGGTGGATTTGATACTGATGGTCAGATAAGTTACAGTTTATTGGGTAAACAAATGGCAGTATCAGCACTGTCGGCCACTGGAATTTTGTGGTTACTATTTCTGTTGCCTTTTATGTGTTCATCATTATTTTTTTTGTCTGCTCAAACAACCGCACCCCCCCACCCCAAAACCCTTTTCATGGTTATGGTTTCTTATGTATAGTTTCCACTCATGAGGTGCTTCATTTTGTATTAGCAGATGTCACCCAGTGAGGGAGCCCCAGAGGAGTTTGATCAGACTATTTTTGCCGTACAAGACAGGACCATTGGTCAAGTTGAGGGCCTTGCTCTTAATTTTTCCAAGGAGCAACAAAGGTAATAATTGAGGTCTGATTGAGGCTTCATGGTACAGGGCAAGTACTTTTATTGAAAGTTGCTTCTCCGGGTATAAAGTTGTAGGCACATGAAATGTCCTTAGCCAAGGTCCACAAATTTCCCAGAAGTCAGAAGTTGTGGCATATAAAGTTGCCTGGTCAGATTACAAATAATCAACCTGGTTTATAAATGTAGAGAATCTGCATATACATTTGCTTTGACCACTGCATGAACTTTTGAGGCAATGTTCTTGATTAGCATTTTCCTTAATTATTTTAAATTATTTTTCATGAGAAGTTACTTCCCCGATTTTCTTCTCCTGATATTCGTGTTAATTTGTAGAAATGCTTGCATTGACTGTGAGTAATGAATTCCATCCTGTTATTTTCAGAAAAAGGAGATACACTGATACTGCTAACTTCACTTTGCGCTGTGGAGTATGCCAAATTGGAGTAATTGGACAGAAGGTCATATCTCATCATTAATACATATTTATGCTTGCTTCCCCGTTTCTCTCTACTTTTTTAACCTACCTTCCCTTAGAATTCTGAACCTCTTGTGATCGTACACCGACAATAGGAGGCTGTGGAACATGCACAAGCAACAGGCCATGTCAACTTCCAAGAGTATAGATAAAGAGCAACTGTGGAATTAACATGGCCGTGGTGTGGTCCCTCTTATCTTCTATCACTGAACTGTGTGCTCCTCTGGACTTGGAACATTGAGCTTTGTAACTTTTGATATTGAAAAACCAATACTATTTAATGTTCTTCCGGAACTCTTTTAATCTATAATTTATATAATAAGATTGGATCAGGATGCTAAATCTCCTATTGTATCTTATGTACTTTACGGTTGTGCTTTGGTTCTGGTGCATTAATTTTCCTTCGATTAGTTGGACTGGACCTTTTGTTTTAAATATGAAGTACCATCCTCTATATCGCATATTCGAGGTAAGACATCTCCAAAAGCAATAACATAAATTACAAAGGAGAATGTAATCATTTCAATCCCTACCATGCATTTTTTTCCTTAAATAGTGTCTTGACTTTAAAATTATACATTACAAATTGCATTGTTTGTTCTCCGGATACTTGCAAGGGGAATGATTCCTGCATCCTAAAGAAGCGAAGACGCGGCGACGGCTACTCATGACAGAAGATAACCTGACTGTTCCTTTTGAAAATCGCTATTCCCTGGGGTTCTGCAGGATTACGAAACATAACTTTTCTGGAGTGGATGATCGATTGCAAGCGAAGACTGGAGAACCAGAAAATGAGAGTTTCCACTTGGTCAATCACATGCATTTATTCACCGGCTCCTGCTTCGGATTTCCCTAACAATAACCTCTGAGCAGTTTCAAATGGGTACCTTCCAAGGTGGCAATGAAGCTACTTATTTCCACTTGGCTTTGTCAGTAACCATGCCAAGCAAGTTCCTTGTTGTCCTGTCTAAATCTTCTGTTTAAGAACGTGGCGCAATTGGACCTTCTGGCTTTCCATCCTTGCCTCCAAAAGCCTTGCCTTCAAACTACTCTTCTGTGTGCTGCGAGGAATGCACCCTTTCATCCCTTTAGTTCCATGAGGATTCCCATACTCGGGAGAACTCCACTGCCCCACCAAATCCGCAGGACTAATCCCGCCTTTACCTGAGCCCCTATCTGGAGATATGATACTCCCATTGGATATCCTTCCATTTGAAAGTCTACCATCCGTACCCTCTACAGAGATGATCTTGTAATTTTCACCATTACTTGGGCATGATCTCCAAAGTTTTGCTATGGATGAAACCTTCTTCAACTGCCTCGTTGGCACAGAGCAGACTTCACTGATTTCGGTAATTGGTGTTTCTTCACCAGCATTTTCCTCCCATTCTGTTCCATTCCTTGAGACATTACTGTCTCGATGATTCTTGTTGACAGATGGGGCACTCCCTTCTGGTGAATAACTTGAGCCCTGATCCTCAAGATGGCTTACAGTTTCCCACCCACTTTCATCCTCTTCGATGTCACCATTCTCATCAACAAATGTATTAGAATGTCTCTGAATGCTGTCCTTGTTAATTACATTAACCTCGGGACTTACAGTATGAATTTTGGAGGCAGGGCTGGTGGGACTGAAAGCAACACACGGCTCAATCTCCCTCTCATTGGATTCAGCAAAATTAACATCTTCAAATACAGAAAAAATATCATCTGGATTGGGGGGTTCATAAGAAAACTCCTTGATATCTTGAATATTCACGGAGGCAGCAGCCTGTCGAAGCATCTCCACTTCTCTCATCTCCTTCACATCTGGACTTACGCTTCTTGACCTCAGAAATTTCTCTAGCTCAGCTACAAGCTTGCTCATCTGTGAATACTTCCCATCAAGGGCCACCTTTGCATCGACTAGCTTCATCTGAACACGTTCTTCACGCCAGACCTCAGCCATCTGCAACATCCTCCTTTCCTCCTCCACTTCCTCTCGGAGTTTCATGGACTCTCTCTTTAGAGCGTCCACTTCAGCCTTGTCTTCTCCAATCTCCTTTGCAAGCTCATCGCATACTTCCTCAATTAATTCTCTGCCCTTTCTTTCTTTTTCATAGTCCTGCATATATCGCTTCGCTGATAATTTGGCATCAGCCAGCTCGTTAACCAATTTGGAATTCATAATTTCAAATCTCTGGCGATTTTTCCTTTCTCTGCTCAATTCAGCTTTCAAATCATCAATAAATGCACGGATTTTCTCATGCTCCCTGCTCCGCCATGAGGCCCTTTCCTCGCTGACTTTCCTCAAGAAGTGCTCTAGTTTCTTTCTTGAGGATCGGCGCTCAGTCTCAAGCTCCTGAATGCGGGCTCGAGCACGCTCTAATTCAGCTTCAAGTGTAGGTACTACTGAAACAGCACTTATTTTTTGGTCTAGGAGCTTCATGTGACGGTATATCTGTTGCGCTTCATCTGATGTATTAAAGCAGACAGGGTCCCACTTTGTTGCCCCCTCCATTGCAGAGTTTGGGATCTGAAATGAAGGTTCCAGCTGAAAAGAGGAAAACTGTCAAATATTAGATTGAGAGGAAAAAAAAAAATTTGGGGGCAGGTATTCCAATAATGCGACTTCATTAAAGCCCAAAGGATAGTCTGTTTTTTTGCTATACAGCTTTGCAAAAGGTTTTTGTTTCACATTTTTGGTTATTCTATTGAACAATGCTATAAGTGAGATGTACCCAAGGTATTCCTTGGCCAAAAGTGAGGGGTTTTCTCGATAACATTACAGGGTTCCATCCTCTTTTAAGGAAAAGGCAGGCCCCTTATCATTAAACATGTATATTTGAACCTTTTTTTACGAACTGCAAACCGGGCATAATATTTCCTTAATTGTAAACAAACATTACTCCAGAAACAAGATGGTTAATGAAGTGTGAGTACTTTTTATGCTGGCCCATAGATCCAGGCAGTATTCAGAATTTCAGGAGGGCCATCTCCAGGCTATCACATAAACTTTAATAACCTAAAGGAATATTTGTAAAGAAGTTGGTGAATATAAATGGGAAACCCCATCTCAGCTTTCATCCAGCACAAATTGTAACCTTGTTGTCTCTATACTAGCTTGTATCAGATTCCATTGATTCAGTTAATAGATTTTAGTCCTACCAAAGAAAAAAGTAGAATTTAAACAAAGTAGATCAGTCTGAACTGTTCTGGCAAGAAATTATGCACTATTTCCTTTCCATATGTGTAAATTCTAACTGAAATAAATAAAACCATTATAAATAAATTGTTTTCTAATCGAAGCTAAAACTTAAGACCAACACTAAGTTGCGTTTAGTTTAGTGAGGTGATCTCAAATATTCTGTGACTAGTAGTGAAAAAGTAATGATAGAATATTTAATAGTAATGAATAGCAGTAAAAAGTAGGTGAAAAATAATAATAAAATAATAAATAGTAGTGGAGTATTATGAGAATACTCTACTACCCAAACTAGCCAACAATGACTTTGTCCATAAAGGAAATTGCCTAAATAGGATGTAGGATGTTCCCTATGCCCTGCAAGTTAGTAAAATGGAGGGAGTTTCTCTACAGCCACTCCAAGATCCTCACACAGAAATCTTAAAATCCAACATGCTATAAATAATTTACTTTCATTTAAGGAACTGAAGTAAGTAGGTCACAAGTACAACATGACAAAGCGGGCAAGTTATTCTGGAACAGCTTATAATGATTGTTGCTCAGTAGCCAGCTAATTTGATAGGTCATTACTTATTAATAATCATGGTTCAATTAAAGAACTTGCAGAAGTGCATTACCTTGCACAAGAATCCGTTCTTGGCACCAGCAATGGAACTAGGGCTTTGTAAGAGATCCTTTGCTTCAGAACCATAAGCTTTGCCACTAGGATGACACAGAAAGGGAATGTTTACATGGCCAACACCGTGCTGCATTGAGGAACACCAAGGTGAGCTTTTTTTTTCTATGACAGGATGAGTAAATTGGAAACTATCGAGAATTGATGACGCGAAAATTTGTTTTGATAGGAATTGATGACAATTAAAAGTTTACCATAGCCGACCACTCATGATTGTCATGAACAACAAAGCCAACAAGACGTTAAGAAACACCAACCTTCGGAAGTCATTTAAGGACATATCTAGATGTCTAGATAGAAAATCACTTACATCACACAATTAAAACATTCAGATCAATTTCAACTACTATAAATCTTTCTTTGCAATGGAGGTTTTCATTATAAATTTAAAATATTTTCCCGGAATCAAGACCCACTTAAGAGAAGATGCAACAACCCAAGAGAAGCCTTTTGGTCCAACAATTCATTCGGCCAACTACCATATACACCCCCATAATGCTAACTTTTCACAGGCACCCAGAGAATAATAAAAAAACCAATTTTAGCATCACAAAAATCAAACATATTCTCACACTTAAAACTCAATCTTCAAAATCGAACAACAAGAAAGTTCACCATAAAGATGAAACCTCGATCGTATCACACGAAGCCTATTCACGCTTCTCCGAATAAACCTAAAATTACAGATCTTGACATATCACACAAAGACGAAACTAATATGGATAACGAATAAAGAAATAGAAAAACTCACCTGACGCCCTAGCTGAGCCTCGCCCCGCAAGACACCGTCCGTTTCGCCGGCACCGGCAGCAACCTCGGGAAGCTGCAACCGCCAGAGTCCCGCGGCAAGCTTCCTTGCCGACACGGTGACGTCCTGACGTCCCCTCCGGCGAGTTCTCCGACGACATTCTCGTAACGACGTCTGGTCCTCCTCAGCTCGCTCGTTTCGCTTACCGTCGACGCCATCGACTTTCCACCTGAGCAACGGGGTCTCAGGCCGGCTCCTACGCCCGGAAGGAGCTCCGTTTCTCTTCACACGGGTCGGACTCCCGGTTAGTCGCCGGGAAGGCTTGCGAGCGATGGGCTTGTCTTGGAGATCTGAGTGCTGGGACGGGTTTAGGGTTTTGTACGAGAGGTTCGCCGGGAATGTCAACGGAAGTTGCGTCTTTCCGGTAATCTTCATCTCCGCCAGCTAGATTCGCCCATTTAGAGAGAGAGCAAGAAGGTGTGAAATGAAGAAAGTACAAGGAGAGCTCCAGAGAGAGCAGGGAGTGAGAGCGGGGGAGGGACAGGGTCAGAGACTCACTGATTCTGCCGAAGAAAACGACGCGCACAGCACAGGTATGGACATACATCAATATGTGTATGTATACGTATCTACCGTATGTATGCTTATGTGTCTGCCCGGATCTACATGCCCAGTCACTGTCCCTCCCTGTACATGTGTTAATCAGCCGAGTTGGAATGAATAGCGGTTATCAACTATTTTTTGAAAAGTGAAATTTTAATTTTTTTATATATTTAATATATTGTTGATGTGTAGATTTTTTACTATAATTATATTAAAAAATTATTGATATTTTATAATTTATAATAAATAAAAAAAAAAACAGAATTTTATAAATTTCTTTACCTAACTTATAAAAACACAACGTGATCTTTTTAAATATTTAGGTGTCGTTTAGATTCAAAAATAAATTGTGATGAGTTATGAATAATAATAAAATTTATGAGTTAAAATTATTGAATAATAATAAATAGTAGTAAGATGAATTGAGATAAACTGTAAATATAAATGAAGCTTTAATTTTTTATCATTATAAAGTTGAACATAATATTACAAATTAATAATAAACATTGAGTTATATAAATTATATAGTTTTTTTTATTTATGAACGAATTATTTAATAAAACAGATAAGATAAACTTAAAATTGAATAAAAAAATATCGTTGAGTAGTTTTATTTATTTATTTACATTTCTATCTAGTTATACATTTTCAAAATGGGATTGGTTCGTGACTAGTCTTGAACAAGTGATATGGCGTTGGTTTGAGTGTAAAGAGATTTACAGCATTGTTCAAGCCAACCTAGTTACCATGTAAATCTTAACGTATCTTTTTATGACTTTCGCTTCCTTCTAAAATGATACGAAGAGATGGTACAAAGATTCTTACTTATTTGTGATCAAATCATAGGGTTAAAGTGAAATTAAAAAGCTACCTAAATTCTTCAATATTTTTTAAATATTTAATACAATGCATGAAACTAACATAGATTATAACAATTATTAGAAAATAAGCATTTATTCTTTATCTTTGTAACCATTATTTTCTAACATGACATTGAATTATTATAAAATTATTTATTCCCATTTACGTATCCTCTAATTATTTGATACTACGTAAAAAGATAATGAAATAATCATATTTAAAAGAAGGAAAATACTCTAATCACAAATAGATTATATAAAAAGAATCTCATAAATTGATGTGACATGATGCATGTGATTTGTCAGATTGTAAATTTATTTTTATTGTAAATTTATTTTTATTATAAAGTATATCTAACTGATTACATGAAATCACGTCAGTTTATGAAATTACTTTTGTGTAATCTCTCTGTGGCTACAACAGTACACTTAAAAGAAATATATATAGTTATTTCACGTATATTTCCATTTATTTTCAATTCTAAATTTTAATTTTAAGGGATCCTAACATTAAACTAATTTGAAGAGTTTGAATAGGATAGGGCGAATCGTATTCCAAAAAGAAAGGAGTTGAAATATTGAAAGCAAATTAAAGTAGCATGTCCTGGGGTTGAAGCTTTGATCTGATCTATCATCTCCAATTCTCCATCTTATTCTACTGTGTACACCATTAATGTTTTTAAACTTGGCAAATATATTGAACAAGATGCACATGAGTAAATTAGGGTTGATATATATATATATATATATATATATACACGCGCATGCATTTTGGTCGAATTGAGTAATTATAGGCTCACTTATGTGCATGATAATGATCCTACAACATCCACTCAAATTCAATGGAAATATATTCTAACAACAATGTAAAATGCAACTTTAAGGTGCATGCATGCTTTGCAATATCAATCACATATAAATAGTATCGATCTTTAATTTACTGTATGTGTCTGCCTGCCCTGTTTCTAGCTTCTTATTTTATTTTATTTTTTATTTTATTTTTAAATGGCTGTTTCTTGCTTCTAGTACTACTGCAAAGAGCTTAAATAAATTCTGTGTCCTCCTCGGAGTCACGTACGCACAGATCTGCTTGTTTCCAGCTTGCATTATTTTGATGATCAGAGCAAAAGGAATCCAAGGGACTTACCACGTGGCATATTTATGTGTTCTACACGTGGCAGCAGATGCGTGTGTACATGTCAGCAGCTAGCTTGCTGCGCGTATCCCATATTCCCATGCAAGTTGCAAGGCGACGAAATGCACCCCACATGGTGTTGGCCTTGTACTATGGTCTAGCTTAGCTTGTTTTTCGAGCCAGAAATTAATAAAAATCATGTACATTATTTTTTAGGCTTCAAAGTAGGTTTAGATCTAATCTGAATTACTTTAATCTCTCATATATTTTCTATACTCAAGCTAGCTAGGAAATCTAATCCAAATTAACCATATATATCAAGGTTGTAATATAACTAATTTGCTGCAAATTGCTTAACGGCTAGTACTGTCTGCCCTTAATCTTTGTCATTTTTTTTTTTTTTTTTATTTGCAAAAAGAAAAACATGAATGATAATATATCATATCCAATCTGAACATCTCGTTTATTTATAAATAAATCTTAATCTTAGAATTTTTTCTTTTTATTGCGTATTTTCTCAATTTCAATTTCTAATTTTTGTCGATTAACTGTCCGTCAAGATAATTTTTATTTTGTATGACATGAACATCATAAACATAGGTTGTCGAACAAAAATGATAACTAATTAATTAAACAGATAATCTATGACATTTTTAGTTTAAAACATGCATGCATGCGTATAGACATGAAAATCTAGCTGGATCATGAACTTTAGGGGAAGATACATGTTTGATAAGGTCTGAATAAAATGAAAGGTAGATACAAGCTAACGTGGGTCCAACACCATAATGGGGTCCCAAATCATCGTTGTTTTTTGGTTAAATTTTGATAATCCTTACTTTTTAACAACATATATAATGATTATGAGCTGCATGAGTGTTGGTCGTAGCTTCAAGTTGTTGGTACTGAATTCCATGCATGATTTCGATCTCCAAATGTATAAATATTGTGGAAATTAGTCTATTATATTTAATTATCACTACTTCTTCAAGCCTTGATCGTATAATATCATTTATGATTTATCAGCCTACAAAAACTAAAATTAAATTAAAAATATATATGTATTAATTAAATATATGTTTAATTTGGTATAATATATATAATATTCTTTGGATGAAAAAAATTGTAAACAATAATATTCTAAAAAAAAACATTGGTCTAATTTAATTCGAGTAGGATTTGGAGAGAATATATATGATTGAATAAGGGCTGATAATTAAATATAATAGACTAATGTCCACAATATTTATACATTGAATTTGCATATTTAAAAAAAAAAAAAAAAAAAACCAAGTACAATCTGATATTCGAATTTCTGGATTTTTAAAATTCGAATTCATCCAGATATCAAACCGGGTCATAACACGTAATAATTTTAGCCGGAATTCGACTCGGGTTTAAAACCTGAAATCCGGTCGAGTATACCCAAAGATCCTATCCAAAATCCAGATAAACAGTGGTAATTTTAACTTCACCTGTGAATTGTGATTGCATGTTAGAGCGAGCCCATAAATCTTCCACGAAACTTCTTTTATCGTCCTATTGTCGGAGACAATGAATGAGGATATACATACACACACAGTACTACTTTTTCGACCCTTTAAATTTAGTCAAAATTAATGTTTGTGATCTTGTGACCGCACAACCATAATCAAGAATATACTGTGTCGGGGCCCTACTTGCATGCCCACGCCGCCCATGGGGTCGCTCTTTATTTTAGTAGCGATCCCTTTAATTTACAAGCTAAGATCAAGTGTCTATTATTCTCTGTCCAGTGAATTAGATATAATTTGGTAGAGTCCAGGCAAACTTGCACACACAACACAAAAAAAAAAAAAAAACCCAAATCCTATATATCTCAATTTTAGAAACAGAAACGCGAGCTTTAATTAAAATTATATAAAAATAAATTTATAAATTGATGTAAATTAATGTACAAATATATTAGATTGTAGAACTATTCAATTTTATTATAAATTAAATCTAACATTTTATATGAAATCATATATATTAATTTATAAATTTATTTTTATAAAATCTATTTCTCTTTATTTAGTACCGTACTAAATAGAGATGTCAAAAAGGTTATGGATTTAATTTTTGATCAAATAAACTCATGAAGAATTGACTGACACCTGGCGGTCAATATCTGGGACTTAAATATAATACGTACTCTGACATCAAAATGATAAATTCAGCGCCCTTGATCTTGGTTAAGTGATTAATCGGTATGGGTGGCCGCGAAGGGTCGATACATGTACTACTTTTCTGATCATAAATTCATGAAGAATTTGAGAGGGTAATATAAAGTAATCACATCAAGCTGAGTAGGTATGATGTTTACACCAATCTAACCTCATTATGAACGAACGGGTTTGCTATCCATCCATCCATACATTCATATATATATATATATATATACATACATGCATGCATACGTATATATCTGGTTTATTAATTCATGAACTAATTGTTTTGGTTCATTTTTTGAAAGCTTTAAAGTTTACAACTTTCTGGCTTCATGCGTGGCCCTCCATATTCAGCAATATTGGCAAGTCTAAGCCCATGCAGTTGAATGAATGATTTCTGGCTTCAGCAGGCCAGGGACTGCAAAACGTGGCCTGGCCTGCATGAACAGGTCCTAGCTAGCTAGCTAAGTGCATATATAGATGTTTCGTCGTTTTCTACCTCTTTGGGTCTGGCTACAGCTTTGTTTCATTATGAGCTCCTTTAATTGGGCTCCCAAGTGTTATTTTTTTTTTACCTTTTGGTCTGAAGCAAACATTCATGAAAGGTCAAACTAGAAAATTTGCTAGCTTACAACCGGATCCGGATTAATATGAAAATTTAATCCAGATCTGTGACCGTGTTGATATATACATATATATATATATATATATATATATATATATAAAAGAAGAGTTTGGAAGCACTGGTACCGTGATCAGTAGGCAGCCGAAAAAACCCCATAAAACTTGTTCAGTTTCTCCATGGATGTAGTAGTTCTCTATTGACAATATTCTAAAATCATGAAAAACTGGACAAACCTGAAAAACTGGTTTAGTTTTTTGATCCCGGCGGTCTTAATTTCCCACGAAAATCATGAACCATGCAGTTGATTATATTGTTACAGGTGATGAATTTGGTATATATGAACATGATTATCATGACCTCTGAATATAAAATCATGACATGATATTGGTTATATTCAAGATCATCATCATGAACATTTTGCAGCTTCTGGAAGCCAATATTCCAGCTAATAAGTAGATGATCAACACATGATGACACGATAATTACTAGCTAGCTAGCTAGATAGTTATCTGTACGTTTTGCCATGAGATCAGGACTACTGTTCTTTGAAGTTTGGAACTGTTTTATTTATTTATTACGTACGTACGTAGAATTAGTAAACAAAACACTAAAGTCAAACTACTCCATAAATCATGATTTCATTTTCATATTATATATCCTTGTCAAACTTAACATCAACTTATTAGTTAAGCGGCCGGGACGATGAAAATATATACATGTCATGATTAATATAATTAACTCTAATTTATATATTAATT
Source organism: Juglans regia (assembly GCF_001411555.2). Taxonomy (NCBI): domain Eukaryota; kingdom Viridiplantae; phylum Streptophyta; class Magnoliopsida; order Fagales; family Juglandaceae; genus Juglans; species Juglans regia. The sequence goes on along the minus strand of NC_049902.1, from coordinate 36,049,138 downwards.
ATTACTACAAACTGAAAACAGTATTTTATATTTGTATATCGGTTATATGTTATGAAAATTATAATTTTCTACTGAGATATAATGAGTCTACTCTCTTTTTAAATAGTAATTCTTGTCGCAAATAATTCATCACAATTATTTATTTTTATTTTTTATTTTTTACAGTTGCGTCACGGATATTATCTTGATCATGATCTGGACGGGCAATAGAAAAGAGTACGTACTTGCAAGGAAGATCAAGATGATCAATAAATAAAATATTAAATAATAATTTGACTGCCGGAAAATCCGCCCCCCCCTGATCATATAGTACGTACAATTGGCATCATTCTTAAATGGATTATCTTCCAAAATTATTTTTTAGTTAAGAATATCTTAATTAGTTCTTGACCAGTCGTTATAAATTATAATGAACTTATCTTCTAGCTCTCTCTTTGATTCCGGCGGATCGACTATCAAGTTGGTCATGAACCATGTGTTTCATGCGTTCCAATCTCATAAAATATCGATCGGCTTAATATATATATATATATATATATATTGTATGACCCGATAATTTGTTAATTATTCTCCAACCGGCCGGAACATAAAAATAAAATAAAAAATTGTTAGTCTAAATGTGTATATATATATTTATAAAGAATTAATAATTTGGTAGTCTAAGGTGATCAATTGATCATATTATTAAATGCATGTAGCAATTAACTAAATCAAGTCAAAAGCAAGAAAATACTAATGAATATATATATATATATATATATATATGTACGATGCAAAATGCAAGATGTACAAGAAGATGGGATAGATTTGGAATTGTTAAGGTCAAGTAGAAAATTATATGTTAGAAGTTATAAAGAAACTCCTTACCAAGAACTTATGTAATACTCAAGATCAATTATTTGGGTCTTTATTTGAACATCAGGTGCCAATAAAAACAAAGTAAAAACCGCGAATTAGCAATTTCAATTCAAGAAAAGTAAATGAACAGAAAAAATATATATAGCAAAAATCATATATATGTGAAGCCAATTACAAGATCATGGTCAGTCAACTTATTTATTGTTATGATTCTAAGAATTAAAAGTTTAACCAAATTAGTATCCAACAGTTTTAAGACTTTTAGATCAATGGTTGAGTCTTTAATAATTAGTACCAGAGTAGAAACCACATCATGGGTTCAAGTCACGGAGGGGGCGACCTATAGACTGGATTAAAATATTTTGGTACTTTGTATCATGGGGATAGTATTAAGGTTGAGTTTGGATGTTGAAGTGAGTTGAGTTGAGATGATAAAATATTGTTAGAATATTATTTTTTAATATTATTATTATTTTGGGATTTGAAAAGTTGAATTGTTTATTATATTTTGTGTTGAAATTTAAAAAAGTTGTAATGATGAGTTGAGATAAGTTGAGATGGGTTGATGATCCAAACGAAGCTTAAGTCATTAAAAACTGATAGATGGGTGAAGTTGTCAAAAGGAAAATATTTTGGTACTTTGTATCATGGGGATAGTATTAAGGTTGAGTTTGGATATTGAAGTGAGTTGAGTTGAGATGATAAAATATTATTAGAATATTATTTTTTAATATTATTATTATTTTGAGATTTGAAAAGTTGAATTATTTATTATATTTTGTGTTGAAATTTAAAAAAGTTGTAATGATGAGTTGAGATGAGTTGAGATGGGTTGATGATCCAAACGAAGCTTAAGTCATTAAAAACTGATAGATGGGTGAAGTTGTCAAAAGGAAAATGGCTACCACCGGATCAGTGTTGATAGATTGGGCCGCCGTGGACGTCGGATTCAGAAGTATGGTGGAATGTTATGATCTTGATGATTAAATATTTAACCAAATTAGTATACAACAATTTTATAACTTTTAGATCAATAATTGAGTCTTTAACATTTATATATAGCAAATGATGGATCGAGTGATGATATAACAACTAATTTGTTGGAGAAAAAATATCAAAATTTGAAACTCTCTAGTCAACACAGATGGCTGAAAAAATCAACTTTCTAAATCAACTTAGAAAGTTGATTTGAGTACCTTGACCGAACGGGCCGAGATCGACAACGACGAAAATTAACAAAAAGCAAATTAAATAATATTAAGATCAAGAAGACAGTCAAAACTCAAAGATCTCCAACCAAATTATTCTTGCTTAATTTCCAATTTCCAACAAATAAATAAATAATCAGAAATTAGTTTTAGCAAGGAGTACTGATCTTGCCATCGTTGGAACTTGGATTAATTAAGCATATTAATTATATATGAATTGATGGGATAGAGAGTTTTGTTATATACCGTCATTTTTATATATTTTATTAATATGATTGATCAAAGTATTTATTTTATATTAAAAAAATGACACAATCAATCACATTATTAGAATGTAAAAAAAAATAATTAAAAATGACTGTGCATAAAAATTTTTTAAGATAAAACTTGCTTGCACATCAATATAAATATAAAATTAGTGTGTGATGTAAGACTGTGGAATAGAATTTTACGTAAAAAAAAAAAAATGCATGCACACTCTATAGACGGGAGACCCAATTATATATGGTCATGTGAGTGGCAGGTGGGGAGAGAATCTTTGAGGGTGTGGGCTGGGGACATGTACGAGATCATCAGGAACGGTTCATCATGAAGGTGATGGGTTAATGGTTGGCGAATATATGAAGGAGCCAACTTAGACTCACCCACCTTCCACGAGTACGTTAAGTAAATCCCTTTTGATAATGAGCTAATTCGCACGTAATTCAATTTTATTTTTCTTTATCAAAGACTATGATTTGATTGACATAACTCCAGCTTTCAAAATAGAGGTATAGATCTAGTTTGAAACCCCCTACTCCAAATGTATCAATTTTTTTTCTTTTATTAAAAAAATAGTACTGTTAATTACGCCTAATTCATTGATGAATTTAAGTACTAATTAATCATCATTTTTATATTTTTATTTTATTTTATTTCAACATTAAGGATCTTCTTGAATTCCGATCGTGATTAGAAATTAGATATAAAAATGATCAGACCGGAAAGGAAGAAACATTCAATTAAAAATACTATATCTTATTTAATAAAAATAAACAACACAATGATCATGATCGTTTTAATATTAATTATTTTGTTCACTTGCATGGTACTACTCTTGATTAATTAGTTTTATCAGTAAGATTCTAAAAAAAAAAAAAAAGACCCCGCAATAGCATTTTAACACATGCAAATGTTTAATTGAAGAACCCATAAATGAAACCTATAATTAATAGGTTGGAATATAAATTAAAACAATAAATAATGATTCAAAAGCGAAATTTTTTAATTTTCCTTAAAATTCTACCCCCACCATACCCAACATATTAAAATTCAGATTCATGGCTGTGATTAAAGATTTAAAAAATAACAACAACAAAAATAATACTATTCACTCTCATATTTTATATCTATATTTTTTTTATATGATATTGGAGTGCTTTTTATAGAATATAAAATACGGGACAGCGAATAATTAATGGCCGGGAAGAATTTTTCTTTTCTAAAAATGTAAAAGATGACGAACATATGTGTGCTGATTTTCATTATACGTACGTGCGTAGTTGATTGTTCTTAGAGCTTACTTACTATGTAGTGATGATTAATATTGATTTGTACGAACATAATTTTTCGTGCCGCCTTTAAATATAGGTGAATTCGATCGTAACATGTTGATAAAATTGGATAAGATTTGTCATATAAATAATAATAATAATAATAATAATAATAATAATAATAATAATAATAATAATAATATATAAATAATTGTGGTTAAGAGGGGGATCGGAAGAAGATGGGAAAGTGATCCATTCATCAATCGTTGTCAAGCACGCACACGTGAGAGAGCAGTGGCACCTTAAACAGACCAAAGATTCCTTCCTCTAATTTGCGTTCACACCTACTTTGAGCTGGAAGATGCCCTCCACATCCCCTTTCACACCTCGAAATATTAAGCCATTTTAATTTGTAGTCTAGCTCGTGGCCGGTTCTGGTCTCCATTGAATGGCTTGACTTCTTGATGAAAATTCATGGCTTGATCACTTCACATATATTTTTTTTAATTTCATAAATTAACGTAATTTTATACATTAGATCTACTTTATAAAAAAAATAACTTTATAATTTACGTATTACATCAAACAACATTATTTTATAATTTTATTTTTGTATAATTTTTTTGTAATTAAAATATTTCTCTTTATTTATATATTAGTTAGGTTGTGAATTTATTTTTATGAAATATTTTTATTGTTAAAAGATTTCTCAATTTTTAAGATTAAAGTTAAGATTCATTGGATATATATATATATATATATATATATATATGATGGTAATTAACGATAAAAAAAAATAAAAACTAAAAAGCATAAAAAATGTAAAAAGATGACCAACGTATGTGTGCTAGCTGATTTTCATATGTAGTTGACTGGTCATTAAAAGATTATTCGTTGCAAAAGCTCCGATATTTTAGCAGCTAGCTAGCTTTGAGTTATTTTTTTCAATATTAAGTATAATATTAAAGGTAGAATATTAACACTTATAATCTGAAATTTATTTGCCATCTAATTTGAATTAGGCACCTTAGTTAAAACGTTACGTAATATGAATATAATTATAATAATATAATATTGTGTTAATATTAATTAATCAATTATAACACGTGATTAAAAGCATTTAAGTTTCAGTACTTGAATTGCTAAAGTCATATATATATATAGTACTAATTATATGGTATATATGCTTGGTCGACAATTCAAAAGTCCATCTCGGAGATCATTTACAATTCGGAGATCATACATATATATATATATATATATATATATATATATATATATACACAAAATAAGTGGCATTTGCAACTAAACTACATATAAACAAAATCATAATTATCGGCACAAATATTGGAAATCATCTTGATGATCAAAATATATGAAAACTACAAACAGCGGCTTAATTAAAACATGTATAAAATATTATAAGCAATTAGCTCAAGCAACAATATATATATATATATATATATATATATTTATATGTGTGTGATTAATGTATATATTTGTTTTTTTTATTCCCATTTAATTGGCTTTTAACATATAAAAAAAGAGAAATGTTTTAGCCATAACAATAAATTCACAAATTAACATAGTTTAATGTGGTATGTTAGATTGTAAAATTATATATTTTTATTATAATGTCGATCTAACGTATTATATGAAGTCATATTAATTTGTGAATTTATTTTTATAAGCTCTCTTTGTAAATACTGTAGCATTTCTCATAAAAAAAAAATGTTGTCATTAAAAAAAAAAAAAAAAACTCTGAAAAATACAACCATAAATCCATTGAAAAATATGTATAAAATGTAAGCTATAGCTAGCTAGCTGCTAGCTCAAGCAACCTGCGTATATGCATTACCATGACCATGAAGTCATGATATATTCTGACAAAGATAAAACCTAAATATTGAACATTATTTTTTGAATTGAAATTCAAAGCTAGCAAAGGCAAACCAAGCCGCCATGCACGTCGAATTATATCGCGCGCCCACCACGTACGGCTGGCTCTTAATTTGTTACTAATTACGTACGTGGGAAGTCATCACAAAACATTTTCATCAGTTGGAATCAATCCGAAAATCAATCATGATGAGGTCAAACTCAAATCGGCCCCACGTAGGACATGTCATCTACACGTGGCAACAAATTATGTTTGACCCTTTCTCTAATTTCCCTGGCCAATTACCTTATATATATATATATATATAATACCATTTCTCTTTAAGATCACCACCCACCTTTTCCCTCTATATATACTACACGTAAAAGTACCCACAGGCCACACCTTATATCCATTTCCAAAACCTTGCTCTCTTGATTCATCGATCTCCACAAAACAAACGGAAAACCAAAATATATACATAACAGATAATTACAAATTATAAGCAAAAGATCATATCATGGGAAATTGCTTACGGCATGGTCATGATCAGTCTTCCATTCAATGGGGTGGTGACGACTGGGGGTCTCCGGCAAACGATGAATTTGGCCTGCTTTATGCAGCTGGCCCGGATAAGCGCGGTCATGAGATGGCCGGCGACGACAAGGCCTCGAAGGTGGAAGAGAAGGGACTTCTAGGACACGACAGAGGCCGCGGTTTTACTTCTTCATCTGCAACGGCAACAAGTACTGCCACCACTAAAATTACCGAGGTGAAGATCAAGATCACAAGGAAGCAGCTGGAGGAGTTGCTGGGTAGTGTGGAAATGAAGGATCTGACTGTGCATCAAGTTTTGGCCCAGCTGATGAATGTCAGCGATCGATACGAGACTCATCAACGGTCCTGGAGGCCTGCCCTGCAGAGTATTCCTGAAGTGAATTGAGAAATATCGAGGTGTAAAACTGTAAATTAGGTAGCTAGCTAGCTGCAGTGAGGAATACACGTATGTACATGTGATGGTGGCGGTGATGAGGATGAAAATGATAGATTGGAAGACTCTTTCTTTGCTTTGATCTGTTCCTGATCTGAATTATCGGATATGTGAAGTAGTCAACGTACGTCGTAAGAACTACTGGCCTTTCGTTTTGTAAACAGTAAAAAGGAAGTGAGGTGGAATGGGGCTCAGAAGCAGATCAATGCATGGCACTTTTTCATAGATTTTTCGTCCACAGTGAATACCACTTTCTTTCTTTTTCATTTTTAATTTTTAATTTTTTTTTATCTTCTCTGAATAATTAATTCCTTATCAATTATTTGAGTGATCATTTAGCAAGTGGAATATGGAAATTGCTGAGTCAGTACTCCACTACTTCGTATATATGAGCTCTAATCATAATGTAATGATTAAAATTAAAGTGAATGACGTGTTATAAGAATATAAATTATCCAATTAATTGATTATATATAAAGGCAAAATAATAATTTTAATATAAAAAATTTTCTATAAGCTTCCATTTAATCTCGAAGAAAAACAACATAAATCACAGCTTAATTTCACTAATTCGAAAAATTATGTGAAAAAATTTGGGTCTTTTATATTGTTAGAAAATTCAGAAAATTTGCTATTTGTGGTATCAATCTTCAAGGGGCGCCCATGCCCAATAGTTCCGACACACGAACTAAAATGCATTAAAGAAAGGATATATGATACTGCATCCATCTCTCTCTCCTTCAACTGCCATTCGATACGTACTGATCCTGGTGATGACGATAATTTATAAAGGGAACCGATCGATTTATCGCCAGAAAATGTCTAGCCGAAATATGCAGAGACATGAGACCTCTGTCCTACTACTTTATAGACTCCGGTTCCATTTAATACAGTAGGTTGGGTTGGAAACTTGGCTGGGTACGAGATTTTTAAATAAATTGTTATTATTTATTATTTAATATTTTATTATTATTATTTATTATTATTATTTATAAAATATCTCAAAATATTTTACCATCCACAAATGTACGTTTGGATACTGAGAGTACTCGAGAATCCGAGATACTCTCAAACATTCACTATTGTTCTTTATATTATTATTATTTTTTATATACTTTTTATTACTATTTATTATTTTTAATTATTATTTAATATTTAATTATTATTTTTTTATTACTATTTACAAACATTTTCACACTTTCAGTATACAAATTTATTATTTATTTTCGTAAATGAAATGAGATGAGAGGATTTGAGATTAAAGTTAAAAAATTGAATAAAATATTGAATAAAAAATTATTAGAATATTTTTTTAATATTATTTTTATTTTGTAATTTAAAAATTTTGAATTGTTTATTTTATTTTATGTGAAGATTTAAGAAAATTATAATGATGAGATGAGAATTTTTAAAATTTTGAATTTTAATGTTGGAAGCAAATTAGACCCAGTCGACGGCATGTGCCACTTTGTGCAGCGCATCAAGCACATTCGCCCACTGTCTGTAACGTTGCTTCTTGTGCCTTGTAAATCAGTGGCCTAGGAAGCTGGCGGTATGGCAGCAGATCGGCCACTGTTCATCCCAAACGAGGAAAAAACGCAAAAGCTTTAGATACATGGCTTCTAAACATGGAAAAGGAAGAGATAGAGAGAGAGAGAGAGGGAGGAAGCTTTAACACAAGAAGACATCGGTGGTGATGTGAGCAGGCACCGATTGTATATTTTTAGCTCTAAAATTCTTGTAAAACAAGTAAACCACTAAATTGAACTTTCACACAAATTTCAGTCCTATACCAAGAAGCTGCCCGCGGAACCCAATTTTAACAGCAGCTACAACTGTTCCAATTGTACAAAAAGCACCAGCTGAGAGACCTTGACGTTCACGCAAAAACTGGGTCATACATTGACTACAAACCTCTTCTATTACTAACACCCCATGTCCCGGTTCACAAAAGAGAGAAACTTTATTTCAAAAAATAAAAATAAAAATGAAGCGAGATCTACATTTGTCAAGATCAGATGAGGATCTCGTCTCATCCCCATGGAGGCATCAATACGTCAGACTTCTCATGCGTGACTGGAAGTGTCATGCTGGTCTGGCCCCGAGTTCTCTGGATTTGGAGGAGCAGCCTTTGATCTCAGTATATGCTTGCATGTCCTGCAACAAAACATCGTTAAACTCTTTAAAGGTAGAGTAATGCTACATGCAATCGTAGAGTAGAATGAGATCTACTACTAAAAAATTAATTTTTTCCATGTGAGTCTTGTATTTATTTACTTTTTTCAAAGTGATTACGCGGCGGCGCTTGCACACTTACGACTGCAACTATCATTTCTCACATATCATACCCTTTCATATATGACATCTTTTCTCTATATAAGCCATTGATATAAAGTACAATGCTTAAGCTCACCAATTTGGAAATTCAATTTTCAGTAATAGATTACGTAATTGGCTTATGAAAAATTGGATCCTGTACTCCCACATTCAGGTTCTGTGTCTTCTGTCCTAACTATATGGAACAATATAACTTGCGAATTTTGTGAAATGCAGATAAAAAGAGCACAAGAGTAATACGTGTCCAAATCCTCTTTCCTGCTCTGGATATCGCTTGACCATAATACTGGGTCCATGTTCTTAGGCATGGCATCTTGCTGTTGGGATTTCTCTATTAGCCACTTCTCTGCTTTATTGCACTCATTAATGATCTGAAAGTAATGGAAAGTTAAAAACATTGGAAACATCATCAAAACAGTATGAGATTAGTAATTGTCATCATTGGCAATTTCATATCATACCGTCTCTCGATCCTTGGGTGGGATTGAATCAACAGCCTTACTATAATCCACAATGGACTTGAGCAGATCTCTTCTTGCTTGTGCTCTTGCTGCTTCATCTTTATAACGATTCTCTATTGGATCCACCAACTATAAAAAACAAAGAGAGAGTCAAGCAAGGAGGAGAAAATATGAAGACAAACTAGTGAATTTAGAAGAGTGAAAATAACCTTCTTAAGATCATCTAGTTTTGAAGTATAAGCACTTTCCGTTTCATCATCCCCATCCTCATAAAGCCACTCCTCTGTCTGCTGTAGACTGCTAGAGATGCCCTCTCTCTCATGGTCACTTGCAAAGCTCCGATATGTGTTGAATAGCTATTTATCATACACATGATTATTTCAGAAGCCAGTTCATTGAAAGATGGAAGTATAAACTAAAACGCCCATCTTAATTGTTTCAGTCAGTCATTCCACGAGATGGATAATGATGCGAACAGCATTAAGATATTTCCCACAAAATAGTGAATGTTAAGACTGATGAGTTAATAGCACGAGCACCATGCACTAATACTATAAATCACCCTGTAACAATTGAATATAACCCTCTCTAACAATCAAGAAACTAAGTTGCCCAAAATAAAAAATAAACGAAGTTCAGAAGATAAATTTATCATATCAGAGCGTGGGCATCAAGCCATACTACTTCCTCCATAAAACCAGGTAGCGACAACCAAATTGAAGTCAACCTAGTGTACGATCAGGTTTAGTCATAAAACAAAAGCATATATTTTACGTGTCAGAATAATTACACAAGTTATACCTTATTTCGCATATCATACACATAGGACTCCAGGGCGTTCTTCTTGAATTTGGTTTGTTCCATAGCTCTGTCCTGTTGGGCCAGCTGAGTTTCTTTTTCTTGGGCATCAGAGAGCTCAGCCTCGGTCATTCCACCATAGATACTTTCGCTAACTGGTATTTCAAGCCTCCTGGTCACTTTATCACTTCTTATTCCCTCAGCCTGCAGGAGGGTTCTATGAATTAGTTTTACATTTCCCACATAGCTTTAACATTTAATTTTTCAGAAAAATACATGAACTTTGACAAAACATAAATAACATACTCATCCATATGTACTCCCTCAGTATCAAAACCATTTTCCACTTCCATGCTTTATTCTTAAATGTTGCTGATATAAAAATTAAAATTTCCTCTAACAAGTTACCAGTGCCATGATGAAGAATATTGTGGAGAAATGATTATAAAGTTAATTTTGCACTTCCAACCCTCAACAATATCTTCTGAAACATCCAAGAAGGAAACATGGATACTAATTTAAGGACGAGGTCAGTGCATGCTTACAGATAGACACATGGAGAAACAAATAGTGCTGCACAATAAGGACGTGATTGATTACAAACTTACAGAAGCATGTGAAGATTTAGACTGTGCACGGGCACTATCTTCAACACCGTTTGCAACCATATCAGAAGCAGCACATTCAGCATCCATTTTATCTATATTCGAATGAATATTGCTGCTTGTGACTGTATCATCTACATGATCTTCTATCAACTGAAGTCATAATAAGATTTATACCACATCATAAAATTTCAACGAAAATGACAAATCAAATAGCTGAAAACAAAATGAGACTCCTCACTAACCCAAGCTGATTCAACACCGACAATTCCATGGAGGTTCAATTGAACTTTGACTTTAACCCTGGCCTTTTCACCATGTGAGCTGTGGAAAGGACCAATCTGTGAAAGGAAAAGATGGTTGATAAGATAGAAATGATGTTCCCATTGCCTCAGCTGATATTTGCAGTTCCAAGTGCTCTTCCCATATACAAATAATTGATAACTCAAGCCCACTAGTTTTGATAAACAAACACAAAGCTGGGTCGAGCTTGAGGTATTTGTGAATGGCTTTATTGATTTGCAGCGCACTAAAAGGATGTGCACCAAAATCAATAAACAGCTTATTTTAAAATGAAGCCTCAAATAAGATAATGTAAATGAATCAGAATTCAAAGGAGGAGTTCCTAAAATTTTTCATGTAAGCAAAACACCTCCAAGTATGCATACCGTGAAACAACTAATCTTTGGTGGGACACCAGGGGGCAGTTCATGTGGATTGGCATAGAATGCTTCCAAATGGAACAAATAGCTTCGTTGAAATGATAGAACCTTAAGGCTTGGAATTGGTTGGCGTCTAGGAAACAGCACACCATTTGACCCCGTGCAAATTGAGCCTTCTTCTGATGAAAATCCTATGGAGAAAGGTATAATATCTTGAACCTGTATGATAAAATGCAAAGGGAATTGCTTACAAAATAGAATAAAGCCTCGTTTGTTTTCACAATCATTCTTATTTCATCTCATCTAATCATTATAAATTTTTCAATTTTTCACACAAAATAAAATAAACAATTCAACTTTTTCAAATCTCAAAACAAAAATAATATTAAAAAACTATATTCTAACAATACTTTATTCAATTTTCAACTTTTATCTCAACTCATCTCATCACTCATCTCATCTCATTTGCGAAAACAAATGAGGCTTAAGACTAAACAGATATATAAGTTACTGACTGAGTCAGATCATATGGCACAAGATAGCACAATTTTAGTACTTTGGAAATCATATTATTTCCAATTCGATGATCAACAGATTTATTGCTAGTAACATGACTGACCTGTGGGCCTAATGGTCAACAATGTTTTTTCCAGAACTTTACAATGGATGCAAGTGATCCTGTCTTTGTTTAAGGAAAACTATAGTTGCTTATAAGTTATTATTATTGTTATCATTATTTTCATCCAAAGCATGCAAGGCAGCTGAGCTCAAAGCCCACCAAAACTAGATACGTAATGTGTAGTAATGCACTTTGTTTACATGAGTGAAGTCAGCATCTTTTGGAATATATCGTGTATTGCACGGTCAGAGATATATGATGCTATGATATTCAAATAAATAAAATGATATACTATAGCAGTTTGGGTAAACATAAGCAGTGGTGTATGGCTAAAGATAAACATTACGGCATAAATGTTTATTGAAGTATGCTCAGGACAAATATTGGCAAGTGAGCAAACTCCTCTAGAGCTGCCGGAGTATGAGTACCCCCGATCGTCCTAAAAAGCAGAGGGGGCAAGAACTGAGAATTCATTTTGAAATACAAACCTCATATTCTCTAACTCTAAAAACTGGACTAAGCATTGCACACTGAAGAGCACATCCACGTGCCACACATTCACTCGCATTCAGTTTCCGGCTGGGTTCTCTCCTGAATATCGAAGCTAACAATCTTGTAATAGCTGGAATCCTAGATCCTGAGCCAACTAGCTCAACAGAATGGATCTTCTCTGCAGCCAACCCTGCATCAGCCAAGGCTTTGTTACAAGTAATGCTCATCCTATCCAATAATCCCGAAGCTAGCTTCTCAAATTCTTCCCTCTTAATAAATCCCTTGACATCTTTCTCCTCCATCAGACACTCAATATTTAGAGGTGCCTCTGGGTTTGCACTCAACACTTTCTTCAGCTTCTCGCATGCTACCCTCAGCCTGATACATGCCTTGATATTAGAGTACACATCAATACCGTACTGCTCTTTAAATTTTGAAGCAAAATAAGTAAACAAAACTTCGTCAAAGTCTCTCCCTCCCAAGCTTATGTCAAAAGTATGTGATAATATCCTCATATGTCCAGCCTCAAATAATGCAATAGAGACCTGGGTATCACAATGACCAATGTCAACAAATGCAACGTAAGTTGGTCCAGAGCTGGGGAAATCTGTTTTATAAATTCCAAAACTAAGTGCAGTAGCAGTACAGTCATGCATCAATCTCAAAGGCTTTAACCCAGCAATTGTCGCAGCATTCAAATATGCACGTCTCTGCAAGTCCGTAAAGTATGATGGGATCCCGATTACACAATCTGAAATGGGCATTTCCAAACGTTTCTCTGTTATCTCTTTCAAATGAGCAAAGAGCATTGCCAGAATCTGCACTGGCGTAAATGTATGGCTCTCACCCCGGTACGTCAAGTGAATCAAAATGCCCCCATCCAGACCTTCAGAAGTTTCAAAAGGCAGCTTTTGTAGCTCGTTCTGCACAACCACATCTGAGAATTTCCTGCCAATTAGTCTTTTGACCTGAGATATTGTGGATTTCAGGTTCATCATTGCAGAAGCAGCACCAGCAGATCCCATAAACCGTTGCTTCTCCCCAAAACATACCACAGCCGGGGTTTCACGGTTTGATTCATCATTCAACAAAACATCAATACCCCTTTGCTTCACCACGGCAATAACACAGTTCTCGTTTCCAATATCAAATCCCACCACACTCATTTCAATTAATTTGGTTTCAGCGCAAACCAAAAAAAGAAGCAACTTGATTAAGTCCGAATTCTCACTTTCCCCAACCAACCAACTCAAGACTTTATACCTTGGAACTTTTCCACGAACCTTAAGTTTCCCTACAACAATATTCAAAATTTAAACAAGAAAACATAATGGTGAGAATGCCCAAGCCCGTAAACCAATATCCAAAGAAATGTAAACTCACTCTACTCGAACCAAGGATATTTCCAGTGAAAATTAAAAATTAAAGGGTGTTAAAAATTATTATAGCCATACATTAGTAGTGACCACTAAATCAAAATATTCTAAATTCCAAGTTCAATCCGAAGCCAATCAATTAGCATAAATCTAGTGACCTCGCAACTATTAAAGCCAAAAAAAAAAAAGACACAGAAACTAAAAAATTTCTTCCCATTTTCGCAGCAATATATCACAAGCTAATCCATAAAAAATCCAATTCGAGAAGCAGCAGAGAACTTTGCCTGGTTAAGAAGGACGAATTACCTGATTCAGAGACTATTTTTCGATGAAAAATTCCACGAAACCGAAATGGAAACCAGGACAATGGAGAAGATTACGATAAGGAGCGATCGGTGGCGGGGAGAAAAAACCTGCGGCTTGTTCGCGAAAGCTCCACCATTTTTGAGAAATAATAATAAGCGAGTCTGGTGGGGCTGGACCAGAATAATAGATTTTTCAGTGGTGCCCTTAACTTTTGCACATTTATTTTAAAACCCCTGTAGTTCTTGATTTTTGGGTCAAAGAGTCTAGCTCGACTACCGGGAGAAGCCAAACGACAGCAGTTTGGTCAACAGCTTAGCTAAAAATTTAAGGGTAAGATTTTGGATTCAATAATGTACAAGTCTTGCCAAGAGTTTATAGCCTGATGATATATGATTCTGTTTTTTAAATAAAAAATTTAGATTCGAAATCTCTCGTCCATTGTATAAAAAAATAATTATATTATATCTCACCTTTCAAATGATCAGTTCTATTAATATATACTATTAATGCAGTATTAGTAACCCCGTCACCTCGGACGGGCGGATGGATTGCCTCATTCATCCAAACCAAACAAATTCTATATACAATCAAATAAAGGTTATAGACTGTGATTTGTATGATGAGTGAATGGATTAAAACATATCCTACCTATTCTCGTATATTTAAAAGTTTTAACACCACACACTATCTATACAACTATTTGAAGGCTTTTATCTCATGTCTAGGATAGCGGAATCCTAGTCGTGTGATTGTCCAATCCTCTTTGCTGTTCACACGATGCATGAGACTTGGGGGATGACTTTTTTTGGTCCGTGTCTATGAACTTAAACAGTGTGTTGAATATAGACACGAGTGAAAAAAAATATTAAAAGTGGCTTATTGGAATACATTCCCCCCCTTAACATACCCAATAGATTGCAAAGATTAGGCTGGGAAAGCTGCTTCTTTCATATGCGAATAATTTGACAGTAGATTCTTTTTACAAAAGACAATCCAATCAAGAGACTCAAAAGAGATAATACTTTGGACCAATCTGTATATGATCCTTATGAGTATCAATGAAGAGATGGGCAGCAATTACAGAAATTAATGTTTGATTTAACGTATGACGTTTTTTCAACCGAAGTAACACAAGTCATGACCACATTCCTTTTTTCTTTCTATGGCCCATGTTTGTGGTACTCTCTATATATGGGACTTATTGGCTCCTCTTCAACGTAGCATCATCCAACATTGCAGGTCGGATTCTCTTTCACAGACAACGCAAAAACAACAAATGCCCGAAACAATAGCCTCACGTTTTCTGTCTTGTTTTGGCCTTTTGCTTGCCTTCTTGTTACTTACAAAGTTGTGTTTTTTTTTTTTTTTTCCTTTCTATCCAATTGGATTGCCATGCCCTGTACGCCCTTGCCACTGGTTCTTTTCGCAGCAGTATTATCTCGAACACAAAAGTGTTACCATTCATTCTATCCAATTGGATTGCCGTGTACGCTTTTCCCATTCCCCTAATCTGGTAAGAACGTTCGGTGGGTCTTCCCAAGTTCCCATTTCTGTTGCCTCAGAACTCGTACTTGGGTCTGTTTGGCTGCCGAGAAAAAAAAAAAAAAAAAAAAACAACTTTTGATGTCGTGTAAAGCGTATACTGAACCCAACTCAGCTAGGCTTTATGCGTTTGAACAAACATGATTTCGTTTGGAAGTTTCGTGTTCCTTTCGTTTCCAGTGTCGAGGTAGTTACTTTTCTAGTTAGTTTTATCGTTGATCAAGTTTCAGCGATAGATTAAAATTGAAGTTGCATATTTTGAGGCTTTGGTACTTTGTTTCTTAAACCTTCTATATAGAATATGCGATATATGCTTGACTAGGATTCAGCTTTAGGCTCTACTTGGTTAGCCAGAGGGTTGAGTAAATACGAAGCCTTTAAGCTTCGTTCGACCAGTAATTTTTCGAAGCTTGGTTTAATTTTCTCGGAGACGAAAGGAAGGTACAAGGTCCGGGTTTTTCTTCGCTTTCTCAGCAGCCAAACCCACCCTAATGTTTGAAGTATCTGTTCTTTTCTTGCCCTGTTCAGGTATTCTCTGTTTGTTTGTAATCAAACACTGCAAAGACTTTGATCATTGACTTATGGAGAATAGTGGAACTAGTTCTTTTCCGAGGACTCGAAGATTGGAGAGCTGCTTCAATGCAAGCTCTAGACTTAGTGTGAAGGAAACGCCGAAAATTCCGGCGAAAGAACTGGGATCGAAGCTAAGGGCCAATATGCATTTGGATGAAGTTGGATGGGGCTCAGTATTACTATCTTGGATTAGAGTTGTCATATGTTTCGCGACGATGATGATCACGACATTCGTTTGGGCGTTGATCATGCTCGCGCTTATACCGTGGCCTTATGAGAGGATCAGGCAGGGGAACATATATGGACATGTTACTGGTAGATTAATGGTAAGGTACCTTTTGTTTTTATGGCTCGTGTTGCTTTTGCTTGTGCTGAGGTTTTGAAGTAGATAGCTATGGTGCTGAAAATTTGTGTGTTTCTCAATGGTCGAGTAGCGTATGAGCTGAAGAACTGAGGAAAAGAAAATTGGACTTTTGAATGACATCATTTTCTTTCTGCAGTTTCTATAAGATTCAAACTAGGCCACAGAATTAAATTGGGCTGATACGAGCTGTTTCCATTTTCTTTATTCTTTTTTAAAAAATAGTACAATATCATCACCCTAGAAGATCTTTGCTGGCATTTATTTGAGTTTTTTGCTGTTTCTCCTAATGTACTGTTTTCTTCACTGATTAGGAGACCTCCTTTCCATTTGAACTTCATTTAATTCACGGATATGAGTATGAATGCAGTGTTTGACCTCGTTCATATTTTTTTTTCCAGTTTCCCATTTTTATTAGCCGATATGTAATGCGTTAGCAGCCATAGCTATTAAAGTCTGCCGATAGTTCTTCTCCTTAAGGGGAAAAAACCTATTAATTGAACCAGGTAAGATTGTAATTCCTTTCGGGCAACCATATATTATTGTCAGAGATTTTGTGAGAAAAGTTATCCTTAGATTTCGTAACAATTAAGTGTTAGAGGCCCGTGGAAAAAGGGTTGTTTTTTCTTGATCGTTGAATGCTGACAAGTCAGAGCATTTACTCTAGCAGTCATTGACTGGACCACAGCATGGCATTGATTTGGGAATATCATCTGTAGCAGTACGTGAAAAACAGAAAATGCTCGGGCGGATCAAAAGATATTAATTCACAGCTAATTGAAAAAAGTGCTCAGAAAGAGTTTCTTGCAAAATAAATTACTGAAAAACAAAATACAGCTTGCATTTCACATTTTAGACTCAGAGAGATTTCTCACGAGAACCTTACAGAGCATGTGTTAAGTAATGAATACTCTACATTTTCGAACAGACTCTTCATACATAAGCATCAAAGAAAGGTAAGTTCTATGAAATGGATCCGTACACAGAACAATACCATATCAGAGAAGTTGGACTGATTTAAGGGACTGCTTTGTTGCACATATGACAATGTGTTCTAGCGTATGGTCAGCAAACGTTTTCCCATAACATCCTAGGTTTCATGGAGTGCATTTGAATAAGACGCCCCAAGCATTTACTGACACTTGAAGAGTACAACACATCAATATGGCTCTTGCTGTTCAATATTCTCCTGTATTAGCTTCCTGCAGTTTATTTAGTTTGGAGAATTTGAGGGGTTTTGCAGTAGATGATTAATGCTTCAGAACATTGACCGCAGATGTGGATCCTTGGGAATCCTATAAAGATTCAGGGTGCTGAATTTTCTAATAAGAGGGCCATTTATATCAGTAACCATGCATCTCCTCTCGATATTTTCCTAATAATGTGGTTGACTCCCACAGGCACTGTTGGCATTGCCAAGAAGGAGGTATGTTCAATGCTTTAAGAATAAACATGGCAGATCTTTTGTATTTTGAAAATTAATTTGTCTGTATCACCATTATAGTTAGTTGAGCCTTGACATTGCTCATGCAATGTTGTGAACAAGGCTCCTCTTGGTGAAGATTTGCACCCCATTAAAAAAAATGCTCATTTCTTGCCCTCATCTCTGCTGATCAAGATCCATTTTCTTTGATTATGGTTCCTCGCCACCCAAATGCAGACTGGAAATGCTTCTGACTTGTATTATATTATGCCTAGATGGTGTGCTGTGAAAAATGGATTTTAATATATCCTTTATTTAAGCATAGGTGCTTTTACTTGCTAGTTCCCTTCAACATTAGATTCATCTTTGCTATGTACTAGTGCAGATTACTTGTAAAAAAAAATGTACAGGTGCATACAAGAGTGGAGAGTTATTCATACAGTCACTATGCCCGTGCCAGATTTACTTTCTAGAATGGATTGAGGAACTCCAATGACCCAATACGTATTTTATGCAGATCATTTGGTACCCACTATTTGGACAACTTTATGTTTTGGCAAACCACCTTCGCATAGATCGCTCCAACCCAACAGCAGCCATTGAATCCATGAAACAGGTGGCCATTTTCCCCACATTGTTGGTCCGAGATTCTTTTAATAGCGTTTCTAACTTGTGATCCTTCTTATGCCCAGGCAGCCCGTGCAGTAGTGGAAAACAACCTATCTTTGATAATTTTTCCCGAGGGCACCAGGTCCAAAAATGGGCGGCTACTCCCATTTAAAAAGGCAATAACCTTTCCCGTGTTGGGACTTGGTATTTTCTTCATGATATAAGTCACATTGTGGTATATATGGTGGTATTGTCTATGGCCCAAAGTGGCAGGCATCACTTGGGGGGAATCCAAGCCAGTGTGCCTAGCTTTGTAATTGATGAGGTCTTTTCTCGAGTATTAAGCGAATACTTGAGTAATAAATGAAGTTTGCATCCTCCTGGGCCCTTCCATTTTGTGGGTCAGAAATTCAATTGGTGATTGTTCTAAACTTCAGTGCATCTAATTGGAAGTAGATTAAGGAATGCATTACATAAACGAACGGATGAATGACATTACTCTTATTGTGAAATCTGTTTTACTTTGATTAATAAAGACCTTTATATGGATAATAAATATTGTATCAAATCTTGCAGATGGAAACATACATGAAAATAAAGGCAGGAACCCTATATTTTTTAGCAACTATAATAAAATGATAATGAATGATCAGTTGGCCATTTCAATGTATAGTTTCTTTGTTATTATTAGATATGTAATTGATGTGGTAACTTTTCTTGCACTTTCTTGCTTATGCTATATGTTAAAGCAAATATTTGGTCTATCACTTTCCATTGCAGGGCTTTGTTCATTTGGCATTGCAGTCAGGCCTCCCAATAGTTCCCATGGTCTTGACAGGTACCCATCTAGCATGGAAGAAGGGCAGCTTAAATGTTCGACCAGCACCTCTGACAGTAAGGTATCTTCCTCCGATAAGTACCAATGATTGGACAGCGGACAAGATCGACGGCTACATCAAGATGATTCATGACTTGTATATCAAACATCTCCCCGAGTCTCAGAGGCCTCTTGTGGTAGAAGATCCCAGAAATGGTTCCAATTCATAGTGGAGTTGCATCATCCTTTTGATCATTCGATTCTTAGAAGGAAGTCCCAATGCAAACTTGCTACGATAAGCATGATTGAGTTAAGTTTGCAATTAGCATGATTTGAGTGTCATCTTTTGTACCACTAATTCTCTTGCATTAAGCTTAGTTTGCTCGTCCAAGATTAATTATTGACTAGGTTTTCTTAGCCTTGTAACATTGACTATGATCATTTTCAGTGCATCGAAGTGAATACAGAGATCCTTTTGCTCATGTATGTATATCAGTATATGTGCTTGTATAGTTCATTCCCATCAATATTTCTGGGTAACAGGTTGCCATCATTTTCCAGTAGTAGGAAAAAACCATTTTATGCTCATCAAGCACAGGTTTATTCTTCAACATTGGTTTTTTTGTTTGGTTACGCAGATAAGATAAGATGAGATGAGATGTTTTGTTGAAAGTTGAATAAAATATTATTATAATATAATTTTTTAATATAATTTTATTTTAGAATTTGAAAATTTTAAATTATTTATTATATTTTGTATGAGAGTTTAAAAAAATTATAATAATTACGTGAGATAAAATAGTCTTATTTTGTTTAACCAAACCAGCCTTGATCACAAATTTGCATATCCTGAAGGATAAAAGAATGAACTGCTGTTAAGCTTGCACTTGGGAAGAATATTCTTCAATGATTTTTGAGTAGCCGTACCACTACCACTCACAAAAACCTGAATTACAAAATCAAGACAAAGTGGTTTTGACAATGATTTTTCACTCTAGAAGGATACGGAATTTTTTTGTTTAAATGAGCTGTAAAATAATTGTAAATAAATTCGAAATAGTTGTTGTTCCTATATATAAATAACTTTTCTAATACTTCATTTATAAATGGGTTGAAAATTTAAAATAAATAGATTTTTTAAAATTAAAAAAGAGATTTTTAGAGTTAACATAAATTATGAACTCATCTGGTTTAGAAACGTAAAACATCTCGTCTCATTTCATATAAAAAATTTTATAATTTTTTTTTCAAACACTGCTTAAATATAAATATTTTTCAATTTTAAATATTTAACTTTTTCGCTTAATCATTATCTAATTATTATAACTTTCTCAAACTTTTAAATATAACATAAAAAATAATATAATTTTTATAGATACTAAAATAAAATAATATTAAAAAATAATAATTTTATTTAACTTTTTTTTTTCTCTTCTCACAAAATTATATAAAATATTTTAACTCAAATATTTTAAAATTTTCGCACAAAATTTATAATTCGGCGGGATCATGTGTTCTAACGACGTGGCAACCTCTTACTGCCAGGTTTCCCACTCCTCGTAACAGTCCGACACGGTATCAGTCTTCACTGCTTTGAATTCGCCACCTCTCACCCCAACCACCCAGACGAGCAGCAACACTGAACACAGTCACCGACATAGCGCTCTCCGCCTGAGACAACAAATCGAAAAAAAAAAAAGAACAGGTTCGGTCCAGTATTTCTGTCGACTCCCGAAACACATCTGGGGTTCCTGAATCTGTTTTCCGAGAAGTGATTGCAAATTGTTCTTCTTTAGCTTTACAGTCAGTTAAAAAAAACAATTATCTTTTTGGTTTCACCCAGAACACATCCCAAAGGTACGGCCTCGCGCAATCCCTACCTCATCTTTGCTCTCTAAAGCACACTTTATCTTCTCTTGCATGCTTTCTTTCTCCATCATCAAGCCCTAAATTTAGATTTTTTTATTTTCCAATCAGGTTTTGGGTTATTGTTTCAGCACCCTAATTCTCTTGTTGGCTTTGATACCATGATTTTTTATACCATGAAATAAATTAGAGCAAAGAGTGAAGAAAGAAAACCATTTGCAGAGACAAAATCCAGCGAATTACTTTCATTCTTTCTCTTTTCTTTTATCCATTCGATTCATTTCCCTTTGAAAGAAGTAAAAGAAAAAAAGAGAAAAGAATCTAACGCTCCAGTCTATTTGAAGACTTTCAACGCTCAAGCTATATGAAAGAGCTTTCAACATGGAGTGGTTTTGGGTTTTTGCTTAGATAGTGTAGCTTGGCGTATTTTTTTGAGTGAGTTTTTTTTCTTAAGTCCTCATTTTTTTAAAAAAATAAAAATAAAAACGTTTCAGCGACCAAAAAGAGTATCAGGGTTTGTGAGAGTAATAATTAATATCACCCTTGTTTTTTGGAAGCATAGAATTAAAAAAAAAAAAAAAAAAAAACGTTTTTGCGACCAAAAAGAGTATCAGGGTTTGTGAGAGTAATATCACCCTTTTTTTGCATAGAAGTTTAAATATATTTTTATTAAATACTTTTTGTACCCATCTCAAGTCCTCAGTTATTGTGTGCATAATTGATACTCACTCGTAGATTTTTTGATTTTACACTGCAAGTACGTCTATTTACAGCTCTACTTGACAACTACTGGAAGATTGGGTTTGCAAGCAAATTGCTCTATGGTTTATAGTTTAGTTTAGCTCAGGTGGTATAATAGTTGTAGAGCTAATGCCTGGATGCTCAAATTGTTTTATATTGCGAAAAAGCTTGCCTTTATATGCCTACATGGTTGACAATAAATTTTGGATATATGTGCCCTTTTCCATGACATAGCCATACAATGGGATGAATTGATGTTTAATTTTTTTCATGATGCAAGTGTGTGCATCTCTTAGTTGTTCAAAACATTTTTTGGTAAAAGAGACGCAACTTCGAGAAGGCTTTATCTTTTTATTCTATTGAATGGATTGTTTTAAATGATTTATATGCACCAGAAAGGAATTCGTTGACCATTTAAGCAAATGAAATACCAATTGCCTTTTCTGCAGCTGGGAGTTATGGTTTGTTAGTCTACTTAATATGTGATTTTGATTCTCTTATATTTGTGCCGAATGACAAAAAATCTACTTTTTATTGATTTTGATAGTCTTTGCAACATTGAGTAAAATATCAGAAATCTACTTACTGGATGTCATTGGTATAGAGCTTGATGTTAACTGTTTAATAGAGGTGCACAAGTCTCAATTCTCGCATCCATGATTCCATAGTATACAATCCTTTTGAGGTTCCGGACATTTTGAAATGTAAAATCCTAGGGCCTGCTTCGTTTTCCAACTTCTACCAATGGTTCCAGAAAATGTGTAATTTTGGTTAGTTGGTTGTCTTCATTGCCATTCAATTCCCTCCTCGGGGGTCAAAGACAATAAAATACTTGAAGAACCTGTTGGTAATTGCTACTAAATGGCCATTCTTCTTTTATGGTCACATGTGTTGCTTGTACTAGCAACTTATCCAAGAAAAAAAGTGTGCTGCTTGTATATCTGATTTTCATTCTATCCCTGGTGAGGTAAACATTGGAACTAGTGGGATTTAGATCCCTAAGAGTTTTTGCCCGAATATAAGGATAAACTTAATTCTGTAACCTATATGTCACGGGAAAAGGTATCAAGGGCTTTCCTTATGAGCTTAATTCTTGCTTTATAAGATTTTCTATTGGTTTACTTATAAAAAAAAAAGAAGTTCTATTGATCCATCCACACCTGACTTTGAGTGAGCTAAAATGTCTAGTCATAAATGGACATCGTGTGGCTGGTTTTTTCAATAACCTTTTGAAGCTGGGTTTAAGTTTACAATAGCAAAGAAAACATCAATGGCTGTTTTTTGTTGTTTGGCAATATTTTTCTATATTAATATTCTGGTTACTTGGAACAAACATATAGTTATCTGTATGTTTAAAGTATATTTTAGTTTGGAGCTCATGGTAGTAACAAATTTTTAAGGCTGCTGAGATTGTTAGAGAAAAGAATGCATGGCATCAGATTATGACCATGTGGCCATTGGATGCAGGATAAACTACAGAAAGATTGCGCTGAAAGGAGATAAAATTTACTCATAAAAAAAAAAAGGAGATAAAATTTGCAAGTAATACTTAAGATGAGCCAAGCCTACCAAGGGAGCAACCCTGATGGCTCGGCAGATGTCCCCATGAAGCGCAAAAGGGGTCGTCCGCGGAAGTATCCGAGGCTTGATAATGGGGAGAAAGCTCATGTTGCGAAGGATCAGAGTTCAAACCGTGGGGTGAATGGTCGTGTCCCTCCTGTGTGTGAAGTTGTGAATGGAAATCAGCCCCGTCAGGTTGATTCAATTAGTGATGCAAATGATGACATGGTGGGCCAGGAAGTTTCTGGTGTCGTTGAGGCAGGATTTGACGCCGGATATTTACTGAGTGTTCGGGTTGGCAACTCCGACACCACTTTGAGGGGTGTTGTCTTTAAGCCTGGACATTTCATTCCTGTTTCAGCTGAGAATGATGTGGCCCCAGACATTCGAATGATCAGGCGCAATGAGATTCCCCTCCCGGCACAAACTTATACTCAGGTCCATGGCTACAACCCTCGATACAGAGAAAGGCAAAATTTCAAATCTCCAAGAAATGGAAATAATTCATTTCAGGTGCCTGGAGTAGCACCTGAGTCTGCTAGCCTTGTGGCCTTGAAAGGCAAACAGGCTTCGTCGGTAGTCCCAAGGGGCAATGTAGTGCCTCTAGTGCTCAAACCTGCTAATGGGGTAGCACTTGCAAACCAACCATCTCCAGTTGCTGTACAAGGTGCTCATTTGGTAGCCTCAAAGAGCAAACAGGTTGGAGGTGCTCAATCATCAGATGCTTCAACCCTCAACAACCAAGTGCCAACAATTGGAAACCAAGCACTTACTTCTGTACCTCAAGCCAGCAACCAGGTTACACCAAAAGATTTGCAAAGTGAAAATGTTTCGTATATTCAACCTCCACCAGAGGTGCTACCCACCGATTTAGAAGGCACATCAGCAAGATTGCCTGGCATGCCTTTCGAGAATCTATCGACCGAGGTCAGCAAGAGAACTCAAGCTCCATCAGAGTCAGCGAAGACTGAAATTGAAAGTAGTGGGTCTGCAGGTAAAATGTCAGTTAAAGTTTCTGGCCATAGTCAGAAAGATGAATTTAATGATATGGATCAGCCCCTCTTAATCGAGCCCCTGCAGGCGGTACAACCTAATCTTCAGAACCAGCCGGATCCCTCTTTAAAACCTATTGAGAATAATATAACTGGCAAAATGACTGAGCTATTGCAGGTAAAAATAATTCTTCAACTAAACGTATTCATTATTTTGTAGTGGACTATGTACTCGAATATTCAACGCATGCGCACTTTGGTACTGATGCACAGCACTTTAAAACTAGGTTTTGCAGGAAACCTCAATGGAGAACCAGCAGCCATTAAAAGCTTGTGGGCTGAAGTTAGAAGAACCAAGGAGTCCGGAAACTAATCATGGAGATAAAGATATTGATCATACGAAGAAATAGTCCGGAAAATCAAGTGCCTGATTGAACACAATCCACTTTGAACTGGTATCTTGAATAAGCAATTTTCGTAAGTAACTCACAAAAAGTTCCAGATTGACTGACTGGAATTAGTCAATTATGAAGAAGCATATAGGAAAATTAGACAACTATGTGGAAGGTTGGGATCTTAAAATAGGAAAGGGCTGGCAGAGGATCCATATTTGGTTACGCCTTCAGGATCTGACCTTGTTACCTTGTGCCTTTTCAGCTTGTAGTTCTTAAGTCTTCTTTGCTCATAGTGCTTGTAATTTAGTTACAATATTCTACTTTTTCAAAACGATTACGTGACGTTTATGCATTTTACGGTTATATGTAGAATTACTCAGAAGAGAAACTTGTAAGAAATCCGCATCGGATGCCATGATTCACAACAATTCAACTCTTGTTTAGCTGTGTTGTAGTTCAAATTCCACAGCTTAATTATGGGTTGTGGAGACCACCATTTGCAGGAAATGCGGCTAAGAAGATGTGTGCAAGTGCATGCATGCTCTTAAAAGAATCTGGAAAACATGAGGACTCATTTTTCATAAATTGTTTAATGGGGCAATAAACCTTCTTCATCCATAAAATGGGTTCTACTGAACAAACCCTTGTTTAAAAATTAAAGGGATATGATCCTTCACTTCAAAGCGATAACACTTACAACTCTGTGCTGTTAAACTGGAGGACTCATCTCGAATACAAAATTGTGGGCCAAAATTTTATGATTATAAAAATTCAAAAAAAAAAACCTGTTGAGGTGATTGAAATCGAAAACCTATTCATGAAAACTTGGTGCCGTTGAGGCCATTAGCTCCTGGGACTGAAATTGGGCGGTTTGCAGGGAAGGTAGACTGCACAAGTGGGATGTGGTTTGGCATTACGAAAGGTTGCTGTCCGGAGAGATGCAACGCTTGGCCTACTGCACTTCCTGCGCATTTCAAAAAACAGAAAGGACGATGCTTCAATGAAAACTGAACATTTCAGAAGGTTGGTGGACGGACCTGAATCAGTCCTACTCTAACCGATTCCTTGGTTTTCCAAAAATAATCTTTCCCAAGGAAATCTCACTTCCTTTCACAATCATTTTCTATGGATAAGAGGGCAAATAAATTGGACACGTTTGAATCATTTTCATTATTTCTTTCCCTTGTATATATAGGTTACTTAGTCCACCTCAATCAGTTGGCAAGAAGACCAACTTGAGTTAAATTTAAAGATTATGTTAGTTATCGGGATTGAGATATATCCAAAATCCAACTAATTTCATTACTTTGGACCGTTATCATGATCACTAGCTGAGCTGTCAGCTCTTCATATGCAATCGGTAACACTCCTTGGTACATAACATTTAATCTAGAAGGCTAGAAATGCAACCATATACAGGTTAAAAAATTGAATATTAGTAGTTAACTTCAACGATAATAATGATACCAACGGCAACAATATTCTGTAAAATAATAAATATTCAGCATGGACATAAAAGCCTTCCATTTACCTTGCTGCTTTTGAAATTGGACTTGATGTGGAGTCAAGACAGGATGCACATATGGTGGTGAGATAGCGGCTGCACCCTGAACCAAATCCTTCAATGTGAAATACTAGTGACTAAGCAATCAGTTGAAATCACGGTAATAGATTTAAATATAAAATCTAGGTACAATAGATAAGCATGACGTGGAAAGAGAAAAATAGTGACTAATCCACAAAATAGAGGAAAAGAGACTGAACTATAATCCACAAATGCAATCAAGTATCTCGCAGACATGAACTATGTTAATTTCTGATATTAGAACCAAGATGCAATTCTATGAAGAGAGTTCTATGAACCACATCAAAAGAGAAGGGAATTTAGTTGCACATGCACCAGGGAAGAATGCCTTAAATGTGGATGAATGTCTTAAATGTGGATGAATGTATTGTGAACATAGAGGAAATTCCTCAGTGTATAATGTCTCTGTTATAGAGAAGTTTATCAATGAAATGTCTATATGTTTATCAAAAAGAAGAAAGTATCTCGTAGAGACTGTAACTTACGTGAGAAACTGGATGGACATAGACAAGCTGACCCAATCGTCCAACCATAACCTGGGGAGAGAGAGAGATTATCAATTTATAAATAACCAGGTAACGAGCAAGAAACTCAAAATGTCTCTTAATCCAGTTACACCAGGCTACATACTATAGAATTACTACAAGTATGACCCACGAAATCATTCTACTACTTACAGCTTGAGCTGTTGGATGTGTATATGCAGGTCTAGCCTGAACAGGATCATACTGTCCAGTATATCGAAGTGGCTGAGTCCTGCTTCCCATAGGTCCAACAATCTATAGCCATAAGGGAAAAATTCAGTGAAACCCACACCTAAGAAATATAAATTATTTTTATTATTAAGTAAGATAAAATTTATTAATACTGTAAGAGGTGTTATCCTAGTACATACGAAGCATACATGAGGATACTAAACAAAATATAAAGGAAAAAGTGCTAGAAACTCCAGAAAATTAAAAACCTAAGAACTCTAAGTTCTAATGATAATCTAACAAGACATGATAATCAACAAGACGCATGTTTAGATAATGCTACAAACTAAACCCTGTAAAAAATTTTTGCCCATTGGGCAAAAGGTTGAAAGTCTCATAACTGACAGACTCTGGAGTTAACTGAAACTAACTCTAATTGTAATTTAATACTTCTTTTTTCTTTCCTTTTGCACAAGGAATTCTTAGATAGAAAAACTTCGCAACATTCTTCAATAACCAAAGAAGTTCCCAGATTTTAGGTACAACGATTTTCTAATCCTAAGCAGCAGTCATTCCAGTAGTTCTTATTTGATCTAGATTGGACTAATTCAACTACTACAAAGCATTCAAAGAAGATGTTTCCGGGGCTTATAAACTAGAAAATAGGAGAAAGATCTTCTGCTCATATAACATATCAGAAGTGGGTTATGTTAAAAACCAGAAAATGATCCCTTGGCTTATGAAACCAGAGAAAGAGAGAAAGATCTTCCACACATATTCAGAACAAGTACTTCATTTTCTGGTAGTCAGATCGAGAGAAAAAGGTGTCTTGAGGATGAGATCAAAGCTGTCCTATTCTTATTGAACGACAATAAAGCACCGCTGCACCAGGCCCAAATGGGAACAACACCCTTTCTCAAGGCCTGGGATAATGTTGGAAATGAGGTGGTAAAGGCTGTGAAGTCTTTCTTTGACCCAGGCAACCTATTGAAGGAGGTAAATGCCACCGCATTTGTGGTGATTCCTCAAGCACATAAAACCAATTAAGCCGAACGACTTTAGGCCTATTTCTTGCCACAATACCATCTATAAGTGCATTGCTAAAATTATTGCCAAGAGGATTGATGACATGTAAGAGTAAGAACTCAGAAACACCTAATAATACATACAGGTTGGGAAAATCGAGAACCACTGACACCATTTCCAGCTGTCAAATTACCATACGGGAAAACCTTGACATTCATGGATGAACGAGATGCAAATGTGCTGAATTCAGTTTCTGGTTGAGCAGAAGCAAAAGGCCCCAAAGGAGAGTTGTTTGGTATGTAAGTCATGCTTGCAACAGTTGGCACTGCTGGAGCCATTGATATGGGATTTGCAAGGGACGGAGAGAAAATTTTTGCTCCTGGATTGAGCTTAAATTCCTAGAAGAAAAAAAATGTCAAAAGAAATCAGCTTCATTACAATTAATTATGCTACACTATTTCTTACTTTCTCTAAATTTGTTCTGCCACCCAGTTATTTGTATTAACACCAGTGATTGAGAGTTAAATGAAGACCTACAAATTGAAAATATTAATGGCAATCATACTTGGATATACCAATGTATACCCTGTACTTATTTGGCTGTCAATAACAGTTATCTTACTTATAAAAAATAATACTTGTTAGTCAATGGTTCTCAAATACAGTTGTTAATTCCAAGATGCTTCAATCAACACTTAAAACAGCATTTTTATAATGAACAAATAGGTTATTGGTGACCCAATTGATGATTAAAAATTAGATGGTCAAGACAGGCATCCAATAACTCACAAGACAAGATAAATCGAACTAAACATAACAATTCAAGGGAATTGAACATGGTTTTTCCAGATAAATAAATTACCTTAGAACTTCTATTAGATTCTGGATTTTGTTGAGGGACCATTTCAGTTGATGTTGTGAATGAACTAAGATTTGACTTTGAGGTGACACCCACATTTGGTTTGGAAGAAGTCGAAAGACCTGAAGAAATCGCATCAGATGAAGAAGTTTCTGCTGAAGAGGGCCTTTTACAGCATTGGTTGTCTGGTTTAACCGGTAGAGTAGCAGGATCACAACTTGAAGTAGATCCTTGAACTTCATCAGCCTGCACAAAGCAATCGAACCGGTGAGTATATTGAAAACTATAATAGGCAAATATTTCTACTTTCCAAAAATCCATAATCTATGTAAAAGGGAATGACTATGTTCGTCTAAACATACACTTGCTTCCCTATGACACTCCATCTTCTCTCTGAAAATATCTTGTTCACTGTTTGACCTGTCATATTCAGCCTGTCAGTCAGAAAGACAATATACAGGAACTGAGAATGACAAACAAATATAAAGATGAAAATATAAAAGGAGGAAATATTTTGAAGCCCCACAAGAGTGCGTCCACGTCACTATATGTATGAAAAAAGGCAATTGCCCCAAAGGGGATCTCTGGTTCTATTTGCCAGAATAGACAGATGGTAGAAAATTATCCAACTGATGTGCACTCCTGATGCTAGGGCCAAGGACAGCAACTAGGGCCCAACTTTTAGGGGGATCATCAAGATATCACTCCCAACAATTAAATAAACTCAATGGTTAGGCATACCTCCCATCAGATTCTCCAGAAGCTTCTTCAACCTGCATATGAAGAGATCAAGTGAGAAAAGAAAACAAATATATAACTGACAGATGCACACCGACCTCTAAAAACTAAGATTATCTTACAAAGTTTCACATGCAACACATGAACCCACATATTATGGGCTGTGTACCCTACCCTATAAAAAAAAAAAAAAATGCATTCCATCATCTACTATCTTTGAACAAGCAATTTGGCTGGATCTTTTCTTAAAACAAAAAAAGAAGCATGACAGCTTTACAGCAAACATAGCTCCTAAGCTCCACACTGGGAAAAATAATAATTCACATAGAGTACCTAAATTATAAAGGTAATCCTGAGTTCTAATTCCCATATTAGCTACTTACTAGGTGAAACTGGGCTTTACAATTGAATTTAGGGAAGCTTCAATGCTTCAAGATCAACTTTTTTGGGTTATAGTGCAGATGTAGCTAGCATTTTTCTCGCGTTGTTACCACAAAACTAAACCTCTCAAGATTAGAATATCCATCCATGAAGATATTGTTCAGGAACATGAAAAGAAGAGGCAAATCTTAATTGATATTAGCTGAGTTTTTACACACGAACGCACATATAAAGAGAATAGACATACATGCATATGTATGTGTGTGTGTGTATAGAGAGAGAGAGAGAGAGAGTACCTTTGCTGAACTTATCCTGTCACTTTTACCATCTTCAATTTCCAAAGCATCCCCTATCTGATTTGTTGGTGATTTTCTCCGCTCATGCTTCCCTCCAGATATTTTGGGCATCAAACCATGACCAAAGCCATTCTCTGCTCGAACCGAACTCCTGCTTTTGCATGTGATAACATGTACATAAGTTTATACCAAAATTGAAGAGATATTGTCTCAAAATAGAGTAATTAGTAACCAGTCGTCTTTATTAAAACTCACGATAAAGAATAATCATGCAACTTTTCTCCAATAACTCGAAAATTCAAGCTTGGAGCCTCAGGAAAACAAATTAAATCATTAAAACATGAGCCTAGTCAAAACTTTTGAGTGAGCATAAAACTTTTTTTTATGATAAATACAACTTGTTATTAATTCTTCACATATTTAAGCACTCAGGTATAAGCCCCAGATTAAATCACCATTGCACCACTAATATATAATTAAAGATTATATAATTTTTTAATAAGATTATATATAATAACCCCGTTTAACCTTTTTACCTTTGCCCAATTTTTTTTTTTTAAAGATTTACAACACCTCCATATACCAGACATGTTAAAGCATAGACCCTGCTTATTTTGAGATTTGAACCTATGGTCCCAATAGAAAGAGTGTTGAGTTTAACTTATCCAAAAAATAAAAGTGAATAAATGCCAAGGATATACGTACTCGGCCATCAGGCTAATGGGCTCATGGAGAGCATTGAATGAATAATAGCTTTTGCAAAGAATAATGAAATATCGATATTGATAAAGTCAAGAAGAAGACTTTCAAACATAGTCTACAGTCAACCTCGACATATGATGTGATGATGAATAACATTTTGCGCATATTTTCCCTGGAAACATGGAGGAGGAAATGCTCAAACAAATCCCTTAGGTTGGGCTATTGGTTCTAAGAGAACTATCAACCAAAGAGGACAGTACAAATCCATGCAGTCCTCAGATTGGATATTAAGAAAATGCCTACATAAAAGCCGTAGAAATACCGACTACAAAATGTCAATTGCTAGTTTCTTAATTGAGTGCTGTTAGATTATTAATTTATCAAGCGAGCAAGCAAAAAGAAAAGATATCTGCTCATAATTAATTGCATTCTGATAAAAAAGTAAGTTTTAATAACCTAGCCTCAAACCATTCGTAACACTTACTGGTATTCTCCTTTTGTTATACATCATAAGTAAATGTCAAAAGGAATACTCCTTAACCATGATTTCGGTCAATATGAATCTAACAATGACTCCCATTTCGGTCAATATGGGAGTCGCATGGGTAATGCCAGACAGGGTGGTTGATCTTCTAGCATGTTGGAGAGGGATCACTGGGACATCACAGATTGCAGCCGTATGGAAGATGGTCCCTGTTTTTATTTTTTGGTATATTTGGAGTGAACGAAATGAGCGACTTTTTGAGGATCATGAACGTTCCTTGGAAGAGTTTCGTAGTTTTTTTTGGAAGACTTTGTTTCTGTGGACCATTGCTATAGATTTCAATGGTTCCAGCTTCCATGATTTCCTTTTAACTGTTTCTAGTTCCTAAATAGGTGTATGTCTTTGTATACCCCTAGTGTACTTGGGCTATGCCTTTCTTTCTATCAATGAATTACTTATTACCTATAAAAAAAAAAAAACAATGACTACCTTGTCTGATTGATTTTATTCTTATGTATGGCAGACTTCGTAGTTTTGTTTGCCTCCATCACTGGATGCTCAGAAGGTACAATCCCTACAACAGCTTCTGTATGATCACCAGCCATATTTCTCGCAACAACATCAGCTGAAAGCTGAACCCCCTACACAAAATGTAACATTTTTATCGCACAATTTGCTCTACGTGATATCAAATAAATTAGGAGTGAAACAAAATAAAAGAATCAGAATAGTGACATACCTTTGCAACAACTTGAACTAGATCACTTGAGTGGATTACCAGTGTGTCTATGAGCACACCATTTGCTACATTCGAATAACTTTTTCCCTTTTTAGTCAAACTTGCATTCTTAAGAACGATACCTAAGCAAAGCAACAATCAATTTGGTAAATATGGTAATATACTACATAAGCGTAAAAAATATTATTCTGAAAGACACTTGAAGCCCTCTTGATTCTAAAATACAATGACCAAATATGGCTCATATCCAATCATATCCTTATAGTGATTAACACTTCAAATCTGAAAAGTAAAAGCCCCTTCTATAAACTAAGCCATACGGTTCTTACTTGTACCAGTTCGGTTGAGCAAAATATAACATCATTCTCAAATCTGATAAATAAATCATCTCACAGTCAGATTGCTCACTTCTGGTCCTTTTCTAAATATTCTAAAGGAGGAACAAATCAAACTTACTTTGTCATTGTCTTGCCTTTGGGAAAAGAAAAATGGAAATATAAACAATCGATTCCTCATTCTCATTTCCACTCCAAGGAAGAAATGAAGCAATATACTCGGCGAACCTAGATCAAATTCCAGACAAACCAAACCCAGCCCAATCATGCCCACCATAACTCCTCAAGAAAATCAAAACCCAGATGCAATTTGTTCCATACAACAAAATCCCGATACACTTTCGCACAACAATAAAAACCCAGAAATGATTGATATATGAATTCAATAAAAATTCCAAAACCCAAAGCAAAATAATAGGAAAGATTAAACGACATACCGTAGTCGTCTTCGACAGAGGAAGTGTGGAAGAGTCCAGAATAGACAGAACCGTCCTTGACGTGCACGTCAACTGGGAGGCCAATGATGCATATAGTGGCCAAGATCAAAGCCTCACTCAATGAAGGAGAAGAAGAATAAGAGGTCTCATCGTTCAGGAACTCTCTGTCTCTGCAGCCCATAATGATCACTGTTTTCAGCTGATTCAATTTGCACTGTTCCTTTCTGTACTCTCTCTCTCTGTTCTGGAATTTTCTTTCACAGCATGATTTGGAGGTTAATGCAGGGAGGGATCTGAAGCAGCGATGGGCTCCTTTGTGGGCTTTTAACGAGGATGTGAGGGAATTGGAAAAAACTTGATACAAAGGGAAAATAAATGAATGCAAAAGAGGAGCTTTTGCGCACGTAACGCGTCTCTCTGCGGATCCTCCCTCCCCACGCCAGGGACATCACCGTCTAAAAGTAAATAACATAGGGGCATATACGTAATCTCACTTTCCTTTTTCTGAATGTATTGCTCCACTAATTAAAAAATAAATAAAAGAAAAAGGTAATTTTATTTTTGGTGCACGAAGCATGAAATTCAAACAGAGTGGCATGGCATGCGATTCTTGAATCCACTCTAATTTTGGTTGTATCTGAAAAAGAGAAAACCTGTGGAGCAGTCGGACTAATAAATATAGAAGAATAGTTTACTACTAATTAGCTTACACTAAGGCTTTTTATCTAAGCTATCATGTATTGCACTATATCTGATTATTGTAGATTAGCAGAAACCCTTCTCACCCGTTATCTGCCTCGTTGCACAGCAACTCGCACCCCCCTCTTGCACGGCTGGAATTTGCACAGTTGAAACCCACACGCCTTCGTCTCCTCTAGGGACACATAGGCTAATTGTGTTATGTTTCTGCTTCATTTTTTTCTTTGTGAACTTGCATTTACATCATCTGCAAAAGGAAAAGATAATCGATGAGATTGATATTGGGAAGGGAAGAGAATGACCAAGTCTTGCTTCTACACTTGTGATATTGGAAGGGAAAGATAATCGATGGCATTTTCAGATCCCGTAACAATACAATACACTTGTGATTTTCTCTTCTACATTTTAGCATACACCTTGTATGCACATTGTGTTATCCATCACAGCAGGTCTTCTATGTTTCCATCATCATTTTCCTTGATACAAACAACCAACATTCATACCTCTAACATAAATCCTAATACTTCAATCCATCAAAATAGAAATTGAGAAATTGAGAAATTTTTTGGGAGACCTCAGACCATCATCATCTTCTTATGTTTTCTTTTGTTAATCTAATCCAATTATATTGTTTTGTTTACTTTACTCATGTTTTTAGAAATTGGGTATGAAATTTATTTACTTGCTTTTTGCTGGAGTTTGAACACCATATGATGCTTCTCTTCAGTCACCGTCGAAGATTTATACAAATTGAATTTTGTAAACCCAATTGATTTACAGTCAAACCCAAGAAAATATGATCGAATTTTCTCCACTAGAAAACTAGTATTTTTTTCGCCAAAAAAACAAAATGTCGAGAAATCGGGAAACTCCTTTGAATACCGTTAAAAAGGGAAAGAAATAGAGTTTTATGTACAGATTTACAGAAATCGCATCTCTTCGCCGAAAGCAATATTATGAGATTTTTATTATCTGTTGAATTTTATCATAGTTCGTGTTGGCCGTTCAAGTTGCCATTAGGGATTATTTTTTCAGTCGAGATCTTCATTTGGGTTGGGAGGGAGTGGAAGACGGGCGGCGAGGAAGATGAGTAGAGAAAAACATGAAGTGCTCTTAGGCAAAATCAATAGTGCTGCTTTTGATTAGAAGTGTTTCTGTGTAGTGGAACCTATTTCTTTTATTGCGCATTTTCTTACGTGACAAGCAATGATTTGAGGGCTCTTCTATGTTTATTAGCCTGACTGACCCGACTTTGATCTAAAAACTTGATCATACACCTGACACCATTCTCCTATTTTATTTTGATCATACTAAATAATATTTGACACATTCATCATCATTAAATGATAAAAAAAAATATAATAAATAATCTTTTAATAGTGATAAATATATCACATCTTATTTAAAGAGATGAAAGTACAATAATAATATAGTGTATAAAATTTATCTTTTATTAATAACGAATCTCATTAGAGGTTCTGAGAAGCATATCATGAACCTTAAGAGGAATTTGAAACCAGTTCAAATTGGAAAAAAATTTCTTTATTTTTTTCTTTTAGGAAAAATAAAGCCGTACATACAATCAATCAATCATAAAGCACCATCAGTACTTGGGGTATTAAAAAGCATCACGCAACATCAATATGTAGACATATAGTATCTTCCATACAACAACACCATTACCAAATATTGGCAAATCCATATTGTCCAACACTATCACAAAATCAATGTGGCACACCAGCAATCACCATACTAGTGCCTTCATAATACTCTTCGTCACAAGGGGAAAAATATATAATAATAAAAAGAAAAAAGAAAAGTCAAAACTAAAACAAATTGATATGGAACCAACCCCCCACACCATCCTTCTTACAGCCAATGACCAAAAATCCAACCTAAATTTGCACCTGGGAACACAGTGAGACCGGCCTTCAGACTTGAAGTGGGTAAAAGATCACTGCACATAGCAAAAATATAAACAAATTATGAACACCATGATCCAAATATAACATGTGAATTGTGAATAGAGGACAAAAGCATGATAACAGAGAATATTCTAGTTTCATAACACGCCACTGGCCACCCACGCCTGCTTAACAATAAATTATATAAAAAGGTATGTCAAAAGGCCATTGGAAACCTAATATATTCAATTATGTCCAGTCACAGAACATCAGCCCCGGGTAGCCAATCAGCAAAATAATATTACAAAAAGATTTCCAATCCACTCAGTGGAACCCACTCCCAACAAAGCTGCAGTTTTTCACAATCAACAGCACAGGTAATGACCGCCTCCTTTTCATTTAGAAGCATTTCCATCAGAGAGGAACTAGAAGTTAGCTGATGGGACACCTTGTGAGCAAACTGATTTCAATTTTTTTTTTTTAATGTCAGGGAACCTCTCCAAGGCAGGACCCTTTGGACCCACCCTGCAGGGTAAACCCCGGTCCCGTACACTGCACCCTCGAAAGTTTTCCTACATGAAACTGTTTAAATCACTGATTTTTCACCAGGAGGTGTGACGCCAAATGATTGTTTGCACTCATGAGGTGTTGAACCTTGGACTTTGAAGGGAGTGATACCCCAAGACCTTCACCACTAGGGCCAATCCCTTGGGGTTAACCTGATTTCAAATATGACTACATACAACTTGATATCAGACTGTCCCATGGCCATTAGAAGAAATTAGCCACAGGTTATGTATCTTTAATTTCAATATGCAGAAAAAGGTCTATATATACAGAGAGGAAAAGAGACTGAAACTTGCAACATTAGTTACCTGCTGTGGCTGTTGGTAAGCACCAGGCTGCTGGTAATTTCCATATCCAGGATAGCCTCCATAATACAAGTTAGGGTCCTGGGCAGGGGGTGCGTATGTATATGCATCGTATCCTTGTGGGTACCCATAATATGCACCATTCCACTGTGTCTGATCTGGCTGCGTCTGAGCCAGCACAATAGATAGATTCTATAAATAATCTAGATAATGGGAAACATAAACAGTAAAAAGGTCGTTAAAAAAAATGGTCACAACTCAAAACCTGCTTGTTTGACGGACTACGCCCCCATGACAGTCTAATACTTTGTCCTCCTAACTGAGTCCCATTCATTAGTGATAGTGCCTGCTCTGCACTAGCTCTGAAGTACATAAAAAACTGATGATGTTACAAAGAAGAGAGAAAGAGAGAGACAAACTTGCATGGTACTTTATGTAGAGAATGTTACCTGCTCGCAAATTGAACAAATCCACAACGCTTGCCCATTGGTATCTTGACATGAACCAACTCCCCAAACTGGCCAAACACTTGCCTCAACAAGTCATCTGTGACACTTGAATCCAAACCCCCCACAAAGATCTGTCACCAGAAGTATCAAGTGTCACTAGCATATCACAGGAAGTAAATCATATCAACATTATAGCAAACTACCCACAGTTGTATTATTTCGATCATTCTCCCCCTGGTTTCCTTGAGTATTCTGGTAAGTAGCTGCAAATAACAAATACATGTAAACTAACAACATTAATATCAAAGTTTTCAGGGCGTATATATAGCATCTAAACTTCTACATTTTCCTGCAAAATGGGTGCACCATGCACTCAGACAGATGATTTGATGTGGTGCCAAAAACATTCATTCTGAACCGAGCCATTTTGAATCAGATCACATTGACAAAAACATCCTAAACAAGTTCCTGGAACCAAATGTGGGTTCCCTAAAATCAATCATATGGACATAAGTAATCTTATTTATTTATTTTTCCATATGATAAAATAATAATATCATAGATTTGATAGATTGGAAGACAATCAAGAGAATGAATATGCCAGTTGTAAACAGAACAGAATATAAATATCTCAACAGATTGAAAAACCCTCTAATAGTATCCCCTTAGAACATGCAGTAACTTTTAAACAATTAAGACAAACCTCTACAGGTGAATTGTTGAATCTAGTGATATATTTAAGATTCCAAGACCCCATCACAAACCATGGAAGTGGAAGTATCTGACACCCGGAATCAAGTTTCCCTCCAAAATTGAGATGCCACACAAGCAATACAAAAAATAACAGGAGGAAATGATATAACTGCAGTAATAAGAACACAAGAACAGAGAATGTACTATATCATTTTTGAAGAATAAAACTTCAAATTACAAATCCATCATGACAGGGTTAGTATATCGTATGTTAAAGCTAACAAAGTATTTAGTTCTTGGCTGCTACGGGTATTTTAAGCCCTCAATTGAAAACCAAAAACGAAAAAAAGAGCAAGCACCGTTACTTGTACTATAAAATTTTTAAAGTGTAACAGCACTATCAGGCATGGGCCAAAAAATTACAAAACAAAAAACTGGTATCCAACCTTATGTGAAGGGCTCAGGGTAACTAAATCACATGTCAGAAAAGAACATAGGTTTCTACGATTCATGTAGGTAAAAAATAATGGAAATGGAAATATACAAAATTTGGAAAAGGGAATGAATTTAAACTTGACTGGTAACTCTTAAAATGTATGGAATTGGAAATTCTTAATGAATAAGGAACTGGAAAAGTAATTCTGAATGTAGCATAAAAAATGCCACAAAAAGTACGAACTTTACGACATAAACAAGATAACTGACCTAAAATGAGCCACGGATTAAAGTGGAATCATTTCAGCTGAAATCAGTTCCAGGCCCCCCAAAAATGAGAGCCTCTCGGCGTCCTGCTTTAAAACAACATGAGTTTTATATAAGTTTTTGCATGTTTTAAGAGAATTGAAATGTGCCCAATTTTACAAAGGTAAGTACTGGAATGAAATGATTGTGTAAGTCCCGCCTGTCTTCAAATGAATAACTGGCATAGAAGGCAAGAGAGATCCCTTTCCCCCAGCAAAAGAAAGGAACACAACAAAGCAAACAAGTAGACCAAGCAAAAACATAAATCAAGCAGCAACATTTAAGTTCCAAAATCTTGTGAAGCAATCGCACCAAAGCATTAATAGGGATACCAACACATACGTTTCTGATATTGCTGTCCACCAACAGGTTTTTTTGTAGCAGCTGGACCAATGCGCATGGGCCTTGTAGAACAATACTGGCCATTCATTTCAGTCATCGATCGCAACTGCTCACTCTCATCACCAAACCTGACAAACCCATAACCCTTTGAACGTCCAGTGGTCCTATCAGTGACAACTTTTGCACCTTTCACTGATTTGTATACAGCTTTGAAGGTCTCTTGAAGTAAGTAATCAGTAACATCAGCCGCCAAATCACCCACAAAAACTGTATGGTCAGGACCATCTTCTTGTCGCCTCTCACCAGCACCAAGAGTGGCCCAGTTCAGCCGGAAATTCTGCTCGGTACTCGGCATTAATGTGCCATTGTATGTTTGCAAAACCCTGTCTGCCGCAGCATGGCTAACAAATTCAATGAAACCGTAACCGTCAGATACTCCCGTTTGCTTATTGCGAATAACCTTGGCTGATACAACCTAAAATAACACAATAAAAACAATGAGATCAGAAATAAGAGATGGTAAGAGAGCAGTGATAAAGGGTGAATATGCAATAACTTATAGAACAATTAAATTAGATTATAGGATGTGCAAACTTCTGATGGCCAAGTTTGTTACAAATTTTTACTTTGCTTCAATAGATAAAACTACTCGCATAATATAAAGAACTGACAATTTTTTTTTTTTTTATAAGTTAAAGAACTGACAAAAAATGAAAGATTATAAAACCAGTAAGTAATTTCAAACTTGTTTTATTTCCCTTTAAGCTTCACTTCTGGTACGATTTTCATCAGGACCATCGAAACAGAAAGAAAGCTTTAATAAAAGAACAAACAGAAAGAAAAGACTCAACAAAAATGAAATAGAAAGAAAATAATTTATTTTTATAAAAGTAAGAAAATAAGTTTTTTACAAGCAGAAAGAAAAGAAATAATAAAAGAACAAACAGAAAGATAAGACTCAATGAAATTGAAATTGAAAGAAAATAAATTTTTTACACATAGAAAGAGAAGAAAATTAAAATTCACAAATTCAATATTTTCTTCCCATATAATATATATATATGTATATTTATATTGGGAACCTCTCCAAGGCAGGGCCATTCGGACCCACCCCTGTAGAGTAAATCTTAGTCCCATGCACTGCACCCTCGAAAGTTAGCCTACACAGAACTAGCTAAGTCGCTAGCTTTTCACATGGGGGGGGTTGGTTGTGGCCCCAAAGAATTGTTTGCACTCATGAAGTGTTAAACCTTGGACCTTGAAGGGAGTGATACCCAAGACCAAGGCCATCACCACTTGGGCCAACCCCTTGGAATTATTTTCTTCCCATATATCATTCCCCCGACCGAAAAGCTAGCAAAAAACAGAGCTAATTTGCCTTTGGATTTGTAAAATCAAATTGAAAAAACCACAACGACAAAGAGAATTACCATAAATGACAGCTGGTCTGTGAGTAGTTTAGCCGAACAAAACTTATATCATAACTAAGGTTCTAAGAAATCAAGTACTGACGATATAATACAATTCCGC
The DNA here is from genome assembly GCF_001411555.2 of Juglans regia. Classification (NCBI taxonomy): domain Eukaryota; kingdom Viridiplantae; phylum Streptophyta; class Magnoliopsida; order Fagales; family Juglandaceae; genus Juglans; species Juglans regia. Next base: position 36,008,628 of record NC_049902.1, on the reverse strand, counting down.
AACAAATGAGCAAGTTATATTCGAAACCCTAACTTACAGTAGACAATGCCAAATCTACTATATAACCCAAACAAAACAGAGCCCCACGCCCAAAAAAAGTGAAAAAAAAGGAGAAACTCTTTTCCCAAACAAAAACCGCGCAAATTTTCCACCCACACAAACAAAGCTCTAGATCGGAAGAAAATAGACGTATACGCACACGGATTTGTCCACACACAGAGGCATACATATATATATATATATATATATATATATATATATATATAAACACATATTTTTTACCTCTCCAGTGTGAGTAAAGCACGTGAGGAGATAATTTTCCTCCATCCAGGGCAGCAAGTCCCCGATCCATAGAGACCGGACCTCTTCGGAACCGGAGTTCTGCGGGGCCGGATACTGCTGGGCCTGAGCCTGCGCCTGCGCCAGCTGAGGCGGCACGGCCTGGGGGGCCCAACCTGCCGGAGGGACCGGCTGCTGCTGAGACTGCTGCATCATCATCCACTGTTGCTGCTGCTGGTACTGCTGGCTCTGCTGATCCGATGACATCGGTGGTGGCTGTTGCATCATGGCTAAGATCCACACGCAAAACAAACAGAGAAAACAAAAATACAAACGAACCAAAATAAGGAAACCGGACCAAGGGAGAGATCAATCAGAATAAGGAAGAAGGGGTGGAGGAGGGGGAAAGATCGATTCAAAACCCTAGTCAGGACACCAGCGACGGGAAGAAAGAAGGTCGAGGGCCCGAGGGGGAATTATATAGGGGCGCGTGGGGTTGGGAGGGTGGAAGAGAGGTAGGGATGACACGTGGATTGGATCTATTGGACGTATTGTGATAGGGCACGTCGGGTTTATTGCCTCGTGTAATAAAATATGAAAAAAAATATAGGATTATTATTATCTCTTATTACTCATTTAATATATTTTTTTATATTTTTTTTAATTTTTAATTTTAGTTAGTAGTTAATTAAGTAATTATTAATAAATTTATATATTTTTTTAGTTATTAAAGATGTTAAAAAAATATTTAAAAACTAAAATTTTTTTGAATAAAGTATAAATAATAAATTAATAATAATAGAATAGTACTACCACTTCCCATAAAACATGTGTATCGCTAAGCTTTGTTTTGGGCTGTCATTTATGAGTCTATTGGTCTGTTTATAAAAGTAGAATTGGGCTTTGGGTAATTAACAGACCTAAAACTCGTCCCTTTCGTTTGCGCTCTTGCACCCTATTTTCCTGAATCCCCAGTACAAACGTTCATTAAAGGAAAGCTTTGTCTGAACTCTTCAATGGAGTAATTGAGTTCAGTTTCGGAAGATCAAGGTACACATCTACATATATCACTCGTCAAGTTTTTTTTCGCTCCAATTTCGAATTTCCAAAAGAACTTTTGTAATATATTAAGAAATCTCTTCAAAAACTGCCCAATTCAAACATAAAATGCTCTGAACTTAGCCGTTTGGAGGATTTTTTTGGGAGATGAGATATCTAGAAATTCTCATATCGGAACTTATACTGGACAGTGATTGGGTTAAGGGGTTATGAAATTTCTTGGATATTAGTGAATGTTAATGTGCTACGTGTCAATTATCATCGTATTTATGCTTGTTTGTTTTTTTTTTTTTTTCTCGTTCATTCATATATTTAGTTTTAATCTTTTATCATTTTAAAATTGAGGATATGTCTCCCTTTGAGGCTCCGTTTGGATAGATAAATCTCATTATCTTATCTATCTCATTTCATAATTATAACTTTCTCAAATTTTCATATAAAAATATAATAAATAATTCAATATTTTTAAATCTCAAAATAAAAATAATACTAAAAAAATTAAATATAATAATATTTTATTCAATTACTATTTAAAACATATCATCTCATCTCATCTGAACTGTCTATCCAAACCGAACCTGAGGCTCATCTGAATGGGAGGTTAAGTACACCAATGTTTGTTATTCTTAATTTTCGCAACCAAACATAACATATAATTTAAATCAAGACAGGTTAAGTACACCAATGTTTGTTATTCTTAATTTTCGCAACCAAACATAACATATAATTTAAATCAAGACACGTAAGAAAAAATAATGAAAGATAAATACACTAGACCACAAAGAATCAAGTTAGCCCTTTTCTCATTTGCATAACCCAAAACCATTCGTTGCTTCACTAGTCTATGTGCACTGTCCTCAATCCGACGTCGACGCGTAACGTGACAACTCGTTTGCACCACCCCTCTCTTGCACTAGCATAACTGAACGCGTAACGACCACTCGTTTGCACCGCCCTTCTCTTGTACTTGTGAAACATCTTTGTTCTCATTTGCACCACCCCAATCTCAATCCGATGCCGACGGCGCTTAGAAAGTCTGACGCCAACGTAACTAGTTGCCCACAAGGATTTCATGGCTGACACTCAGGTATGTGTTTGATTAAATGCTACAAAGGGCTGACACTTAGTTTCTACAATTTCAGAATTCATGGGGGTCGTCTGTATCATTTATACCATCCTTTAATTTAGTTATTTTTCTTAAAAGAAGAAGAAGAAGAATTTCTTAATTGAAAACACATCAATAAATCATAATGCTTATATACCAGATGGGACAAGGTGGAATATGTGAAAAACTCTCCAATTATGCAGTACTGCATATATCTTTAACTTGGCCACAAGTAAGCCAAAACGGTGAGGATGTATGTTGGAATCGACAACAGGCTCAGTAGCTAGTATCAGTGGCTCTACTGAGCCTTTCATCAAACATCTTATGTGCCTTCTTATTCTTCCATCGTTCCAGTAGCCATTACACTCACTATATTCCTCTTTACAAGCAATTCACACAGCAAAATCATTACATTTTATGGTAAATGTTTGTAAAAACTTACTACTGTTATTGACCCTCATGCAACTAGTTTTTGTTTGCATATCTATAAAGTTTATTTCGGACATTTATCGGAGAGGAAGAGGCATCAATGAGTGTAGGAAGAGGGAGAGGATGAGACTTCCGCGCCGGAGAAGGTGATCGATGTGTGCCTAGGTGGAAGAGGGAGGAGGAGGGCTTCGATGAGGCTTCGAGGGAGATGAAAGGTTAGACACAAATTGAGAAATGAAATGAAGGCTTCAGTGTAGACAGGTACACAGCATGTAAAATGGAAGAGCTACATGGCGGGTTGTAATTGGAGGGCTGTTATTAGTTATTCAACAACCCAACCATTTATAAGGTTTTCTCTATTCTTTATTTTATGTTCATATTTCAATTACAGTAATTGTAGATGATGATGATGATGACGAACAAGCAGATCCCAAGTTTGAAGGCAAAGTGACCCATGAAGCTAAACTTAAAAGAAATATTGCATATCATTAAGGAAAAATTTGAATGCAAGCATATTTGCGCACCAATGTTGAGGTGGAAATGTTGACTTTTCCTTCCTTTAATGAAATGGTGCAGATTTGAAATAAATTGTATGAAGGCAACGGATTCATGATGATCTTCAATACATGAAAAAATCAGAGTTAAAATGTAGGGACGTAAGCTGTAAAGCCATGTATGATTTGGTAAATTAAGCGAGGAATCAGATTTCTATAAGGATCATTTTCTCTTCTTTCCTTCAAATTGGCAATGCATTTGTGGAGATTTGTCCCTGTCTTTTAGTTCCAGCCTTTCAAAACTTTCAAGTAGGACAATACAATGAACACATACTATATCCAACCTTGAATAGGTACATTCAAAACATTGTAATTAAAAGATTTCAAATTTGGATCGCGCGGAGAGGAAATCCCTTGAGTGACGGAGGTGGGGTCATTGGTTTTTTTTTAGTGGGTCACACAAAGGAGAAAATACATACTACAATGGTGGTCAGTGCTCCATTACATTTTTTTGTGAACTCTTGCACAAGTGGAAAGAAGGCCCAGACGAGAAGATGAAGGTTGAAGCTTAATCGTTCCAACGGAGTTTTGAGTTTGTTTTCTACGGAATCAAATATGGAAACTTAATAACAATTGCAAAAGAAGCTGATAAGGCAAAAAAGTGTACGTCTGAGAATGCAAAAAACTGTGTGGACTTAATGCACTGGAGTGAAGAAGGAAATGGGCTCCATGAGACCCGCAAAGAAAATGTTTCAAGTATGTGGTCGAGAAGGAAGCAGCCTTTCAGAGTTTTCCATTATTTTTTGGTCTTACTGATTGACCCAAAACAAGACAGAAATTTAAGTTACGATTATTTTGTAAGGAGATTATTGATCTTGAATGAGATTTAGGGATTTCTGGACAATCACTAATCCAAGCAATCCCACCAACAATTTGTAGCAGATGGAGAATATGGAGATGAAAATTTGCAGCAAATGGAGAAGATGAAGATGAGGATTTTGTGAACTCGCGTGCAAATAGAGTTCATTAAATTACTAAGACTTCGTTTGGATACATAAACGATTTTATCTCATCGCATCTCATCATTACAATTTTTTTTTTAATTTTCACACAAAATATAATAAACAATTCAACTTTTTTAAATTTCAAAACAATAATAATATTAAAAGATAATATTCTAGCAATATTTTATTTAACTTTTAATTTTCATCTAAAATCATATTATCTCATCTCACTATCCAAACGAGACCTAAAAGGTAACACTAGAGGTGAATTGCTGTGTCTATATATAAGGGCTTCTTCTAACTGCTTGGAGCTTCTTGATGCTTGGAAACTTCAACGTGGAAAGCCTGAATTGTCGTATATATTGTCACTGGTATCTACCATTTAGGGTCATCCTGGTGGGATGTACAATCCAAATGATGCAGAAAGAATAACTATTAGTTGGATTCTTGATTGTCATGGAAGAATACGTGATAGTTGTTTATGCCCCGATTTGGATTGAAAACTCATCTCATCTCATCATTATAACTTTTTTAAATTCTCACACAAAATATAATATACAATATTTTATTTAAATTTTAACTTTCATATAAAATCATCTCATCTCATCTCACTATCCAAACCTTACCTAAATGAAACAGACTTTAATAGTTTTCTAACTATTAATTTGTTTATAGCCACGTGTATAAACTCTGCAATATTAAGCCCATAATTAATGCAAAATGTGAGCAGAAAAATAAAACAAGAAAAAACAAAGTCATTACAAAACTAATCATACTTCTCCCTCCATGAGTATACAAGAAAAAACACCCATGAAAGTGTCAATACAATATCCCCAACAACCTGCTTGAGAACAACCATGAAAATGTGAAAAAGCACATACCCCTTGGCAAAGAAACTTTGAAACTCTCTGTCCTTGACAATAGAAGTAAACTAGAAAGTTGATTTATTATCTTATTTCAGGTTTGTCTTTATACAAAACTATTTACAAAATTGATGAGATAATGACCCAAAACATTACAAATTACCCAAGATGACCAACAAAAAAACCCAGAATATTATATCTCTTTTTTTTACGAAGAAAACAAGAATTGCAATCTTTAGCAGTGTTGATTTCACATCATTAATTTTTTAACTACAAACAGTGTTCAGGAAACAACTAGACTGTGTGCATCACAATTTGCAACAAAATGTTGTTTTAGCATGTTAGATTGACAATTTGCTTTCAAAGAAAGTTGATCTTATGTAAACATTTGGTTGACTTTGTTTTTGTTGAATCCTTGATGAAGAATTAGAAAGAGTTCAGCTAACCGGTCACGCATATAGTTGGTATTGTTTATTCACAGTATGATGTTTTGCCAAAGATTTCATTTTAGTTACAAAGCAATGAAATATTATAAAGTAAATCAAACGGATTACATGAAATCACGTCACTTTGTATGATTATTTTTATATAATTTTTTTTATGATTATAGCAGTACTCTTCATGAAATATCAACAAGCTTGGATTCCATCTCTTGTTTTTATGCAGAAGATTGCTTTGATAACGTTTATCTCGCTCATCAATCTATAATTTGAACCTGCATGTTCAATATGCAGAACATATTACCAGCCATGGAAGGATTTTTCATTGGAGCTCACTGACTTGCAGAAGATGGATGAACTCCATGCTTGTCAAACGCTTTTGATCATTTTTGCAAACGCGTTGAGAAAGAAACCATCAGATTTGCAGGTTTTATCATCTCAAGATATGGAGACATTTGGTGCGTATGGGTTGGGAAAGAAGTATCATAAAAGAGATGTAATTTTTAGATCTTTTTTTTTAATTCCAACCTTTATTCATGAATATGAGAGGTTATGGAATCAAAATATTGTCCAAGAGAGATTACTTGAACTCTATGATTCTCCATATAAATGTGTAACATAATCGGTATTTATCATTAAGAGCATTGCTACTCTGCGGTTCAGAGTAATGCTAGAGAGAAATCACTATAACAGCGTATATTTTGTACATATTACGTGATTAGTTCTAGTTAATTGTTTCTAATATTCACTTGAAAAGATGTGTGATCTAGATAATACCACATCATATATGTAAAATAAATATTTTTAATAATAATTTCTATTAATATTTATTTATTTTCCTATCATCCAACTGCACAGTTCACTCTCAGCTCAGCCTCGATAAAATAAAATAAATATATAGAAGGTGCATAAATTTCAATGTGACACTTTTTGAATATTTAGATATTTTTCTAACAGAAAATGCCGAAAAATAAACAGTGAATAATGAGACTTTAAAAAGCCTTTTCACATTAATGAATGGAAACAAAAATTCACGGACGCTAACTAATCAAAAATGGATTCCGGAAAGAATTCTATACGGCAGCCCGCTACAACACAAGGTACGGATTTGCTGATTTTGTTTTTTTTTTTTTTAAACTTTTAATGCAAAATGCACAGCCAAACGAACAAAAGTCTCCACACGCTGACGAACAGTTCTTATTCGGCTGAAGAAGAAAATCCAGTCGGTTCTTAAGTTATAGCAGAGCCACAGAAAGTGAGTTCTGATTCGGGTCACCTAAGGAAAGAATCATGGATCCGAAGCTGATCCTTATGGTCTGTTTATTCTTAATCCCGGTAACTGCGATAGCCGACTACGTTAGACCTCAGCCTCGCAAAACCCTGCGTTTCTCGTGGAACCCAAAGCCCCCGAATTATCCCCAGCAGGTAACGTTGTTGTCAATTCTCTTCCTACTCCATTGCATAGTGGCACAGTTTCGGTTCCGATCTCATCCTTCTTTGATTTCTTGTTATACGTGTCGGATCGTGCTTCGTTTCTTTGTGTAACTTCGGCTTTAACTAGTTGGTCAGATTTTTTATTCTCAGCTTTTTTTTCATTTATTTAAAAGTTATTATTAGGAGTAGGAAATCCAGAGGATTTTAATCCGTGAAAAGAGTGTTTAATTGAAGACATCATCTGGTAATACAAATGAGAAGTAAATTATGAGACTTTTTGTTGTGATAAGTTATATTACAGAATTTGTATGACACTGCTTGCTTTTTTCGACTGTGAAACCATCCAGTGTTTGGAACTAATGTGCATGTCCGTGATTATCTTATGGTATAGGTCCTTGGGTTTATAAACCCTTATTGGACTGACTTACTACCTATATATATAGTAGTCTTGTGAATATGGATTTGGAAAATCCTAAGTTCCCTGAATGTCATGGATACAGTTAAGTGATAATTCTGTGTATTACGAAGTTATTTTGATTTGAGTAGATGTAGTTATCTTTTGTGTTGACAAATAGATTTTCCAAAGTCTTTTTTAGAGGAATGATTTTGCGAATTTCCAATGATGGTCCCTTGAGACATTTGATTTCTGGTGTATTCTTGCTCTTTTATATCTCCCGTTTATTATCTCTGTATTTTTGTTTGGCTATGCTTGTTTTTTTTAAGTACTTTTGGGTGCACATCCCTGTTATAGGTTCACATCTCTTTGGCCGGAGACAGGCACATGCGAGTGACATGGGTCACTGTTGATAAATATTCTCCTTCAATTGTTGAGTATGGTACATCACCTGGGAGATACAGTTCTATAGCCAAAGGAGAAAGCACATCTTATAGTTATCTATTCTATAGTTCAGGGAAGATACACCACACAGTCATCGGGCCTCTGGAACATAACACAATCTACTTTTACCGATGTGGAGGACAAGGACCCGACTTACAGTTAAAGACCCCTCCAGCTCAATTTCCTGTTACTTTTGCTGTGGCAGGGGATCTGGGTCAAACTGGCTGGACCAAAACGACTCTAGACCACATTGACCGGTGCAACTATGATTTGCATCTACTTCCTGGGGACCTCTCATATGCTGATTATCTGCAACACCGATGGGACACCTTTGGTGAGCTGGTGCAGCCCCTTGCAAGTGCAAGGCCATGGATGGTTACAGAAGGGAACCATGAAGAGGAGAACATACCATTGTTGAAGGATGGGTTTGAATCGTATAATTCGAGATGGAAGATGCCTTTTGAGGAGAGTGGATCGAGTTCAAATCTTTATTATTCATTTGAAGTTGCAGGTGTTCATGTTATCATGCTCGGTTCATATGTAGATTATGATGAGCAGTCAGACCAATACAGGTGGCTGAAGGTTAGTCATTTATTTTGGTTCGAAAGGAACATTATTTTGTTACTAAATAGCCAAATTAAATCATAAAGAGTAGTCAATCTTTGATTATGAATAAGAGTAAAAATTCAACAGAGATGAATGTTTGGGTTGAATAATCAAATAAATGGAAGGCTTCGCAACGAGCTTTACAATGTATTATGTTGGTTCTATATCCATTGTTGTATCTCGTTGCAATAATTATGCTTAGGCATGCCACTTTGGTACAGAAGATGGTACAGAAAATCCTCACAGCGACTGTTTGGCTTTAGACAACTGTTGTAACTAGGTCTTGCTTAACTTTGGTAAACCTAGGGAATAAAGTGATAGGACCCGAACCTGCTACCTAGATATTAGGGATGTAATCGAGCCGAGCCGGTTTTTGGCTTGCTAAGCTCGAGATTTTTATTTATTATTTGTTCGAGCTTTGTTCGAGCTCGACTCAGTAAGTTAAATTCCCAACTCGAACTCAAGCTCGAGTTCGAGTTTGGCTTGAATTGCTTATTTTTTGAACAAGATTTAATAAATAATAAATCAGATAGATAAAAAATAAAAAATATAATATTAAATTTGTACAACTAACAAGTAAAACTTCTATTGAATTATAAGATTTTAAAAGTTTATAAATAATTAATATCTAACTAGTTGATATTTATCCATAATAACAATATATTATATGCCTACATAAATTATTAATATATATACATAATATGATTAATATATATACATAATATGATAGCATATATCTATTTCATATATGGTTCTCACATACTAATATATGAAACTATTAAATCTTATCACCTAATTATTGTACAAGTTATAAAATATAACTATAAAGTATATTCAATATATAGATATAAGTAATTAGGTTACATCTTATATATTTAATTATAAAAATGATATGCTTATATTATTAGCTGATACATATATATAAATAATATATGTATATAAATTTATCAATATATGAATGAGTTTTAATCGAGTCGAGCTAACGAATCGACTCGGGCATAAACGAGCGGGCCTTAACAAGCTTTAGCCGAGTCGAGTTGAGTTTTGTCGGGTATGTGTCATTTACCAATCAAGCGGGTATCTGCTTTCACGGGCGAGTTTTTTTTTTTTCACAAGTCAAGTTTGATTCGAGTTTAACCGGGTGAGTGCCGAGCGGGTTATTGAACAGATTGGTTCATTTACAGCCCTACTAGATATGTTCTCTGGCCACTGAGATCCCACTTAAAAACATGTTCCCCCTGCAAACATTATAGGAAAAATTGTAGTCTTTGACAGGAGCATTTCCTAGGTTTAGGCTTTTAGCATGACTGACTGAAGCTTAATTTCCTTGTTTAATTACCCCAGATTTGAGGCTAACCTCAAGATATGAGCACACATGAAAACTTAATTTTCCTATCATCCTGTTATATTGGCATCCACATACAATTTAAGATGCTTATCCAGTTCTTCCTGTTTTCTTCATTGTTTGAATATTTTCTCTGCCAATTCAATGCTTCATACGAAATGAGGGGCAGTCAGTTAAAATTGGATTTTACTGTCACTCTTGTTCCATAGGTTGATCTCTCAAAAGTGGACCGGAAAAAGACACCTTGGCTGATCGTGCTATTCCATGTTCCTTGGTATAACAGTAACAAGGCTCATCAAGGTGAAGGTGACGATATGATGATGGCCATGGAACCCTTGCTTTATGCCGCCAATGTGGATATAGTACTTGCTGGTCATGTTCATGCTTACGAACGCACGGTATGCTTAGACTGTTTAAGAATTCTTTATTATGATATTGCACATGGATTTTAACTTGCCGTGTTTTGTTCAACAGAAACGTGTCAATACTGGAAGAGTTGATCCTTGTGGCACTGTCCACATAACCATTGGTGATGGAGGAAACAGAGAAGGTTTAGCTCACCGGTATATCCTCGCCATAACAAAATTTCACATTCTGTCGTTCACATGGGCAAATATACTCACATACACAGAATGTTTGACTTGATCTTATGCACATAAGGAAAGAACTCGATCCTGTTTACATATTTTGGACATCTTTAATCACAATATTGCAGATGAGACATTCAGATTCGTTGTTGGAAGCCTGGTTTTTAGGGAATAAATGCGTTGTTTATTTTGTTTATAACTCCTTGATAAGAGGCATCGATCTCATTGAGTTCTTGTAAATTGATAGGTATGTAAACCCACAGCCTGAATGGTCAGTCTTTCGGGAAGCAAGTTTTGGTCATGGTGAGTTAAAGATCGTGAATTCAACTCATGCCTTCTGGAGCTGGCATCGGAATGATGATGACGAACCTGTAAGGTCTGATCAGGTCTGGATAACGTCACTCATCAGTTCAGGTTGCGTTGCCGAGAAGAAAAATGAACTAAGGAAAATACTTGTGGCACCTTAGAACTTTGTTATGCTCTCTAGTGCTTGCTTCACCATATAGGAACGAAGTTTCTCTTTGCAAAGGACCCTTATAAATACTGGATTTTACAGTCCATGAATTATGCAAGTCCACCATTTGGCTGGCTGCTTTAATCGGTGGAATACATTCACTGATTTCAAGCAGCCGCTAGTCTTGTATGTATTTTACCAGAAATCCACTATTTTGTTTGTACCATAAATTCTAGCCTTGTATGATGTGAATTTCAAGTTTATATGGTACCACTGATGTTTGTTCCTTTTGTTGGATGTTTGCCTTATAAAAACTAGAAGGCATATTTTTATGGCAGTTATAAAAAAGAAGATAAATTTTATTTGCAATCTTAAGTGGGAGACTGCATGCGTGTGCAGTCTCATTAATGAATGCGGGTAAAAAAAAAAAAAATTTATTTTAAAAATGATATTATTATAATTTTAAATTTTTTACAAACATTACTGTATAGACTTGTATGAACAGTCTCTATTTGGATCTTGTATGAAGACTAATTCATAAAAGAGTCATTTGCTTGAAAAATAATATAACTAAAATTCTCAATAAGTTAACCCTAAAATAATAATCCGTTTCAAAAACTACAAAAGGTCGAATTCCTAGGAGCACAATTCTACACCTTAGGATATCTCCGAAGGCAGTCGCAAAGGTAATCTAAACGCCACTAGCGTGGCAGACCTGTTGCCTTTTTATAGGTGATGACATGAGTTTGGGTGGTGGAGAGATGCTCTGATCATACTGATATGTCCAGTCAGCCAAAGGATTCCCAAAACATCTTGCAGAGGACCTGAGATGAATCCAACAAATATCATTTAAGCATCAGACTGCGTGGATCAATCAATTCTTCTTGCAGACTGCTGTCTGTTTGGAGAAGAACGACTGTCCGCAAGAGCTCACTTAAAATATCCATGGCAAATTTTAGGACCTCATCCAAGCATCTTTGCACTTGTATCTTCCTTCAATAAGTTAGACTCCTGTTCCTGCTCTCTCTTCCCCCGCCAAAGTATTATTTGCTCATCCTTGAACAAAATCGGGACACAAGGTACCAGATCCTGAATTTATCAGAAAAATGAAAACCACAAATATAAAAGCTTGGAGCAGAAACTCACAACTCCCTCCAAAGAGCCTCATGACTTTCATAAGAATATTCGAAGATAAGGTGTCATACCTTTAATCTCAAGCCTACTTTTTTGCAATCGCTGGTACCAACATGGGTACAGTCTAGTCTCACCACCTCTTCTGTCTCGAAAGCTTCCCTCACTCTCGCCACAACATTCACATATACGCCATTCCTAGCTGCAGCAAAATCATCCAATAATGATTGAGGTTATAGAGTCATGTCTCCATGCAATTTATCACTCATTTTTCAATCATTAGTTGCGAGAAGAAAGAATTACACTAATCTATATATAGCCATCAAGCCTTATCTTTACTCACTAAGTTTCATTAGCGGGGGAGAATTCAGTCCCCTGTTTCTCATTTCCTTCGTTTCTTCAAATGTTAACCCATCAGCAACATTCTTCACAAGCTTTGGATATATAGGTGCATAGGGCTTCCACAGCATTAAAGGAATAACTGGCCGATTATTTGGATCATAGTTTCGACCCCGGTATAAAAGAACGACGTTAATGTGCTGGTAGATAACCTTCCCACCAGATTTGTCCTACAGACAAACTACTATCTACATTATTGAAAACCAAAAATAGGAAATCCTTCAATAAGTGCAGATGGATAGTGAATAAAGTTAAACCTCAAGGTGAAAGCAAACATTATGCATATCAAGGGTTGGCACACCCAAGCACTTGATCCTCACAGCTTCAGCCCTTTTCCAATGGTTGTGGATGTCATCCAGCATATTGTGAGTAACTCCTCCCTTCCCTAACACGAACAAAATTATTGGTACGTTCATACATTTTTATTGAATATGAAAAATTTTGAAATTTTGCGTGTGCAATGTGATAACACTGGTTCCTGGTCTAAAAAAGGCATACCACGTTCTCACAATCTTTGTTATCTTGCAATTTTTTTTTGGCTTTATTATCTTGCATTTAATGATTGATAAATAAGCCTAAACCCCGAGTAACCCACTTACACCAAAGCTCGAAAATCCTTGAAATCCTGGCCTCCTCACCACCAGAGGTCTCTCAATGCTCCCCCCAAGCCAGTGCCATTTTCTGTATCTAGGCATTTAACTTCTTAAAAAAAGCAAAATGACACATTTTTAATACCGAAATCTCCCAGAATAACACATTTTCAATGCCATACACTCCCAAAAAGAAACGCTTTTCCTTACCCGTATCTCTCAAAATCAAGTAGATGATCAAGAACTACATACATTTCCAAAGAAGACGCTAAGAGCAAACCGAACAGAAAACAAATATACCCAGTTTTAGATTCATAATTTGGGATATAAAATTACCAAGATTGATTTGGCTAGCACAATCACTGTGACGGTAATGTTCCACGAGCTCTGCAACTTCCTCCTCCGTAAGCGGGTCACCGAGAACCCGGCTCCTCGCCTGCGCGACGCTTTCTTGGTCTACTTGCTGTTGGGCCGGGGCGGAGGTCCCTGTCCATCTACGGTCGAGCCGGCCCGGACCGAACGGAGAGAACCTCGGGGGTTCTCGGAATCCGATCGGCTCGACGGACGGGTTGGTCTCAGAGTAGGAGTATCTGAAGTCGAAGTGAAGGTCCGACTTGAGCGGCCGGTTCAAGGTCGGGTCTTTCGCGTGACTCGGATCTTTCTTATTGGTTTTCTTGAGTTTTGGGGGTTTAGAAGATGGCGAAAATGGAGGGTCGTAAGGGTCTCTAGATAGGAATTGGCTTAAGAAACGAGAAAAACAGAGAAAATATTTCTTGGGACGTATGGTTAGGGTTTGAATTTGAAGCGCCATGCGAAGACGAGCATTGAAGGTTTTGTGCTACTCGGCACACTCAGGAACCGACGGAACGTGACCTGGTGCTGGCGATGAAATGAGCGGTGGAAAGGATTAAAATTACTTGCATAATTATCAAATGGAAAGTGTTCCTACCAAAGAAATTACACAAAATCCCACAAATTTACGATATTAGGCTATTAGCTTAAATTCTGTCAATAAAATTGATTTTATTAATCATCGTATTTACGTGACAAAGACAATCCCAAACCGGAAGTAAACACAAAATTTTCATTTAATCTCATCTCATTATTACATGTATTTTTAAATCTTTGTTAGGATCTCACATCGATTAAGTATAGGATTTGTTGATGATTTATAAGCCCCTATACACCATTCCCTTGTAAGTTAGTTTTTAAGAGTGAGTTCTACCTAATGAGTTCATAACAAATGGTATCAAAGCCACCCCACATCTAAGGTCATGTTGCGACGGTTGCAATAGTGCGGCACGGAAGGGTGATATCGGCATGACATTGTTTGTCCGGAGTTAGGAAAAGACCTAGCGCACAGCCAGCCAGTGTGAGTACCGGGACCGCCGTGGACGTCGGCTGCGAAAGGTGGTGGTTATTACGATCCCACATCGACTAAATATGTGATTGGTTGATGGTTTATAAAAGCTCATAGGCATCCTTCCCTTGTAAGCTAGTTTTCAAGGGTGAGTTCTACCTAGTAGGTTCATAACATCTTCGTACAAAAATATAATAAACAATTCAATTTTTTCAAATCTTAATTCAATTTTTTTAAATATTAAAATAATAATAATATTAAAATATAATATTTTAAACTTTCAAATAAAACATAAAATTCTCATATCATCTCTCAAAGTTGTATGCTCGTCTATTCATCATTCTTATACCACACATTATATATAATTAATTAATTATTTATTTATTTTTTCTTTATCAAATATATGATATACAGATTATGAGTAAAATAATTTTTTTATTTTGCAAGAATAAAATAAAATAAAAAATTATGAAGGGTAGCACAGCTTCTTTAGCTGGGGTGTGGGCATCGAATCGATGCTCATTGTCGTTGGGTATCTAACTTCATTTGTTTTTACGAAACTTCTCAACTCATGTAATCTAATCTCGTCTCTGACATTGATACTCATTGATACTTGAGAGCAGAACGGTTTGTTCACTTTCCTGGTTTTTAAAGTAATTCTTGTTTAAGTTCTATTGACTTTGATCTGGGTTTCTTCTTTGATGTTTGAAGGGTGTAACGTTTGTGATTTTTGGAGTTTGGTACCATGGACTTTGTTGATATGCCGGAAAAATGTCAGGGGGCCGAGGGGGAGTTTTGTTTCTTTAGATATCTAAGAATAACAAAAGCTGGAAAGAAGAAAAATAAAAGCAAATGTAGAAAAAAATAATGTTATATATAATTGTAAGATGTACAAATTTTATGTAATCGTCTTGAAAAATATTGATATCTATTATTAAAAATTTATTATTATTTTATATAAATTTTATATTTATTTTAAATAATTATATTATTTTTTATTAAAAAATAATCAAAAGTTGAAGAGAAGAAAAGCGGGGGGAGAGAGAGAGTGAATGGAAAAGGAATCTCAACTTTATTCCATCATGCTTGTCCATTACTGTATGGAAAATGATTAATTCACAACATTTTATACAATATATTATATAATAATATGTTAAATGAGGGGTATTTTTATAAAATTATGTTATTTTTATAAGATGTTTTATAAAAATATTCTTCGTTTAACATATTGTTGTACAATATGTTATACAAAATGTTATGGGTATATCATTACTCTTTTATACAAAATTACATTACACCTCATCGAAGGAAGGACCTAATAAATGAATTGAAAAAATATTACAAGTTACATTTGGATAGTAAGATAAGCTGAATTGAATCGTGAATAATAATATTTTATAAATTTTATTAAGATAAATTTAATTTTTTTTAAATTAAGATAGATTTAATTTTTTAGAGGATAAATTAAAATGAATTGAGATGGATTGATGATCCAAACGTATTCTAAAGTTCAAAAAATAATAAATTTTATTAATAATTAATTTAAATTAAATTAAAATGAGTTTAATTTGATTCAACAACAAAACATAACATTTATATTGGATTTTGTGGCAACGGGACAGCTAAAGTTGGCATCTTTCGTTATTAGAGCTAATTACTCGTTGTTAGAGTACATCCAAGTTCTCTTATAAATATATAACAGCATTGTTAAGCTTATTAATATATCAGAAGATTTACGTCATCAATCTAGACAGCTCTCTCTGTCCAAAGAAAAAACAAAGAACATGGCTTAGCTGGCTCCGGGTGTGTGCATGATAGAATCTAAATACTTGTGCAAACCATATGTTTGGATCTATGAGATTTATTATGTATCAATCACTATTCATTCTCACACTTTACGTTTATAACTTTTTTATAAAGTGTATGGTATTTTTCATAAAATATGATATATTTTTTATAAAATATGAAATGTGATATGATAAATAGTAATTGATGAGAATAATTTTTCTGAATGTACATTTTGATATCTTTCGATGCTAGCAGTGTAGCTCTATCTCTAACCCAACAGTTGTTTTTCTCCATCTTGTAAATATGTAGGTACATTATCATGCAGATGTTTGAAAAAATCAATTATAATAAATATATTATTATGGAATTAAAGAGGTGGATTCCAAAACTTTAGTTCATTCTCTATTAATAGTTTATTCGTTATTTAGATTAATTTGAAACTTTAAAATTTTTTTAGTTCTTTTATTGTGATTGCTTTATTAAATTAATTATTTATTACTTTGATTAATTCATTGTTTAGTTATGAGTAATTTATTATTTTACTTTACAACTCGTAACTAGATTAAAATTTATTTAGTTTATATTTAATTAGTTTCCTATTTTTTTATAGGTTCCTATGAGTTTGACATCGTTCTTGCTAAAACTATACTTCGATACAGTTCGTGCACTTGTGGGTATAATTAAGATTTCATAATAATATATCCTTTTATATCTTTAAACTATACAGTATATAGTGAACAAATATAAACATGTTTTATACTGTTACGTCATTTAGCACAGTTTATCAACAAGTTAGATATATCATACACAAGGTTAGTAAAGTGGATATTTTCCTGCAAAATATGTTTAATAATCTATAGCTGAATAGTTCAACTCTGCCGGTGGAGGGTGACTTGTGATTCTCCAAATCCACTACATTACAATCCAAACCTTTCACCAAACTTTTGGACATTACCATAAATATTACTTTCTCATCTAATCAACCAAGGAAGCTACATTTCTAATATAGCTCCTATCCTTTTAATATAAAATACTTTTCAATCATGATTGATTACATACAATATTATTTTAATTTAGGTTGTTTTCATGAACATAGAGACAAACAAAGAATACATAAACCTAGAGACAAACAAAGATGAATGATTGTACGAGATGAGTTATAGTCCCCAATGTTGGAGCCTTCCTCGCCGGCAGGTATACACGAGATGGAATGGGAAGAAAGTTTTTTACACATTCCTTTTACACGATGTTGGGAAATATCGACAAAAATGACATTTTTACACATTCTGTATCTCAAGTTTTTCAATGTTACTAAGATCATTTCACTTTGTTGGGTTCCATAGCCTGGATGGCCTCGCTAGAGCAGTAGAGCTTTTCCAACGTTAATACCACAAGTGGATTGGAAAGTGTCTAGCAATTTATATATATTTTTTAAACTTAGTGATTAAGTATCTTTTTAATAATGTTGTGGATTTTTTGTTTTAAATATTTAAGGATATAAAAAAATGTATGAAAAAAAGACATTTAGCCTTTTCGGGAGAATTTGTCAAGCTACACACAGGTGTAGCACGACTCTTAAAACAATTTACAAGTTTTTTTGAAATATTCTTTCATTCAAGACGGCTGCCGACAAGTTGTGGGCAACAATTCATGCACGACTGGGAAGGAAAATGTAGGAAGGGAAAGGGAAAGGGAAAGGGAAATTGATATGCCACGTGAGTGTGTGGAATCTCTTTGTTGCTCTATTAGTTTTCTATTTTTTTCCCTAATGATAATAAATGTCACATCTTATATAATAAAATGAAAATAAAGTAGTAGTGTAGTGTATATAATTTTAATTTTCCATGTTTAATAATCTATAGCTGAATGGTTCAACTCTGCCGGTGGAAGGTGTGACTTGTGATTCTCCAAATCCACTACATTACAATCCGAAGCCTTTCACAAAACTTTGTACATTTCCATAAATATTACTTTGTCATCTGATCAACCAAGGAAACTACATTTACGGTGTATAACTTTTTATTCTAAATACTTTTTATTCTAAAAAAAACACATAAAAATGTATTTATATTCAATTTTGAATCATTAAAAAAATAAATTTAAAAATAAAATTACACAATCGGTCAAATCTAGCGGCACAATCATCGTACCACGACGTTATAATGAGTTGAGATAAAATAAATTGAGATGAAAGTTAAAAATTAAATAAAATATTATTTTTTTAATATTATTATTGTTTTGAGATTTGAAAATTTTGAATTGTTTATTATATTTTATATAAAAATTTTAAAAAATTATAATGATAAAATAAAATATAATGAAATGAAATTGTTCAAACTGTGCTTAAGCATTATTCTATCAGTTCTTCTTTGGAATGTCCGGCTGATATTGGACGTTTAACAGCCCCAATCCTATTATATATGTCTTTGACTCCGGGGAGCTTCAAAACACCATAGACACCCAAAACATGAATATGTTCCTGGGAATCTTCCTCTTCCTGATGCCCATCTTCCTTGTCATTTCATGGGGAAGAAGATCATCAAAAAGACTGCCTCCAGGGTCATTAGGAATACCCTTTATCGGTGAAAGCATAGGATTTCTTCGAGCCATGCGTGCCAACACCACAGAAAAATGGTTAGAAGAAAGAATCACAAAGTATGGTCCAATATCAAAGCTAAGTCTCTTCGGCAAACCAACAGTGTTTGTTTCTGGACAGGCTGCAAACAAGTTTGTATTTACCAGCCATAGTAGTGCAATTTCTAATAGGCAAAATCAATCTATTCGGATGATTTTGGGTGAACGGAATATATTTGAACTGAACGTTGAAGATCACAAGCGAGTCAGAGGCGCACTTGTATCGTTCTTAAAACCTGAATCATTAAAGCAGTATGTGGGAAAAATGGATGTAGAAGTCAGGAAGCACTTTGAGATGCATTGGCAAGGCAAGCAACAAGTCAAGGTATGCTGATTCTAGCTAAACTTCATTGAATGAAATATACATTGTTTCAAAGGAAAAAGGTGCCTCAAGTTTAGTTTTTTTCTTTTTTCTTTTTAAGATCGATTATATATATGTGTATGTATATATCTCTGTCATGGGAGATTTCAGTAAGTGAGATCAAAATGCATTAATTTATTTACAAAATTTTGTAGTCCCTGAAGTAAACGTTTTGTATGGCTAATAGGTATTGCCCCTGGCGAAGACCCTGACGTTCGACATAATTTGCTCTCTTCTATTCGGGCTTGAACGAGGAGGTCGGAGAGAGGCATTTTTGCCTTGCTTCCAAGAGATGATAGAAGGGATGTGGTCTATTCCACTTAACTTTCCCTTCACACGCTACAACCGCGGCCTCAGAGCAAGTGCAAGAGTTCAGAACATGCTCAAAGACCTCATACGTGAGAAGAGAGTAGAACTTGAGCATAAGGCTGCTTCTCCTCAACAAGACCTCATCACTTGCTTGCTTAGCATCCGCAATGAGGACAATGAAGAAGCACTTGCTGTGAATGAGATTGTACACAATGTTATGGTCGTCATGGTTGCAGGATTTGATACTTCATCCGTGCTGGTAACTTTTATAGTTAGGCTTCTGGCCAATGAACCAGCTGTTTATGCATCTGTTGTTCAAGGTATACATAAAACTCCTCTCTCTCTCTCTCTCTCTCTCTCTCTCTCTCTCAATTTTAAAATCGAGATCAATTTGAATGCTTGGAGACGAAGAACACGGTAACTTCATTCACCATTAAGCAAGTCAAATAGGATAAATGGTCTAAAATGGTCCAGTTATGTAGAATCTTGGTCATATGAGAAACATGAGTGGGCTGCTGATTAAATTTTTCAGAGAATGAAGAGATAGCTAAGAGCAAGCCCTCCGGAGAGTTCCTAACCTGGGAAGACTTAGCCAAAATGAAGTACACCTGGAGAGTAGCAATGGAAACATTGAGAATGATTCCTCCTGTATTTGGTGGCTTCAGGATCGCCCAGAAAGATATTGAGTTTGGTGGATACCTAATCCCTGAAGGGTGGCAAGTGAGTGAAATCTCATTTCTTGATTTTACACGCTCTTGATCTCTTCTTTACTGTTCCAATATAAATTTCTCTTATACAATTATGGAACTGAAGCCCCTTTATTTGTGACATTCAGATATTCTGGACTACACCAATAACCCATATGGATGATAGCATATTCCCAGAACCATCAAAGTTCGATCCAAGTAGATTTGAAAACCAATCGGTCCCGCCCTACTCTTTCGTTGCATTTGGAGGAGGTCCACGAATATGTCCAGGATACGAGTTTGCAAGAATCGAAACCCTTGTCACAATTCATCATCTGGTGACTCAGTTCACATGGAAGATGCTTGCCGACAATTCCTTCTGTAGGGATCCCACACTAGTACCAACTCAAGGACTACCTATCCAACTCATGCCAAAGAAGCTATGTTAGCCCCATGAGATATCTAGTTTGGTAATAATAATAATAATGTTTTTCTTATTTAGCTGTACAAGGTATTCATTAAAATAATGCTTTTCTTACATAGCTCTACAAGATCTTAGTGCTGGAACCACCTAGATCATGCTTGTCTTAGACATCATTTCTGTCATGTATCCTAATTGCACAATGAGAATACTATATTGCAAAAATAGCTGAAATATGGTTACCATATGGTGATAATGTTGCAATATGTCTCTTTACTCAGCCATGAGCAGTTGTTGATCATTTAACCGTTATGTGTTCAAGTATTGTGGAACTCAACTTTGAAGGTTATAGATAGGTAAACTTGGTTCTTGCTAGAGTTCTTGATAAATGTACAAGCGTTATGGGAAACTTCCGTGTGAATACAATATGTATTTGAGTCTTCCAATGCTAATACCATTTGGGTTTTTGTTTTTGTTTTTTTTTTTGCAGTTCTCTGATGACTGGGTTTCATGTGTGCAAAATTATAACTGGTAGCAACCCTATTCCATCCCAAGGCCGATTGATGGTGTTGGAGATTTCTCCTTTGTGATTGTTATAGAGTTGTTGACCAACGCCAAGGAAGCCCTAGACCTCTTGTAATTATTCCTAGGAGAGAAGAATAATGCTACATGAAGTCGTGGAGTGCGTAAGTTCCGTACAGTCGTTTTGTATGGAAACAAGATTCTTCCAGATCAAATTGAAATTTGGAAACATGTATTAAATTAAAACTTTTGGCAGTATTCTCCATGGAATCACAATTTTGAGATTAAGATGGGATGCTCTTTATATCGTTAAAATATGTGAATGTAATCTTTTGTAATATTCATTTACTGATATCAACTAGAGCAATTAAAGTTGGTCAACAAGCAAGCAAGATATACCCTTGGTAATCGCATCCATTTGCACTACCATACAAACCCAAACCTTCACAAAACTAATAAAAAATGGGGGTTTTAGTACATTAGCCTATAAACAATCATTCATATAAACAATAGAATTTGTCTCAAGCTTTTGACTTTAAAGATTCCAATAACCAGACAACCGATAAATTTGTTGGACATTACCATGAGGTATACATTGTCATCTGATCAACCAAGCATGTAGCTCCTCTCCTCTCCATACATTCGCTTTGTATGGAAACAAGATTCTTCCAGATCACATTGAAATTTGGAAACATGTATTGAATTAAAACTTTTGGCAGTATTCTCCATGGAATCACAATTTTGAGATTAATATGGGATGCTCTTTATATCGTTAAAATATGTGAATGTAATCTTTTGTAATATTCATTTACTGATATCAACTGGAGCAATTAAAGTTGGTCAACAAGCAAGCAAGATATACCCTTGGTAATCGCATCCATTTGCACTACCATACAAATCCAAACCTTCACAAAACTAATAAAAAGGGGGGGTTTTAGTACATTGGCCTATAAACAATCATTCATATAAACAATAGAATTTGTCTCAAGCTTTTAACTTTAAAGATTCCAATAACCAGACAATCGACAAATTTGTTGGACATTACCATGAGGTATACGTTGTCATTTGATCAACCAAGCATGTAGCTCCTCTCCTCTCCATACATTCGCTTTGTATGGAAACAAGATTCTTCCATATCACATTGAAATTTGGAAACATGTATTAAATTAAAACTTTTGGCAGTATTCTCCATGGAATCACAATTTTGAGATTAATATGGGATGCCCTTTATATCGTTAAAATATGTGAATGTAATCTTTTGTAATATTCATTTACTGATATCAACTGGAGCAATTAAAGTTGGTCAACAAGCAAGCAAGATATACCCTTGGTAATCGCATCCATTTGCACTACCATACAAACCCAAACCTTCACAAAACTAATAAAAAATGGGGGTTTTAGTACATTGGCCTATAAACAATTATTCATATAAACAATAGAATTTGTCTCAAGCTTTTGACTTTAAAGATTCCAATAGCCAGACAACCGACAAATTTGTTGGACATTACCATGATACGTTGTCATCTGATCAACCAAGCATGTAGCTCCTCTCCTCTCCATACATTCACTTTGTATGGAAACAAGATTCTTCCATATCACATTGAAATTTGGAAACATGTATTAAATTAAAACTTTTGGCAGTATTCTCCATGGAATCACAATTTTGAGATTAATATGGGATGCCCTTTATATCGTTAAAATATGTGAATGTAATCTTTTGTAATATTCATTTACTGATATCAACTGGAGCAATTAAAGTTGGTCAATAAGCAAGCAAGATATACCCTTGGTAATCGCATCCATTTGCACTACCATACAAACCCAAACATTCACAAAACTAATAAAAAATGGGGGTTTTAGTACATTGGCCTATAAACAATCATTCATATAAATAATAGAATTAGTCTCAAGCTTTTAACTTTAAAGATTCCAATAACCAGACAACCGAGGTATACGTTGTCATCTGATCAACCAAGCATGTAGCTCCTCTCCTTGCGACACACAACGTTTTCCAATTGTTAAATGAGAGATCACAGGCTACATCAATGTCATCCTTGTTTGTTGTTTATCTTTCCTGAAGAGGTCAGAGGTTTACAACCCAAAAGAAGACAAGAAATAATACAAAAACTGAAAAGATAAATAAAGACAAAAAATGAAAAAGAAATCAAGTTCCTACCGTGAGCCTATTTAGATAGTTCACTCTCATAGGTCTTTTGTATCTCCCCGAGCAACCAAGCTTCAAAATACCATAGACACCCAAAACAATGAATATTATCCTAGCTATTTTCCTCTTCCTAACGCCATCTTCCTTCTCCTTTCATGGGGAAGAAGATCATCAAAAAGGCTGCCTCCAGGGTCACTAGGAATACCCTTTATCGGCCAAAGCATAAGCCTCCTTCGAGCCATGCGTGCCAATAGGGCTGCAAACGGGCCGGTCCGGTCCGGTCCGGCGATGGACCGAAAATTTTCGGTCCATTATTTTTCCGAACCGGACCGGACCGAACACCCAAAGGGACCGGACCGGACCGATAGCTATCGGTCCGGTCCGGTCCAGTCGGTCTACCCTCTTTTTTTTTTTTTAATAATTAATAAAAAAAATTTATTTAAAATACTAAATTAAATTAAGTGACTTATTAATGTGGATTATGTAACAAACTCAATAAAAAAATATTTTATATGGTCAATGATAATAAATTAGATGAAAATTATATTATTAATTTATATAATTACTATATAATTAACTAATTGATATTATATATTTATTAATTCATAGAATATTAACAAGTGTTAATAGTATATTTAAAATTTTATATTGTTAATAGTGATAGGTTAAATGAAGATATATATAAAATATTGTTAATTTATAGAATATTAACAAGTAATAATAATATATTTAAAAATTTATATTGTTAATTGTACAATTATTATATATAAAATATATATAAAAAATATATTTTTTTTAATTTTTCATTCGGTCCGGTCCGGTCCGAAAAAACTGTGGACCGTGGACCGGACCGAATGATTTCGGTCCTCTAAAATATGGACCGGACCGGACCGGTCTAAGTCTCGGTCCGGTCCGGTCCGGACCGAAACGGTCGGTCCGTTCGGTCCGACCGGACCGTTAATCACCCCTACGTGCCAACACTGCAGAAAAATGGCTAGAAGCAAGAATCAGAAAGTATGGTCCAATATTGAAGCTAAGCCTCTTCGGCAAACCAACAATGTTCATTTCTGGGCAAGCTGCAAACAAGTTTTTATTCACCAATGATATCGGCAAACTTAGTCTATTCGGATGATTTTGGGCGACCGGAATATATTGGAGCTGAATGCTGAAGATCACAAGTGTGTCAGAAGCGCATTTGTATCATTCTTAAAACCTGAATCATTAAAGCAATATGTGGGGAAGATGGATAAAGAAGTCAGGAGACACCTTGAGATTCATTGACAAGGTAAACAAGAAGTCAATGTATGAGATACTTATTGAATGCGGCTAATAAATGTGTTATTTCTCGCTTAATAGATTGGTCCTTTTCCAAAACGTCATTATCTTTCTTAGTTCAGCCGAAAGAAAAGGGAAAATTCCATACTACAAACAGTAAATAGCCTTTTACAAGGCAAGTGTACTGAAATCAGAACATGACTTACTTTAGAATTTCCTCAACTTATGAGATACTTAATATATTTGTGTGTGTGTGAAAGTGATTTCACAATTTTGTAGTCCCTGAAGTACACATTATGTCTTGCTGAAAGGTGTTGCCCCTAGCGAAGACCCTCACATTTGACATAATTTGTTCTATTTTATTCGGGCTTGAGCGAGGAGGTCGAAGAGAGGCATTTTTGTCTTGCTTCCAAGATATGGTAGAAGGAATGTGGTCGGTCCCAATCAACTTGCCCTTCACACGCTACAACTGCAGCTTGAGAGCAAGCACAAGAGTTCAGAACATGCTCAAGGACGTCATACGTGAGAAGAGAGTGGAACTTGAGCATAAGGCTGCTTCTCCTCACCAAGACCTCATCATTTGCCTGCTTAGCATCCGCAACGAGGACAATGAAGAAGCACTTACTGTGAATGAGATTGTACACAATGTTATGATCGTCATGGTTATTGGATTTGATACTTCATCTGTGCTGATAACTTTTATAATGAGGCTTCTGGCCAACGAACCAGCTGTTTATGCAGTAGTTGTTCAAGGTATACATAAGACTCTCTCTCTCTCTCTCTCTCTCTCTCATACAATTTTAAAATCGAGATAAATTTGAATGCATGGAGATGGAAGAACACGGAAACTTCATTCACCATTAGGAAAATCAAATAAGAGAAATGGTCTAGAATGGTCCAGTTATGTAGAATCTTGCTCATATAAGACACATTAGTGGGCTGCAAATTAAATTTTGCAGAGCATGAAGAGATAACAAAAAGCAAGCTTTCCAGAGAGTTCCTAACCTGGGAAGACTTGGCCAAAATGAAGTACACCTGGAAAGTAGCAATGGAAACATTGAGAATGGTTCCTCTTATATTTGGTGGCTTAAGGATCGCCTAGAAAGATATCGAGTTTGGTGAATACCTAATCCCTAAAGGGTGGCAAGTGAGTGAAATCCCATTTCTTGATTTTACTCTGCTCTTGATCTCTTCTTTGCTGTTCCAATATAAATTTCCCTTATACAATTATGGAATTGAAGCCCCTCTATTTGTGACATTCAGATATTCTGGACTACACCAATAACACATACGGACGGTAGCATATTTCCAGAACCATCAAAGTTCAATCCAAGTAGATTTGAAAACCAATCGGTCCCGCCCTACTCTTTCGTTGCATTTGGAGGAGGTCCACGAATATGTCTAGAATACGAGTTTGCAAGAATCGAAACCCTTGTCACAATTCATCACCTGGTGACTCAGTTCACATGGAAGCTATGTGCAGACAATTCCTTCTGTAGGGATCCCACACCAGTACCAACTCAAGGACTGCCGATCCAACTTGTGCCAAAGAAACAACTATATTAGCTCTACGAGATCGCTAGTATTGTAACTAGAATAATGCCCGTCTTATATACCACTATAAGATCTTTAGTACTGGAACTAGTTTCGTGCTTTGTCTTTTACAGCATTATTGTTATACATCCTGATTGCATAGAGTACGCTGTTACAAAATTGGCTCAAATATACAATCAAGTTCAACTAATGACTAGAATAAAGTCCAAACTTGTAAAATCACAGCAACAAACCAGCAGTTTCCACCTGTTTAAGTTGCACTAAAATAAAGTCCAAACTCGAACAACTTGAGTTCCAAATACAACATCCCATAAGATCAAGGACACTGCGGGAACGAAGTGGAAGCTTCTGTCCCCATGGTTGTTTGTAACTTGACCAAACAATTTTCTGTTTCAATTTCGTTTAGGTAAACTCCAGACTACTAGAAAGAAACACTAATACTATGGACATAACGAGTCATCCTCTTGCTTTCATGCATATTGTACAACAATTCAATAGTTGATATTGCTGATTAAAAGGGGAAAAGTAGACTACCGTCTGATCACCATATTTACAACTGGGATTAAAAACGAAAAAAATACATCCTTCACATTTGGATCAGTTTATACCATTGTATCAAACAATACTATACAGTAGTCCTACCAGTGAAGGAGCCTGGCATGCTATCATCGTCGTGTATAAAATTTCCGGAGTATAAGAAAAAATGACTTAACAATTCTGTGGCCTTGAGTATTTAGGAGGCAGAGATGGACATCTTTCGTTCATATGCGGGTATGCTTCCATGGAATTGTATCCAGGTAATTCCATTCGATACTTCCCTCGAATCTGACAAAAAGGGAGCTTCACATTGTCCCCATCATTGCACCATTTTGGCAGCCGGCTTGAATTACTCTCAAAAAACTTGAGGTTATAAGCATCCTTTATCTGCATTCGTGGCAGAGAAATAAATTAAAATATAGAAAGAGAGTTTACTTGCATATTACGTAAAAAATACCGTCTTGAATGGGCATTCACATTATCTATGACACTCTAATTGTCATTTTGAATGTTTTAAAGCTTACTAAATCCAAACCGGAGAGGAGATAAAAGGGGGTATCATCTACCAGTGACATAAGATATCTGCACATACAACCGGTACAACAGCAGATTTCTTATCATTCAGATGCTGTATATAATGTACTGTCTTCTTCTTTACTTGTATACTTATTAACCCAACTTATTGAGCTTATGCAATAATGAGATTTTACTCCAGAATATAAAGGAATTTATTTATTGACAGACTCACTGTGAACTCGGTGACTTGAATATAGCTGGCAATCGGATCGAACAACCCTGCCTCCTTATACATTTCAAGAATGAAAGCAACGCATGATGTCGACTTCCCATCAGCGTAAAGCCAGTCGTCTTGTTCGGGTATAGTCAGCAATTCATCAAAAGACGACCCACGCTTTTCAACTTCTACAAGAATATCAGGAAGACTAAGACCCTGCATGGAACATGAACCAACTCAGATAATACAAGAATCATGAATAACAATGAATTTTAAAAATGATGTCCATTTTTTGCTCTCAATTAATGATCTTGGTCAATGGCTTGACTTCTAAGCAAACCTAAAAAAGGAAGGAAAATGTAGAGAAGTTGATATAACAATCTTCTAGCCATCAGATCTAATGGTTAGGAGGGTTTAGATTTGGCCATAATATCTATTTTTGATCCAAGGAGGTAAGGCATGACAGGACTTTCAAGGTAACAAATTCCCTTATGGTCTACAGTGACAGGCTTGTGTTTTTCAAACCACTTACATCTAACTCATTCTTTAATGCTAGGCTATCTATCTTTTGCATAAATATATTTCATGGCTTCAACTTACACCTCAATAAGCTAACCTGACAAAAGTAGATGAAGGGCTGTTATGATACCTGAGTTCCATACTTTATTTCTTTGGGCCTCAGCTATTATTCTTAATCGGGCTAGTTTTCATGATTTTCTTGTTTCCTTTTCTAGCTCCTAACTGTCTCTGGTATACTCCCTGTGTACTGGGCTATGCCTTATTACTTGGTTTAATAAAATTTTATTTCACTTATAAAAAAAATACCTGAGTTCCAAGTCGTTTGTTCAAGGCTTCATTCCACATGTTAGCAGCATATTCAGGCTGTATTTGATTCCAAACTGTCATTACAGAAGCAACCTGTAGAATTACTTTTGACAGTTAGAACCACTAACTTAAGCCAAGACTACAAGAAAGGTACCATTTCTGAGATTTCTGAGAAACCACAATGCTTTGAATTAAATCTGCCAATCGTTATCCTATTAAAATATACATACCAGGTGAGCATCCAACGGAGGTGGATAGTTCCTGTCTATAGTGTCTATCCAACTAAATATCATATTATGATAACCATATGGTTTGCCATCCATGCTCTGAGCATACTCCCATGCAGCAGTCTCGTTGAACTTTGCTCTTATATCAGGATGCAGCGGAAGCAAAGCAATATGGGGATTGGAATCATCTTTATTCAGCTCAAAATCCCACCACTCATCCCATGGTAACATGGC
This sequence comes from Juglans regia, assembly GCF_001411555.2. Taxonomy (NCBI): domain Eukaryota; kingdom Viridiplantae; phylum Streptophyta; class Magnoliopsida; order Fagales; family Juglandaceae; genus Juglans; species Juglans regia. The sequence continues at coordinate 35,979,941 of NC_049902.1, read as the reverse complement.
AATTACATCTTCTCCCTACAAAAAAAAAAAAAGTAGAGATAAAACACTGGCACATTAACTCCAAATCCTAGTTACATAAAAGTAGACCTTATATAAGATACTAGGCTATTTGTTACTTATCAGAGAGAGAGACGGATGCTCAGCTAATAAAAAAAAATTAAAGAACAAAGAAAATGAAAAAAATAAAAACAAAATTGGGTACACACCCAAATATAAAAGTTTATAAATTAGGCGTACAATATTGCCTAAACTGTTTTGTTGGTTGCTTCCAATCCTTGTGATTGTCAGCTGGAAGATCATGCCAGGATAGCAATGTCAGAGATGCTTTCCCGTAATCTACTGAAAAGAGATATACCATAAATTCCTAAATTATATTTAGAAGAAAATATCACAAAAATATTGATATCAAGGGATATCTGTAAAAAAAAGCTGCATGCTACAAGGAAGACCATGCTATAATTTTGTTTCATAGTTGCACCTTTTCATTTTCATGGCCCGATTCACCAACCCATAACTTTCCTTCAGAATCCTTTAAGCAAACAGCGGAATGACCAGCATATGCTCCACTGACCCACTTCTCTAGAGTCTCAAAACCACCCCATCGGCCACGAATTTTGGATATCGCAAGGAAATCGCCAGATTTAATATCATCAACACTGATGTTTGTCACCCAGGGTTGAGGACGTTGCTCAAAAGATGCCCCCATGTGTTTCTTGAGAAATCCGATGTTAGAGTTCTCACCCCATCCAGTATTTGTAAATAAGGGGAAGACATCCCATAATGCTTGAAGAGTTCCCAGCATCCCTGCTTGCATGAGGAAGATAGAGACTCCCCTGTTTTTCACCTGATTCAGGTAGAAACTAAAAGCCACGTCTACCGCAAAATTCATGCGCAGAAAAAAAAATTAGTAGATGAAGTTTTCAATAACAGAAAGTGGCAACTTACATATTCGAACTCAGCTTTCCCTTGCCACTCTTTAAACTCATATGTATGCTCCCGAGATATAAAATAGTAATCCCACGTCACACGGTATGGAGTTGCAAAGACATAAAGATCCATGCATGTCCAACTATGAGCATTGCTTACCTGGACAGGCACAAACATAACTCTTAACGATTTATTCTTTCATCAGCTAAAAGACAACCTACAGTGTTTGAAACAGCATCCCATATCATAATCAGGAGACACTAGCAGAATGAGCAGCATCGAAGCAAATGCCTTTCAATGAGAAGCAGAAAAACCTCGACGTATCCAAGAAACCACTGCCAAAGTAAGTACCTTTTGGACCACAAGTCCTCGAAAGATTTATGAATATGATAGAACTCAAACACATTTATATGATGCAATGCTATGATGTGTTTAGTCTCAATTACACCCTGAATCATAATCGAAACTTAAACCAGCTACAATCTAATTCCGGACGAAGCGTAACTCCAATTATAATTTATGTATCTTGCAAGCCACGAACCCTCAGACTCACCCATCAGAGTAACATCTATACGAGTTCGACTCAAGACCAGCAATAAAGTTCAACAACTACAACAACCGGATAGTCACAATTCCGAACTCCAAGAAAACTAGCTAAATTCAAGAAACCACGCAGGGAAAAAAATCCAGATCAAGTTCATCCCACACCTTGACCGGAAGGGTTCCACCGCCAAATTCGACAAATGGCCAGATACCGATACTCAAAAAGTCAAGAAAGCCAACACAAACCAAAGAGCCAGGAAAAGGGGAAGGAACAAAAATAAAGGTCAGTGAACTCAATAACCAGACCTTGATGTGAAGGGTTCCACCGCCAAATTCAGAGCCGCTCTTGTTGTGGAACTCGATCCAAGCCCTGTTCTCGTAGAAGCACGCGCCCTTCCACTCCAGAGTGTCGTTTGGGGACGAAGCAGCGCCCACGAAAGAGGGCAGAAGGTCCACTGGGCTATGGAGCGAGTTGAGGATAGGCCACGAGACTTGTCTGGGCAGCAGAGGGAGAACATCCCGGGGGCAAAATGGCAACTTTGCCGCATGTAGAAGTAGAGAGAAGAAAGAAACCGCGGTAAAGAAGAAGAAGAAGAAGAAGGAAAGCAAAGATGGTGAAGGAGCCATGGGTATGGGAGAGAAAGAGGGGTAGAACGGGGAAATACTTAATCAGTGACAGATGGGGTTGTGAAGGAATCGATTCCTCCCACGTTCCCCGTCTCTTTATCTCTCCATGGAAGACAACTTTTACTTTCTCCGAATTGCATCCTTTTTCTTATATAGTATATATATTGTTGTGTTGCCCTTTTTATTTTAAGTACAAACTTGTCTAGATCTTCTATTTTTAGCCCAAACTCGATACCAAACATCATGATTTTGTCCTCCTTATTTCGTCTCTATTAGTGTTTCTGACATACAAAGATCTCCAAAAAATTGATGATGATGATGCTACAGCATTATACAGTGAGATTATGACTGATTTTTTTAGCTTCCAAAAGGGTTGTTGGTTGGCGGATTCATGATTCCTCCCCTCTTCTTATTAAATCATGTTATCCATAGAGGGGTTGGGAAATACTTGGGATAAAAGCCTGACCAAGATTAAAGAGTCCAGTACAATTTTTGTAAAAAGGGCTAAAGGAATTAGGGTCATTGGTCCATAGGCCTAGAGGAGAGCGAACACCAACAGTGACGGCTTGGCGATTGCAGGTGGAGGGGTTGGAGGAGGAGGAGGATGCTAAGAGTAAGGGCGTTTGGCAAGGAGGAAAATAATAGCTGCCACTTTAAAAATATTTTTGGGAAAAAAATGGTAATTAGCATTCCTTTATTTTTCTTTATTTAAAAAAAAAGATGGGATGAGGGAAAAGCATGCAAGTAGTGTAGAAATGGATTGATTTTAGTGTTTACGTACTACCATTACCCACTCTAAATTTGACATTCGGATAATGATATTCGATAAATCATGACATTTCTGAAGGTCGTGGATGCTGTAGGATTCGAATATGCCTCACCTGCACTATTATTAGAAACAATACTCCAATAAAAACCCCTTTTTTTGGGACCTCAGCACCCACACCATATCGTCAGAAGTCAATCCAATGGCTCAGAATAAGGCCAAGTTAATGTTAAATGGACCACATGCAAGCTTGCTTACCACTGGGATCGGCAAACGAAAGCCAAGGACTTTTGAGTGTCAAAGACGTCCAAGAAAACCTTAACAAAAGTTTGATCCAACACCCACGCCACAACCTTTCTAGACACGCACACTCTATGCTCACCACATCGTACTCTTGTTCATTCCCCTCCACAAAGCCACCAGCCCCTTCCGCAGCCACTATTCTATGTTGCAAGTCATTCATATAATTAAGTCCGCCCTCCCCTTAGGCACTAGAACTGGGACTTCTTCCTCGACACTACTTTCCAATGTCAATCTTAGCTCAACACAAGTACCCTTTAAGCTTCCGGCACCATGTCTACCGGTGCCACCGGCCGTTCAACCGCACCCGCGTATGTTGCTTGGCCGCCACCACCACCACCGCCAAGCCAAGGCGTAACTCTGACCAATTAGTCATGGAGCCACGGCTCGATCCCTCACCAGCCTCTGTCACAGATCCTAACCGTCCCGTTCTCCACGACCCGACACTGAAATCAACATGGTCTCATCGTGCATGGGTGGCAAGTGGGTGCACCACGGTGCTCATCTCGCTAGCAAAAGCAGCAACGGGTGCAGCAGAATCACACCTATGGCTCGAGCCCATTTTAGCAGGCTGGGTCGGTTACATTTTAGCAGACCTTGGGTCCGGAGTGTACCACTGGGGTATCGACAACTATGGCGGAGCGTCTACTCCATTTTTTGGTGCCCAAATAGAGGCATTTCAAGGTCACCATAAATGGCCATGGACGATCACTCGGCGCCAATTTGCGAACAACTTACACGCCCTTGCTCGAGCAGTGACCTTCACAGTGCTCCCATTAGACCTTGCTTTCAACGACCCAGTTTTTCACGGATTCGTGTGGGTGTGCTCGGGCTGCATTATGTTTAGCCAGCAATTTCATGCTTGGGCTCACACCACAAAAAGCAAGCTACCGCCACTGGTGGTTGCATTGCAAGATGCAGGGCTGCTCGTGTCTCGTTCTCAACATGCTGATCATCATCGTCCGCCTTATAACAACAACTACTGCATCGTGAGTGGGGTTTGGAATGAATTCTTGGATCGACAAAAGGTTTTTGGAGCATTGGAGATGATGTTGTTCTTTAAGCTAGGGGTGAGACCCCGATCATGGAGTGAGCCCAACTCTGAGTGGACCGAAGAGAATGAGATCCCTCCTAAAATTAAAGCCCACTGACTTCCTCTTCTTTTTTCACACGGTCGGGTTTTCTTGCTAGAATTTATGATCCATTGTTTGTGGGTGCATGTTATTGCAAATTGCAATGCGATATATGTAATTTGTGGATAGACATTTATTCCCACAGTGAAGGCCGTTCAAATAAGCAAAATGCATCGTGACAACTTTTTTGTTTAATTTTTTTGTAAGTTGTCGTTTAGAGACATTGGTACAATGAGACCATCAACATGGGCAGAACCATATATTAACTAAGACCAAAAGGGCAACATCATCAGTGTTGTTTAGGGAACTTGATACAACATCGACGATTGCACAACCAAAGCGCGACCACCTGTTTATTTTTTGCATGACCTGAGTAACCTGTTTTTTTAGCTAAAAAGAATGAGCACAGCCCAGATAACCTGAGAAAAAGAAAACTAATCTCAAAAGTTGTAAGTGTGGAGCCAGTTAAGACAATTAGTTATCCAGGGGACAATCTCACCGCATCATGAGCATGTCTACGTCTATCTAACTGCCTCTATCGGGTGGTAAGGGCAAAGAGAGATATGCTTGCTCATGGGGAGAGACAGAAGTGGCAAAGATGATTCCTTCGATTGGACCAACTGGTACTAGTACTACAAAGTAAATGATAACATATCACTTCCCTCCTTTATCCTTAGGCGGTAGCCTAACAGCCAACAGGCATTAAGCTGCGGTTGTTTGAATATCAAGCGTTCAAGTATGAACTACTGAAGGTGAGACCGACAATACACAGGGGAACCAGTACCAGCGTTTACCATCTCTGTGGCCATCATCGATCATTGCAAGACCTTCCTGCAAAAGCAACAAGTTTTTCTGAGCCCCATTGATCCCACTATACATACATACATATATATATATAATAAAAATAAAAATAAAAAAGGAATCGATAGTCAAAACATACATCTAGTAAAGTATCAAGGGTATCGATAGCACGGCCGGAGGTCCAAGAGGGCCGTCTCTCAACTTCATCAACAGTCACAAAGCCTCGAGGCTTAGCAAACGTGAAAGGTTCAATAAAAGAACTAAAATTTAAAAAAAAAAAAAACAGAGAGAGAACGCCAAATGTGGGCATTTAAGGACAAAGTTTAAAGGAAGAAAAAACATAGAAAACTCCAATAACCTGAGCAAGCTCTAAAATTTCATTATGGTCTTTATTTGACTCAGTTGGAACAGAACGAACAACCTTTTTCTTTCCAACAGAAATCACCTCAAAACCACTACCCAATACCTGGAAATAATGAGCAGGATGCTAATATTACAAAATCAATAAGCTTGCCGAATCAGAAAAATGCACAGTAAGTACAGAACTTCTAATTACACTTAGAATGCAACAATCATGGCACCACCATAAGCTCAAAAGTTAATGAAACTCCAAAAAGCAAAAAAAAAAATGCCTCTGAAACCACAAGGGTAAGAGGCATACCCGCAGTTCAACCGCCAGATAAAAATGTGGGCCAAATGTAAGCATTTAAGTAAATGCACCTAAAGTATAGCAGCCATACCTAGAAAGTAACTCCACCAATAATTTTGTCATACTTCAATGAAGCATATAGCCTCTACCCATAGCTATCTATGCTGATATTTGTGCGAGAAGAGATGTTCCCGTAGCTATCTATGCTGATATTCCCATAGCTTCCTTTGGTATCAAAAACAGGAAAGCAATTGGAATGAAAGTGCAGAGAACTTGAACGGCAATGCCTAGGAGAAGGTTGTCAAAAGAACCAGAAGAGATGTTCAAAATTGAAGCCAACCCAGCACTGACGAATGATCCCAAAGTGGATCCCAAGTTTTTTATTGACATAAAAAGCGCAAATAGAGTTCCTTCAATTTCCGGAGGACAAAGCAGATCAGGAATGGCATAAACCTGCAGTTCATGAAGCATAGTCAACATTATTAAGGAAAATGGAAGTTTCACAAACTTCATGTGTGGTTTCTACAACTAAAAAAACAGAGGAAGGCTGAGTATGTCAAAAGTGTGTCATACTTGAGTTGATTGACTGCATCAGCAAGAGCAGATCCCCAGAGAACCATGATCCTATCTGATATTCCTAAGGTAACATTCATTCGAGACACTAGCACAATATCTAGGAGACTCAAGAGAGATAAACCAATATGAGCCGACCTGCATAGATAATGATCAAAGCATTATTCACCAAATTAGTCTTAAAAGAAAAATAAGGGTTTTTCTGCCATAGAAATACAAATTGGACCTTGTAGTACTTACACGAGGATTCTTTGTAACTTCATTTTCTTGAAGTACTTGTTATAAATGAAGGTTCCAAGCATGAGGCCTAACCATCCAACAACACGTGCTGTCCCCAAGAAAGATGCTTCCAAGTTAAATAACTCTGTCTGGTAATAGAACATCACTGTTGAGAGATTTGGAACAGTAACATGTGCTAGGAAAAACCAAGTCATTGGTCTGGGATTTTACGAGAGCAAAGTTGAAATCAAAAGTAACCTTGATTAGAAAGAATGCAAAAATCCATAGAAGAAAAATGACAAGCATAACAAGTCTAGGGTATCAATTAGATTGACAACAAGGAGAAGTAACAAATTAACAATGTGGAGGCACATTTAAACTGCACTTCCACCAGGTAGATCTAAGGAAAACTTGATCCTATAAGATGATTTAACCACCCATCCTGGAGGCTATCCTGGACCATGCAACACTAAGTATTTGAGTGATCACGATCATCTCAATTGACTGCCTTAAAATGGCAAAGATCCTAGAGAGGAACTCATTGGTATGTGGCATGTAACCAAACCATCATGATATCAATCCATTCAGTAGGAAAACTTTCTTTTAGTTACCTCAAAATGATTGGCTGCTTAAAAGCATGACACAAACTGTAAGCAGCTTTTTTCAGAGAGTGGAACCACTGTAATGCCAAGGAGTCACCTATTTCGGGAATCTGGGATTCACGAGCGTCAACTGCCTGCCTTTTTGCTGTTATTTGTCCTCTTCTTTCTCCTTGAAGTGCTGATGTTGGACTTCTTTTCCAATAAATTATCGTCGTCCAGAATACTGGCATTCCCATTGACCATGTGGGACTTTCTTGGATTATTAAATAAAGGCGACAGTTTACTGCCTACAGAATTCTCCTCCACCAAACCACAAGATAGTAACTGTATGGCTGGAAGTATAGTAAAAAGAAGAAAAACTGTATCTATCTGCAAGTTGGCTAATGCAAGTCCTCCTAACATACTCCCACATATTCCTCTCAAAGCCATTGCCAACCAAGATATTGACTGGAGGTCTCCAGCAAATGAGGTCCCGATCCAGTGTAGTTATGAGATCTTAGTCTTAACCTATATTAGATAATCAATACCTTATACCAAATCAGATAGACATGCTTGCAGCAATAAAAGGTAGTTTTCTAAGCAAAATATTAACATACTGGTACCAGACAAGCACAAGATATAGCTATTGTCTTGGGAATGTTCAGATTACATTCCACCGTGCAAAATCAATTAGAGAAGTCTCATATTGGACCTATCACTATCATGCTGAGTCCCCAAGATAAAGGGCTCGGAAATTAAAAAGTTAAGATTGTATGGAAATTAAATCTTAAGCCATTGACAGGTAAGCTAGTGGGCTAGTCAATATGCACTCGAATTTCACCTATAGATAAATGGAAATGAAACTTGAACTGTGCACATACTGCTCAAACCTTACTGCCTCAGCTATCATTGCATCAACTCCGACATCTGCCATGGCTGAGCCCAGATTCTACACTGTTAAGAAGATCATGAGGTGCCATGCGGAACTCCTCAGGGTTGCATTTAGGCCTAAAATAAGCCATGGCACAAGAGAGAGCACTGTTGCAATCACTAAGCATGGAATCCTTTTTCTTCCTTTAATAGGGATACAGTCCGACAGAATTCTGCATATGAGATAAACCAACGGATTCCCCAAAAAGATAATCAATTAAATTATCCATAAGGCTGCTTTCTAGCACAGCCCTCCATCCTACCATAAATTTAGAAGTTTGATTGCCTCTCCAGTTAAATTACTGTCTTTTATTTGTTATACACATTTATGTATGATGTGCTCCTTTTTCTTAATCTTTTTCAAGGCATATATATATATATGTGTACATGCTTGATTGTGATTTTACGGAGATTTTATATTTTATCTTGATTTTATATATATATATATATGTACATGCTTGATTGTACTCTCTTCTCCATCTTCTTTTCTATTATATTTTATTTTCTATCACTTAGGGCTGATTGAAATTCCCATGAAAACCTTCTTTGTAATATATGCACAGTATTTACTTATCAAAAGGAACATATCATGTCTAGTATTTTGAAATGGATCCGCATTGCTTTGCCTAGCCATTGAATATCCTCATGAACACACATACATTACAAGTTTAAAAGTCAACATCATACACATCTGCTGATATCATATTTAAAATTTAAATAAATCGTTCTGATTTTGTATTTTTTACTTGATTACATATTGCTTTTATACCTTAAATTTCTCTAAGGCCAAGGTCGAATCAGTTCATCTCCAATAAATGCGAGAATGCTGTAAGAACTACATTATAAACATGAACCTAAATATCTTCACTATCATCAACCTCCACGCTTTTTAGCACAAGATTTTGAACAGATATGCATGAGTGCGTGCGTACGTGCATATGTGCGGCTTCAAGTGGGTGTACTGAGTAAAAGAAAGATCCATACCCATACAATGGTTTAATGCTCCACGGAAAAAATGTTATTGAAGACACAAACTGGGAGGCCGAGGGTGATAACTTAAGCCTATCTTTCAGCTGGTAAGAAACTGCTGTCCATACAAAGGATCTGAACCCCTATATTCACAAATTAATTGTAAAATGTTGGTGAGAATTGAACATAAGGTGGAAAGGGAAGTAAAAACATAAACGCTCCAGGAAAATTACTCCTTCGGCTCAGGCACAATCTTGCATCCCAAACAAATTCAATTAAGCTACAAAACTGACCCATAATCTCATTATATTAGCGCAAACACAGGAGTTTGATTTATAGATAAGAGAATTCCAATATTTTCCCGTGAAAACAGAAAAAATCCCAACAGCAATAACCAAGTGCCCAAAAATAACTTCACAAAGAACCAACGAAAATCACCTGACCCCGAAACCCAAAACTGTGAATGCAAAGATCTCCGACTCCCAGAAACGGCATCAAAAGGGGAAAAACAATGGATTCTCATTTCGTGATAAAACCACCGCATTTAGCTAACACACACACACACAGAGATGAAGAATAGAACCCGAGTGAAGTAAATGAAGCAAATGAGCCAAAGAAAGGAAGCCCCAAACGCAGTCTTCAACTGTTTCGCCCAAATTATCATCTTTCCGAATTCCAACCCTCACTTCTCTCTGTCGCTCTGTTGTTCCTTTTTTTGGAATGGAATTCGGAGGGGGTGGCTGTTTTTTTGAGTTATTTCATTTCGTCCTTTGTTCTGTGTCGCCATTTTTGTAGGGTATATATACTACTCGACAACCTCTTCAACGGTTTCAAAATTATCGTTAATTTGAATCATTTGATCGACTGTTTTGTCCCAGCCGCGATGATTCATGAACAAGTCCACTGCTCCATTTAAAACTCTCCACGTCAGCATCCACCTCTCATGGTCTCAGCCGTTGGATCATTTCACCTTGACTTTTTTATCCTGTAATTTATTTTTATGTATTTTTTAATCATCATAAATATTTAAAAAAAATAAAAATTTATAATATTATTAAAAAATAATTTCTTAATCATTAAGTAAAAAAAAAAAAAAAAATCATTTGAGACAAAAATTCAAAATCCAAACTCGGAAGCTATAGATTTTTTTTTTTAACACCGACTTTTCAATCATAAATATATTATAAAAAAATAAATTTATAAAATAATATAATTTATTTTATAATAAAAATAATTTTATAAATTAATATATGTAGATTTATTTTTATATAATTTTTTTATAACTAAAATATTTCTTTTTTATATTGTGATATTATTTTCCTGGATAACTCTTTTCGCATCATGTCTTAAATATAAGTTTAAAATACGAAAGTCTCCTGCAGCACATTTAAGAAAAAAGTAATGGTTTACCTTAAGAAATTTTATAAAAATAAATTTATTAATTGATGTATTTTGATGTATCATATTAGATTGTTAAATTAATTTTATTATAAAATAAATTTAACGTATCATATAAAATAATATCAATTTATAAATTTATTTTTATAAAATCTTTTTATAATTATAGTATTTATCTTACTAAAAAATAAAATTCATCGCAAAAATATAGATTTAAAAAAAAAATTATCTTCATCATCCTCACGCTACATATCATATATAATTTTTTAATTTGTTTCTATTATCAAATGTGTTCTGTACGTGTATGGATAGTAGAATGACTTAATTAATTTAAAAATAATAAAACAAAAAAATTAAAAAAATAAAAATATTTGTAATGTGTAGTATGTAATGTATGGAGAGGATGACTAGAAAAACTCTTTTTAAAATGAACTAATTTCTTCAAAGATTTGAACACGACTTGGACGTCTTAAATTTGTATAAGTTATTTTTCAAATTATATTATCCTTATATTTTAAACTATTACTCTCAATTAAATCATTGATTTTCAAATTGGACTTTAAATTATAAGTATTTTCTTATAAAATATCATGATTCTTGTCCTATTTCTTAATCGAAACAATATCTTAACGAGGAGATTTAAATTGTGAGTTAAGTTGAGAAGAAATAATATGAGAATTAAAAGTTAAATAAAATATTATTATAATATAATATTTTAATATAATTTTTATTTTGAGATGTAAAAAAATATAATTATTTATTATATTTTATTTTAAAATTTAAAAAAATTATAATAATTAGATAAGATAAGATGAATAGAATCATACAACGTTTTAAAGTTTTTGAAATAAAGAAAAAATGTCAAATAAACCCAATGTTTAAAGGTACACAATCTCATCTTATTTTCACTGTATTAACGAGGAATCTTCAATTTTAATCATTAGATTAATTGTAAATTTATTAAAAATTTTAAATAAAATAATATTATTACACAAAATTTTCTTTTAGAAATGATATCCTTATTATTTTATTAAAAAATTGTAAATGGATGGCTATCATTGCTCTTTATTTTTTTTTTCCTTCCTAAAAAAATAGATAACTGCGACGTTCTGTATGCTATTTGTTCACCCCTCGGCGACGTTTTGCATACACATGTTTCCCCCCTCAGCGACGTTTTGTATGCACTTCTTTTTATGGGCATCCGTTTTGTATGCACTCACAACTGTATCGGAGCAGCGGTTTCATCCATTAAAGCAGCTCGGAGAGACGCAGCAAGGCAGGAAAGTGTTTTCAAGAACTATTTTGGTTCACTTGGGTAAGTTTTTTCAAGAAGTTTTCTGACGATGTTATAGACTTCACTTTCTTGAAGTGTTTGCAGAAAGTAATTTTTGTTCAGTGCGGCGTCGTGTTTTTGGTACGGTAGGAAGTATCTTTAGGAAATGTTTTGGTTGTTTTGCAGCAACGCACACTTCCACCTTTCTCTGTAGCAATGGTTTTGTTCTGCAAACATAAAAAGGGCAAGCTTTTGCAATTTGTTGAAGCTGTTAAACCTCACTAAAGATGAGAGAAACCTCCATTTTTCCGCTTCGAAGGAACCAAAAGCTTCGAGTCCAGCAGAGCCTTTCATTTTCCGGAAAAACAGACACAGGATATGGCAAAGAAGAAAGGAAAAATTTTAACGGAATCACAATAACCCTTTGCCTGTTGTACAAAATAGAATCCATTTTCCAACCTTCTTGACCGCCGACAATGACTGAACTATCAGACAATATAATTGAGCTTAGAGAGGAACTCATGGTTTCACCCATGGGTGACCATAACCCAACTTCCAGACCAGCCCGTTTTCTAAAACCCTCCGCGGTCTCCATAAAAGGACCAATCTTTGAGCTTCCTTCACGCTCTCCCTCTTCCCTACCACCCACTTTCGAACCCTCAAAATGGCCTCTGAAGGTCAGATTCAACGGCTGGCGATACCCGCCAAGAAAATGGAAAAGTTGGGTCGATTCCATGTGTCCTAAGTATCAATCTTTGTGGAAGAAAGCCGGCATATTTGAAGCTATAATGAATTCTACGTACGAAATCGACGTGAACCATGATATTGTTATTGGTATTGCTGAAAGGTGGTGTTCTAAGACCAACACATGTATTTTTCCTTGGGCAGAAGCAACGCTCACGCTGGAGGATATAATGGTTTTGGGAGGTTTCTCAGTTTTAGGAGAATCTGTTCATAGCCCCGTCGAAACCCAAGAGTTGAAAGAAATAGAAGCGAAACTGATTCAAGCGCGTGTTGAAGCTGGGAGGAGTAAAGCTCGCAAGGCCTGCCCCCAAGTGTGGATGAAGATGTTCATGAATACTAAGAGAGAAATCGAGCATGAAGTATTTCTTGTTTTCTGGTTGTCAATATCATTTCTCCCCAACTCTAGGTTGATCAACAAGGATTTTTTCCCTATTGCTATTCATCTCGCTAAAGGGACTCGAATCGCGCTTGCCCCTGCAGTTCTTGCTAGCATTTACAGCGATTTGAGTCTGTTGAAAGAAGCCATTGTTGCATTGGACAAAGACGTGGTCGAAGTAACCTTCCGGTCACCGTATCATTTAGTTCAGCTTTGGGCGTGGGAGAGATTTAGATCATTGCAGCCAAAGCCAAATCAGCTCATATATGGTGACCCGGTATTTGCTCGCTGGCATAAAGTCAGAAGTGTGGAAGTTAAGAATGTGAGGTCGGCTCTAGACTCGGCTAGGGAAAGTTTTCTTTGGCGTCCTTACGTTTCATATACATTCAATTTGAATTCTCGAAAACTTTATGGAGAAAAGGATATCTGGGTACCGGTTAATACTAAATTGGATGAAGAAATGGAGGCATTGGTTAGATATTTTAGGGTCTCCGAGCTGGTTGGGCTTGGCTGTATAGAACATTACTTCCCACACCGTGTTGCAATGCAATTTGGAATGGATCAAGATCTCCCGGGCTGTGTTGCTCAATGCAGTAAGGATCATAAAATTGCCTGGAACAATTATAGTAAGCGCCCGAGTGATGCGAAATTGTATGTTCCATCCTGCCTTTCTAAGGGTGAGGTTACCACTCGTTACTTGAACTGGTGGAAACAATCAATATTAGGTCAGGCAGTATGGGCTCCAACGGGTAAAGATGGTGATGTTTTGCTTGGTTTCTCTCCCAAATTTAACAAGGTTAAAGCAGAGGACTCTGTTAATGTATATAAACCAACAGTGCCAAAACAAGTAGCACAGGCATCAATAGGAAACAAGGGAGATAATGATGCTGATGTTCCACCTGGTTTCTCGCCCAAACGCAACAAGGTTGAAGTAGATAAATCTATAAAGGAAGATAAATCAGCAGGTGGAGAAATGAGATCTTATGGCATGCATGACAATCTAGGTAGAAGAGCAGACGGTGTTGGTGAGCCTTTTTTGGGCCAATCACAGAGCTTTTCAGTGATGGATGGAGCTGTGAAAAAGACGGAGTCAATGATGAGAGACGGGGAAAATATTAAAGTTGAAGATGCTGTGAGAGGGTTAGAAAGAGTCATTGATGGTCCAGGTGAGAGAAAGGCAGAAAGTCCTGTTTACAACAGGGTGAGCATCCATGGTAAGGGAGGAGAAGGTGGCAGCTATACACATGAAATACCTGGACTGGAACTTGAAGCTCGGATTACTGAGCTTGAGAGAGTGATTGCTGAGCTAAAAGCGGCTAGGTCTAGCTAGCTACAGGTTTGAGGAAATACCAACCAAACAAAGCTGGTCTGCTCCATTGCTCTACAATGAAACTGCTTTGCCTCAGTTATATGTCCTATTTGCATTATACATGGTTGAAAGCTAAGGATGAAATCAAAGCAAGTATTTTGGTCCTTCTACTTATAACAGAACCTGTTTCACTAATTAGAAGCCTCTGGCAGTGATTTAGTGCTTTAGTCTTTATACCTCTGGAGAATGATGTGCAAGTCGTCACTGCATATTTTCTGCAGTTTGTTTGCTGATATCTGTTCGGTAGATCAAAACAGAAGTAACTATCACAAAAACGAGACTGCGGGGGCATAAAGAAGTACGAGGGAGGGAAAAACAAGATAAGTCAATTTTCTGTTTCTTCGCTGTTTTTGGAACACTAACGGTAAACAGCACCATGATGTCAGATCAGACAGACATTGAACATCATTATGTCATATGTTTTGAGGGCTATATTACTCCGAAAATAAATGTCATGTCCGCCTTAAAAAGTTTAATCGCCCGACTGTACAAGATGCGTTAGTGTAGACTAGCTCGACCTCACCTTTCTACGACTCTAGCTACAAAAGAGTCGCCTCTACAAATACATTTTCATATTTTTTAGGTGAATTTTTTTTTCAAAAAAAAGGAATGATTTATACAAGTCTCAATAACAAGTTCCACATAGGCTTTTATAAAAAAGTAAATCCTATCATAAAAAAGTATAATTTTTTTTTCTTTTTTAATGAGATCTATATTTTTATAAAAAACATGCATAAGATTTATTTATTTAAGATTTGTATCAAATATTATTTTGCGGAGACAAAAAAACCTTCGTACGCTCTTGTAATTTCAGCTATTGTAAGGCGAAAGTATCATTTCTCTTCAGACACATTTTAAATTTTGGTGAGCATATATGAATGGCATTTATTCACCAATCACCATTATTTATGCATTAAGATATGGTTAGGATAGTGAGATGAAATTAAATGGTTCTAAATAAAAGTTAAAAATTAAATAAAATATTATTTTTTAATATTATTATTATTTTAAAATTTGAAAAAATTAATTAATTTAATATATTTTGTATGAGAATTTAAAAAAATTATAATGATAATATAGAAAAAGATGAAACATTTTTACAATCTAAATTGGGCCTAAAATAATAATAAATAAAAAAACACAAAATCATAAATTATTATAAATAAGGCAAAATAAGATGGAGAGGCAGTTGAGCAAAAGATTGGTAGCTGCTGTTTCTTCTGAACATATATAGAAAATTTGACTCGGTCATTTGCCTATCTGGACTCAATGGATTGTGAGGAAGATAAACCAAAACAAATTAATATTGTGGAGAGTTTTCCTTCGTTAATTTCCTGGAAAAACCAGGTTCTGGTTCTGGTTTTTCAGGGATTAAGACAAATTGATAGCTAAGCAGATTGGTTTCTCCATTTCAAACGCGTTTTGTTGTGCCGACCTAAAGTCTTCACGGTGTAACAAATAAATGCAAGATTTTGAAGATCTTTCGAATTTGGTGTGGTCAGATTGAGATTGAAGTTGTGGAGAAGGAGAGGAAAATGGCCGGCTGTTTTCAATGTTGCATGCCACAAGAGAAAATCGGCAGAAACTCATTAAAAAAGAGCATTAAGGAATACAGGGACACAAAAACTTTAGCCTCCTTCACTAAGCTCTCATTCAAATCAGGTAAATTTTTCACTTCAAAATCTGTTTTTTTTCTCCTCCACAACAAAAAAACCCATTACAGCAATTGAGTACTAGGAAGAAAAGGGGTAAAATTAAAAGAAAAAGAGAATTAGGTTCATATTCCTTAGGCTCAAGACTCGCTAAATGCAATGCTACCTACTACAACGGATAGGTCCAACGAGGACATCGAGAATTTAAGAGAAGTAAATTGTAATATCTAATATGATAAGGATAAGAGTAAGTAGTGTATAGGATCATGTATTACTTATGAATGAGAAGTTATTGCTCTTTATAAAATTTTAATAAAATTCTAATTATATCAATGATTAGTCTGTTTAAAGTATAGGTCATGTAATTCTTTTATTATAGCGTTACATACTTTGGTGGATCGATTGATAGAAGGAATAGGTGACGGAGGAGCCTCCCCCTCTTAGAACAGCACGGGAAAGGAGAGATGTGTCAATTGGTTTTCCTAAACTCATCAATCACGTAGGCAATAATCTGAGATTTTTTTTATTTTTGAAGTTTTGCATTTTTAAGTGCGGAATATTTGTTAAAGAGATTTCACAAAAATAAACCTGGGGACTCGGTGTTCTTGGAACAGCATTTTTCCCCTCCACATCGAATGGAAAATGTAAATTTGAACATGCTTTTATATTGCAGATAGCAGCAGGAGACGGTTCATAACGGAAGAGATAAAAACGATTGGAAAGGGAACTATTTCCGCTAGAGTTTTCTCTTTCCGTGAGCTGTGTGTTGCTACTCAAAACTTCCACTCTGAGAATCTGCTGGGTGAAGGAGGCTTTGGGAGGGTGTACAAAGGGCGAATTGCAAGCACAAATCAAGTATCATATCATATCAAATAATCATGTTTAGTTTGTAATGATTAAAATTCAAATAAAAACAAAGATATACAAAAATTCAGTAACTTTTCATGTCTCATCTCACTCAGGTGGTTGCAGTTAAGCAACTCGACAGGAATGGATTCCAAGGGAACAGAGAATTTCTTGTGGAGGTTTTGATGTTGAGTCTTCTCCACCATCCTAACCTTGTCAATTTGGTTGGATATTGTGCTGATGGGGATCAGAGGATTTTAGTTTATGAGTACATGCCCAATGGTTCCTTGGAGGATCACCTTCTCGGTATGCCCGATTTTATCTTCTCTATTCTCACATGTTATATAGAATATTTTAAGCAGTAATCTATATATAAATGCGAGCTCGCTTTCCCAGCTGTAATGGTATCTGAGCAACTTTTTTTTTTTTTTTTTATGATACACAGATATAGCTCCGAACAGAAAACCTTTGGGTTGGTATACCAGGATGAAAATTGCTGAAGGTGCAGCAAGAGGGCTTGAATACTTGCACGAAACAGCTGATCCACCAGTGATATATCGTGATTTCAAAGCATCAAACATACTATTGGACGAGAACTTCAATCCAAAGCTTTCGGATTTTGGCCTTGCAAAGCTAGGTCCAACTGGGGATAAGTCCCATGTCTCCACCAGGGTGATGGGAACCTATGGCTACTGTGCACCCGAGTATGCTCTCACAGGTCAATTGACAACAAAATCCGATGTGTACAGCTTTGGAGTGGTGTTTTTGGAGATAGTCACAGGAAGGAGAGTCATTGACAATACAAGAGCAACAGAAGAGCAGAATCTAGTTACTTGGGTATGCCTATTATATTCTAATTCCCCCCCCCCCAAAACAAAAGCTTTCTCAAGCATTAGGACTGAATTCAAAAGCTTTCAATGTTGTGATGATCATCGTGCTCCAATGGTTATTTTTTCTGGCAATATTCCTTTTAGTTTGACATCAAAGTCTCAATCCTCCAAGGTAGCAGTTTGGCTGTGCAGGAAAGCATATAAGTTGAAGCCTTAAAATTGATGATCCAGTTGTTCTTTTTGCAGGCACAACCACTATTTAGAGACAGAAGGAAGTTCACGTTAATGGCGGACCCTTCGCTTGAAGGACAGTACCCAGTAAAGAGTCTGTACCAAGCTCTAGCAGTTGCAGCCATGTGTCTCCAAGAGGAAGATACTACTCGGCCTCTAATTAGCGATGTCGTTACAGCTCTTGAATTTTTATCCGTTAACAAGAACGAAGAGGCTGGTGATCAGAAAGACGAAGCCAATTCAGCTTGTCCCGATAAAGAAGAAAGCAGTGGAAATATCAAGTCTGGTAGCTAGACCATGGTATTCATGAATCAGGAGAGTGTAAAGCAAATGAGAAAAAAAAAATTAAAAAAAAAAATTGCAAATGGTTAAGCTTTTGAACCGTTTCATGAAATCTAGACACGTTGCAGGTGAGCTGCACTGTAAAAAAAGAAACATAATTTGAATTCAACCCGAATGCCAGTTATTCTAATGTCATTCTTTTCTCGTTAGAAAGTGTTATAATCAGAGGAAAATTTCGTAAATTTATAAATTAATATGTCTTTTATATGATATGATGGATGTAAATAATTTTATCTTAATTTATACTACACACTACATAGGTAGTATAATTTAAGAGAAATGATAATTTAATTAGAAAGATAAGTTTTAAATTTTAATTTAAATCTTACAAATTAAATTATGTCATCTAAATAATGTGTAGTATAAAAGCCTCTAAATAGCAATATTCATTGAATTTATTTTACAATAAAAATAATTTTATAATTTAACATACCATATCATCAATTTATAGATTTAATTTTGCAAACTTTCTTTAAAACTAACAATTTTTTTTTTTTTTTTTTTTAAGTTTAGCAATCTCAATTAGTACGTTCATGAACTATATTATGCCTAGTTTGTTTTTGCAGATGAAATGAATTGAGATAAAAGTTAAAAATTGAATAAAATATTGTTATAATATATTTTCTTAATATTATTTTTGTTTTAAGATTCGAAAAAGTTGAATTGTTTATTTTATTTTATATAAGAATTTTAAAAAATTATAACGATTAGATGATATGAAATGAGTTATACGTAAGATGCCATGATACACATGATACACTTGCAGTAAGCTTGTACTTTTGGCTGACGTGGTTTCCCGCCAACTGGAGAGCTGGAGTTAAGAGTCACAAAATCACATCTCTAGTCCAATTGTTAGGCAATCCGTTATCGCTTGACTTAAGGCCCTATTTGGATTGAGAGATGATATGAGATGATTTGTGAATAATAATAAAATTTGTGAGTTAAAATTTGTAAATAATAGTAAAATAAAATGAGAATTCATCTCTCAATCCAAATCGGCTCTAACAAACCTAAAAATGCAACCTAGTCACCTATCCATTGACTAACAAAAGGCAAGCTTCTTAAGCTTAGAAACTAAAAATTTGTTCGTCTCATCAAAAGCACTAGCATTGATTTTTCTATATGTATATGTAAAATTATATTGGATTATGCATATTAGTTTTTATTTATTTATTTTGCATATTAAGAAAAACTCTAATATTAGATTATGCATCTTTGAGCCAAATAATAATAAAATAGTATTATTTTTTTATTATTTATTTTTTTCTAAAATTACTTTTTTCTTTCAAATTTCTTTCGGTTGATGTCGAGAGAGAGAGAGAGAGAGAGAGAGCAAGGAGAGAGAAATGATTCGATAAATGATTTGTTTCCGTTGATATTGAGAGAGAGAGAAAGTGAGAGAGAGAGAGAGAGAAGTAGTAAAATAAGGTTTTGGAAGTGAACAGTGCATTCTCAAACATTGTTTGAGAACACAAATCATCTCATCCCATAATTCAATGCAGCCCAATTTAAAGTTATATTATGCAAATATGTAGATACATATGCAGATGTATAATCCAATGCTAGTGCTAAGACGGTTTTGACAACAACTTATAAATAAATAAATGATGTAATATTTATTCTCAATTAAAGAAAAAAGAAAAAAAAAAGGTTGTTGGCCAGTGTAACATTGGATAAATGAGATGAGATGAAAATTCTTTTAATAGAAATAAAATAGTGTGTGAATAATAATGAAAATGGTTTGAATTACAATGTTTTATTGAATTTCAGAAAATAATAGAGAAAAAATATTATAAAATTAAAATATTATTATAATATAATTTTTATTTTTATATTTGAAAAGGTTTTATTTTTTGTGTGGTTTGTATGGAAATTTGAAAAAGTTGTAATGATTATATGAAAAAATTAAAAATTTAAATTGAAAAGTGTTTGTATTTGAGTGATATTTAGGAATGAAATTATGAGAAATTTTAATATGGGATGAGATGGTTTGTGTTCCCAAACAATCTCTTAATGGATGTGACTTGCAATCTAAAGTATTATTAGAAAAGAAAATAATATACATGCAATGATACAAATAATCATTTTCATAATACTTTGCACAATTATCTTTTATAAATTAAAAAATCATTTATAAAATAATAATCATTTTATAAAAATATTCTCAAGTTAAAAAATGGTTAAATACAAGATTGTATAATTTTTATTTGTGTCCCATTCTTCTTTCATATTCTGAAGATAACATGGGATGGGCGCAATGCCAATGCCTCAAATTCTCTAGAATACATGCAATAAGAATATATATGTTTGAATAAATTAACAAGTTTTCTAATAGGTTTGTTTTTAGTGGATGCAAATATATACACATGTATATGGAAAACAAAACCGCTTCTAAGCGGTCAGGCCATTTTTTCTCAAATAACATTCTTCTACTTATATTCTGCCACTTCGGAAATTACATCAAGCTTAAGTTACACTCATTCGCATGGGAAAGAAAAGGGCAAACAAGAGATAGGAAATCAAAGGGTGCTTCCCGATAGGAACCGAGCTCTGCTTCCAGTTTCACCATTAAGTAGTCCTTCGTCTGCCAGCAGCCCACCTCCACCAGTCTGCCACCGTCATCATCCTCAGCCACTTCACTTTCGCCGACAAAGGAAGAAAGAAAAAATCAAAAAAAAAAAAACTACTTCCTGTAAGATTCCCAAATCCCAACCACTCAATCTCGATACATTAAAAAAATAAATAAACTCACATGAAGCAACTACTTTCAATTACATTCCTTTCAATCCATCAACCGATTATTCACCAAATCAATCCACATAGCATTAGTCAAAAGATTTTGCATGAAACAGTATAAACCTAAGTCATGGTGCCGGTTTTATTCTCAAGATATTTGCAACATCTAAACTTCATTTTTTTCAAATTTTTTAGCTGTAAAATCCACGAAAGAGAGCTCCAATCATCACCTTTCAGTTCTCATAAACTCTTCAGTTGGTCTTGACATTTTTTTTTTATATGGATCTTAAATTTATCTATTTTTTAAAAAAAATATACATATTTTTATATCTTAAAATTATAAATATCATTTCTAATACGTGTATATATATACACACATGTTAGTGCTAGAGCCACCAATAAATGGTATCGAATTCAGTACTAAAAGTACAAATTTGTTTTGCTTTTATTTTTTAAAGCATTTATATATATATATATATTTTAAATATATATATATATATATATATATATATATAAAAGCACAATATTAAAACATAACAAACACATATCCTATAAAAAGACATGATTAGTGCAAATGACAGGTACACCTTGTCGGTGTACCTATCATTTTCATATATATATATATATATATATATATATATATGAAATTGATAGCGAGCAACCTAATTTGTACTGCTGGATTTTTTTTTTTTTTTTTTTGTACTAAAAAATGATTATTAGTGATTTTTTTTTCTTAGTTAAAGATATTAAACAAATATTTTTAAAAAGAAAAAAATTATAAATACACTAAGATCACGCCTAATAGTACAAGCTGGGCAGCTATCTAGCATTGTCCAGTGTGTGTATATATATACTCACTAGAATTCAGTCTTTCTTATTGAATCTTAAATCCAGCACCTGTCTGATCTTCAAAAATTACTTGATATTTTTCTCTTATCAGATTGGCATTATATTTTACAAAATATTAAAAAAATCTAACATTTTTATAAGTTTATATTAGTAGACACATCCAATTATTCTTTTTGAAACCGCTTATTGTCTTCAAACTCAACTTTCTCCACATACATCTCCAATTATTATCTTTCATAAAGCTACCATTGAATCTCTAGCAGAATAATCATTAACATAATCTTCTCTAATTTTATTTATTTATATATCTATATTTTTAAACCGATTTTCGATATTACTAATTTTATAATCAAATAAAATAGGTGAGTATGTCTTAATACATTAATGTGAGATTATTTTGAAGCAGAGGCAGTATTAGTAATATTTAATTTTACTAATTTACTAGACATTTATTCTAAATCACTTTTGCTTTAAAAAAAATAGTTTTTAAATGAGATGAAATTTCATGAAAAACAAATAAAGTGTTTCTTTTCCTTATTTAACAGAATGATTAATGGGATATAATTGATATCAATAGTCAATAGCTCTAATACCAAATAACGTATCTTAGGTATAATCAACCATGTAAGGGGTTTTTCCCCGAACCATGGAATTTTCTGGTTCTAGCCATTGTGAGGACTCACTAGAAGACAAAGTATTAGAGAAGAGTGAGAGACAAGAAGAGACTAAAGCATGAAAGTGTCGGGAGGCATGAGAAACTAATATCAGGAGAGGAAAATAGGGGATTTGACATAAAGCAAAGAAAAGTAAGGTATCGGGAGAGAAAAGTAGGGAAGTAACTTAAAGCAAATGGGGGGTAGGAGATAAAAGGCAATGAAAACCTACAGATTGCGGACCTTTTTTGTTTTTTACGATTTCGACTTCTTCGGACTTTGAGACTTTCTTCAGCCAGAGAGCTCTAGAGAGAACTTTTTCTCCAGCAAATAGCTCTATAGCTTCCATTGTACAGTAACAAATGAGAGGCAATGAGAGACTGTAAACAAGCTTAGTACAGTGGAATATCCCCTCCCCAAACCTCCATGGATGTAGGCTTAATGCCGAACCATGTAAAATTGTGTGTTCATCTATATTTTTTCTGCATTTAAATACTGTTCATCACCATAGATGTACGAACCAATACTATACAGCTACATCAGACCACTGCCGGGGGCTCCACACAGCATCGATCGAGGCCCAACTTTGAAGACCCAAGGGCGTGCGAAATACAACATTACCAGTGGCGCCGTCTGTGGGATCGTTATAGATCTTGCATGTACTTTGCATGCTTGCAACACCCCGTTCCAAGCCACTCGGAAGTCAAGAATGAGATTTTTCTTTGTGTACGCCGTCGATAATTTTTATACTGAAAGCGGGCGAATGACGATTTCTCGGTGCGCTAAATAGTCTCAGAAGGAGCATATAAAAATTTTCCATATAAGTATTTTCAGTCTTTCTATTTTTATTTTTTATAATAAGCACTACTGCACGGAATGAGCGATTAAAAGTGCACTGCACTTTTTATATATCTAGCATGTAAGGCTGGGAACTAAAACTTCTCCGCCACGTAGGCTGTAAATGCAATTCCTTCATTTACTTTAAATACATAGCACAATTGGAATACATTGGGCGCATATGCATGCATAGCGGGCAAACACTGGGCACAGACTCGACCTTAACAAACTCTCCACAACCACAACTCCTGGCCACAAACACTCCACGTGCATGGACTCATCAGCAGCCCCTCCATGGCCATTGAAATGTCACTCATCGGCCATGCAGGATGGCACGTCGGCCTATCACTCCTCGGATACTCTTCCTCGGCCAGCAACTCCACGGTTCAAGTGCTCTTCCTCCTCCAGCTGCACAGCTCATTCCTTGGCCATGCACGTCGGGTGGAACTCCTCAAGCAGCGCACTTGGCCAGCTCCTCGGCCCTGAGTTTGTCGACCAGTGCATGTGATCTCTTTCTCACCTACCTGCAGCTTGGTTGTGTACATCGGGTAGAGCCTCTTAACTAAGGACATCACGATCATGGATGGTCATGCGTGGCGAGCATGTGGTCCACCACCTTACTTGGCGAACATCATGACAATATACGATCATGAGAAAATGAACAAAACTGAAGACGAGTGACTTCCCCAACAAAACAAAAAACAAAAAAAAAAAGAAGAAAAAAGTGAAATGACAAACGACAATAAGGAGCAACGAAGAAAAGAAAGAACAAATAGCAGCAGGCAATTTCGGTCAAGTAGCAAACAAACAGGAAAAAAAAGGGAGGAAGAAATGGAAATTGAAATAAAAATGAGGAGCAGGGAAGAGAAGAAATGATAAAACAATTGCGGGCAAAAATCAGTCGTGGCAACTAAACGCTCCGGTTTTTCTTCCTTAAAACTTACGTGAATTATGTTTTCCTAACACAATTATTTCCTGTGGTGCTAAATATCAGTTGTACGACCCGTCACATCTCCAATTAGCTTAACTTGCAACGACAAAATCAACTAAATTCTATCAGCAAAGTCAACTCCACTAAATGGGAACTCCATCAACAACTTACTTCCCCACGATGCACAAAGGGCAATGTAGGCCTAAAATGTTGCATTATCCCTCTCGCGGAGGAGTGTGGGTAGGTCATTGGCCAATTGAAGACAAAAATTTACCTTTCTTGTAAGCGTCAACGGACGGGAGCAGATCTAGTAACAGACTGTCTGAACAACTTACTTCCTTACGAAAGATGGTAGGTGAGCAGACTCCTCCTCCTCGTCCGGAAGAGCAGGACCAACCTCGAGGTGGCCTAAATAATTTACCTCGACCCCCATCACAATGAAGAAGTAGATCAGCCACATCGCTATCTGAATTACCTCCCCGCGAGGCAACATAGGGAAATTTAGGCCTTAAAGGTTGTCTTATCCTTCCTACGGCAGCCGGCGGAGTGCGGGTTAGTTCTCAGCTACCAGAAAGAAAAAGCTTTTACCTTCCTTGTGAGCGTCAAAGGGCAAGAGCGAGTTCAGTAAAAAACTGTCCGAACAATTTACCTCCCTGCGGGATACCTTAAGGAAATGTAGGCCTAAGAGCATTGGCAATGACCTAGCCAAATGCCAATGCAAGTCCATAATTTAGCTATATGTAAAAAAAAATATCTACATTAGACTAGCGAAAAGTTCAAAGTTAAAGACTTCATTTACATTAGACTAGCGAAAAGTTCAAATTTATACTCCTCTTCAACTACAATTATTGTTCATAGTTGAAATCAATATTTTATTATTTCATCTACTTTCCCACGTTATTTTCTCTTTTTTCATCTATTTCCCTCGTTTTCATTTCTTCATCCCGAAACTCATATCTCCGTAACCCTTCGTCCTCTTCAACCGCAAGCACCAAATAGACCTACGTCTTATTCAACAGTAAGACGCCTTCTCTCCGTCGTGTAGCCGTCGTCTTCTAGCCCAAAAGGTAATTTCTCTTCCTCGCCCCTCTCTCCCTCTTCTTTGCTTAGATTTCCTCTCCCTCTTCTTTTTCTATTTTCTCCCATTTCATCAAGTGATTGAATCTGTGTTTATGGTTTGTGCATCTCGAACTCTGTCACAAGGTTGCCTTGCCCGTGAATCCTCGTCCAAAAGGTTGCACATTTCCTCTACAAATTGAACTTGAAAATTGCGATTGGGGTATTTCCTAACTGATTTGAGATTTCGGTATTTTGGTTTGTGATTTGGGTATTTGTCTGTGGTCATGCATAGTATTTAATGATTTCAGTATTTTGCTTTGAGATTTCAGTATTTTGGTTTGTGATTTGGGTATTTTTGTGCTGGAATCTGATATGAGATTTGGGTATTTTGGTTTCTGATTTGGGTATTTTTGGTTTGAATCTAGTATTAGAACATTTCAAATTTTAAAATGCTTTTCCATTTCCATATTTCTAGAGCACATTTTCTTGCATGTCTCGCAACCCTGTACACAACAGAATACTTGATAAGAAATAGCAAATATCCCCAATTTTTGGATGTAAAATCACATTTTGGTTTTGAAATGCCTCATACAATATTTATAGAACTAGAGCAAACAAAAGTTTTCTTCTCAAACACAGTATCAATCTGTATAATATGAATAAAATTGAATGAAGGGTGCATTAATATGAAGCAAGAAAATCTGATATAGATGTAACCCACTGTTTTTGGCAGTGTATATTAAAGTTACCCAACATCACTTACACAAACAACAACTGATATAAATGTAATTAATTACAAAATCTTTAGAAATATTGTGGCACCTTGATTGGTAATTCTGAACTATGAAGTGTATTTTTATTCCCATCTTGTTTTGTGAATAAATTGGCTGTTGATTCATAATTTTGAGAACTCTGGTGTATGCTGGGAGGATGCTCTATATTTCTTCTTGAATGTTTCCTTTGAAACTTGGAATTTTGAAATTTTCATATTTTCTCCACTGCGTGTGTTAGACTGACGTGTTAGCTGATATGCAGGGTAGTTGGTTGGCATCATGGCAAGGGTTTTGGTTCCGTCAGCTAATTTTTTTGGTTTAGTTGCTAGAGCAGATATTGTTGGGTCTCATTGGTGAAGGAATAGGAATTGCTACAAAGGTTCTTAAATCTATGGGAATCAATCTTAAAGATGTACGAGTAGAAGTGGAAAATATAATTGGGAGGGGTAGTGGGTTTCTTGGTAAAACCATAGCTCACGTTCATTTGCACTGTGTGTGCCTGCTGGACTGGACACGAGTTATCTGTGTAGGAAGTATGGTTCAAGTTGTTGTCTCATTAACATGAGTTATACCAAATAGATTGGTTGTTGTCTATCAATTTTGGGGTACTAATAGCTAGATTGGTTGTTGTCTATCAACTATGGATGTTCAGAATATTTGTAAAAACTGAAGAATATTTGTGATTTACAACTATGGATGTTAGTGCTATTTGTAATTGCTATTTCTGGATGTTAGTGCTATGGTGACCATGTAATTGTTGGGTAGAAGAAATGTTGGTATATTTGTATATATGATTGTTGGGTGAATGGTTGGACAAATATATTTATTGAATAATTAGGTTGAGGGAAAAAATAGTTGAAAAATAATAATTTTATTTTTTAATAAAGTTATTAATTAATATATGAAGTGTATTTGTAAAATATTAAAAAAACTATATATTATTAAAATATATAATATTTTATTATTATTTAAACTTTAAGACAGCTAGTCCAATGTGGACTAATCTAACTACAAGTCCATGTTATGGCCAAAATATAACATTCTAGCTAAATTTTAAACTTGGCAATGGCTAGGTCATTACTCTAAATAGTTGCATTATTTCTCCCCCAGTGGAGAGTTGAAATTAGCTTCGCGGTTACTCGAATAACTTATCCCAACCCACGCTACGACAAAGTGTGGGATTAGCGCCAGCCTGACCCAAAATTACCATTTCCTACAATGTCAATGGGCAGGAACGGATTCAATAACAGACTGCCCGAATGACTTACCTCCTTGCAGGATACCAAAGAGAAATGTAGGCCTAAAATGTTGCATTATTCCTCCCTTAGTGGAGAGCGGGTTCAGCCCTGAGGCTACACGAATACTTATCCCGACCCCACCGTGGCGAAAAAGTGAACCAGCCACATCGCTACCCGAATTACCTCATCATGGGAGAGAGATTCGGTTTGGCACAAGACATTTCGACCTCTCCCCGACGGAAAGCTGGCCGAGTCTATGGACCTCCCGAATAAAGAAGAGAAAGACACGGACATCATCAACATAATCTACATCAACGGAATCGCCATTGGCATCTTATTTCCTCGCCAGGCAAAATGAAAATGTATGCCTTAAAAATTGCCTTGTCCCTCTTACAGAGGAATGTGGGTCGGCTCTTGGCCACCGGAAGACAAAAATATCTACTAACAGACTCCACATTAGGGAAATCTTCATCAACGTAATCTCTACTGAAGGAAACTTCAACAGCTCCAACCTACCTCCCCGCAAGGCAAAAGGGACAAGTCAGGCCAGATGCGGCTCTATCCCTCTCACGAATGAGTGCAGGTCAGCCTTCAGCCACCCGACATATTCATCAGCGGAATCTCCATCAACAAGATCTCCTCTAACAAAATCTTCATCAACGGAACCTCCATCAACAAAATCTCCATCAATGGAATCTCCATCAACATAATCTTCATCAGCAGAATCTGCACCAACGAAATCTCCATCAGCGGAATCTCCATCAACAGAATCTTCAACAATGAAATCTCCATCAAATGAATTTTCACAAACAAAAACTAATACTTTGACAATGCATGAAGGAGTAAATGAAAATAAAATTTAAGAAAAGCGGAGGGACAAAGTGAAAGAAAATAAAAGGAAGAAGTAAACAAATAGGGAAGTAAAAAAGGAGAGAAAGGAAAAAGCGGCAAAGGAAATAGGAGTGAAAGGAAAAAGTGACTGAGGAAATAGGAACGAAAGGAAAAATAGGCTGAGGAAATATGAGCGAAAGGAAAAGGCAGTTAAATGAAACGGGAGTGAAAATAAAAGGTGGCTAAGGAAATAAGAGAGAAATGAATGGAGTTAAAGGAAATATGAGCGGGATAGAAAGCCATCCAAGAAAGTAGGGAATAGAAGATAAGTGCGGCTAAATGAAGTAGTTAACGGAAATACCACTAAAGGAAAATAATGTTAAAAGAAATCGGTAGGACAAAGTAACGACGGGAAGACTCGGCGGGGTAGGACCCCACCTAAAGATCGAAAAGCGGAAGAACTGACGACCTAGCAGAATGAAGTGAGGCAAATGGAAAACGAGTTAAGAAATTTCCATCGAACAGGTCCGATAGGAATTGGCGGGATAATTGTAAGATGATTTTTCTCCGATCTATGGAATTTGCTAGGCCCAGCCATTAGGAGTACTCACTAGAAGACAAAAGTATTATAGAAGAATGAGGAACAATAAGGGACTAAGGCATGGAAGTGTCAGAAAGCATGAGAAAGTAATGTCAAGATAGGAAATGGAGGATTTGACATAAGGGAAAATTAAAGTGTCGGAAGAGAAAAGTAAGAAAGTGACTTAAAGCAAATGAATGATATGAGATAAAAGGTAAGAGAAACCTACAGATTGTGGACCCTTTTTTTTGGGAAGACTTTGACTTATTCGGATTTTGAGACTTCTTCTTCAGCCAGAGAGCTCTAGAGAGAATTTCTTCTCCTGCAAATAGCTCTACATCTTCCATCGTACACTAATAAATGAGAGGCTATGAGAGACTGTAAACAAAATTATTATAGTGGAATATCCCCTCCCCAAACTCTAGTGGACGTAGGCCTAATGCCGAACCATGTAAAACTGTGTTCATATTTATTTATTTTCTGCATTTAAATATTTTTCATTGCCATAGATGTACGAACCGATACCATACAACTGCACTGGACACTACTGGGGGCTCCACACAGCACCAATCAAGGCCAAACTCTGAAGATCCGAGTTATTGGGGCCTGGCCCAAGAGCATGCTAAACATGACGTTAGAAGCCATATGCATGAAATGATATATACAGGCAGTATAACCAACCATATGTATGAATTTATATAAACATAAAAGATAGAAATCATAGCTGATAAATTTGATTTCATTAAAAACATAATACTTATAATGAGATTAATTCTCAGAATGATTGGAAGCAAAATATATGAATAAAGTTTTACACAGAGATTATTTCGGAAGTGAGGATTGAGAGAATGGAAGGGTTTCAGATGAGATTTTTTTGAATGCTTTCATTTGTTTACAGACTTCCTTTTGTAGACACAAAATTAATAACTTTATACAGAGTAATTCAATAATGGATGGCTAAAGTTTTGTCTTCATGCGTCAGCGAGTTATACCGCATGTATATATTGTTTCATGCATATGGCTGGTTTGATAACATATTTTTACTTCATAATCCAAGTTAATCTTATCTGGATGAAGAAAATAAGAAGAGACGGTAATGATTTAATGCGGGTAGATAGTAATTTTGTGATGAGAAAATTATAAAACTTTATTGGAAAGGAATAGGAAGAATAAGAGGTTCAAGTCTATAATAATCTCACCATAGTAAAAACCATTGCGGGAGTGTCATGATCTCTTGTAATTTGTCAAAGTAGAAGAACTAGGAATGACACAATTTTTTGTTTTGTTTTAAAAACATTATTGTCCATGCTTACTGGTAATCGTAATAATCATAATATGGCGGGTCATAAGGATAAGAGAAATTTCATTGTCAAATAAGAATTTTTTCCTCCCATTGTTTCAAGGTGAGGACTTATTTAATGGTAACTTAGTGAAAGACAATAATTAGCATGTGAAAAATGTTAGGTTTGAAGAGAACAAGAGATTTTAAAAAGAATAATTGAATTTATGTCTACTAATATAAACTCATAAAATTGTTAGATTTTCTTAATATTTTGTGAAACATAATGCCAATCTGACAAGAGAAAGAAATTAAGTAATTTTTGGGATCAGACATGTGCTGGATTTGAGACTTAATAGGAAAGACTAGATGCCAGTGAGTCTTGATAATAATAAAGGATGAATCATAAGGTTAGATAAGAATGGATGACTAATAACCTGAGAATGAGTAGAAGAAGAAGAAGAATCAGCTTTTGAATATGTTGGTGATTTTGGAGAGACTAATGGTGAAAATAGGTTTTATGATGGGCTACCAGGTTGTGGTAATGTTCTCAATATCGTTTATAGTTTTAGAGTTGCAGAATAATAATGTGAATGATAGGGAGAAGATGGTGACCCAGTGTAATAAGATTTAGACTTTACTCTTGACTTTGAGGATGACATGATTTTTCCTGTAAGAATTTTCGGGATAGAATGTCAGGAAGAGAATTAGATTCTCCCTTAATATGTTCAATATCAAAATAAAAAATACTTAATATAGTTTTTCATCTAGCAAATATTTATTTAGCAGCCATATTTTTGACATTTTCTTGGCTGATTTGCAATAGATTTTTAGTAAAAACTTTTGATTTAATAAATCATCTTGAAATTTAGAAATGCATAATACAATAGTTAAAATTTCGTTTTTAATAATACTGTAATTCTTTTGGACAGGATTTCAACATCCTGAATGGAATCGAATAATTTGTTCCGAATCAGTTAAAATTTTTTTGCTTCATAATTTCTCCATATGACCATAACCAAGATCAGATGCATCAATTTTAACGATTTTAAAAGTATGAGCATATGGAAGTCCTAAGTAGAGTAATTTCTTAACATGTAACTTAATTTGCTTTATAATTTTTGTATGTTTTTCTATCCATTGAGATGAATTATTTTTTAATATTTTGAATATTGGTTTACATAATGGTCTCAAAGATTGATAAAAATTTACAACATAATTAAGGCGTCCTAAGAATCTTTGTAATTATTACTTATCTTTTATCTCATTAGGGAATTTATTAGCAAATTCTATTGTTCTACTGATTTGGGTAATAGTTCCTTAATGAATATAATATCCAATAAATCTAATTTTATTTTGGAATAATTTTATTTTTAGAGATGAAACAACAAATCAATTTTGTTTAATAATTTAAACAAAGATATTTAAATATTTCCAATGCTGCTCAATAGATGAAGAAAAAATTAACATATTATCTATATAAACTATTGAAAAGTGAGTGAAATGAGTAAATATTTCATTCATAATATTTTGAAATTTCTTATGAGCATTTTTTAATCTAAATGGCATGACATTCCATTCATAATTTCGAATGAGACTGTGAATTTTGTTTGATATCGATTTTTTTCAGTAATTCGGATTTGCCAAAATTCATTCTTCATATCAAATGTTGAAAATACAATAGCATTACAAAGACGAGATAGTAAGTCCTTTTTATTAATGGTTTATAGTTGATAGTTGAAACCTAATCTGTTCTAATAATTTATTTAATGGTTTATAGTTGATAACTAATCGTGGAACTCCCCATTCAAATTCTGCATTTTTTTAAAGTAAAAGGCAACATAACTCAATGGTGATTTGCTTTTGCTTATTAATCATTTTGTTAATAAATCATTAATTTCTTTTTTTACAAGATTTCAATAATTCATTGCTCATTTGAATTGATCAAGCTTTAGTATGATTATTTCTTTTTGAGAAAATTCTTCGTTATAAGGTAATTCCTTGTTTTCTACTCTATAAAGCATTTGGCAAGCTGGAGCATACTTCTTTTTAAACTATAATTTTAAAATTGACTTAAGTGCCTCTTTGGCTATACTTAATGGTTTCAAAGGGGGATATCATTCATAAATAACTTGATCACTCTCTTGCTTAGAAAGCATTTGGCAAGCTGGAACATACTTCTTTTTATAACTATAGTTTTAAAATTGACTTGAGTGCCTCTTTGGCTATATTTAATGGTTTCAAATGGGGATATTCTTTATAAATAACATGATCACTCTCTTGCTTAATCCATTGATTAGTAGTCTTATTTATAGTTGATAATTGGTTTGATTTATAGATTTCAAACCATGTGAAAAAAGGTATATTAGTTTGTATTTATTCTTTTAAGTACTTATAATATTTCTCTTGAATATAATCTCGCTCCATTTTTGTGAAAATTGAGAAGAATAATAATATTTTATTATTATTATTTCATATAGTCTTGTTTAAGATATTATTTATTAATCTTAAAATCTTCCTTACTAAGGGTGTATATTTGAGTATCATCTCCAATTACCTGTGAATATGTTAGAGAAGTGGGTTCTTTTAATTGCTTAGAATTATGAGAGGTATATGGTATACTAGGATCAACAGTATATACAGGCGTGTCAATAATATTTCCAGGAATAATTTTCCAAATATGTATGTCCAAGTTTTAGGATTCATTATGAGAAACTGAAGTAAGAATATATCTAGGTGTGTGATAAATAGAGGATGCTGATGAAGAATAATGTGAAAACGATATTCTAAAAGGTTGAAAAGCTGTTTAAACTAATCCGTGCGTCTTTTGATCTATGTATTCTAAATCTTCTAAGATATTATTTTCTATTTTAGATAATGGAGTTATATTATCTAACTTTCATTTATTAGGAAAAGTAATTTGATTCCAATGAATCTGTTTAGAAATTTGTATACTAAAATTTGATGTGTTAGATTGTAATAATAATGTATAGCATTTTAGATTGGTAATAAGAGCTTGAGGCTTTAGTATTGTTTTTATAAGTCTATAATGGATCCTATATAGTGTAGTTAAAGAATGCGATCATTTCATCATATGATAACCACTTGTTTTAATATTTAATGTTAAAGCATGTAGGATATTAGTATCAAATAATGATATAGAATAATTAGGATAACAATTGGAATAAACCGAGTCCTGGAACAGGCTAGATTCTACCATATCAAATAATGAGTTACGAAATTTATAATGTCTTCTATTTCTTAGACAAAGTAGTATTGAGGCATTTAATCTACTTGTAGTGAGTGGTTTTATAGCAACTTGTATTGATCCAATATGTATGAAAGAATATTTATGTTCCTTATAATGTTTAATAGCATATTTGGTTAATAATTGTAGTGATTCATAATCATTGT
This sequence comes from Juglans regia, assembly GCF_001411555.2. Classification (NCBI taxonomy): domain Eukaryota; kingdom Viridiplantae; phylum Streptophyta; class Magnoliopsida; order Fagales; family Juglandaceae; genus Juglans; species Juglans regia. The sequence goes on along the minus strand of NC_049902.1, from coordinate 35,946,682 downwards.
TTAAACTAATAATTTTTTTTCTAAAATTTTAATAGTATAATTAGTAAGAAATGAAATGATAATTTAAAGAAAAAAAAAGGTGGATTGCTTCTAGATTTGTTTTTTTGAGATAATAGGAATTGCCCAATCTTATAAAATTATTTCTATGTTTAATATATCATAATCTTTTTTACTGATGTTATTAGGTTCTATAGATATAATAGCAGAGGATTTTGATGAATTAGATTTGAATAAAGAATTTATCGAGATAAAATTTTTAAACAAGGATTTCATATATTCAAAGATAATAAGTAGATTAAGATTTTGAGGGAACATCATCGGGACCACCCTTAAAACTTTATAGCTTAAACGGGCTGATCAACGAATTTTTCATGACTTACCAACACAAGACTCTCAATATACTTTCATTTTCTTTTCCATAGTCTATTGTTGTTAAAAATTTTATCGGTGAATTTGTATTTTTTATTTTTATAAAACAAAGATACTTAAATGATTTTGTCTTCTTTTAATCTCGTCTCTTAAAAAACTGTAATGATCATTCCATTCATCTATTGCCGCCTATATATTTGGACAAACTTCATTACACATTATCCAATATCTCACACTATGTATGGTTTAATTTTTTTTTTATATTTATTTATACTAAAGTAATTGAGTTATTTTAATCCTCATACCTATACTACATATTTATTCAAGGAAATAAAAAAATAAAAAATTATACTTGATACGTAGTGTAAAGATGAAGAATAAAATTATTATCATGGACCCATATATGTATACCCACTACTTCCTGGCTTTATTTGCCCCGTTGTCTGCCAGCCATTTGTTTGTTAAGAGCACTCTTATTAGATTAGTTAAAGTTAAAGTATATTTTTTATGAATGTAAGATGAATTTAACTTTTAACTATTCCATTCACATAAGTCTCCACATGGAAATAGTCATTTTTTTATTATATGATAATAAAATAATATAAGATAAAATTAACTTTGGCTATCCACATCATATCTCTATATTGGATTATCTATTTATTCATATGTAGTAATGAGTAATTAATAATTTTAAAAATATATTAATTTTTTTAATTATGAATTTATTTTATTTTATCATATTTTACTATTCATAATATTATATATTAATTAGTAATCATATTCTAATTATATTTTTTTAATTGTTATTTAAAATGGAGAAAAAAATAATTAATATAAAATATATTTAGCAAATAAATAGTTATTTTTAAATTTAAAAATAATTTTAAAAATAATTATAGGTAAATTTTAATTATCTATTCTAATATGATACATTTTATAGTTTAATAATTAAATCGTCGATGAATTTAGTTTTAGCTAATCATTTTAATATTTTGGGTTTTATTTTTATTTTTATTTGTCCTCAGCTTCAGGGTTTAGCCGCTCTCTGTCTGTGTCCCCGTCTGTCTCTCATGGCGACACCCTGTTCTGCTTCCCTCTCAGACCCGCCATTGGGTTAAGTACCATACGCAAAATAGGAAGCTCCTCGAACCCTCAGCATATTTACGGGTTTACCACTAAGCGCACCAAGACGGCATCTTGTTTAAGCAACTGTGGAAGCAAGCTGGGACGAGTTGGAAGACTGATGGCTATGGGGTTATCCACCCCCCGCCCCCTGAACCCGAGACCGTCTTGCGCCTCTTATTCCTTGTTTTCCCGGTCTTCTTCCATCTCTTCTTCCTCTTCTTGGTCCCTCTTGCTCTCCTCTAAACCCCTGCACAGGTACAGTTTCAATGTCATTCAAACTGCACTATTTCTGTCATATTACCTGACAGCTTTTTTTCTTACATGGGTTTTTAGCCTGGCGCTTACCCATTTTCATGTTTTTATTGTTGGTTTCTTGGGTTATATGGGGTTTTCTTGTTTCTGAATATTTATTTCTATTTATTCCATTGTGCTGTTACCTTGTTTATTTACTTTTTTTATGCCTTCTGAATTTTCAGTTGGTCGGGTTATATGCAACTGATTATTTATTGAATTTCATGTTTTTTGACTTTTCGTCATTTTGGTCATAATTTGAAATTGTATTGACAGTATCATTTCCTTCCAATTTTAAATTTTGTTTTATATTATTGCTCTAGTTAAGTTCTTTATACTTCCTGTGTACTTGGGCTTTGCCTATTTCTAGGAATAAAACTTCTTGATTACTGATCAAAAAAAATGTTCGTTTTATATTATTGGAGTTAACTGTGAGGAAAAGTTAGGGAGCGACTTACTGAGAGAAAACAAAGTTAGGAATACACGAAAACCACGATTTGATGTTGGTTTTGAGACTTGTAACTTCAAATTACGCTTCACTATGCAATTCGTTGTGCAAATTCAAGAATATTCTAGTTTATTTTAGGTTCTTGATGATGTTCACTCGTGTACATGTCACTAGTTTCAAAGGTTAAAAAAGGACATCGGATAAGATGTTGGATAATTGGTATTGCTCGTTTTGAAAATAAGGTTCCAATGAATCTTAGTTATATGGTAAGTATAGTTCTCAGTTGCAGCTTTTAAATGGCTTTGGTGCTAATATGGTCTTAATCCGAATCATTAGAGTGCAATATATTTACAGGCTCTGGAGGGTCTTTATCAGTATTTCAATCTTTGGATAAGAGACAAAATTTAAGATGTTCAATAATAATCTCAGGATTTTCCCACAAATTAAAAATAAGAGCACAATATGCCTTTTTTTTTATCAGCACAATATGCTTTGTGAACGTTGTGTTTTTGATAAGTAATAAGTTTTTATTAATAAGCACAAAGGCAACACTCAAGTACACCGGTCTTTGCTTTGCGAACAATATAGAATTTCACGTCTCCTTATTTAGCTCTTGCTACCGCACTTTTACTTTATGGTGTGCTAATCCTTATTTTTTATGCATAATTTTAGTAGACACATCACGAGGAAAAAAATGGCGGACCAGGGGGAATTAACTTAAATTTTAGGACATGCAAGCTGATATATTTCACTTAACATATAGGTGGTCAATTGTTGCTACGCTATGGTCTTGTCACTGCTCAAGATATTCTTTAATTCTGCTCTTTTTTGTACTTAACATGCCAGAAAATTATTTTGTTCCAGTTTATTTTTCTTAATGTCCTTGATAAAGTAATATTGGTACTGATATCAGACAAGGAGGGTGCACATTCCACCGTGACAAGAATTATAACACTAAATCTATTTGTTGGAGGCTCAGGCGCATGCCTCCTTGTTATTCCACACCTAAGATGGTCCCTTGCTACATGGATCAGGATAATTCAAATGGAAGCCTCTTGAAAAAACCAATCATTAACCCCCAAAAGGTAGATAACGAAGGGGAGCATGTTCTGAGAAATTTTAGTGGACCACTATCTCAGGAGATTGGGGGTGGTAATCCTCACAGACGTGATGCTTTTGCTATGCGTGGTGGCTCAAGGGTCACTTTAGAGTCATGGAAACGAGAGACACAATTTATGAGAATTGAAAGGGAACTTGAGCTGGAGGCTTCGAAACGTGGTTTTGTTCCACGATATAAAGCTTGTAGTCAAGCAAACATATTGTCTTCAAGTGGTGGCATCCTTATTAATACTCATACTGATCTTGCACCACCTGACCCAGCTTCTGACCCAGCTTCTGCTGAAATAGAGCGTGGAGGAGACGGCAATATAGTTGTGAAAGATGTTAATGGTCTCAAACTTGACCGGTCAAGATACTTGGAGGAAATAAAAGAAACAAATTCTGGATTAATCAAACCCTCCACCAGTAAACAGGCATATTGGCAGCCAGATCTTCATGAGAGACTAGGCAGTATCTATGACAGTGTTCTTGTTGTTGATGATGCCACTACAGCAAAGGAGGTTGTTAGGATGCTTACAAATAAGTACAGACATCTTGTCCATGCTTGCGATACTGAGGTATTATTCTACAAAGGTTGCCTCTGTTTTACTATTTTACTAATTACCATGTGATTTTTTATACAATGGAGAAGTACATAATTATCAATATCCATATATATTTAATAGAGTGCATTTCTAAGCTACTTAGAAATTTTATTATCTGCATGCTACTTTATCCTTTGTGATAATTTCAGGTTGCTAAGATAGATGTGAAGCAAGAAACACCTGTCGATCACGGGGAGATTATATGCTTCAGTATATATTCTGGACCTGAAGTGGATTTTGGAAATGGGAAGTCTTTTGTTTGGGTTGATGTTCTTGATGGTGGTGGTAGGGATCTTTTGATGGCATTTGCTCCTTTTTTTGAAGACCCATCCATCAAAAAGGTATTTTATATTCTTTTGGTTGCGTTTGCTCCTTTCTAGGGATCGGTATGCTTGCTAGTTAAGTGATAATTACATGTATAAGTATTGAGCAATGGCTTGTGAATGACTACCTTATTACTTCAATTATTATATATGTGGTATGACAGGTTTGGTGCAGTTTTTAGAGGTTGGTGCTTGTGTGAAATTGCTTCAGATGGGAAATCTCTGGAAAAGTGGGTTTCACTGACTTCTGCCTGTGGAACAAGGCATTTTTTAAAATTCAAGCCACTTGTGAAATGGCTTCTCTGATCTGATGGCCTTCCTTTAGGAGTATCCTGTTTTGTGTGTGGCACTTTGCTAAGTTGATTGTGTTCACTTATTGCCCTCTCTCTCTCGCTATATATATATATATATATATATATATATATATATATCGATTGATAGATAGATAGATACACATTTGATAATTTTTTAGGCAGACCAATTGTATAAAACTTCTGTCATGAGCCAAGGATGTGCTAGCTATATTTTTATAACATCTCAAAGCTCAAAAGGATTGATCATAATTGCCTAGATCAACCTACTACATGCTCAATGTTAGACTCAGCAACACCTGTTCTCTTAATCTGCTTAATTAGGGTACTACAACCTGTGTGCTTGAGGTTTTTCTTTTTCTAATAAAATTTTTATTACATAGCATGTATATATAATATACCTATGTTCTAATAAAATTTTTATTGGTGATGTGATTCCTGCTCGTCCACATTTGTTACTTTCACCGTCTGATGACTTATAAAAAAATATAGATGATATGTAAAAAATATATATACATATATTGATCGCACGTATAGATACACACATTCATATATATTATACTTTACTCACTATCTACTAGATTACAAGATTACCAAGGTACTCAAGATCACCATAGCCTCCCATTCTCATGGGTTGAAGCTACACTTTTGTTCATAATCTTTATAAAAGAAAATCAGAATTTTAATTCTCCCCGGTAAGATTTGTTTCTTAACTGAGCCAGGCTCGTATGGTATGTCCCTTGATGTTGCAAATACTTGTTATAGAATTGAATATTGACTGTATTGAACAATTTTTCTATCCCTCTTTCTACCATTTTAATCATACTACTAGAAACTGGTGTTTGAAAATGACAATCCACATGCCCTTTCTGTAGGTTTGGCACAACTATAGCTTTGATAACCATGTTATTGAAAACTATGGGCTTAAGCTTTCTGGTTTTCATGCTGACACAATGCATATGGCACGGTTGTGGGATTCATCAAGAAGAACTATGGGCGGGTATTCTCTTGAAGCACTTACTGGTGACAAGAGGGTTATGTCTGGGGCTGAATTGTGCCACGAAGAAAAGTTGTTTGGTAAAGTTTCTATGAAAACAATCTTTGGCAGGAGAAAGCTTAAAATAGATGGATCGGAAGGTAAAATGATCACCCTTTCTCCTGTTGAAGAGCTACAAAGAGAAGAGCGGAGACCATGGATTTGTTATTCTGTATTAGATGCAAAAAGCACACTAAAGCTTTATGAGAGCTTGAAAAGCCAACTATCAAATATGCCATGGAAACTTGATGGAAAACCAGTTTCTGGAAAATCCATGTTTGACTTCTATGAAGAATACTGGCAACCATTTGGTGACCTTTTGGTTAAAATGGAAACTGAGGGAATTCTGGTTGATCGAGCATATCTTGCTGAGGTGGAGAAGGTAGCCAAAGCAGAACAAGTGGTTGCTACTAATAGATTTCGCAACTGGGCAACCAGATATTGCGCTGATGCCAAGTACATGAATGTGGGAAGTGATACACAACTACGCCAGCTATTTTTTGGTGGCATTGCAAACAGGTACACTACATTATACCTTATGCAAGTGTATTTGTTTTTAAATACATTTGGTGGTGAATGGTGTGGAATTGCAGCCTCTATAGATAAATGCCGACATTTTTCCTTTAGAGATGCTCAGCATTTTAAGAGTTACACTGGAATCATATACAGAAAGTTAAAATCTCAGATTCCAACACAATGAGGGAAATGATTCTAAAGGTCTACTAAATTGGAATCTTTGACAGTAAAGTGTGTAGTATTGTAATGTGCTGTGACTTTTTTGAAGGGATACAATAGCTTTCTTGTGGTACAACTGAAAGATTGAAATTTTCACACGCAAAATGACCAATTCCCAATATACTTCAATATTGTTGATACTCATACTCTTTTGGTTAGCGTGATATTCTTTTCCACATGCCCCTTTGGGGTGGGGGATATAATATGTTTCTTTGAGTATCAAAGGTTGCCGGAATATTACTGGAATTATTGCTTAAGATAGTGGGGAATGGACCCCAAGAGGTCTGCATGATAACCCTTCATGATAATGAAATGTTATGTTTCCTTTTATAAAGTTCATATTCCATGATATTCAAAGGAATATAAACTGCTTAAAAGATTACAAAATGTCTGTCTTCATAGAAAAATTGATCCCCCAACTGTCGCACATTCCTCCTAGGTAAATGGAGTCCCAAGAAAGCATTGTGCCCTTTAATCTTATTCTTTTCTGTTACAGAAAGGATCCTGATGAGTGTCTACCAAATGAGAGGATCTTCAAAGTTCCTAATGTTCATAAAGTGATTGAAGATGGCGAGAAGACTCCCCCAAAATTTCTAAATATTAGGCTGCGCAGCATCCGTGACAATCCGCTACCAGCTGACATGTTCACAGCAAGTGGTTGGCCATCAGTTAGTGGTGATGCTTTGAAGGCCCTGGCTGGAAAGGTTTCTGCAGAGTATGATTTTATGAGTGATTCTTGTGACTTGCAACTGGATGACAATGTAGAAAATGCTGCTGAAAATGAAGTTTCAGAAAAACAAAAATCAACTGGTGATGTTGACAAATCTGCTTATGGAAAAGCTTTTCGAGCTTTCGAAACAGAAGGGGAGGGGAGGGAGGCTTGTCATGCCATTTCTGCATTATGTGAAGTTTGCTCCATTGACTCCTTGATATCCAACTTCATACTCCCCTTGCAGGTGATTGCCACTAAGATGTCTTTCTGGTATTGGTTTTTGTATTTACCCCTATTTGAAATGTACCAGAGCTCATTAGCATTGATAATTTTTGTCTGCCAGTATTGCAATTGCCTACCTCATACAGAAGCAGTCAAGAATTTATTTCTTTAAACCAAACTATGGGAGTTGTATGGTTGTTTGATTATGCTCCACAATGTGTTATAGACTGTAAAAGGTGATCGAGACAACAATTACCTCTTTGTATAGTCATTAGAATCAGTGAATTCACGTACACGACTATGAGTTTGTTTATGTCTTTTGAATCCATTTGTTGGAACCCAATAATAGTACAACTAGTATGAGCAGATAAGGTCAGTCTTATGGTCTTTTTATTCTGTTGACAGCTCCTGTTTGGTACAGGAATTTTTCTCCTGTGGTGTCTGCATTATGAGGGTGTGTTTGTGTATATTTTTATAGATGCGCCTACATTTTTTATTTAGTGTAGTCAGTTGACAGCTAGGATGTCTTTCACATGGCACATGCAGGGGGGTGGGGAGTCTCTTGATGTTTCTTATTATAGATTTGTTTTCCTAAAATAATTAGTATAATTGCATAATGACATAGTATATGATGGGGTCTCACCCCATCAACATTTGGACAGTCTTGTCCAATTTCACGTGTGTTCTAGAAGTTATTTTGGTCATTTTTCACTTTTTTAACTTTTTTTTATAAGTAAGAAAATTTATTGATCCTCATGATTAGGCATAGCCCAAGTACACAGGTGGTATACAAGGGAGAAATACCTAATTACAGCCTAAGAACAAAAAAAGAAGCATACAAGTCATTAAAATTAACCCCCTCTAATACAATAGCCTTAGTCCAAAGTAACAAAGATTGGAAAAATAAGTCTCTAATCCTCCCCAATGAGCTTTCTCTATTTTCAAACATCTTCCATTCCTCTTATTCCATATACACCACATAAGACATAGGGGTTTCATCTTCCAAACCTCTGCTACTTGACGATTTTCCCGTATTCTGAACCAACAAGCCAAAAGATCCACCACATGCTTTGGCATCGCCCAAGCAATGTCCAGCCTGACAAAGATTTCATCCCATAGAGCCTTTGCCAATTTACAATGGAGAAGTAGATGGTCTGTCTTCGCCATTCCTCAGCTTATCTATGGTCAAAAGTTTCCCGTGAGAGGCCAGCCAACCAAAGAAAGTAACTTTTAGGGGCACTTTGCACTTCCAAATGTGCTCCCAAATGGTACTTAGTTTCTCTCCGTACATTTTCTCTCTGTACACCTTTATCTCGACGATGGAAAACAAACGTTTATTTTCTCCGTTGCATTTGGGTGGTCTGTGACGGCGTTTCACAACTTGTTTTTGGGTGCTGGTGTGTTTTCTGAATGGGTTTTCCAAAAGACGTTATAGAATCAAAATATTTTACACTTGTGAAGGAGGGGAGTCTGCTGGCTATTACAGGAAGAAGCTGGAGGGTGGCGTCAAAGGTGGTTTTGGGACCATCAACTGTGAAATGGCTGGCAAAGGCCATGGAAACTTGCATGAAGGAAGAAAAAAGAGATTTCTTCGTCACAGTCAGGGAAGGCAATCGCAGTTTTATTGCGTAGCGTTGTTCGAATCTTCGAGGTCGTTGGTGAGTTAGTGGATCATCTCTTGCTACATTGTGAGATAACTAGAGCCTTGTGGATTGAAGTGTTCAGCCGAGTAGAGTTAAATTGGGTAATGCCTGCCACAATGGTTGAGTTATTGGCTATCTGGACACTTCTGGGAGGTGCTCCACAAGTCAAAACCATGTGGAAGATGATCCCTATCTGCATTATGTGGTGCATATGGCGAGAGTGTAACGATCGGACATTTGAAGATAAGGAGTGGACACTAGAGGAGCTTCGAAACTTCTTTGCTTCCCAGTTACTAGGATCTTGGATAACCTACTCAGAAATTACATACAAAATCAAGACATTTCAATAGGAATAACAATTGAAGTGAGAAATTTTATTATATCTTGATAATTATTGTTTTCCTCTCCGTACTTAAAACCCTAAGGAAATCTCCGCCACCCTTGCCGGCAAGTGACCTCTCACCGACGTCACAGACAAAGCCGTCGGGCCTTGGCGACTTCCCTAAGGGTAGTTCGGCGTCGGTCCATAGGAGAGAGAAAACACTACGAAGCGTGAAAATCCTAAGGAACTAGATCTGCCGCCACCCACCCTTGCTGGCCAGACACACTGCACCGTCGTCACAGATAAAGCTGACGGACCTCGGCGACTTCGCTGAGGGCTGTCGGGCGTCGGGCCAACCTCCAGCGTCCTAGATATCGTTGTTTTGTCTCTCAAAGTACTCTGGCGAGGCTCTGTTCGTCATGCCATCAACTCTGAAGGCTCCGGCGTCTCCTGTGAGCACGATTTGCAGCTACTCTACAGTGCTTGCAGTGAGCACGACCTGGAGTCCAGACAACTTTGCAGTGCTTGCAGCTCCCAACGGATTTCTGATCTGGTTTCTTTGAGATGATGAATGGTTGTTGAAGAAGGGGAGTGGGTCAATATGGGTTCTTCTAGTGGGTCAATATGGGTTCTTCTATGGAGTTGGCCATAGAATCTAAATCCTTTACACTGGTGAAGGAGGGGAGCATGTTGGCCATTACTGAAAGGAGTCGAAGGGTGATATCTAAGTTGGTTCTGGGTTCGACAACAATACAGTGGCTGGCCAAGGCCATAGAAGCTTGCACTAAGGATAAGAAACAAGATTTTTTCTCCACTGTCCGGGAAGGTTGACGCAGTTTCACTGCACATCGCTGCTCGAATACTCGCGGACGTTATATGGAGGTGGAGGAGTATGGTGGAGGGGGGAGGAGGAATTTTATTTTCATTCCTGAAGAGGGGGGCAGTGGCTGGAGAAGGATGGGGGAGGTGCTACGTCATTTTTCCTTCGGCAAGAGAGGGAGTGACGGCTTGGAAGGACAAGGTGCAGGTGGTGTGGCAGGGAGGGAGAATTTGGAGGTGCATAAAGACCCAAGTACATCCTCGGTGGCGAGGCAATCCTATGTGGTAGCTCTAAAGACGGGACATGCTTTGGGGGTTCAGAGTGTGGGGGGTCTGCCAATCACGCCTTAGGACCAGCTTGTCGAGATGCACAATTCTCTAAAGGAGATGGAAACCCAACTTGTCTAGTTGAAGGCAGCGATAACTTTCTTGTCGACGAAAATAGACCTGCTTTCAGCTGGAGGTAACAGGGTGGTAAGAACATGATAGGCCCAAATCCTTTAAACCTAGAAAAAGGAAAACGGAAGATCGGATTCGGCCCTGTCCCTATAACCAGATCCAGGAGAGTATGCAGGTCGAAAGGAAATCTGGGTTATTTGAAGTAGGGTCTACATCGGGTAATTGCGTAGAGACATCAGTAATGGAATGTCATTCGCCTCGTGTAACACAGGATAATTCAATAGTCGGTATTACACCCTTGGTCCCTGAAGAAACTATGGCTCCCTCGTCAGAGTTGAAAGAAAAGGGTGTACTGCTGAGGTCTGAAGGAGATGTGAGATCCGCTATCATCCTAGAGGTGAAGGGACTTAGGCCTTGTTTGTTTTGAGAAAACATCTCATCTAATCATTACAACTTTCTCAACTTCCAATACAAAATAAAATAAACAATTCAACTTTTTCAAATCTCAAAACAAAAATAATATTAAAAAATATACTCTAACAATATTTTATTCAACTTTTTAACTTTAATCTCATCTTAGAAAACAAACGAGCCCTTACTGTCACCCCAAAATCTCCAATGGGGACCCCGATACCATTGGAGAGAACCAATGGAGTTACTGGAGAACCAATGGGTTTGGTGTTGGTGCCTTGTGTAAAGGAATATCTAGAGTCGGGAGTGTAGTTTGATGAGGATATTGTGGCTCCCCTGGTCTCTCTTCCTCCAATAGCGGATTGGATTCTGCCTAAAGTTAACGAGATTCAGTAGTTCGTGGAAATTTCACATGGAGGATGTGAAGACCAATTTAACGAACTAATTACTGCGATCGAGACAAGCCGCACACTTGAAACCAAATCAAGCTTCAAGAAAAGCAGGGAGTTACATCGTCTTTTTTAGACAATCAACTTCGACGCTAAGGGTGGTAGTTCAACTAGAGGGAAGTCTAAAGGGAGGGCATTGTGAAGATGAGAATCAAGTTGTTGGGGTTGGTGTTCGGGTAGAGTTTTAGTTCTACGGGAAACAAGGGATTGGGGTCGGGTCTGATGTACTTTGGGTTGGTTTTTTTTATGGGCTTTTTGAGTCATTAGGGGCTTGTTGGGTCATTTTGGGCAAGGTGTTTTCTTGTATACATTCAGTGTACTTGGTTTCTCCTTTTGATATATACAATATTTTTACTTATAAAAAAAAAAACTAGAGGAGCTTCAATCTTTATTTTTCCGTACTTTATTTCTTTGGGCCATAGCTATAGATTTTAATTACCTTAATTTTCATGTTTTTCTTGTTTTCACTTTTGCGACCTAGATAGGTCTTGTCTCTTGTATACGATCTTGTCTACTTGAGCTTTGCCTATTCTTATCAATAATATCGATTACTTATAAAAAAAAAAAAACAGTAGAAGGATGGGTAGAAAAAGCATTGTACAAAGATCTAACAGAGAAGTTCTTGTGTCCGGGTTGTATCCACAATAGTTTGTCCTCCACGTCACACTCCAAATTCAATGCATACAAGGTGCTGTAGAAATCAGAAATGTCTCCCACTTCCCAATCTTGAACTGATCTGATAAATGACACAATCCACTGTAGCAGGCCATTCGAAGAGTCCATATAATCAGCAACAGAGGCTTCCATATGCAATGCAATTCTGAAAAGAGAAGGAAAAATCTTCTTGAGAGCAACATCACCACACCAAACATCAACCCAGAATCTGGACCCTTTTTCCATGCCCCGCCACAAATCTGAAATTACGAATGAAATCCTCCCAGCCCTTCCTAATAAATTTCCATACACCTGCACCATAAAATCAAATCCACGCACTTCATTAGAAATCCAACCTCCCCTGATGCTGCCAAATTTGGCTTCAACCACGGTCCTCTACAAAGCGTCACTTTCTTGATGGTACTGACACAACCATTTTCTGAGTAGGGCCTATTGAAAATGTTTATTTTTCTAATCCCCAAACCACCTCATGGGGTTTTGGGGTACAAATCTTGTCCAATTTAATCAAATGGAACTTTTTCTCGTCCCCCAATCCACCCCACAAGAAAGCAGGGAAAATCTTTCCATCCTATTAGCCACGCTAGCTGGAATCGGGAATAATGAAAGATAGTATGTGGGGAGGTTAGATAATGTACTCTTAATAAGAGTGATTCTTCCCCGTTTAGATAGATACATTACTTTCCAACCAGCCAATCTATTCTCAATTTTTTCGATAACACCATCCCATGTTACCTTGGATTTGTGAGGGGGCCCCAAGGGAAGACCAAGGTACTTCATAAGCAAAAAAGAAACCTTATAACCCAAAATTTCAGCCAAGTCTCCGATGTGATCTACCAAGCCAACTGGTACCAATTCAAATTTAGACAAGTTTCGCCTTGAGGCAGGAGACAACTTCAAAACAAAGTAAGAGAGCTCTCAATGAACGAATTTGATTAGGATCTGGCTCACAAAGAATTAAGATCTCGTCAACGAAGAGAAGATGAGATACATTGAAGCTCTCAAATGAAGTACCACCTGCTGAAAATCCGGACAAGAAAGACCAATCCCCCGCTACCTCCAACATTCTGCTCAATACATCCATAACTAAGACAAAGAGGAAAGGAGATAGATGATCACCTTGTCTCAATCTGCATGAGCTGTTGAAGAAACCATTGGGGGTGTCATTAACCAACACCGAGAATCTAGCAATAGTGATACAATACTTCATCCAATTGCACCACCTCTCCCCAAGACCAAATCTGCCGAGAATATAAACCAGAAAGTCCCAGTTAACATATCAAAAGCCTTCTTCATATCTAGTTTGCAAAGGATACCTGGAATGCCGGATCAAATTCTGCTATCCAAGCATTCATTAGCAAAAGGACCGAATCCAGAATCTGTCTCTCTTAACAAAAGCATTTTTTGGCTTCGAAACAATCTTTTATAAGATGCCTTAACTTGTTAAATGTCTGAAGTTATCACAATTATTGGTGAAAGTGGGCAAGGTCTGGTGCTGCCCCATCATTGTTTATCCCTCATTGTGTGTATGTGGATTAGGGTTTCTTATTAGTTTTCTGTGCGCACGTGTGTATGGCTAAGGGTGTCTCATTGGTATTGCTATTTAAGTGTAAATGCCGTGCGTGGGCGTGCGTGCGTGCTTGTGTGTATGTGTGCATTAAGTTATCCAACTTTCCTCTTTGCTTGTGTGTAGTTTGCATGCTAGCTTTATTTATTTTTTTGATAATTGTAAGTATATTAATAAAAGAATAGGCAAAAGCCAAGTTCAGTACAAATAATGTCCTAGCTAAGTAGGAACATTGAAAATAAGGAAAGCATGGAAATCTTGGCCATTGAAATTAACAGAATGGGCCCAAGTACATAGGGTTCTAAACAAGAAAGCCTTTAGTTCATCTATTGATCTTTCCTTGTCTTCAAAAGTCCGTTCGTTACGCTCCTGCCATAGACACCACATGACACAAATGGGCACCATTTTCCAAATAGCCTTGATCTGTTTGTTACCTCTTAAATCTGTCCAACTAGCCAATATCTCCACCACGGACTTGGGCATAACCCATCCCAAGTCTAATCTTCTGAATACTTCATTCCATATCCCTCTAGCTATATCACAATGTAGTAGAAGATGATCCACCGATTCACCCTCGTTCTTGCACATACAGCACCAATCAACGATGATCACTCCTCGTCTTCTCAAATTATCTGTTGTGAGTATCTTACCCAAAGAAGCAGTCCACACAAAAAACGCTGCTTTGAGGGGTGCCTTGTGTCTCCAAATCCTTTTCCAGGGGAATTGGGTTGGCTGTTCTTGTGTTAAGGATTTATAATACGAGCGAACCGAGAATAAGCCTTTCCCCGTGTGTATCCACCACAACCTATCAGCTTGATGATTGCTGCGTTTGAGAGAATATAAGAGGCTGAAAAAGGATGCAAAAATATCAACTTCCCAATCATGTGCTGCGGGTAAAGTTAATATTCCATTGAATTTGTTCCCCCACTATTACCATAACTTCCTCCACGGATACATCATTATCACTTGCCACCCTAAAGAGAATAGGGAATAGATCCTTTAAAACCCCATTACCACTCCAATTATCATACCAAAATTTGATCCTAGTCCCATTTCCAAGACAAAATCTTATATGCCTGGAAAAGACCCCCCAACCTCTTCTTATATGTTTCCACAAACTCACACCATATGTCCCATTCACTTCATTGGTACACCATCCCCCCCATAATTCACCATATTTGCTCTCGATCACCAGTTTCCATAATGCTTCAGGTTCTTTATGGTATCTCCACAACCATTTCCCAAGTAATGCCCGATTAAAGCTTCTCAAATTTCTAATGCCCAACCCGCCAGAAGAGATAGGTCTACAAACATTTTCCCACCTGACTAGGTGAAATTTAAATTCTTCCCCCATACCTCCCCATAGGAAATCTCGATGTAGTTTCTCAATGCGAACTGCCACACTTGCTGGGATAGGAAACAAGGATAGAAAGTATGTCGGTAAATTAGATAACGTACTCTTTATCAAGGTAATCCTACCGCCTTTTGACAAATACATTCTCTTCCATCCTGCTAATCGACGCTCTACTTTCTCAATCACTATATCCCATATAGGAATCGCTCGTGAGACAGACCCCAATGGAAGACCAAGGTATGTCATAGGAAGTGAAGCAATCTTACACCCCAGAGTATTAGCCAACTGTCTTATCCGTCGCACACCTCCAATAGGCACCATCTCTGATTTATCCAAGTTCACTTTCAACCCTGAAGCTGCTTCAAAACAAAGGAGAAGGGCCTTTAAGACGCGAATCTGATTGTTGTCTGCCTCGCAAAAAATAAGAGTATCATCTGCAAACAATAAATGTGAAATATTAATTGATCCTCCTCCCGGGGATCCTATTGAATACCCATTCAGACACCCGTTTGCAACCAGAGCTGAAGTCATTCTACTCAGAGCCTCCATTACAATGACAAAAAGTAATGGTGACAACGGATCTCCTTGTCTAAGGCCTCGTGTACTATTAAAAAAACCCGTTGGACTTCCATTTATCAGCACTGAAAATTTTGATGTAGAAATACACCAACGGATCCATGATCTCCATCTTTCCCCAAATCCACATCTCCTTAGGAGATCTAGTAAAAATTCCCAATTTACGTGATCATACGCTTTTTCCATGTCTAGTTTGCATAAGACCCCATTTCTACCATCTTTTAGTTTGCTGTCCAAAATTTCATTTGCTATAAGTACAGCATCTAGGATCTGTCTATCCTTGACAAAAGCATTTTGAGGCTTTGAAATTATCTTT
Organism: Juglans regia; assembly: GCF_001411555.2. NCBI lineage: Eukaryota > Viridiplantae > Streptophyta > Magnoliopsida > Fagales > Juglandaceae > Juglans > Juglans regia. The sequence continues at coordinate 35,930,879 of NC_049902.1, read as the reverse complement.
CCCACTACCTCACTAAGGCGTTTTGCGAGAACCTTGGAAATGATCTTGTAAACCCCATTTATTAGGCTAATGGGTCGGAACTCCCTGATTTCTTCAGCCCCAACTCTCTTTGGGATCAAAACAAGAAATGTGGCATTTAGGCTTTTCTCGAAATGTCCAGCTTCATGAAACTCCTGGAACACCAACATGAGATCATCTTTTAGTATATCCCAGCAAGTTTGAAAAAAACCCATAGAAAACCCATCAGGACCCGGAGCCTTGTCTTTGGCCATCTTCCTCACCACTTCGAAAACCTCACCCTCCTCAAACGGCCTCTCCAAATGAATACCATCCCTAGGCCCAATAGTGTCGAAGGCTAATCCATCAAGCTTTGGTCGCCACACCTCCTGTTCAGTAAGTAGTTGTTCAAAGAACCCAACTACATGATTATTAATTCTCTGTTCATCCTTGCACTCTGCCCCATCTATCTTCAGCATCTCAATATTATTAGATCTTCTGTGTGAATTAGCCACTCTATGGAAGAACTTAGTGCATCTATCGCCTTCCTTCAACCATAGTGCCTCGACTTTTGCAGCCACGAAATCTCTTCTAGTAGAATGATCCTCTCCATATCTGCAACCATCTCTAGTTTTTTAATCATTTCGTCCTGTGATAAAGACCTGGACTCTTGAATCCTATCCATTTCAGCGATCTCCCTTGTCTTGGTTTTCTTCTGTTCCCCAATGTCTCCAAAAGACTGTCTATTCCATAATTTTAAATCTTGTTTTAAAGCTTTCAATTTCCTCGCTAGAATAAAACTTGGAGTGCCCTGAAAATGATAAGCTGACCACCACTGTTTGACCCTATCAACAAAACTTTCTGTTTCTAGCCACATATTTTCAAACTTAAAATACCTACGTCTTCTTTGAATCCCACCAGAATCCAACATAATTGGCCAATGATCCGAACATAGTCTAGGCATTCTTTTTTGCCAAACCTCCGGGAAGTGATTTTCCCACTCAGGAGAAATTAAGAATCTATCTATTCGAGACCAGGACTGATTATTAGCCCACGTACCTAAGCCTCCCGCCATAGGTAGATCCACAAGATTCAACTCAAAAATACATTCTGAGAAATCAGTCATAGCTGGCCTTAGTCTTCTATTACCAAAGCTCTCACTAGGGAATCTTGTTACGTTAAAATCTCCTCCAATACACCATGGAAGATCCCACCAACTGTATACTCCAGCTAATTCATCCCATAGAAGTCTACGATCTATGTCTGAATTTGGACCATAAACCCCTGCAAATGCCCACAAAAATCCATCCGAGATGCTCATAAACGAGCATGCTACCGTAAAAGCCCCAATATACTCCTCCTTTTTCTTCACTACCCTTTGATCCCACATTACCAAAACACCACCTGAAGCCCCATTAGCTGCCAAGTAAACCCACTCCACGTGTGTGCAGCTCCATACACTTCTTATAATACTAGTGGTGATAGCTTTCAACTTCGTCTCCTGTAAACAAACAATGTCCGCCTTCCATTCTCTCAACAAGTTTCTCACTTGAAGTCTCTTACTCAACACATTTAGGCCACGGACATTCCATGAAACTATTTTTGGTTTCATTTGGGAAGGGCCAGCCCCTTTCCTTTAGACCTTTCCCTACTAGAATTACCTTCAGAGTTCATTGACCAAGTCAACCTCCTAAGCTCTCGCTGTTTTTTGGATCCTATTTTCTTATGTTGTTGATGGCCTGCTTCAATGGCTGTGAGGAGTGCCATGAATTGCTCCTCATACCCTTCACATTTCAATCCCACAATATCCTGAATATCTTTTACTGTTTTAAAAACCCAATCTGAAGCATTCGACTGATCTGGGAAGAGACAGCTCAACGGGAAAGGATTTTGAATTTGAAATTCCTGTAGTTCCTGTAGTTCCTCCAGACCTACTTCATCCATGGTATTTGACACCTGAATAATTCTCTGAGAATTTTCCTCATCCGAAAGGAATAAATCTTCACTTGCCGAATCTCCCCTTTCACTATCCCTCCTAGAAACGTCTTCGTTGAAAGGCTCAGAAGCGTCCGTCGGACCTTCATCACCCCCCCCACACCCCATCGGCGCGTTCTGTGCACACAGAGGAGGAAGAACAACGCTCGGAGTCGACGTGTGCTTCTCACCATTCTGTGCACCTTCGGTACCTCCCCCACACCCCATCGGCGCGTTCTGTGCACATAGAGGAGGAAGAACAACGCTCGGAGGTGATGGAAGAACCACTTCTATCGTCGACGTGTGCTTCTCACCTTCCTGCTGGATCAGTGTCTTCGTCGGCGCCTTCTGAGATCGACGTGACGATGATTCCGGCAAGTCTTCATCCTGTTTAAGGCGCCGCGACGTCGATGGCGGCTGATCTCCTTCCTTCGCAGAAGTCGCCCTAGGCCTCCAGAGGTTTCGGGTCTTGAAGATGGGCCTCCACCTTCCGCGCGGGTCTCGGGCTTGATTTGGCCCGTAAGGGCCCATATGAGTTGGCCCTCCCGACGTCTGCCCCTTCCCCTTATCATCCCTTAAACGCCCCGTTTCACACTGACCCATTCCATCCCCGACAACACGCAACACTTTTTCAACTTCCTTCTGCAGGTCCCTCAACTGCCACTGCATGTCCCTCACCATACCGCGTACCTCCCGCATGTCTCTCTCGAAATCTCCTTCCCGAAAGTATCCCTGGTGACCTCGAGCCCCTTCTCCTCCGCCAGCCCCTTGCCTTGGCACAACCCTTGTCTCTGTCGATGTTAAAGCTTCTTTGTATGATTGAAATTGAGTTTCCTTCCCCCACTGGTGACCTCGAGCCCTTTCTCCTTCACCATACCCAGCAGATTTGCTGCCCAGCAGAGAGGCCTTCCTAAGCACCTCCCTCAATCTTTTCCATCCCCTTCCTCCCTCTTCTTCAGGAATCAACATGAGACTACGGCGCCCCCCTTCAGCATACACAGCAATCTCCAAGAATCTGCCGCGTTTATTGGAACATCTCTGCGCTATGAAACTCCTGTACCCCTCCCTTGTTGATGAATAATAATCCTTATTAACACCCGTCACACTCTCCTCCAATACTCTCTCAAGCCACTGAGCAGTGCTCAAGCCCATCAGAATCTCCTGTTTAAACCTTCTACCTCTCTCAGTGATACGTATGAGACCTCCTTCTCTCATGATGGAGAATATTTTTGCTTCAATGACAAGCTCCCAAAAACTTCCCATACTTATCTCCAGATGATATGACTTTTTCCAGAAGATACCAATCTACATTCTACACTAAACTACATGCTAATCACCAAAGATTTACATGCTAATCACCTCAAGAAAATACCAACACAGCAGCAAAACACAAGAAAACCAAGAAAAGCAAAAAGTGTACGGAGAGAAAATCCTCAAGCAACCCCCCTTCCACTAAACATATGACTTTATTTTCTTGGCATATATCATGAATTAGGGCATCTGCATGAGTACATGTGAAATGGCTGCATAAGTGATTCCCCTACTCATGCAAGAGTTTACATATGGGATTGGGCGAGGATAAAGCCCCAAAATTTACATGTGCATAAGCAAGGATGTGTTGCCTGGCTTAAGAAGTTAGTTTCTTTCTACCACAGGGAATTAATATATCAGGCAAGAATGGGCGTATTCATTGTTCATTAAATATCAACACGGAAACTGGGCGCTTATCAGCTAGGAGGCCAAATTTACAGGTTCTATTTTTGTTCTTTACTAATCTTTCAATCAACATACGACTCAAATAGCTCATGTTTTACTTAAAAAAAAGGCTCATGTTTTGAATATAGATGTTCTATACTACATATTTCTTGGAATGTGACAACTAAGGTAAAAATACAAATTGGCTAGAGGTGAAATTCGCAGTCATGTCATGGAATAAATGGTAACGTCAGTGGCTAACCAAATCTACTTACATCTGAGCTACTGGTTTCTGGTTGGTATTCTTTGACATTTAATTTTGCCTGTAGAGTTGTAGACAAGACCGAAAACAGGAAAAGATCTTGTAACTTCATGTTAATAGAGACTTACGAGTATACTGTTCATGCTGTCTGTAATCAGAATCAACCTGCTTTAGAGAAGGATCGGTATAAGATCCGTCAGGCATTCATTGCTGCACCAGGGAATTCCCTTATTGTTGCAGATTATGGACAAGTTAGTGACACTCTTACCTTCAGATCTAAAGTGGTTGCATTGGTTTCCATCTGGTGATTGAGCCGTGTGTTCATATTACAGCTGGAACTTCGGATTCTTGCCCATCTTGCTAGTTGTAAAAGTATGCTAGATGCCTTCAGAGCTGGTGGAGATTTCCATTCAAGGACTGCAATGAATATGTACCATTATATTCGTGAAGCAATTGACAAAAAGCAAGTGCTTCTTGAGTGGCACCCTCAACCTGGTGAAGATAAACCCCCAGTTCCACTATTAAAGGTAAACCATAAAGCTCCATGGCAACAATTGCCAATTCTAAAATGATGCGTTACTGCCAAAGATACATATACTTGATGCCTCCCTGTCTTTGTTTGAAGCATGTAGTAGGAGATATAAAAGTAACTTTGAAGTAGCAAACCAGTTTAGTGTCAGGGCCTGTAATTCATTGCACATCTTCCTCTTGTCCATAGTGGGGATGGAATTTCATTTATGCTTCTTTCACTTGTAGTAACCCTTGCATGGTTTCTATTCTTAAAATTTCAAGTACCACTATTGACTTACATTGTCCAAATGTTATCAAAGGTTAACTCAGAACAATTCCCTTCGATTAATTATTATAGTTGAGGAAAGAATTATTATAGTTGAGGAAAGAAATTGGTTAGAGTGCACTTGAAATGCGACATGTGGTTGAGCAGTGGTGACTTCTTATAGGTGGGGCCTGCCTACAACATAGGTTATTCGAGTAATTTAGAGTTGAAGGAGACTCAAGTCATTGCTACTTATAAAAACAAGTAATTCAAGTCATTGATCTGAGAGTTGTAGGTCCTTTTTTGCACAGTGATAGAACTTATCTCTGACCCAATGATCCAATCCCCATTACATTTTTTTCTCCTTGAATGTTTCAGGATGCCTTTGCTTCTGAAAGAAGGAAAGCTAAAATGCTCAACTTTTCTATTGCATATGGAAAAACTCCAGTGGGGCTTGCCCGAGATTGGAAGGTACTTGAGAACCTACAAGTATGAGGGACTTGCATTCATAATGATTTGATTGCCCGGGGCATGATGATTTTCAATCTTTGTTCCTCAGGTTTCTGTCAAGGAAGCAAAGAAAACGGTCGATCTATGGTACAGCAATAGAAAAGAAGTTCTTGCCTGGCAAGAAGAACGTAAACAAGAGGCCCGTGATAAACAGTTTGTATGCACATTGCTAGGACGTGCCCGCCGGTTCCCTTCAATGGCCAATGCTACCACCTATCAAAAAGGTCACATTGAGCGAGCTGCTATCAATACCCCAGTGCAGGTTCTTCCTTTCTTTCTCACTCAAACATTCATCTCTCTTTCTCTCTATTGGTCAATTCCATAATCTATCCTTCCCCTCCTCTGTACCACAATAATAACACCAGAAGCTCCTGATCTGGAAAAAAGGCCCATTGTATACTTTTCATAACCAATGATTTTAGTTGATGCTTGTCACTCCCAAAAAGTCCTACAAAAGTTCGTCTGTACCACATACTAACATAGATGTGTCTTTATTACCTTCTGAACTCATTATTCTAACCCTTCCTTTCTTGCTCTCAACGTTTCATTTTTCACCATGTCAGAAATAAGTTAATAACATGACTGTCATTCTGAGGTGGAGATGCAAACCTCTTCTGAAATTGTTAGCCACATTGCTTAAAAAACATCAGTTCTGGGATTTGTAATATAGATTTAAAACATATTAATTGCTAATAGATAAACTCTGATATCTCTTCCCTCACCCACTCCCCAGAAAAAACAAATCTTGATCAGCTACTCCTTAGTGGTTTCTAATTTAGGATATTGTAACAGGGTAGTGCTGCTGATGTTGCCATGTGCGCCATGTTAGAAATAACCAAAAATGCACGGTTGAATGAGCTAGGGTGGAAGCTGCTTTTACAGGTTCACTGCATGCCTTGAGTTTTACCTCTTCAGTTTTTTTTTTTTTTTTTTTTTCTCTGCTTTGATTGATGGAAGAATTTACATCTAGAATGTATTGCCTGTAAAAGTACCTGCGGGCCAGAGCTACATTATGCCCTTGAGGGGCCATGGCTCCCCTGAAAAAAAAGCAAAAATCAGTTTTGGCCTTTACAGGTGAGACCAATTTTTAAAATTATCATGCCACCCCCATCCAAAAAGAGAGAGAAAGAAAGAAAAAATCGAAATGGATATCCATTTATACTCCTTAATTTGGCTCCCCAAGATGAAAATTCTTGTTTGATCCCTGTACCCAGTCCTGTTTGAAACTTTTAAATTACACTCCAAGCGACCTCAGTAGAATTCTCATGTTGTCCATCTATTCTAAGTGTGCCTTATATGAGATATATTTTTCTTTTGACAAATACCCTATGTGAAATGTTGAGGCTAATTTAAGAGTTATCTTCAACTCATATTTCATTTGATTTCATGTCCTAGCACCATATTTGATTTCCCATACGACCTCAGTACACGTGTGTTTCGTTGAAAACTTATGGATATCGCACTGGAAAACAGGTCCATGATGAAGTAATCTTGGAAGGACCAACAGAGACAGCTGAGGTCGCAAAGGCCATAGTTGTTGAGTGTATGTCCAAACCCTTCAATGGCAAGAATATTCTTAAAGTTGACTTATCGGTTGATGCAAAGTGCGCTCAAAACTGGTATTCTGCCAAGTAGTCTGTCGCGACAAAGGACACTGGGATTTTGGTCTGAGGTTCTTTTGCCCATTGAATATGGAGAGCTCTGTGCTGGCAACCTTGAGCACCATCTTTATTTGATTGCAACTAACTTCACAGGTTTTTTCATTGGAAATCGGGCTTCCACCATAGTAAAACTTTCTGCCACTTTGATGTTGCAATATTTTCTGGCTGGCCGGAGTTTGAGGATGAAAAGAGGCTGTAACTTTGGCCATGTATTTCTGGCGGATGAGGGAGGCACCGAGGCAGGCACTAGGGACAAATATGCTGTATATAAGAGTTCTTACCATTTCAGTCTGTTGTTCCCATGTAACCGTTTGCACGATAAAGGATTGTGTTTCTCCAAAAGAAACAAAAGCCTAACTCCAGTTACGGCGCATTTATTTTAACGATTCAATTTTTATTGATACTTTTTCAATTTATTTTTTGCTTTCTTTCTTGTAAAGCTCCATGTGGCGTTCAACCCCAATTTCCCATCTTTTTCATTTCTCTGGTGGGTTAAATAAATGGCTGGCTGTATCATCGCAACATTTAAAAGATTTATACACTGGAGGGCCGGAGACCAAGAGAAGCCGTGCACCAGCACGCCAGTGTGATTATTAGTGAGATGAAATGAGTTGAGATGATTTATGAATAATAATGTAATTATTAGTTAACATTTGGATGAGATGGGGTGATATTGTTTCATTTCGCCTCTGAATCCAAACGGGGTTTTACTAAGAAAAACCATTGCAAATCCAGCTTCAATCAATAACTTGCTCTATTGCATAATGTGCAATCGAAATGCGTCGTTCATTCATTCAAAATTCCATTCAACTTATGCTAAAAAAATGAGCTATATACCGAAATACCCAAAGAAAGGAAGTCTGCATATTTAGTACAGTATTCCATTACCAATAGGCTGTTAACTGGAGACTACTTCTCATGCTGCTGCAGATTAACTCCCCAGGCTGATGCCAACTGCAACAAGAGTTGGTCAGGCGTTGCACCCTCCCAGTCCTCAGGTGGATCCATTGTTGAAGAAGCTTCATTTAAATTCATCACAAGCTCCTTCTTCACTTCCATGGGAATACTCAAAACATGGGGTCCATTTTCCAGTACCATTTCCACCAACTAAACACAATGCATAATGAATCAGGCATTTCTCGCCACATGGAAAGAACTAAAATATACAGTAAGGAAATCCTTTGCTTAGAAAGAAACAGTTAGCATGAGTACATCAAGTAATAAGAAGTTTCACTAGCTAACTCCGTGAGGTAGAAAACCATACTTTCTTCCCAATCCTCTGGAGTAGAGGTAAAGCTATGGATAAACAGAAAACTAAGCAGGTAATATGTTTGGGAGGTAAGGCTATAAAATTATTCATGGGCAGAAGCTTGAGTAATTATTAACAGCCTGATCAAGCCATATTTGTGACTTTAACAATGTTGCAAAAATGCACTCATGTTGAATTACAACGTGAAGCATTTTGGGGATTCTACTTTGACGGTTATTGCAAAACCACAAGTTATTGATGAAGTAAAAGATTCAAATTCTAATGGCCTAAAATTCAACATAATAAACATTGTTAAAAGGTGAAGAATAGAGCCAGGTTAGAATAAATAAAGTTGTGTTTCTTCCACCTACTTAAGGTTCTATCTTCTTCCATCAGCTATATAAATGGTAAGAAACCGAGAAGTATTAAGGTTCCCTAAAGCTAAAAATAAGGTTAAATAAAAAGAAAACATTATAAAAATGTTAATATTTAGATAAGTTCAACAATATTGGGTACTGTCAATTTTCGTCTCAAGGAATTCACTAATTACAACCCTATAATTTGCATTCAAACTACACCTTAAAGCTAGATAAGCATGAGGGAGATTTTACTTGGTTAGAGTTTTCCCCCAGAACCTAAAGTATCAGATAACATGATACATTGCCAAAAAAAATTTGATGAAACCTAGCAAGTCAAGGAATACGAATAGAAAACGCAAATTTCCCACATTGAGCAGCTTCAATATGTAAAGATCTAAGAAAAAAATACCTGATGAATCCAAGACAAACAGAAGTCAAAAAGGTTCTGCTCCAGTAAAAATTGTGCAACAGCAAGCAAGATCTCAGTTGCTACTTCGTTCGAGAGTTGGTCAAGCACAGGACCTGATCTGTCCATTAGCTTTACAAGCAAGTAAGAATCCCCTGTAGACAAAACATCAGCATAGGCAGAATCCACGTCACCCACTTGAAGGGCATCCATTGCGTTACTCCAAGACGTCCACACTGGATCCCGGTCGTGGCCAACACTATCATCCCCCAAAGCTTCTGCAGTCATTTCAGGGATAGCTACTCTTGCCATCTGAGAAGTTCCACTGTCCTCCCCAGCTACCCGAATCGCTTCCAGTGTAGCTTCATCCTTCGAGGCCTGCCAAACACTTCTTGCAGAAGGCCCCTCACCAAGCCTAACAGGTCCAGTTCCTTTGTCCCAAGCTCTCCTGCTACCACCCTGATCACTCTCATGTTCCGATTTTGGTGACCTACCATCCATGCTACCGCCACCAAGAGCTCTCCTTGAGCCAATCTGCCCATTTCTGGAAGCACTGGATGCAGGAAAATCCCAGGCCTCAGACATGTCAGATCTCCAAGGAGGGCCCCTTCCTCTCATGCTCAAAGTCATTCCATCAGACTGGGGAATTCTTTCTCCAAATGGAATTCGCCCATCACCACCCCTTCCAAATTTGGCACTAGAATACTCGGGGAAAGCACTATACTTTCCCAGAGGCCTATTAGAAGATCCCTCAAATCCCATTGCAAAATTACCACCTCTTCTACCAGAGAATATTGACAAGTCCTGTGCCATGTCTTCAACAACTCGCTCAAGACCCCTTACTCTATTCTCTAAAGTTACCATGCTATCATGAGAGCCACCCATGAAACCCTACAAGGTGAAGTTATCAATCATTTAGAAAATTATGTATGGTAACTATTTCATTGATGCTTAAATTGGTTATACCTGAAGCATGTTCATCAGATGAGCTTGTTGTCTCTCCAGCTGCAATAGCTGCCTCTGGATTGCCAACCAACTTCCTTTGTTATTGATGAAGGATCCTTCAGATTGAGCATCAGTTTTGGAGAAACCCACACGATTGCCAGATGACTCCCTCTGATTAGTATCAATCCTGTCATCACCATCAAATGCTCTCATTCTAGGCTCTTTTCCATTTACCCTCTCTTCAGGCCACTTATCACGTGCAATGTCATCATGACCTCGTTGTTTAGAATATGCAGAAGCAGTTACTCTCTCTATATTACGGAATTTGCTGTTGAAAGATCCATGAAAATCATCAGATTGGGTATTTTCAATGCGATTTGATCTTCCCTTTAATTTGGTTTCATTTGGATCTGGTTCTTCCTCGTTGTTTGCATTCGAAGAACTGACATATCTACGAGGAACAACTACTTCCACTGGCAAATCACCAGAACCCCTTGTTTCAAGTTTGTGGAAGAATTCTAGGTTTAGGTCTTTGTCAGTAAGGGCCGGTGCTTTCTTCTTCAATATTACAACTGCTCTTTCTGAAATGCTACCACCTTTGGCTTTAGAAACAGAATCTGAAGAAGGGGAAGAGCCATTAGATAAATTCTTAGCTGGTTGCTCTGATCCCCTTTCACTGAGATTTAGATTTTGTGGACCATTTTTGTCAGACAATTTACCTAGTTCAGGAGTTTCACCACCTGAAATATCATGCACAATGAAAACCAACTAGTGAGAGAAATAAGTGCATAACTTAATTATCATTTTGAAGAACAAAACAGTAGTGGCATGCCTACCACGAGAGGGTGTCTTGCCATCTGGAGATCCATCTCCTCCTTTGCCAGAAATCTTTTTCCATAATTGCAATGCCTCTACCATGCTATCTCTCACAGGTTTTATCTGTAAACCAATTAATCATTATTACATTTAACAACCAATTATGAAAAATTTTCGATTCAAACTCGTGGTTTTTCACTTCTACAATTTCAGCAGTTCCTTCATCCGGAAAAATACTGCTTTCAAATCTTTAGGAAGATTTTCATCTACCTATAAACTAGGGATAAAGGAGAGGAATGAAAAATATGAGGATAGTAACATGTGTTGAATGTCCAGACAAGCACAGATCATTGCAGTTCACTCCATTGGTAAATGAGTGTGTGTGTGTGTGTGTGTGTGTTGTAAATTATTCCATAAGCTTAAATAACATCTTCATCCTCTCTCTCCTGTCCCTAATTTTCCAATTAAGTATAAATTGACAAAAAAGTCTCAATGAGAAATATTAAGCATTGATGCGTAAATTATGTATGAGCTATTCAATTATAGAAGCCCACTGAAGAAAGATTGGGTAGCAATGCCAAAGGCAAAAATAAGTTGATCCATTGAAATGGAAAAAACAAAACAATTATTAGACCTTGCGACCTCCAAAAGAAGAGCTACAGATAGGACAACTGCAGGCTACTGGAAAAGACTAAAAGAGCAAGCCCAAATATTGATCAGAAAGCTACCTTGTCAAAACGGCAAGACTCAAGTGCCGTCAAGGTAGAAGCAGCTTTATCCGAAACCAAATCACTTGAATGCAATGCCAATGCACTCAACGCTTCAGCCGCTGCCTTACGTGTTGCCCAATCTGTACTACCTAGGCATTCATGAATACTTTGGAGCAAATTCTCCAAGCTTTGAGGTGCAATTGCTCCCACCTGTACAAACTCACACCACCTGAGAATTCCTAAACTTGCTCCTTTTTAACACACAAAATCTGGCTCATACTTTCTTCAGCACGTACGTACTTAATTGCATAGGCATTAAACAGGCAAGATTTTTACAAATTGATGTTGGGGACAACAACTTGTGGAAGGAAAACTCACATATAGGCATAAATAACACAAGAAAAATGGAAACATGGGAAAAAGAGAGTGAATGAGGAACATACCACCCTCAGCTTAGTTGGTGGGGGGTAAATAAAAAAAAAAAAAAAATAGAACAAATTTTTAATTTGCCACTTGGCCTCGTTTATATTAGTAACATAGGCCTCATTCAGTCCAATATTTCTCCTTCAGCTCAGTAGAAAATGAAATTAGGTATATTGGGCTCCAAACAATAGAAAGTCTAAGGGACGGAATCGATTTATTTTCTTTCCCAATATATCCTATTCTTTCAACAATCAGGTATACAATCCTCTCCCGGTTGTACATTGCAAATCATCAGCCGCATTGTTACTTTGTCAAAAAATTATTATCCAAATTATGTTCCACTAGTTGTAAGCTATGGTGGTTTCAGTTCCCACATTTTTCCTAACGAATGAAACATCACAAATTTCAACCAGAATCACAAAACGCACCAGATTTCAATTAAAAGGATCCCAAGTCTCTCTATTCGCCTACGGATTACCATAACGTACATGGTACGTAAATAAAAGAATCTAACAAAGAGAAAATGCGGCATGCAAGCAAGGCAAAACCTGAGACAGGCTGACGACGACGGACAGGAGCGAGGCCTTGGACAAGAAATTGGGATTGTTAAGCAAGCGGCAGATCCTGGGGCAAAGCTTCTGGAACGCGGAGATGGGGGGTGGCTCGGAAGCGCACTCCACCATCTTGGCCACGCACATGGCTGCACCGGATTGGACCCCTTTGTTCTGCTCCCCCATGGCCTCGAACAAGGGCCTGACGAAGAGGCCCACCACGCTGTCGTTGCCGTTAACACCAGCGTTCTTGAGGTAGAGGGCCGAGAGGGAGCCAATGGCGTCGCGGCAGGCGTCCCGGACGGCGGAGTCGTTGTCCTTGAGGCGCTTTACGACGTGGGCGATGATCTTGGTGAGGTGGGCGGAGGCAGCGTCGGGGTGGGAGGAGCAGGTGAGGGCGAGTAGGCGGAGGGAGTCCTTGCGGGCGGAGGGCTTGGGGTCGGAGGAAACGGCGTCGTAGAGGGAGTTAAGGAGCATAGGGAGAGCGTCGGGTGAGAGGGAATGGATGGTGGACTGGAGGTCGTCCATGGCAATTTGATGGGTGTCGCGGTCGGAGAGCTTGGAAAGAGAGGTAAGTATCTTCTGCTTAAGCTCCACCATGGCCAGGTGGGAAGAGAGGGAGGAAGATCTCGAGGGCTGGGACAGATTGGGGGATTTGAAGGGCTTTGAAGAGGACTTGGGATCTTGGGAACTCATGGTAAGGATGGTGCCTGAAGAGAGTTATAAAGAGAAAGGAAATGGAGTTTGGTCCGCAATTATTTTCAGTTTGGAGTGAAATGAGAGCTATACATACATATGATTACATTGATGGGCGAGTGTGGGTTGGGTTGGAAGAAAAGGTTGAGAAAGATGAGAGAGTTTGGGTAAATTGGTATTAAAGACAGCAAAGAAGGTGGGGGGGTGTTTTTCCGAGGATTTGAAAAATGGGAAGAGAGAGAGAGAGAGAGATCGATCTAGGATTTCAGAGTGAAAATGGAGGAGGAGAGGTGTGGGGACAAGGTGGAGAGCAGGAACCACAGTGATCTTGACTCTTGAATCCTTTGCAGTGTTGATACGAGGGAGAATGAATGGGAGATGGATAATAAAGAGAGGACATTGCATTGACGATTGGATAATTTGGAGTTTTACTACTGCACTCAATCATAATGCACCGACATTTTTTTATTTATTAGAGAGAATACACACTATATTACATTACATTTAAAGCACACAGTAGAGTAGTGGCGCATGCATCCTTTTCCCATGACATGGACACTGGACACCAACGTAGTTATGCTTTCACAAGTTCTTTCATCTAATACTAAATAATACAATGATCGAATTCAATATTTTTAATTTTAGAAAATGAAATGGGCTTTCTAATGAAATGGGCATTTAGTTCAAATGTGCAGACCTTGGGTTATAAGCCCACTTTCAAAGGGCATCTTTTGAGATAAATGTATGCAAAGTCATGATCAAATAAAATTAATTTGTTGAATAAAAAAATAAAAAATACTTTAATTATTTTATAAAAATAAATTCATAAATTGATATAACTTAATGTAATACATTATATTATAAAATAGATTTAATGTATCATATAAATTATGCCATTTTATAAATTTACTTTTATAAAATTGTAACTGTAACACTTCTCATCAGATGCCCCTGTGACTATTATTGTAATTGATTTCAATTCTTCGTTCAAAATTTTCCACTCTCCATTTTTTTTTCCTTATTTTATTAGAGCACTCTTATTGGATTAGTCAAAATTAAAAGACAGTTTTGATGAATGTAAGAGATATTTAACTTTTGACTATTCCATTCACATAAATCTCCACATTGGAATAGTTATTTTTTCATTATATAATAATAAAATAATATAAGATGAATTTGATTTTAGTTATTTACATCAAGTCTCTACATTAGATTATACATTTATTCATTATATGGTAATGAATAACTAATAATTTAAAAAATATTTAATTTTTTTAATTATTAATTTTTTTAATTTTATCATATTTTACTTTTCTACTTATTATATGTTAATTAATGATCATGTTCTTATTAAATTAATATATCACTAAGTCAAATTAATATATTAATTGTGATAAAATATGTGATAGAAAGAAAGGGAGAGAGAAATAATTAATAAAATATATATTTGATGTATGTACAGTAACTTTTAAATTTGAAAAAATTTTTAAAAGTCACTGTAATTAAATTATAAATATTTAAAATTTGACTAATATAATGTAACTATATTTTACTATTTAATAGTTAAATATTTATTAAATTTAATTTTTAACTAATCTAATAAAAATGCTCTTAAAAAATACAGATTTTTTTAATTTAACTTAATACTTGGAATTTTCTCTCTTCTCGAGAGATATCAAGTATTTCTTAAAAAAAATAATAAGTCGTACCAACAATCCTCGACTCTGGCCGTGCAGAAACGATGCGTTTGGTTGAACTGAAGCGAAACTAAGGATGTGTTTGGATATTAAATTCATTTCAACTCATCTCAACTCATCATTACAAATTTTTCAAATTTCAATATAAAATATAATAAACAATTCAACTTTTTCAAATTTTAAAATAATAATAATATTAAAAAATAATATTCTAACAATATTTTATCATCTCAACTTAACTCAACTCAACTCACTTTAACATCTAAACACAACCTAAGATTACATGGCAAAATATGATTGATTAAGAGCAGTGGACTCAAGTTAACTAAATTTTGGTCAAAGTTAGATTACACAAATTCACTATAATTACTCAATAAATAAACAGTCATTTTAGTCCAAGATTTATTCACGGACCAAATTTGATAAGCCCAAGTTATTTTCACCATAAACAATTCTCTTCCCACTGCCTGTTGTTCCTCTTGTGTAAAAATATTGAAAAAAAATATATCCATTATGAATATATAACCGTTGAAAAAATATGACCGTTGAAAAAATATATCAGTTGAAAGAATATATCCGTTGTATAAAAAAAATATCGTTAGAAAATTATATCTATTAGGAATAAAATGAACGTTATAAAATTAATGTGTACTTTTTAATATCGAATAAATATTAAAATTAAAATAAATAAAACTGTAAAAATTAATATTTTAATAAAATAGTAATAAATTTGAAGAGTCTGTTATTTAGTGTTGTTGAAAAGTGGCTAGTTAAATTTATAAAAGTGAATTCTCTAACCAAATTTTGGTCAAACTTTATTGAGCCTACTGCTAATGCTCTAACAATTGAAAAAGGCCGGAAATACAATAGTTACATCCCAATTTGGATGTTGAGCTGAGTTGAATTATTTATGAATAATAATGAGTTGAGATAGTGAAGCGAGTTTTGTGGAACCTACCTAAGATGAGTTTAGATGTATTTATATGTTAAAATGAATTTATATGCATTTATAGAAATTAGAAAATGTTGTCGGTCCCACATGTAAAAAGATAAGAGATGTTGAGTTAAAAAAGATTATGAATCTCACATTTGTAAATAGGTTTTAAGTTGATATAAGTTTAATAGTTTGAAATTTAGATGTTTGAATATTAGATTCAATTTAAAATTAGATTGAATTAAATTTAACATTCGAACAAGACTACATCCAAGATTTTTTAGATGAATTAGTAACACTTTAATTTTTTACCAGAACCAATGGTTGAATCGCCTCTCATGTATAAAAGATAAAAAAAATAAAAATAAAAATAAAATAAAATAAAATAAAATTCTAAGCTACAAACGGGGTTACTTGTCAGATGATCAGATCCACTGCGCTGACCGGTTTGCGACACTCCTAACAAGACACAACAAAGATTTGCATAAAGTTGATTAAAATTGGTTAAATTATGATAGTTTTACTACTCTTTCGCTATTTTTTTTACTATTTTTTTTAATTTTTTTAATTTTTTAAAATTTTCTTTTATTTAATAGTTAAAAAATTTACTATTAATAAATGTTTTTTTAATGATTGAAGATATTAAAAAAATATTTAAGAAGAAAATATATATTAAAAGTAATAAAGTGATGATAAAAAGTTCGTAAGTCTGTCATTACCCCTATGGCGACAGTATCATATACGCGTGCAAATTTAGCAACAAAATTTTAAGATCCAAGAATTGTGGGTTTGTCTCGTTGCTGAGTCAGGCAGTTTCAATTTGTCATCTTCAAGCGCGCCTGGAGCTCAAACTTTATGACCCTTTGCTTGGTGGGTAGGCTTCAAATCTCATGCCCTCTGATCTGGAAAGTGTTTCATGGTTAGCTTTTACCATTTCTGGTTGTGGGTACTGATAGTTCGAGGTGGTTTCAAACGATTCAAGGCAATCTTGTGAGATGTAATGCTAAAAATACCGAAATTTATCTTGTTTGATCTAGACTTAAATCGCCGTGTTGGGTTATAACATTTACCATAGGAAGTAGATTTATATGGTATCTTGAGTTTTCTTGCTTTGATATCAATGGCTGCGGGCTGTGCTGTGTTCACTGCCATTTAATTATTATGGTTAAAGTAGGTGGAAGTTTTCCTTCTTTCCCGTTGACCAGCATTTTGATTGGGTTTGCTCAACATTCTGCTCGTGCTCGTAGTTGATTTATTTATAGATATAGTATACATATGAACCCTTAGTCTCTAAACCACTTCCTTTATCAGGTTTGATTAGCAGAATTTGGTATGAACTCTTTTTGTATTTTTTTTTTTTTTTTGGGGTGCGTGTGTTGCCTTAAAGTTTGCAGCTTTCTGGTTGAATTAGATCTGCTTATGCTTCAATCTATTGCTACCTTGACCGTAAATTATACTCGGAAACTACTAAAAAAAATATTGGTAACTACTTCGATACAAAGAAATTCAGATTTATTTCATACCATTGACATCTATATATGTTGTGGTGATCCTATTGTCAGGCTGTTAATCTGCTGTTGTTGCTGCTACATATTTCTTGTCAAGTATTGCAGATATAGAACTTCCCTGCTAAAAGATATCTGCTTAGATCTTTGTTTGAGACTATAGTAAACATGGTTCAGACGCTAGAAGCTATCAAGGGTGGTGGAGGATCCATCAGGGTCGGTACCATGGGATCTATTAGTTCCCTGATGGCGAGGGAACTGGATTCTATTAAATCTGCACCTCGGATGTCCTTATCTTCCCGGACCAAACCTCAGTCAGTACCTGCTTCAGTTCCCTGTGGTGCTACAACTCCTAAAAGACTACAGCCAAGAAAATCATCTGATGAGCCAAGCAGCAGCTACATTGATCATAGAAGCATTGATATTACCAGGAAAACAAACGGCTACACTAGAAATACCCATCGAATACCAATGCTCATCTCTGATAGTATTACTCTTGATAGAATTCCTAGTAGGGGAAAAACTGACAAGAAAGCATCTAAGATAGTTGAAATTGTGGATATAAAATGTGGGAACCAGGATAGAGCATGGGCTAGCCCCATAACAAATCGTCTCAAGAAGCTGGGATTCTCAAAGCTATCTGAGAGCATTATCTAAGCCTGCAACTTCTTCAGATCTGATTTAAGGTTCCTGTAGCTGAAACCAGAACTTCCAACTGGTCGATTGCTGTCTGAAATTTCCACCATAGAACATATACTTGGTATGAGCCTGCTGCGTTTCTTTTTCTTCTTTTGCGTTGCTATGTCAGATCCAAAAGTGGTTCTGGAATGACTACTAGAGGAGGCCATGGTTGTTATGTGGAACTGAGGCTCCTGTGAGCTACCTTGGCAGCTTAATTCAAGCCGGCTGAAGTACTCAATTTCTTTCATTATCAGGGCTCCGATGGTGCCTCTAGCACCTATTTCTACAGGATTATGTACCGTCATTTCTTGATCAGGGACCTTCATGGCCTTGGTGCTGGATTGACGCATGTTTTGTTTAATTTGTGCGAAGGAGGCTTGTGGATGAAGGGAGGTGGGTTTGGGTCTCGTCTCGGTGGGGAAGTTTTGAGTCTGAGTCATTTGGTTTTGCATTTTTACCTGGTGATTTATGATTCACACGAACTCTTTAGCTTATGTTCTTCATCTTAAATAAAAGATCAGCAGATTTTCCCTGATTGGAGAATAGGAGGGTGACGTGGTCATCATATTCATGTGCTTGCAGTTAAAGCACTTAATTTGCTAACCACTGTACCCTTTTCTAACCACTTGGTCTCCATTTAAATGTTTGCTGTATACTTGGGTTGTGAACATGGATCATGATCAGGATTCGACAGGGGCAGATAGTGCTGCTTCATGTTAAATTGTTAATTATCAAGTATATTATGGCTTTCACGAGCTCTCCCCGCCCTATGATCAGTATCATATGATCATGAGGTGAGGCTCAGAAGGAGGGAGGTATAAGTGCTTTCATGTCCATTTTCAGTAAGCTGTTATTTTCTTTCCATGCCTTCAAGGCAAAAGAAGAAAATGCTACTCACTTGGGTGAAGCAACTTGAGTACTTTCTGCCTTCTGGTAGAGAGAGGACGTTTAGAGGATTTCTTCTGCCATCCTGTGTTTCTGTGTGTGGCTTTCTATTGCAGTTCTAAAACTGTCACAGGAATGACATGATCATCGAAGTTCATTCTACATACCATGTAAAGAAATTAAATTCATTTTTTATTTTTTATTTTTAGGAACATTCAAGTTCTTGGTTCTCATTAAACCGGCTTGGTAAAAGGAGTAAATGAAAGAAGAAACTACCTCAGAATTTGGTAAGCCAACTGCGCCAATATATTTAAGATGGGCGGTGGATAAGTTCAGACTCTCATAACAACAAAAAAGCAGATGAAAAAGGTGAGGTTTGTTGAGAAATAATTTCACATTGGCTGTGGATAAGGTCTTAGACATGTTTATAAGCAATGAGCAATTCTCTATTGTAGAATCAGTTTTATGAGATGAGTAAGGTCCATTAGCCTGCCACAGAATGAATGGGGGTCCACACTACTTATCCCGTGACAAGGACCAGAAAAAATACTGGCCTGCATGTGAGGAAGGGTGTTGATGAATAATCTCACATTGGCTGTGGACAAGGTCTTAGATATGTTTATAAGTAATGAATAATTTTCTCTTATAGAGCTAATTTTATGAGATAAGTAAAGTCCATTAATTTCTAGATTGGCAAGGAAAATGAGTTTAATTCCTTCAGTTTTGCTGAACAGAAAAGGTGCTATTGTACTCTTGCCAAGGACTGTTCATTAGAAGGTGAAAGAAATACCATTTATTGTTGGTTGTGTTCTTGGTCAAACTCAAAAAAATGAACATGCACGACCAGTTTGTAACTGCCAACTCTCGCCTATCATTTCTGCAAATGGAAATACCTTTTTACCTTTGTTTTTCCTATCGTCAGTGTAAAATGGCGAGCAAGTTGGAAGGGATGATGCCGGAACTGCCGGTAACAGAGTCAAATGGTTAAAGAAAAACCAAATAACAATGCCGTATTGCTATGGCAATGTATGGCTCAAACATCACATTTATCAACTTTTTAAGCCAATAAATAACAACTTTGGAGTATAATTTTTTTTTTTTTAATCTCAATCTCATCCCAATTGACACTTCACTTGATTGATGACATATTAATATAAAGCAAATATAGTAAATCTTGTAGATTAATCTTGTCTATTTTATAATCACAGTTTTATAAGCTCGCAGCTCAGGTTGTATAGAAAATAAATTTATTTTATTTTTAAATCGGTGTGTATTTTAATTTACGTCACTTATTATATAAGATTTGATTTATAAAATTTAAATTTTCAAAATAAATTCTTTCATAAAAAAAAAAAAAAAAAAAGAAAAAAAAAAAAAGAACGTCAACAAAAGTGAACCGATGATTCTTGAAATAGCCTACTAATCGAACGGCAAAGATCATATATGCAAGAAAACATAAAAATAATGACTCACACTCTAACATTACTTCCTCCGCTTGACGAGTGGATAGAGCCGAGGGTGTGGTAAAGCAGAGTACTTTGCGTTCAGATTCTCTGGAAACTCAGCTATGGCCTCAATCCCATGTATCACCCACTTATCCTTCACCTTCAAGCCTTCCGTTGGTCCTCCTCCTTTGTTCAAATTCCACTCCCGGTTTTTGGGCATCCGAAATAGGCTTGGGTGGGTCGGACACTATGGAATCGGACCCTCCAATGGCTCTAGAGCAAAGTGCTGGTTCAAGTTTGGTAAAAGTGGCGTTGATGCTGAAGGTGCGGGCATTTACGGCAGTCAAACCCGTGAAGACTTCGATAGAGATGATGTCGAACAGGTTATTATCTTTTTCCCTCTTAACTTTTCTCTGTTTACGTATATATGTTTGTCTGTCTGTTGGAGATAAATGTAGCTAGTTGTTATTGTTATTTTTTATCTTTCAAGAGCTCTGTGAAAGTAGTGTGTGATCGTTAATTAAATGGAATCTGTCGAACTTGGACTCCGAAGATTGACAAAAGATTTCTGATTTTATTTCATGGTTTTATTCAAGTTGTATTGATCTACAACTTGGTGTACATATCTGTGGTCAGAAGATGGAACACAGATGTTTGTGTTCAACTTCATTATATTCTTAATTAATTATAATCTGTGAAGAAATTCATAGGCCTAACTCATCTCATAAAACTGGTTGTACAAGAAATGATTACTCATTGCTTATAAACATGCTCAAGACCTTGTCCACAGTCAATGTGGGATTATTCCTCAACACCCTCCCTCACGTGCAAGTCAGAATTTTTTCTGGTCCTTGTCATGGGGTAAGTAGTGTGGGCCCCCATTCGTCCTGTGATAGGCTCTGATACCATGAAGAAATTCATGGGCCTAACTCATTTCATAAAATCGGTTGTACAAGAGAGAATCGTTCATTGCTTATAAACATGTCCAAGATCTTGTCCACAATCAATGTGAGATTATTCCTCAACAGAATATAACCTCAGAAGGCTCTGCAGTATGTCACGTTAAGAATGTTTGACATTAATACAAGTGCTAATAAGAATTTGCCGTCGGGTTTTTTTTTTTTTTTTTTCTTGTAAGCAAGTTGCTATATCTTGCCAATATAAGCAAATGAAGATGCTAGGAATGAAAATTGTAAGTTTTTCTCGAGAAGAGCAGATTGTGGCAATGAGTACATAGAAAATTGTTCTCACTTGTGAAATTTGAACCTTAATAGACCTCCCTTTACATAGAACAGTTGACAGTATCAGACATCAAACAAGATATTCGAAGATGGAATACCATTCACAATTTCTAGAAATTCTAAAACAGGTAGCTAGGTGAAGTATATTATCAAAAGGGAAGTTTTGCGCCCCAATTGGATAATTAGGTTCTGATAGATCGAGGTTGCTAGCCAGCCTGAATTTCTAGATAGGTTTGCTGTGTTTTTTGGCTCTTGGGATTTCTCAAAATAAAACAATGAATCATAATTCTACTGATTTATTCGGTGGCTAATTAGTAAGGTCACCTTTTCATATGTACCAAATAAACAGACATGACCTGAAAGATATTAATTAATATCCTGAGGTTGATTAATCATACTCGGTGAGTTTGGTTACCAAACTCATCTCAACTCATTATTACAACTTTTTCAAATTCCAATACAAAATATAATAAACAATTCAACTTTTTCAAATCTCAAAATAATAATAATATTAAAAAATAATATTTTAACAATATTTTATCATCTCAACTCAACTCAACTCATTTCAACATCCAAACATTGTGGTCAAGGAAAATAGTCTCAAATACAGCCACAATGAGAAATTTATTGCTGACGTTTTTATACTTTGCAGTATTTTAATTACATGGGAATGCTTGCTGTGGAAGGTTCATATGATAAGATGGATGCTCTTTTAAGCCAAAACATCCACCCTGTGGACATCATATTGATGATGGCTGCCTCAGAAGGTGACAAGCCAAAAATTGAAGAGTTGCTAAGAGCTGGAGCTAGTTACAAAGTCAAGGATGCCGATGGACGGACTGCCCTTGACAGGGCTGCTAGTGATGAAATCAAGGACTTCATTCTGAGTTTTTCAGTTCAGAAGGCATAAACTAGATGCTTTGTTTTCTGGTTGAGAGAGAGAGAGAGAGAGAGAGAGAGAAGAAATGGAATATGAGTCCTATCATTTAGTCTTTTTTTCCCCCGAAATCGAAAGTTTTATTAAACTGTATTATGACCTTGTTATAAAGAGAGAATATGAATTGCTGTCATGCATCTAAAGTAAAGTACGATTTCATTCAATGGCATGCTTTTATGTAAAGTATAAGAAGGAATGAAATTGATTAATTTTTACCAAAGTGATCATCTCCGATATAATTACAAAGTATTTGGAAACTCATAATTTTTATAACAATTCTGCTATAACTAAAAATGAAGTGGTGCCATGCTAGCTTGCTTTTGATTAGCATGCAAGAGTTAAGAGTACTAAGACGACTCTGCAGGAAGAAACGATGCGCATAAAGGGGGCAGAAAACCAAGCAAAGTGACTATGGAGTCCACCAAAACCCAAAACCCATCTCCGCAAATCAAAGCAGTCCCTACCACGGATGAATATGCATCAGCCTTAGCCTTGTTCTTCAACCTCCACAGAAACGTTATCAAGGACCCAAGGCAGAAACTGATAGAAATGTAGCCTCCAATATGGAATGGTATACCCATTGCTATCGGTATTGGAATATATTTCGCCACCTTCTCCGGTAAAAGCTCTTTGATTATATTGATGACGATGGCTGCAATGAAGAAAGCGACGCCAAAATGCACCGCGTACATTGGCAAGCCTTTAAATCCTTCCCGACTACCAGTGATTGCACCTCGTCTATAAAATGGAGTCATAAAGACCGGAAATTTTGATCCAGGACTTCCGAAACCACTATAATGTGATTGGTAGTATTTAAAGATGAGAGGAGTGACAATGCAGCCAATCATATTCCCAAACATTTTGGTCACCAATATAGACCTTGAGGAAGCTAGGGTTAAGTATCCAGTTTTCAGTTCTGACATGAGTTGAGAAGCGGGGCCGTTAAAATTCATCATCACCCCACAAGCAACTAGAGCCACAAGAACACCGCCATGACTGACTCCAGCCCAAGCTCCAAAGATGAACATGGCCAACCTTCCAAAATTTGCAGCAGGGTTCATGTCGGTCAGGCCGGTGACGTGTGCTGTGCTGAAAGCTGCAGAACAGGCAACTGCGTACATGCACAAGACGTGGTACCATTTGACAGGAGGAAAGATTATAGGAAGTGATATTGCAGAGACAGCCAGAAGAGCAACAACGCCGACTATTGCTACCTTGGTTGGGATAAACTCGTTGAGGAAGTTTTGGGTCCTGATCCTAGTATCAGCACAGCAATTAGTACTATCAATATCATTGCTCTCATGATCCGGGTCAGAGCATGGGGGCCCAGAAATATTAACGGGAAGATGATGAGGATGATGATGATTATCAGTACTGCCACTGATCACAGCGGTAGTCCCTTTGTTCCTTGATTTGCAGATCAAATTAGCAACAATGTATTTGAGGATGTGGAACGTGCTGTCACCGAGGATTATAGCCATACCAAGGGTGAACTGCACGTACATATCATGCATGTTTAAGAAAGAAATTAAAAATATCTCAAAAAAGAAAAGAGAGAGAGAGTTGCATGCAGCACTTATGGTTAATATATAATTAATGACTCAAATATATATATATATGTTTAATTAATTAGGAATATTGAACAAGACTTTACTCTGTAACCGCCAAAGCCACGGTAGTCATAGCTCGTATCCATAACTGCATCGTACCAGATTCCACGTTTACTTCGTAGAAATGGGAACAAGATTCCCCAAGAAAGAATTGATCCAACTAACAGCGAAAAGCTTGTGCTGTACGGGCACAACATGCCTGCCCCAACATGTATACTGAAGAACTCGAAATAGAAGCTGATCATAATGTTACCACAAGATCAAAATATTAGTGCATGAGTACAATATTATTATAATTAGCCATAACAAGGTTATTATATTAATCGTGAACAAATCTACAATATATGTGTGTAAATTATCATTCATGCGTGATCATTTCTTAAATCAATAATGTCATGCTCATATGAACTTATAACTCTATCCTGTCTTAGACAGAGTGTGTGGTTGTTTAATTCTATCTTTAAACAAAATGTCTTAAATGGTTTGTCCGTAAAGAATTACAGCAATGAACTAGATTATATCAATCACAAAAATATTTATGTATTGAAAAGTCGTAAAAGTAGTAGTTAAGTTGTATTTTATACGTCTCATAATGGAGTTGTTCCGCTTTCAAAAAAAGAAAACTAAGCACGTGCGTACGGACGTACCTCTTATCTCGTGCTGCGAAACCAAATATGGGTAAGGTATAAAACCCACAATTCTTCCCACCTTCAAACATCCACGAGAAACCATTGCAAAAGAAGGAAATGGAGAAGAACTTGCCTAATATTACTAGTCGTTTCCTGTATAGAAAGAGTTTAGACGGCTTAATTTAGGGGGGGAGATCAGAGACAGAGACAGAGAAAGCGA
This sequence comes from Juglans regia, assembly GCF_001411555.2. Classification (NCBI taxonomy): domain Eukaryota; kingdom Viridiplantae; phylum Streptophyta; class Magnoliopsida; order Fagales; family Juglandaceae; genus Juglans; species Juglans regia. The sequence continues at coordinate 35,906,066 of NC_049902.1, read as the reverse complement.
CGGCAATAGTACCTGGCGAACTTGCTGTTAAGAGGAACGTGGATGGTGTTCATAACGTTACCAACTGAATGCGCAGAAGGGTACAGCAATTTGAGGTTTAAGATCATATACTGAAGACCAAGATCAGTTGAGTTTATAATAAGAAAAAGGAATGGGAGATATATTAGAGGGGGGAGAGAGAGAGAGAGAACAGGTAATTTGTATAGATATAATAATTTACGTACGTACGTACCCTTCTAAAAGGGATAATAAAGAAGAAGCCGGAGAAACTTGTAACAAATAAGAATGCGATTATCCAGGCAGTGCCTGGTTCCTTAATGTTCTGCGGGTCATTACCTTCTGGAAATCTTGATGCTACAATACTGCTCATGGAAAATAAGTAGTTTCCTAACCCACCTGCAATATCCATGCATGTATATATATATATATATATATGATCGGTTCAAATTATAAATTAAGAAATTAAAACCAATATTCAAATTACTCAAATCGTAAGAATATCGATCCTACTAGCGAGCAATATTGCATAAATACTGATCTCTAGCTAACTAGTAGTACTGAAAAGAAAAGAGAAGAAATTAAACAGTGTCAAATTTTGTGAAAAAACATTTATAAATTTGAACAGGGCTTACCGCTGAGAGCAAGGCCGCTGATTGCAACCACACAAGATTGAATCATAGCATTCTCTTGCCTCGTAAAAGGTTTTCCTACAATCCCACTTGTTTCAAGGATCATGAGCCATCCTTTGATGAAGGAGTATCCAACCACCGGGGTATATATATTCACAGAGCTAATTACTCCTGTAGACAAAATTTCCTTCATCGACAGTATAGTGAAGAAAGTCCCCAGCCCCACGCTCACGATCAAAGATCTCAAAGTTATCTGATTCGTCCATGTCGGAACCTCCTTGTCCTTGAATCCAATTTCTTCCATCGGCATTGAGCTGGAGCCTCCAATGGCATCGTTTCCACGGCTACCATCTTTTGCCAACCTTTCGTATTGCGGACTAGGGATGTTGTCCCTTGTGCCATTGTAGTCGGAACACTGCTGCTCGTGCTCTTCAGACGTTGTGGGCTGCATTGAGCGGTGCCGGGGTGCTTTTGCTTGTGTGCGTGAGTTTATGTCTATGGTTTCCATAGGATCAGGCCGCCAGTTGTGGTACGAAGGGATACGCAGCATCCCTTTTATCATGCGGTTTTATCCTCTGTTTCATTGATTTTAGGGGATTGAGATTCTGGTGAGTTTCTGTTGCAAAGATCAATATAAGAATATGAAGAATAAGTTAAGTTCGTTCATACTTCGTCAACATCGATCAAAACTAATTAACCGAAGACACCTCAATCTTACCAAAAGTAGACGTACGTACATCTCTATCTGCATTGAATAATATATTATCTCGATCTTCACATGCATGCATGCAGGTATTATATCATATATGACGGCTACAATGATGCAGACACGACTATTTTCAACTTTTATTCAATAATAATTATTGTTAGTATTTATTTTTAATAACATTTATTTCTTACCGTTACTTTTTACGTTTCTTTCTCTCATAATAATTTGTTGGTAGTTAATAGCATTTCCGTTGGAGAGAGTTTGTGTCTTTAAGTGATCATACCGTTTTGGATTTCAAGCAGTTTAATTTATTGCTTTAACGGTTTTTTGGACGTTGTTTTTAACGGGCTAATTGTAATAAAGTCTCCGTTTCTTTGTGATTAAACATAGCATTGAAGGATTGTTAAAAGTTGGCTCCTTTATTTCATTTTCCCGGTTACGTCTATGAACTATATCTTTATATTGTTTAGTTCTTTGTACGGTACGATTGAGGAAAAAATAACATGATTTGAGAAAACAAGCTAGTGAAAGTATATTTTTTTAGGGAAAATGATATCCGTAGGAGCCTTTGTGCAGGGATCGTACAGGAACACCTACATGGAAAATAAAACAATATCTATCGCACGAACGATCCATTCAGCTTCCCTCCTCCATTCAAATTATCTCACTCTCCTCACTCTCGTCCATCAGTTCTTCATTCTCACTCTCCTCCATCTCCGAAGTGCAGCCAAGAGTTAAGATGGGTTTAGAGCCCGAAAGCCAATCTCCCTCCCTCCTCCGTGTCGCGACCCAAGAGCCCAAGAGCCATCTCGATCCCACGAAGGTACTCTCTCTCTCTCTGAGGTTGATTCCGTTTGTTCTTATTTACTTGTTAGCTATTTTCTAATCAGTCTATCATCATATAACCCTGAAAAAGGTCTGCTTAGACTCAGTCTTCATAGCCTAACTAGCTTCTATTATCCCTCTTATTTGTTGGAATTGAACTTTGTAGATTGGGTTTATAGGGAGACTGGACTACCAGAAAGGCATCGACTTGATCCGGTCGGCAATTCCAGAAATAATGGAGACGATGTACAATTTATAAGTGAATCTTTGGTGAAATAATTTTCAAATAATTTGGCTCCACGTTGAAGTCATGCTCCCTTTACATTGCTTGTGCTTTCTATATGCTTGAGATTATGCTTGGTTCTAGGGATCCGATGTTTGAAGATTGGATGAGAGCAATTGATTGCAGTTGTTTTTTATATGGATTTTTTTTGGGTAGCAATTGCTTGGCTCTGGGTTGGATTTTGTTTTTTTTAGAGATTGGGTTGGATTTAATGTCCCAATTTCTCATAAGATAACTGCAGGATATTTCAGAATTTCTTTTTCTTGGTTTATATGTTCCTTCAATAAATGATGGCACCAACTCAATGTGGTTTTGGAATGATCAGCCGTGACATACTATTGATGCCCTCAAGGTTTGAGCCCTGTGGGCTAAATCAATTGTATGCAATGAGTTATGGAACTGTCTGTGGTTCATGACACTGGGGGACTCAGAGTAAGTCTGAACAACCAAGAAATTGATTGCAGTTGTTTTTTATATGGATTATTTCTACTCAATCCTTCTCTTCTATTTGTCTCAGGAAGGCAAAGGTGAAGGTACATGGTATGTATGCCTCTATTGGGCTCTTGGCTGAATGATTTTTTTTTTTTACAATGAGAGAAAAAGGAAATGTAGAATATCTCAACTTCACACTCAGACTTTCCCAATTATACACAGATGGAGGATAATAGAAGGGGCCTCTTCTATATTAATGTTGGACGAATTCAGGTACTAAGTTATAATGTTGTAATCATTGTCACCAAGTTCTAGTTTTATAGCCAATATTTTATGGACCATTTGGTAATTTTACAATTATGTGGTGGACCCGTTTGGTTGATATTGGAAATTGAGACTTGGGGTTTGGTATGAGTCCAGCTTTAATTCCTTCCCTTTCATCATAAATGGGCAGGGCATATTATTTTAGTTGGTGATGAGATATGTCCAAATATTATAGTGCTTTATTATTGAAGGTCAGAAGACATCAATTTGCTTGCTATTTTCTATAGCTTATAATTTATATCAATTATTTTAATGAATACTTACATTTTCTTGTACAGTTCATTTCACTTGGTTTTTTGTAGTGTGGCAAAGAGAAAAATAATTGATGTGTTTGCATTTTCTTGTACAGTTCATTTCACTTGAGAATAAACCAATGGCATCTGATGTGTTTGCCATTAAAACTCATGGATTGGAAGCTTACTTAGGCAAATAGTCGTGAAGGCAGAGAAAAAGAATTGGTAAAGATAGAAGCTGACTTGCATTGGAAGGGGGAAGTGCTTCAGAAAACAGGGGAAGAAATTGTGAAGAGAGAGTTGAAAGTCCACAACAAAGAAGTTGAAATTGGAAGACAACAAGCATACATTCAGCGTAAACGCACGCTACTTCGTGTCTATTGGATTATTACCATACTAATAAACATGTACTTCATACAATCAAGATGAAGCCCCACTTAATGGGAATTTTGTGCATTGTATGTTAGGGACTATTTGGAATGTTGTGTATTACGGAACTATTTGAAATGTTGTGTATTATGAAATAATTTGGTATGTTATTGTGTACTATGAAAATATGTCACTGGACATAGGTTGATTTATAGAACCACAAAAAAGCTTCTTTCATTTGTAGAAACTAATAAATCTTATATGACAAAATATTTATCATCTTTTTTACAATCACTTGCTCACAATTCACATATTGCAATCACTCACTCATATATTGTTTACAATCACAATACCAAAAGAGAAAATACACTCAATAGATCTTGAAATCATAAATCAAAATCCCTAAAATCTAGCTGTGCTCCACCCTCATTATCCAGCTGACTTACATCCACCCCAAGATGCATTTGTGAAGATAATAACACAAAGTTTAGCAGTTATAAACTAGAGATGAAACAAAATCAAGTACCACAATATGAAGTAGAGATGAAACAAAATGGAATCATTAAGTACACTTTTTTGAATCGCAATCACTGGTTTGCCAAATTGGGTTCCAATAGAATCAAAAATCTGGGGGATGTTTCCAGATGACTAATACCAAAAAAGTAGATGAAAGTAATCCGATTAGTTTCAAATAAAAATAAAAATAAAATATAATTTAAATATGAAGAGTTTGTAAACCTAAATGAGAACACTCTCTTGTGTCCCATCCAATGCTTCATCAAACAAATTCCTACGTGTGTCAACAACTTCAGTATCTCCTCCATGCGGTTACGAATAAAAAATAAAACTATGTTACATTTAAAAAACAACGAAACAAAATCTATAACAAAAAGTTAAGGATTAATTACTTGTCTACATTTTCTCTTTTGCATAACCTTTCTCACCTTGGCCTTGCACACTTTCTCCATTATGGAAGCTCTCCTTCCCTTTCTCTATCTATCTAGAGAATAGTAATGAGAATCTAGTAAGCTCATCAAACCTACTAGTTCAAGTATAAGGCTCTTTGAGCTGACATAACAATGATTCCAGTGACATATATCAAATTCATGGATGCAGGAGTTTTTGTAAGACTACACCAAGAATAAGGAACATAAATAAAAAAAGAAAAGCTAATGATAAGATTGCAAAATGGATAAGCTCACAAGACCTGCTTAAAAAGTGCTCTATTGTACGATGCATAGAGTCATCAAACCATCTCCAAGGGCTTACAAATAAGTTCAAATGAGGAAGTGTGGCTTTGAAAGTAAATGCTCAGAATAAATAAATGACAACCACAGCTCAGGAAAATGACCATTATCGTAAGATCACAATACAAGATTTCTATCACATTATTCATATAAAAAGATAACCGAGAAAACAAAAATCTAAATTTGAACCTGTCAAAATCAAAACATTAACATGGAATGTTTCCATAAGGATTCCTAGAAAAAAAAAATTAAAAAAAATGTGGAAACCATTTCGTTTCTCAACACAGACCTATAGCATTCCTTTAATCGAGACAACCAAAAAAAATAAAATCCCATATGAACTAACAAAACCAACACCTTTGGAAATCGCTACAAATTAGGAGCATCATATCTATTAATAAATTTTTAAAGCGAAAAGGGAACCATTTGGACAGAAACAAAAGAATCAGAAAGGATAAATAGATTGAAAGATTACTAGCCTTGGGTGGCAGAGGAGTGCAATGCAGCCCAGCCGAGGAACGAGTCGCGGAGGAACAACAAATTTGAATGGGTTTCGGAAATGTGTTGTGAAAATCAGTGTTTTTTAGTGAATGAGGGAAACGAACATGAATGACAAGGAAATGCAATTCTTCTATGGGAATGATGAACACCTATGTTCATGTTTGTGAGTTTCACCTTCTCAGTTCAGTTCGCGGGCAATTGTCATCTCTCTTGTTTTGTATTTTTTTTTTTTAATTGTACTTGACTTGGCATAAGGACTCATTGGTGCACAATCCTTATGCCAACTTACCTGCTCGTAGAAAAATAGATTTTTTAGAGAGTATTAATTTTCCAGATAAAAGAGAGGTACTGTTCTTTTGAGTAGAGCTTTAGACTCAACAACTTGTGCAAAGTAACATTGAGTCATACGACGATCAGTTGGACTATTATATCATAGAGGAGTCAAGTCAAAAGAAATTATGTTCTACCTATTAATTTGAAACTTTGTACATCACAGAGAGTTTGAATCTCTTTAAAGAGAGAGAAATTTTCGTGCTTTAGTCCAAACTGATGTCATTTGAATGTTAATTTCATTGTAATTTTTTCTTATATTATTGTGTATTTGACCAACAATTATTTTATTGAAGAGATATATAAAGATCACAACTATATATATAAATGCATGGGTAATAACTATATAGGTCTAGAAATATTAATGCCTCGGATCGTTTGAGGTAGGGCTTCTGGATGGTCCGAACCGTCCGGAAAAACTGCCAACTGGACAAATGCAAACTGATTTCATGAACTGATTTTTCAGCAACAAGCATATATTAATCAATGGCGTTGAATTCCTTATTTAAATTATGCATGCGATCCCACATAGTTAACTCTGTTGCTCTATATGATGTAAGGCACAAAAGCACGCCCACAATTTATTGAACCCGATAACTACTTAAAATACAGCTCAAAGAGCTTCTTCAGAGTATCAAATACACTAGTAAATGGATTTAGTTCGATGGCAGCCTTCAATTCAAGATCAGGGAATTGGTTGGTTAGAGCCTGTTGCATTCGAGACATGGACATCATTGCGGTTAACTGACTGTCTGACATTACCTCACAGTCTTGTGGAGTGTCCTTGATCTTGCTCGGATCATACCCAAAGTTCGCCAAGTAAGCTTTGTACTTCTCTATGAATTCAGGTCCAGGGTCGGGTTTCCTTGAGTAGATCTGAAAATATTGACGCCAAATTAAGAATATACTTCAAAACATAAATCTTTAAAGAAAAATGATACTTGTAGTCGTGAATGTGTAAGCACCGAATAATCACTTTAAAAAAAATGAGCAAATATAAAACTCATATGAAAAAAAATTAATTTTTTAATAGTAGACCTCATTTTTTTTCAAAACGACTGCACGACACTTACACGCTTCACGACTACATGTAGCATTACTCTATCTTTCAAAACCTGAACCTCATATTGACTTATTGAGTGCGAAGACGTGACAACAAAATATGATCACTTGATCAAATGACATGATAGCCAGTCGGTAATTACCTGAATAAAACTTCTGTCTTTTGCTCCCGAAACAAGAGAAAAATTGTCGTAATCAGTAGCAATCACATCATAAGGCTCCTTGGGGATAAATGGTATCGTTGGAAAACGAAGATAACATTTCTCTTTTATCATCTCCTGCTTTTCTAGTTGACTCTCATTTTTATCCGAATCTTCTTCTGAAAGGCATTGAACCTTTCCCCTAATGCCGGTAATATATCCATTGGGTCCTCCATGAACACAAAATGTATCGACTTGGATAGAGGGTGTCTCCATATCATATGTATATACACCCTGCAATTTGATATATAAGCATATTTAGAAGCCAGAAAGAAGCCAGAAATTTGCGAGCGAGCAAGCAAGTATTGAGTGAAAGACCCAATATAAAATGATCTGTTATAAGACAATAAAAGAACCCAACATATCTTAGAGACAAGAAATGCAGATACAGGTTTTGGATAGAGCTATTTGCTTGCACTATCCACAATAAATAAATTTGTGTATGACAATGAGCTATAAAACGGATTGGTTATGAAAACCAGTCTAGATAAATGTCTTCACTGCAAGCCACTATCATACATCATACCTCCCCTTACCTGAGTACAGTGACAGTCTTCTTGCCCTTGTCCCGCAAATCCACGTTTGAGTGAAGCAACTTCAAACCATCTTCCCAAATATCTAGTGGGGTCAAAATCCTTGGTTGTCATACCTCTCATCATCATTAGTTTCCTGCCTCTTTCATCAGAACCCTCATCAAGTGGAAGAGTTGGTGTGCCATCCAGGACATTAGCAAGCTGGCATATGTTGGATTGATGAGATAGATCCGCTGCAACAACCTGCCCAAAAAATAGATGGCTGATTTAGAAACAGCTCATGTCCATCATATGGAGGTATATGCCTAGTTTTTTGCCATAATCTATAGTCCTCTGGCTCCTGGAAATTCACTAGCACATCTAGTCTTAGACAAGATTCCCTGTCATTATGGAATCACAGGATCCTGTACGGTTTATAAGAAAAAAATGAAGAAAATATCAATACAAAAAGGGTTCTGTAAAGGGAGACTCCCTATCGTTCAACTAGATCTTAAACGAAACATAAACTCAGAGTATATCCTTATTTTATCGGTATAAACTGAGAGTAAATCCTTTAAAAAAGTTTCTAACCATATGGGATGGGAAAGGATAGGAAGAGAATGTAACCGAAGGAGTTTTGGCCTATAATATTGTCATTATAAGGTTCCCTTTATAATCATTGGTCTATAATGCAACTTACAACATGCCAGGTAGTGATGAAAATGTTATGTTTCTTTTAAAGTCGGGCACTTTACACCATATCTCAAATTATTCAATGCCAGCACCTGCAGCAGCACAAATGCTAACCTGGTGTGTCTGAGAGAGAAAGATCATCGAAGCAGCAATCCCGGATAATACATGTCTGGTCACAAGCTTACTGGCTATAGTGTGCTCAGAAGAGCACTTGAGCATTATTTTTCCTCCCATTCCCCTGTATGGGCCGCAAACAGATGGTTACTCTATACATTTCATTGGGGCCATAAAAATTAAAAAATAAACAAAAACATAAATTTACATGCTAAAACAGCAGATAATTGAGAGAAAGTCCCAAGTATATACATTAATTGGATCGGAAAGGAAAGAGACAAAATGAAATTTACTAGAACAGATATTTCAAAATGAAATTTACCCATTGCACATGCACCATTCTCAACCAATAAGAGTGTAGAATTTATAATTCATTTAATTATTTCGCTTATCTTTTTAAAGATTCTCTTGTTTTTGAGTTTCCTCATATCAAATGTTACAATGTCTCCATCATTAGAATACAACATGAACTGGCAGATCGAGCCTCAAACTCTTAACGACCAATCCAATCCAAGCTTCCCATTGATTCCCGATGCTTCCGCAGCGACCAAAGGAGCATTTGAGAAACTCTAGAAAACCCGATACTTCAAATAGTTACAAGATGAAAACAATACTAGAGAAAAGAGAAAGCATTCAGCAAAGGATCAGTTTTGTTCCTAGTTGCAAGCAGAAAACGGAATGGGACCCCGACCATAGTTTTATGTCAAAAATAGGGAAAACCTGGGATTTGGAGGAGACGAGGAACAACATTGAAGGAGCACTGGTGATGTTTGAAGAACCTGTACCATTTCTTCTGCTTTCTTTTTAAAGCTTCAGTTTTTTTTTTTTTTTTTTTTTTTCAGTTTAGTTCCGAGCTTCAGACTTCAGAGTCACCACCATCTCTCTCTCTCTTCTCTTTCTCCTCCAAAAAAATCTTCTCGAAACGTGTCATCTGGTGTCTGGCGCGGACGGCTTCTTAACGGATTATTTTAATTTCCATTATTTTTTTGGCTTTTAATATTAATTATCAGTACAAAGGCCAATAAAAGAAGGTGATGGGTTCTTTGTCTTTTTATTCTTATAGTTGTAAAATATTTGCTAAGAAATTTAAAAAAAAATTAAGAAAAAATATTTCAGTTTTAATATTATTTTGAAGCAAGCCTTTTGGAATAGAAAATGAAAAAAAAAAAGACCATGCGATATCTACTTTACATGAAGAATGTAAAAAAAAAAAATATATCAATCATTTTGTTCTTATTTCTCACAAATTTTAGGACCATTACTAGACCAAACCATGAATCACAACAAGTATTTATAAACAGTTTATTTATATTTTAAAGTAAAACATTTAAAAAAAAAATTAAAATGAGCTATTACAAACTCTTCTATTTTCTATTATTATTATTATTATTATTATTATTATTATTATTTTACTTGAATAGAAAGGGTGTAAATAGAGACAATCGAGCGAAGGAACAGGACAAGCCATAACTTGAAAAAAAAGGGAAAAAAATCTTTAAAGCTGTAACTTGTAAAATCCCTACGCATAGAATGAGTCAAAACCAACAATGTTCAACAGGATTGAGTGAATTAACCCAATAAGGCAATTGGCCGTTGAAAGCATACAAGAGAACGGCAAAATGATTAATTCTCGAGATTTATTATGCATCAGTTATTATTCACTCTCACACTTAATATCTATAGTTTTTTTATAGAGTAATATTAGAGAGAAACCACTATAATAATTCATATTTTACACTCACTATGTAGCTGCTTCTAGTTGATTGTTCCCAATACTCACTTAGGGAGATATGTGGTTTAGATGATGTCACATCATGTGTATAAAATAGATACTTTTAATAGTAATTTTTATCTATATTTATTCTTTTTCATAAAATATAAAAGTGTTTTCATATAGTGTGAAGTGTGAGAAAGTGAATAATGACTTATTAAAAGAATTTTTCTTAATTCCCTGGATGCTAAACTAAACATTCCACTCCGGTTGGTGCAATCATGACTCTTGAGGCCCAACAAAAGTCTAAGCAAGAAGACAGCATTCAGATTTCGTTAGGCTGCTTTTCCTCCACTTTGACGCCAAATAAATTATATGGTATCTAAGATTTATAACGAAGATTTTCCCATTTTACAGGTTAATAAAGTCAAAGAATTAATTATATGCAAAAAATAATTCATGAGATTATTATGAAAAATTTCCGATTCAAAAGGATTAGTAACTAGAGGAGACTATCCTTCACATTTCCACCAATGAGCAAACTGAAAAATGGAGCTCCGCTGTCCTCACCATTGGTTTCATTTTCCTTAAAGCCGGGTACTCGAGGATTTTTCTCATCTTTTTGTTGATGCTGGAGGATCTTTCAAGGAGACGAATGCTACTTTTCTGGATCCAGACTTGAGTATTGAAGTATTTGAACTTGGTGAGGGCTTTGAGAAGGCTGTAAGCAAACTAACTTCCTGCAGGAGTTTCTTGTTAGGTGTAGATGCTGTGTCTGAACCATCTCCGACTTACCTACAATCTTCAACTTCCTTCCCATTGTCACTCTCCATGGGTGGGCTTGCCAGTGAATCAATCTTGTCCCCCTTGAAGTGAGATGGACATTTTTCACCCATTTGGTCAGAATCCACCCTCTCGTGAACAAGTTCATCGTCTACAAAAGAGACGTTCAGGACTTGCTAGAAAGTAATAGCATCAAGACACCATAACAATGGTACAGAGTTTACATGCATCATAATGTAGTCCATCATGTACATAGTACGTAGTTTAATGAATCGTAAATTCTGGGTTCATGGAATTCCTTCAACTCTTGTCTCATCTGATCCTGATAGATGAAGTCACTCTTGAGCAATAAAAGTTGTTAAGAGTTCATCGTATGGGGATTACTAGTCTCGATCTTAGATTAAAAGTATAATTCTTTTGCAACAAATGGGAAATTATACAAGCAAGCCACATTTCAGCCAATCAATAACAGAGAAAGCTGGTGGTTTTGCAAGAAAAGAAAGAAGTGGGCGGGCAATGGGAAGCCATGCATGAGAAATGCTTACCTCCAATAAAAGACTCAATACTTTGATACTTTACAGCTGATGTTCCTATTGATGCATCTTCTTTAAGATCCCCATTTGGGCTTCCAGTATTGCTCTTATACGTCCTCTCAAGCGATACAAACTTATCCAATTTCCATACACACTCTAAGGTAACAACTTCATCATTGTTTGGATAAAACTCCCTGAAGACCTGCATGGGTCATGGCAAGACTAAAAAAAAAAGTAGTTAGAAATAAAAAAACAAGAAGCAAAAAGGCATCTGAAGGAGATATTGACCAGAAGAGTTCGTAGGACCCAAACAGGTGCAGACCAACCTCAATTCCTTCCTGGCTTATCTTTACAGATTGCTTAAGGACAGTCACAAGTAGACTGCTAGCTTTTCTACAAATGGCTAACGTCAATGCCTGAAGTAATAATTTTCTTTTGTCAGTTGGGGCAGGTGAGATTGTTGCCTGAAACCAAAGCTAGTTCATCTGATTTCCATTTCTAAATGCTGCTGGGAAATAACCTCTCTAACCATGTCATCCATCCAAATTTCATCCTCCGGGAATGTGGTTATTCAAGATGGGACTATTACATATAGCAACCGGATCAACGAGGTGATATGCCTAAAATAAACTTAATTTACGGAAACATACTTGCTGAACCAAAGCTCGAAGGCGTGCAAGCAGAGCCAACATTGTCAGAGAAAATCCCATGAAAAAAGATCGAGCAAGCAAGATAGATATCTCACTGAGGAATAGTCAAGGGTGAAAATGATACTCTTTTTGCTCTTCTGAACAAAAAAAAAAAAAAATCACATGAAGTAAGCTTGAAAAAGATCATAGGAGTTGAAGTACATCCAAAAGCTCTAAAGTGTATAAGAATAGACAACTTTCAAAAAATAATATTTCAACTTATATACAATATGGACAAGTAACCATTTAAACAATAAACAGAGGACATCAACTTTATTTGGCAAGCAAGAACATTACTTCCACTTTCCTGCATTCCTCTGCCACCCACCCTACTGTCATAAGATTTTTCGGAGAGAACCTCCACCTCTGCCAGTCGTCTACGTCGGCGTCATCTCTGTCAGCTTTGAACACTTCACCTCCACCACTATTCGGCATCATTTGTGGTATATGATCATTACTTTGGAATTTGTTGTGTAATATGTGGAATGTTAGGAAGAAATTTTTTTAAAATATAAAACACTCCCAATGATGCCGATGAAATAGAAAGCTTGCATCTTTCTGTAATATGATTATTTGCCAAGAGTTAAAGCAACAGTTTTTTGAGCGCTTTCTATAATATTATTATTTGCCACTGAATCAACCTGATCATATTCACCTACATGTCTAAAAAAATCATTCAAGACAAAGTATCCTTTTTCTTGAGGAGCTTGAAAGAAAGATTTAGTAAATTTCCTTCTATAATTGTTGTCTCCAGTTAAACAACCAGTAACTAAGACCATCACCCCCACCCTGGTATGAAAACTCAGAATCAGCAGTCAATATTTCTGCCTTATAGTTCATGTTGTCCAAGGATAATGACTCCGGTGAATGCAAAATTTCAGAACATCCGATTTGTATACGTATGTATTCTCTCAATGAGAACAAACTACTTTTCCAATAACTTCATAACATCTCGTGTCACGACACGGAAGAGATGGAGGAGGGAGATGGAAGAGGATGAGAATAGAGGAGGGAGAGGGAGGAAACTGTAAATGAGGTAACACGAATGGGCTTTAGAATCTCGGATGGTGAAACGATGAAAATGATGAAACATACCGTATTATTTTCCACATGGACTCCCACCAATTTTTCGTGCGCAGTGTGAGCCAAGTCTCCTGCATCCTCATTTTTCTTTCTTTTTTTTTAATGGTGAACTCTATTTTTTTTTAAAATAAGTGCGTAAGACTTATATATCTTATAACTGTATCTAGCATTACGTCACATTTGTAAATTTATTTTAATGAAATCATTTTCTTTACAGCTGTATCACTTGTCTTCTATTTTTAAACAACAAGGTGGACTAAATTATGTGCAGAATGATGATTATTTAGATGTTGATAAGATTAATTAGCAGCAAGCATTCTTTAATGTTTGGAACTGAGTTTTCATACCAACCCAACCCAGAAGCATTACTTACACCTACAGCAAACAAAATAGCTACTGTATGATAATCAGATTGTTTCCATTCATTAATGTGAAAAAGATTTTGAAGTCTCATTAGTCACTGTTTTTCTCTTCTGGCATTTTCCTTTACAAAAATATCTAAATATCAAAAAATTGTGACATTGAAATTTAGGCACTTTCTATCTTTCTTTTTTTTTCACAATTATTTGGTATTTATATTATATATTTTTTTTTTATCGAAGCTGAGCTGAGGGTGAACTGCGCAGTTTGATGATAAATACTGAGGAATTTGCCATAAATCCAAGTTTATTAAACTCAAAAATATACATTTATATGGAGAATCATGGGGTTCAAGTAATCTCTCTGGACAAAATTTTGATTCCATAACCTCTCATATTCATGAACAAAGGTTGGAATTTAAATTAAAAAAAAAAAAAACTAAAAATTACGTCTCTTTTATGATACTTCTTTCCCACTCATACACACCAGATGTCTCCATGTCTTGAGATGATAAAACCTGCAAATCTGATGGTTTCTTTCTCAACGCGTTTGCAAAAATGACCAAAAGCGTTTGACAAGCATGGAGTTCATCCATCTTCTGCAAGTCAGTGAGCTCCAATGAAAGATCCTTCCATGGCTGGTAATATGACCTGCATATTGAATGTGCAGGTTCAGATTATAGATCAATGAGCGAGATAAACATTATAAAAGCAATCTTCTGCATAAAAGCAAGAGATGGAATCCAAGCTTGTCGATATTTCATGAAATCTAGAGCAAAACATCTACTGTGAATAAACAATACCAACTATTTGTGTGACTGGTTAACTGAACTCTATCTAATTCTTCAACAAGGATTCAACAAAAACAAAGTCAGGCCAAATTTTTACATAAGATCAGCTTTCTTTGAAAGCAAATTATCATCAGTTTGATTCTTCTGTCAGCTCCGACCACAATAGTGCCATTTAGCAGCTGCAACCCCTGTGAAAAACTTTGTTTCTTTTTTGATTCTGAATCTTCTTTACATCTATATAACACCTTTCTGTTCCAAATCTTGTGGCCGTAACAAAAAACTAAGGAGTGAATAAGGAGAAAAGGATGGAGGGCACGATATATTACCATCTCCAGGAAGGATTTGCTTCAGCGGGATAACGTATCTTCAAACACAGTGATGCCGCAAGAGTTTTGTTACCAAGGAAGATATCAGATCTGGGTTCTACAAATATATGAAATTAAACTCAGCAAACTATCACTTTCCCAAAAGTGTCAAACAAAAAATAAATAATATTTGCATAAACATATAATTTGTACAATCTCATCCAGTCACTATTAAAAAAATATATTTTTGGGAGGAAGGCCAGAACTGTAGTAATTAAAACATTGCACGGGCGTAATTTTTGACAATGAATTTCTCAATCCCTCTAAAAAGACATAATTCAAATAAACAATCTCAAAATAAAAAAAGTCACACCATTCTTCCACTCTTATAAATTAACAAGTAATACCAAGTGTAACGTTGTGATACCCCATATGATATGAATAAGGGTAGGTGGTATATGGGATTCTACATTGCTTGGGAAGGAGAAGTTCTTGCTCTTTATAAGGTTCCAATGGGGCTTCAATTGTATCATTGACTAGTCCTTTTGGAACATAAGCAATGTGGTTTGGGCCTTCTATTGGGGTGTTACAAACGTATATGTTAGTGTAGACATTTCATTGTACCCCTACTCCGCCCCATTCAAGTTACAAGGGATTGGCTAGGCCTAGGAAACCTGAAAACATTGGCTGTTTATAGCAGGGTATTCTTCATCACAGATCCACATTCTATTTAACAAAAGGACAATGATAATAACATCACATTCTCAATATTGATTGTCACAAATAATTTATATCCATCAAAAGTAAGCCGGCTATTTAGACCAAACAAGCCTCAGGTCAAAATTAATGTCCATCAAAAGTAAGCCGGCTATTTCAATAAGTTCTTTCGATATGTGAGTTCAAAATTTCTAATCAATTTCTAAGATTCCCTGCTTGGTGAAGTATAGTGGCTGAAGTAGAATACCCAAGACCATATTCAAAGTTTAGACTCCTAGTCAAACAAAGAAATTGATTCCAAAATTCACTACTCTGGTGCCTAAACCAAGAATGCCAAATAGCTAAAACCAAGTTTAGAATATCTTACCTGCAAAACTGGAGGCATAAAAAAGAAGACAAAGTGCGGATATAACTGATGGGAGAACTCTGCAATTAATGCCAAGATGCTGTTGGAGGTAGAAAATCACAGCAGCTAATAAAGTCTCACAGCCAAATCTATTTTGGATGCTTTCATTACGTGCATTTCCAATAAGATCCCATAAAGATTGCAGTGTTCCCAATTTTAACCGATTTGATAATTCAGGGTCCAAATCATTAGATTTCAAAGAAAGCTTCCCTAGAATTACAGCAGCAGTTAGCCAACGTAAAAGTTTTGATCTCAAAGATTCCTTATAGATCTCTTCCTCTGAAGAAATGGTGAAACAGGGATGAGATTCTTTAAGCTGAAGCATTTGTGAGTCTGCTTTTGAAGCAGTAGAAATTGCCCACATAAGAAAACTTGAAAGCTTTTCCCGACCCTGCCAAAACATACAAAAACAAGATTTTGGAAGATAGTCAAACCAAAAGGGCAAAAACTGATTTTCCATGGTAATACAATAAATATAAACATCTTAAATGCCAAAATAAGTTACTCAAGTAGGTCATCAAAAAGTATGAAAGGACATACTTGACAACCCCAATGGAAGATGTTTACTTATGCCTTTACTTACAAAAAAAAAATGTTTACTTACGCCCTAGCCTAAGCATCCAATAATGAGAATAAATGGACCCCTAGGAGGACAAACGAAAAACTCTAATTTTGGAAACAAAAGCCAGAGAATAATGTGCAAGGAACATAGGGACAGCGCACTATTGATTCCTTAACTTTGGCCAGCCACAAAAGGGGCAAACCTACAAATGTAGCTAGCTTTAATAGACTACCTGGATGTTGTCCAGCAGCTTATATTGGGGATTGTCAGTAAAATATCAATTTTGAAAAGCAGGATGCATAGAATTATTGTTTCCCTCCTCACTAGGCAAGTATAAAATGCTTCAAAATCTAAGAAAGACTCAGGTTTGATCTACTTCAGAATGAAACAACTACGAGCAGCTTATTTTGTTATTTTTAAATAAGTACTGCAATTTTATTAAAGAGCGCAGAAGGGTGCAATCCAAGTACATAGGAAGTCTACAAAAGGAAACACCCAACAAGCAAGGATGAAGAGAGAGCAAAAATCTTTAAAAGTCTAAAAAGCAAGAGAATTGGAAGCCAAGGTGAGCAGCCATCCAAGCATATAGGGTGCTGAATACAATAGCTTCTAATTTTGTCACCATCCTCTTTTGATCTTTGAAAGCTTGAATTTTGCGTTCTAGCCAAAAACACCAAATTAAACATAGGAGGACCATCCTTCAAACTTCTAAATTTCTATGACCTTCACAGGGATTCTGCCAACGTGCTAATATCTCCACCTCTCACTGGGACATAACCCACTCAATCACAAAAGTGCCGAATATCACCACCCATGGGTCCCTAACCAACTCATGATGTAGCAGAAGGTGATCACTGTTTTCCTCATTCTAGATACACATAAAGCACCAATCTATTACAACAATATATTTCTTTCCAGGATTATCTGTTGTTCAGATCTTTCCCAAGGCAACCTCGAGAGGGGCGTAGTGGTCCTTGGGCAAACCATATAAACTGGATGTTGAAACTCCGCATTCACACTCTTGGGGCATCGGATTGAGGGAATTTTCCCTTGAATTAGCCGAGGTGCACTTGCTAGAAATTCCTTGCTGAGGGCTTGTGCACCCCCGAGATTAGTCAAGACTCTGTCCTAGACATCCAGTGCCAATAAAAAGAAAAAAAGATCGTTCCTAAGGTTGGCAACCAAATGATGAAAGCAGCATTCGATAGTGTGTTTTTTTTTTTGGGGGGGGGTGCATTGAAGAAAGATTTAACCTCAAATATTCATCATTTGGATAGGATCCAACTATCTGGTCATCATCACATCTTCACTACTTGAAAGAATACAACTTGTTAATTGATAATTCAAGGTTATGTGCAATCGCTACAGACTTCAACAGACTCTGCTTTCATGATTTTCTTGTATATATTTCTAGTTCTTGAGAAGGTGTTATCTCTTGTATACGTCCTATGTACTTGGGTTATGCCTATTTGTCAATCATATTAATAAAATTTCTTTCACTTACCAAGAAAACGAATACAACTTGTTGAAAAACAATAGAGAACATCTCCAACTCTAAATCCTGGGCTTCTCTAATAGAAGTTACATCCATTGGCACATAGTATCTTAAATCAGGTTATGTCTACAAAAACCTGCCTATTTTCTCAGCATTTCTCTGCATAAGCGGTAAGCCTACAAAAGTAGGATCCTTTCTTCTCATTCTATCAACCACAACCTCACATTTACTTTCTCCAAGCCATCTCTGTCCAGATGCTTGCCACCTTTCAGCAAGACAGCCCCTTAGTATTAAGGACAAGGCAGTACTGCATCAGTGACTCATAAGGGCTCTCCAGAAAGAATTAAGTGGGAAATATTGCAATCACTAGATCCTATTGTTTTTATTTGAAGTTACAATTTTAAGCTATTGGAGGGCATAATGTGGATACAATACTGATATGCACCGGGGGGTTAGAGAGAGAGAGAGAGGGAGGGAGATACCATGTGGAAAATAGCAACTGCAGGTGCACCCATAAGTATAGCTCTTAGCCCAGCCACTGCACAAGGGCAAGAGCAAGCATAATTATTTACATTAACAGCCTCATATATTTGATATAAACCCTCAACTGATATGGTAAAATGTGGCTGGTATATTTTCCTCTTCAGCGATATCTTCAGAGTTGATATAATTATTTGCAGAAATGGCTCAAGCAATGCCACATTTTCCTCTATGAATGTTGACCCACCAATTACGAATTTGTACAGATGCAAAGAAAGTTCTATGAGCTGCTCAAGGGCATCTTTGTGCAACCACTCAGTAATGTTTCTGGATGAAATAGCATCAATGACCACCTAATTCAAACAAGAGAAAAGTTAACTGAGAAAGAAACAGAAAACTGCTATGTACATTTACTAGTGACATATTATTGATTGAGCAACAAGAGAAAACAGTTGTGGTTCATTGAGCTGTTAGGAGTGCTCTATGACATAAACATGGAAATATTACAATTATATTGTAAAACAATCACATCTCAGCATATCATCACGAAAAATGAGGTTCTTGATTATGATGATGATAAAAATAACGTTAACAAACTTCAATAACATTCAAGTTGACAACATTGGGACAAAATGAACAAGGAAATAGAACATTTTATTACAGGTAAAAAGATATACGAATATACGTGACATCTTATGAGGAGAAAAATTTTAAGTGAATAACATCTCCTTTCTTCACCATAAGGTAGAACAATGGACTAAATCATCACGAGGTCATCAGCATTTGCAGATATCAAATAGGGAAAAAATAAAAGAAAAATAAGTGAAAACTGTTTAGCCCTAGTGGAAATGAGTACATTACCTCCAATACGACATGCAATTGCATTAAGAAAAAACTTTCTTTGTCTTCAAAGAGCTCATCACTGGAGAATGAGAGAACAGATGATAACCATGAAAACAAACCACAGTGTTGAACTAGATAACGAGCCATCTTATGCAATTTGACAGACTTCTTCACTATCTGCAGTGCAAATAAGAAGAAATATTAGAATTGTCAGTTGTAAAATCCCATGTTGAAAGGTCCAGCTCGCACCCAACTTCGATTAGGACTGTCAAATTGTGATACAATCCACGAATCCAATACAAAATTAACACATTAGGGTTGATGGGTCTTACTTGTTTAATAAAAGGAGTCAGGTTAGGATTAACTCGTATACAACCCAGACTCGATTTGACATGACCCCAACCTGACACATGACTTTCAGAGCTGGCAATTTTTGTCACAATTCTTGAAGCTGACTCAGACCAACACGAATGGTTAAGGTTGAGGAATTTGACTTTTTTAATTAAATGGGTCAAGTTAGGGTTGACTCATATGCGATACAAACCCAACTTAACATGATCTGAACCAAGGACGACTACATGAATTTCCAGCCCTAACTTTCATGTTAACGTCTCTATAATGGATCAAGATTTCAACTCAGTTACAGATCACAGTTCTCTAGCCAACTCGACAGTTCAGAAACAAACAAAGAGCATAAGGCTGCTCAACAAAGCCTTTGTCACATATGTTTGATCAGCTGCATGGAACCTATTTTGTCATTCCATTACATTTGAGAACAATTTGTTTCTTGAATTTTTTATAATGTAAAAGCAATTATATGATAACCGCAAAGGGCACGTCAAAGTTCATGGTATATACAAGAGAAAGCACAATTTTTTCTTTCTTGAATTCCACAAGAAAAGGGGTTCTCCAAAGCTTCTACCCCTTTTCTCCTTTGTTTTCTCCAATCCTTACAACATTTACAACCTTAAAGAAGTCACTCCTACAATCCAGTGCACACTGATTGCTAGTTTTTGTTGCAGATGTCCAAACTGTCATTACCAAGTTTTCTTCATCTAATACAAATTAGTATCTTGCAATTCCATGTACTTATTCTTACACACCAAACTAAAGGATGAGGAAGATAATAAGGCTGGTGATGCTGTTAGTAATTACTACAACTTAATTCCATTCTTAAATGTCTTGCCATTCTACCATCTCAAAATGCATTTTTTTAACATCAGGATCATGAAGAGAGCAACTTGTAAACAGAAAACGAGTATCAAACCACTAATATAAAATTACGTGGCCTATGGCTATTTACTTGGAATAAATCTATTATTACCTATAAAAAAAAATTATTACATGGGGAAATGAAACTAGTATGCTCAACTGATCTAAGATGGATATATGCATGCAGACCAAGCTATGTCTGTTAATTTATTTTAGATCTTTTTTGTTTTTTTGATAAGTAAACGATAGTATAAATAAGAATAGGCCAAGCCCAGGTATACAAGGTGGATTAAATAGGCAAAAGAGGTCTAAATAGGCAAAAGATTTCTCTTTTGTCAGTATATTACACGTGCAACCAGTGGATTTTGAGCTCATAACCTCACTCTCCACTTGTTAATACAGGGGAGACCTCATTGGTTTTTTTGGTTATATCCAATTCGTGGATGACAAACAATGGAAAAGGACTGAGACAAGGGCAAGAGACATCTCTCGACTAAGATAGCACCAGGAAGATGACATTTCTCTTCCGTAATATATATAATGCCCCTGCATTTTGAAGAAAAAACTTTCCTCAAAATTATCATTTTAAAATCCTAATCTCATACTGAATCAATTTCAAATAAAAATTCCACACAACTCTACATGTTGACCCGAATCTAGCATCCAATGGGAAAAACCAAAACAAAAATATAAGCAAAACAAAAAAGCCTAACAACTCCATGAAGCTTTGATGAACCGTAAAATTTTATTGAAGGGGACTAAAAAACAGATTATGTCAAGAAAGAAATTTCCAGAATTTTCAGAAAAATATGCAAAAACAATAGCCAGGCGTTGACACAGTACAGTGAGGGAAAGTAATATACCAGAAAAGACAAATGGGCATGTTGATTACCTGAAGAATCAGTGCCTTTGAATTGTTATCTGAAAGAGGACAGACATAAAAACTAAACAACGTCTCAATAATCGAGTTTCTGATATATATTTGTGCATCATCATCCATGTTCAGGCCTGCATACAGTAAGCGCAGTATCCACAACCTTTCTGCTTTGAAATTAACAGAGCTACTCCAGAAAAATTTCTGAAACAATGGTATACCCTGCAGATAGAATAGAAAATAAGCAACAATATTTTGATAAGCAAGAAAGCAACAATTATAAGACAAATAAACTAATATAACATAAATCAGTGAATTAGAAAATTGAAATTGAGATATATGCATGGGTCACAAACATCTACCTTCATATTTACCCTAGAAGACTGCATCAAAAGCTTACTTATATCTGTATAGTGATCATGCGAAGGGTCCAACAATATAAAAGATGATTCTGCAGCAAAAAGAGCAATAACAGAAGGGATTTTCTGCCATGGTTCTTCAACACCATTTTGCACATAAGTCAACAGAAGCCGAAGTTGCATTACATCCTTCCTCTTTTGAAATTTCTGCATATCAAAGCATGCATTTTTGTTAAAATAACTTCAACAAAAATGTGATGCAGAATGGAAAACGATCCACCATTGTACAAATCGAGAAGATTTCTCAAAGGTCTGAGGTAGATGCAGGTTATAAAAATATGACCATAACAGCATTACATTGCTCTACACCAAAACCAAGTATACCTACTCATTTTTATTGGGATAAATACACTCTGCACCCTTAAAATATCAAGAGTTTTGCACATTGCACCCTAAACTACGAAAACAAAAACATTGCACCTTAAAACAAAAACATATTGACACTTTTCACCCCGTTAAGATCAAACTGTCAAGATTGTGACACATAATTGAATGAGGGTGTAAAGTGTAAATTTTTGGTCATTTGAGGGTACAATGTTTTGATTTATGTAGTTTGGAGTGCAAATTGCAACATTCCTGATAGTTTGAAGGTGCAAAGTGCACTTTTCCCAAACTTTTATTTTTATTTTTATTTTATAAGTAATAGATAAATTTTATAAATAAGAATGAAATAGGCATAGCCCGTGTACACAGGAGGTACACAAAAGAACACCTAAATACATTCTATGAATGGTAAATTAAAGACAAAAAGTCATGCACATTATTCCCATTTAGTACAATAGCTGAAAACCAAAGCATTAAAGTGTGTACAAAGAAATTCTGCAGCTCCGCCATTGTTCGCTCCTTGTCTTCAAAACAACACTCATTCCTTTCCGACCAAATACACCACACGATGCACAATGGGATCATCTTCCACACTGCCACCACTTGGGAACAACCTTGAATCATTTTCCCAAAATTTATATCTACTGCTTTCTATTTTCGTTGGGGACTAAGGGACAAGTGTGCTGGTCTTAAAAAGTTTCAAAATGACAACACTATGGCCCCGTTTGGTTGACAGACTCAGCTAAGATCAACTCAGTTCAGTCTAATTTTAAGCTGAGTCTAACATCCAAACGCTCAACTCTCAAACTATTAAACTCGTCTCAACTCAAAACCTCTTTACAAGTGGGACCCATAACACCTTTTTCAATTCAATACTTTTTTACACGTGGGACCCACAACCTTTTTCAACTTCCCAAAAATACATCTAAACTCATCTTAACATTCAAACACATTTAAACTCATATTAGGTGGACCCCACAAAACTCACTCCACCATCTCAACTCACTACTATTCATAAAGAATTCAACTCAGCTCAGCTCAACTTAACATCCAAATACAGGAGTGAAACAGATATTTCTCTCTCCTAAAAATTTTCTCTCCGTACACTATTATCTTTTCTTGGTTTTCTTGTGTTTTGCTGCTGTGTTGGTATTTTCTTGTGTGATTAACATGCAGTTACAGTGGTGATTAGCATGTAGTCTTGTGTAGAATTTAGATAACTTGCCTTTAATGGCGTTTGTGGGAGTTTGATCGTGGGATCTAGTTTAGAAGAGGAGGTTTCTCTGCCTTTAAGGGATATTAATCCTAGTATGAGATGTTTTTCAATATTGAATCAAAGCTTTTCGAGGTGGATAGGAATGGCAGGTACGTGATTCTTACAGAGAAGGGGTGGAAAGGGATAAAAAAGTTGAACTTAAGTCTGGGAACAGTACGCTGGTTTTTTAATGCATTGGAGGTGTGCTTGAAGAAGGAGGGTAAGGGCTTTTACTCTGCATATAGGGATGGAGACAGGGGCTACATTGCGCAACGGTGTTCCAACTCGCGGGGAGAATACATGGCGCTGGTGGAGTATTGTGGAGGGGGTTGTCGAAACTGTGTCTTCATACCAGGGGATAAGGATAGAGTTGGATGGAGAAAATTAGTGATGGAGCTGAAGGAAGCTGGAAGTGGTGGTGGTGTTCAGTTACCACCAATCACAACTGTGCAGAATTCAAACTTGCGCTCATACAGTGATGTTTTGCGGGGGAGCAGAGAAGTGGAGAAGTTTCGAGACGTAAACTATGCAGAGAAAATGGGTTTGGTGAAGAAAGGTCCCGTCACTTCTGCGGGTAATGACCTGTTGCGGGATGGAGTTGGCAGAGACGTTGTCGCGCTGAAAGAAGAAAACGTGTTGAAGGCGTTAAGTGATATGGAGGAGCAATTGGGAGAGTTAGCAAATAAGGTGGGATGGCTAAAACGGTGTGTTGAATTAAAAGGCATAGCGAGACTGGGCTTGGATCATGGACGGGATATTGAAGATCAATGGGCCAAGGAAAACGCTGGTAAGGGGAAGGGTAAAATACTAGGCCATGAAGTTGGGTTTCAGCCCAACAAGACCCAAAAACAATCGGGCCCTTTCTGGAGGCAGACATTCAACCGGACCCGAGAGGAAGTTGGAGGTCCATCGGGGGATGGAACTGTGCCGCCGCTTTCGGTGTTGCCACAGACAACATCGTCGAAGGTGGTAGTCCCTACAGCGGAGGTAGTGGTACAGGCAAAGGTTTCGAAAATCGCACAGAAAGGTGCGACGGAGGCTAGCGATTTTACGACGCTGTCTCTGGGGCCTGAAATTCATGTGAGGGAGGAGATGGGTCCATCCCACTCGAATGGGTTGTTACAGGGGTCAACGAAGGGGGATTCTCAGACACATCTGAGTAACGTAACAGTGACAGAGCTGCTTTCGGAGTTGCCTCAGACAACTTTGCCGAATGTAATAGAGTCTACGGCGGAGGTAGTGGTGCAGGAAATTGTT
This sequence comes from Juglans regia, assembly GCF_001411555.2. Classification (NCBI taxonomy): domain Eukaryota; kingdom Viridiplantae; phylum Streptophyta; class Magnoliopsida; order Fagales; family Juglandaceae; genus Juglans; species Juglans regia. The sequence goes on along the minus strand of NC_049902.1, from coordinate 35,881,505 downwards.
TCGGATATCGCACAGAAAGGTGCGACAGAGGCAGAGAGACCTATGGCGACGCCTTTGGGGCTTGAGATTAATGCGAGGGAGGAGATGGGTTCATCCCTCACGAGTGGGCTGTTACAGGGGTCAGCGACGGGGGTTATACAGACCTCTCTGGAACAGAAATCTACGATGGAAACTAGCGGCACTTCTACGATGGAAACTAGCGGCACTTCTACAGATGGATTGCTACAGAATTCAGCTATGTCTCAAATGGTTGTTGGAGAACTCCTTGTTGGGCAGAAATCAAATTCAAAGGCTAATGAAATAGTTGGTTCAAATAGTGATGGAGAAGCAAGTTTAGAAGGTATTAATATGCAGTTGGGGTTTTGTGAAGGGGATTGCATGGATAATAGAGAGGCTGAACCATTAAGAATGCTTCCTCCTAGCCCCAATTCTGACATTATCCCTGATTGGGTTCTCAAGAAAGTGGATGAATTGCAATTATGTACTGGGGTGTCTTGTACAGGTTTTGAAGAGCAGTTTTGGGCTCTCATTATAGCCATTGAAGAGAGTAGATTGAAGTCGGCTACAAAGAGAGAAAGGGAGCTTAAAAGATTACAATGTTCTATAAATTATGAAGGGAAGGAGGGTAGTTGTAGTAGGGATAGAACGAAAGGGAGGGGTATGACCATTGTCCATGAAACCTAAAATTCTATCTTGGAACGTGAGGGGGCTTAATGAGCGCATCAAACGCGCCCGCATCAAAACTTTGTTGAGAATGTGGAAGGTGGATATAGTGTGCCTTCAAGAAACAAAATTAAGATATGTTGAGCGAAGTCTTATTCGTAGTATTTGGGGATGTCCTTATATGGGTTGGTCATATTTGGTTTCGGAAGGAGCTTCTGGGGGGGTGCTCTTGATGTGGGATAAAAGAATTGTGGAGGTGATGGAAGAGTGTGTTGGGACTTGCTCAGTGGCTTGTTTATTTAGAAATGTAATTGATGGGTGGGAATGGGCATTTGCAGGCATTTATGGACCAAATCGATATAGAGAAAGAAGAAGGTTGTGGGAGGAGTTAGCGGGTGTATATCATCTTTGGGATGTGCCGTGGTGTATGGGTGGGGATTTCAATATCATTCGTTTTCCAAGCGAGCGATCAGGGAATAATAGCCACTCAATAGCAATGGAAGAGTTCTCCGAGTTCATGTTTGATCTGAATCTTATGGATCTCCCCCTTGCAGGGGGGGAGTTCACATGGTCTAATAATAGGGGGTGGTCAAGACTGGATAGGTTTCTTGTTTCTCCTTCTTGGGAAACCCACTATTCGGAGCTGTATCAGAAGAGGTTGGCCCGGGTTTGCTCGGACCATTTCCCAATTATGTTAGATTGTGGAGGTATTAATAGGGGTCGTCAGTATTTCAAGTTCGAAAATATGTGGTTAGCAGTGGATGGCTTTGTTGAGAAAGTTCGTTCTTGGTGGTCTTCTTATCAGATCTCGGGTACCCCTAGTTTCATTCTCGCTGGGAAACTTAAGGCATTAAAGCAAGATTTAATGCCTTACTACGGAAATGCTTCGGAAGAGGCACTACTACGGAAAAGGGTAGTGGTGACTGAATTAGAGAGGGTCTTGTTGATGGAGGAAACATCGTGGCGCCAAAAATCCAGGGCTCTTTGGTTAAAAGAAGGGGATAAATGTACGAAGTTTTTTCATAGAGTGGCCAATTCTCATAGGCGTAACAACACTATTGAGTCCCTTCAGTCAGGTAATCAAGTTCTATCTTCTCCTACTGATTTAGAGCATCATATTGTGAACTACTATGAGAATCTGCTAACAGAGCCGACTGGTTGGAGGCCAAAGCTCGATGGTTTGCCATTTCAGTCCATTGACATGCAAAGTGCAAGTTGGTTGGAAAGACCTTTTGAAGAAGAAGAGGTACAGAAGATCATTAGTAGCATGGCCAAAGACAAAGCACCTGGACCGGATGGGTTTTCGATGGGGTTTTTTCAACATTGTTGGGAGATAGTGAAATGTGATGTTATGCGGGTCTTTTCTGAATTCCACACTTTCCAAAAATTCGAAAAATGCTTCAATGCAACGTTCATAGCTCTTGTTCCGAAGAAACAGGGAGTGCTGGAAATTGAAGATTTTCGTCCCATTAGTTTAGTAAGTGGGATTTATAAAATTATTTCAAAGGTGCTGGCTAATCGTTTAAGTGTGGTTATGGAACAAATCATTTCAAAGTCTCAAAATGCCTTTGTACGGGGGAGGCAGATACTTGATTCAGTTCTTATTGCTAATGAGTGTCTAGATCAGAGGTTAAAGGAAGGTAAATCAGGTATACTTTGTAAACTGGATATGGAAAAAGCCTATGATCATGTAAACTGGGATTTCCTCCTTTACCTACTTGGGAGATGTGGTTTCGGTAACAAGTGGATCTCATGGATACGATATTGCATAACTACTGTGCGTTTCTCAGTGCTTGTTAATGGTAATCCGGTGGGTTTCTTTCGTAGTTCACGCGGTCTGAGGCAAGGGGATCCATTGTCTCCATTTCTTTTCGTTATTGTTATGGAGGCACTAGGCCGGATGGTGAAGGCAGCTGTTGAAGGAGGCTATATAGCGGGTTTTGTGGCAGGCAATGGTACTTTTGGCTCTGTCATGATATCACACCTTTTATTTGCAGATGATACACTTCTCTTGTGTGAAGCGGAGGTGGATCAAATACAAGCCTTAAGGGCACTCTTGTTGTGCTTCGAGGCGGTGACGGGTCTAAAGGTCAATTTGGGCAAATCCGAGATGGTGGCGGTAGGAGTGGTGCCTCATATCAATACACTAGCAGAAACGTTGGGATGCGTAGTGGGTTCTTTGCCAATGAAATATTTGGGCCTTCCTTTGGGTGCCACTTTCAAAGCTAGAGGTATATGGGAAGGGGTTATTGAGAGAATAGAGAAACGATTGGCAGGGTGGAAACGGTTGTATTTATCGAAGGGAGGGCGGCTCACTTTGATCAATAGCACTTTATCCAATCTACCAACTTATTTCTTATCATTATTCCCGTTGCCGGTAGGGGTGGCGCATCGTATCGAGAAATTATTCCGGGAGTTCTTGTGGGGTGGTCTGGGGGAAGAAACTAAATTCCATCTTGCTAGTTGGAACAAAGTTTGCTCTCCAGTTTCGGGTGGTGGTTTAGGTGTGCGCAATTTGAGAACTTTCAATAAAGCGCTTTTGGGAAAATGGTTATGGAGGTATCAAGAAGAAGGGGAGTCATTATGGAAGGAAGTGGTAGTTTCGAGACATGGAGGTGCTTGGGGGGGATGGTGCACTAATGAAGTAAGGGGGGGGTATGGTGTGGGTCTATGGAGATATATAAGGGGGGGATGGCAGTGCTTTGAAAATAATGTTAGATTTGTAGTTGGTTAGGGCACTCGCATCAAGTTTTGGCAGAATGTTTGGTGTGGAGAGCGTTCTTTGGAGAGAGCCTTTCCAGCTCTATACAATATTGCGATTAATAGGGAGGCTTCTATAGCAGATCTATGTGTGATTGCCCAAGACTCTTTTCAGTGGAACATTTTATTCACTCGGGCTAATCATGATTGGGAGCTGTCTATTGTTTCAGAATTTTTTAGCATGATATATTCCTCAGAAAGATTAACGACACAAGATGATAGGCTACAATGGAGGGGCAAAGACAGTAAGAAGTTCTCAGTCAAGACATACTATAAAATTCTGGTATCACAAGGTAATGAATATTTTCCGTGGAAAAGTATTTGGAAGTCACGCGTACCTTCCAAAGTGGCTTTTTTTGTGTGGACTGCGGCACTTGGGAAAATTCTAACCACGGATAATTTAAGAAAGAGGGGACTCATAGTAACGGACTGGTGTTATTTGTGCAAAAAAAATGGAGAATCAGTGGACCATCTATTATTGCATTGTGAGGTGACGAGAGAGTTGTGGAATGGAATATTTCGTAGGGTAGATGTCGCATGGGTTATGCCGGCAAAGGTGGTGGACTTGCTTGCTTGTTGGAAGGGTCTAAAAGGCGGTACACAAGTAGCTGCAGCTTGGAAGATGATCCCGCTGTGCATTATGTGGTGTATTTGGTTGGAAAGGAACGCACGCTGCTTTGAAGATAGGGAGCGATCGATGGAGGAGCTTCAGAATTTTTTTCTACACACTTTACTATTATGGTTTTCAGCCATTGTTCTTAATGGAAACAGTGTACATGAGTTCCTAGCTCAAATTTAGTTTTTGAAGAATGTATTTAGGTGTTTTCTATTGTATACTCCCTGTGTACATAGGCCTTGCCTATCTTCATTCATATTAATGAAAATTTACTTTTTACTGATCAAAAAAAAAAATCCAAATACAGCCTATATGAAGGATTGCTTTTCAGCTATGCGACACACCATAAGAAAATTGCTGACAGTGAAACTTCGGCAACACAAGCATAAATATACATGCATATAAAACATGTTTTGAAAACAAGCTATAAAAAAACATAACATCACCTCCAATGCACACTTAAGGATCCCGAGAGTCTCATAACCCAATTTTCTTATCCTGTCATCTGATGAAGATATGCTAACAAATGCAACTGCAAGCAAGCCTAAACCAGCAAACTCCATCGGTTCAATATAGCCCAATGACAGACTATGAATCGAAAAGTGCAAGATGAAAAAAGGATCGTAACGTTCAATTTTTCCAACAACAGGAGGATGTGCCTGCATAAAATTCAATGACATCATCAGGTGAGAATTAGGATAAGCTCAGGAGTAATTAAAAAATGGTAACTATAAAAAGTAAAAAGTAAAAAGTAAAACATGAATCACTCAATATATCCCTAATATAACTTGTCTGAACCTTGTTCAAGGATAATGGTTCATCAACTGCAATAGCATCATAGGGAAAATATAGCACTGTCGACGCACATATTTTGGGGTCAATTGAAAGATTTTCTCTAAATTGACTTTTCCGACGTTCCCCAACTCCTTCAGTATCAGTCATGATATCTGAACACATATCCCGCTCCACATCCCGTTCTTTTTTCACTTTTAAAGCAGAACTTCCCCATAGGTGATCTGTTTCAGTAGCATTCACAAAGTCTGATCCATTTGCAGACTCAATATCATGCATCAGACTATATATCATCAAGTCGACTTCGCTGAGTGTTGCACCATAAGAAGACAAAAGCAGTAAATGCAACTCTCTAAAATTTATACCAAAATCTTTTCCAGAATCAAAACCAAATTGAGCCTTGTCCGGAAAGAGTCCGCGGAGCAATTTAATAACTTCCAACTGTCTTGAAAACACATCACGCTTGCCACTAACTGCATTGTGTTTAGTAGAAGAGATAACAAGTGATCTCAGAATACTGGACATAGGCCTTAAAAATGCACCAACAGGAGAAGAACCAGATGATTTGGAGACTGAATGAAGAGTAGGAGCAAACTGAGAGTGGGCAACCAGCAGCTGCAGATAAGGGACACGTGAAAACTCTCCATCACACAGCGAAGTTAGGATATGTCGCAGTGCTTTCAGAGTTGTGGGATCCTCAAACCTATATAGAAGTGCTGATCTCATCAATTGCTCTAGGAAGGGAACAGATTGCAATTGGACAAGATCATCATGCATCTCTTTGGTTAATTCAAAAATACTTTCCAAAATGAAGACTTCCAAATATCTGCACAGACTGTCTGTGCTCTTTTCCTTTGCACAACTATCAGAGAGTATAGGCAATTTCTTAACAATCCATTGCCAAATACTCACCAAAATATTTATAAACCGCATTCTTGATGCATCTGAATTTGATCCCATTTCCAAAGAACCTTCCTTCAAGTCCCCACCTGCTTCCTTTTGCAGAGACAGCATCTGATTATTTTTTGTAAATAACAAAATCCTGCAAAGAGATAACTTTGCAATAACTCTGTTCATATGGTTTAATGACTGGTTAAGTGAACGAGAATCCATCTCACCAATAACCCAGTCTAACAGCTCATCTTGTGCAGTAGAATGTGGGAAAAGTTTATCAAATAGTTTCAATCGCCTTTTCATTTTCATTGAAACTCCACCATGGGCAAAGTGATACTGCAACATATGAATAGATTTGCCAAGAAGACTGCCATCCACAAGACTGAGAAGTTCTTGGGTAGATGACGGCAAGAACTCACCATATTCTTCATCAAATACATTTCCAGAGACAAAGCTCTTCCAGTGAAGGAAACCATTCCAAAGAATTCTTGAATACAAAGAATCCATGTTTTCAACATGCCTCTGGCACTGCTTTCCAAATTTCATAAAAATTGCGTTCAAGTATGACATAGCAGCAGGCAGAAGAATGATAAAGTCCTCATCAGAAAGGGCAAGGCCACAGCTTTCTTCCATCATGTTGCCCTCATGCAAAACTTTGTTCACGATATCCAGAAATAAGTGACCAAAAAGTGACAAATGTAAGGAACTAGTCTCAATAAGAAGAAACAGTAATTTAGCTTTTGTCTTGCTGGTCCTGTAAATGCAATGAGAAAGCATTTCCACAGGAGTTATCATTATAGCCCTTGAGACTATCAAACTTAATGGATGGATACTCTGTTGGTCATTGTGTTTCTGTCTGCTACCAGCATTAACAGCTTCAAGCAAACATGTATCTGCAAAATTGGATTCAGAATGCAAGGCAAAATTAACCACCTTAATATAGATCTCCTCAATGAGGTCGATATTGATATTCTCTTCTTCTATTCCCCATAACGCATTGAGTGATACCCTCTTTGTAATTGGATGCTCCAAATAAGAAGACAGGTTTTTGAAGGCACCGGCAGCAATACAAAATCCAACAGCGAGAGGAGAAGTTTTGGAAGATTTCCAAACTGTCAAGTCATACATGTCAATGCTATTAAACATCCACTGCACGAATTCAAGAAGTTCAAATGGGGATATAAAACGTGTCAGAGCATGTAGACAATAAAATGTTGGAAGAAAAGGTATCATATCTTTAGTACGAATGCACAGATCAAACTTGTCCCTGGCTTCCAGAAATAGCCTTTCCACCAAGGCATTAAAAGCCCCCACAAGCTGCTTATTGGCACTTTTTCCAGCTTTTGATACAAAATTTTGGTCACTGCATAGAGTAAACAAATACTCGGAAGTTGTCGTCAAAATACTCAAGATACAATGATCCAATTTATGGACTGTCCGCCTGGATAAACAAATCAGCACATCCAAAGTTTCAGCTACGTTTATATTCCCCAAGTCTTCTTTACAATCAATCGGACAGGATAATGATGCTACCACAGCAGGATGACAAAAGATAGATTCAGCCACTTCTTGAATATCTTGTCTTGAGAAAGGAAACCCAGAATTTCTGGAAGAATCAGAATCAGTTTTTAAAATCAATAGTTGAGCTAACAAGTTCTCAACGAGATTAAAGCAAATGTCCGCAAGTTGTTGGAGTTCAATTAATGGTTTACTCTTGTAAGATAATTTTATCTGATGGATCCAAAAGAGCACAAGCCGAAGATAAGAAATATGGTGGCAATCAGCTGTAGAGTCAGACAACTTGGCCAGAAGCAGGTCTTGCATTTTCAAGGGCTCCAATGAGTAAGGACCTTCAATGTTCATTATAGCAGGAAATAGCACATCGAAAGGTACTTGCTTCAAAAACAAACCAAATGCAGCAGCAGATTCACTTTCACCAAATTCTCCATCATAACCCACCATCTGAGAGTCCACAGAACGACATGGATTTCCACAGGTATCATCCTCACTGTCCTTACAATGAACAGTAGATAATGCCACTTCCAGACCAGTAAAGAACATGTCAGGCCATAACTTAGAAACACTGGTAAGGAAGCTTTGTTCAAGAAAGAATTCTGATAATAAAATTGACGTAGGAACTCCACGAAGGTTACATGAAATGGTCATAACTGATGGAAAATTTATCAATATCACATCAGGTGAGGTACAAATAATTGAGGAAGAAAATGCTTTGGTTATGCCAGCTATATTACCAACATCCCCACTCCTTACAAGTCTTTTAATTTCATCAAGTGTGCTCGCAAAAGAACCATCAACGGGTGGAGCCTTTTTATCAGTGGAAAAAATGCAAGAAGTTTGTTGATGTGAAATGCTCTGTGAAAAGAGAAGTAAGTTCTCCAATGGTCTCCACTCAGAGAAGAAATCCCGAGAATCATCAACTGCACAACAGTGGTCACCAAGTCTCTCAGACAAGACTGATTCAACCAACGCAGAAAACAATCCTGCATCTACCTATCATAATTCATTCCTTTAATTAGATTATGCAGAAACAGAAGGCAGTTACAAAGGTAAAAGACAAGATGTTTACCTGAGTTTGTAAGAGATATTTTAATGTATTGCATACATATAAGGATATGATTGACTTCTCAGGCAATGTAAAGCTTCCCGATTCAGAAGTTAGCAACCTTAGACACTTCTGCAAGGCACATACAGCAAGAGGACTGAAAGTAGGTGATACTTCTGCCAGAAAAGTGGGGTGAAAAATTAAAAAGGGAAAAAATCCACCATTTATCATTCATTTCATAAAAGGATAGAAAGAACATCAATTAACAACAAGACTTTATCGTCCTCTTCTTATTTTCTTTTCAAAGGGTAGGATAATCTGGCAATTCAATGAATAGCAAAGTAGTCAGCAAAAGTAAAACATTCAATAAGTTCATAGCAAAATATTTCCCTCAAGCAGATCATTTCCAATTTAATTGATGTAAGCTTCCAGGCCACATTATGGTTAGAGTAAAGTGAATAACAACCTTAAGCCTCGCAATGACATACTATATGGTTTGTGTGAAAGACATGACTTTATTAGTATGAAGTTTAACCGAGGAAAGGCATATTTGTGTTTATATACAGATGAAGCACAATCACTATCCTATTCAGGGAAGAGTGGAGAAACCCCATGTTTGAGAATTAAAAATAAAACATAGTGTTCCACACAATAGTAAGACAAAAAACAAAACAAAAAAAAGAGTCTAGACGAGTTGACAACCAGAAATAACATTTGATTTCCACCAACAGTCCCAAGCCAAGGCAAAAAGCTAGCACTCTACAGGCTCGTGAAATATAAAACAAACCAGCCACTCATCACCTAGAGGCTTGTGAAAAATAAAGCAGACCTTAGTAGAGCCACTCAACACCATTTCCAAAAAAAAATAGCATCACTCGTGCAATCAGTGGATAAATTTAATATCAAGAGCAACGTAGAAAGTATCTGATAAAACAGAGAGTTTATAAGAGATTTATTTAAACTATAACGGTTAGAGATCAAATGCTAAAAGAAAAAAAAAAAAAAAAAAGGTTATTGATGCATAATTCAAAGCATAAAGATTGTATGTGTCTCTGTCAACATCTTATTAAATTGTTACCATCCTGACCTCCTACACTGTTTTCTATGTTTTTCTTTTATAGAAGAAGCACCTCTTAAAGTTATCCTAAAGTACTGATCATTTGAAGTTGTTATCATGCCACAGCCACAATGAACACCTCAGACTTCATAAGAAATTAGATATATGATGCATAAGAGAGGAGAAGAGCATTAACACATAATAACCACACGGCCCAAAAATAAGGCATACAGGTATGATTAATGAAATGTGATCGAACTTTTTTTTTCAATAAGGAAATGCAATTGAACAGATAGGAAGCATATGCTCACCAATTACCTTTAACACCTTTCAAATGGTATGTATAATGCTTAACAATATCCCAATGCTTGAACAAATTATTCCCGGTGGTAGAAATGGCATCACATAAAAATGAGATAACAACAGGAGACAAACTCTGCAATAGTTCAACCTCTGGGACCTTAAAAGATGATTTTCCTCTGTCATAACTAGGTAAAAATAAGAACCATGCTCCAATTTCATCTAGGTTTTTGTCAAACGCACCAGTACTAAACATAGCTGCTTGTGCCAAACCATGTGATAGATCCTTTATATCAGCGATAGGCGAAAAAATGAACAAGTTAATAAATGATTGAAGATGCTTGTACATCTGTGGAGGGGTTCTAATGGGAATACCCCTGCTTGGAGAGAATCCAATGTATTCTGTTAGCAGAGACAAGAGGGAGTACTGCAGATTAATTGGCATTGCTAAAGGATTATTGAGGAGACCTATAAAAAAATCAAATGAACCTTCCAATGCAGTAGGTGCTGTCCGCTGCACAAGAAAATTTAGAAGCCATTGTAAGAATATTATACTAAGCTTTCTAATTACCAGTAGAAGTCAATCATAGAAAATGCAACACTCGCAGTTGTCCCTGGATAAATTACTCGACCCTTGATGAGTTCACATAACACCCATTTATTTTTCAGGTGGCCTATGTATACTGCTTGTGTACTTGGGCTATGTCTTTTACTATCAATAAAATCTTACTTCTACTGATAAAAAAAATAAAAAAAAATTCAGGAGGGCTAACGATGAATGATATACAAAACTAATAAGTATCCATCTGGTGCTGCAGGGTGATTTTAACTTCAGCTACAGATGCATAAAAGTTAACATGATAGTCAAAAGCATAAAAGTTTTATAATTTTAAGAGCTTCTAAAGGAAAAAAAAATGAAATGTATCAAAAGAAACAAAAAAGATGGTTCGTCAAAAGCACTACATTTCCAGCGAAGTTAAGCTAGCAAACCACATTCTAAAGGCCAAATTATTTAGAGGGAACAAAGAATATGAAACTTACAATATAAATTTTAAGAGCATCAAGCAGCTTAGATTGAAAGAAAATCCCTGTATCCTCCAATGTAATCAGAGGCATGGAGTGGCGGCCTAAATCCCAAATTTCAGCAATAACAACCATAAGATCCTTACCACTGTCAGTCTCATCTCCTGCAACTGAACCAACAACTCTTTCACTGTCTCCAGTCAAAGCAATGCCCGGAGTAGAACCTATTCCACTTACAATGATATCTGTGTCCTTGTTCCCAAAGTTTTTTTTCAGCTTTTTTAGTTTATTGCCGCTACGTTCAGTAAAATTTTCTGAATATGCCGTTCTCTTCAGACAAGACCCATGAGTTTTGGAGTGGCGAGTCAGAGATGAAAGTAGAGTCAGTAAAACTTGTGGATCAGGGAGCAAGGTTCGGACTTCATTCTGAATTTCTTGCTTGAGAGATGCCCAACCTTGCATCATTTGATCACTTAAATAAGAACCATGGTTCAATGCACCAATGAAGGAGTCCAGCAACTTCAGTGCCTCCAAAAGAAGCTTTAGAGTTCCATGCTTCACAACAAAGTTTGAGTGAAGCAACCCCTTATTAATTACTGACCGGCTGAATGGACGAGGAAACAAGCATTTCAAGATACTCTGCACATGCTCATCATCAAACAAGGGGGGATTATGAGACCTAGAATCGAGGAAACCAAAAGGATGGCCAGTGCCCACTGAGGAAACCAAGTTTGCAGCCAGAGAAACAATAGAGAACCTGCAAATGCTTCAGTCACCTTGCAAATAAACAAATACAGAAAAAAAAATAATGAAACACATGATGAGAGATCATTTAGACATGCAATGGTATAAGGAAACTGACCAGGTTGGTGATGCAAAATCTTCAAGGTTGTAAGGAAACTCTTCCATGTATGCTGAACCAAAAGAGGGACTCCCACTAACAATAGCCAAAAGCAAGTCTCTGTGATAGCCAATCTCAGTTGCTTTTAGCTTTTTCATGAGTTCAACAAGTCGTTTCGGATTACCTTTCAATGGGCTTGGGTGTCTCTTCAAATCTGGCATTAAACCATTACAAGGATCAGAACAAACAAGGACAAGAATATGGTACGACAACTCTGCAGCAGGTCCATCCGTTTCTCTCCCAGAAATGCTGACCAATTGTTCCAAGGTAACACTCCCAAAGAGAACACTTCTAAGACCAGGGGGCACCAAGGACTCTTCCACAAGAACCCTATCACGCAATGTGGACAAAACATAAATAATAGTCTCGTCGTCATCATCCCCAAGACCACGAAGGACACCAGAATACATTTCCTTCTGCTGCAGCACCCATCTCAACAATCCTGGTCTCCCCACCTCCAAAAATGACATTGCAAAGCCAACAAAAGCCTTCCTCGATGACTGCTTCATTCTCTTCTCATTTTGGTTCTTTTTATATACAGAAAGCTTGGAAAATGCCTTGAGTTTGAAGTCGAATTTCTTTGCAAACTCAGAGGCCAATCCTGGCCTACGCCGGACAATTGAAGCCATTAGCAACAGTGCAGCAGTTTGGTGCTTCACTTCTGTACTATTCAGTTCCTTATAAACATCTATCATGTATTCTTCCATGACAAGTTTTGCAAACTTGTCAAGAACCCTACTAACAGCTATTCTTTCCGCATCATTTGGATGGTACATCCCATCAGGATGACCCAGAATAGTAGATACCAGTGACAATATATATGACAATCCGGGCTTCCCCCGTTGAAGTTTCCAAGCATCTAGAAGCTCTGAGCAGTTAGAAGAAGCCCTTATATATAGACGGAGCAATTCACCTCCAGTGTTACCTTTTAGTAACTTAATGAACTCCTTTACACCATCTGAGCATAGTTTTTTTTCAATCGAATTAATCATATGCAATATTTCTTTAAGTTTAGCTTCGTGGTTCACTTTGACTTCAAACCTGGGATCTGCTCGTTCAACCTCACTATTATCATCATCATCTACAATGACTGCAATTGAAATACAAACATAAAATAAAGAATATTGCTACAGTTTCCTGCAATTCCAATCACAATCAATATTTACTTTAAATAAGTCTCATTCAGTTTATAGTTTCGTATTGAAACCTGAAAGAAATAACTCCTATAAATTAAACCATACGTTATGTTTAGTTGCTTAGAAAATTAGGAAGAACAAACCTCGGCGTACTTAACCTCCCATTCAGATGAGCCTCAAAGGGAGACATATCCTCAGTTTTAAAATGACAGAGTTAAAACTAAATATATGAATGAACGAGATAAAAAAAAAAAAAAAAACAAACAAACAAACAAACATAAATATGATGATAATTGACACGTTGCACAATGACATTCACTAATATCCAAGAAATTTCATAACCCCTTAATCCAATCACTTCCCAGTATAAGTCCCGATATGAGAATTTCTACATATCTCATCTCCCAAAAAAAATCCTCCAAACGGCCAAGTTCAGAGCATTTTATGTTGAATTGGGCAGTTTTTTAAGAGATTTCTTAGTATATTACAAAAGTTTTTCCCGGGATCCGAAATTGGAGTGAGAAAAACTCGAGTAGTGGTATATGTAGATTTGTACCTTGATCTTTCGAAGCTGAGCTCGGTTCCTCCATTGAAGAGTTCAGACAGAGCTTTCCTTTGATGAACGTTTGTACTGGAGATTCGGGAAAGTAGGGTTTAAGGACGCAAACGGAAGGGACAAGGGTTTTGGGGGTCTGTTAATTACCCAAAGCCCAATTCTATTTTTATAAGCAGACCAGTAGACCCATAAATGACAGCCCAAAACTAAGCTCAGCCCAGTTGATAACCACCTGTTTTATTACCCAAGACTGTCAATTTAGCTAGAGTTGAGAACAAATAATAACAGGAGCAACAGCTCTATTTGTCATCTAAACGAGCAATCTGCGTGCAAGGATACTAATACACCGGAGCCCAAAACGAAAAATTAAAAAAGGCAAATTTGTTGAAGGAATAACGTTTAATTACCTATAAATAATATTCATAGTCATGAAATATGCAAACTCCTCTCAATTTCTTTAAAAAAAAAAAGAGAAAATATGAGATTAATATAAAAAATAATAATAATAATTTTTTAATAATAGACTCTACTCTTTTTTAAAATAATTATACAATATTTATACACTCTAAGATTACATATATGGCGTACAGCGACTGTACCCTGCACCATGCGCATAAGGCCTGGCCGAGGCCAACTCTTGCGTACAAATTAACGACTTCGTGCTCGTATTTGATCTCCTCTAAAAATAGTATGATTCTTTTGGTAAAGGGATATATATAAAAAAAAAAAAAAAAAAAAAAGGTACTAATATATAAAAGTAAACACACATACTAATATGATTTAATATATTATCTTATATTATAAATTCAGATTTAACATATGATATGAAATTGCGTCAATCTTATAAAAAAAATTAATTTTTAAATAAAATATTTATCTTTCTATTTTAAAGTTAGGAAGGGTCAAGAATATGTTGTTGACTTTAATGCCAACAGCAAAATCCAACTTGGATACATACAAAAGCTACGAGGTCATTCATAGCATCCAACAACTTGATTAATTCCTCTTCCTATTATCGCCGGTGGTTGCTTTCCAAATACAATAAAAGCACAAACATTAAAGGCCAATTTGACTATATTTGACGATTTTTGGGCCATACAAACTTGAATATATTCAAGTTAAAACAGGAGGGCCCATCATTTGAAATAAATTTCAATTCAGTCTCCTTTGATGTGTCGACAAATCGCATTAACGAAATCAACGTGGCACCAAGATTTAATTGACAATATTATTAAATCTGTCTACTATGATGGTGTTCGAATCTATGCATTAAAATGTTATTCTCCTAATTTATAGTTCATGATTAGACGTGGTCTTTATGTAATTACATCCCAACACAATTCTCTTCCCACTTGTTTGTTTTTTCAATGAGATGGTTCCAATTATTCTTTAAATTATAAAACAAATATTAAAGTAAGGATACGAAGATATTTAATCTCATAAATTGAAATAGTTTCGTATGATATATTAAATATAATTTACAATTTAACGTATTGCATAAAATCATATCAGTTTATAAAATTTCTTCATATTTAAAGCATTTTTCTTTTGTCACTAGATGCGAACCAAACTCTAATAATATTGGTGGAATAATGGTAGTAATAATTATGAGAAATTATAATTGCAGTCATTAGATATGCAAGTCCGCACACTTCCTTTAAATAAGTTGGATAAATATGAGACTCACGTGAGAAAAAATTATTTTTTTAATAGTAAATTCTATTTTTTTCAAAATAAATGCGAATAACTTGTATATCTTATAATTGTATCTAGCATTACTGATTAATTGTATGTGATTGGAGTTGTATCAAGATGTTCAAATTTTGATAGGTTGAAGGAGACTTATTTACACAATATCCTTAAGCGAAATCCTTTAACCATAAAATATCTTACAAAATTAAAATTACAAGTTGATTTGATTTGATAAAATATATTAGATTGTAAATCTATTTTTATTATAAAAAAGATATATTTAACGAATCATATATAGTTACGTTTGTAAATTTACTTTAATGAAATCATTCTCTTTACGGCTGTATCACTTGTCTTCTATTTTTAAACAAGAAGGTGGACTAAATTATGTGCAGAATGATGATTATTTAGATGTTGATAAGATTAATTAGCAGCAAGCATTCTTTAATGTTTGGAACTGAGTTTTCATACCAACCCAACCCAGAAGCATTACCTACACGTACACCACTGTATGATAATCAGTTCGTTCGGTCCAGGTGTTCCAATATTGGACCTCCCTAGGGTCCTACCCCCACTAAATACAGAAAGAAATACCTAACGATGAGGCCAGGGCAAAGTTCAATTCAAGTAAGAAAAACAAATAATAAGTATTGATGTAAGAGAGAGAGAAAGAGATATATATATATATATATTGATGTGAGATATATATATATATATATATATATATATTGGGACACCTAAACTGAAACGAACCAAACGATGATAAAAGTATATTAAAATATCAATATTATTTTTTTATCATCATAGAATATCTTAATCCACCTTGTTGATAAATTCAATGCGTTAAAAACGGATTCACAAGTTTTTTTTTCAATGGGAGTATAATAAGACACGTTTTAGATTTATTTTATAATAAAAATATTTATACAACTTGATATATCATATTAAAATACATTAATTTTTCTATAAAAAAAACTTTAATTTGTAAGTTTATTTTTATAACTAAAATATTTATCTTTTAGTAAAAGAGAAGTATTACAATCATAAAAAAATTTCATAAAAATAAATTTATAAACTAACGTGAGTTAATGTAATCTATTAAATTTAAAATTTTACTACTCATCATTCCCACGTTTAAAAAAAAAAATTTGAATTTTATTTTTTATAAACTAATTGAATTCTTATACTCATTATTTATATATCACACGTTTAATAAGAAAAAAAATGTATAATATATAATATGTGAAGATGATAAATAGACGTTTTCTTAAATTTATACTTGATAATATCTAATAATATCATGTCATAAGCTGGTGAAGTGGGTAAGAAGTGACCATTAGAGAAAGCATATACGATGAGTGAAGTTGAAGATTTATACATAAACCAATCAATTAAAGAACCCATTTTTTTATGCCTTTCTCTTTCTTTTGCTATGATATATATATTTTTAATGGAAAAAAGCGACAAACTAAAGATGGGTATGTGTGATTTTGTCCACCAATGGGATGTTCACTTTTTTTAAATGTTTTCATCTCATCATTCATGCTAGCAGTTAACTATATTATCACTATTATCGTGTTCTTATTATTTTTTTTTTATCACAATTATCCAATAGAAAAATGCAATACACAAATTTGAACACTGACCCGAATTTCTAGGCATCACTGCACAAATATTTGTTCCAATTTTTAAAAGAATGGTATTACTGATGAGAAGAGAAAGATTTTATTATTTATTTTATATTGTAACAATCTTCTTATACATAGGTTAAATTCTCTCTCAACAATAAGATAATTGAAGAGTTAGGCCTCATTTATTTTCGTAGATAAGATGAGACGAGTTGAGATTATTAATATATTATTATTTTAGTTAAAAGTTAAATAAAATATTGTTAGAATATTTTTTTTAATATTATTTTTATTTTAAAATTTAAAAAATTGAATTATTTATTTTATATTATGTGAGAATTTAATAAAATTGTAATAATTAGATGAGATGAGTTGTGAGAAGTTATGAAAACAAACCAAGCCTTAGAATTCAAACTTATACTCTGATACCATGTGAAATTATAACTCATTTCAAAAATTTAAACTGATAAAAATATGTATATTTAATTATTTATATTTATCTTAATACGTTCTCTCGTGTGGGCCAAAATAATATCAAATATGCTATATGAGAAATTCTATTTACAGTCCTCAAGGGGGGACTGCATGTGCAGGCACATTATTAAATGAGAGAAAATATTATTTTAGGAGAAATAATTTTGTAATTTTAAAAAATTTTAAAATTTAAATAGCCTAGACCTGCACATACAGTCCCTAAATAGGGACTGTACCTAGCATTGCTCATGCTATATTAATATCCCTTTAGAAAGTAGAAAATTCCATATTCTTATAAGCATTACACACTTGTTATCTAAATACACCTCAGACCAAAAGATACCCCTTATCCGAGGTTTTGGTAGCCAGCAGATCAAAATGCCCCCATCTTCGTAGTTTCCATTTCCAATGAGCCGGCAACGTGGACTGCTTGGGAATCGAAATCAAAAAGAAAAAATACAAAAAATAAAATACCGGTCAACTGTCTTCCAATAACACAGTCACCTCCGTATGTTCGCTGTTAATTAGTTAATAAGACCAAACGTACCAAAACAAACGCAGATACAATGAGAATACAATTACAAGTTCGGCAGCCTTCTTGATGGCCAAGTTTGTTCACGAAGCAGCTAGAAATATGTCACAACTTTGCCGGAAAGTTGTTCACATCAACATCCGGTGGAGCGTACTCCAAAGGGTTTCGTTTATCCGGCAGTTCTTTCGATTCATCTGGGATAGGATTCTTGTCTGTTCCACGGGAAAGGCAAGCCAGTACCGGCGCTTGTCTCGCCGGGGTTCGTTTCCTCCGCCGGAGGCAATAGAGGCGGGTTTGGGATTCGATGAATCCTCCATGTCTTGTGGTGGGTATGAGACGGATTCAGATTTGGTGACCTTGAAGATCAGTCTGTTGGGTGATGGCCAGATTGGAAAAACAAGCTTTGTGGTGAGTAGATTTAGTATTTCGCGACAAGTCCCATGATTTTCTGGTTCTCTGATGGTGATTAATTTCTGCTTTCATCCATGTCACACAACCTAAACGGTTTTTTTCTTTTTCTTCATGATTTGTTTTCCCTTTTTGAAGATAAAATACGTAGGAGATGAGCAGGAAAAGAGCAGCTTGCAGATGGCAGGATTAAATTTGATGGACAAGACTTTATCTGTTCAAGGTGCCCGGATTTCACTTAACATTTGGGATGTGGGAGGTATGTTTAATCTTGTTTGATTCCGTTCTTGCTGATTCCAGAGCCCTATTTGCGGATCAAATCAACTTTTCCGGCCTTAATATTCTTCCATATTTATTTGGATGTAGGTGACCCCGGATCACACGACCAAGTTCCAATCGCTTGTAAAGATGCAGTAGCAATTTTGTTCATGTTCGATCTTACTAGTCGGAGTACACTAAATAGGTGTGCTTATAATTCTCTTTTATTTTGGGTGAAAAATAGATCCGAATAGCTGTTGTATTCATGTTCATGAAAAAACTTGTTCATTTTTGTGCATTTTCAGTGTTATCGGATGGTATAGTCAAGCAAGAAAGTGGAATCAGGTAATAATTAATCATATTAATTCTGGATAAATAGTTCACATCAGTTATTAAATGTTGATACGAGTGCCTTTGCACACGGAAAAAGTTTCTGAATTATAAGGACAGTGACTCCATTAATGCTGATGATGATGCAGGCACCAGTTCTGTTTTATGACAATAATTGACATTTTTTAAGAATAAAGTAGTGTCTGTTTAAGGAAAGAGATAAAAGACATGATATTAAGGTACAATAATTGCTCTTTTATCACAGAAATGTCAAGTTCATATTCCCCACAAAACATCTTCACCTTCAATGTTTTTGGTGCTTGACCTGCAAAATGAGTGCTTATGATTTCTTAGAGTGAGTGGAGCCCCAAAGTTCATGATTAAGAACTGATATGAATGGACGATTTTATATCTAATATTTTTATTTTTATTTTTTTCCATATTTCTTCATATGCAGACTGCAATTCCCATTCTAATAGGAACAAAATTTGATGATTTTGTTAGACTTCCTCCGGATTTGCAGTGGACAATCGTGACTCAGGTAACTAAGCAAACACCCCAATGTTTGTAACTATATTGACCAAAGTGTTTCTCTTACTTGTACAATGACTAGGAAAATTCTGCAGACATAAAAGTCTTCCTTTGTCAATCTTCTTTTCTCTCTCCGCGTTAGAGATAAGCACAGGGGGGCCACATGTTAATTAAAGTTGGATTAAAATATAAAGAAAACTTCAGATAAATCAGGACTTTTGCTAAAGATTATGCCTCTCTCATGTGACTTGGCCGCTTAACAAGTTTGATTTCTGTGTATACAGGCCAGGGCATATGCAAGGGCTATGAAGGCGACCCTTTTCTTCTCAAGTGCAACTCACAACATAAATGTGAATAAGATTTTCAAATTTGTCATGGCCAAGCTCTTTAACTTGCCATGGAAGGTAGAGCGGAATCTGACCATTGGAGAGCCAATCATCGACTTCTAAGGCGTGTTCTGCACTGATCCACATGTACAAAGCTGAAAAGAAAACTACAATCAAATGCCTTAACCCCCCAGCTGATTGACCCCAGGGCTCACCACCTAGTACTTGTCCATTTTCATGGTCTGTCATTTTTTCTTTTCCATTTTTTAGTTTTTTTTTTTTTTTTTTTTAACTTCTAAATTTCTAATTACTAGTTTTACAATGAAAGGAGGGAGGGGTGTGAATAGTGGTTGTAGCAAAATGTTTTCACAAGCAAAGAAATAGCAAAGATCTGAGAATTTTATATCTTTTGATTTTTTTACCCTCAGTGGACTTCATATTTTTCAGGGTGCGGTCCATAATACAATACCAATAGCACTTTTAAGTATGAATGAGACGATGCAATTACCGCCTGGAAATGGAAGAGCAAAAGCACACTTTTCTGTATCAAAAACAAGCAGAACATTTTATTGTGAAATATGAAAAAACCTCAAGTGTTATAGTTTTATTAGACTGCAGAAAACTCTACACGGCACCATTACAATGTGCCAGATTAGTAAAAACAGCAACTACATTTTGGCAATTATAAAGCTAATCCCTTAATCAATTTCCTTTTTTTCAGTGGGATTTAGACCAGAATCAGTCGGAAAAAGCCACTCTCTTTCCCTTGCACTCGTGCAATTTGCAATTAAACATTCCAAATCTAATCATTAGGTTGTAGTTGGAAATTCAAGAACAACACATTGGAGACCTGCTCAAATGACACTTGAAAGCAATAAAACAATCTGTAAATCAAAGAACTCCTACCTATACACCCATGACTATACTGAGTTTAAGGACAAATTAACAGTATCTGTTATATTATCTAAGTTCATACAAATTCCTATATGCAATAACTAGTAAGAGCCGCTCGATTATCCATTTTTTGTAGTCAATAGTAAGCAGCAGAAGTATCAGTGATTCAATAGATTGATATCTGCAGATTTGGGGAGCCTTTTTTAAAACTCTGCAACCCTTGAGCTCTTTTTCGGTATACTTCCACATTTCCACCATTAGCTCCTCCTTCCTTCCAAATAGTGATATTAAGGCATTCCAAGACCCTCCCATAAAAGATTAGATAGCAAAGCAAGCAAACTTCATGTCTTGTCCCTGTGAAGCCTTTTATATCTACCACCTTAAGATTTCTACCTAGGCAATCGAATTTGGGGCACTGCGTCCAGAATCTATCAGGGTTCAACTCAAATGGAGGTGTATAATCCTAAAATAAACCAAAGTAAATGGAGATTATTTGTAAGATAACTCCAAGGAAAAAAAGTAAGTAATTAAGCAATTCTTATTGATACTTACATCAAAAACTCTTCCAGGACCTATTTCAATAGTAAGAGTCTCCAAATAAGGACAACTGTTCAGGAAGAATCTGATTCCATATAATTCATTCTCGTGCATAGCAGCTTTCAGTATCAAGTGCTTTAAGTTCAAGGGAAAACTCATACGCAATGGTTCTTCTCCAAGGGGAATAACCTAAAATAGTGAACATAAACGGTCAAAACAGACTTGGGATGCAGCATAAATGGTCTTCACATTCCTTATAAAATCAAAATCCCGAGAACTTTTTTTACTAAAATTCATGATGCCTAGAGAGAAACACACACAAGTAGAACTGATCCTAGGGTTTAACCTTTAACCAAAAGAGTACATCATATCATGCTTAGATCAATGATATAAAAATTCTTAAAATGAAATCGAATATGGATGTGTGGAAATGTAGAAATAACGTAGATCATATATATACCTGAAGCATGTAACTGCAAACGGTCAAAACCCTGATGGGGTAAAGTTGTTCTAGGAGTTTATGAAGAAGATTACCGACAGCTTCATCAACTTCGAACTCAAGTCCAAAATCCAGATCTGCCTCTTCCATGTAGTTCCGGTTTATCTCTATGTCAAAAATTCCCACCACCCCTGAATATTTTAAGAACCGTAAATTCGGCGCTTCTATGTCAAACCAATGATCTCTAAGAAAATTGCATTTGTCAATGACTAGACTTCTTAGCCGCAAATTTGGTCCGTTGATACGCAGATGCTCTAAGTTCCAACATTTCGTCAAGCTCAAACTCTCCAGCAGTGGACAATTCAGTAACAAAGATTCAATAAAAGACACTTTCAACTGAAGCCAACCTAAAGATACATGCTTCAGTGCTTTGAGATTCATGAAGTCAGACACCCGAAAACTGCAAGAAAACAACTTCAGGGATTCCAGAACAACATGTCCATACACATTCATGGGCAAATCAAACAAAGCTTCATGATTGCTAAAGCCATCTTCTTCCCATAATATTGGATCCGAAAAATCAAGGTCCAACACCTTCACATTATGGCTAATGGCAAATGCAATGCAGCGCTCCACATCCTCACGGAAATTTACGGGCTTCAAGCATGAGAGCCGAAACTTATCTATGCCAGTTTTTTTATAGTTCTTCATCCATTGTCTTGCAAAATCTATGAAAATCTGTCTCTGAGTTTCTTGTCTTTCCTGGGATTCACCAACTCCGACAAAGAACCTCTCATCAAAGTCTATGTTCTTTGTTTCCCGCCATATATGACGCCAACGCTTGGATAGAACGCAAGTTCTGGCGGCTTCTTTGAACGGCAAGAAAAAAATGATGATCAAGAGAATTTCGTCGGTCAACCTTGAAAACATGTCCAAGTTCCCGGCCATGGCTTCCAGATAGTTTTGCCGTGGGCTGTTCGAAAAGCCATAAATTGGGTCCATTTTGTATCAGTGAAACGTTGCAAGGAAGAAAACGATGCGATGTTTCGAGTTTCGACGAAATGTTGCGTCTTTTTGATATTCAAGTAAACAGAAGTTTTTCGCGGGCACAAAATATATAGTGTATGGATAGCAAATGACAAGTGTAATTTAACGGTTCCTTTCTAGTTAGTTATGACGATAATTTATTAAGACGACGACATTCGACACATCATCCTGCCGTCGCATTTGGAAGCTTTTTTAAAGATAAAAAAAAGATTGCCTCTATTTGACTTGTGAGATTGAATTAATCGTAGCCGTCTGTTCATTTTGGGACCCTTGTGCATAGACGGAGAGGATCTGTCGGGCAAAAATCCAATCAGATTGTTATTCCCAAAACCCTCAGTGAAACCATAAGCACATACAAAGCGAGCGAAATCCCAAACCCTATCAGCACCGATCGAGTTCGGTCCGACTCACTCCGTTTCTCCTCGCTCACCGAGTTGGTAACTACTTCTGTTTACTTTTATTTTTCGGTCCTTTCGCTTCTCGTTTTGATTGGTGTTTCACCTGAGATTTTCCCGCTGAGACAAACAGAGCGTTAGGGAGGGTTGCACCGTTACGTTCATTAACGTAGGCATATGGGTGCTTATACTTGTGTAGCATTTGGCAACAAGACGACAAACACGAGGCTGGAAATTATAGATCAGTTGTTTTGTTTTGATATGTCATTGTTCGGGATTCTTGGACATTGGGGCTGAGACAAATGTAGGGAAAAAAAAGATGCTCAATCTTGAGGTCTTTCTTTCTAATAGCATTTTACTTTACAGTAAGTTTAGATTATTCAGTCATGATTCAACTTGGGCCTGGTTCGATGCCATGGCTTAGTTGAAGTAATCCCCTCGTTCCATTCTCTTTCGGAAGCAAGTTAAAGCAGCATTCATGGTTGGGTCTTTTTTTTTCTCAGCGTTTTAAGCTGACAATCGTTGGGTAATTTGCAAATCCTAAGTTCAAAATCTTCAGAAATCTATTTTTAACCTCCTTATTGTCATTGTTCTCTGTTAGAGGTTTCTGATTTTGTCTTACATACATACATACATTAGTGTATATGTATATCTGCGTGTGTTTTATACTCTTAACTTATAACTCTTAATTTTGCAGCTAGAAAAGTCCAATATTGTATTGTGAATCACTGATGGGGCGAAATATATCCAATGATTCAGAATCTCCAGTCAGGGGTCAGGGTTCTCTTCATAGAAGGAGTCCTCAAAGAGAGAGATCACCCACTCGACAAAAGAGCTCCCACAGGATTAGTTCTCCGGCAAGAGATAAACATTCTGGTCGTGCTAAATCTCCAAAGCATGTGAGGTCAAGTTCTCCCACTGCTCACTCACCTTCTCCTCGTACAAAACGGTTGAGGAGAGCTCAAGATGAAAGGGAAACTGAGAGAGCTCGCTCGCCTTCTCCCCGGAAAAAGCCGTTGAGGAGAGCTCAAGCTGAAAGAGAGGTTGAGAGAGAAATTGAGAGAGAGCTTGAAAAGAATAATGGCAGGGGAAGTGATAGGGGGAGACAGAGGGAAAGGAGTTCTGGGAGGGAAACTGTGAGTGAGCAGAAAGAGGGAAGGCCAGGGAGGCATGATAATGTGATTGAGAGAGAAACTGAGAGGGAGCATGAAAAGAACCAGGGAAAGGGGAGTGATAGGGGGGCAAATAGGGGAAGGGGTTCTGAGAGAGAAACTGGAAGTGAGAGAAAAGAAAAAAGGTCAGGTAGGGATGATAATGAGACTAGGAGAGAAATTTATACAGAGCATGAAAAGAACCATGGCCGGGGTAGTGATATTGGGACACACAGAGAAAGGGGTTCTGATAGGGAAATTGGGGAAGAGAGAAAGGGGAGAAGGTCAGGTAGAGATGGTAATGAAAGCAAGTCTTCAAGATCAAGGCACGAGCGGTCTAATTCTCCTTTAGATCGTCATCACAGGAGCAAGCATAGATCTCATTCGCCTCCACCAGCTGCTGATACCAGAGCTCGTGACGAGGTGTCTGGTGATATCCACTCCTTCAAATGAATTTCCTTATTTATTTGTTTTCTTACAATTATTCTCGCATTGAAAAAACCAATGCAATTAAAATTGTTTTCATAGTAGAACTGCTTTTATTTTCCATTTGCAGGCCGTTATTGGCATAGGATTAACTAGTTTTGTCATCTTGGATAACTGCTATAAAATTTTTAGAAATTAGTGTTTTAAAATTGATGGACAATGACTTCTTTTTCTTAATAAGATAGCTTATGGGAGAAAAAAATGGAGTAGAGAGGTAAAAAAAAATGGAGTGGATGAGAAATTTAGTTGTTGAATGATTTACTTTTAGTTTGAGCTCTCAGTTGAATTTATTTATTTTCTTTGACATGCATTTCCCCCGAGTTCAGATCTAAAAGGGAGAAAAAGAAAAAGGATCAGAAGTGCATATTTGTTAAGATTGTTTGCCTTGTGTTGGTGCTCATCTAAAGTTCCTGACTGTGAGTTCAATTGACAAATAATTTCAGGTGGCAAACTTAAGAGGCTCTGAAGACCGGTAAGCTGCTGAAGAATTTCAAACTCTTCACTTAAGCTTCAGCAAGGAATCTTTTTAAGATATATCTTAGCCGAGAAATGAAAAAAAAAGGCCAGTTATCATATATAAATCACCTTTGCAACTTTGTAACCACACTCCATATATTATTGCCAAGGCTTTGTTTGATGGAGTGTGGCTTTCCTTCAGCTTCTGCTTTTATGAAGCAGAAGTTGCCTTGCTGCCCATTTGGCAGTGAACTTTTCTTTGCTTTTGTTAAGTGGCTTGGGCTATTTTAGGTGGCTTTTTAAGAAGCAGCTCATTATAGTTCTTTGAAGCTGCTGAGTTTCTCAAATTATTACTTATCAAACTGGCTCTATTTTATTGCTTTGTTCAGTTTGTGCTGTGATGGAAGTGTTGAAAATGCACATTGGAGTAATGGCTTCTTCTCCTTAGATTTGTACACATTGATTTTTTAATGCATAAGGGACAAAAAGATTTTATATATAATGTTTCCGTTAAATGAAGCTTTTCGTTCTGTTATGCGACTGTTTTTTCTCTATTATACCTTTGGTTCTGGATTTCAGCATTTTCATTTCCTCAGCCAACAGGGGAGAAGCCTTGCATACATGTGAAGTAAGGTGTTAGCAATAAAATGAAATTGAGAAATAATCTCAACTGCATAAATAAAAGAAATTAAAAATTTCACAAGAATTTTGCGGAATTTAGTTTGGAAGGAAAAATAAATTCTTCATAATATTAATAACAACTCCTTCCCTGAACCAAAAAGGGAAGTCTAACTTTAGGATCTGGAGTTGAAGGATCTGAGTTTGCTCCAGTTACAGCAAAAATGCATTTTAGATTTCCACCAACTAGGGTAGATAAATTAAATTAGGCTCATCAATATACTTGAATTTGTTAACTTATCTTTTTTCCTTTTGTTCTTTTCTTTCTCTAAAGTCGGACAATACACTAATCTTATTGAGATTGATCTTGATGTAAAGCTTTTAACTGGTGGTTGCTTGCTGCTTGCTGCTTGAGCAGGAATAATGAGAATGATTCAGTAGCTAAGATGAAGGCTGCTGAGGAGGCTCTGGAAGCTAAGGAAACGGTAAGGTTTAGCTTGGTCATATTGGTTTTTTCATCATAATGACAAGATCTTTTGTTTCTATCTTTATCTACACCAACTTGTGCTAGGTTTGTGGCAAGAAGAGGTATTGATTATCCTTAAATGCCGGGCATCATTATTGTGGTGTAATTTGTTTTAAATGAGTAAATAACATGCATCCTATTTAATTATTGTTATCTTTATTGCAGCAAAAACCTTCATTTGAACTATCTGGAAAGCTTGCTGCAGAAACCAATAGAGTCAGAGGTGATATTTTCATTTCTTAGATTTCACTGCACTATTCTCATTCCTATGCGTGTTTCTTAGTGAAGAATTGTCTGATTTGATTGTCCAGTTGGATGTGAAATTGGTTTTGACCTTGAATTTTTCATTCCTTTGCTAAGTGGGTATTTCCTTGTTAGGTGTGACACTCCTCTTCACTGAACCCCCTGATGCTCGAAAGCCGAATGTAAGATGGCGACTTTATGTCTTCAAGGCTGGTGAAGTGCTAAATGGTGAGTATTTAAGTCCTGTAGAGCTTATAGTTGCAAGCTATATCTCTTTGTTCTTGCTTCCCTTCTTGCACGATACATCTCTATGCTTTGTTTGATACTAATAAAATTGCATGTTCTCTTGTTGCCCAGCTGCTTTTCTCAGTTTATTCTTCTTATACCATGTCTAATTGCATGAGGGGGTGGGGAAGGAAAAAGGAAATGAGCAATGGAAATGAAAATAAAGGGAAAGGGAGAGGGTAGTTCTTCCTTTGACATGTATGGATGAAGGGAAGAAAGGAGTGGATAATAGACTGATTGTATCTTCTTGTTTGGTTTTTAGCATGGGGAAGAGAATGAAAAAGTAGGAAAAAAATCATTTGACTCAGTTTCACCCCTTTAAAATAATACATAAATAAAGAATTATGAGGGCGTAAATGTTATTGAACTATTATTCACTCTCCCTTTCTGCTTACATCGAGTGGAAGCCAAAAAGTTGAACAATCGTGGGCTATATTAGCTAATGCTAGCTGCACCTATTCATTACTAATTTTTCTTTGTCAGAGAATATTCTTGATGTTCAAGAAGGCTTTTTTTAGTTCCTGGCACTATACATATGTTCTAAGAAGTACCTATCATCGACAGAGCCCCTTTATATACACCGTCAAAGTTGTTATCTTTTTGGGAGGGAACGTAGGGTTGCAGACATTCCGACAGACCACCCATCTTGTAGCAAGCAGCATGCTGTCATTCAATTCCGGTATATCTATATTTAGCAGTTTCATTCAGTCATTGATGTTCTTGAACACTGTTTAATTTCCTTTCCCCTACCTGTCAGACAAGTAGAAAAGGAAGAACCTGATGGTACATTATCAAAGCAAGTAAGGTGAGACTAAAGTACCTTATGATTTCTGTTTTTGATTGCCAAGAGAATATCTTCAATTTAATAGGTAAGTTCTTTTGTTTCCACCATGTTAGGCCTTACTTAATGGACCTCGGAAGCACAAATAAAACTCATATTAATGTAAGTTGCTCATATTGACATCCCTTTTACATTTTTCTCAATAATTTGTTCAGTTGCATAAATAGCATCAACAAAAATGAAATTTGCTTGTCATTTGTAGCCATTCTGCAACATGTTCTGTGATGTTTGCAGGATAATGCCATTGAACCTCAACGTTATTACGAACTTTTTGAAAGAGACACCATCAGATTTGGTAATAGTAGGTAGGCCACTCATTAATATCTAACTTATGCTTTCAAATGTTTAGATCAGATTATAGTATTTTATGATGAATTTGCCTTTGAGTTGGACTATTGTATTTTATGTTAGTAGCAGTTTATTGTGTCTGTTTTTCTTAGGGATTTGATATCTTTAAAAAACAAGCAGTTTTTGATCCCTTTTTAAGAACCTAATTATTGTTTGCTGAACAAATAGAGGTGGAAAAGGTAACACCTATGTCTAGATGTCATGATAAGGTTTTGAGATTTTTTGGTAATACCTGGAGTAAAAATGGACCATTGAGGCTCTTATGCTGTTAACTTTGTAAGGTTCTTAAATAGTGTCAAGTTGTCTATTCAAGTTTTCACCATTGTAGGATAACCAGCACCTCAAATCTATGGCCATAGGTGGGCATTTGGCTTTTTGTGACTGTTAGATGGGTGGATGTATTGACGGAAAATTCCTAACCATAAGAAAGATTAAAAAAAACTAGAAGGGAAGTTGAAATTGAGAGGTTCATGATCAACGGTTACTCAATTAAGGGGAACTAATCCCTTAATTCTAAAGCTATTTGGGATGAAATAATAGAAAAAATGGAAAGGAAACTAGCTAGTTGGAAGAGGATGTACTTATCTAAAGGGGGCCGGTTAACTCTCATAAAAAGTACTCTTTCTAACTTACCAACATACTTCCTTTCACTATTCCCACTTCCCGCCAAGGTGGCTCATCGCATGGAGAAAATTCAACGTGATTTCTTGTGGGGAGGGATCAAGGAAGAGTTTAAATATCACTTGGTGAAATGGGCTACAATTTGCTCCCCCATTAAGGAAGGAGGTTTAGGTATACGGAATTTGAGAGCATTTAACCAAGCCTTGCTTGGCAAATGGTTATGGAGATACCACCATGAACAGGAGGCCTTCTGGCGAACCATCATTGCCTTGAAGCACGGGGAATCATGGGGAGGGTGGTGTTCCAATGAGGTGAGTGGTCCCCATGGAGTAGGGCTTTGGAAACATATCAGAAGAGGATGGGACATCTATGCAGCACACACTTGCTTCAAAGTCGGCAACGGTGTTAAGGTAAAATTTTGGCATGACTTATGGTGTGGTGATCGGGCACTCAAGGATGTATATCCAGGAGTCTACAGCTTAGCAAGACGGAATGATGCATCCATTGCCGATCTACTTAGCTTTACAAATGGCTCCTTCCAATGGAACCTTACTTTCAATAGAAATGCACAAGATTGGGAGATGG
This sequence comes from Juglans regia, assembly GCF_001411555.2. Classification (NCBI taxonomy): domain Eukaryota; kingdom Viridiplantae; phylum Streptophyta; class Magnoliopsida; order Fagales; family Juglandaceae; genus Juglans; species Juglans regia. The sequence goes on along the minus strand of NC_049902.1, from coordinate 35,852,593 downwards.
ATGACATTTCGGCCTTTTTTGACCTTGTGTACTCCACGCGGATGTCGGGGGAAGGAGAAGACAAGTTATATTGGCGTCCCTCTAAGAAAGGAGTTTTCACGGCCCGCTCGTTTTATCATTCCTTACATGTGCACAACTCAGTCCCGTTCCCATGGAAGAGCATCTGGAAGACGAAGGCACCTCTAAAGGCAGCCTTTTTTGTTTGGACTGCCACGTGGGGAAAGATTCTTACCATAGATAACCTGAGGAAACGCGGCATCATAGTTATGAATTGGTGTTATATGTGTAAGAAGAGTGGTGAGTCCGCAGACCATCTCTTACTACATTGTGAGATTGTCAGGTCCTTATGGTCCGAGGTCCTAGCACGGGTGGGGTTAGCATGGGTGATGCCAGAAAAGGTAAGTGAGTTTTTAGCCTCTTGGAGAGGTATTAGGGGCAACTCTCAAATTGCCTCCATATGGAAGATGCTACCTATTTGTCTATGGTGGTGCATTTGGGGGGAGCGGAACGCAAGATGCTTTGAAGATCAAGAGAGATCAATGGATGAGCTTAGAATTTTGTTTTTTAATACTTTACTCCATTGGTCAATTGTAATTGATTTTCAGGGCAGGTCGTTTCACGATTTCCTTGTATCCCTAAGCTAGACTTAAATTTGCTCATGTATATGTCCCGTATACTTGGGCATCCTTTGTATCACTTTTGATCAATAAAATTTTGTTTACCGATCAAAAAAAATTAAGGGGAACTACAGGTAAAAAGTGAAATGTGATGCTTCCTCCCTCTCTTAAACTCATGTATCAAAGTTATGCTTGTTCTCTAAAGTAAAGGAGATGACTTCTCAAATCCTTTAAATATGATAATGTGGTGCATGAATGAGTTTGCGATGGCTTTGAGAAATGTTAATGCTGTTTGAATGCAGACTTGTTTGCTTGGGTCATAGCATTGATATTTTTGTTTATTTACTTGTGATTAGGTATAGGACTAGGCTGAATGAAGGAACTCCTGATATCCACCAAAAGCTTTAGGGGTCTGATTATTTTGGAGTACAAATTTTGTCTAATTGTGTGGAACCAGTGGAAGAAGGATATTTGGAGAAGGTTGAATATATTTAGGATTTTGTTGCTTTGGCTTGATTCTTTTAACCATAGGATGCCATGCAGATTTGTGGTGTTAATTATAAGCTTTCGTTTGTCGCATGGAAAAGTTCCTCTTCCCTTTATAAGAGAAAAGTATAGCAATTTTATAGTTCTCCTGCCAAAGGAATTATTTCTAAGATTAACTTATAAAAAAAAAAGGAATTATTTCTAAGATTACCTATCCAAGGAAAAAAGAAAAGAATATTGCTGAGATCTATCCAAAGCATGCTTTGCTTGCAATAAGGGGGCAGTTTTTTTGCTTTCTTGTTTCTCTTCATTCTTTTGTGGAACTACTTTGTCTCGTCTGCCTTATCTTGTCTGTGTTATTGCAGTTGCAATTTAATTTTGTTGTTCAGAATCTTAAATTTGATACTCTGTACAAATTATATAAATTGGCATTTATCTAGACTGCCCATTTAGTGGTGCAACTTAAGTTCACCCGGCAACAAATCAACCAATATTGGTAGGTAATACGCACCCTAAACAACCCTCCAACCCCACCTAATCACATCACCTAACCTGTGGGTAGATGGTTAATTCCATCCTTGGTCTATCAATTTAGCCTACTGCATAATAAGGCATCATAACTGTTCTGGTATCAAGTAATGGTTCCACCCAACCTTCACCCCATATTTTTTTTATGCGTTCAGAAGTGGGTAACTACCATGTCAATTGGGTGTATATTTTCTAGTGTATTCCCCACGCCATATTTTTTAGCCTACTGCATGATAAGGCATCATAACTGTTCTGGTATCAAGTAATGGTTCCACCCAACCTTCACCCCATATTTTTTTTATGCGCTCAGAAGTGGGTAACTACCATGTCAATTGGGTGTATATTTTCTAGTGTATATTATCTTTTAGATCTGCCATAAAGTCGTTTCAATAAAACGAAACTTTACTTTTGGTAAAGATTTATTAAAAAAATGGGAAAAAAAATGAATCTATGATATAAAATAATTAAAAGTGGTAGTTTTTCCATCTTCATGACTGTCTTAGGACAGTCCCAATCCAATATTGCTGTGGAAAACTTAAATTTTTTATGGAAAGGAGTAATTAGCGTGATCAGTTTCTGCATATTTAAAGACAAAATGATGAAATGAGTTGAGCTTTGTTGGGTTTCTGATATGGTGAATAAGCTTCAGTATTTCTTCCTTATTGCACCTTGGTGCATGATCTTACTGTGTATCACCCCTATTTAAATAATAATGTTCCATTATTTCAATAGTGTCATTCCAACTGGAGTTAATCAGTGCTCCCAAGGGGAGACTGGGTACATTGGCATGCATGACACCTTAGAGCCATGAATACATGCAAAGCCTTCAATATTATCTACCGCTCCAATCAACAGTCATTACAACTTGGCCAAGTTTATTTCATGCCCTGAATAATTTCAAAGCATAGGACTTGATAGGATCAAGAATTATTTAAGCATCTTCATTTCTTCTTTTCTTTCTTCTATTGTTCTTGCTATTTTTTGGGTTGTTTCTTGGTTCTTGTTTGTTTGATGGGTTCGTGTCGGAAGCTACGTATTGATTAGAAGCTCTTTGAGCTTAAAAAAGAAAATGCTCAATGGTGGAGGATCACTGAGTATTCATAGGGTCACTAAGTTCATTTCCATTGATGTTGCTGCTATGGTATAGTTGGCATTTGTGGTGGGTGCTTGTGGAGCGTTCGTTGGTTCCTCTGAGTTTTATAAAACTTGTAGGAAGGGGAATCGAGTGTTGGTGGTTCAAAGATGTCACAATAGCTATGGGAGGTTTTTGTCTATGTCGGAGTTTGGACAAAAAAGAAGACGTGGCTTCATTTCTGTTCCAGAAGGGTCAAAGGGCAAGGGGGTGAGGAGGTTTGAAGAATTGCTGAGAGTGGCTGTTTCTTCTCCCTCTGTTTCAGGTGTAAAATACAGAGTACCTGAGAAGGTTGCATCATATTCTTATGTTGATGAGGGACGAAATGGGACTTTTGTAGAGGTCTTGAAGAAGCCGTTGCCGTGTATGGAGGGCAGTAGGGAGGTCCGTGGGATGATTGGTGGGAAGATCTTGCATGCGAGAGGGCAGTTGATGCAAAAATCTGTTCATATTCTCAAGGGTGACGATTTGAGTCTCAATGAAAGCACGTCAGGGGCTGGGAAGGATTTCTCATTGAAGGCTATGCATGATGCATTATTGGATATGAAATTAATGTGGATCTCATGTTGAAATGGGTTAAGTTGGGGTTGGGCCCTGTGGGCTTTGAAGGTAAAAATGGATTGGTGGATACGTAGCAGAGTGTATGGGTGGGTAGGCTTCTGGTATGGGTCACAAGGAGGTAAATTTGAAGGGTAAAAATAAAGTGAATGGGCTGGGCCTGGTTAAAAGCCCAAAACGGGTGTGGAAGACTAAGACTTGTATCGGGAGTCTCGGTGTTTTCTCTTCTAGCATGACGACGCTGCTACTTGATCCAATGGTCTCAAAGGTTGCACAGACTACTTCGCCGGTCATCGACGACCCCTTTGGTGGTGTGTCGGAAATGGTTCTGTCGTTGGAGATGGAAGAGGGAGAATTAGTGGTTCAGGACACTGAAAAGGAGGTGGTGAGTGAAGGTGAATTTAATCCGTTCGTATCTTTGGCTCCTTTGGTTAATGGTGTGCATTTGTTGGATTCAGTTCCTTTGGTATTAAAGCCTATTTTTCCAGTTGAGAATCTTGTGCATCCTGAAATGAATGATAGCTCGTCATTGGCTTTTTCTGAAGATCTACATCAGGATACTTCTTCTGGAGGGGATTTGGTTCAGCACAATTTACAGTTGGAATTATATGAGGGGGAATGCTTTGATGAGGATGTGGGTAGCCCGACTCCTATACGTACCCTCCCGCCTCATGTTTCAGCTAAAAATGCCTCGGATTGGGTTTTAAAAAAGGTTGAAGATTTACATGCATGTGTGGGGATATCGTGCATAGGCTTTGAAAAGCAATTTAAGGCTCTTCTTGTCGCTATCGAAGCTGGTCGCTCATCGGCCTTGAAGTCAGCCTCTAAGAAGGAAAGGGAGTTAAGAAGGTTAGAATGTTCTATCAATTATGACACAAAGGAGGGCAATGTTGGGAGGTACATATTGAAAGGGAGTCTCATTTTTCTAATGAAGCCTAAGATTCTTTCTTGGAATATGAGGTGGATTAATGATGTGAACAAGCGTCTTCGTATTAGGTCTCTTCTCCATTGTTGGAAGATTGATATCGAATGTTTTCAAGAAATGAAGCTGGGTTTTATTGATAGAAGTATTATTTGTAGCTTGTAGGGGTGTGCTATTGTGGGTTGGGTGTATTTGGCTTCTTTAGGAGCTTCAAGAGGTGTTCTTTTGATGTGGGATAATAAAGTGGTGGAGTTAGTAGATGAGTGTTTGGGCATTTTAGTGTAGCATGCTCTTTTAAAATATTGAGGAAGGGTGGATTTGGGCTTTTGTGGTAGTCTATGGGCCAAACTTGATAGACGTTTATTGTAGGAGGAATTGGTGGATTTGTATTATTTGTGGGAATTGCCTTGGTGTGTGTGTGTGGGGATTTCAACATTATTTTGTTTCCTAGTGAGCGTTCAGGAGAACCTTGTCTTCGGCTATGGAGGAATTTTTAGAGTTTATCTTTGATTTGAATCTTTTGGATCTTCCCTTAGTAGGGGGAGCATTCACTTGGTCCAATGGTAGGAGCTGGTTGAGACTGGATAGATTCCTTGTTTCTCCATCTTGGGAAATTCATTTTCCTGAGCTATGTCTAAAGAGAATGCCTCATGTCTGTTCAGATCACTTCCCTGTTTGCTAGATTGTGGTGGTATACATGGAGGTAGGCTGTATTTTAAGTTTGAAAACATGTGGCTAAGAGCTTAAGGGATTGTGAACAGGGTTAGGAGTTGGTGGACTTCTTATCAATGTACGGGAACGCCTAGTTTTATACTTGTTGGAAAACTTATGTTTTTTTTTTTTTTTAATATAAGTAAAAGAAGTGGAATGTTGAAGTATTTGGGAATGTTGATAATCAGAAAAATTCCATTTTGGAGGAGTTGCATGTGTTGGAGGTTGGGGAGGAGAATGAAGTTATGAATGAGGTGGCGTTGATGAGGAAAAAGGAAGTGATGATCGAGCTTGAGAGGATTTTATTGTTGGAGGAGATACCTTGGAGGCAAAAGTCGAGGGCACTATGGTTGAAAAAGGGTGACAAATGTACTAAATTTTTTCACCGATTGGCTAACTCACATAGGCGGTATAATGCCATTGAGCTCTTCGTTATGAAAATAGTGTGCTTTCATCCCCCTCCGTGATTCAAGATCATATTGTGCAGTTTTATGAAGGTCTTCTAATCGAAACAACTGGTTGGAGGCCCAATCTTGATGGGTTGGCTTTTGTATACATTGGATCCTTTTTCTACGAGCAGGTTGGGGTGACCATTTGAGGACGATGAGGTTTATCAGGTGGTGTGTGGGATGGTTAAAGATAAAGCCCTTGGCCCATATGGTTTTTCTATGGCATTTTTTCAAGCTTGTTAGGATGTTATGAAAGAAGATGTGATGCGGGTTTTTCAGGAATTTTTTTCTTATCATAAGTTTGAGAAGTCTCTTAATGCTACATTTATTGCTCTCATTCCTAAAATAGCCAGGGCCTCTGAGTTGAAGAATTCCCACCATATTAGCCTTGTAAGTGGGGTTTATAAGATAATCTCCAAGGTGCTTGCTAACTGTACGAGTATGGTGATGGAAAAAATTATTCCTAAACCTCAAAATGCTTTTGTTCAGGGTAGGCAAATACTTGATTCTGTTCTGATTGCTAATGAATGTCTTGATAGTCGATTGAGAGGTGTTCATGGTGTTATTTGTAAACTGGATACGGAAAAGACATGATTATGTGAATTGGGACTCCCCTTTTCTATATGCTTGGGAGATGTGGATTTGGGGAGAGGATCCATGACATTGTGTCTCTACTTTTCAGTTTTTAGTGCTAGTTAATGGAAACCCTTGTGGTTTTTTCCATAGCTCTCGCGGTTTGAGACAGGGGGATTCATTATTCTCTTTCCTCTTTGTCATTAATATGGAGGCTTTGAGTCGAATGGTGGAGGCTGCTATTTGGAGGGGGAGGGGTGTTTCTATCTGGTTTTTCGGTGGAAAATGCGTATGATGGTTTTATCACTCTTAACTCACATTCTTTTTGCAAATGATACACTTATTTTTTGTGATATTGATCGCGGGTATATTCAAGCCTTAAGGGTTGTATTATTATGTTTTGAAACTGTAACAGGTCTTAAGGTGAATTTGGATAAGTCGAAGTTGGTTCCGGTGGGGGAGGTGCAGAATATTAACTGTTTGGCGGATCTATTGGGTTGTAAAGTTGCTTTTTTAGCTATGAAATATCTTGGTCTTCCGTTGGGTGCGCTTTTAAGGCTAAGGCTTCGTTTGGTTACTGAACTCAACTGAGTTCAGCTGAATTCAGTATAATTTTAAGCTGAGTCTAACATCCAAATACTCAACTCTCAAATTACTAAACTCATTCCAATTCAAAATCTTCTTATACATGAGACCCACATCATTTTTCAACTTAAAACATCTTTATATGTGGGACCCATAACCTTTTTCAATTTCCCATAAAAAGTATTATACTCATCTTAACATTCAAACACACTTTAAACTCAGTTTAAATGGGTCTCACATGATTCTTTTTACTATTCAACTCACTATTATTCATAAAGAACTCAACTCAGCTAAGCTCAGTTCAACATCCAAACGCAACCTAAGTCCATATGAGATGAGGTAGTTGAGAAGATTGAGAAAAGGCTAGCGGGTTGGAAGCGTTTATATCTTTCTAAAGGGGGTAGAGTTACTCTTATCAAAAGTATTCTCCAATCTCCTAACTTATTTACCTATCCTTATTTCCATTACTTGTAGGGGTGACAAACCGGATTGAAAATTATTTCGTACATTTCTATGGGGTGGATTGGGTGAGGAGACGAAGGCCCGGTTTGGTTAGCCAGTACAAATGAAATATTTTTAAATATCTCATCTATACCATATGGTAGTTTTCCCTATCCAAACACACTATTTTATCTCTAAATTTTAAAAACATGAACTTAAATAAATAGTAATGAACATTGAATACTGATAGTGAACAGTGCAAAACTTACATAAACAGTAAATGAACAGTGCATGAACAATGAAAACTGTGCGTGAATAGTGTAAACAGTGCACTTTTCAGCTCTCTAATCAACAGTGGGACCCACACATTTTTCAAATCCCAAAAATTAAAAATTATCTCATCTCATTTCACTATTCACACATTTTTTTTACAAACTATTTCATCTCATCTTAACTAAAAAATTTCACTACTGTTTAAAATATTTTATCTCATCTCAACTGCGTAACCAAACGGAGCCTAAATTTCACCTTGTTAGTCGGAATAGAGTTTGTTCTCCCATTTCAAACGGAGGCTTGGTGGTTTGAAATTTGAGAAGTTTCAACAAGACTTTACTGGGAAAATGGTTATGGAGGTATCAATTGGAAGGGGAGTCATTGTGGAGGGAGGTTATAGATCAGAAATATGCGAGTGATTGGGGGGTTGGTGTTCTAAAGAGGCAAGGGGGACTTATGGGGTGAGTCTTTGGAAATTTATTAGAAAGGGTTGAGAAATTTTTGCTAAACGTATAAATTTTTTTGTTGGTGAGGGCTCAAGGATCCGTTTTTGGCTTGATGTTTGGTGTGGTGATCGGGCTCTTTCTAGTATGTTTTCGGTTATTTTTCGTTTGGCAGCCAATCAGAATGTTACTGTTGCTGATTTGTTAAACCATTCCAATGGTATATTGCAGTGGGATGTTTGTTTCATTAGAGCTGTATGGGACTAGGGAATTGACGAGGTCTCTGATTTTTTCAGCTTCTTACACTCACTGGGGTTTGGGGGTAATGAGAGGGATAGAATCTTATGGAAGCATACGGGTAATAAAATGTTTTTGGTACGGTCTTACAATAAGGTGTTGACTGCTCAGCATTGTTCTCCTTTTCCTTAGAAGAGTATTTGGAGGTCACATGTGCCTTCAAAAGTCGTTTTTTCATATGGACAGCATCACTCGGGAAGATTCTGACAATTGATAACTTGAGAAAGCGCAGTCTTGTTATGGAGTGGTGTTTCGTGTGTAAGAAACATGGAGAATCTGTGGATCAATTATTACTGCACTGCAAGGTGGCAAAGACATTGTGGGATGGTGTTTTCAGTAAAGTTGGGATGGCTTGGGTGATGCCTATGAAAGTAGTGGATCTACTTGCGTGTTGGACCCAAATTCAAAGTTCTCCTCAAGTGGCTGCTTCGTGGAAGATGGTTCATTTGTATCTTATGTGGTGTATTTGATGGAAAATGAACTAGAGATGTTTTAATAACAGGGAGAGGAAATCTGGAAATTCTGTGTTTTCTTTGATGTCAATGGTTTTTAGCTTTAGTGCTTAATGGAGATTACGTTCATGATTACCTGTTTTCGTTTTTTTTATTTTTTTTATAGAATATAATTAAGTGTTTTCTTTTGTATACTTCATGTATGCATGGGTTTCGCCTATTTTATTTGATGAGTAAAACTTTCTTATTAAAAAAAAAAAAAATCTTAAATAAACATGGGGGGCTCATCATTTAAGTGTGGTTATGAAAAATATTGATTGGCAAGTGAAGCATGCATTGAACTATCACAATTTCTTTAGAATCTCTACCTGAACAGTCCCATTGCATCATTGTAATATGATTCTATATATTGCCTTTTCTTGTAGCCGAGAGTATGTACTACTGCACGAGAACTCTGCCGAGTGACAACGAGAATTTGGCTGCTCGATGTGCCTCCTTCTGGCATGTGGAACATGTTTTGATTTGATATGCGTAGGTACTATTTACTGAATGCCTGTGCTTTTTCTATAGATGGAGTTCAGTTTTGATTGTCTTAGTGCCGAGGTTGCTGAAATAACTGGTGAATGTCTTGACTCGTGTTCTTCTACATATTAATCAGGACCTGATTATTGCTTTGACCTCTTGCTCGACTCTGGAGTCAATTTTTCATTTGGAAGACATTTGTACTCTGTTATTTATTTATTATTATTTTTTTCTAGGCAGTCTATTTTTGGATTCAAAACAAAATCTCCAAAAGTTATACATATCTATTGCAAAGTTCATAAGCACTTGAGCAGACTGGTTTTGGAGGACTAGATCAAGAACTTCAAGCATACATTTCTAATTTCTATTTTCTTTTTCTTTTGTTGGGCTTAAATATATATATATATTTTGTATATATATATTGTGGGACTTATTAAGGCCCGACTCAACCAAAACTGATATGTTGGAAAAGATGGAGACACAAAATGGTGGACTACTGATACTACTATTGTTTATGGCTAGGTGATTAAGACCCTGTTGGCTTTTTTGGAGTGAGTGCCTGGTTCGGGTTTCTTCTTCAATCACGATCATTCCTTTTTAAGTTTTAACGAGATAAATACTTTTAAGTTATAAAGAGAGTAAATAAAAATAAATTCACAAATTGACACCTTGAATTGTAAATGTACTTTTATTATAAAATAGATCTAATAGATTTTATGAAGTCACATTAGTTTGTATCTACTTTTATGTAATCTCTTTGTGTATGTAATAATTTTCTTTTAACAATATCATTTTTTAAGTTTCATCTCATTGGATAACGGTCGTATTTTCTTTTTTATATTGAGTTTTACTATTCATTATTACACCACTTATTTTTATTTTTTAAAATTGGTTTTATTCTTTCTAAACTAATTGAGTTCTTCTACACATCAACCATATACAACATACCATACATTTGGTAAGAGAAAAATTAAATTAAATAAGTATTTGTGATGTGTGGTGTGAGGATGATGAGTAGAATTTTTTTTTTACATTTAGTTTCTTTTGGCTATTTTATTGGTTTTTTTTTTAATTTTTTTTACATATATATAACCGATGTTAGTAAGTATAAATCATCGCATGATTGTACAAAGAGGGCGAAGTTTTTTTGTTTTTCAATTCGGCGTAGTTTATAGAATAGAAAGAATGTAAAGAAGATATTGATTGGACTTGGAATAAAAATTGGAATTCGTTAGCAATAAATGGAGTGTATTTACTTGGCCACCCACAAAAAATGAGAATCTCGAGCCATCGCTAATACACATTGCACATGGCGCGTGTTGGTGCTCGATCACCAAGCCAGTCTTTCCTATGTGCCAAAACCAAACACTCCTTATCACCTCTTTCCTATTCTTCCCGTGAGCCGTTCGAGAGACAGGGTTAGGCGGCAGTTTGGTTCAATTAGAGCAGAGACCATGGCCACTGAGAAACTGGGAATCAAGATCGAGAAGAACCCACCCGAATCCAAGCTCACCCAACTCGGTATCAGAAAATGGCCCAAGTGGGGTTGCCCTCCAAGCAAATTCCTATGGATATATGGACTTGCTATCTGCTTGAAGGAAAAGTGAAGGTTACGCCTGATGGGGCTTCTGAGTCGGTGGAGATTAGGTGCTGGTGACTTGGTCGAGTTCCCAAAAGGAATGAGCTGCACTTGGGATTTCTCGGTAGGTGTGGATAAGCATATTATAATATGGGCTAGTGACTTCCTGAAGCCTTTTGCCGTATGTTCCAGTATATGCACTCATGAAGTAAATTGGGATGGTCTTCATAATGTATGCCATTGACTGTGCACCTATCTGGCATTAATTCTGTGTAAAGTATGATGAACATGTGATTCTGAGATTTTACAACTAGTTTCAACTTTCTGAACTTAAAAAAAAAAAAAAAAAAAGGAGTATATTTACTTCAATAATCTAATCTTTTCACTTTTTTTTCGGTTATAAATTGGATCAATATCATAAATAACAATATCCGAATTATAAAATTTATTCATTGCTGAGAATTAAATAGCATAAGGTAAGAAGATCATTGATGGTCAGATTGTTTAAAAATACACTTCATTACGGGTGTAGAGAGTTTGTCAAATATATATATATATATATATATAATATACTACTTGCAAGCCACGTATACCCCTTATACGTAGCGCCCAATTGGAGGGAAAAAAAACTTATACAAAAATAAAATCTTTTCATAAAAGCAGACAATGGTAATAATTTATTAAATAAAAGCTCTTCAAAGATAAATTTTGAACAACACCTAATTAAAAACACATTCTTTATATAAATGGAATTTATGAAAACAAATATATGCAAGTATTTACCTATGATCATTCTCTTGCCAAATGAAACCAGTATTTCAAAATCATACAAACATTTGAGGATGTTGGTTGGAAATTTTTCATTTCTTGGGATAGATTTGATTGCATGTGAAAGTGGTGATCAATCGAGAATATGTTTGGGAGAAAGTTTAGCAAGATGTTTTTTTATGGTTTTTTCCATGCATAGTTGACATGACATCCAATCCATCATAAAATACTTTTCCTTTAATTCTTGAAAGTCATATTCTTTTAGTTTTTCTTTATCACTTAAGTCATACTCTTTTAGTTTTCCTTGCACATTCATCCTGAATCAAGTGGTCAATTTTGAATGACCACCTGATTAAATTGATGTGATCTTATCTTGCACTTAAATTTAAGGAAGCTTACGTGTCTTGTGCAACCTGAAATGCATGACATAATATGTATATAATTAAAAGTGTTGAATCTGAACATGATGCGAAATGACATAATCGTATACTATTTTGGATAACATGTTTGCATATATTATGACATGCGTGATACATAAAAAGTGGTTGTCAAATAACTGACTTTAATAATAATTTATTTAAGCGGACGTGATGATCCTAATTCATGATTAAATTACTTACCTCGATGCGCTGCTTCCTAAATCTAACTTCGCAGTTCATCAGTTGCATGAAGTATTAAATGCCACTAAATATGTCTAGGAAAATGTGTCATAATATCTCACGTAATTAAATTCATACAATACAGAATAATCAAATAAATATTCCATTTAATACGAAAATCAATAAATACTGATATTTTAAATTATTCAAATACTAATAACCTATTCTCACTTCCAAATTATAATTAAGTAAAGTATTTAATCCTTACACGAATCCATTAAAACAAGTCATGAAATCTCAATTCATAAAATGGCTAAATTTTCTTATGAATAACATAAATATTCAAATTTACAAGAAATCTAATGAATAATAATGTCATTTAATTATGCTGAACATACTTCTTTATTTTCTAGTTATAACTATAATAAAATAATTTTATCGAAGCTAGCAAAATAACAACGAAAACTATTTTTGATAATTGACCTAAAATCTTATTTAAAATTCAAATCCTGGAAAAACTATTAATATAATCTAATAATAATTTAAGACTAATATCATATTACAATTTAGTAGGAAATTATATCTTATTTAAATCTATTAAATAATACTGTAAATTATTTTCATAAAATATACCTAACCAGACCTAACGTGCTAAAAATAAAAGTAGGCTCTTATTATTTACTACTAAATTTTGTTGTAAAATTAATACTTAATAACATAATTAAAATCCGTAAATATTTTCTACAAAATAAAATTTATGGACTAATAATTTTTAAATAAAACAAACACTTCTTCTAGGCACAGTCGCCGAACGCAAGCGGCGTGCAAACAGAACACTCTGGTTTCATTTCTCTTTCGTTTGTTTTGGATTCCCCCTCGACCTCTCTCGTCTTCGCCTTCGGCTGGTGTGAAGAGATTCCCGCTTCGGTGGTCGACGTCGAAACAAAGATCTTCGGCTGGTATTTTTCCTTCAGATCAGCTTGCGTTGTCTTCGGCGTAGGTGATTTGGGTCAGGTCATTTTCGGCGTGGGTGATCTGAGGCGTGGGTGGGTGTCTGTGTCGCAAGTTCTTCATCTTCCTGGGTTTGTCGGTGTGGGTGTCTTTGTCGCACGTTCTTCATCTTCTTGGGTCAGGTCTTACATTTTTGTGTTGTTTGTTTGCAAGAGTTAGGGAGGTCTAACAGTCTTCGGCTTCAATCTCCCTCTCTCGAAAGCTCTGGGGTCTTCGGCTTCAAATCGACTCTCTTGATTACTCTGGGATTTCGTGGTCTTCAAGTCGAGCCGTGAGTAACTGGTCCAGCACGGTGGATATCAACTGGGCTCGGTGCGCAATGGTAAAGCAGCTTCTGTTTGTGTGTGTTTGGAAACCCAGATAGAGCAATGAAGATGTGTTTATGCCGTAGAAATGTATATTCATGTGAATGAAATTCATGTTCTGAGTAAAAAAAAAAAACGCATAATATTCGTGTGTGTGGACAAAGTTTATATGATGATCATTTGTGTGAAAGTTGGGTAAAGCAGCTTCTGTTTGTGTGTGATTGGAAACCCAGGAAGATGAATGAAGATGTGTTTATGCCGTAGAAATGTATATTCATGTGAATGAAATTCATGTTCTGAGTAAAAAAAAAAAACGCATAATATTCATGTGTGGACAAAGTTTATATGATGAGCATTTGTGTGAAAGTTGGGTAAAGCAGCTTAAAGCAGCTTCTGTTTGTGTGTGTTTGGAAACCCAGGAAGATGAATGAAGATGTGTTTATGCCGTAGAAATGTATATTCATGTGAATGAAATTCGAGTAAAAAAAAAAACGCATAATATTTGTGTGTTCACAAAGTTTATATGATGAGCATTTGTGTGAAGGTTGTGAAAAGCATGCATTCATTTCCCAATAAATCACTGCTCTGTAAATGTCGCTATCCCTAAATAATGAATGCATGCCATGTTACTTTGTTTTAAGAGGTAAAATAAAATAATGCATGTCATGTTAATTGTGGAAATGTGAACTCCTACTGCAAATTTAAATATTCACCATAAAATATTTTTAAGCCAAATACAAGACATGCAAGCTGGTGGTGTTCACATATGCGAATCTCTCTAGCCATTTAAGCCTGCGACCATAGCCATACCATTTGGGGCAGTGTCTGTTGAGAATAATTTCCACAGCACTCGGAGCCCATCGAAGCACTTGGTTCAGTCAATCAGAAAGATTAATAGGAACAAACCCTTTAAAGGAAGGGTGCCTCTAAATAGAAATTTACAATGTTGTGGAATTGGGGCATGAAACTTGGTATTTGATTTCTATATAGAAGAAACATTTGTTTGGACCCTAGCATGTCAGAAGTTGTAGTATTCTTCCCAAAGATTGACATTGGATATTGAACAATTTGTACAGGGCATTGAAAAAGGGGAAGAACACTCAAACCCGCTAACACCATCTCACGCAAACACCCATACCTCAGTATGTTATTTTATATTTCAAAAACTTATTGGAAATGGTCTACTCAATGTTTTTTATCCGAATTATCATTATTATTTTTATGTTAGGACATCCCTCAAACGGGTTTAGCAAACTTTCCAAATCCAAATCACATGCACAGTTACTATGGACCAGTGCCTACATGGTCACCAGCTTTTCTGCCATATCCAGATGGCAGCCAATATCCCAGTAACATTCAGGTGGTTTTCAACGTCTGTTTGTTTGTTATGTAAGTTGGGGTTTTTTAGAGTTTAATTGCTCTTGTATTATTATTATTTTTTTTTTTTTCAGAATGTTGGTTACCCATTTCAATATGGGTTTGGGCCTCCGACTCCTCACATCGCTACAAGCTCCACAACGAGCGCAAGGGGTTGTTCAGAGAATAGACCCGATTGTAGGGAAACTGAAGTGCCATGTACAAACTCAATGGTTGATGAAGAAAGTCAAGAGGATAGACCCGAATCACGGGAAACCGACGGTTGCACTACTGGTTCACCACAGTTAGTGCAAACGGATGGTGATGATATAATTGAGGAGCCAAGGTCGGGGATGGAATTCAATTCTTTTGAAGATTTACATATCTATTATAAGGATTATGCTAAGAAAAGCGGGTTTGGGGTGATGACACAAAGGAGTGAGAGGGGAGATGATCAAAGTATCAGATATGTCACTCTTGGTTGTGCCCGTGGAGGGAAGGCCCGGGTTAAGAGTTTGAACGTCGCAGCACCACGCCCGACGGGAAAGACGGATTGTAAGGCAAGGATTAATGCCTTAAAGGTTGATGGAAAGATGCGGTTGACAACAGTCCATAATACACATAATCACGGCCTCAGTCCAAAGAAAGCTCGCTTCTTTCGTTGTAACAGAGAAGTGAGTGAGACTGTAAAAAGAGTCCTATATACAAACGACTTGGCTGGGATCCGGATGAATAAGAGTTTCGGATCTCTTGTCGTTGGTGCAGGTGGCTTCGAGAACCTCCCGTTTTTGGAAAAGGATTGTCGCAATTATATAGACAAGGCACGTCATCTACGACTTGGTGCAGGTGGTGCTGGAGCACTTCGAGATTATTTTTTGAGGATGCAGTACAAGAATAATGGTTTTTTTGCATCGATGGACTTAAGTGATGATGGGAGGCTAAAGAATGTATTTTGGGCAGATCCACGCAGTAGGGCGGCCTACCAGTATTTCGGTGATGTCGTCACATTCGACACCACATATCTCACGAATAGATATAGGATGCCATTTGCACCATTTGTTGGTGTCAACCACCACGGACAATCCATTCTTTTGGGAGCGGGGTTGATTTCAAGTGAGGATACAGAGACCTTTACATGGTTATTCCAGACCTGGTTGCAGTGTATGGATGGTATACCTCCAAAAGCTATTATTACTGATCAAGATAGAGCAATGAAAAACGCAATTGCTATTGTCTTTCCAGAAAGTCGGCATAGATTCTGTTTATGGCATATACTGAAAAAAGTTTCCGAGAAGCTTGGGTCATATGCTGCCTACAAAAGTGGACTAAAAAGTCACCTAATGAAATCTGTGTACGACACTCAAACAATTGAGGAGTTTGAGAAATGTTGGGATGGGTTACTTAACACATATGATTTACATGAGAATGTCTGGTTGAAAAGTTTATATGATGAGCGTCACCATTGGGTACCAGTATTCTTGAAAGAGCACTTCTGGGCTGGAATGAGTACAACCCAGCGCAGTGAAAGTATGAATGCTTTTTTTGATGGTTATGTTCATGCGAGAACAAACTTGAAGGAGTTTGTCGACCAGTTTGACAGTGCGCTGAGGAAGAAAATTGAGAATGAAAACAATGCAGACTTCCACACATTTAGTGTCACCATTCCCTGTATATCTAGATCTCCAATTGAGAAGAGATTTCAAGAGTTGTACACGAATTCTAAATTTAGGGAAGTCCAGCAGCAAGTAATGGGTGTGCTCGATATGGATCCTTGTCTACTCAGTGAGGATGGTGTAATGAAAACATATCTGGTGGAAGATGAAGTTCGTGTTGAAGAGTTCACTAAACTTGTGTCCTATACAGTTAACTTCAATGTGGAAGACTGCGATGGAAAGTGTTCATGTGGGTTATTCGAGATGAGGGGGATATTGTGTAGGCATATTTTAGCCATCTTCAAAGCTAACGGTATAAAGTTATTACCAGACCGGTACATTTTAGATCGATGGAGAAATGACATCAAGAGGAGATACACGTTAATCCACAGTAGCTATGATGCTAGGGATCAGAGGCCAGATGGTAATAGATATTCAAGTTTGTTAAATATATGTTATCAGATGATAACTTATGCAGCGGGATCCAGTGAGCAGTTTGAAGATGCAAAAAAGAAGTTATATTCAATGATTGACCTCTACCGTGAGAATCAACACCCCCCATCTATGACCCAAACAGGTTCGTATGCGAATTTTTACAGTTTATTTATTTTAAGTAGTTCTTCATAGTATGTCATATTCAACAATTCTACGCCCTTGGCAGGTTCAAATGCTGGTTTTACAACATTGGACACAAATGCTGGTGGTAGTTCAAAACCCGTACTAAGTCCAAATGTTGTGCGAGGGAAAGGAAGACCTCCATCTCTAAGGAGAGCATCCAGGATGGAGAAAGACATGCGGAAGGTTAAAGCCAAGCAAAAAAAAGCACCAGTCAAAGGGAAACGTAAACAGGTGCATGTCTTAATATTAATGGTATTACATATATACATGGTTATGTACATTAGATTTATAACGTAATTACATGGTCCATTAGCGAGATGAAGGAGATACACCACTCCCGGATGTGTGTAGAAATTTATTTCGCCCATCAGATGTAGATATCACCAGTCCTAGACAAATGCAGGTATATTAATTAGAAGTTATATTTTGTTATATTTTAGTTTGCCTATGGAAGAAGTAAATGCAAAAAAAAATTTAATAATATACCATTTTATTATTAATCAACAGCCTGTTCGAGACAGTGGAACCCAGCTCCAGGAAACAGTGATTGCAAGTCAAGAAAGTGTAATAATTTCAAATATTTTCACTTAATAATTTCAGTTTTGCACTTTTACCATTTTTAGTTAGTTTCACTTTTCACATTTTGCGTACAAATCTTTACAGATACAGTTTGGGTTGGATGGAGATCAACCGGTACAACATGGGTTCGATGGATCACAACCTGAGCAACTGGATTAATTAAATGGGCATTTTTGTGTAAATGTTGAATTAGTTAATGTTATTACAGTATGTGTTGGGATTTGGTGTAAATGTAAGAACATCATAGTGTCCTGTTGGTGATGTTGTAATCAAATGCTGATTTTGGTGATGTTACTTGAATGCAAACCTTCTCATGCAGCTGTACTGGTTGTTTGGTATCTTGATGCTTCTTGGTGATTAAATGCATCTTGATGCTTGTTGGTGATTAAACACCAATGTCCTTGTGCTAAGTAATGAAGTTGTTGATATGGATCTTATTTTCTTATTCATTAAAAAAACGTTGTTGATATGGATCTTTGAAAACATGACAGGGGCTGCTAGATTGTTTGTATACAGATTGAACACTTGAATTTTGGAACCAGGAGCTATTGTCAATGTTTTGGGTCCTAGTCCAACATTACATAATATTAGGAGCTATTGTCAATGTTTATCACATAATTTTGGAATATTATGTCCATAGACTATGTTTGGTATGGAATGAATTATGACAAATTTAAATATCAAATGCATTGAACTCTGAAACAGAGAAGTGACTAGTGACTATTTTAAATAGTCAATAAAAGAAGAGAAAAGGATTATCAGATTTTTTTTTATAAGTTGAATTAGATTATCAGAATTGGAGGATAAAAAGGGATCCTAATATAATACCATATAACACGTGCTGCCATTGACAGAAAAGAAAGTGTTCGCATGCATGAATACATGAGAACCTAAATCAAATTATTCAGTGAACCCCAGGTGCACTCATATAAAACGTTTTATATGATAACGTTTTATAAAATAAATATTACCTAACAATATCAACATAATAATATCAACATAAATTACCTAACATTTTACCTAACAGCAGGTGCACTCATATATTACCTAATAATATATGATAAGTTAAATTACCTAATAATATCAACATAAATTACCTAACGTTCTATTATTATGACAATATCAAAACGTTTTATAAAATAAATTACCTAACAGCAGGTGCACTCATATAAATATTACCTAACAATATCAACATAATAACAGAATATACAAGCCAAATAGAGTAAATATTACCTAACAGCAGGTGCACTCATATAAAGAGCACATTCACAAACTTTTCATCATAAAAAAGAAAATGACTTCTAACACTTAAATTACACATTCAAACTAAGAAACAACAAAAACCACTACCAACTCACTAACCAACAACAAACAACAACTAAAAAAGCCCAAGACAGCCGAAGAAGCTTCCATGAACGTGTTATTCCAGCTTCTTTCTCAATGAGCATGAACTCCTTCTTTTTAAACTCCTCATCTCGACCATCTTGCACCATCTCTCTCTTCTCAATCTCATCCTCCCTCTTACGGAGCTCAATCTCCCTCTTCTCAATGTCGCGAAGTCTCTCATCGACCTCTTTCTCCTTCCTTAATAGTTCATTTTTTCTATCTTGTAATTCCAGCTGCATGTATTGATCACCATCTACCCACTTGAAAAACTTGCAATATGGTAATCCCTAATATTTGCAAACATATATAAAAAAATGTTAGATGTTTTTAATTTGCAAACAATTTAATAAACATGTTACATTACAAGTGATGTAGTTACCTTCGTGTTATAATTTGGACAACCAAAGAATGGTCGTCTTGGATTTCTGGGAGTATTTGAGTATCTGAATGTAGCTTGAAGATCGCAGAAGCACAATGGTTGACAAGTACGTATACCAGAGGATGAAGAAGATAGAGTTGATGACGACATTCTAACATTCAACAATAAGCACAGTGGAAAGGAGGCCCATATCAAAAGATACATATTTATGAAAACTTAAGGGTCACTGAAACCAATGGTGTCACTGCCTGTTGTAGTTATACCTAGCCTACCATAGCATTAGAAGGAGAAAAAAAAACCCCAACTTCTGTAATCTAAGCTGCCAGAATTTTTGTTCATTTGAATAAGTAAAATAACAGAAGGACATAGTTTAAATTCCAGCATAACTGTCAACATTACAATACACAGGCAATAAACAGGAGAACAAACAAACAGAAGCTGGGGTGAGGATCAAAATCCAGAAAATATATTGAACAAACATTAGAGGACAACTTCACAAAAATTAGAGGACAACTTACTTGTTACCTTAGTCTAATGAACAATAAACAATAGTCTGCCCCATGAGGCAGAGTAGTCTCATACTTACAATAGTCACTTTAAACAAAAAATAACTTCATTACAATAGTCTCAATACTTGTTCAAATACCATAAACTAGATAACTTGGTCAAAGAATAAATCCACGTTAAGCCACCCCATGATAAATTGGAAAACAACAAATAAATAAATAAATTCAATCAAGAGATATTACTTCTGACCTAGCAATTACCATAGGAACAAAAACTTATAATAAACTGATTCACTCATACGTGTTCAATATTAACTGTCAGTATTACCTTTACGGGTTCAAAAACAATAAAGTAAAGAACTTCACAGCGTAAATACAGAATCTGCCCCATGAAAAATTCGACAACAGTACAAAAATTCAATCTCAATCTATCCTCTGACCTAACAATTACCATAGGAATATCAGAATCTCATCTGCCCCATCAAAGATTCGACAACCAATCATAAATTCAATATCAATATTACCTCTGACCTAACAATATTACCGCTTGGATTAGGTTTCGGGATGAACAGGAAGGGGCGGGCACGGGCTAGGGTTTCTGGGTGAACGAGATTGGGGAGGGCTATGGCTAGGGTTTCTGGATGAACGAGATCGGGGCGGGCTAGGGCTACGGTTTCTGGGTGATCGAGATTGGGGAGGGCTTTGGCTAGGGTTTGGGTTTTGGGAGGCGGGTTAGGGTTTCGGGATGGGCGAGATTGGGGCGGCTTAGGGTGGGTTAGGGTGGGTTAGGGTTTGAGATAGGGAAACTTACCAGAATCTCACATTTGTGGGAGACGAGAGGCCGCGGTGGAATCGATTCTGCGGGAGACGAACCGAGGATAGACCTGCTGAGGGATGGCCCAGATGGGGAGGGACGTCTACCCGAGGTAGCCGCTTCGCGCCGACGAGTCGAGGAAGGAAGCTTCGTGTGGGTGTATGACAGAGAGAGATGGAGGGAGTGCGGGTATTGAGGGAACACAGAGAGAGGGAGGGAGGGAGGGAGGGAGGGAATTGATTGAGGGAAAAGAGAGGGTGGGAGGGAAATGCGGGGAACTGAGGAGACAAAAACCCAATCGAAAACAAAACGATTCGTTTTGTTTATGCCACGTAGGCCCCGCTTGCACGCCGCTTGCATAGGGGCGCTTGCAACAAGCTTTTTCGTAAAACAAAAGCCCATGTGAAGTTAAATAAGCCGAGCTAAAACAAACAAAACAACTAAAGCAAGAGATGCAAGCTGATTTAATGAGCCCAATTAAAGACACGGTTCAACTTATAATTCAAGCCCATTAAAACTAAGTTGAAATTAGGATAAGCCCAACTACAACGAAAGTCCATGAGAGTTTAGCCCATCTAAAAATGTTAGGGTCATTTGGTCAATACACTAAAAGGTTCAAAACCTTTACAAGATAGGTACACGTCATACGGTTCTCACTTTTTTTTTTTTTTTCAATGATCATCTTTGTAATTATACTAACACAAGCCTATAACCTGCACAATGTACAGATTGTTATGTATATTATGTATGAAAAAGAGAGATAGACTGAGTTTTATAGTGGAGAAATTCGAAATAATTTATAGGACGATTTATTTGACGAGATAATAAATATTGAAATAGTGCATTTAGGTGGAGACTTAAATCAACTTATATTTTTATATATAAGAAATGAAATGAAATTAAAAGTTACAACAGTTCATAATGAAATATTGCTTTTAAAATGATTATCGCTCTATAAATATAACACTTCAAGACTAATGGGTAGAATACCTATTTTTATGAGTAGAATATCACATCAGAATCATATGATTCCGCTTAAAATACAAAATAATATAAATGTTAAATTAGTATTTCTGGGTGAAGTCTTGAATCGGTTTATAACTTTATATGTAAGAAAGGAAATAAAACTTAAAAGTTACAATGGTTTATAATAAAACATTACTTTTAAAAGATTTACTATTTCATAAACATAACACTTCAAATTTAATAGGTATGATGCCCATAAAAATTCTAGAACCAGGAGCGCTGTGCGGCATAGCTTACCCAATGAAAAGTAAAGCACTATATGGAAGAAACAAGGGCGTGATGGAGCTTAGTGGTTGTACCGTTATTCACGATGGTGCGGCTGGAGGTCGATGATGGCATAATGAGATGGAGGAGACGCGGTTGAAGACAACAGTGGTTGGAGCAAAAATCGTTGGTGATAGAGACATCGAGATGGAGAATACACAATGGATTTGGGCTTACACGGTGTCTGTTGGATGAGATGCTCGTGTGGAACGGAGATAACGACAGAGCAAAGGGAACTCATCTCCATTCCCATTCTTTTTTGTATGTGTTGAAGAAATTTACTTTGGAGTTTTGTTTTTGTTGTTATTTTATTTTATTGTCTTATGGGTTTCTGGGCTTGTTGGCTTCCTTTCTTCTTGATAGAACTTTATGTTGATCATGTGGGATATAGTCGACAAATAGTGCGGCTCGTGAAAATTTTTGCCTCACTTAGTTTGCTTGATGTATGTCTGGTTTGTTATCAAATATTAGGGTTGTAAGTTCAAACTGGAAAATCGGTCCGGACCGGACCGATTTTACTGGTTTTGAACCTGTCCGGTCCGAGACCGGTTCTTAAAATGTGAAAATTGACCGGTTTCGACCGGTTCTAGTTTTAAGATTTTTCAGACCGGTTGATAAAAAAATATATATAAAAAATAATATTTGTATTATTGCATATATAAGTTTTATGCAAAATATTATATATATTAATATATATAAGTTTTATATATTATGTATAATTATAAATTTTTATGTGAAATTTTTATATATAATTATATACATTCATATATAAAATAATTTCTTATTATAATTTATAAATTATTACATAAAATGTTAATACTAAATCACTAAAAGTTTATAAATAATACTAATATTAAATATATAGTTTATAACTAATACTAATATATAACTTATAATAAAAGTATAAAACAATATTTTTTATATCAGTTTTTTTTTTTTTTTTTTATAAACAAATTTTTAATGACAAATTGTGAAACTTACATTTTAAAAAAATCGGAAAACTGGACCGGACCGGACCGGAAACCGGTAAAACCGAAAGTACCGGTTTAGGAGGGTAACCGGTGCGTAATCGGTTTTGAAAAATACAAAACCGGTACATACCGATTCGGTCCTAGATTTTATCCAAAACTAGACCGGACCGGTTACACCTCTACCAAAGATTTATTCGCTAATGCACTTTCAAGTGTCTTTTTGAGTCCGAAAGCAACCATATGTCGTGATTTTGGGTAGGGGAGAGAGGGAGAGAGGATGAGAGAGCATAGAGAGAAGTTGTAGACAATCATTGTTCTTCCGATATTAAGCTTTCAGACAATTTCATAAGGGACAAAACAGACAATTTCATGAGAATAAAATTGTCAGACAAAGTCAGACAAAAAAAACACTTGCCTTTTGAATTGACGCTTTTATATATAAGTAAAAATAAAATAATATATATTATCATTTCTATATAACAATACTTAAATATAAGCAAAATTTGAGAGCACTTTAGAGTCTCAATAGATTATATGTATGTGGGAGAGCTTTTTCTCTCTACCCAGGCGAAAAAAACCGTTTTGACGTCGTCAGGACTCCAACTCGTTTACTGGGTGGAGGTGGGTGGAGCTTCAGCTCCACCAGCTCCACCCACCTCCTCCACTAGCCAGCTTTAGTAGCCTAATTTCCTTTCTTGTTTTGTCTTTTTTTTTTTTTTTTTTTTTTTTTTTTTTTTTTTTTTTTTTTTTTTTTTTTTTTTTTTTTTTTTTTTTTTTCTAGTTTTTGTCTTATATTTTCTCCACAGCGACGAAACAAGTCGCTTTATTGCTTTTCGGCGTTCTTCGACTAGCACGCGCCGCCTTTTTTGCATCTCCAGTCGCCGATCTTCCAGTTCGCGAAAGATTTTTGCTCTTTTGTTTGGCGCTTTTAACGCATGCGCAACTTATGTTGTGCGCTTCATCTACGTGTTATCGCGTCCTGGAGTTTCTTTTGTCGACACGTGCGGCCCCTTGGCATCAGAGGCCTTGGATCCTTCGGATCTGACCCTCTATTCCACTCTAACGGTAGCGCGTGCAAGTCACACACCTTTGTTTCGGGCTGCTATCCTATGTTCTTGTTTTTTCGAACTGAGGATCTAGTGAAAGTGGACGTGACGGTTTCTTCTAGTCAATTCAAACCAACAAGATGCAACTCAACCCCTTTTACTGCGGCTTTTAGTCGTAGTAGTATAGTCTGTTTTACCAGACTATACAAAAACCGCTTCAAGTAGCGTTTCCTAGTAGGACATAGGTGTGAGCCATTTACTTTGCTCAAAAACCCTTTTTTTTTCTTTTTTTGTGATGTATCTGTTGGTTTTGGAATGACTGTAGGGAACTTCTACTCCATTGAAACTTGTAACCTGTAATCCTTTAGTTTATCTATAAAATACTAAACTTGCATAGAAAAAAATAATAGATTATATGTATGTGTGTGTGTATATATATGTATGAGTAAATCCTAATTCTCATAATCTCATGATGTGATATTAGATGATAGAAGATTATTTAGTATATTTTACTTGTGAACCTATCGTTTAATGTCACATTATAAAATAATGAGAATTAAGATGATGAGTAATATTAGAAAAAATATATTTATAGTTTGCATGATCCAATCATTGGTATTGAAAATTTATACAATAAAATTAGGTAGGTCCTTAGTCTAGTATAGTTCCCCATCTATGATTTTGCTATTTACTAAAAAAATATTAATAGAATATATGAAGAATCTCTTGTAGGAGTAGAAAGAATAAGTGCAATTTTAAATATTTTGCTTATCGGCAAAGTATCAACCATTATAATTTGATTAGTGAATATTTTTAAATGTATTTCTAAAAGATTTAGGCCATGTTTAGATTTAGAAAATATTTTATCTCATCTTATTATTATAATTTTTTTAAATTTTTACATAAAATATTATAAATAATTTAAAATTTTCAAATTTTTAAATAGTAATAATATTAAAAAATATTATTCTAATAATATTTTATTTAATTTTTAAATATCATATAAAATCATCTCAATTTACTCTATTACTAAACTGGCCTTAAGTATTGTTAAAGAAAAAATCTATACAATTTTTTACTATTCACATAATTTTCACACATTATATTTTTTTTTAATTTTTATTATTTTATTATTTTATTAAATATTTAATATATAAATAATGAATAAAAAGATTGAATTATTTTAAAAAAGGTAAACTCAAAAAATTAAAAGATATTAAAAAATTTAAAAAATATGGTACGTAAAAGTTGATAAGTTGGATAAGATTGCCCATTGCTAAAAGAAAAAAGAACAACTCCAAGAAAGCACACACGTTGCGGAATGCAAAAACAACACGTGAAGAAAATCCAGACAGTGACCTGTCCCTGTTGTGTACTTTCAGTCGAGAGATACATGCATAAAACGGCATCCCTCTTCCCCGTATCGAAAAGAAAAATTCTAAACATAAACCTCACACCCTGCACACCCACTTAAAAATATGTGATTTTATTTTTTTATCCTCATATTTTATATTGAATTCCCTGCACACCCACTTAAAAATATGTGATTTTATTTTTTTATCCTCATATTTCATATTGAATTCAATATAAAATATGAGGATAAAAAAATAAAATCACATATTTTTAAGTGGGTGTGCAGGGTGTGGAGCTTATGTTATTCAATATGAAATATGAAGATAAAAAAATAAAATCACATATTTTTAAGTGGGTGTGCAGAGTGTGGAGCTTATGTGTATCACAACTCTATCCAAAATTAAAATGCCCAACTGATTGAAAATTAATAAAAATAAATAGATAACTATCACTGAACCATTTCTTCCCACAGATGGCCGCCGCACCCGCAACACCACCCTCTTCTTCTACAGCCACTACCATTACCACCTTAGCTCTCCCCAAACCATTTCTCTCCTCCAAATTCCCCTTCCGCTTCCACCAATTTACCCCCTCCTGCCCTTCCAAGGCTCTATCTTCTTTTGCTGTATCATGCTCCCTAGACAGCCGGGCTCTCCAAATGGCTACCGCTACTTCTCTCCTTCAGAGACCCGATTCCTTCGGCCGCTTCGGCAAGTTCGGCGGCAAGTATGTCCCCGAAACCCTCATGCACGCCCTCTCCGAGCTCGAGTCCGCCTTCCACTCTCTCGCCGCCGACGAGGGCTTTCAGGTTCTTTTCACTCCTCCAATGTCCAATCTGTTTTGGTTCATTTGTTTGCTGGGGCTCGGTTCGTTGGGATGTTGGCGAAGACTTTTTTTATTGGGAGGAAAGTATGAATTTTCGGAGGACATTGATTTGTAAACTGCGGGCCTTTTTTTTTCTTTCTTTTCGGGTTCCCCTCATTTTCCCGGATACCAAATAGAGGGTTAGAAATAGAGGATTGAGATTTCCTTGTCCGAGGGCTTCATTTTCGTGATTTTCGTATCGTTTTGACGTGTTATCGAAGTAATGCATTGGTGTGAGTGTAATGAGACGCTGAGACCCAACTTAACTGTGCATAGCAATTTTGAGGGCTTGATAATTTGCCACAAAAGGAACCAAATTTCTGCCTTTCCAAAAAAAATTCCCCAGTTTGTCAAAGCTCAATCAAGCGAGAAAGTATCGAGCGTTATTGAAGTACATTACTCCTAATCAAGTGTCTTGGGGGAAAAGAACTCTAGTTGTGAACTGTGCATGAATTTATGTACATGTGTCGAAGTTACTGTATTGTGAGCTAAAAAATAGTTGATATTGCAGAAAGAACTGAATGCAATCCTGAAAGATTATGTTGGAAGGGAGAGTCCTCTTTACTTTGCGGAGCGGCTAACTGAGCATTATAAGCGTCCAAATGGTGAAGGCCCGCACATTTACCTTAAGAGAGAAGATCTGAATCACACGGGGGCTCACAAAATCAACAATGCTGTTGGCCAAGCTTTGCTTGCCAAGCGATTGGGGAAAAATCGGATAATTGCTGAAACTGGAGCTGGTCAGCACGGGGTCGCGACAGCAACTGTTTGTGCTCGGTTTGGTTTGCAGTGTATCATTTATATGGGTGCACAAGATATGGAGAGGCAAGCACTTAATGTCTTCAGAATGCGGCTTCTTGGGGCTGAGGTCTATTTGTCATAGTTTTCATCCTTTGATTCTTTCTGTGATGTAGCCTAATCGATGCATTGACTGTTATAATCCGTCGTTTAATTAACTGTTCAATACAGGTTAGAGCAGTTCATTCTGGGACAGCCACCTTGAAAGATGCTACGTCAGAAGCTATTAGGGACTGGGTAACTAATGTTGAGACGACTCATTATATTTTGGGATCTGTTGCTGGGCCACATCCATACCCCATGATGGTTCGAGAGTTCCATGCAATAATTGGTAAAGAAACTAGAAAACAAGCACTGGAAAAATGGGGAGGGATGCCAGATGTTCTGGTAGCATGTGTAGGTGGGGGTTCAAATGCCATGGGAATCTTCCATGAGTTTGTTGATGACAAAGATGTTAGGTTGATTGGTGTGGAGGCTGCAGGCTTTGGATTGGACAGCGGTAAACATGCTGCTACCTTGACAAAAGGAGAAGTGGGGGTTTTGCATGGAGCTATGAGCTATTTATTACAGGATGAGGACGGGCAAATTATTGAACCTCATTCCATAAGTGCTGGGTAAGACACTTGATATGACTTTTGGTGTGGCTTTATGTTGTATTTATTTCTAAATTTTGGACACCTTTTCTTTATGGCTAATAGCTTGGACTATCCTGGGGTTGGACCAGAGCACAGTTATTTGAAAGATACAGGCCGTGCCGAGTATTATAACATAACTGATGAGGAAGCATTGGAAGGTATGGCATCTTTTTTTTTTTTTAAATTCAGGTTTGCCCCAGGTCGAAGTTGCTCTTAAGATCCTCCACATTTTATTCCCCTTAACTCGTTTTGTCATTGATCTATTTTGTACATGCAGGTTTCAAGAGATTATCGCGACTAGAAGGCATAATCCCTGCACTGGAGACATCTCATGCAGTGGCTTACTTGGAGCAGCTGTGCCCTACTCTCCCAAATGGAACCAAGGTTGTGGTTAATTGCAGTGGCAGAGGAGACAAGGATGTTCATACAGCTATCAAGCATTTGCAGATTTAGATGGTACTCTTCATGTATTCCTATCCGTACTCTCCCAAATGAAATAAAAGGTTGTGGTTGATTGCAGTGGCAGAGCTTATCAATCAATCATTTCCAGATTTTTACAAACACCTTTGAATAAACATTCACATCTCAAATAACAAACTTTCATTAGAATAATACACAAAAGTTCAATTAATTTTTAGATTAATATGTAGAAAATACAAATGCATTTTCTTTTTAAATGGTTGTTTATATGTAGATTCATTCCCATCCCTATAACATTTATGAATTTAATATAATCATGTTGCAAGCCCAGGAACATAAAATATTGCAATCTCCCTACCAAACCACCCCACTTGAAAATCTGGAAAGATTTGGTCACATGGGGATGTCCCCCTCCAACGTGAAAAGATTACTCACTAAAGCCAAATTGTGCGCGGGCCCTCCAATCTGCCGAGAGCAGATACTGTTTGTCTTATAACATCAAGGGATACCTCCAAAACTACTCTCAGAAACATCTCCACCAAGTCCATTGTCGGTCCACATCTATCTGCCTCTTCTGGAATTCGAACCCCCTTTCCCAACTCAGGAAAATAAAGACAAAATACGAACAAATTTTAATGCAACTGAAAATTGAAATTGCTTGTTTTTCCATAACGGACAAGGACTTGAGGAATTATCCTTGTTTATTCGAAAACTCTCCTAAAAAGCCGCCATTACTTTACCCTTATGGCAATAATACTGTCTCCAAAGCTAATAATTATCATCTACAACATGACAAACTGTAGGTTCATTTTGATAACAAAAAAAATAAAAAAAAAAATCAAAACAAACAGTGCTACTCATGAATTCTGAAAGCAGCTCGTGTCAATTCCCCCTGCGGCCAAGAAGCAAATCTTGATAGCCACTCTCTTTGAATCTAAATTTGAGAACCCAAGACTTCTTACTGCTTTGCCTGTAAATTTGAAAACATTTAATTAGATTTTAATAAATCTAAAATGAATGTAGGCCCCGAGTTGTATAATGTGAAAGAGAAGAAATTAAGCATATTCCCATAATTTATGGCAACGGTCAACTTTGGTGAGAAGGACCCCATGCTATGCTTTTACAAGAGGGGGGGAATATTCGAAGGTATATCCTATAGTTTTAATTATTAAACTGAAATAGGCAATTTGTTTAGACCGTCCAAACGAGCGGCACAAAGCGAACTCACCTAACACCAAATCAACCAGAAGATTGGTAGCTAACACAATACTCCACACCAAACTGATACACTACGAAAGCAGCCTTTAGTTCTACCCCATCCGTGATTTATTGAGTTAGCCAACCGCATGGGTAGGAGACATGACATGGTTCCACCTAACCTTCATGCCATGCATCTCTATGCATTCAGAAGTAGGTAGCTACCACAACAATTAGGGATAGATTTTCTTGTGTAGGCCATTGTACTCTCTCTCTCTCTCTCTCTCTCTCTGTCTGTGTGTGTGTGTGTGGATATCTCTGATGTACAATCAATCAAGTGACATGAGAATGAAAACATGCAAACTTTGTCCAGATTACAATCAGTCCATTTAGGGTGTAGTAGTCGTTTGATATGATAAAGATAATAATCAATTATGAGCAATCATGCTCAACTCATAAACAGAGCAGGGAAGTACCTGGGAATACAAGAAGGTTCCAAGAACTGCGATCGCAGCTCCAAGAGCATTGACGGGCTGGATTGGTGTGTGGAAAATGATGATTGAGGAGACTATGACAGATATACGTTTCATGGTGTTTCCAATGCTGAATGTCAAGGGAGAGATCTGGTCCAGGGACATGTATGAGACCTGGTTATACAGATGATAGAACACGCTCTGCGCTGCCAACCACCTATCATGTACAATTAACACCCACACAATTAGTCGAAAGGAATCCAAACAGGAAATACAGTATATACATTCCAGGGAAACCTCGAAAAACATAAGTTAACAAGTAATTGAAAAAACAAAAGGATCTAAGGCACCATGATTATCAAACACCGTCAATCATATAACAATCCAAATAATATGCATTTGGCTATCACAAAAAACTACATTTTTTCTTCTTTATTGTCTTCAATTTATTTTCTCTTGTCAGCATTGAATCTGAGACCTACCCCAATCCGAACCTACTTTTACCACATGAGCTGAAGCCTGAGGCTAAAAAAAGTAAGCTTTTCTTTTGAATCTGCAAATAGTCAATATGCTGGAAATCGTGAATTTATATAGACTATTTCAGGCCCCTTGATGCTATATGGAGACAGCATTATCATTCAGATGAGGATTCTAGACTCTTTCCAGTACAATTCAAAGTCTTGAGCATGAATAACAGAAAGAAAATAGATTTATAGACAAGCTATCACAAGTTGGCTCACAGTTTCCTAATTACTCGGGAGGAATTAAAATAAAAATAAAAACTGCAATTATTGTGCACCTAAAACATCTAGGTGAGAAGGAGAAGGCAGATCTGTAATCTCCAAAAGTGAAACAATAGTATGAAACATATTGTTCAACCCAATATTACTTCAAACAATTGATTCACCATTCGTCCCCATAATTTATCATGGGAGACCACACACATATGAAGTAGACTGCAACTGTGCAACCAAACAGAACAAGGACATCTAAATTGGTAGTTGTCAAAAAATTACCATACGAATTGCGGTCCAATTTGAGACATGGCTGTTTGCCAACCAGTTGCCCACATCTGTGGTCCCTCCACAGCAATGGCAAATGGTATGAGAATTAAAAGGGATAACATAGAAAGACAAGCATAATAGTTCATTCCACTAACAGACTTTCCCTTCATGCCTCTCTTTGAGAATATGTTTCGGAAGACAAATGCCAAGTTTGATATCATGGCCCCCATAAAACCTGAAGTAGTGAAAGTCAACAAACCAAATTCAGGGCTCTGAAAACAAACCCTAAAAGAAAATCAAGAACAACTACACCAATGCATAAAACGTTCTCCAATGACAGAAAGTATTCCAAAAACAAAACAAATAGTGTCAACAACTGACTGGAGATTCCTGGGTTGGAAAAATAAACAAGCAAGCAAGTTTTTGCATCTTAAGATGAATATGGAAGACATACAAAAAACCTTAAATCTTCAAATTGAATGCTGACAACAATAGGGCCAAGGGGGAATATATACAATTTATTTTTTGTTATACAAGACAATAAAGAAATCCCGCGACTTAGCCTAACTAAACAAAAGTTTTTGTGTTCTGCAGTCCAAAGTTAATGTCAAGAATTTGGGGAGATCTTTTTCTGCCTATTCTAATCAGCTAGACAAGATATATTTAAATACACATATATTAAGATATATATATATATGTCACAAACTAAATATACATCAGGAAAAGAAGAACAAATAATAATGCAATATCAACATTCTAAGATAATAATTGCAAGAGTTACAATATATAGTTTGTTTTTGTACCGATCATGTTGAAGTTGAGCTCAGTTACAGCAGCAAGAGCACAACCGCCAATAATTGGAATGAGTGACAGGTAAACTTGCACCGGGAAGCTCTCACCCAACAGGAATCTTG
This sequence comes from Juglans regia, assembly GCF_001411555.2. NCBI lineage: Eukaryota > Viridiplantae > Streptophyta > Magnoliopsida > Fagales > Juglandaceae > Juglans > Juglans regia. Next base: position 35,821,087 of record NC_049902.1, on the reverse strand, counting down.
AAACCAATACACTGAAAGCAGGCTCACCACTCTTGATGATGTGGGTGAATGAAACTGCAACCTTTGACATACTCACAGTTGCCGCAACATGACCAATTGTATGCGCCACAGCAACCTATTGAAAACGAGAGAAATACTGAGGTCACAATCCTTTACAGAAAGTCAAAGAATTCAAGCATCGCAATAACCCAAGGCATATGACGAACTCTAGAAACACCAAAACCCCTAATTGTGTGTGCTTTGTTGTCAATAAGATGTGGCTAAATGGAATCATAGTTTATGAGTTCAGAGCTTCCACTACTAAAACCCCCCCACCAAGCTGCACTAAATTCAACAACTTGTGCCTACTTGGATGAAGAAAGTCATTTTCTTCATGTATTACACCACACAACATAAGCACACAATACAAAAACATCACTTTCTTTTTTCTTAACTTTCTCGGCAGCCAAACAAAAGGGCAATTTTTTAACTTTTCATAATTCAAACAAATATATGCAGGATTACTAAAAAAAACTAAAAGATCAAATGCGAAACCACATAAAGAGGCATACATACTAAAAACTTCATTTTTCGTTCCATTCACTCTACTTTCTCACCAACCAAACAAAACCGAGGTTCCCACTCACCGGAAACAAAGTCTTCCAGAACTCAAAATCGGTCTTGGGTGCCTCGGCTATCCTAGTGGCCCAAGAGATCAGCATCATGAGAGAACCACAAGCAAGCGAGAGCGTCGAGGTCAGCCACGGGTACGGGTACGCATTCAAAACCTTCTTGTTGTAGATATTGAACACAACGTTCAAAGCCCACCACGTTGCGAAATAAACTCCGATCTTCACCTTATTCACCGCCTCCGGCTCCACTGGCTCCACCGGCTTCGAGCTGTCCGCCGCATCGTAAGCCTCGCATTTGATCGGGTCCCTCCTAGCTTTCAAACTCAGATTCTCAGCCGAAGATAAATGCAGAGGCTTCGAAACCGATAAAGAGAATCCCTGTGGTTTACGAAGAACCGGCAAAAACAGCGAGGATCGCTGAATCGGGTGTGCTGGAGACCTCTTCCGAAGAAACAAATCGGACCCATTGATCGTCGTCGTGACAGATTGTTTCACGGAGCAAATCATGGCGTAAATGATTCCAAATAAGTTTTCTGGATATCTCGCACAAAAAAAAAAAAAAAAGGCGAAAGACGATCAGCAAATATTAAAAAATATATAATTGGAAGGAGATCAATCAGCTTTTAGAGAGTTGGAGAAGGGAAAGCCAAAACCTTTACTATGACTTTTAAAAGGATTTTCAAAAGCTTTGGTTTTGACCTAAAGCCCTGCCACGATCTAATAGAACTCGATCACAAAGAAGGATCAATACATAAACTATGACAGGCTGAGAGGGATATCTGGTGGAGATTTATAAACAACAAAGAGCCAGGAAGCACCGTAGACGGTTATTGGGTTTTCTTTCTTGCTCTCTGGCGTCTGGTTGAGTGGCTTGATCGGGTTGGTGAAAATTTTGATGGCCTTTGAGATCTCCAATGGGACTCTTCTCCGAGATCTCAGTCCAAAGACCAAACCTTTATGTCATGTTATTTTGTATTAACAAATAATTCGGAATCGGTGGTGGTGTGGAATCTGGATCCCTTTGAGTAAAAAAGTAGCGTTGGACTTGGATCGAACTCTCTCGCTGTTGGAAAAGGTGTAGAGAGAGAGAGAGATAGAGAGAGGAGTTTTGGAAACTGTAAGGTTAAGCTATGCTGTGGTAATGTGCAGAGATTGATGGCTTCAGGAACCAATAGCATAGTGCCACGTCTGCTGCACGATGCAGATTTCTTATGTTGCTATGATTTCAGTCGGACGTTGATATATGGTTGTGCGGGTATCCAATTTTTTTTTAATAAAAAAAATAGAATTTATTATTAAAAAATTAATTTTTTTATATAAATTATATATATATATTTTAAAAAATGAGAACGCTATATTTACAAATTCTATTAACGTAAATATTATTTTAATTAGAGTCGTTTGAATGGCCTCGCTTGTTTTCGTAGATAAGTGAGATGATATGAGATAAGTTAAGATTAAAATTTAAAAATTGAATAATTTTTTATTATAATATATTTTTTAATATTATTTTTATTTTAAAATTTAAAAAAGTTGAATTATTTATTTTATTTTATATTTAAATTTAAAAAAATTATAATGATCAGATGAAATGAGATTAAAAAACTAATGATACGAGAAATACTGTCAATCTATTTTATATTATAATTTTTTTAAATTTTTATATAAAATATAATAAATAATTTAATTTATTTAAATATTAAAATAATAATAATATTTTATTTACAATTATATCATCTCATCTCAGTGGACCTAACAGAGCTAACTATAGAGACCATAGCATGGATTAATGGATTGGATGCTGCCCATCTACCTTTGAGCAAAGTCCGAGATGGTGTTGGTTTGGTCTTCTTTGAGATCTTTCTTCTTCTCTCTCTCCCTGCAAACCGTGACGGTATGGTCAAACATGAGTTTTTTTCTAAATTCTTTGCATAAATGTAGGATAAAATGTGTCAAAATACCTAATAAGTGATTAAAATATTTAATTTTATTATTTTAAACGTAGTATAAATATAATGTTGCATTCGTTCGTACGTCAAGAAACACGTGTTTTGTTCGTGGGGATAAACAAAAAGCATCAAAGTTTATACCTTTGATATAAATGTCTCATTATTTTATTATTAGATGATTAATATTGTTTTAGATCTCTTCTATTTTTATAATTTTTTTCAACTCATTTTATTTTATTTTATTTTTATAATTTTTTTAAATTTTTATATAAAAGAAAATGAAAATAATAAAAAATATATATTTTAATAATATTTTATTCAATTTTTAATTTTAATCTCAATTCAACTCTTCTACAAAAATAAACGAGAGCTTAAAATCCTACAAAATCTTAAAAATAGGTTGTAACTTATCAGCTTTATTAGATATATCATATGTAAAATTCATCCATTCCTAGGATTATAAATTCTATTGGTTTGGGGCAAAAAAATTTTGTTTTCCTAAAATTTAGCTAGGTAGTTAATCCATGTACGAGTGTTCATTTAAAAGAAAAAATTTATTTATCATTTTTTATTTATTAGTTTTTTATTATCACATGATATGATATTAAATTATATATTTATATGTAAAATATAATAAATAATTTTTAATTATTTAATATTATATTATAAGATAATAAGAAGATAATGTAAATTAAAATGATGAATACTATTAATTTATTTTAAAAAAATATATTTTTTTCCCTATCCAGAAGGGCATATATATATATATATATTATAATTTTTAAGTTCATTGAATAGATGTAGATTCAAGAGATAATGAATGAATTGAATACTCTCGGAAAAAAAAAAATGAATTGAATATTGAAGTTGATAAGACGTCGCATCACAATGATCCATAAAGGATGCGGGTTGGAATTAACAGCTCATTGAGTAATGGGTCAGATTAAATTATTTATTTGGAAGAAGATAATTTAAAATATCAGACATTACATTGAGAGTATTGGCATTTCTCTTTATACTTAAAAAGCCTATCATTTAATAAATAGTGACATCAACAATAATAAACAGTAATTGTAAATAGTAATAACACGGCAAAATCACAAAATAGCAAATTTTTGCGTCCCTCTCTGCATCCTCGAAGCAAAACCACAGCAAAATCACCACAAAATCACCATAAAATCATTACAAAAATACACGACAAAATCACAAAATATCATAAAATCTTCACAAAAATACCACAAATTAACAAAATCACTACAAAATCACTATAAAATCATAACAAAAATACCATAAAATAAAAAAAATCACCATAAATTACGGTGGTGGAGGTGACCTAAGGTGAAGTGGGCGTCCGTGAGGGAAGGTGAGCATCCATGGTGGCTCGGCTGGGCGTGAGGACGGCTACGAGAGGTGGTCGGTAGCGAAAGGAGGTCCTGGTGGTGATGCGGTGGCCAGAGGAGGTGGAGCTCCGCCGTGGGTGTGGAGAACCCGTGCAAGAGAGAGGTAGATTTCGTGGGAGCAAACGGCACGGAGATGGAAGCCGAGCTCGTTAGAGGGGGATGGCCGGTGGTTTTGCTAAATATCAAATTTAATTTATTAAATATTAATTTTCCATCATTAAATAAATGATAAAATTTTACTAAATACTTTTAAGAAATTAAAATCATATAAATAATTAGAGTTTTAATATAATTTAAATATGATAATATTTTTAATTAACTAAATTAGAAAAACGTGCGTGGGGAAGGAGAGAGAGTGAGAAAGGAAAAGTGGGGGAAAATGTTAGTTTTTAGGTTTTAAATTCCAACACTTCATCTTTAATCTTCAGATTTAATCTAACGATAGAAGTTTAAATATTGATTTAAACTAACATAAAACAAATAATTAAAATATAAATATTCTACCATACACTTAAAAATAACTTTAATTTATAAAATATTAATTTTTCATCATTAAGTAAAAGATAAAGTTTTACTGAACATTTTGAACAGAATAATATTATATCATACACTTAAAATCAACTTTAATTTATAAAATATTATTTTTTCATCATTAAATAAATGATGAAGTTTTACTGAATATTTTTAATAGAAAAAAGCTATATAATTAATTTAAATTTTTAATATAATTTAAATTCCATTATAAATGATGAATATGAATAAATAATAATTTTACTCATATGCATTAGACTATTTTAATATTAAAAATTATTATTTATTTATTTTTCCAATTAGGCAGACATGGCAAACGTGCTTTGCACATTAGCCACCGCTAGTGCTAGTCAAATGTAAGTAAAATTCAAAATATAATGGCTCGTTTATTTTTAAAGATGAAATAAGATAAAATTAAAATTAAAAAATTTAATAAAATATTGTTAAAATATATTTTTTAATATTATTTTTATTTTAAAATTTAAAAAAATTGAATTATTTATTTTATTTTATATTGAAAGTTAGAAAAATTATAATGATTAGATAAGATGAGATGAAATATTTTCTGAAAACAAATGAGGTCACTTATAAATTTGTATTGGACTAGTTAAAAAATTTTAATTAGATTTTGAATTACTGTAATTCTAAAGAAATTTTTAAAGTTGAAGAGTCACTATTTACCCTTTAAACTTATATTTTATTCATAAATAATAAACAAACTTTTATAATTAAATTAAATTCTTTTTAAAACTTTCATTACTAAATAAGGCTATATTATGTCCACATTTTTCAGAAAATAATTTTTTGTAAGCAAAGCTATATTATGTAATTTATGTTGGATAATTAGGTTGATATAAAAAATAATTTAATATAATATTATTAAAACACATAATATTATATTATTATTTTAACTTTAAGATGAATAGTCTAATATGAATTAATATATTCGATGACTTTAACTTTAACCAAAACCTTAACTTTTAATTAAATTTTAGATTTAGCAAAGACTAATATACCATTACAGCAATGCTCTCTACGGGAACAACTCTTTCAGATTTTTTTTAATCAACTCTTTCAGAATTTATTTAGAGTGAATATAAATCTACATTAATGTTAAAAGACTTATTTATGAAAATTCGACTGAGTACTTATATTATTTATTAATTATCGGTGCACAGACATAATATTTATTGTGGTATTTATTATAGTTAATTTACATATATAAGACTTTCACATAAATTGCATGTTGGAGAATTAATAAGCAAGTTTACCGATAAAAGTTTTCCACTTCGAGACTTGCCAACCAAGAAATTAAAGTTGTGTTTAGTCGTTGAATCAAATTAACTTATCTTAAATTAATTAATGATAAAATTCACTATTTTTTCAATTTTTTATAAAAAGATTATTAAACTTATGTCAACTTACCCGTACATTTTAATCTTAAAAACAAAATTCATCTCAACTTAAAAAAGTGAAGTCCATATCAATAAGACTTTCAATATATTAATTTTTATAATTCAATTAAATTCATCTCAACATCTGATTAAACGTAGTCGTGGAATGAAAAACAAGAACATCTGAAGAATACACGATTACCTGTATATATAAATTCCAATCCATTTATTCAATATATATATATATATATATATATATATAATTGGGGCAAAGAGAATCAAGGGTTATCTCTTAATTAATTTGATCTTCCCCCTAGCTAGCTAGCCTCTTTGGGCAATCATAATATATATTATATCAATTAGAATCATCATTACCACAAATCTCGGAGGCAAAATGCAGTGCACCACCGTTGACGTCATAAGTAATGCGCATATTTTGCTGATGCCAAGCTCCCAGTATACTTTTCCCATTTCCTTCCTTCAGTGCTACGCAGAAATATCCTCCCGGGGCGTAATAGTTTACGTACTTTGGATCCACAAAGTAGTCTCCACCTTCAAAATGGTACGTCATTGTGGCAAACTCCATGAATTCCGGTTGGTATAGGTAACAGAGTGTAAAACCTTCCGGCGACGTGTCAACTCTTTGAAGCTGGCTGAACGAATCATAATAATACTGAAACGCAGTCATCACCACATAAAATGCATCGATCGCAAGAGCGTTTTGATCTATTTGAGTGATCAGAGTTCCAGAGTCTATAATACAACCACCCGAGCCATCTGGCTTGATTTTGAAAGTGTCTGGATGGAATCCTATGCGATGAGTACCAACACTTACATCCAGTAAATTCAAATGGTAGTGATACTTCCCCGGTGGTGTCACAAATGGGGTTGTTTGAATGTTTGCCGGCGGCGGGGGAATGTCATCGCCAAATTTTAGGAAACTAGAAGACGTCATTGCATCAGGAAAAGGCACAAAGCAATGAGAGAAACGCCGATCCTCGTCATCAAACAGCTGATTCACCAGAGAATCCGGCGACAGGTTCAATCCCAAGATCCCAGAAATGACACCATTTCTGGCAAATTGAGGAAAATTGGACTCCTTAGAACAACCAAAGATTACATCAGGAATGAACTCAGTAGTAGTTTGATCACCAACTAAAATCTCAAATGTATCCAAAGATGCAATGCCTTTGGTGGTCTCTCCGCTGCCATAGCCATAGTTATAAACGCATTCGCCATCGAGACATTGGTAGAGGGCACTGTCACCTTGACAGAGTGGGTGATTGCAGGGGAGCTTTCTGTAAGAAATGGAAGCAGTTGAATCATAAATGGGATATGCTTGCGGGTAGCAGTTGATGCATGGCTCGCACTGCGTCCAAATCAGGCCACCACCTGTGTCCACGAATAAAAACACTTGTTTCTCTGGTGTTCCAATGCCTACCTGCACCAAGAAGAAAAAGCCTTGGAGAAGCAATCGAAGACGAATTTCCTCAGGCTGGTACGATAGTAGCGTCAGGTTTCCAGCATATAAAGGAGACTCTGGGCAGTCCTTAGGGATGATCTTTAGGCTCAATCCCCTAGGTTTTGCATGAATGAAATGAAATTGACCGGACATTGTTATGATCAGGGTACAGTAAAGAAACAGAGTAGTAGCAAGAAATTGGAGTTGGGCCATTTTAGAGCGAGCTAGCTAGCTAGCTTCGACGTTAAGACTTAAGAGATCAAAATGTTTGACCCGTACGTCAACCTCGATAGCTAGCTCGGAGAATTGAGTGGCACATATACATGATGATGCAGATACTTATAGCGTTTCTCAGAAGCTTATTTGTCATGTAAATTAAGCATGTTATAATTATAGCCAGCCCTCTATAAATGGTAATTAAGCATGCAAGAGAATAAGAACAACGGAAATCTTCTCTGTATTGTATTCTATCTTTCCATGTATGTCATTATATCCATGTATAGTGCTTTAATTAGACATTAATGGTTTCTTTTTTCTATTGTGAAAATACCACTTACATCCACAATTAACAACGGTAAGATAGTAAAATAATTGCAGAAACACAGGAATAAGAATACACATTCTACACAAAATTTAATGTACTTATCATATTTTTGAGCTAATAATTAATAATTCTTCTCTTTTTAAGTGAAATAGCTAAATGAATGGCCAATGGAGAGGATGCCATCTCATATTTAATTGCCATAGAATATGCAAAGCTGTTAAAGTACTGAGCTCATTAATTGCAGATTGAAATGATAGGCTGTCTCAAATTCTGTAATAAGTTGCTCAATGGGTCCACTCCGCATCAAGCTCCTAATTAGCAGTTACTTTCTTTCTAGGTTGGACATAATTTATGAGGAGGATATTGTATTAGATAATTCCTTTAACTAATTTAAAGGAAATTCATTTAAGTACACTCACGTGCTTTGCCCCGTTTCGATTTTAAGGCTGCAAAATCTAATTTGGATATTATAAGAAATTTGTTCATTTATGATCAGTTATTTATAATTAAAATAATTATTTATTAACAAAATAAATCTATTTTTATTGCAAAAAATAAAAAATAATAATCACGATACTCATATATCTTATTATAATTAATTTAGAAGATTATTAGTAGCACAATTCTCAATTGCATATTGGAGTGCACCAATATTGACATCATAAATAATGCGCATATTTTGTTGATGCCATACTCCAAGTAAACTTTTTCCATTTCCTGGCAACAGTGCTACGCAAAAATACCCTGTCTGAGTCTTATAAAAATTCACGTACTTTGAATCTACAGTATAGTCTGCTCCTTCAAAGTGGTACGTCATTGTGGCAAACTCCTTGAAATCCTGTGTGTACTTGTAACAAAGTTCAAGACCCACTGCCACTTTTCCAATTCTCTGAAGCTTGAAAGAATCATAATGATTCTGAAATGCACCCATCACCTCCCTGTAAGCATTGCGCCCATTAATGGTATTCTGATCAAGTCTAGAGATCAAAGCTCCTGAGTCTATAATACAACCACCTGTGCCATCTTGCTTTGGTTTGAAGGTGTCTGGTGGAAACCCTAGTCGATGGAAGCCAACACATACATCCTGTAAATTCAAAAGGTAATAATTTGTCCCGGACAGTGGTTTGACAAATGGGGTTGTCTGAATGTTTGCTGGCAGTTAGGGAATGTCAGCACCAAATCTTAGAAGACTAGGAGTCATGATGATGGTTTCATCAAAAGGTATCAAGCAATAAGAGAATCGTTGGTAGTCTTCATCGAGCGTCTGAGAGACTAGTGAATCCGGTGACAGGCTCAATCCCAAGACCCTAGAAATGACACCATTTTTGACAAATTGCATGCCTTGGTTATCGTTCGAGCAGCCAAAGATTACATTATAAATGTACTTGGCGTTAGATTCGTCGACTGGAACTTTGAATGTTTCAAAGGATGCAACGCCTTTGGTTGACGCCCCGCCAAGATAACCGAGGTCGTAAACGCATTCGCCATTGACACATTGGTAGTGGGCATTGTCGCCTTGACAGAGAGGGTGGTTGCAAGGGAGTTTCCTGTAAGTAATGGAAGCACGTGAATTGTAAATGGGATATGCTTGCTTGTAACAGTTCTTGCATGGTTCGCACTGCGTCCAAATCAGGCCACCACCTGTGTCCATAAGTAAAAACACCAGCATCTCAAAACCTTCTTGTTGTAGATATTGAACACCACGTTCGAAGCCCACCACGTTGCTATATAAATTCCGATCTTCACCTTATTCACCGCCTTCGGCTCCACCGGCTTCGAGCTGTTTGCCGCATCGTAAGCCTCGCATTTGATCGGATCCCTCCTAGCTTTCAAACTCAGATTCTCAGCCGAAGATAAATGCAGAGGCTTCGAAACAGATAAAGAGAATCCATGTGGTTTACGAAGAACTGGCAAAAACAGCGAGCATCGCATAATCGGGTGTGCTGGAGATCTCTTCCGAAGAAACAAATCGGACCCATCGATCGTCGTCGTGACAGATTGTTTCACAGAGCAAATCATGGCATAAATGATTCCAAATAAGTTTTCTGGATATCTCGCACAAAAAAAAAAAATGCAAAAGACGATCAGCAAATAATAAAAAAAATATAATTGGAAGGAGATCAATAAGCTTTTAGAGAGTTGGAGAAGGGAAAGCCAAAACCTTTACTATGACTTTTAAAAGGATTTTCAAAAGCTTTGGTTTTGACCGAAAGCCCTGCCACGATCTAATAGAACTCGATCACAAAGTATGAAGATTTAAAAATATATAAATTGTATTTGTAAAAAATATATATATATAATATTATATTATTATTTTAACTTTATAATGACTAGTTTAATGTGAATTTATCTAATTAAAAATTAATATTATAGTCAAAAATTAAGATTCTAGTCAAATTTTAGACTTGACAATAGTTAGACCATTATCAATGCTCTAAATTGGTACAAATTCTTTGCATAAATGTAGGATAACATGTGTCAAAATACCTAATAAGTGATTAAAATATTTAATTTTATTATTTTAAACGTAGTATAAATATAATGTTGCATTCGTTCGTACGTCAAGAAACACGTGTTTTGTTCGTGGGGATAAACAAAAAGCATCAAAGTTTATACCTTTGATATAACTGTCTCATTATTTTATTATTAGATGATTAATATTGTTTTAGGTTTCTTTTATTTTTATAATTTTTTTTATTTTATTTTATCATTATAATTTTTGTAAATCTTAAAATAAAAATAATATTAAAAAAATATATTTTAATAATATTTTATTCAACTTTTAATTTTAATCTCAATTCAACTATTCTACAAAAATAAATGAGAGCTTAAAATCATACAAAATCTTAAAAATAGGTTGTAACTTATCAGCTGTTATTTGAAGAGTAGTAAGATATAATAAATAGTTTTTAATTATTTAATATTATATTATAAGATAATATGAAGATAATGTAAATTAAAATAATGAATAATATTAATCCTTTTAAAAAAGATATATTTTTTTATCCTATTCATTGAATAGATATAGATTCAAGAGATAATGAATGAATTGAATACTCTCGGGAAAAAAAATTGAATTGAATATTAAAGTTGATAAGACGTCGCATCACAATGATTCATAAAGGATGCGGGTTGGACTTAACAGCTCAATTTAAATTATTTATTTGGAAGTAGATAATTTAAAATATCAGACATTACATTAAGATTATTGGCATTTGCTAGTCAAATGTAAGTAAAATTTAAAATATAATTAAGTTTTGTATAAATTTATATTGGATTAGTTAAAAAATTTTAATTTAGATTTTGAATTACAATAATACTAAAGGAATTTTTAAAGTTGAAGAGTTACTATTTATCTTTTAAATTTATATTTTATTCATAAATAATCAATAAACTTTTATAATTAAATTAAATTCTTTTTAAAACTTTCATTACTAAATAAGGCTATATTATATCCATATTTTTCAGAAAATAATTTTTGTTAAGCAATGCTATATTATGTAATTTATGTTTGATAATTAGGTTGATATAAAAAATAGTTAAAAAATAATAATTTTAAGTAAAAATTAAATTATTAATTAATATATAGAGTATATTTGCAAAGTATAAAAAAATGATTAAAAAATATTATTATTAAAATATATAATATTATATTATTATTTTAACTTTAAGATAGATAGTCTAATGTAAATTAATATATTGGATGACTTTAACTTTAACCAAAACCTTAACTTTTAATTTAATTTTAGATTTAGCAATGACTAATATACCATTACAGCAATGCTCTCTACGGGAACAACTCTTTCAGATTTTTTTTAATCAATTCTTTCAGAATTTATTTAGAGTGAATATAAATTTACATTAAAGTTAAAAGACTTATTTATGAAAACTCGACTGAGTACTTATATTATTTATAAATTATCGGTGCACAGATATTTATTGTGGTATTTATTATAGTTAATTTACATATATAAGACTTTCACATAAATTGCATGTTGGATGATATTTAATAAGCAAGTTTACCGATAAAAGTTTTCCATTTCTAGACTTGCCAACCAAGAAATTAAAGTTGTGTTTAGTTGTTGAATCAAACTAACTTATCTTAAATTAATTATTGATGAAATTTACTATTTTTTCAACTTCTTATAAAAAGATTAAACTTATTTCAACTTATCCGTACATTTTAATCTAAAAAAAATAAATTCACCTCAATTTAAAAAAATTAAGTTTATGTGAATAAGACTTTCAAAATACTAATTTTTATAATTCAATTCAATTCATCTCAACATCTAATTAAACATAGCCGCATAATGAAAAATAAGAACATTTGAAGAATACATGATAACCTATATAAATTCCAATCCATTTATTCAATATATATATATATATATATATAATTGGGGCAAAGAGAATCAAGGGTTATCTCTTAATTAATTTGATCTTCCCCCTAGCTAGCTAGCCTCTTTGGGCAATCATAATATATATTATATCAATTAGAATCATCATTCACAAATCTCGGAGGCAAAATGCAGTGCACCACCGTTGACATCATACGTAATGCGCATATTTTGCTGATGCCATGCACCCAATACACTATTCCCATTTCCTTCCGTCATTGCTACGCAGAAATATCCTTCCTCGGCATAGTAGTTTACGTACTTTGAATCCACAAAGTAGTCTCCACCTTCAAAATGGTACGTCATTGTGGCAAACTCCTCAAAATCCGGTTGGTACAGGTAACAAAGTGCAAAACCTTCCAGCGGTGGGCCAATTCTCTGAAGCTGGCTGAACGAATCATAATAATATTGAAATGCAGTCATCACCACATAAAATGCATCGATCCCAAGAGTGTTTTCATCTATATGAGTGAACAGAGTTCCAGAGTCTATAATAAAGCCACCCGAGCCATCTTGCTGGATTTTGAAAGTGTCTGGATGGAATCCTATGCGATGAGTACCAACACTTATATCCAGTAAATTCAAATTGTAGTGATACTTTCCCGGTGGTGTCACAAATGGGGTTGTCTGAATGTTTGCCGGCGGCGGGGGAATGTCATTGCCAAATTTTAGGAAACTAGGAGAAATCATTGCATCAGGAAAAGGCAAAAAGCAATGAGAGAAACGCCGATCCTCGTCATCAAACAGCTGATTCACCAGAGAATCCGGCGACAGGTTCAATCCCAAGATCCCAGAAATGACACCATTTTTGGCAAATTGAGGAAAATTAGACTCCTTGGAACAACCAAAGATTACATCAGGAATGAACTCAGTAGTAGTTTGATCACCAACTAAAATCTCAAATGTATCCAAAGATGCAATGCCTTTGGTGGCTTCTCCGCTGCCATAGCCATAGTGATAAACGCATTCGCCATTGAGACATTGGTAGAGGGCACTGTCACCTTGACAGAGTGGGTGACTGCAGGGGAGCTTTCTGTAAGAAATGGAAGCAGTCGAGTCGTAAATGGGATAAGCTTGCGGGTAGCAGTTGATGCATGGCTCGCACTGCGTCCAAATCAGGCCAGCACCTGTGTCCACGACTAAAAACATGTGTTTCTCTGGTGTTCCAATGCCTACCTGCACCACAAAGAAAATTTCTTCGGCAAGCATTCGAAGACGAATTTCCAAAGGCTGGTACGATAGTAGCGTCAGGTTTTCAGCATATAAAGGAGACTCTGGGCAGTCCCTAGGAATGATCTTCAGGCTCAATCCCCTAGGTTTTGCATGAATGAAATGAAATTGGCCGGACATTGTTATGATCAAGGTACAGTAAAGAAATAGTGCATTAGTAGGAAATTGGAGTCGGGCCATTTTAGAGCTAGCTAGCTAGCTAGGCTTCAACGTTAAGACTTGAGAGATCAATATGTTCGGCCTGTACGTCAACCGCGATAGCTAGCTCACAGAATTGAGTGGCACATATACATGACGATGCAAATACTTATAGCATTTCTCAAAAGCTTATTTGTCATGTAAATTAAGCATGTTATAATTATAGCCAGCCCTATATATATGGTAAGCATGCAAGAGAATAAGAACAACGGAAATCTTCTCTGTATTGTATTGATCTATCTTTCCATGTATGTCATTATATCCATGTATAGTTCTTTAATTAGGCATTAATGGTTTCTTTTTTCTATTGTGAAAATGCCACTTACATCCACAATTAACAACGGTAAGATAGTAAAATAATAGCAGAAACACAAGAATAAAAACACACATTCTACACAAAATTTAATTTGGTTTGACAAAATGCATACATCTACTTATCATATTTTTGAGCTAATAATTAATAATTCTTCTTTTTTAAGTGAAATCGCTAAATGAATGGCCAATGGAGAGGATGCCATCTCATATTTAATTGCCATAGAATATGCAGAGCTGTTAAAGTACTGAGCTCATTAATTGCAGATTGAAATGATAGGCTGTCTCAAATTCTGTAATAAGTTGCTCAATGGATCCACTCCGCATCAAGTTCCTAATTAGCAGTTACTTTCTTTCTAGGTTGGACATAATTCATGAGATGGATATTGTATTAGATAATTCCTTCAACTAATTTAAAGGAAATTCATTAATTAGGTACACTCACGTGCTTTGCCCCGTTTCGATTTTAATGCTCCAAAATCTAATTTGATTATTATAAGAAAATTATTTATTTATGCTCAGTTATTTTTAATAAAAATAATTATTTATTATTAAAATGAATATATTTTTATTGTAAATAGTTGAAAATAATAATCACGATACTCATATATATTTTTATGGCAATTTTAAAGCCGAGTAAAAAAATAATTGTTAATATTACTGTAAAAGGAAAATTAAATTTCCATCTAAAGATTTGGTGGTTCAAATTTCTTCAAAAAGATTTTAAGCTATTCAAGTACTGTACGTGTGATTATGGCCATTAATTCTGTCATCATAAGATACCTTCCAATTAGGAAAGGAAACTATCCATAATATTTAAGTTTCTTAAAAGAAGTACTCAGAAGCATAAAACCAGTGAGGAGAGGCATGACATGACATGACATGCTTGCAATAATATTTGATTAGAGGCTAATTAATTAATTAATTATGAAATAGGATTCAAAAAAATTAATTAAAGGAATTATATCTTATAATTAATTTATAAGATTATTAATAGCACAATTCTCGGTGGCAAATTGGAGTGCACCAATTTGTACATCATAAATAATGCGCATATTTTGTTGATGCCATATATACTCCAAGTAAACTTTTTCCATTTCCTGGCAACAGTGCTACACAAAAATACCCTGCCTGAGTCTCATAAAAATTCACGTACTTTGAATCTACAGTGTAGTCTGCTCCTTCAAAGTGGTACGTCATTGTGGCAAACTCCTTTAAATCCTGTGTGTACTTGTAACAAAGTTCAAGACCCTCTGCCACTTTTCCAATTCTCTGAAGCTTGAAAGAATCATAATGATTCTGAAATGCACCCATCACCTCCCTGTAAGCATTGTGCCCATTAATGGTATTCTGATCAAGTCTAGAGATCAAAGCTCCTAAGTCTATAATACAACCACCTGTGCCATCTTGCTTGGGTTTGAAGGTATCTGGTGGAAACCCTAGTCGATGGAAGCCAACACTTACATCCTGTAAATTCAAAAGGTAATAATTTGTCCCGGACGGTGGTTTGACAAATGGGGTTGTCTGAATGTTTGTCGGCGGTAAGGGAATGTCAGAACCAAATCTTAGAAGACTAGGAGTCATGATGATGGTTTCATCAAAAGGAATCAAGCAATAAGAGAATCGTTGGTAGTCTTCATCAAGCGTCTGAGAGACTAGTGAATCTGGTGACAGGCTCAATCCCAAGACCCCAGAAATGACACCATTTTTGGCAAATTGCATGCCTTGGTTATCGTTCGAGCAGCCAAAGATTATATTATAAATGTACTTGGCGTTAGATTCGTCGACTGGAACTTTGAATGTTTCAAAGGATGCAACGCCTTTGGTTGACGCCCCTCCAAGATAACCGAGGTCGTAAACGCATTAGCCATTGACGCATTGGTAGCGGGCACTGTCGCCTTGACAGAGAGGGCGGTTGTAAGGGAGTTTCCTGTAAGTAATGGAAGCACCTGAATTGTAAATGGGATATGCTTGCTTGTAATAGTTCTTGCATGGTTCGCACTGCGTCCAAATTAGGCCACCACCTGTGTCCATAAGTAAAAACACCAGCTTCTCTGGTAATCCAATGCCTACCTGTACCACGAATAAGAAATTATCAAGGAACAATGTAAAACGGATGTTCTTGTTGTCCAATATTGTCGAATTGACAGTACTGGATATTGTTTCCAAATATTGGGCTCTAGCTTTAGAGAATCTGATTAATCTTTCTATTCTCTCAAGTCGAGTCAAGTTTCCAGGATATAAAGGAGACTCTAGACAGTCCCTAGGGATGATCTTCAGGCTCAACCCACTGAGTTTTGCAGAAGTACTGAAATGAAATTGGGAGATTGTTATGATCAGGGTATAAAGAAATAGAGAAGCAGCAAGAAATTGGAGTACTCCAGCCATTTCAGAGCTAGGTTTAAGAATATATTCCCGTCAACCAGCTGGCTGTACCACTTTAATTTATAGTCTCTCAAAACCATTTTCGTCAAGTAATTAGACATTATGTCATTGGCGCTACATATGGCAATACAGATCGAAGAAAAGTAAAAGCTTAATTCTATCATGTATTTCTAATTTTCCTTTTTGAGTCGATCTTTCCATCCATATATATAAACACGTACGCGTGAGCTAGCAGCTTGTACGTACACTGGACTTAATTCTTGCCATCGAGTCTAGATTTTAGAGAGACATATAAATATATATATTTTAAGATATTAGATATAAAAAAATTAAGAATAATATTAATATTAATATTAGAACCCTTAAGAATAATATTTGTTTTCTTAACATGATCATTAAGATCATAATCTTAATTACTTGCTACTTGAATGAATGTAAGGGTTTTAATTAAGTATGAGAGCTAGCGAAAGATGCATTAAATGGATCTTACAACATTTATTGAGTATCTAATATTGTTTAAAATGATTAGTTTTTGTTTAATGTGGCAATTAGTACTCATTCAGTGGGATTTTAAGCTATTTAAGTATGTGATTATGGTCATTCTGTCGTTGATTTGACTTCCAATTACGCAAGGAGTCTATTTATTATTTGAGTCCACTTGGTGGAAACCTTATAAATGAGGGGGCTGTGAATGCTTTAGCAGGCTCAACCATGCACCCCCAAATGGCTCATGTTCAGAGTTCTCGATTCCATGCTGTCTTTCTCTTCCTCACAGTACTAGTCTCTTTACTCTGCTTCACTCCTTCAGAATCCGCTGGATTTAGCCTAAAGCTCATCCCTAGGTTCTCCCCAGAATCTCCTTTGTACCCCGGAAACATTAGCCAATCTGAAAGAATACAGAAACTGGCCGAAATCTCCCATGCAAGGGCTAACTATCTAATGTCAAAGTCCTCCCAAAATGCCACCATAGACCCTGAGAATATCCATCTCACAGTGCATGAAGATAGCATCGTATACTCTGCTGAGCTCTCTCTTGGAACCCCACAAAGTTCTCAATTTTTCCTTGTTGATGGTGGAAGTGGCCTCATTTGGACACAGTGCCTTCCTTGCATAAATTGCTTTAATCAAATACCTCCCTTGTTCAACTCTATTGCTTCCACCACTTACCAAAAGATCCAATGCAATGACCCTCGTTGTCGTAAGCCATTTTATAAATGTGTCAATGAAAAGTGTGTTTATACCCAAAAATATGGTGGTGGAGCTGTAACTAAGGGTACACTCTCAACAGAAACCTTCACATTTCCATACACTAATGGCCGTGTCCTGCCTGTACAAGACATGATATTTGGCTGCTCAAATGACAATCAGGATTTCACTTTTCGTGGGAAAAAGATTTCTGGGATCTTGGGATTGAACAGAGCCCCGGAGTCTTTGGTTAGCCAATTGAAAAGCACAATCCAAGGCCGTTTTTCATATTGCTTGGTCTATGTCGACCGTGAAATGGAGGCTACTAGCATCCTAAGGTTTGGGGAGGACACTGTATCAACGAGAAGAGACTATAAAACAACCCCACTAATGTACCAAACAATGACAAGCAACTATTACCTTAATCTGCTAGACATTAGTGTTGGGGACCGCCGTATTGGTTTCCCACCAGGAACCTTTGCTCTGAAACCAAACGGAAATGGAGGCTGCATCATCGACACCGGAGCCATAGCCACGCTCATCGACCGAGGTCCTTATGAGAGAGTGATGAAGGAATTTGACGAGCATTTCAAGTCTTTCGGCGTGCAGAGAGTACCAAAAGTTGGGGGGATGGAATACTGCTACAAGTATAATCCAAAGTTCCGTGCATATATACCAATGACATTCCATTTCCAAGGAGCCGACTATAAGGTGGAACCAACGTACATGTATTTTCATGATAATGCAAAGGGATATTTTTGCGTGGCTTTGATGCCGTTCGCAGGTAAAACAGTGCTGGGGGCATGGCAGCAACAAGATATGCTTGTGCTTTATGATCTCAATTTAGGTGTCGTCCGGTTTGCTCCAGAGAACTGTGCACGAGACAAATTCTGATCTTCTTTTATCTTTAATATTTATTTGCATTTGTTCAAGTTATGTTATGATGAGTTCCTTCTTTTAAAGGAAACGAAACTTTGCCTTATATTGAATAAAAATAATTCTATTTTTTAGTATTTATATGGTATAAATTTGGAATCTTACAAATTTTATATGGAATATAATTTTAAAATTTTGTTAATTAAATTTTATCACTTAAATAATAAGAATGATATACTTTTTACACTAACTTAAAAATAAAATAACACGTCAAATAATGTTAATTGTAAACACGTGGTTACCACCATCCCCTTTTGTTTTTGTTTTTTTAAATAAAAAATCTCTTGGCTAGATCTTTAAGGCTCCATTTGGTTCCTTAATCGTGCTCGGTGTAATTTATTTTTAGACATTTTTTATCATTCAAACAATAACTTGAGCTACATCTGAGATTGAGTTAAGTGAATTTATATTGTAGATTGATTTAATGCTTCTGCCAAATGTCAGAGATGTCGCCCAAACTGTCAAAGTGATAGCTGCAATAAAAAAGTAAGATTTTGTCCATTTTACCCTTACTTTACTCTATCCGGTTGGCTACAAGTGGACCCTAAGGAAATTTTTTTTGCCCTTTTGAGCGTTTGAAGCCGGCTAACTCTTTAGGAGCATTGGCATTGGACTAGCCAAATGCTAATGCATCTTCATACTTTGACTAGGCATGAGTAAAATCCTCTATATTGGACTAGCCAAACCACTAAAACTTAACATATGAGCTACAATAATTTGAGCTCCCTAGTCATCTTTGGCTAGTCACTGTTCACTCACCAATGTAATATTTTAATCATCCCCAACAATCATTATATTATCTAATTATTTTAAAGTCAACATTATCCATTTCAATTTTGATAAATAGTCTGTTATTTTCTAACTTATTCTATTTTATTAATAATAATTAAATTATGAAATTAAAATTAAATTATTAATTAATATATAAAGTTTATTTGTAAAATATTACAATTTTTTTTGTAAAATATTATTAAAATATATAATATTATATTATTATTTTGACTTTAAGATGGCTAGTCTAATGTGGATGAGAAATTCTATTTGCAATCTCTACTTAGAGATTGTATATGCAGACCCTTCATTAAATGAGAAAAACCATCATTTTAAGAGGAATAGTTTTGTAATTTTAAAAAAATTTTAAAGATAAAATTGCCTAAACTTGCATAACCAAGGGTTAATGTTATAGCCAAAACTTAAAGTTCTAACCAAAATTTGGACTTAGCAATGTCGATGCTCTTAATGTCAGATGAATAGTAGAAATTAATAATGAGATCCATTTATTTTATAACTTTCTATAAATATATCTAAATTTATTTGAGCATTTAAACACACTTACTCATCTTTAATGGACCTCACATAACTCAATCAACCATCTTAACTCACTATTATTCATAAAAGAAAAATTCTATACATAAATTTTATACTCCTGCATACCATTTTAAAATATATAAATTATTCTTTTACCTTCATGAGATATGAGGATAAAAAAATAAAATTATATATTTTTTAAATAGTATACAGAATGTGAGGCTTATGTGTAACATAACTTTTCATAAAAAATTTAATTTAATTCAACACAACGCAGCCTAAAACGGTGCGTAGTGGTGAGACCATCCTCTCTCTCCCTTTCTGCGCTGTGTCTGACTGTCTGTGTTTGATGGAAATTTCCATCGACGAAAACACGAAAAACACTTTGATTTGTTTCGGAAACGCGAGAGTATCCACTTCCCATTTTGTTTGTGTACAGAAAAATGGGTAATCGAGACAGGGAGTGGGATTTCCATCTCAGAAGCTTATCCAATAGTGCCAGAGACTCCAGCCTAGCCAACGATACCGCCTCTGACCCCTCCCTTCTCCAATCCGTATGTCTCTCCTTCCTCCCTTCCTCTCTCAGTCTTTAATTTTCTTTTTGCCACCCCGAAAATCTTGAAGAAATCAAAGAAAATGCATATGGTTATGCAATCTTTTCCTTATTTTTTTTTCCCAGTATGCCAATGTGTTTGCTTTTTTTTCTTTATTAGGTGAAGAAGCTTTTTGAATTGTGTAAGGCGGAGAATTCCGAGGATTTGGTGGCTAGGGTTTATCCAAATATCAACAAACTCTTTCAGCGGGCGGTGGCGTCTCTGTCTCAGCAGTCTCGAACCTCCATTGGCCTTCTCTTGCTGGTTTGGCTTTGGCCTCATTTCTCTAGAATTTCCGTCTAGAACTAGCTGTAGACATATGGCGCTGATTGTGAGCAGATTAAAAAAATGAAAAAAAAATTTATTTAATCAAGAATTTCGTTTAAGTGATCCGGAATTGGTTTGGGGAGTTATGATATGGAAAGCAATATGGCTGATTAATGAGCTTTCAATTTTGTTTTCATATAGATGATGATATATTGCTTTTATAAGAATTATGTGTTTTTCTTCTCTCTCTTTTAACGCTTTTTGTGAGCTTGCGCCCGTGCGCCTAATGCCTGAGTGTCAATGAAAATCTTTCCTCTAATAGTTGAAGCTCGAGTTGAAGTGCAGTTCCTGGTCGGATACCATACACCATTATTATCCTAATAATATTGTTGTTATTATTTCATAACCCTAGCGACTGGACTTATCCTTATGGGCTATTAAATTTCTTCGATAATATTACCAACTCGATCACATGCATTCCTGTGTTACTTAGCATTATATTGCTCATAATTTTTTCTTTTATTTTTATTTTATGTATCATTTGTCAATCAGGCCATTCTTCAGTTTTACCTTGACTTTGGAGAGGTAGTTCTACATGACGCTGATCCAAGTCTGAGGGCATTCTTTCGGTCATGCTTGAGCCGGTAATAATTATCTCAACCTGATTATTATTTTTTTGGTTAGACTCCTGATTATCTAAGGTAAAATTTATTTTAAAACGACCTTCCTTTCACTATGGTTATTCTATTAGTTCTCTCTTGGCCAACTGATTTTTATTTTATCTGCTAAGTCATGAATAAAGAAATATTTCCTACACTTATCCAATTTCTTAACTATCCCGGAAGAAGATTAAGGCTGCGAGTTTTTTGGCATTAAATATTGTGAAGAAAAATATTTGCCTTATTTTCCGATATTTATTGCAACAAAAAATGTTAGCCAATGGAAAATGTTCTTCACCCCAAGGAATATTACCCTTAAATTTGGGGATTTGAGTTGGTCTTTTTTTTTTTTTTTGATTGGTAAACAAAATTTTATTGATCATGTGAATATGCAAGAGCTCAAGTATACGGGGTTTTTTTAAGATGGTTTGGTTTGATTTTGGAATTGGGTTTGTAGAGATTTTGTTGTTTCTATAGGAGTTCTTGGCCGAGGGACTGGTTGTTCTGGCTGCGGAGGTGGGTAACATTGCGGTGTTTTAAAGGATTTTTGGTTTTTGGATGGGGCATTTTTCAGTCGATATCTAGTTTTGGGTTGAATATGGTTGTGGTGGCAGGTAATGATATGATGTACAAGCCTAACTGGAGAAAATATTTCCCTGACCCCTTCCATCTGCTCCATGTTGGCTGGTAATCAGCCGTTGTACTTGTTTGAAGTGATCATACGTATTTAAAATGTCTGCTTTTATTTGTTTTATTAAGATTTTTTATGATGCGTACTTTTTCTTATTAAAATCTCTCTCTCTCTCTCTCTCTCTCTCTCTCTCTCTCTGTCTGTCACTCTCTCCCTCTCCCTGCTTATATTAAGGTTAAGTTCTCGTCATATTACATGTATGAGGAATTTATGCTCGTGCAAACCGATTTATTCTAATTTTGTTGCAGTGAGTTTTCAGACCCTGTTGTTGCAGAAGCTACCCTTGATTTTCTGAACATGAACAAGAAAAAACTTCTAACATCTTTTCCTACCTTACTGCCTCAGGTATAACTTAATCTCCGTAATGCTTCCTGTAAAAAAATGTAGAAAACTTTTCCAATGTATGAAAGTTTTTAAAATTGATTATAATATTTTATTAGATATGGTAATTTTTTGCATAATATTACAATCGAATTGCTAGCCATGTCATCATGTGGTGGCTAAGTTGCATATAGAGCCATACGTATTTACCTACAATCACGTCCCGTGGTATCAATGTTGTTACAATCATTGTTCTCCAATTCAGTGTTGTCTCAATGTTGTAAACGTAATTTAGAACACGATAGGTTTCTCTGGTATCATTTATGGGAAGTCAGACCAATTGCGACTCCTACTTTGTTACTCTAGAGCCAATTAATCAAAACTGCTAAATTTGGGATCTTTGGGCTCCCAAGTATTTGCATAGAATACTCTGCATGCATCACTATAATCTAGTCTCTCTTACCACTATTCTAGCTATGACTCAGCATTCCTTTTCCTTAATAAGCTTTCATATAATTAGTGGATTGGGCATTGCTTTACACAGGAGAAGACAGAAGTTGGATATTCTGATTTTTTGTTTTTTTATACTGCCTTCTAATATTTGATACTATGCTTGCAGTTCTTTCCATTGTTGCTAAAGCTGATTGCATGGAATGGAGAAAGGTAAGTCCATTTTGATTAATGATATTACTTATCAAGAAAAATTCTATTTTGATTAATTCTTACTGACAATATTTTCTTTGGTAGGGGGATTATTTTATTGGCCAACTGTCATCTATATGTAAAACTAGTTATGCTTACTTTCTTCATGCCTAAAATCTAGAGCTTTGTTATTCATTAGCCCCACACACCACACACCATAATTTCTTTTATTTTTCTTAATTTTTTTTTGGTTTTATTCTTCTTAAACAATTGAATTCTTCTACTCATCATCCATATACCACACATTTGGTAAGAGAAAAAAATTAAAAAAATAATAAAAAGAGTGGTGTGTGGTGTGTGAGGCTTATGAATAGAGTTTTTCTAAAATCTATTGTCTGCTTTCATCATTCAACTGTGATCATCTATTTGGAAGTATTTCTTGTTAGTTTTTAATTCATACACGTGATGGGTATATTTGGTTCAGCACAGCATGCCCTATCAATCATAAAGATGTTGCTTTGGTACTATTCACGCATCTTTGTAGCTGTAACTATTTGGATCACTTTTAAATAGTTTACATAAGATGTTTCTGTGTTGGTTTTACTATGATGATAGTATTGGTATTCCTGATGAAATTGATGGTGGGCCAGAGTGTTGTAACGCATAATTATCTCGAGAATCAAAAAATATTTTAAAATAGAAAATAATTATATGAAGTGATCTACATATAAAAAAAAAATTATATGAAGTGATCTGCTGCTTTGCAGATTAGAGAAGTCATTTTTGAAGGTTTTCCCTGGATTGATGTCTCCTGGATCATTTCTTCCACTTTTTCCATCCTTAGTGGACTTGCCAAGTGAGTTTGTATGCTTGTCTTCTGCGACTTTTTCTCCCATGGCCATTATTTGTTTGCATTTGGTCTTGGAGAGATGCCTATACTCTGATTGGGCCCTGTATGTGTACTTTTTTTAAGTATATATGATTCATAAACTGTTTTAATAATATCATTGGCCATTTAAATTGATGTATAAAAGATTTGGACTCAACCTCCATGGGCCAGCCCACTGCAATAACGGTGTGTGGGGGTGTGGGGGCCGAAGAACCAACAATACAGTTTGTATATGTGCATGTATGTGATTTTGAATTGACGTAAGTGAATCCATATTGATGTCATCCTAAAAATGTATCATTGTATACACCAGAGTGGAATAGGCATGAGTTGAGCCACTTTATTTGAGGCATATGTGAGAAGGCTTTTTCATCTCACATAGTTGGAGCATATCAAGCTTTAGTTGTATGTAGACCTGGATTCTTTTATGGTTGACCTAAAAGAATTAGGAAACAAATTTTATCTTAAAAGAAAATAAAGGGGCGTAAGCACTTCACTCGCTCTTACATTTTTAGATCTTTAGATTCGTAAGATCATGATAGAGTCCCCTTTATTTGATATTATATTAGTAAAATGCTAGCCGCCTTGTTGTTGGGCTAGGGCTTTGTTGGGTTTATTGTTCCTTGTATCTTTTTTGCACTCCAACTAGTTGTTTTCTCTTGTATACATCCAATGTACTTGGCTACACCTATTGGTATTAATAAATTTTTACTTAATAAAAAAAAATGTGAGCCGCCCTACAACTAGTATGGTATAGTATAGCAGAGCAGCCAGCTTCAAAGCTTACCTTATTATTAGAGAAAGGAGGGCGCTAGCGCTTTAATAATATAATAGAAAGGTTAGGGGGCTGAGAACCTGTTGCTTGCTGTCTACTTTGTTTGCCTTCACTGCAGGAAATGCGTTCTGAGCCTCTCCCCTATTACCAGCGGCCTGAGTTCCCCATGCTCCGATCTCCAGCACTTGACTATGCAATTCCCTCCGCTTGATAAGCGTATGTCTTCTTGACCTAGGACTACCATAACCAAGCCTTTCAGGACTTCGATCAAGATAGGGAGTTTGCCCCAGAAGAAAGTAGTAAAGCTTTTGGAATATATAGCTGTCCCCACGACTCTGTATATAAATTTTTCAAAATGACTGAACCCTTTGGCATGATCCCTATTCCTTTCTCATTCAGTCTAACTACAAAACTGCTTTATGTAAGTTTTGAGTAATATCCACTCTTGGCGTCAGTAATTTTAAGTGTATGTGCTTTCTGATATAAACATGTGTGTGTGTGTATCCATGTTTTTAAATTTCCTGATTTAAATGAATTATGTTTTTTTTGACATTTTTGTAGTCTCCTGTGTTAGTTTTGGTAGTTGCATTGGAAAAGGTTGAGAGGAGCTCAGGATCACTTATCGGAAGCAGCATAGCTTCAATCCAGAAGAGTGCAGCTCCCGAGGTAATTTTTGAGACTTCAAAAGTTAAATAAGTCTATTCAAAACTTAGGACAGAGTTAATTGACGGTATTGATTTATGTGGATCCAGATGCTACTTGCACTCATGGATGAAGCTTATACCGGTTCAACCATAGGTGATGGAGGGGGAGACTCTGAGTCTGAAGATAGCAACACGATAGATGTTGCTGATCCTTTGTTCCTTGACCTCTTAAAGGATGAAAATGATGGCATCGCTGTATGTTCCTTCTTAAGTCTCAATTTCCATTTCATTTTGCATATGTGCATTTTATTAGCAGATAAATGCATATTCTTGTTGGAATTGTTTATTTATTTGATTCACTCACTATATGTTTGTTATGTCCAATTCACTATTTCATATCAGTTAGCTATTATATTATGTCACTTACTAAAAGAAGCCTTTCTATAAAGAGGAAATAAATTAAATTGTGTATGGGTTCTTTAAACATTTTAGCCATAATATCATTCTATCAGTTGTAACTATATTTTACTTTTTAACTTGCATCAAACCTTTTTGTTGGGTTGTTTTGGATGTTTTAGATGCACTATATTAACGTGTAACTGGAATTGTATGATTGTTATTTGACGACATGATTGTATTGACTGGATGCTTGAAATTAACTATGCTGTTAATATCATAATTCAGGAACGCCACTGGACTTCTCCTGGAATGGCAACGGCATTACAGGCAGCGATTAATAACCCCCAGTCTGAAAGGCTAAAACAAATCCTTAAAATGGCACCTCGGATTCTTGATGTGTACATTGCCATAACGCTGCGTGATGTCAATAATTGTATGTTGATAGAGTTTTGAGTCTTCTGTTGACCTTTGTGCTCCTCTTCCACATTGAAACCTCGTTGTTTTCAGAAATGATTTGTTGAAGGATCACATCCTTTAGCTGACATTTATGAGATCTATGTGTCTCCTCTACTTGCAGCTTTAATATGTGCGTTGATTTCTCTGCTAATGTCAAGGCACGCTACAATATTTCCAGACAAAAGGTTCTCCTATGAGGTGGGTGTGTGTGTGTGTGAGAGAGAGAGAGAGAGAGAGATGATTTTCTGTTGTTTTAATCTTGATTATCCTTTGTTGCTTGGATATTTTCATGTCAATTTACTAATATGTGATTTTGAAGTAGGAGTATGTATGTCTAAGGAGTTGGTTATGCTTGTAGGTTCACAAAAGACTCTTAGAGTTCATGCTCGCCGCATTTCACCGCTCTCCAGATTTTATTGCACTTTTGAAGGTATTTTCCAGAAAACAGACTGCTTTCATATTGTACTGATTTTATTTCAACTGCTGGTGTTTATGACCCACCTGATAACTGTTTACAAGGTAATGCCACAAGGAATTTTCAAGCAAAATTGAAAAGCATGGGTACAAATTGTGTTACAGGCACCACATATTCAGAACATCCTGTTTGAAATTAGGGAAAGGGTTCTAATTTGGAAAATTTTAGGTGTACTTGGCTATGCCTATTTTTAATAAAGCTCTTATTTGCTGATAAAAAAAAGTCAGAAATTATAGGTGTAAAAAGCATTCATTAGGCACTTTCTCTTCTGCTATTTTACAATGTCTAGTCTCGTTTGTTTTTTGAGATGAGATGAGATGAGATGAAAGTTGAATAAAATATTGTTAGAATATATTTTTTTAATATTATTTTTGTTTTGGGATTTGAAAAAGTTGAATTGTTTTGGGATTTGTTTTAGCTCTATCTGAAGTTTAACGTATCATGGTGCACTAGTTAGTTTTCATTCGATAGGTTGTTACCCATGAAGTGCATCAGTATTGAGTCTAAAGTGTTTGAGGTGGCTGGGAATGGGAGGTACGTAAACATTACAGAGAGGGGATGGAAAGTTGTAAAAAATTTGAGTTTGGGGTTGGGGACAGTACGTTGGTTCTCTAATGCGTTGGAAGAGTGCTTGTTGTTAGAAGGAAAGGGATTCTATACTGCTTATCGGGATGGGGACAGGGGATACATTGCTCAAAGGTGTTGTAACTCCAGGGGAGAATATATGGCGTTGGTGGAGTATGGTGGGGGGGGACGTCGAAATTTCATCTTCATCCCAGGTGACAAGGACAGAATGGGCTGGAGAAAATTAGTGGAGGTGCTGAAGGAGGGCAGCAGTGGTGGTGTTTCAAGGCGGTCGTTACCATTAACGACGACACAAAATTCAAACTTTCCTTCGTACAGAGACATTTTACAGGGGGGCAGAGAGTTGGTGAGGACTCGAGATGGGAACAGTGCTGAGAAAGTAGACCTGTTGAAGTCAGGACCCGTCACTTCTTTGAGGAATGCTCAGTTGCGGGATGGAGGTGGCAGAGTAGTTGCTGGGATGAAAGAGGAAAATCTGCTGCAAGTGTTGTGCGAAATGGAGACGCAGCTAGGAGAGCTAACTTATAGGGTGGGATACTTAAAACGCTGCGTTGAAATTAATGAGAGGGAGGGATTGAGTCTGGGCCAAGGGAGGAAAAATACAGCCCAGCCGAGTGAGCCCAAAGGGAAAGCAAAGACTGTGGGCTGCGGTGGGCTGAGGGCCTCAGCCCACTAAGGCCCAACAGAACGTTGGAGCCTTCTGGAGGAAGAAAGGCCCTCGTTCCCTGATGGAGGACGATGGCCCATCAGGGGATGGGGCCGAGCCACCACCGGCGGTGAAGGGTCGGGCGACCCCGCGGGAAGTTGCTGTGACGCCGATGGATGGCTCGTCGTCGGAAAATGCATTCTCGGAGCATGGAGGAGGATTTTCTGCTGCCTCGAATGAACACGAAGACCCAAACAGTACACAGACCATAACGATGGAAGCTATCGACGCACAGACAACGTTGCCGAAGCCATTGGCGACATCTGCGAGTAGTGAAAAGGCGGGGAGTTTCACCTTAGAGGAAGGAGAAATTTCGGGACAAAAAGGGTCGACTGTGGGCGAGCCCTTGCCTTCCAAACAGACACAGATAGTGTCGACTGAAGTGGAGGAGGTTATGGGTGGGTCAAACGAGAGGTTTTTGGGGCCGGAAGTGGAGAAAATGGTCACATCCTTGGCGGGAGGAGACTCTGTCGATGGACAGGAGATGGGTACTAACTGTTTGGCTCTAGTTATGGACTCCGTGGGTAGTGAGGAAGAGAATATGGGAAGCCCATCACCCTTACAGATGCTCCCACCGCTAATAGCACCTCAGGCATCAGATTGGGTACTAAAAAAAGTAAAGGAGCTTCATGGTTGGGTGGGAATTTCCTGTGATGGGTATGAAGACCAATTCATGGCCCTTCTAATAGCCATGGAAGCTGGTAGATCCACAGTAACGAAGTCAGTTGTTAAAAAAGAGAGAGAGCTGAAACGGTTGCAATGCTCCATTAACTATGATAATAAGGAGGGCGCTTCGGGCAGAGATAGAACAAAAGGGAGGAATGTTTCTTCTGTTAATGAAGCCTAAAATAATGTCTTGGAATGTGAGAGGGATCAATGAAGTGAATAAAAGGCTATATATTAAATCCCTCCTCCGAAGTTGGAAAGTAGACATTGTTTGCCTACAAGAAACTAAGTTGGAAGTTATTTCTCTTCGCATCATTAGGAGCTTGTGGAGCTGTTTGCAAGTGGGATGGCATTACTTACCGTCCATTGGAGCATCCAGGGGTATATTAGTCATGTGGGACAAAAGAGTGGTGGAAAATAAGGAAAATTTCATGGGGGATTATGTGGTGGCATGTTCGTTTATGAATGTCATCGATGGCTATCAGTGGGCTTTTGCAGGCGTTTATGGGCCTAATCTTGATCGGTCTCGAAGCTTACTTTGGGATGAGTTGGCCGGTATTAGCAGTTTTTGGGACTTACCTTGGTGTATTGGAGGTGATTTTAATGTAACCCGTTTTCCGAGTGAGAGATCGGGTGGAGTGGGCTACAACCAACCCATGGTAGATTTTTCTAACTTCATTTCTGAGCAGAATTTACAAGATATACCTCTTGCAGGCGGTTCCTTCACTTGGTCTAACAACCGAGATCTTCCATCTTGATCAAGGATAGACAGATTTTTAATTTCAACGGATTGGGAGGCACACTATCCGGAGCTTATTCAGAAGAGACTACCCAGGTTGTGTTTAGATCATTTCCCTATTCTATTGAATTGTGGGGGCATTAGAAGTGGCCCAAGGCACTTCAAATTTGAGAACATGTGGTTGAAGTCAGAGGGGTTTCTGGACAGAATAAGACAATGGTGGTCTTCCTACCACTTCCATGGAACTGCTAGTTACAAGATGGCTTGCAAATTAAAGTCGTTGAAAAAGGACTTAAAGGAGTGGAATACACAAGAGTTCAGTAATGTGGAAAGCCAGAAATCGGTTCTAATGGAGGAGCTTAAGGCTTTGGAAGGTGTGGAAGAGGTGAGGATTTTTTCTGAAATCGAGCGGGCCCGCAAATCTCAAGTGGTTGCGGACATTGAACGGCTATCTCTATTGGAAGAAATATCATGGCGTCAAAAATCACGGGTGTTATGGTTGAAGGAAGCGGATAGAAGCACCAAGTTCTTTCACCAAGTGGCCAATTCACATAGGCGGAACAATGCGATAGATACCTTATTGATAGACGGGGTGGTCTCATCCAACCATTCCGAGATCTCAAACCACGTTGTTCAGTTTTATGATACATTGCTTTCGGAACAATTTGAGTGGAGGCCGAGACTTGACGGGATGGCCTTTGATGTTCTTGACCCACAAGTTGCGGAACGACTCGAAAGGCCTTTTGAAGAGGTAGAGATCCGGTCGGTGATCAAGGGTATGGCGGGTGATAAAGCTCCAGGTCCGGATGGTTTTTCCATGGCTTTTTTCTAGACGTGTTGGGATGTGCTTAAAGATGATATCATGGGGGTTTTTCAGGAATTTCATGGAAGCGGGCGGTTCGAGAAAAGTCTTAATGCTACTCTCTTAGTTCTCATTCCCAAAAAGCCAGGCGTGGAAGAAGTGAAAGATTTCCGCCCAATTAGTTTGGTGAGTGGTATGTACAAAATTCTATCTAAAGTATTGGCAAACAGACTGAGTAAGGTGATGGAAAGATTGATTTCGAAGCCTCAAAATGCATTTGTTCAAGGTAGGCAAATCCTTGATTCGGTACTGATAGCCAATGAATGTTTGGATAGTCGAGTTAAATCTTGAGAGCCTGGACTCCTTTGTAAGTTAGACATGGAGAAAGCTTATGATCACGTCAATTGAAGTTTCTTAATTTATATGTTGGAGAGATGTGGCTTTGGTTCTAAATGGTGTTCTTGGATCCTTCATTGTATTTCCACAGCATGTTTTTCTGTATTGGTGAATGGGATGTCCAAAGGTTTTTTTAAAAGCTCCCGAGGTTTGCGACAAGGAGACCCCCTTTCTCCTCTTCTATTTGTTTTTGTGATGGAAGCGTTCAACAAGATGATTGGAGGGGCAGTAGAGGGAGGGTTCATATCAGGATTCTCAGTAGGAGAGACAAGTTCAGGTTCACTTAACATTTCCCACCTATTGTTTGCTGACGATACTCTGATCTTTTGTGAAGCCAGACATGAGCAAATTCGAGCTGTAAGAGCTCTTCTATTATGCTTTGAAGCTGTGTCAGGTTTGAAGGTGAATTTGGCTAAATTAGAGATAGTGCCAGTGGGACATGTACCCAATGTGGAGAGTCTGGCGTCCATCCTGGAGTGCAAGATATCTCAGTTGCCTATGAAATATCTCGGTCTTCCGTTGGGGGCAGCATTCAAATCGAAAGCTATTTAGGATGAAATAATAGAAAAAATGGAAAGGAAACTAGCTGGTTGGAAGAGGATGTACTTATCTAAAGGGGGCCGGTTAACTCTCATAAAAATTACTATTTCTAACTTACCAACATACTTCCTTTCACTATTTCCACTTCCCGCCAAGGTGGCTCATCGCATGGAGAAAATTCAACGTGATTTCCTGTGAGGAGGGATCAAGGAAGAGTTTAAATATCACTTAGTGAAATGGGCTACAATTTGCTCCCCCATTAAGAAAGGAGGTTTAGGCATACGGAATTTGAGAGCATTTAACCAAGCCTTGCTTGGCAAATGGTTATGGAGATACCACCATGAACGGGAGGCCTTGTGGCGAACCGTCATTGCCTTGAAGCACGGGGAATCATGGGGAGGGTGGTGTTCCAATGAGGTGAGTGGTCCCCATGGAATAGGGCTTTGGAAACATATCAGAAGAGGATGGGACATCTATGCAGCACACACTTGCTTCAAATTCGGCAACGGTGTTAAGGTAAAATTTTGGCATGACTTATGGTGTGGTGATCGGGCACTCAAAGATGTTTATCCAGGAGTTTACAGCTTAGCAAGACGGAAAGATGCATCCATTGCCGATCTACTTAGCTTTACAAATGGCTCCTTCCAATGGAACCTTACTTTCAATAGAAATGCACAAGATTGGGAGATGGATGACATTTCGGCCTTTTTTGACCTTGTGTACTCCACTCGGATGTCGGGGGAAGGAGAAGACAAGTTATATTGGCGTCCCTCTAAGAAAGGAGTTTTCACGGCCCGCTCATTTTATCATTCCTTACATGTGCACAACTCAGTCCTGTTCCCATGGAAGAGCATCTGGAAGACGAAGGCACCTCTAAAGGCAGCCTTTTTTGTTTGGACTGCCACTTGGGGAAAGATTCTTACCATAGATAACCTGAGGAAACGCGGCATCATAGTTATGAATTGGTGTTATATGTGTAAGAAGAGTGGTGAGTCCGTAGACCATCTCTTACTACATTGTGAGATTGTCAGGTCCTTATGGTCCGAAGTCCTAGCACGGGTGGGGTTAGCATGGGTGATGCCAGAAAAGGTAAGTGAGTTTTTAGCCTCTTGGAGAGGTATTAGGGGCAACTCTCAAATTGCTTCCATATGGAAGATGCTACCTATTTGTCTATGGTGGTGTATTTGGGGGGAGCGGAACGCAAGATGCTTTGAAGATCAAGAGAGATCAATGGAAGAGCTTAGAACTTTGTTTTTTAATACTTTACTCCATTGGTCAATTGTAATTGATTTTCAGGGCAGGTCTTTTCACGATTTCCTTGTATCCCTAAGCTAGACTTAAATTTGTTCATGTATATGTCCCGTATACTTGGGCATCCTTTGTATCACTTTTGATCAATAAAATTTTGTTTACCGATCAAAAAAAAATAATTATATTTTGTGTGAAAATTTGAGAAAATTGTAATGATTAGATGAGATGGATTGATATGAACTGTAAAAACAAACGAGGTCTAAGAGCACTCATTGGATGAGCCCAATGCAAGCTCAAATTTTAGCTAATATCACGAGTTTGTACTTGCCTATTCCATTCAAATCAATCCCAACATTGGACTATCCATCTACTCTCGATATAATAATAAAATATTATTAATTTAATAATGTTTTTATTTAATTTAGAGAAACTTCATCGTGACTTCCTATGGTGTGGACTAGGAGATGAGTTTATATTTCACCTAGTGGGGTGGGATAAAGTGTGTACTCCTTTGAGAGATAGAGGATTGGGGGTTCGTAATATGAGGGCCTTTAATAAGGCTCTATTGGGAAAATGTTTGTGGCGCTATAACAATGAAGGGGAGCTTTGTGGAAAGGGGTGATCAACATGAAGTATGGAAGTGCCAGGGGGTGGCGTTCTAGAGAGGGGAGGGGGGCATATGGTGTGGGGTTATGGAAGTATATATGGAAAGGTTAGTGTTCCTTTGTTAGTCATACTCGGTTGTGTTTAGGGAATGGCAATAGGATCAGCTTTTGGTATGATGTGTGGGTGGGAGACACGACATTGAAGGAGGCTTATCCCACTATATTCAGAATTGCACGAGACAAAGAAGCTATGGTGGCTGAATTGCGGGTTATAACTCATGGCATACGAGAATGGAACATTAGCCTTACTCAAGATGCACATGATTGGGAAGTGGCAGAGCTGATGGAGTTTCTTAACCTGCTGTATTACACTGCTATTGCTGTCACAAATGAAGATAAGATGGAATAGAGACATTCTAGGAAAGGGATTTTTTCTGTATGCTCCTTCTATGAATCAACTACCATGCAACATCGACGGAATTTTCCTTGGAAGAACATTTGGAGGAGTAAAGCACCTACGAAGGTTGCTTTCTTTGTCTGCACAGCAGCCTTAGGGAAGATTCTAATTATTGATAATCTTAGAAGACGTGGTTTTATTCTCACAGACTGGTGCTGTATGTGTAGAAATAGTGGTAAATCGGTGGACCATCTACTCTTACATTGTGAGTTTGCACGAGAAATCTGGAATCACTTCTTCAGTAGAATGAGAATTGCATGGGTAATGCCGGGAAGGGTGGTGGAACTACCAGCAAGTTGGAGAGGGATTAATGGGACATAACAGATAGCAGCTGTGTGGAAGATGGCTCCTTTATGTATTCTTTGGTGCATTTGGTGTGAAAGAAACGATAGACATTTTGAGGATCATGAACACTCCTTGGAAGAGTTTAGGCATTTTTTGTGGAAGACTTTATTTATGTGGGTCATTGCTTTAGATTTGAATGGTCTCAGCTTCCATGAATTCCTTGTAAATGTTTTTAGTTCCTAAATAGGTGTATTCACATGTATACTTCCTGTGTACTTGGGTTATGCCTACTTTTTGATAAATAAAATATCTTATTACTTATAAAAAAAAAATGTTTTTATTTAATTTATTTTTATCACATTTTGTTGTTCTACTGATTATATATTAATTAATAATTATATTCTAATTAAATTAATATTTAAAAATCATATTTTCAAAGGTCATTTAATGCTAATAACCACAAATATTTGATTAAACTCATCTAAAATTCTATATAAATGTCTTAATTACTAACCAAATATCTACATTTTCCATCAAACTATATTCTTTTGCCAAACTTTCTTCCCAAACTTTCTTCTATCAATTACAGCAACATACTAGTTACAAAAAACAGCTACATAAATCTGCACTTCCAACAAGAAATTACCGTGACTAGCAACATACTAAAAGAAACCCCTAGATTACAACCCAATACATACAATACACACATCTTCTATGCTAAAACAAACAAACCCAGATCTGTCATACCAAGTGAAAAAAAAACATCCACATACTAAGTTAAAAAAAACATCCACATAAATCTGCACTTCCAACAACACATAACAGCAGCACAAAACACAGTTATCAAAGAGCTTCAGCAATTTCGACCAGCCACTTCGGGTGTTCTGAGTAGTACCTGCAAAAGCACAGCCATTCATAAATGTTGGCACAGCAGAAAGTATGCAGACTTATAAACAAAATAAACAAAATCAGCCACTTTTACTTACAAGATAAACTAAATGAAACAGACTAATAGTTTTCTAACTATTAATTTGTTTATAGTCACATATATAAACTCTGCAATATTAAGCCCAGAATTAATGCAAACTGTGAGCAGAAAAATGCAAACTGTGATTTTGGCAAACTGTGAGCAGAAAAATAAAACAAGAAAAAACAAAGTCATTACAAAACTAATCATACTTCTCCCTCCATGAGTATACAAGAAAAAACACCCATGAAAGTGCCAATGCAATATCCCCAACAACCTGCCTCAGAACAGCCATGAAAATGTGAAGAAGCACACACCCCTGGCAAAGAAACTCTGCAACTATCTTGAGAAAACATCTGTTTGCCTTTGGATGTGTCACCTTCACTGAAAGAGTTTTTGTCTTGACCTATAATTAGCATTTCATTTGCAATTATACAACTTAGGGTTCTGAAGTTAAAACTCAAGATCTGGACTTTAAATAAGAAGTCTTATTACATAAAACATCTTAGGTATAATAATGTCCTATCCACGCTTGAATTAAAGCTTTCACAAGATTACCCATGAACAATGGAGCACCCAAATATTGGATAGAACATCAAATTTCAAATGCCTACCCTTCAAACACATGACCCCCACAACTTTCACCAGCTGCCAATGGCATTAAGATCATCTCAAGACCCCAAAAAGTTTCCCAACTTAATGCATCGTGGAAAAAGCTCAACCCTTCAGATCATAACTAGAATCAGTCATGTAAATTGTTGTGCATAATTTACTTCATTTATAAAACTTTAGATTCAACCTTACACGACTTGTGACACACAAGAAGAACTACATAACTTGTGACCAATTTAGTGAGTGCATTCCATATCCATCAAGTGGGACATTTGATCAGTCGATAAAACGTGAAATTAATAATATGGTCTAGTCAGGGCTGTACAGCCAAACTATTTAATACAAAAGATAATTATTTTTTGAAATAACTAATTTTTTATCTTTAATTGCTTTCTTTCAAATAACTATTTTTTCAAAAAACAAATTCAACAATAACCATGCTCAACAGTAAGAAATTAATCAAGAAATCTCCATCAAATCACAATAAAAAAAAAAACCATGCTCTAGTAATGAAAAATTTCCTAAATCACAACAATAACCATGCTGAGATAATTTTTACAAATCACAACAATAAGAGCAAACAATGGTCGAAATTATGAGAGAGTTAGGAGAAGAGATAAACCACAAAAATTAGCAACAGGCGCTGTCGTCGAGGGGGAGACACTTCACGGTGGCTTCACATGTCGCTGGGAGGGGGCAGGGTGAATGTCAATCGGTGAATGTTACGGGAGGGGGCTCAGTCGTGGTGGGAGGGGGCTCAGTGGTGTTGGGAGGGGACTCAGTCGGTAGTGGGGGCTCGTTGGGAGTGATTGGTAGTGAGAGTGGAGGGGCTCAGTCGTGGTGCTCGAGCGAATTAGGAGTGGGAGTGAGAGTGAGAGAGAGTTACGGGAGTGAGAGGGAGAATGGAGAGAAGAAATTGGAAGGGTCTCACTAGCGGGAGGGTTTCCTGCTTATTTGCTTGGCAATCTAAGTGTTTTAAGAGCACTTTTGCTGTGTTTTGAAGTTGTTTCGGAGTTAAGAGTTAATTTATCGAAATCTAAAGTCGTTCCTGTGGTTTCTGTTCAGAATATTTCAGACTTGGCAAATATTCTGGGGTGCAGAATTTTTTCACTCCCTATGAGGTACCTTGGGCTTCCTTTGGGGGCTTCTTTTAAATCTGTTAATATTTGGGATGAGGTGATTGAGAAAATTGAAAGGAGGTTAGCTAGTTGGAAAATGATCTACTTGTCTAAGGGGGGAAAGATTAACTCTAATAAAAGTTACTTTGTCTAAGCTTTCCACTTATTTCTTATCTCTTTTTCTGCTGCCGGCAAGGGTTGAAAGAAGAATTAAGAGTTTATTTTGGATTTTTTTATGAGGTGGTAAAGGAGTTCATTTGGTTAGTTGGAAGAAGGTTTGTTAACCGATTGATTGTGGTGGGTTGGGGATAAAAAATTTAAGATTGTTTAATAGAACATTACTTGGGAAATGGCTTTGGAGATACTACTTGGAAAGTAATGCCTTTTGGAAAAATGTTATTGATGTAAAATATGGTAGTTTGTGGGGAGGTTGGTGTTTTAAAGATACTAGTGGTGCGTATGGGGTGAGTTTGTGGAAGTTCATTAGAAACGGATGGGGGGTTTTTTCTAATCATATTAGATTGAAGGTGGGAGATGGGAAGAGGATACTTTTCTGGCATGACTTGTGGTGTGCGGATTCTTCACTTGAGCTGGACTTTCCCTCTCTTTTCAGAATTGCAAGGGATCAAAATGCAGCTGTAGGAAAGTCTTTCTGTTGCATTGACAATAATATTTAGTGCAATGTTATCTTTATCAGGGATGTTAATGACTGGGAAGTGGATGATGTTAAAGCTTTTCTGGAAAGACTTTACAGTTCAAAGTTGATGGTAGGGAGGACAGCATGCTGTGGATTCCTGCAGGAAATTCTATGTTCTCAGTCTCTTTTTACAGAATATTAACCAGTCACAGGAGTTGAGTTTCCCTGGAAAAACATGTGGAAAGTGAAAGTTCCTTCCAAGGTTGCTTTTTTTCTATTGGGTGGTATCCTTGGGCAAAGTGTTGACAACTGAAAATCTTAGGAGAGGTATGTACATTGCTGATTGGTGTGTCATGTGCAAGAAGGATGGGGAATCTGTTAATCACCTCTTTCTTCATTGTGAAGTGGCCAGGTTCTTGTGGAATGAGGTGTTGAATCGGATTGGTTTACTTTGGGTAATGCCCAAGGAAATGGTGGAGTTACCGGTAGGGTGGAAGGGTTTGAAGGGTAGCAAGAATGTTGTCATGTTTGGAAGATGATTCCTTCTTGTCTCATGTGGTGCCTATGGCTTGAAAGGAATAGGAGATGCTTCGAAGACAAAGAACGTTCATTGGGAGAACTTAGGGATTTTTTCTTTAGTACTTTGAGTTTGTGGGCTAAAGCTTTTGTAATGGAATATAGTTTCCAGAATCTGTTTTAGTTTCCTCTCGTTTTTGGAAAGTAGTAGGTATTTCCTTTGTATACGTGATGTGTACTTGGGCTTATGCCTATTTCTTGGGAATAAAATCTGTTATTACTTATAAAAAAAAAAAAAACATTATTTTAATGTTTGCCTAAGTTACTGTAGTCCTCCATATTTTGTGAATTACTGTAGTTAATTAACATCCAAACTTTTTTATCAATACCCAATTAAGGGGTGTTGTTTAGCACATATTAGCTAAATTTTAGCTATCATTGGACTTTGCCCAAGCCAATGAGAGTGCTCTAACCCAACAAATATCTCAGCTAATTTTTTTTTTTTTTTTTGCTTTGTTTTGGTCAAAACCACTCATTAGGCAGTTTCTCTTTAGCTATTTTACAATGTCTAACCCGAAAAATATCTCAGCTAATTTTTGTTTTTGTTTTTTTTTGGGTCAAAACCTGTCGCATTTCTCTGTACAATACCAACCTCAGTTTGTGGAGGACTAGCGTTTTTGTTTCCCCTCTTTGAGGGGAAAAGGGATAACCTCCACACCTTGAACTTGCGAGCTAGAACCAACCTGATCTTATTACCCAATAACGCGTAACCAACTTGCTGTATTGTTATTTTGACAAAATTTGGTTTTTAAGGTTCGAATTGTTAAAAGCATGGAAAACAATTAAAGTTTTTGAAGGGAATCTTCAACGGTGGGCCTTCTATTTGCTATGTTGCAGATAATGCTTTGTCATCTGGAGACAATGTTTTGTTGATGCTCCCAACATCTTGTATTTCTAATTGTAACTCTCCCATGCTAATGTGGCATGGTTCTTTCTTTCTTTTTGGAAACTTTTTTCTCTCTCAACATGCTTCAATTCTATTGGCTCCTATTGTACTTCTCTTAAATAAATAGTTTGTTGAATTCTTTGCAGAAGCCTATAATGGACAGGCTCGGAGAAGCTTATGACAGCCCTGCAAAGGTCAGTTCATGACCTCTCTAGTAATGAAGACGGAAAGGGGTCATTATTTGTTCTGACAAATTATTTCCTTGTTTGTTTTCTTATGTAGACAGAGTTGGCATTACAATTGTGCTGGGCCATTGGGGAGCATGGTGGGGGTGGAGACTCGCACAAAGATGCAGCTCGTGAGCTCTTTGAGAGCTTAGAGCTACTTTTGTATGAAAATCTGTCATCTAGGTATGAATTACTGTAGCCTTTTTTTTTCTCGTTGCACTTGTAATGTTTGGCTGTACTATATTTGTTACATGGTGCTGACTCTTATGTCCTTGTTCCCTTGGGAAGTCGTCTAGGCCTAAGGCAGGAGTCAGCCCTGAGCTCTGATAGTGAAACTTCCAGAAAGTCATCACAGTCGAGGCTTTTATGTTTTGTTGTAACAGCTATTGCAAAGCTTGCTACACATCACCGTGAATTACTGCCAAGGGCACGTGTATCCTTGGGCAAGGTCTGTTTAGAGATAGAAGGCAGGAGTGTTTAATGCTGTCTAAAGTTGTTTTTTTAATCAATTAACACGTTTACTTGAATATGCATCCTAAGGTAGCTGGATCCCGAATCTCAGATGTAAGGGTTTGGAGGCGCGCTCGTGATTATTTGGGCTTAATGAATGAACCTGCAATTTGTTTATCTGTTTTGGGTCCTTCACGACCTTCATGTGGATACGCACAGAAGCCAGGAACTGTGAACTGGAGTGAAGGTGGCACCAAGTTAATTGCGCATATTCCATTTTACATTCTCGGTGAACAAGAAGGTCAGGGATATTGCATATAATAGTTTCTTTGGGAAAAATATAAATTTTGTTGTATGCACCATCTGTTAATGCTTCGTGGCAAAACCCTCTCCTTTGACTAGTTTCAAACAGACGAGTCTTTTTCTTTTCTTTTCTTTTGTTTTTATCATTTTTTAGCCAAAGTGCATTGTAACTGGTGAAATTTGGGAAAATGATCTACAAACATTTTTTTTTTGTTTAGGTGAGTGCGTATGCGCACACTGCATGGAGGATTTCTTTATGAATTTTCTCATTCCTATTAATTCTAAACCAGCCGTTGACACATGCCATTTTTGCTAATATGTTCTAATCCATTGTTCCATTCCAATTTAATTTAATTAGATTTGTTTATGAATAGTTTCTTGTAGTTTGCTGCTTACCATTTATGTTTCCTTTGTTACAGGTCCACCCTTTCATGATTTTTCATTTTCAGATATCCTTCCTAGAAGATGAAGGAGGCTTTGTTGCAGAAATTAGAGGTGGACTCTGGAATAAGATCCTTTGGAGTTCCGCTTCATGAAGTGACCCCTTTTTTTCCTAATGTCACCAGTAAATCCTTGTTTGTACCATGTCAGAGAATATACTGAGACCAAATAATTGGATTGCAAAGAATATGTATAAATGAAGAAAATGTTCTTATCTTTCAAGCTTCCAGTCATACATACAACAATAGATATAAAGATACATTTACATAATTGTCTAAGTACAGTGAGCTCTTAATTATATGAAAATCTCTATTTACAAGTCATGCGGAGGATACACGTACATTCCACACAATTGACATATCATGATTCGATTTATAAGATAAATTTTTAATCTTACAAATTAAATCTTGTCACGTAAGTAGTGTAGATGGTATGTTCTCTATGCCGGCTTATAATTAAGTAGAATATTGTAAGTAAATGGATGACAATTCTTGCATGCATACAGTTAACGTTATCTATAAAAAAAAAAAATAATAATTAGGGATGGATCACATCAAGCTTTTGTTTTCTTGTTCATCAAAAGATAAATATTGTACTGTTGATCATTATACATCTTATTGGCTATGGCCATATATTTGATAGCTAGCATTCTAAAGCATGCAATAAACAAGTCACTAGGATATATAGATGGTATGCATGCGTGTGTATGCTGCACCTGCATGTTTATATAACTTACATACACACACGCGTGCATATATATTATATATATTAGTGATATGATACATCTTTCCTAATTGAAATGGAAACCACTTCAAGCTAGCTAAATTATTGGACTCAAATCATATCGACAAGTCTATTTCAGCAAGTGGTGCACGTACGTGTGCAGGGATGGGGACCATGGGCTGCTGTAAATAATGTCTGGACTATGGAAAATACCTAGATTTTATGTATTGTCAAGGTACGTAGCACCTTTAGACAATGATACATGCTATAAGGTTTGGTATCTTTGGCTATCCATATGTATGATCATATCTCATCAATCAGTAATTTATATATGTTTTTTGTTCGAGAAAAGCTGTGGAGAAAGGGACAGCCCAATAGTCTTTACCTACATTTCTCATGATCGCAAAACCCTGCATGCATTCATTCCATGAATTATTGATCATCAATATTATTAATAATTGTTTTGTAGATTTTATATATACTGATCATCAACAGTATAAATAATATTTAAGTTGCAGGATTTTATATTTGTCGGCAATACTGGCAAGTAGTTTTCATGAGTGTACATTTTCATTCTAGAGAAGAAAAAGCACATGCTTATATGCAGAGAATCATGCAAAGCTTTGAGATTCTTTACCATATCTAGTATCTTTCATTTTCAAGCAAATGGAACTTACACTTGTTTATTCATGAAATATTATTTGATGTATCACTTAAAATTTACTTATAAATTCTTTATACAGTGCAGCTAGCAAAGTAAGACTATAAATTCTTTATACAGTGCAGCTAGCAAAGTAAGACTCAATGTGAGAGAATATTGGTTGGTCTCATTCATTCAGATTAACATCATGGTCAGTTTTCTTCTCACGAGCAACTTAAAAACTACTCATGTTCAGCAAGTTTGGTGACTGTTTTGTCTGCGTGCAACTTTGCATGTGATGCCGTGTGCTGTCAGGCAGTATGGTGCACGTGTATCACAATAATGCAAATGTCCCATTTCTTGCATATGGTGTTTAGCTAGGTTTGATTCTGATAATTCTCATCTAACCCATTACCAAATTATATATATATATATATGATCATTCTTGTATATATGACATCTTTGAAAAAGAAAATACATATATAGATCAGATCGATGATCATATATAAGAACAATCTCTTCATGATCAGGATATCATGCATATGTTGTTAGCTAGGTTGGACCCCACTAATTAATTATACTGGTCTCCATTCACTTCTCTATAATCATTAATCACAGCTTTAATTTTAAGAACTAATTAAACTGGCAAGGAAATCTACTGTCTCACAGCTTAGCTTGTAGGGCAGGGACTATATATATATATATATATATATATAAAAGTCACCCAGTTTTAGGTTAATATCCATCTCATGAGAAAGATACATATTATATATGGGTGACTTGATGCTTGAGTGGCTAGATTCCAGCTTGTCATGGGTGACTTAATTGATCCGTACCCCCACAAAATTATATAATATATATATATATATATATATATATATATATATATGTATACAGGAGAAAGGGGCCGGTAGCTAGCTAGGCTAATTAGGCCCTTGTTTGACACTTTTGCTGTTTTTTTTTTCTTTTTTAATCGGAATGAAATCTTCCTAAATCTTCTACCTAATTAAGAATGTTATACTGCTGATGCAAAGTCAATAATGATAAATTAATAGTGCCTGAAAATTATATTAAGATGGTCCTATATATATATATATTTTCATATATAATATATAATATTGTGATAAGCCATGGATTTTATAAAATGAATATTTGATGTTTAAAGGAATTAATATTGAATGGTAAAAGGGCGCCAGGTGAGGAGCGATATACACATGATCATAAAGATAGCTAGCTAGCTGCATGCAGCTTCTGTTGTAGTGAGACAAAATCCCGCATTAATGCCTCTCCTCCAAGATGATGATATTGTAAATAACAATATATATATATATATATTAATTTTGCATGAAAAATAAAGTACATATATATATAGGTATATTCTTTTTCTTTTTTGGTATTATAAGGAAAAAATATTTAAGATATATATATTAGAAAACATGAAGATGCTGCACCGATCGATCAGAAGAGTGACCTTTGC
The DNA here is from genome assembly GCF_001411555.2 of Juglans regia. NCBI lineage: Eukaryota > Viridiplantae > Streptophyta > Magnoliopsida > Fagales > Juglandaceae > Juglans > Juglans regia. The sequence goes on along the minus strand of NC_049902.1, from coordinate 35,778,345 downwards.
TAGCTGCATCATGTACGTCTGTCTCATGTGTTGTTTTCAAACTGGCCGGGGTTGATCAGAAGATTTAATTGACGACATAAAATCGACGGAATTGCATGCAGCATGTCATTCATCATGTGGTATTGCCAGCTGCTCATGTGCGTGCGTAGTCATGTAAGTTTTTAGCTAGTATGCTCTATAAATTAAATATCATGCACGTCATAATTACCTCCCTAGCTCAAACCAGATATTTTCAGTACATCAAAACAAGTAATATTTATAATTATATATATATATATAATATGTTTTTAAATCATGATGAGCTAATATATATTTGGACCGCCCAAAGCTATAAAAAAAAATCAAACCATGATGATCATCAGCATATATATATAAATATATATATAATATACCATAAACATGTCATTAAAAAAAGTGGGCAACGAATTAATTAGAGCCTTCTAGGCCATAAGCTAGCTAATAGATTAATGTTGTTAATTTCCAAAAAAAATTGAAACTTTTTTATTATATGTTTGGTTACAGCCGAAGTCAATCGATCGATACATAATAATAATTATAATACATGCAATATTATCCATGATGAGGCCCATGTTTATGTTTTAATTCAACGGCTAACATCAATATGATTATATAATGATCAACAAAAATTAAGTAAACGTGGTGACCAAATTAAAGCATCATGTCTCCAATTAATTCTCACGAGAGATATATATATATATATATATATATATATAGTGAGCTGATAATTAAATGTAAGGTGCGGTCGTGATCATATAATTAATATGGAGGCGTACGTCGACGTGGGATCATCGATCACATATTATTTAAGCTGCTATATATCTTATTTTGAAAAATATAAATAGTAATTAATAATTAATTAATTGGAATATGGCCGGAAATGAACTTAATTAGATCAGCAAACGTCAATAAATAGTACTACTTACAAATATTGATCTATCGAACCAAGAAAAATGGAATTTCAATATTCCTATATATATATATATATATATATATATATATATATATATGATAAACTTTGTTTAATTAAATGGTTGATAACTAGTCTCATTCCACAAAAGTAATAATTGTTATTTAATACAGTTGAAAGTGAGTCCAAAGAATATTAATTCTAGTATATATAATTTAAATATTGTACGTCAACATGAATATATATATATATATATATATATATGCAGGTGCTCTTATTAATTGACAATATATATCCTGTGAATTAATTAATTAAGTTCAAATTGTAGTACTGGTAGGCCAATTCATAACCATTTTTAAACATCCTAGTTATAAACATCCCATTTCATAACCATTTTTATTTTTACGACATCATTTCGTAATTATTAAAGCTGCAATTCATTAGGTCGCCAAAAACAAGTCATTTAACAATATCTTTTTCTTTATATATATATATAATTAATTCTTTTCATCAATCACTATTTACTATCTCACACTTTATAAAAAAAACTATCAGTATAAAATGTGAGGATGAAAATAATGGTTGATGTATATTGTATATATAGCAAAACTCGTGTGTGTTGAGAGGGGGGGAGGGGGCGGCGCGGAGAAGAGCCGTGGTTAAGTGGGAAAGGAATTAGATAGTGGTCATGGTCTGAGCATGGACTCTTGTTGCAAAATTAGAAGAGATACTGTACCAACTGCAACCTACAGTACCACTGTGATTAAGCTAAACTAGGCTTTTGCTTAAGTGAAATATATAAACGAGAAATATTAACAAATTTTCTGCAGGGAACGTATACAAAATGGAAAAAAAGTTATTATGCCTACCAATTCTTATCACTCTACTTGAGAGTTCGAGAAAAAAAATTTTAATTTATTTTATTTAAATAATTGAGAAAGTTATTTTAAATGTATTGGTATATTTTTTATTATTTTTTAAAAAATATTTAAATATATTAAAAATTGTGAATAAAAAAATAAAAAAAATTACAAAAACAACTGGCGGTAATAATGAGCAGTGCTATTAAGCAGCGGAGTAGCACCGCTCTACAAAATGACGATACAATATATATGAACTGGTTTTTAGGTTAATAGATCAATGGTAGTGATTTACCCTACAATCATTTGGCAAATCTCTTCTATGCATATGATCTAATGATCTTAATCGCAAATGTCAAACCATCTCTCTCTCTCTCTCTCTCATTCATGTGTGGCATCTAAGTTTAAGTAGTACTTCCCCCAACTTCCTATGACCCACACCAATATATTCTAAAGTACGACTCATATGCGTCACCATTCGCGATTATTTTTTCTATTATTTTCTCTCTTCATGTTCTATATATATATACACTCATATATATATGGTTCCTGAGAGGCCAGGCTTCTCTCAAACCGGCCATGACCTCTTCTTCTTTCATCTAATTCTTTTGCTTTTTGGATCGAAAAGTACTACACGAACACTATGAGCAAGCCCACTTCTTCCAATCAAAGAACCTCTGAGTACTCTTCAGAGGAGAGTGGTTGGACTGTGTACTTCGAGGATTTCTCAGATCACAAAACAAGCAACGAACACAGTAATTGCTCTTCTGGTTCTGAGACCTCTTCTCTGGCTTCCGATGCTGCTTCTTTGGCCGGAAAAAGGTCTGACAGGAGTGAACAATTAGCTGGTGGCCGGGGCTCGTCTATGGTTAAAACTAGCAAGAGATCATCGAGCTTCAAGAAAACGAAAAGAACAGGCCGAGCGCGAGCTTTGGTTGAAAATGCTTTAGTGGATACTGCTAGTTCTCCTATTAACATGAGTCCCAAGGTCAGGGATTTTCCCATTGTACATTTTCTTCATTTCTTGTTCATATTCTGATGATTTAATTAGTGGGAATTAACGATATATATATATATATGACATATTTTTCTTTACTGTACAATGTTTACAATAGGTATGTGATATGAATGAGATGGATATGGATGCTGATAAGCGGAATGATATTGATCATGCAAACATATCTCAGGTAAATAAATAAATAAATAAAAAATCCATGAATTCTCTTTAACTCTTCTTCTTCTTCTTCTTCATGTGATTTGAATAAATATAATATTAAGTACCTAACAATTAAAGGTCCTTGTGCATTTTACATGATTTACAGGAGAAAGTTGTTGGCACTTCCGGACAGATAGATGAGAGAAGTGAAGTGCGTTTTGTTGGAAGAGACAGCGATTGCACTGAATTGAAGAAGAAGGGCCTTTGCTTAGTTCCTTTGTCTACGATAGGGAATTATCTCCGATGATTCCATGCACGCCTCTCTCCCTTCTCATCTGATCTCGATCGATCGATCTCTGCTGCATGAACAAGTTAATGCTTGCAGATCAGTACTATTATCTATTGCCGAATTAATCATGTAATATTATTGAAACTGATCATCTAAGAACATTTAATTTATAAAGTGCTTTATATGCATTTTTTTCTTTTTTGGAAACATTACTTCTTTTCAGTACTGCTTTATCATTAATGCTTGCCCCTGATCTCTTGTATGAGCGAGGTGAAGGAAAATCTGTACGTACACACCAAAATTCAAATTAATTCCTGTAATTAAAACGCTAATATCAACAAAAACAATTACATATATATATAAGAAGAATGGATCAAAGACATTAATTAATGTAGAAGTCTAGGTAATCCCTCTTAATTTGTCAAGAACTAAAAGAACAATCAAGTCATGATGATCATGCTGATCATGATCGATGATGAGGAAGCTGAGCGGTACTAGAAGCACCGTATAATTATAATTAGCTAATCGGCCATGCATCAACAAGAAATTTGCTAGCTTCGATGATCTCCATAAATATGTTAGAGCTCCGGCCAGCTCATGCATTCCTTGATCATGATAATTAATTTACGATATCCTATCCTAGCTATCTAGCTAGGGTTCATGATTATGCTGCCAATTAAGGAGCTGGCTGAGCAATGCTTTCGAAACTAATTATATATATATATATATATAAATATTCTTCACAACCAGCTAGCCAGCTAGCAACGAATCCATTTCATTACAAGTGCATTCTCTTCTTTTATATTTGGTGATGATCAGTGCGTAAATGCAACAAATTAAGCATCAATGGTACTCATGATCATTAATATTTCATGACCAATAAATCATTTCTCCATAATATATTAAATGCCAATAAATAAAGCGACTGGTTTTATTAATGCATGTTCCTTAATGTTATTAATTAGGTTAAGAGTAAAGATCAAAATAGCATAATATTAATCATGGACATGATAAATAATTCGTCATTAATTATTCTCTAATTAATATATCATGATCGTTAATATTTCATCGATCATTCTCTAATATTATGCCATAATTAGTACACTACTGTTTTGAGTGATCTATTAATATATAACATTGTGGAGACTGATGATCTTAATAAAGCACATTATCATGTTTAGTCTCCATATATATCGATCATTACTTTAAAAATTCTTTAATTACAACAGATTGCTTGGCCATGAGTACTGTGGAAAATCCAAAACAGCGGTTTTAATTTAATTTGGAGTCTCTATACAAATTGAGATGCTAGCAAGGTATTGGGTTAGTATTGAAAGATCATACATACCCACACAACATATTTCATAACATAACATTGTTCTAAAATAATGTTACATCTTTTATAAGATATTTTACAAAAATACCTCTCATTTCGAAACAATATTAATGTTGTATAAAATTTTATGAAAAATTACGTGTGTTTATCATTTTTAATTCTTTAGGAGCGAATTATGTTTTCATTCTTCATTAATCGATCAGCCAATTAATCAGACTAGAATAATTTGCTCATGTGATTGAAAACCCTATAATTTGGCCATTCTTTATATATGTATATAACTGTATGATTTGAAAAGTTTCCTAAAAGAGGAAGACCATGAGAGCAGCTTAATAAAAGAAAATCAAGAACCAACCACCTAATTAAACCTAAAATATTATTGCATAATATCTAGCTAGCACCACCTAATTAATTTAAACCTGGAATTGATCAGGAAGTTTAATTGGAAGCTGCTTTGTCACACACATGACCTAGATTAGATCCCACATGAATATGTTTGTATGGATACTATGATCATCATCATGATCATCTGCTAATTAAAGTCAAGCTCCCATGCATGCATGCATTCTCATGATCATGTACAGCTTGGAACAGAAATTGTTGTTTGTAACTATAATGATGATCAAAATCCAAACAGCCCTAGGTTGATGAACTTTTATGCCATCTGGCCTCTAGTCTAGTTCTGAGTTCCATCATATCCTCTCAAAAATCACTTCTGTCCTTCCTTTGATGCAAAATAAACATAACCGTCACATATGAACACGTTAAACATGTCTTTGATCATCAAAACTACTTTTTGGTAAGCCAAGTGAATCTGAATTTGCTGGATTTTTTTTTTTTTAAAAAAAAAAAAAAAAAGAATTGGCTCTAGTCTTTTAATTACTTATATTAAAAAAAATATAAAGGGAACAAAAACTGCGCATCCGGGGAATCGAACCCCGGTCAGTACCGTGGGAGGGTACTATGATACCACTACACTAGATGCGCTTGCTGCTTCCTTCCTCTCTAATAATTTTAGTATCCTCTCTTGGAGACGTTGACTACCTAGTTGATTGGGAATCACACTTTGGTCTCCACTCAAATTGGAATATTTGTGGAATTTAATATTTAATACAAAAATATATGACCAACATAAAAAAAAATTAATTTTTTAATAATAGATCTTATTTTTTTTTAAAACAATTATGCGATATTTACACACTCCACAACTATACGTAACATTACTTGTTATGCTAGCTAATGTACGTGTCGATAAATATGCTTGCAAATGCCAAATATATTATACTATAATTGTTCATTTTTCTCTGGATTGGGAAAATAATTTATTTACACCTTTGTGTATATTGAAACAGATAATTGGATTTTGGATTCAAAAGTATCAAAAAACCATCAACGGAGGGAAAGAGAGAGAGAATAGAGAATTTAGTTTTGTCAGCACCAAGGCTCCTCTGTTTTTGTGCTGTTACAGATCTATTTAGGGGAGAAGCGTAGTAGACCACCACCACCACCACTCACAGATCCCATAATGGGGGAACCAACCTGTTGAAACTCATTGTTTATACATTGACATTATGTTGTTGATAATAATAGGATTAATTACACTTTGTTTTATCAAACTTTTATTCAATTTATAATATGTTTTCGAAACTAATAATTGCATCAAAGTGGACCTCCAAATTTTCAAAACTTCCCAATTCCCCCCTTCAGTCTATCAACAGAGTCAAATCTAACAAAAATTCACTGTAAAAATTTAATTTTCATCTAATTTATTATTATTAATCAAATAAAATATAAAATAATATGTACTATCAATTAATAATAAATCATTAATCATTAACCATATATAAAATTATTTTATACTTAAATTGCAAACAAGTATAAATAATCTTCGGACACAATGATATTATTTGATATTCATTAACCATATATAAATTAATAAAAAAATTATTTAATGATTTATGATTTATTATTAATTGATAGCATATATTATTTTAAATTGTATGATAATAAATTAAATAAAAATTACATCTTTATAGTGAATGTTATACATATAAGCAGCATGTGTAATGAATTTTCATTAGATTTAACGCTGCTGGTAAACGAAATGGGGGGATTAAGAAATTTTGAAAGTTTGAGGGTCTACTTTGATGCAATTATTAATTTCGAATGTACATTGTGAATTGAATGAAAGATCAAGGAGGCAAAGTGAAATTAACCCATAATAATAATCCCTCTTCATGGGACTTTGAAAGTATTGGCTGTGGTGCTTATCACGACCTTTGACCAGTTTAAGGCAATTTGAAAAGGGTGATTTTGATTCCATGCTGTATAAAAGGACGTTCAAAGAAATGAGAATTTGGAACTTATTATAAACAAGACAGTTCATTCTGCATCTTTCACCTCCAAGGGTGAATCCTGGAAAAGCACAGGTTAGAGGTTTATTTTCTCTCCGGAACCTTCTCGAGCAATTCCGGTATCACCTCAAAAAGATCACCTACGAGTCCATAATCAGCAACCTGCAATTGAAGGGTGTCGTTAGGGGGCAAAAATAAAATGCAAGCAAAATTGCTATCCACGAAATCTTGCATCAAAGAAGAGCATAAAGCAAAGCAGTTTTAAGTTTCACAGTGAGTAAAAGCATTGAGCAAAAGGGTAATGCATCGTCCTATAGCTTTTAGAATTGCTTTTTTAGCTCTTATAGCTGAAATTTTGGATGGTGATATCAAAATTATTATGACACTCAGAAATAACATTCATCAGCAGTTTGCTCAAGGACTGCATTTTCCTTGTGTGGCTGTGGGACCCATAAATTTCAGTATGCATGGTTTTACTGTTGAATTAGAACTGAGAATAGTCAGAACTTTCTGGTGATCTGATATCCCAAATGTAGCGAGCAATTGAACATCGCGGGACGTAAGGAACCAAAGGTGAATCACGCATGACATAGAATTGCAAGGCTCATTTGAACATTCGATTACCATTACCTAGCATTCAAGTGTATATATATATTGAGGGAGAGAGAGAGAGAGAGCAAAAAGGTTTAGCCATCACCTGAAATATGGGTGCATCTGCATCTTTGTTCACTGCAACAATGACCTTGGAATCTCTCATGCCTGCCAAGTGCTGAATGGCTCCTGATACACCAAAAGCCATATATAACTCGGGGGCAACAATCTTTCCAGTTTGGCCAACCTGACACAAAAAATAGTCACAACTAAGACCAGGCAGCAAAATATATATAAGAACTCTACATTAGCACGATAGACTAATTATAACATTTGTAGTAAAAGTGAACAGTAAATATACCGATAGTTAATGCTATCAGAAGCATCCTACTTTCCCAAAGACAACAAGTAGAAAAGCTATCATGCCAGTATGAAAATTTCAACTTATATACTGAAGCATCAGGCACACATACCACCAAAATTTTTCTTTCTTTCTAGAGAGAGAGAGGTTCCAAACTCAAAATCATCATAGCTTTCAAGTGCCAATGGACAACTGGCACACTTTTATTTTCCATGTTGCATAGTGGCAATTAGGAAAACTGAGTTTGAACAATTTTTTTATTTATTATCATTTTTTTAACAATTTTAAGACTCAAACTGGAATTAATGGAATGAAAGGGATATCTAATGAAATCATGTCAAAATATCAAACGATATGGACAAAGTTGGGAGATAACAATAATAGGTGTGACCTGGAGTTCATTAGGAACAAATCCCGCATCAACAGCAGCACGGGTGGCACCAACTAAGTGAAAAAAATCAACAAAGTTGCAAATTATACTAGCAGTAAAATAAAGAAACAAGGTCATATTGAAAACAATGGCTTAAATAGATTCAAGATGAAAGAACCTAAATTCTTCTTATATGTAAAATGTACCAGCTGCACCAAGTTTCTCTGCAAGCTTCTCTATCATCTTGAAGTTCTCGGCACTTTTCAACCCACGCCCCCCAGTGATTACAATACGTGCATTCCCAAGATCAGGGCGTTCTGTATCCTGAGACGTCTGCTTTATATATCTTGAATTACCTATAGAATCTGTTGATAAGTACATAATAAATCTGATCGGTACAAATCACCCAATAAATAGTCAAAGCTTTATCAATGAAGAACTACAAAATGTGAATTGTTAAATCTCTTCTTCGTATATATTCAAGTCGGAGAGTGGCCAACAAAATTCCTAGGAATTAGAAAAAGATAAACAGACCTTCACCAAAGGTTGAGAGATCAACCTGGGAGATAGGAGCCTCCTTAGATTTTGAATCAGCCAGGGTTGGTGGCACCGGGAAAGATGTGGATCTAATGGTCAACATGCAAGGGTTGGCACCAGTGTAGCGAACAGTACAGAGTGCATTACCAGCGTATATTGGCCTGGCAAATGATTTTAATATTATCCATGTCAGATAAAAAATCAGCATTCGCCTTAGACACACAGTTAAGGCCTAAGAGTGAATTTGCATAATGCTATGGCACAAGGGGCAGCAACTGCTCCACCGTAGCAACTTTCAAGCATTTATTTTGATTATTGTAGATCTATATAATGAGTTCAAAACTGTCAGTGATTGAGCCTAAGAAAAGTTTCTGGCTAAAAAATGAGGTGAATAAGTCAGAGTCACACACCAGAGGTTTTAGAGGTAGTTGAAGTAAAAAGATTCTAAAAATTGATCATCCTTTTCTTTGCTAATGTCAGTCTGCAAACAATTCTACCAATGTAAATTAACCGACAAAAGATTGCAACGAAAACGATGTGGAGGACATGAATGGCTAGAATTTTTTACTTACGGGTAAATGGAATGGATTGTAAAGCCTGGTAGATTGTAGGTAAGACTGTTTCTACTTGATTATATGCCATCTGGACTAAGGAAACATGCTTTCTACTTGATGATCAGTTTGTGTTGTTTGAGAGAGTAAAAAAAAACTTCTACGTACTGGGAATAGTTGATAATCACAATATTTTGAAGCATTTTACTATTTATATATGTGTGCAGCACATCCTCATTACTTCTCAAAACAAGAGCATCCGGTAGCCATAAACTGAAATATTTGGTAATCTAGACGGGGAACGTTTTACATGGCACTGGCCAGACCCATAGAAAAAACAGATATAGGAACCACTAAAAACAAAAGCAATAACTACTTACCAAAAAACAAAGCCAGTAACTACCCATGTTTTGTCTGTTTTAATTGCTTCATAAGAGCCACAAGAGGGAAAACACAGAGAGAAGAACAGATTCAATAATTATAAAAATGCAAAAAAGAAAAATAGGCTCTTCTCCCATAAGGTGTCCTTTGAAGACATTGACAGCACAGAATTTCCAATTATATAACTTTTTTTCCACCTAATGACCAAAAACCTCAAGTAAGATCCATTAGTTTTTAAAGCTGATGTAGTTTTGACATCACAAAGGCTACATGGTTTCATTGCAGAACTACATGATTGAGGCCAAAATTCAGGCTTTATTACAATATTTGGAATTCATGAGAATGCAAGTGTCTTGACAGCCCATACAAGAATTTAGGGTCCTGAAAAGGTAGCACTGCAATCTGTCCTACTTAACTTCAGTTTGATAATAAGACCTCACCCAAGACCTGATCAAGTAGTTTGTCAATATCCAAACAACGAAATGGAGAGAGATGTAATACGATGCTTGAAGTCTGCTTGGTACATGATAGCAACATTAACTCACATATCAATCAATAGATGAAATACCTTGAGAAGGCAATGTCAATCAAAGGGCTAAACCACAGAATATACCTGACAAATAGATCAGACTCAGCCATTTCAATAACATCTGTAATGGGGGAAACATCTAAAAGAGCAGCTGCACGTGGTAGAATGTTTTTCCCAAATGAACCTGAAGGTGCAATTATGTGCGAGTAGTCACCTTTCTGCTGCACTAAATGGACCAGTTTAGCCCAAGGTTCTGCTATTGGATGTGTAAATTGATCTGAATCAGCTACAAGCACCTGTGCATGAAATAGCATCAGCCAACTTTCAGAATCCAATAATATTATGCACTTGAACTGTGTTTCAAAGACAAATCAGTGTAAGATGTCAGGATATTGATGGAAGTCTTAATATATTATTTCTATCCCTGAATACTAACCATGAGAAAATCGAATACAATTATATCTTGCAGATTGACAATATTCTGGGCTTTTTCAACGTGAAAATTTCTTGCTGGCCACAATATGTAACTCTTAGAAAATATAGCAATGTTGTTTCAATTTAATGGGCTGTATGAAAAAAGACCAAAGCTACAGTCCTAATATTCATTCCCACATTCTGCCTCTATCTTAAATGAATATAAGAGGAAATACCAAAAACCAGGAAGTCCATGCAGAGTAATGAGGATTAAGAGTGTACTTTACCTACCTGAGAAACTGAAGGATGGCATGAGGCAGCATGTGTGGCAGCTTCTTGAAGGGAAGGACCTGAGCCGGCCAATAGCACGGAAATGGAGTTGTCCTTGCATAAAACATTTGCAGCCACTACTGCACTCACAGATGGTGCCCTGATAGAACCAGCTTCATGCTCAGCAAGAACCAGCGTGCTAGCCTGCAAAGAAAAAGGACTGTTGACTGTCATTGCCAACTCTAACCTGCAGGCCAGTGAACCTGATTGAAGTGCCCTTTGCACATAGTTTCTTCTTTCATGTGTTCCAATATGTGAAGAGAATAATGCCTACCATTTGCTTTTGTCTTTTGGTAATTTAATGTATGTTGGAACATCTAAATTGTCTTGTCTGAGTTGTTGTTTTTTTCTACTTTTTTAGGATTAATGCTTCGAGTGAAAAAATAGGGCACCTCAAATGGCGTAATAGTCTAGGAAAAAGCTGGTCGAGATGATGCATATCCCTTTATATCAAAATATAGGTATCAGATTCTTTTAGTTCATTTGTCTTCCATGCCTTCTTTGTAGAAGAATCGGCTCCTTGACCAAAAAGTTCGTCCATAATGTTTAGTATGCACAATAATTTTCTCTTTAACGGCTTAACCAAAACTCATTGAATCCCCTTTTGAGTAAGGCGAGATCAATTATATCATTCTTGAAACAGATACTGTTTTCTTGTGTTTAAACCTCACAATTGTTAAAAAGCTTTCCGCAATGCGAGTCTCAACAAATACAAGAGATTTATAACAATTTTAAGCCTGAAGTGAGTCACCTAAAAAGCGTGTATAAGATCCTACTTTGATAGTAAGACTACGTCTCCTTTTGAAACCACTTATCTCGAACAAGGCAAGCAAGATATTCACATTTTCGGCGCATTTGTGTTCGGAAATCCAGACATCTCAGCCACTATATTATAAAATCGATCATGCGATGCTAACATTTTGGCATCAATTTCACATGTATTTTAACCACCCTCCGCTCTTTTCAGAGCATTGAATTAACATCAAGAACATCGAGCTCAATCATTCCATATTTCCAAACATATACACGCAGATAGATACATATATGGACTTGGATTCTTCAAAATAAGAATGATTTACACAATCAATTACATCATACATGCATGGTTCAAGGCTCAAGCATAGATATTTGAGAGATAACATACGGATCGAGAAACGGATGCAAGGGAAAGATGTTGGGATGTGCGGCACGGAAAGGTGGATTTCGAGAAAGCTCTGAGCATCGCACGAGTTGCCATTGCTTGTCTCAGCTTCTCTCTTCTCTGCGAGATAGTGACTAGGACGACGATGGGAACTCGACTTGCTTAAGTAAGGCTCACAACGTCGTCGTACTTGGAGTGACAGGTCAACAAGTGGTGCCCGATCATCAAATACGACGTGTAGCCTACTGCGTCTGGCAAGTGCTAAATTATAGTCGTTTAGCCAAGTGATGTTAAACAAAGATAAATCAAAAGAAAAATTCTATACACCGCAATATCATCTCATTATCATCTCACTATGTAATATATGACATATTTATTATTATTAAATATTTTTTTTCATCCAATAATAATAAATATGCCACATAACGAAATAAATGTGTAGTGTAGATCTTACACCGTTAATTAAGACAATAAAAAAATAAAGTTAAAAGAAAAGATGTTGAGAAAATGTAAAAGCGATTTAAAGCAAATGGAACTATGCTATTAAAGAGATAACCCAAAATAAAGAAGAAGACAATAGATTACAAAGGTGAAAGATCGAATATACGCTCTCTATGGACCTTCTTTTCTCTACACGCTCTTATTACTCTCTCTCTTAGCATGTCTACATGGATAACATCTTAGCATATCCTAGATCATGAAAATGTAAAATCATTAAATATAGTAAATTTTGCCCTTAAAATAGAGCATATGACACAATCTTTAAAGACTAAGGCTTCGTTTGGTTATACAGATTAGATAAGATAAAAATTGAAAGTTGAATAAAATATTATTATAATATAATTTTTTAATATAATTTTATTTTAAGATTTTAAAAAGTTAAATTATTTATTATATTTTATGTGAGAGTTTAGAAAATTTCTAATGATTATATTATTATATGAGATAAATTATTTTAATGAAAAATTGGTAACCAAACCAGACCAAAATCGAGGCAAAACTAATATTGAATTCATTTATAAGAACAAAACCTTCCTAGAGTAATGCTTGCACATTTTTCACATGTCAAGCTTGATTCGACGAATCATGACAAAACTAATTTTGAATTCATTTATAAGAACAAAACCTTCCTAGAGTAATGCTTGCACATTTTTCGTTGTTTTGTAGCCGCTAACCATTTTTCATGTTCTTACAAGAATAAATACTGCTTGCCTTCTAGTACAATATGTTACTAAATATTAATTACCGAATTGCCGTTATGAACACAATATATATAAATATATATATATATATATATATATATATATACTAACAAGAGCAACGTGCGCTACATATATGCCCAGATGATAGAAATAAAGAAAATAAACATGAACTTTACATACAGCTTGATCTTATGTGAATTATATGATTTTCGAGATTTGAAATGTTGCTCAAACTTCGGAAGAAACGACTATATAGATTAATCCTGAGTATAGCCATCAATTGACTAATAATAGAAGGATCTAATCTTTCTGCATCATTAACACGATTTTCTAATTCGTGTTCAATATTATAAAAGTATAGCTGCAAATATGAAAGACATCCATCTTCTAGAATTAAATCATTAATGTAATGATAGATCTGTCCTTGAACTCTAAATGTGTAAATTCATTTATTTCTTTTACACAAATTTGTATCGAACTTAACTTCAAATGATGTGAAGGCGAATTTATTATTGTATGTACGCACATATGTATGAAAATTTTCATATTCACTTGAATTAGAAGTAAATAACTCATAAAGTTGATCAGGAATTTGACTAAAAGCTAATGATATGGTTTCATTAGCATAAAAAAAATCTTTTGGTTCATGATAAAAAAATTTTGCTCCACAATGTTTGCATGATGGTACTAATGGTAAATAATCTGGTTCAAGAATTGTAGTGTGTAATATTTGTTTAAAATAAGGAAATTTGCCTTGTCGTTTTCCTATATAAAAAAATAATAATAATAAATTAATTGAGGATAAAGTATTAAATATTTGATGTAGGAATTAATGAAAGAATGTGTTAATTTGTACATTACCCGAATCGAAATTTGACGTGCTTTCAAAATTGAATTCCTCTTCATTTAGGTAATTAACCTCCGGAAGAATTTTTTTTAATATTTATTGAATAGAATGAGAAAAAAATGGAAGAAATGTTTTTTAATAAGAAATGGTTATGAATAAATCTGATCGCTCAACATTGAAGTAGAGGTATCGTTATGGATGTTAGTTTCAGAAGAATTGATTTTCGAAGACGATCCAATTTCTCTTATACAAATGGCTTCATTGTCGTTTGAACAGAAAGAGAGAGCATGCTGAGATTGTGTTTGCTTTCGCATTTTATTATTTGGAAGTTTTTTCGACTCAGTATATCTCTCTCTTTTTTTTCGATGAATCTCTTCTTTTTTCTCTTTTGATTAAGCACTTTACCAATTTCTTATTGCCGGATGTTTTTCACGCTCTTCAAGGTTTATTCATAAAACAAGTTAGATAAAATTGAATAAAATTGATGTTAATAATGTTTAAATATATTTTTGCATTTAATAATGTCATCTTACCAGTCGGCATAAAGTTATGGAAGATTATAAATTCCGTATCGATTTCAGAGCGTAAAAAAAACATTTGAAAACATATTAAAGATGTGGGTAGATATGTATATATGGCGACATATATGCATAACAAACATAACAAATATTATAAGCATTTATGGTAAAAGCAAAAGAAGAATAATTAATTCAAAATAATTTCATACAGATCATATTAAGTAAACCAAATGAAATAGTAGATGTTATAATAGAACAAGAAAAATGCTAGGGAGCCCGTTTCGGGCTCTTTTTTGTTTTAATTTTTTTTTTACTTAGTAATTAAGAAAATATTGTTTAATAATATTGTGATTTTTTTTAAATATTTAAAAGTGTTAAAAAATGATGTGAAAAAAAAATTAAAGATTTTTTATTTTTTTCACATTATTTTTTAACACTTTTAAATATTTTTAGAAAAGGAAAAAAATTTATAATATTATTAAACAATATTTTCTTAATCACTAAGTCAAAAAAAAAACTTAAAAAAAGGACAATTGGGAAAATCAACCGGGAGCTCAAAACGGGCTCTCTAGCATTTCCCATAGAACAAATCTATTAAAAGAAATCAATATCATGAGGAAAGGAAATATTCATTCAACAAACATATATTGTCAACAATTTATCTTAACTACAAGTGCATTTATATAAATATAAACAAAATTGAATAACATTTTTTCATATGAGATAAAATAGAACATAATGGAAAGTAGAGGACAAACAAAAGAACAGTGCAAATAGAGGAAATTGATAACAACCGTACTGACGAAAAACAGTAAAGTAAGAGCAAAAGCAGCAAATCTGTAAAAAAAAAAAAATACATTAGAAAAAATATTTTAATAATAATAACAGATTAAATAAATAAATTCAGTATTTTTAGGAAAAAAATTTGGAAGGAAAAAAAACAATACATTAAATTAAATTTATTATCAATACTATTTTTAATAAAACATATAAGAAAAACAAATAAAAGGCTGTAAAAGAACCACAAAAATGAAAAACATTAGAAACGCTACTTTATTTTTTTTTGGTTTTCGTTATAGTCTTTGTACTAATAAGCTACTGTTTATCAAGCTTTTGAAATTTTGCCACCAAAATTTGGAAACAATGATACTAAGTATTGGACCCGCGTACCCAAAGAATGTGTTTTAAGTCTACGTCGACCTTTGATTATTTATTATTAAAGTCACTAATTAAAGCAACATATGATCATATAATACTGCACTTATAACGGTAAACATGCATGCATGTACTCCCACAGACTTCAGTGGCTAGTTTGGACCAAAACCATAAATTTATCTATCATTTTTCTTGGAAAAGTTAACGCAAAGATGCTTAATTGATTCGTTTTATACTTTGCACTTACAATTTATTAAACACAAGGTATTATTATATTTCAATTAATTATTTTTTTAAAAAATATAACTTTCATGTTACTATATATATATTCATCTTATTATTATATTTTTCTCATGAAATTTATTATCAATTAATCTTGATGATTATCAACATTAGACTGTTGATAATATAGTCATGTGAATAAGCAAAATAATTATTACAAAATATAAACACCAGACTTTTTTATATTAAAAGGGATCAGGACTTACCTAAAAGTAGAGGACCAATTAAAAGCAAGCGAAAATGTTGGATTCCAACGACCGCAATGGGCACAACTAAAATAAAGATATAATCAACAATATAAAAAATATATATAATTATATTTATTCAATTTAACTATATTAACATATTAGGGATAATAATAAATACAATAAATTGGAACATATTATTTACTTTGTAATAGATATATGAATCGATTTGAATTATCAATAAACTATATTTCCATGTGTTATTAGGTTCCATGTACAATTCATATGCTAAGTAAAAAAATTTAATAAATCATGTGCTAGTAGCTAGGTCCACAAACATGTAACAATGTGTTTTTTTCTCATTTCAAACCAAAAAAAAAGTATGCTTTATTTTAAAATGGGTAAGAGTTGCATACACACACACACATATATATATATATATATATATATATTATTCAAAGTTGAATAATTTTATACGCATGTTTTCATTGTTGTCATATTTTATAGGCAGTCGCCTGGTGCAAGCGCGGTGAAAACGTCTTACGTGAAAAAAATTAAAAATGACACTATTTTCATTTTTTACCCGATTTCCCAGATCTTCTTTTCTTCCTCCTTCCATTTCTCTAACTTTATGTGTTTCTCTTCGTCAAGACTCCATTTCTCTCCCTCGGGGAAGTTTGGTTGGCTTACACTGAATAAGATTTAAACAAAAACCTGTAGGATTTTAATGCGAAGCTTTCTGATTTTGGTCTGATGAAAGTTGAATCTTCTAATTTCTTTTGTTGCTAAGTTGGAAAGAAATAGTTAGAAGTATCGTGGTGTTTATGAACGTTTTACTCCCTTGAGGGTAGAAAATTGTAAAGGATCTGCAAGAGGCAAAAATTTCAAACGATTCTGATATTTTCTTTTGGCTTGTTTTCTCTCTCTTTTTTTTTAATCCTTATTTCAGATGAAGGTACAGACATGCCGATCTCTGTTTCTCTTTTTATTTCTTTTCGATTTCCAGCGACCTTATTTTCTTATTTTGTATGTTTTTTTTAATAATGTGACGTGGCGGCAACGACTGCATACCGATTGTATGTAGCGATTGTATATAGAAGAACTGATATATATATATATATATATATTATTCAAAGTTGAATTATTTTATGCGCACATGTTCATTGTTGTCATGTTATTATTTCTATTCTATCAAATGTAAGTCAATGATTCATGCATGTTTTTGTTTCCCTCTTCAATACTAATTAATGTTGCAGCGACGTTTCAAAATTTGATACAAGAAATGACCAAGCTTCTTCCACCATTAGATTGGTTGGTAGGAAAAATATCTTGAGGTGGGTAGATCCCCACCGTTCATAAGTCATTTTCACCCGTCGGTTTCCTCAAGCAAAGAAGAAAAAGTTTTCTTCTCCTCCAAGCCTCCACCTTCGTCTCCTTCCTTTCTCCTCTCTTTTCATCCTCAAGAGATCAAAGCTTCATCTCCCCTTATCCAAGCCGTGCGACCCACAAGCAAGAGAGGAAATGGTATCCTTCCTTCCTAACCGAATGATGCTCATTTGTCTTTACCCATTTTCAGTTTATTTCCAAGTTTAAATCCAAGGTTTTGTTCACATCTTTTCAAAGGGAAATCCTTGAAGGTAAGACCCTTTTGATTCACTTTTTATTATAGTTTTGAAAGGGTTTCGATTTTCTCCAAGTAACGTTACCTATTGATTTTCGGTTTAGCATTTTTTTTTTCATGCTATTTGAGTTCTTTTTTTGTGTGTTGTCAGTACATCGGTTTGTTGCTTCTCTCCCTCTCTCCTAAACTGCGAGCAAATCGGAAGATTTCCTTACTGAAGTTATGAAAATCAGAAGATTTTATTCATTGTGATTGGGTTTTTTTTGGTGTGATGTATATCCGTATGGATTTATTTGATTTTGTTGCGGTTATTTTCTGTGAAGTACTAATCTACTTGATCAGATGTGAATATGCAAATATGGTTTTAATTTTGTTTGGGTTTTTTTTTTTTGTCATGTATATGCGTATGATGTGATTATAGCGTAAGAAATTCACTCTGCAACACTGAGAGAAGAAAGAATAGGAAGCATACCTAGCATTGCCGAGATTCAGAAGAAGAGCAATTCGAAATACATAGAGATTTTTGTTTTTTTAAAGAAAGCGAGAATAGAGAGAGCACAAACAGATAACAATATTTGAGTCAGTTTTAGTCTGTGGAATGGATAAGATCGTAAAGGTAAAAAGATTATAATATTTAGGCGGTGAAGCAAAATGAGAAATAGAAGTTGTAATTTAAGAATACAAAGAAAGACAAAATTAGAAACAAAAATATTAGACTAAAGTAACTCGGCAAACAAATTCAAAGGAAGAAGAGTAGAAAATTGAAAAATTGGAAATAAACCGAGGGATAAAAACGTAAAAATAGCAATAAATGAAAACAAATGAGAGATAAAGACAAAAAAGTTATCGGCAAAAGAGAAGGGTAATACTGTAAAAATACAAACAAGATAACAGAAATCAAGGACAGGAATGGAAAATAAATATAAAAGTAGGGGTAAAATTGAAAACAAATATATTAGACGAAAATACTGTTCATCCAGCATTCGCACTTTATATATAAGTAGATAGATATATAGTCCTCTTCACGTGTTTATTAAAAAATAAAAATATATATTTGAAGTAAAAAGATGTCCAAAAACACAAAAATATGAAAGACTGAAATTCGAAGTTTCGTTTGTCACTTTTGTAGTTGTATCAATTCTCTAGCAGAAATCCTCCAACATATTTGAAAAGCACCCCCGTCACCTGGGTGGAGCAGGCAACGCCGCCCACCCATGCGGGTGATGGTGACCCCTGCCCCACAAGGGAAACAAAGGCGAGCTAGGCATGTATATATATATATATAGAGCTCTTCTACCTACAAGCGGATTCACGAACTAATCTATGCACCAATGTTGACGTAGACTATAAATGTTTATTTTCAAATCCACACCGTTTCATTAAAGTCTACCTTTCCACTTAGCATTGGTGCACAAATCCACTGACAACCAAATTTTTTCATATATATATAAAAATAAAAATAATTTCGTTGTCAAAACGACATCGTTTAGAGGCATTCAATTTAACCATAGCCCTCTCTTCCCAAATCTCTATACTTTCCCTTACTCTCAACCTCGTTGCGGCCCATGATGCCTTCTCTCTCCCAATCTCTCCCTGCCACAATGTCGTCTCTCCCTTAGTCTCTTCCTCTCTCAACTTTCTCCCTATGAGGCTCTGTCCCTCACTCTCAACTCTCAGTCCCTCTCTCTCTCTCTATTTAATTATTTTTTGTGGGTTGATTGTAGATATGTTATGAATTTTTTATAGCAAGAATTCATTCGAGGAATGGTATAGGGGACCTCACCTCCACTGTGTGGGGCTGGGTTTCGAAGGGGGCTAACCCGTCTCATAGGGTGCGGGTAGAACCCCTAATACCCCACGCTTTGGAAGCATGGAACAAGTGTTAAAATAATAATAAAAAATCTGAACAAATGATCAGATGGTCCTTGTGATTTTGTTTTGAGATCAAATGATGATCAGTCTTTGGCGCCCAAGAGAAGGAAAAATGGGCTCAAGTGCTTCCCTTTTTCTCAATGTCTCTTTTTCCGTTTCTTTTTTTTTTTAATTTCCCAATTGCTTGATATATTTAGCCCCGTTTAGATGTATAAATGGGCTCAACTCATTTTATCATTAAAAATTTTTTAAATTTTCACATAAAATATAATAAATAGTTTAACTTCTTCAAATTCTAAAACAATAATAATATTAAAAAATAATATTTTAATAATATTTTGTTCAACTTTCAATTTTCATCTAAAACTATTTCATCTCATCTCACGATCCAAACGAGCCTTAATCACATTTTGTTATTTATAGTCCGAGTGCAAGAAAAGTAATTAGATCACCTAGTTAAATTTGTTTAATATAGACCTTAAAATCTAAGACAGGGTTCTCAAATACTGTAAGGTATCGTTTAGATTGAGAAATGATCTCAACTCATCTCATCAGAGTATGTTTAGATCATCAACTTATCTCAACTCATCACTACAACTTTATCAATTTTTCACATAAAATATAATAAAAAATTAACTTTTTCAAATCTCAAAACAATAATAATATTAAAAAATAATATTCTAAAAATATTTTATTTAACTTTCAATTTTCATCTCAACTTATCTCATCTCAATTCTCAATTTAAACTGGGCTAAGTTACGTGGTATTTAAACACTACGCATCGAGTTCTAATTGGTTATCATGTAGCAAATTAATCTCGTTATTAGACAAACTCCTTATCAACGCTCTCATCAATGTCATCATCCAATTCCATAATTAAAACTAGAAGAAAATTCGGACGGTGATAGATGTGAGACCCCTCCGATTTTTATTTTAAATCTTGATAAGCAGTCCCTTCAAAATTTTAAAAAGGCTGCGGTACGCATTCTCATTTTTATTATTTTTTAATAGAAAAATTATATTCTTAAATTAATATGTAGAGCATAAATAATAATAAATTTAAAATTTAAAATTTAAAATTTAAATCTTATAAATTATTTATAGGATATGAAATATATGTTACACCACTGATAATATAATAAATTATTTTTAATATAAGAAAAACAAGTATTAAGTTGTGTTTGAATGTTGTAGTGAGTTGAGTTAAATTGAGATGATAAAATATTATTAGAATATTATTTTTTAATATTATTATTATTTTAAAATTTAAAAAAATTAAATTTTTTATTATATTTTATGTTAAAATTTAAAAAAATTATAATAATGAGTTGAAATGAATCGAGAGAAATTAAAAAACCAAACGAAACCTTAATGTCTAAAAACTACCTTAATTATACAAATTATCAAAAGAAGAAATCAGCAAAAAACGGTGGCGTCACTGCGCGAGATTTGTTTGGCTCTTACCTGAGCACTCAGATTTACTGTGTTTACGTAGAGAGACGGAGAGAGACCAAACAAGCCTATTCGCTCCCCCAACCTCCAACAGATCTGTTGTGCCCTTGTATTCTGGGCTTTAAGCTTCTTTCTTTCTCTCTCGTTCTATTGCTCTCCCTCTCTTCTGCAAATCTAAAATTTGCCACCATGATTTCCGCCAAGAAGATCAAGTCCGTCGACTTTTACAGGTCAGATCTCTCTCACACTTATATTCAATTCCACATTTCCTTCACTTTTCTTTGTACTTTTTCATTTTTGCAAAATCTCTGCTACAAATGATAACTGTTTTTCTGTCTATCGTGTGTGCATGGGCTTGGGTTTTTTGTATTGTATTAATACGAAGAAACACTCGTACATGCATCTATGTATGCATATTTCGATGAATTATATATATATAATGCTCAGAACGTTGTGAATAATGACTGGATCGGGTCGATTGAGCAATTGAGATATGAGCCGGTTAATTTTGTTTTGTAGTGTTCTCAACCTCTTGGATTAATGAAATCAGTGTGTTTTTGTTGGTATATTGAGAGTTGTGTTTTTTGTAATTTTAGTGTTTGTCATATCTGCATATGTCGGCATGTACGCATTGGTATGACTTGTGTAGAATTATCAGAACTTTGGCTGGCTCTGTGGAGAAAGAATTTGCTGTTGTAAGGTTTTCTAGGGTTGGGAGTTTTGGCTTTTGTGAATGAGCTTAAAGATGTAATTGGTACTAACTTCGGTTCTAAGTAGTGAAAGCCCGAAGTCCCATGTTAATCACTCCCCATATCTATTAGCTATTAGTCATGTCTATAAATATTCAATTGCTTGTTGGGCCATCACCAGACTCACTACACTACAGCATAGTGAAAGCGTTGAGGTGGAACTGCTGGTCTCTTTTCCTTTCTGCTTTACAAGTTGCATAAAAGTTTGTATACATTATTCCCTCTGCGAGTCAGTGTGATTTTATGGAGTTATTATGCCACTTATTCTTTACCCTCTACAGGAAAATTCCAAGAGATTTGACAGAAGCATCATTATCAGGTGCAGGATTATCCATAGTAGCCGCTCTGTCCATGATGTTTTTATTTGGAATGGTAGGTACCTCCTCAGCTGGTTATTTATGGGCTTGATATGCAGATGATACAATATTCGTCACTTTTTGAGGTTGATCATTAATCCATCTTATACAGATACTAGTTTCATCTATTTTGGGTGTTCATTTTAAGTTTTTAACTTTTTAGACAGCAGTAAACCTATTTTTTCCATTTTTTGTTTTTTTATTTGTGCCAATCTTTTATTTAAATAGTTTGCCTTTACTGGTAACTTTCGTTTCTTGACGTGAATCACAATGTTCACTTTACAGGAATTGAATAATTACTTGACTGTCAGTACATCTACAGCTGTGATTGTCGACAAAAGTTCTGATGGAGACTTCTTACGCATTGATTTTAATATCAGGTAAAGCGCTATGGAATTGGTTTTTTTTTGGTTTATGAAATTTGTACAAGTGATCTTGAGATTATAGATGTATGCATGTAGGGCTCAAGACGTGCACACACACACACACTATGGTTGTGTTTGGATGTTGAAGTGAGTTGAGTTGAGTTGAGTTGAGATGATAAAATATTGTTAGAATATTATTTTTTAATATTATTATTATTTTGAAATTTGAAAAAGTTGAATTGTTTATTATATTTTGTATTGGGATTTAAAAAAGTTATAATGATGAATTGAGATGAGTTGAGATGAGTTTGGGATCCAAACTCACCCTATATCTCTGCTGTTGGTGTCATAGCTTTTTTTAGACCATTTCTGAAATATAACACGTCTTTATGCGTGAATGCATAGATTATAGATGAGTTGTTGTTGATGAGATACTGGGATCGTTTACTTGTATACAAAAACTTATGGTGAGGGGTATTGACATCATAAGAAGATGTGCAATGAATTTAAACATACGAAGGTATGGGCAGGTGAAGCTAAAGTCTCTTGTTCATGATGTATCTGAGTTTGGGAGAGCTTCTAATAGATTAAGGTTCCAGTTCGTTAAGCTTGTAATAGATTTAAGTTTCATGATGTTTTCCTACAACGTTGCCAGCCATGTTATATGTCCGTCTTAGTTTCTTGGCTCCTAATGATGTCTACTAGTATGGGGAACTTCTGTGCTTGCATGCGTGCATGTCTCATTAATTTGGTTTACTCATTTCTCCTCAATTGTCTTGTAGTTTTCCTGCCCTTTCATGTGAATTTGCATCAGTAGACGTGAGTGATATCTTGGGAACAGTAAGTTTCTATTATTCAATTCAATTCAATTCAATTCATCGATTACTTCTGTAAATGAAACTTTATTTACAGTTATCTAATTTTTTTTTCAAACAATTTATTTAATCAAGATGTAGTTATCACTCTTATCTTATAATCTACTAACTTGTTTAACTTTGTTCTTTTACACATGCTTTTATACCTCTGATGTTCTATTGTTATCCATGTAGAATCTTTTCATAAAAAAGGAGCAAACATTTTCTTCTTTCACTAAGGAATAAAATTAGAAACTGGAGGAAATAATTAGTTTTCATACAAGATTAGTGTTATTTAGGGGCATTATATGTTGATAGTCACCAATTGTTAATCAAAATCACAATTCATAATGACTTTGAAAGTTGAGGCAATTTGAGGAGAGTTTTTATAGGAAGGGCTTTGCACTCTTTGCGGTAGATATTATTTATGGTTTAGCATGCTCAAGTAGTCCAGTCATAATGCACTACTTCAGCTAATAGTTCAGTTATGATATGCTACACTGGCTAACTTGAACCAAAATATAGTACTAAGATTGCATAAACTGGTTTGCACCTTGACTTCAAAATTTATTTTCAATGTAAAATTCTTTTTTGTGTGGCTGTGACAGTGTTGAGATCTCAATATCATGTATACTTTGTTCTAACTTCTCTATTCAGGGACTGCCCTTCTATATATTTCCTCTTTCCTCAGGTTACATTACACTCTTTAGGACTCAGTTGCTCTTTTTAGGTATCGATTAA
Organism: Juglans regia; assembly: GCF_001411555.2. NCBI lineage: Eukaryota > Viridiplantae > Streptophyta > Magnoliopsida > Fagales > Juglandaceae > Juglans > Juglans regia. The sequence goes on along the minus strand of NC_049902.1, from coordinate 35,754,018 downwards.
TTCTCTAAAGGAATTTAGCCATCCGTTTCTGCTCCAAATTGCTCCTTCTTGGGTCTTTTTATTTTATTAATCTATTTTTATTTTCTTAATATGGTATAATCGGTCTGATTCTGTGGGCTTTACTTTCAGAACAGGTTGAATATAACAAAAACGATTCGCAAGTTCTCTATAGATCCCCATTTAAGACCCACTGGTGCTGAGTTTCACTCAGGAACAATTTCACATCACATTAAGCATGGGGATGAAGTTGATGAAGAACCTGTTGAAGGCTCTGTTCCACTAACAGCTCAGAGTTTTGATACATATACTCATGTGTAAGTGGGTCAATTCTGAGTTTCAGACCTGTAATTCTTTTTCGTTTTAATTTTCTGATTTTTGTAGAATCTCCTTGTACCAACTATGGCAGTGCCACCACTTAATTTGCCCGCAACAATTCATCTGCAGGTATCCAATTTTGGTTGTCAATTTCTACGCTCCTTGGTGCTACTGGAGCAATCGCCTGGTATCATACTTAAATTTCTCAGCTTTTATCTTGAAAAGTTGTGATTACTTCAGTGGTGCTTAATTAACAATTGCTGCCGTGTAATAGTGGAGAATTTAGAACCCCATTAATGGTGCCTTTTCGAAGGTTTGGACCCTTAAGTATGTTACAGTGGTGCTTACAGAGGGCTGAGTTGCCTCAGGCATATCTTATCTGTCACCAAATATATAGTTTCATGAGCCTAAGGGAAAGAATAACTAGAATTGAGGGACCTAATGTTAGTCAACTCCCCCAAATAGCTAGTTCTTAATAGACCATGTTATCCATCTCCTTCCTCTACAGGAACATAAAACAACCATACCTCTTTCTTGAAATTTGTGGTTTCTTATGTCAACATTGGAAGAGAACAAGCAATGGAGAATGCATGATCATATACCAGTTACAGCAAATACTAGTTGAGATGTGTCTGTCTTGGTGGGTTGTTGGCAGTTGTACCTCCTGACTGGAGCACTTCCACCTAAAATTTCCTCCAAGAAGCTTGTTTTGCTTTCATTTTCCTTGTTAATCACTCTGGACACATGGTTTTGCATCATTGTATGTGCAATTGGGATGTTGTAATATGTTGAACATCTGTGGGAATTGTGAAACAAGAAAATTGTAAAATATCAATTGTATGTTGTAACCAATGCTCTCCCCTCTCGTAATTCTCGGTAAAATTCTCACTTGTCTAATAGACATTTGTAGTTTGTCAATTGTTTGCTTGTCAGATCTGATTAATTTATCTTGTTATTGCTCTCCCTTTTTAATTGATGTCTTCAATAGTTGCATGCCTCATTTTACTTCTTTCTGTTCAGAAACCAGCATGGGAAAAGGCAGCTAAAGCTATAAGGGAAAGGTTTTTCACTCTTCAGCTTATATTGTTCCTATAGTTTTGATGAATTTTGCTTATAATACCGTCATCTCATCCATGACATTGGTCTAGTAGCCTTGTTTTCACTCCATGGTACCCAGAATCTCATGTGTGCACTTATTTATTCAGATATGATCCAGAGTTGGATGGACGGATTCTTTTGGGAAAGGTAGATTGCACTGAACAACCTGACTTGTGTAGGAGGTACTTTCTAGATTTACATTTTCTTCTTTGCAGGTTCTTTGTTGCTGGTGTTTTTATTTAGTTTTGGCTGCATACAGATTCATTACAGAACCTTTTTTTTTTTTTTATCAAAATTAAATTATGTTAGAATAATAACTCTTTTGGACGGTTCTGCATACTATCATGATCAGAATATTTGTTACCCATGCTATAATTGCTATCAAAATTCTCCATTGCTTCTTACTAATAACAATGCTTTTGATGAATGATTATTTTGATACTTTTTCAAAAAATATTTTAATTCCTCTTTTTGTAAAAAAAAAAACTTGGGGGTGCGGTTGTGGGTGGTTTTGAGGATTAATTCGTTAGTAGGTTTTCAATGCACGTTTATTCCAGACATTAGGGTCAATTGCTTAATTTTCATTGGTCTTACCTAAAAAAAAGAATTCATAGGTTTGATTGCTTTTGGTTTTAGTGATCCCATATTTTTGTGCCCTTTTTGTTTCCCTCTAGTACCTTATCTTAAGTACCATAAGCACAATATGCACAAAGACATGGCAACTTCAGTTGTGATCGTCTCACCTAGGGTTTCTAGGTTAATTCTAGTAAGATGGAGGGTTTTTCCTTGTATCTCCAATGTAAGTATAGTGGTGATTTCTATACTTCAAAAAACAAAGTGGTGACTTCCAAATACTCCTGCTGTTCACAGTGCCACATTAGAATAAAACTTTGTTTATTTCTGTCTTTTCCTTCGAATAGTTTGTCTGTTATCATCTTTTTGCTAACTTCACCTTCATTGTTCAGGAACCACATACAAGGGTATCCATCTATTCGTATTTTTCGGAAAGGAAGTGATGTTAGGTAAATAGCTTATCTTTTTTGTTTGTGTCCAGCATTCTCAACTGATGTTCTTCAGTGATTTTTATATCTTGAATAACTTTGCACATTTTACTCCGTGCTTTCATCTGCTTCATATCTACGTCCATTATGAGTGAAATTAATCAAATGATTATCACTGCATCTTCCTCCTGAAATAAAAATGGGTTGGAGATTGTTTAGCTTTGCAATGAGAAAAACAATGATCATAGCATGTTATTTAACTTACCAATGAAAGAAAAAACAACAATAATAAAAGATTGTGTACCTTTTCATTTTTCTTTCTTTCTTTCCTTTTTTTTTTTTTGGGGGGGGGGCGGGGGCGGGGAAGGAGTTGTTCTACCTGTCTCCTGCAATTCTTGCTTCCTTGTTATTTGATTTTTATTTTTTTGTCACAGGGATAACCATGGACACCATGACCATGAATCTTATTATGGAAATCGAGATGCAGATAGCTTGATTAAGGTACAGAAGATTCAAGGAGTTTAATCCAACTTTCCTGCAGTTAATACCCATTAAGGGTGCAACAAGGCCTGATGCTAAGTTTCCTCCCTTGCAGACAATGGAAGCTTTGGCTGCACCTATTCCATCGGAGTCTCAGAAGCTAGCTTTGGAGGGCAAGTCTGAAAATACGACAGAGAATATGAAAAGGCCAGCACCGTCAGCAGGAGGATGCAGAATTGAAGGGCACGTGCGTGTGAAAAAGGTAAGTCCTATAAAGTGGAGTTAGTATTTCTTGAATCTTCTAAGTGCTCTATAAACAACTGTTGTTGGCAAGAACACACACAAGCGATAACATTGGCGATACAGGGTCTCTTTTTACATTCTCACAATATGTTGGAAATTTCTTTGACCTGTAAATCGTGCATAAAGGGAATACTTTGCTTTTTTCTCTTCGATGTTAAGTTTCAAACAAAAGTTGTCTTGTTCTCTGCAGGTTCCCGGAAACCTTATCATCTCAGCTCATTCTGGAGCCCATTCCTTTGATACTACTCAAATGAATATGTCACATGTCGTAAACCATCTTTCGTTTGGTCGGAAGATAGCGCCTAGGGTGATGAGTGATGTGAAGCGCCTTATACCTTATCTTGGTGGAAGCCATGACAGGTTGAACGGGCGATCATTTATTAATCATCGCGATTTAGGTGCAAATGTTACTGTAAGTTTTTAAAGTTTATCCGATCCTTCCATCTTATTTATTTCATCTTTGCTTCACTAATGTTCTTCACATGCCAAAATTAGTGGATAATTATTCCATTTGATAATGTAAAACAGATTTGCATCGTCTTGCGCTCACAGGGAGAATAGGCATAGACTTGAAGAATATGCCAAGCACATTGATGGCAATAAATTTTTACTTATAAAAAAAATTATATATATATGTTTATATGTGCCAAGCACCGAGAACATAAAATTTATAATTTCCAATATATTGTACATATCAGTTATGTGGAAATTGGTGGATGAAGATGGTTTGCACCCCTTGTTTAAATTAACATTGAAGTTACAATGTTTTCTAGGACTGGAACCAGTTTGAATCAGTTTGATCTACATATATCATTCGAAATACTTATTGGCTCTCATCTAGTAGAAGTTACCTTACTAGAAATACTTCCCGTCTCTGATCATCAAAACGTCCTTTTTTTTTGGCCTACAAGTGGATAAAATGTTTAATGAACTGTACGAGCTATAAATGTGGAGAATATTGTGATGTTCAAACTCTATATAGATGCATATTTATCAGTTGATTTCGTTTTCAGATAGAGCATTATCTTCAAGTAGTCAAAACAGAGGTGATGATAAGGGGATCCCATAAATTAATTGAGGAGTATGAGTACACAGCCCACAGCAGCTTGGCACAGAGCATATACATACCCGTTGCAAAATTCCATTTTGAGCTTTCTCCAATGCAGGTTTAGTATCAAACTATATGCTTTCATGTATTGAGAGTTTTTTCCCTGCTTCTGATTTTCCATTTTGTCTTCTCTCTTCTTTCTGTCAGGTTTTAGTAACTGAGAATCCAAAGTCCTTTTCACATTTTATCACAAATGTCTGCGCGATCATCGGTGGTGTTTTCACGGTTGGTATCCATTGCTTGTTTTTTTAATGCTCACATCTCAATGGTGGTTATCACCCAAAAAGCAAAAATGGCTGGCTATTGTTGACTGTACTTCATTTGCGTTTCAGGTTGCCGGAATCTTGGATTCCATTCTGTACAACACCATTAAAATGATGAAGAAGGTAGAATTAGGAAAAAATTTTTGATAGATAGGTCAAATTTTTATGCCTTTAAGAAATTCTGATTTATCCAAGACTCCCACTTACTAGTGAGGACCAATTGCAAATTATTCCTTTATATATATATGCAGTGAAGCATGAAAGCTGTTAGTTATTGTAGTTGCTATAACATTAAATGATTTTAGAAAAAGGAATCTGAGCTTTATGGTTGCTTGAAATGTTGAGCCTCATTATTTTTTCTTGTTGCTTTCTTTCCCCCCCAATCAAATAAAATAATTGGATAGTAGGATAAGTTGATGGTCTAGACTGTGAAAATCAAGATTCCTAATTCTCATCACCTAAAGAATAAAACAAGGAACAAAAAAAAAAAAAGGATTTAAAAACCGAAAGAAAACAAGGTTATGTTGGACTAAACATCATCTGCACACAGTATAAAAATCCATTTTATTTCTTTGCTTACGTACAGTTGTTTTTTTTAAATAAAAAATAAGCACACCAAATAGCATGCCAATATCAGCTTATTGCTCAACTATGTAACAAGCCATTCCACCTTTGAAAACCCAGTTGCACTGAGCACAAAGGTCTGTACGAAGATTAGTGGTGACAACCAAAAAAAAAAAAAAAAGGAGCGGGAATCAAACTCGAATGATGCAAACACAAACGCATCAATGCTTAAAATAGTAGAACAAGAGATGCAGCAATGAACACTCCAAGGGAATTAATAGAGCCGATTATCGAGACCGAAGAAGCTCCACTTGGAGGAGGAGGAGAAGGTTCACTGACAGGAGCTGGTGTCGGGTTTATCTCCACAGTATCAACAGGCGGTGGCGATGGAGACTCTCCATTGGCAGGTGCTGGAGCTGGAGTTATCTCTGTTGAACCTGAAGGTGGAGGAGAATCTGTGCCTGTTTTGTTGCTTCTATCTGCCAACACAATCACCACCAACTTTTCATTTTTGAGACAGTGGTCTTTGTTGCCACTTATGAAGTAGAAAGACCCAGATTGTTTCAGGTTGAAGACAGTATGACCATCGGAGAATTTCTCGATAGGAGATTCAGTATTGCAATTGGTGTAGTCTTCCTGGGTTACATGAAGCAACGAGTCTTGGTCGGGTGGATAGACGAACACTGCAAAATGTAAAACAGTAAAGTAGAACTCATGTAAGTTATTTAAGAGGATAGATCAAATGCTATATTTGTTCCCTTTTTTTTTTTCTTCAAAAGATAAGCTTCATTAATAAACTGTCCTTAGTACATATAGTCCTTAGTATATATATACATGCAAATAAAACAAAAACTAGATATATGAATCTTTCTCATTGTGAAAGTTCAAAAGACATTGTGGAATTTTGATCAAGAGTATGCTATCATACAAGTTGTTGGATACTGTCTATTGTGTAATAGAATGCACGTATCGATTATGAGAATGATGTATTTTTACTGCTTGACATCGCTCTCAAAGCTTTGTAGCAATATTTTTAAATTGGAAAAAAAAAAAAAAAAAAAAAAAAGGAACAAAAACATACCCAGGGAGTCTCCTATTTGAAACCTGTGATTTTCTGCCCATTGATTGTAGTGGACTTCCTTAGGATCAGTTGGAACAGTCCAGCCCTTAGAGCCTCCAATTGTAAACTCAGTAGCACCTCCCTCATGCATCAATAGCATGAGACAGACGAGCCACACTGAATGCAATGTTTTCTTTTGGTGATTTGACAGAAAATTGTTTTTAGCCATTGCAAAAGGGAAAAATAGTTTTGATTTTGCCTGCCAAAGAAGAGAAATCTCTTAAACTTAAGGAGAGATTAGTTGGGTGATGAGAATGGCTTGGTGATAGGGGGGGGTTTTTGTAGGCCGAAGTTTAGAAATTGTGGCAGGGAAGCTTTTGTAACTTTTTCATATTCTCATTTCTTGGGAGTTTCTTGACTTCTGGTGCATAGCATATGTGCACCTTTATGCATGGTTCTCACGCACTTTTTTTTTTTTTTAAATAAAAATAAAAACAAAATAATAATAACTTGGGTGTATGGATTTATACTTTGCTTGACCATTATCAGGAATATTCATGTCTTGTGCCCTCGGTTAAGATTAACATTTCATTTCAAGAACAGTATCCACGCAAAAACCTGTCTTGGCATGATCACTCTCACCGCGAGAGCTACAAATTTGCACGTAGAAATAGGGTTCGTTTAGTAATACAACTGTTCTAAATTCTTCTAAAATGTTTTCTTTCTAAATATCACTTAAATGTAAAATACTTTCAATTTCAAAATTTTAATTTTTCCATCTAATCGTTATTTAATCATTACAACTTTAACAAATTTTCAAACAAAACATACAAAAATAATACAAAATTTTAAATTTTAAAATAAAAATTATATTAAAAAAAAAATTGAAATAATTTTTTTTAACTTTATAATATTTTATTCAATATTTTTTCTATAATTTTTTAAAACTTAATCAAATATTTTAATTTAAACTATTTTATGTATCCAAACGGCCATAATCTTGACTCTCGATTAAAAAAACAAAAAAACAAAACTAGCCGGAATTCATATATCATTGATGGGCTTCCATCAGAAGGCCCTTTATATTTCTTTGATGGGCTTCAATCTGTCACTCACTTATATTTTGGGCTGCAAATGAATAGAGCAGATTGTGACCAACTCGAGCTTCTCTTGTATATACCCGATTCGAACTTGGTTAATTTAATAAATCAGATGTTTGTAAATACTAATATAGGTTTGAATATTAAACGAATAAAATTCGTATTAACTTGGCTCGACTCAATTTAGACTTGTAAACAAAACTTGTATAAGCTCAACTTGACTCGTTTGAACTTATTTTAAAGCTCGTAATATGTTTTATATATGTATGTGTTATATATATATATGTTATGTTCCCAAAATGTGTATAGGATAATTTGTATAATAATATATCATACAACTACAATTATTGATTTATTATATTATATATATGTATTAAATAGTTTAGTTTATTACATTTATTTTGTGTATTATTCTTTTAATTTATAACTCTAAGTTATTTTTATAAAAAAGTTATACCATAAGAATTTTGAATCAAAATTATTTGGTTGAATAGTTAAATGGTTTGAGTTTTTTTTTTTAATTTAAAAATATTTTATTAATCAAAAGATATTCAAAATAAAAAATTGAGTTCAAGTCGTTTGTTTATTTTTAGTCGAACTCGAGTTGAATTCGAACAATATTAATGGTTAATGAACCTAGTTTGAATAAGGATATTCGAGTTCGAATGAGCAAACATGTTAATAGTGCTCGAATACTCTTGTTTGAATTCGACTCACTCGGTTCGTTTGCAGCTCTACTTATATCCATCTAAAATGTAAATTTTATCTAGATATTAAAAATATATCAGATTATCTGTGAATAGTAATAAAATCGTTTATAAATAATAGTGAAATATTACTGAATAGTTTATTATTAATAATAAATTGTGAGTGAATAATAATGTGAAATTAGTTATATTTCCCAGCTCTGCTACGTACAGTCACGAATGGGAGTCGGCGTGCAATCGTCTGACGCAGGTGTCATGTCAATATTAATGAAAAATTAAAAAAAAAAAACAAGAAGAAGATTGAAGAAGAATTTGAAAACCCACTTCGCAGATCTCTCCCGCGGGTTCGTAATCTACAAATCTCTCAAACCCAATTTCAGTTCTTAATCAAGTCCTCTCCATTGTCTTCTTCTTAGTTTCAAGTCAAGATCGAACCCGACAATGGTGTCTCTTTTTCCCTCAAGGCATAAAAGCTTGAGCCAGATATCACCAAAGATGTCAACTGCTTCCAAATTGCGGTCTTTCTCTCTTTCAAGATTGGCAACCAGATTGGTGTCTCCGTTGAGGAGCAGAAAAGTTATACAGAAGAGTGGTGGGCTAATAAGTGGATTGAGAAATCGACCAACTTTATCATCAATGTGATTCTAAACTCAAGTGGTATATAAGGGAAACTTGTTTGAAAGCTATTGATTTCTTTTGAAGTGTTTGGTTTGTGTTATTGATACACTTTATTCCTGTCCATAGTTATATTTTTCTTTTTCCTTCTTTGTGTGGTGTGAGTTTGTCCAGTCCAGTTTGATGTTCTTGTACAAATTTGCAAAAAGAGTTATCAAGATCTCAATAAATCGTTGATTCTCTCTCTCAAGAAAAAAAAATGAGATAGTCGAGTTCACATTGATCTAGATGCTGAGGGAAAGAGAGAGAGGTTGGAGGAGAAGGGGAGAGGGGGCATATATGGAGAGAGATGGGCCACGATTGCACCACGGTTGCATAGGGCGATTATATTTAACTTTTTTCTATATTTCCAAATACAATCTAAAGGCTTGATTGGAAAAAGTTTCCATCATAAAATTCTTATCTCATTTCATCTTATCCTATCACATTTCTTTTCTAAATATCACTCAAATACAAATATTTTCAAACTAATCATTACAATTTTTCAAACTTTCAAACAAAAAATAAAAAATAATGCAAACTTTTTCAAATCTCCAAATAAAATTAATATAAAAAATTATATTTTAACAATATTTTAAATTTATCATTTTTTTATTCATTTTTTTTCTTATTTATCAAAATTTCATAAAATATTAACTTAAATTATTTTATTACTATTCACAAACTATATTATTACTATTTATAAAATTATTATATCATTTTCATCTCATTTTCAACTTGTCCTAAAACTCTATTGACAGTAGACCAGTACGACGATCTCATCCTTTTATTTCCTCAATGCCAATGCCGGCTGCCGATGGCCTCCCTCCTCTTGTTCTAGTAGAGCTATAGAGCAGTCTACTGTAGTAAATTAGTTATAGCACACGGCGTTTTTTCTTTTTTGAAATGTGTTGTGTATTAATCGGAAAGTACAGCACACCTCATGAATATTTATTTTTATTTTTATTTTGTTTGAAAAAATCTTTTTCACACTCTACGGTTGGTAGAGGCCCCAGCACACCTAATGTGCTGAGTTGAAAAAAAAAATATATATACGAGATGTGTGGAGAGTGTAAAATACAGTAAATTGATGTCTAATATTTCTTTTTTTTTTATTCATTTTTTACTCAGTGTTGGGTGTATAGAGACTTCAGGCTGATATGTATATATATTATTTTTTTCATCACATTAATTTACTGTAGCACATCAGCCTGTCCACACGTCAGGTGTGTTGCGACTGCAGCGAAGGCTGATGTACAGATTTTATTCATTCCGAAATCGAACTTGTCAAGTTGAATGCCCGATCATTGGTCCCACGTGAGTTTAGCTTTCTTCCTCCACCATCCAATCAAATCCGAGTTAAATGCATCACTCTCAATTGATATTTATTATTTAAGAACCTTTTTATCTATTATAAACCAGAAATAAAAAAAAATACCAACTATATTTTTTGATAAGTCTTTCTTTTATATTTTTGAAAAATGTTTTGACTACAAGATTTTTATTATAAAATAAATCTAGACTTGACACGATATATTATATTATAAATTATTTTTATTATAAATTATATTTAATATATGACATAAATTTATAAACTTATTTTTATAAAATTCTTTGCATATCACTTCCCTTTATTATTATATTTTGGTTAAAAGGAATATTTAACTGATTAGATTAAAATAAACGTGAAAGAAACACAACATAAGGTACAGAAACAAAAATGAAAACGATTTTTTTTTCCTAAATAGTTAGATTATTTGGGAATAAGTTTAATCTCATCTCAATTTATTTTTAAGGAAAATACTTTAGTCAAAAAGAGTATAAAAAAATAAGCAAATAAACTGATGTAACTTGATATGGTAGGTCAGATTGTAAAATTATTTTTATTATAAAGTAAACCTAACAGATTCTATGAAGCCACGTCAGTTTGTGAGTTTACTTTATGTAATTTCTTTGTATTTGTAATAGTTTTCTTTTCAAATATTACTCAAGTATAAATACTTAACAATTTCAAATTTTTAACTCTTTTATCTAATTATTATAATTTTTATAAAATACAAACAATTTAAATATTTTTAAATCTTAAAATAAAAAATTATATTATAATAATATTTTAAATTTATAATATATCGGATGTGGATGTGTCTCAACATCTTTGAACCTTTTCCACTATTCTTATTGCATGTTGGGAGTGGTTGGAAGTGCGGAATACGTCCACGACAATATTTATTTAATTTTTTTTATCTGATTTTTCAAAATTTAATAAAATATGATAGTTAAAACTATTCTATTAATATTTACAATTTCACTATTGTTTATAAATTTATCGTTTCATATTTTGTAAGCATCCCGGAAATGTTCGAAACTAGAGGAACGTTAAAATAACGCATTAAACGGCCCACTCATTAATGTCTGTGAGGTGGGAAACCACCTCATGAAACCCTCCTACTTTGACAGAGTAATACAACGTGACCGTGTCCATGTCTCAAACCACCACAACTGCCCCCACAACTCCAAATTTAAAGGGGAAAAAACTGAAAAATAAAAACCGAAACGGATTTTGTCCACTTTTTTGTTCTTTCGTCTCTTTTTATTATTTTTGGCTTTGATTTGGTCTTTTCGTGCTGGTCTTGCCCAGCTCCTGATTGGGTCCCCTTGAACCTTCCGCCCATGAGCCTGGGAGAAATATAACTTTTCTGGGTTTTCCTTAGGTTTTTGAAGGGTTCAGCTTCTGGGTTTTGGTGGTGGTTGCTATTTCTTGGTTTCGAAGGCAAAGAAAGTTCTTTGAGTTTCTGGTTTTTTTTTTGTGTGGTGTTACTGGAAATGTGGAGGGGCCCCGGAGCTCCTGCTGATTCTTTCTACCAGGTCCGCCCCGAGTGCACCGATGTTCCCAAAACCCACTTCAGGATCAAGGTCCAGCGATTCTTTGTGATTTTTATTTTTAGTATTTTAGACACCCTTTTGAATTTTTTGGATACCCATTATCTTGATTTGGATAATTTTTCTTTGAATAATCGATGTATTGTGAAATGTGCTTTCAAAAGTAAATGATATTGATTTTTTCACCAAGAATATGCGTCAATGTTGACTCCGATCATAATTTGGAGTGCGTGCATTATGCTGTAATTTGGAGATTCGTGAACAAGAACAAAGATTGTAAATAGTTCTATGTTTGAAGGCGTGTATGATAATGTAATTAAGGTTCGTTCGGTTGGTGACCTCGTGCTCATTTAATTCTCATTAAAAAACTAATATTTTATGAAAATTTCTCATTTAACCCCATCCTTTTGACACGCAAATAGAAATTTCCTTGTGAGGCTAATGCCTTATCGTTATTATTGGCCAGAAGTTGATGCTGTTATTCGAACAACTTTCTTGCTTCCAGTTTGGAGAATATTTTATATTTTTATTATATTTTCCTTATGAATGGTGTGGATGAGAGTCTTTGTAAGAACTGAGCAGTCGAAAAAAAGCTTGTCACATGCATTTACCAGTCTATCAATCTTGGTACTTTGTGATGGATTGCAATGGAGATCTAAGGATACATCTTTTCTATTTCTTTGCTTCCCACCAAAATTTAGTGACGTTTCCTGCTACCATAAAGACGTGCTGTATGTAAGAAGAAGCCCTATTTATGAATTCGCACAGAGTAATACATATTGAATGAAATTACCAATTCATAATGAGTCTGTGTGCTTTCAATGTGTAATCCTAAACCTTCTACTTGTAATCTGCTTATGCAGGCCGGTAAAACTTTAAGTGTAAGAAGATGGCATGCTGCATTTACTCCAGAAGGGTATCTGGATATAGGCAAGACTCTAAGTCGAATCCATCGTGGGGTAAGTGCCTCTTCATTGTTCACAACATGCCAAAAAGTATGTTTAAGTTCATTGTTATGTCATGAAAATTAGATTGCACATCAGCATGGCTGTCGGTCTTGTTTTGTTGATATCTATAGTTTGAGATTTACAGGAAATCTCCATTCTTATAATTTAGTTTTCACTGTTGACCTGAAGAATTAAATCACTGATTTTGTAAACACGACTCACAGAACCTTACAGAATAGCCAATTCCTTATAATGCAGTTCCTTATGTCGGAGATGCCATTTGATCCAAAGATCATTGCATTGGATAATATGAACACCTCAAAGCTTAATGTTGCTTCTCCTATCATATTTTGCTATCCTGCTGCACACTCATGACTATGAAGAATTCAGCAATCTGGCTTACTAGTTCAACATAGAACTAGAGAGACTATCTAATGAAGTTAGTATAGTTATCAAGTAGTTTTACACATCATGACAATTATGCTTCCTTTTGGACTTCTGAATACTAACTTGAGATAGATGTTATGAATACGAACTTCAACTTGTAAGGGCTGATATTTAGTGGTATTCTTCTATTATTTGCCAAATTAGGGGATCCATCCATCAATTAGAGGAGAAGTATGGGAGTTTCTACTTGGTTGTTATGATCCTGGGTGTACATTTGATGAACGAGAGCAGATACGGCAACGCCGGAGGTAATAGACTTCTCCTCTTTCATGAAATATAAAAATTTCATGCATCAAGGTTGTAATGAGTAGCACATAGGGAATAAATGGTGAAGGGTTAAGCAGAGATTTAGGTTGGTTGTTACTTGAAGAGATCAAATGATTGATTATCCTCACTATTATTTTTCTCCAGTTACTTGTCCTTGTCTTTTAATGAGCTCAATGATCAATATGTTCTCTTATTCCTATACATGTGAAAATATAACCACCAATTCATGTTTAAGATAACTTGTCTTCTCCCCAAACAACCAAATCAAATTGAAAACAGTACAGTATGCTTATTATTATCATCATCTCGTAATTTCTTTATCCATGATAATTTTATCCTTTTAAGACTTCAAATTTTGCTGCTCTATCTGGAGAAAAAAAAAATGAAGTACAAATCCTATCAATTCCTTCAGGATACAATATGCTCGGTGGAAAAAAGAGTGTTGCCAAATGTTTCCTGTTGTTGGAAGCGGTAGGTTTATCACAGCACCTGTAATCACTGAAGATGGTCAGCCCATTCAAGATCCGTTGGTACTTTTAGAAACAGCCCCAGAAAGGGGACCGGCCATAGCTACTCAAGAAAATGCTGGAGCTGATTTTAAAACCAGAGATAGTTTAAGGACAAACACAGCCAATGGTATGGAAACAGTAAAGGATAAGAAAGTAGTCCAGTGGATGCTCACTCTACATCAAATAGGTTTGTGGCTTCTTTTATATAGAAAGCCCACTTTTTTCTGTTAGGGCAAAAGTCACGTTTATTTTTATGTAAAGCTCTGTTTCCCTTAGTATTATCACACTTAATTTAGGATGTAAACTGTGAAGTACTTATTTTTAACTTGCACCTTGCTCATAGAAATCGGGTTCAGCGCCCATAGAACCTTCGTGGAACATAAAGCTGCATGTCATGTTACTCTAGGGTAGTTAGATGCAACCATCTTGGGCTTGAGATTGATATCTGAAAACCCCTTGTCAGAATGCAAAGAAATGTCATCTATTTAGTAAATTCATTTTCTTATTTACTTAACATCAATTTCAGGTCTTGATGTGGTTCGGACTGACCGGACATTGGTATTTTACGAGAAGAAAGAAAACTTATCAAAACTCTGGGATATTCTTGCCGTTTATGCCTGGATAGATACAGATGTTGGCTATTGTCAAGGTGGGTGTTCAAATGGACATTTAATGTCTTATTCAGGGCATGCTAAAATGATAAATAACATTGGCCTATTAGAAATCTGCTCAATCCATTATACTTCCACCGACGTCTACTTTCAATGGCTTTTGCCACTCAGCTGTTAATTATTGATAGGGAATTATAGCCTGCAGAATTTATCATGGAGAAAAAGATCATACATGAATGCTTGAATTATGTGGTAAGCATTCAACATGAAGGATGGGGATACACATCTAGTGGCCTCTAGTTATTGTACAGTGTATAGATATCTAGCTTGATTGACTGTGTGATCCCTTCCTCCTTTTTGGGCTCATTGGTGGCTAATGGGCCTAAAGCTTCACAATGCTCTCCCACCCCTTATTATTGTCTTATGGTGCAGACAAGATTTGGTCCTAGGTTTCTTATACGACACCAAGAGATTCAAAGCTAAGCTAGCTTATTGACCATCTTTTTGCAATGTTCTGATAAATGTTCCTTGTTTGTTTAGAACATTTGAATGAGGAAATAAAATTGCAAAAAATTGTTATAATGTTGATTATTTGTGCGGATGATCTGCTAATTGTGGTCCATTGGACTATGGGTCTTAATTATTTGTTTCTCCATGATCTCTTGGCATTTCATGACATGAAATTATCTGTTGTTAGGTCTAGGAAGCTAGTTAGGTCCAGGAAGCTAGTTAGGTCCTTCTTTCTCTGTCAATATGTAGAGAGAAATTGCCTAGAGATTCAATTCTTCCTCAGATTTTCCTTAAATTTTCATCATTGTATCTAATTAATTGCCCCTTAATCGTTGTATGTTTTTTTTTAATGGTAGAACTAGTGGTATTTCTAAGGTTCAAGAATCGAAGGACCTTGTTTATTTCACTAATTATTAGGCAAAGAATAATAATATATTTTTTTTTTATCGTTCAAGGAAGAGTAATAAATTATAGTCTAGTTACATTGTTTTTTAACAGATGGTTCTGGCATACTTTTCAATATTTATACTTTATTGAGATTCTTTTCATTTACGCTATTTTCCTTTCATAGCAAGAGATGACAACAATTTGCTTGTTCTGCTTGCAACATAGTGCCAATTATTCTATCTAAGCTTTATGACAATGCTGAGCAGGAATGAGTGACCTTTGCTCCCCCATGATAATTCTTCTTGAAGATGAAGCAGATGCGTTTTGGTGCTTTGAACGGTTGATGCGCAGATTGGTACTTTTATTCCTATAAAATATTTTGTAGGCCATGATATTTCACTTTTAATTAGTTTACTTTTTTATTTTTAGTTATATTTTGTATTGTTGGATGTCTTCTACTTGTTTTTGATGATGTAATTAACTTAAATAGCTTCTAGGGATAATATTGAATTTATTCCACTTGGATGGACCTTATTATTAGTTGTCCTTAGAGGGCTTGAAAGCCTTCGCTGCCCTCGTCCTCCCCCGGGGGGTAACAAGTTTCTCACTTTGGTATGAGCTGCCCACGAATTACGGCTCTCCCTACGCTATTAAGGGCTACAAAAGAGCCTCATACTCGGCAGCTCTAGAGAAGTGAGGACTCAATAGTGAGTGAGTATGTCGGGAGCTTTGAGGATGCTTATATAGAATAGAGTTAGGGGTGGCAATATGTGACATGATCCGTAAACCCAATACGAACACGACACGAAACTAACGGGTTTGTGTTTGACATAAATGGGTTCAGGTCAAATCAGGTTGACTAGTAAACACAATTAATAATGGGTCAACCCGCTTAACCCAAAATCAACTTGCAATAACCCGTATAAATTTTATTTCAAAATTACAATTTTATTATTGTTGGGTTGTAATATTGATATTTCATAATATGCTTATGTTTTTATTGTTAAGATTGTAATTCTGGACCTATACTCATTTGTTATTGTTGAGTTTGTAATATTGATTTTATTATAGGTTAAAAAATCTGAAAAATATTGATATTTTTGTTAGTAAGCAGTCTTATTGTTTTTTTTTTAAATTTATAATTTTAATTTTTTTATAATAGAGGTTTTAACTTTTATGTGAAATTATGTTAATCAGGTCAAGTGTGTTATGTGGGTTCGTTCAACACATTTACATGAAACGCCAAACGGGTTGAAATGAGTCGATCATGTTGACCTATTTCTAGTTACTTATTATACAGGTCAAAACAGGTGGCATGACATGACATATTATTTAAATGGGTTGTGTTATGGTTTAAGGGTTTGAGCCGTTTAACTTAAGGGGTCGTGTTTAACTTAAGGTTTACCCATATAGTTTAATGGCCATTGACTTGACACTACATAGACATGGCCCGCGAACACGAATTGCCACCCCTAGATAGAGTGCTATTACTTTTTTTCTTTGATAGGTTAGGTGCTATTATGACAAGGGTTTTCTTTTATATCTGGAAATGTTTGTTTTCGCTCCACGCTCTTAACTATTTCTGGAAATTTAACACAAATTCCACCTTGGCTTGTCAATGCCCATATGCAAGAGGATACTTTTGCCTGTAAATCTTTAATTTAACATAACATAGCATCAAACTACTACAATAGCTTATAATGATGTTAGAAATTAGAAAAGTCAAAGTTTGCCAAGAAATTAGAGAAGTCAAAAGTTTGCCAAGTTGATGTATGTGCTTGCTTGGCTGCTTCTATCTCGTGCATTCTTAATCAATCTTTCCACCAATTTTTTGATAAGTGATAAGTAGAACATAGCCATAATTTTGTAAAGAGTCACAAAGTTTTAACCTTTTTATGACTTTAGAGGGGGATTCGAACCAGGGACCTCCATGATATAGATTTTCCCTTCAGCTCAAAAGTAAACATGCTTTGTACCATTCTATGTAATCAGTTACATATGATTCTTTCAGGGCTGCCATTTTTTAACTAAGTTTTTTTATTTTAAATTTAATTCAAGTTTCTTATTTTATGCATTCTTATTTAAAAATATATAGCGAGGAAATTTCAGATGCACTGATAGCTCTGTTGGGGTGGAGGCACAACTTAGTAATTTGGCTGCAATTACACAAGTACTAGATCCAAAACTTCATCAGCACTTAGGTATTTGCTTAATATTGTGTCTTCTCATTCTGTGTCCTGTCAATATTACCAATTATATTACTGTTAATTGTTTTGTATCTCAGCCTTGTTTATGATAAATTTTATTTTATTTTTATCAATAAAGAGAAAAATTATTGTCAATAAGAGCATGGTGCAAGAATTCTCAACCATTGAGTTGGGTGTTGCTTTTTTTTTTTGATAGGTAAACAAAACTTTATTGATCAAAGAATAAGCATATCCAAATACAAATAAAAGAACACTGAGTGCCCTAATTAAGAAGGCGCCAAAGAAATAAGAAAATCATGTAGGTCATGCCATTGAAATCAACAACAATGGCCTAGGTACATAGAGTACTGTAAAATAAAGCTTTAAGTTCCTCTAGTGATCTCTCTCTGTCTTTAAACGTCATCGCATTATGCTCCTACCACATGATGCATGCATATAGGGATCATCTTCCAAACCGCTTTCACCTGCTGCAAGCGTCCTATAGTTGTCCAGCTGGCCAACACTGCTACTACAGTCTCCGGCATAACCCAAGCCAACTCTACTCGACCGATCACCTTATTCACAAAGCCCTTGCTGTATCACAATGTAATAGTAGATGGTCCACCGACTCTACCCCTCCCCTACACATGCAACACCAGTCCGCTATGATGACCCTCATTTTCCTCAAATTATCAGTTGTGAGGATCTTACCCAACGATGCTGTCCGCACGAAAAATGCAGCTTTGGATGGTGCCTTATGTCTCCAAGGAAAATGAGAGTTAGGCTCTTGGGTGAGAATCTTATAAAAAGAGCGAACTGAAAAAGTTCCTTTCCCGGCGGGTGACCACCACAACCCATCTACTTGTTGATTGCTCGGTTTAACGGAGTACAAGATGCTGTAAAGATCAACAAAATTGTTCATCTCCCAATCTTGAGCTGCTCTACTAAAACTAATGTCCCAGTGTATCTGTCCACCCGATAACCCTATGACATCCACCACTGTAACATCTTTAGCAATTTGGAAAAGCGAAGGAAAGGCAACTTATAGTGAACTATCCCCACACTAAATATCTTTCCAGAATTTATTTAATCCTGGAGCCCTCCCCCAATTGGAGTCGAGTGTGTCGAGTAAAAACCCCCCATCCTCTTCTGATATGTTTCCACAACCCCACTCCATATGCTCCTATAACTTCATTAGTACTCCAACTCCCTTGATGGCCTTGCATTTGAGCTGGGTATTGCTACCGAACATATGCAAGGGTAGCTGAATGCATGAGTGTTATAAAAAAAAAATGAGGCAAATGCTAGAATCTCAGCTCCAGATCTCTATTGGCTTGAGGGGCAGTGGTGAAATTATCATGAGAGTTTGATAAGAAAATTGGGAAGTTGACCCTAAACAATTAATTTTATAAGATCTTCAGATTGAAGAGTGAATACAAAGCTCTCACATGACTGTGGACCACTCATGCCAATTTTCTCAGAAAACAGATTTTTCTGTAGTTGGGTTTCTAAAGCCATCAAAAGTACAGTTCCTTTCTCTCTGAGATGCCTGCATGAGGAAAGGAGGACAAGCCTCCCAAATGATGCTATTTTTGTGATGGCCAAACAGCCCTTGACAACTAAAGACCACATCTGCCACCTTCTTTTGCATGACCCATCAAGCCCAAATGCAACATTAAAGAGAAATTCTTAGAAAATGGCGGGCTTTGCGTACATAGTTATTGAAATACTAATTCAATTAAGAAAACAAAAAGAAGAGTAGTAGGGGAAAACTACAAATGATTTTTTTTTTTTTTTTGTTGAATTATTCTTGGGAGGCATCTCAAATGTTTCAAATTGCCAGGAGGCCTATATGGCTGGTGGCAAAGATTTTATGAAAACTGTTAATTCTAGTTTTCTTAGATATGGAAAAAAAGTGGTATATGTGTAATTAACAGTATTGCTAATACGATTGATACCTAATAAATTCAAAATGTTGGAAGCTGTTTTATTGAACTCATATACCAACACAGAGAATAACAAGTTTACATTCCCCCATTTAACGATTTATGATTTGTTATTAATAGTTGCCGTATACAACTATATTGATAGTTGGAGTTATTTTCTGTCTGATAATTTATTATGCATTCCTATATTCTTGCACATCCCTTGATTTAATTCTGAAGAAAAGAAAGTAACAGTAGAGCCTGTCTTTTGATCTTGGAGCACAGAGACACTAGGTGGAGGTGATTATCTATTTGCTTTTCGGATGCTCATGGTTTTGTTCCGTAGAGAATTCTCTTTTGGTGACTCGTTGTACCTTTGGGAGGTAAATCTTTTTTCTTTTTTTGTTGAATTTATTGATGATACATAGATTTAATTGTTGACTGAAGTTCTTGAAAACCAAATTTAACTTCCAAAATTCTCAAAACTCAGGTTCTTCTTCCTCTTTTTTTTGTTGTTTTGTGACTCATATAAAAGAAATTTTTTTTTTTGATAAGTAAAAATAAGACTTTATTAAATCACCAAAGTAACACGATACAAAGAAAATGCCCTGTTTATGTAGGCATATTGGAAACTAGGAATTTGTGAAAGTCCATGCCATTTAAGTCTACAGCTATGGCCCAAGTACAAAGAGTTCTAAAAAATAACAATATAAGCTCCTCCACAGATCTCTCTTTGTCTTCAAAAGTCCTCTCATTTCGTTCCTGCCATAGACACCACATAATACAGATAGGGATCATCTTCCATACTGCTTTAATCTGTCTCGCCCCACGGATAGAATTCCAGCAAGCCAATACATCCAAAACTGTTTCCGGCATCACCCACGCCATATCCATCCTTATAAACACCGCGTCCCAAATAGCCTTAGCTATCTCACAGTGTAAAAGTAAATGATTTACCGACTCATCCCCACTTTTACACATACAACACCAATCTACAATAATTATCCTCCTCTTTCTTAGATTATCCGTAGTGAGGATCTTTCCCAAGACGCTGTCCACACAAAGAAAGAGGCTTTGGGAGGAGCCTTATGACGCCAAAGCTTTCTCTGGTTCTTGTGTGAGAACCTTATAAAAAGAGCGAGCTGAGAATACCCCTTTCCCTGCAGGATGCCACCACAACTCATCTTCCTGCTGGATATTCGGTCTAACAGAATATAAGAGGCTATAGAATTCTGCAAAACTTTCCATCTCCCAATCCTGTGCCGCCCGGTTGAAATTAATGTTCCAGTGAATGTTTCTACCTGAGACTGAGACTTCCATAACCTCCGCCACTGTGGCCTCTTTGTTACTTGCAATCAAGAAAAGAGACGGAAACAGATCGAGTAAAACACTGGTACTACACCATGCATCCTTCCAAAATCTGATCTTGGCACCTGTCCCCAAGTGCAATCTAGTGTAATGCTGGAAAACCTCCCATCCTCTTCTAATGTATTTCCATAACCCCTTACCCGTTGTTCCTCTAACTTCTCTGGAACACCACCCCTCCCCTAGATCACCATATTTGCTTGCAATCACAGTCTTCCATAAGGCCTCTGGTTCCTTGGTATATCTCCACAACCATTTGCCTAGTAAAGCCAGATTAAAAACTCTCAACTTTCTGACACCCAAACCGCCATTGGAGATAGGCCGACATACCATCTCCCACTTAACTAAGTGGAATCTAAACTCATCTCCCAAGCCCCCCCACAGAAAGTCTTTCTGTAACTTCTCAAGTCTACCCGCCACACTTGCCGGTACAGGGAATAAGGATAAAAAGTAAGTAGGAAGGTTGGAAAGTATACTTTTGATTAAAGTAGTCCGACCCCCTTTCGACAAATACATTCTCTTCCACCCTGCTAATCTCCTCTCTACTTTTTCAATCACTGTATCCCATATCAAACGAGATTTCGGAGCTATACCCAACGGCAATCCCAGGTAAGTCATAGGTAAAGACGCAATTTTACACCCCATAATGCCCGTCAAAGCCCTTATATCTTGAACTTCTCCAATCGGTACCAACTCGGATTTATCATAATTCACCTTCAAGCCAGATACTGCTTCAAAACACAGCAGCAAAGCCTTCACCGCCCTCAACTGAGCGTGATCAGCCTCACACATGATAAGCGTATCGTCGTAGAAATACACCATCTGATCCATGACCTCCACCTCTCACCAAACCCAAATGTTGAGAATACTAACTCTGGGTTGTGATGACTTTTGTTGATGCTTTTTGACTTATCAAATCAAATGTTGAGAATACTAACTCTGGGTTGTGATGACTTTTATTTGAAAACAAATGTTATTGGAAATATTAAATGCATATTCCATCAAAGACTTATCCTTCATCTGAATGTGACTGGTTCATGATTAATAAAGCCAAGACATTGCATCCAATGTATGGGCATGATGCCATGTGAAATTTTCCTAACAGGGGATTATTTATGAAGTGATTTCTTTGTAGCATCCATTTGCTTGTCAATATATCACAATAATAATTTGCTCAATTACTATTCTGGTATTGTGGCCAAAGTTTACACATCAAAGGAGAAACCTAACACGTATTGTAACATCCCATTCCTGGATCGAGTATAGGAAGGGCGGTGAATTCCCACATTGTCTGGTTGGAAGAAGTTTACGTACTTCATAATCATTCCAAGAAACACCAGTTGTAATGTGACTTGGGTTTTCCTTAAGTCGTTAAAAATAGTATCACTGCGAGTATCGAGTTAGGAGTGTGGGACTTAAGCGTACCACCTTAGGAATAGCCTGAAGAAGACTTTCTTTTTAAGAGATTGCAATTTTGTTACAAAACTGAATGAATATCCCTGATAAGACATTAGGGATGTGGGATCACATTTACTGAGCTTCATATACTAAATCCAGGCTGTTACAATCTTCCGTGCTCAAAACCCCTTCTCTCAATTCAATCCCAACCCATGAGGTTTTATAGGATCTGTGCAGATAATTTACGAGACGATCATCATTAGGCCACTAATGTGGTGGTAGAATATGATTGTTTTTGCTTGATTCATATATTTATATTTTTTTAGTTTGTATCCTAGGCGAGGTCCTATGGACAGGCACACACCAGGGCACCCAAAAACTTATGTATTTCTTGATCCCAGGGGCCAGGTGTGCCCAGTCAGTTGTTTGTCTGTTCGGTAATTCCTCAAGTTTGGAAGCCAAAAGATGTGAAAGATGTGAAAGGAATTGATCAATGAAATCTTCTAAACTCGGGAGTATTTTATACTGCATTTATTCATTGGCCCTAAGCATGCACGAGAAGATGCTTTTGTGTCCTTTTATTGTTTCAAGTTTTCCTTCTGTTAATGTGTTCATTTTTCTTTGTTGTCACAATGCATGTGTCCATTATGACTCTTGAGAATCACGTGTACGGATTATAGAGTCAGTATGTGTCGTAATCACACATTGGATTATATCTGGTACATTTTTAATGGTTATTTGTTTGGTTGTTTGAATTTGTAACAGATGATGTGGGCTCTGGAATACGACCCTGGCTTGTATTTTATGTATGAAGAACCTAAGTCAGCTAGCGAAAAAGCAGAGGGATCTAAAGGAAAAGCAAAGTCAATACGTCACTGTGGAAAGTATGAAAGGGAAAATATGAAAAACGGAGCTAGGAATTCAGAAGGCCCTCTCCCCATCTCTGTTTTCCTTGTTGCTAGTGTGTTGAAAGATAAGAAGTCAAAGCTACTGCAAGAAGCTCGGGGCCTTGATGATGTTGTCAAGGTTAGCCTCATTCAAAAGGCTCCAATATGCTGATTATTTTTAGATTGGGAATATACCAAATAAGTGGAGAACACAATTGAGAAAATAGTAAAGATGGCCTTTGTGTTAATCCTGCTGGTGAAGGGGTAGGCAGGATTGGCATAGCAGCAGTAAAATTTTCCCACCGACCTTAAGTTAGATTATTTGCTTGGAAGGTTTTAAAGAAACTTCCGTCTTAAATTTTTTAAGTACCATCAGTTGCTGTGTACGGATTCTCTTACTAATGGGTAATCTTGAGGAAACAGTAGTTGGCTGCTGACGAATCATTTTTCATTCATTTAATTATCAAGGTCTATTAGGAACATGCAGGCACTTTGTAATTATATGTTGCTCTATGGCTTGCCTATTTTTCAAAGCATTTTGTCTTCTCATGTCTTATCTTAAACCTTTCCAGATATTGAACGACATAACAGGAAATCTGGATGCCAAAAAAGCTTGCACTGGGGCAATGAAACTCCACAAGAAATATTTAAGAAAGGTAACATTCTTATAAATCTTGAGGTTGAATTTAAAATCTTTCCTGGAGAAGAAACGGGGAAATATGGTCAACCAACTTTTTTCTCTGTTGGGTTCTCTTATTAGTAGGCACACTAACTATCGGACCTTTCATGAAAAGCCCAAGAGGCTATTGAAACATTACAAGTTGCAGAATATCATGCTTGCATTATGTCTTTATTTGGTTCATTTTTTCCTCCAATGGTAAATTTAAAAGAATCTATGCATGGGAAAATCCCAATGTATAACCCGTGTCTCTGTGTGTTGCTTCATTATACAATAAACTTCTGTTAGTTATACCCTGAAGTCACTGTTCATTTATTGATGCTGCAGGCCAAGAAGACATAACCGTAGAGAAAGGACATGATTTTTCGGTTGATCCAGAAATAAAAGGGTGTTCCCTTCATCCTGATGATTTGATTTGGCAAGAGACAATCGCGTACTTTGACGTGTATATTTCTCGGCTTCACAGAATTGTACGATGGCTTGAGCAGCAGATCTTCCACTGAAAGTGATTGTTGTAACTTAAAATGGTCTTTCATTATTACTTATAAAAAAAATGATCTTTCATTATTTATACATCCAAAACAATTGTTTAAAGTTATACGAATCTACTTTGTAAGCGCCTGTTGTTTGCAACAGGTTGCAAAAATACAAAAGAAAGCTTATGCACCATTCATGAGATTCATATCAATGAAACCATCTACTCTTTTATTTTTTGTTCTTCTGGGAAAATATGGTGCAGTCTATCCTTTTAAACATGAGTAGTTGCAATATTTTGAGAAGATAAATGATATTTGGAGTTATAGAGTGAGTAACACTCACACTCTTTTTGAAAGGAGTATAAATATAGAATCTATATAAAAAATTAATTTTTTAATAGTAAATCTCATTTTTTTTTTCAAAAGAAGTGCGTGATATTTGCGTAATCCATGATTGTATATAATATTATTTTTAAGCTGCTAATTTATTGGAAAAATGGAACCTTCACAAATTATTAGGACTGTAATCGAGCCGAGCCGAGTTAGTTTTTGGCTTGCCGAGCTAGGCTCGACTCAAAATATTCGAGCTCGAGATTTTTTTTTATTCTTTGTTCGAGCTCGACTCGATAAGTTAAACACTTAACTCGAGCTCGAGCTCGACCCACAAATGAGTTCGAGTCGAGCCCAGCTCGAGCTCGAGCTCAAATTGTGGATTTTTTTATTTTTTGAATAAGATTTAATAATTAATAAATAAAAAAAATAAAAAATAAAATATTAAATTTATACAACTAACAAGTAGAATCTCTATTGAATTATAAAATTTATAAATAATTAATATCTAACTAGTTGATATTTATCCAAAATAACAATATATTATATGCTTACATATATTATTAGTACATACACTTAATATGATATCATATATCTATTTCATATATTGTTCTCATATACTAGTATATTAAATTATTAAGTTTTATCGACTAATTATTATACAAATTATAAAATATACTTATGAAATATATTCACTATATAGACATAAGTAATTAGATTACATATTATATATTTAATTATAAAATTGGTTTGCTTATATTATTAGTTACTACATATATATGTGTATATATGCATAGGTGTAAGTATATATTTATCAATATATGTCTAAGTTTTAATCGAGTCGAGCTAACGAGTTGATTCAAGCATAAACGCGCGAGCCTTAGTCGAGTCGAGTCGAGTTTTGTCGAGTCGAGTCGAGTTTTGTCGAGTCGAGTCGAGTTTTGTCGGGTATGTGTCATTTACAATTCGAGCGGGTATCTGCTTTCATGAGTGAACTTTTTTTTTTTTTTTTTCACGAGTCGAGTTCGATTCAAGTTTAACCGAGCGAGTACCGAGCGGGCTATCGAACAGATTGGTTCATTTACAGCCCTACAAATTATGAATTGAAGCCAAATGATCTAATTTTAACAAGGTCCCGTTTGGATGTTGAGATGAGTTGAGTTCTTTATGAATAGTAGTGAGTTGAGATGGTGGAGTGAATTTTGTGGGGCCCACTTAAGATGAATTTAGATATGTTTGGATGTTAAAATGAATTTAGATGTATTTATGAAAAATTGAAAAAAGTTATGGGTCCCGCATGTAAAGAATTGTTGAGTTCAAAAAGACTGTGAGTCTCACGCGTAAAAATATTTTGAGTTGAAATGAGATTAAAACATTCCCATCCAGTGCCTTATTTCACTGTTATCCCCAAATTATGCAGAAAAATTTAGGGAGAAGCTAAAAAACCTCCTCCCATCCCATTCCCTGTTTCAGGGTTTTGATTTAGGAGAGCTACAGTGATTCTCCATATATGGGGAACCACTGTACATCCCCAAAAGCTTTCTCCCATCTTTCGGGCAGTTGGTCCCACGTGTTCCTCTCTCTCCACTCTCTGTTGCCCTCTTCGACGTTTCCCTCTGTCGCACCGTAGCCACCATTGATGATGGTTTCTCTTCATCGACCTGAATATATGCAAGTATTTCTCACTCTCCCACTTTGATTTTACTCACTGAAGCCCCCCTCCCATGGTTGGATTCCGTCTTCTCCGTCGCACTATTTTGCATCTCCCATGGCTGAATCTGGTGCATATGACAACTGTATTTTATCTCCTTACCTTTGGGTCTAATTTTGGCTTTCGAAATCTTTGATTTTTGAGACTTGGGCTTACGACAGTGCTCTAGGATTTGGCATTTCGATTCGATCTTTTTACAATGGATTTCGAAAGGCCATGGCTTATGATCTGTGTTACTTTTTGACTTATTGGAGCTATGAATCTTTTGGGGTTTTTTTTTTTTGAATCCGAGTGCTTGGCACTTCGATTGATTGTTTATGATTCGAGGGGCTGTTGGTTATTCATTGTGCTTGATATTTCAAAATCTTCTTTGTGATTTTGGGGCTGTTGGTTATTCACTATGCTGGGCATTTTGATTGATTGTTTGTGATTTTGGTGCTGTTGGTTATACACTGTGCTTGGCATTTCGAAATCTAGTTTGTGATTTTGGGATTGTTGGTTATGATCTGTGCTTGACATTTCGATTGATTGTTTGTGATTTTGGGGCTGCTGGTTATTCACTATGCTTGCTATTTCAAAATCTTGTTGGTGATTTTAAGGAATTCATATTTGTATAATTTGCTGGTCTGAGACATTAAGAATGTGATGTTTGAGGAGTGTTGTGTTAGATATGACCTGCTGTGAGCAATTTAGATAAATTGCTTGTTGGTAGTCTTGTAGAATGTTGTGCTAAGGGGGGACTTCTTGAGTATATCTCCATAAGCATTTTATAGTTATTTGCTTGGCATGATCTTGAAAGTTAGTCATTTGAAAGTTAAGCATTTTTAGTATATCTTTGGTAAGCAACTTTAGTCATTTGAATGGTGGGGTTTATATATCTTATTTGAACAACATTCTCATGAAAACAAGTTATATATATATATATATACACACACATTTTAAATTGACATTTTGTTTTGGGAGGTTCGAAGTAGAGCATGCAATTGACATTTTATTATGTTTACCGTTACTATTATATATATTTTTTTTTGTGCACTTGTCGTACTTCTATAGTAAAGTCGTACTTCTCTATTACTTGTGAGCTCTTGGTTCATTGTTTGCTTGGTATAGACTTATTAACACATGCTTTTGTGCAGGAATTCAAAATGTTACTGTTAGAGAAATGACATAAAATTTTATTGTCAATACGTGGATAGGTATTACTGTTAGAGAAATTGAAAAAAATATTATTGTTTTATAAAAATGAAAAAAATATTACCATTAGACAAATGCAAATCAAATTATATTACTCAAGTATATGCGGAATAAATTATTTTAAAAAATACCATCGCGTTGAAAAATGCACATATTAAAAAAAATTATTATTTTTAATACCAATGTTAGATTGAAAAATAATACTGTATCATGGAAAAAAAATTGTATAAGTATTTATAAAATTATTAAAATGTGATATTTGAAAAGAAGAGAATAAGACAAAAGAGTTAATGGTTAAGAATAGAAATGGAAGTGAGAGAAAAAGTAATAAAGAAATAATAGAAGAATATTATTTTAACAGAATAGAAAAAGGTTAAGGAATGAGATGTAGAATGTTTTTTGAAGATGAGTAAAATTTAGGATAAAATTATAGAGAGTATTTTTTTTAGCTAAAATTTAAGGAACCAGATGAGAATATTCTTAGTGATTTAAGAATTGAGATATTAAACTCAGTTTAAAATTAGATTTCAAACGGGGCCTAAGACTTGCATTCCCTCAATCTGTCAAAACGTTGTGACGTGCATCCTCTGTTAAAGTTGTGATGCGTCAACCTATTTTGTATTCAATCTTAATGGTAAAAAATTGACGAGAGTGCTATGTATTAATACTCTTTATATCTAAGTGATGCTAGAGCCACCGCTGGAAGCCACCGCTGGCTCTAGCATGAGTTTTTTTATGTGTTTTTTTTATAATTATTTTTATATAAATGTTTTTAATAATTTTAAATATTTAAAAAAAATAAAATAAATTTATAATATAATTAAAAAGCACTTCTTTAATCATGAAGTAAAAAAAATTATTAAAAAATACTTCCTTAATCACGAAGTAAAATAAAATATATTTTTTTTTTTACTTCATAATTAAGGAAGTATTTTTTAATCATATTATAATTTTATTTATTTATTTTTTAATATTTAAAATTATTAAAAACATCTATATAAAATTAATTGTAAAAAAAACACATAAAAAAATACATGATAGAGCCCAACGGTGACTCTCAGCGGGAGCCACCAGCGGTGGCTCTATCATTTTCCATATAGATATATAGAAGGTGTAATGTGTCAGTTCGAAATCAAATTACAAACGGCATATAACACCTGTCTATTGAAGGGTGGGATTGTATTGGCAGCTCATTTAGGCTCCGTTTAGATTGAGAGATGAGATGAGATGAATTGAGATGATTTGTAAATAATAATAAAATTTGTGAGTTGAGATGATTTTTAAAAATTTTGTGTGTTTGAATTGGAAGTGAGATGAAATGATTTTAAATTATTTTAGAGGATCAGATAGATGTGGGTCCCACAAATAATTGTATAATATTTATAATAATTTTGTTTTATTTATAAATAAGTAATAATAATTTTTTAAATTACATACCCAATTTTTTTATATAGTATAATTTATAATAATATTATAAGATGAAAATAATTTTATAAAATCAAATTATATAAAAAGTATTATTAACTCAAATTTTTAACATAAAACAAAAATATAAAAAATATTATTTACTCAAAATATTTATATCAAATTTTTGTAAAATCTTGTACTAATAATAAAAAATATTAATATTTTTATTTAACTTTAATTTGATTTTATATCAAATTTTTATTTAACGAAATCGAAATTGTAATCATGCAGAGAGCCTTTCTCTTTCATCTGAAGATGGATTTTCTCTTTCATCTGCAAAAGCAAAATCAGACTGAAAAGTGAATAACATAATACCCATTTTGTCGTTAGTGAACCCATGTGAAAACATAATCTGAAAAGGAAGTAATTGAAGTTTGGATTGAAGATAACTTTACGGTATGAGATGATCTCTCAATTCAAACTGGGGCTTAAAGTTTAAACCCTTCAAAAATAGAGAAATAAAGTAGCCACTATTCCCATGCCTCCAACCCTGATCGTTGTCTAGTTCCTCAATGCGATTTGAGCTTTGGGTGTTGGGGGCACTGTTCTCGACTAACGGGTACTTAATTTTGGATGTTATATAAGAGTATTTGAGATCATAGTAATAAAATAGTTTATTAATAATAATGAAATTATAGTAAATAGTTTGTGAATAATAATGAATTAATATCATGAATTGGTATAAGCAGCCATACACAGCCTTAATAGATTATCATCATTCCTTCAAGGCCGACATGCATACACAGTCGATCGGCAGGTTCCGATATTGAATTAAAAGGTCTAGATCAGCACTGAAAATCAACACGTTAGAAAGACAGTTGGGAGAATTTGAGATCCTCGATCTTATACGTCAGACACCATGCGAATCCATACTTACATAATAACTACTTCCAATTTATAATTCCATACAGATTATCATAACGTCTGTTTTCAAGTTGTTACATTCTCCTTATCTGCAGTACTCGGAACCAACTGGTGATACAACAGGCATTGAAATCATAGACGTTGCGGCGTTCATCATTTCCCATTTGCCCAAGTGCATGCCCTACTGATCATCCACTGATGCTGCTGCGTCACATTGACAGTTATGATATGAGAAAATGCATATATAGCAATTAATTGCATGGATCGAGTTATTGATTGTGTTTAACTGAATCCAAGAAACCGAAATTCTCTCCCAAGGACGGACGTATCTCCCAACTAGGTGGAAAGAGTTAATGAAAAAACCCGGAACGATCATATATGGAAGCGATCTGTCATCAGCATAAAAGTGGTGACGGTGATGAATATTACAGCCAGGAAGTGAACACGAGACTGATGCCCTGCATTTCCTGGCCGGGGAAATTCGAGGGGAAGCGCACATTCTTCCCCATTGAAAAGCACTCTTGACGGGAATCCATCACCACGTTGGATATCTAAACCCGGCGTGTGTTTCTTTGAGAATGATATCACTGATTGCTGCTTTCCGGGCACTCTTGGCTCATTCATTTTAGTCCCATTTGTCTCTCCCATCAAGAAACTCAAACCCTGTAAGCCTTGAAAGAAGATGGTATTGTTGATATCTGGCAGACTGGTGCCGTTGAAGGAGTAGACCTTTTCGAAACCAGGAAAGGCGGCCTTCTTCATTTGAATCGCAGTGTACCAGTCCTCAAAAGGGGTGTCGTCCCAGTTGAAGAGTGTAACTCGAGCTGTCCATCCATTCCTGTAGTCGGTGTCAATATGCCAATTGATGCTAACCCCGCAGTTATCCGGACAAGGTAATGGGTTTGGTACAGGATAGTGTTTGATTTTAGCCCAGGCTTTTGCTTTCTCCGTTCTGTTTGCAAAAGGCACGAGGAGGGCCTCTGCAGGGAGAAACATTGCGCGGGCATTCTGATTGCAAGTGTCTGATTCCTTACAACCGCAGGCGCAAGTGTTGCAAGGAATGACACTGGCATTGTAGTATGCGGAAAACGAAACACAACATCGAGCTTGCTTAACCTTTGGACGTGTAATGTTGCATACCACTTGCCAACTTGCAATTGCAGAAATCGTAGCCTGAATGCCACTTGGGTCAGGAAACTCTGTTGGATCAACCCTAATTGGAGGGCCACACTTATAGTGAGGATTAACAACTCCGACGATACTCCATTTCTGGGGTGGATTGAGAGCAGTCCGGTTCAAGTCGGGAGGGAGCTTATAAACTTGTAATTGGAAAATAGACTTTGCTTTGTTCTCATCCATTAGTTTTGGCAAGATGGTGCCATTTCTGCAGCAATAAGGTAACTTCCCAACTTGGGTATCATTTGCAAGATAGGGAGGGAGATCAGTAATGACTGGCTTTTTATCACAGTTCATGACTTGAGAGAAGTCGAGATCTGAATAGTAAACGCCTGCAGGACCATAGATGCAGCCGGAACCGTCCTTTTTGTGAGTGTAGGCTCCTCTCATAGTGGAAATGAACTCTCCTCGCATCCACTCCCAGGTCAAGTTCCAGTGATCAAGACGGCCTAAGGGGTGATTGTTATCGATGGTCACTTGGGCTAGATAGTTCATTGGATAGGCTTGGAGCACGTCGTATGTCAAAGAGAGGTCGCCATCCTGACGAGGCAAGAATTTCGTCTTTTTTAGTTTTTTGGCCTTGTATTTTGGATCCTTTGTACAGCATACTAGCATCGAGCTAGGCCCTGCATACGAAATTAACAAATTTTGCCAAAACTTCATGCACGAGTCAAATCTTGCCAAAATGTCACCATGTTTTTACCCTTCAAGGGAAATATATTGAAAAGAATTCGTGTGTGTGTATATATATGTATACATAGTCCGTTGAAGAACAACAACGAAGAAAATGCTTTTTGATTGGATTGTTGAAAAATGAAACGATGAAATTTCTGCTGAAAATTTTCAGAAGATCAATATCTATGATTTTTTTTGGAACCCGAGCGAAGAAAACATCTATGATTACATAATGCCAAATTATCCTTCTCTCAATTGATTTTCTTTTTCAGTTTTTGTTTGCATCAAAAGTTTGTTCACGGGAGAAAAAAAAATCAATCGGTTTGATCTTTAGGCCAGCTGATACATGCACCAAATATGAACCTTAGAAATAAACAAACTTACCACGACGACGCGGTGCCGGACATCTATACCCATCATTTTCAAGTCTAATTGTCTTTGGCATCGGCACTCCCGGCGGTTTCACCCCAAATTGCGTTCCGATGATATCGACCTTCACCTGAATCTGATCAAGATCCTCGGCCGTTTCGATCGAGGTCTTCAAGTTTGCCATGGGATATCCAACCAGGTACGTCCCATTCCCGACCGCCGCCGGGAAATCACTCGAGTCTACCAGAACGGCCCCGCTAGCAGACACCAGTAACTCCTTGTGCTGAAATCCTATGAACATCTGCCACGCCTGGAGCTCCTCCTCCCCGGCATTCAATATAGTGGCTATGGACTTAAACGCCCACGCCTGTGCGCTCGCGTTCTTCAAGTGCGGGAATTCCTTCTTGCGGGAAATGAAGGTGTACGAGAGGAAGATCCCATTGCAGTTGTCCTGCTCGGGAGGTGGAGCCGAAGGCACGGTGTCATCGTAGTCTTGTCCATGACAAACCTCAACTCTATAAAACAACACAAATAGCATGAAAAATGTTACGGAAAAAGGCCATGCATGTTGCCATGCAAATCTCAATATTCCTGATGATTTTGTTCTCATTGCTTGCTTATAAGTTTTGTGAGGATTTTCGGGTAGAAAGGGAGTTGCGGCGTCGGCATAAAGACGCCGCAAGAAGAAGAGGAGGAGCAGGGGCAGGAGGAAGAGAGAGTTTGAGGAAAACCCTGGTGAGAGGTGAAATGGTTACAAGAAATTAAAGAGAGACGGAGAGAGGAGACTGAGTCAGCTGAATATCTTCCGCTAGTTTTAGCATGGGACGCGGAGAGTTTACAGACATGATAGTGTATATATAAATAAATAAATATATATAATTAGTGTATTAACAGAAGAATTAGGGGTTGGCTTAATTCAATGCTTGGTGTAGGCCAGCGTTGTAACTGTATTTAACAGAAAAACATCGTCAGATCTATCAAAACATCCACGTCATCATCATGAGTTGTCTAAATTAAACCCAGAGACATGCAGCTTTCTCCCTCTTGCGTTGCATGCCCAGATTATTAATTGTTCGATCCCATGCGAGCAAAGCTTAATTTTTTTTTTTTTTTATATTTTATATTTTAAGTTCGATTCTTCACATTAATGTTTTAGCAGATGATGATGAGCGGTGGTGAGGATCGTTGGATGGAGGACAGACAGTCGAGCCAAACAGGTAGCTGCTGCATGCAGTTGCTTCGTTCGCGGGCATCTTCTAATTGCGATGATCCTACAACTTTATAATGTATATATAAAACAAAAGCTAAAATGCATGGCAAATGCTAGCATCCGCACTGGCTTCCAAGTTTCAGCGAAGTCATAACACACACACACACAGAGCTAACAAAAAGAAAAGATACATGAATACGCACCCACATTCTTCATATACATATATATATATATATATATATATATAGTCACATCAACCATCCATGCACCACCACCAGTACACATTAATTCCAGTCAACCTGGATAATTTATTTCCGGCATTTTTTCATTTCATTAATTAACAAGATCACTAAATTATTTGCTTTATGCGTCGGCAGTTTCAACAGAATCTGCAGCAGCAAGGATCAGCTCCGGGTGGATGCTTCCAACATATGAACCATCAATTGCATTGGGAAGTCCCAGCGACTTCAAGGCCAAGTGAGCTGCCTTTTGCCCTGATATCATCATCGCTCCAAAGGTGGGACCCTGCATTACTCCCAAATTATACAAAGGTTACAATTAATTCAATATTAATCACTTCAAATTTTTTTTTAAGATAAATCATAAACAAATCTTATAAAAATATATCCCATACGGTTTTATTAAATGATATATTAGATGTATTTTATAATAAAATAATTTTATAACCTATTGTATCATATCAATTAGCAATATCACTTGATGGGTTTGCTTTTATGAAAATTTTTTATAGCTAAAACATTTCTTTTTTTTTTTAATAATCAATTCCTCGCTTTTAATAATATTGGTAACAATGCTCTTTAATTATTGTGTAATTTTTGAGGACAAAACTATTTGAGGGACCATTACCTTTCAATCTCTATTCTTATCTTTAAAGTGTATAATATATATACATGACTGATAAAAGGGTACTGCAGCAGCCCAACATGCACGACAAATACATGTTCAAAGCATCGCTAGAGCCAGCGTTGAGCCAACTTTACTACAACTGTTCCCCGTTAGCTTGACTTGGTAATGGATTCAGTTTCCGAATCATTTCTACTATAGAAAATCTTAAGAAGGAAAGGAAACAGAGAACAGAAATCCTACATTAATAATAGTCAATGGACGACCTACTGATCGTGCTACCAATAAATCATAAGCCATCCACGTACTGTGGCCTTTCTGTGTGATTAGGGCCTTTCACACGCCTATCACATTCTGTGTGATTAGGGCCTTTCACACGCCTTTCTGTGTGATTAGGACCGAGGATGGGATAGACCACAAGGCCAATTCGCTTATGTTGGGTCCACGCGCGCCCTCTATGATTGTCACGAAGGGGACAGACCACAGCATAATTGGCTAATTAGCCCTACCAAAATAAAGGCTAATTAAGTAGCAGCTAGCTTGTTTTGCGTCCACTTCCTCTAATATAATTGCGGCTGTCATATCAAGTTAATCTAAATCAATTCTAACGAGTAACATATCGGGCGGTTTGCAAAGAGCTAGAGGGTATAAATTTGATGTCCCAAAATACTCGTCCCCCAAGTGAGTTCTTGATGTCCATGTTCAAAGAGATCAGTACCGTATGATTTCAATTTTCAAATGATAAATATAAAATACAAGCATATACGAAAAGGAGGAAACATACCATTCTTGGGGATCCATCAATCTCAGCAACTTCCATCCCAGTGACAATCATCCCAGGCACAATCTCCCTTGTGAGCCTTACAATAGCATCCTCGGCGGCATTCATGTCCAGTGCCTTCATCCCGGGCACGCTGTCAATCATCCCAATACTCTTTAGCCTCTTGACCCCAGTGGCACCGAAAGGCCCGTCGTGGCCGCACGAGCTCACCACCACCTTGGCCTCCATTACGTTAGGATCCATGCACGACTGCGTGTCGTGGTTCATCGACACCAGTGCCCAGTTCGTCACCACCCCACCAACTCTCCCTCCCTTCACGATCAAGTCCTCGGCCGCCACCGCGTTGAAGAGCTTCACGTTGGGGCGAGCCAAGAGCTTGCTCATGATGGTGGAGGTGAAGAGCGCCGCGTGTTTGATCACCACGTAGTTGTCTTGCTCATCATATTCGATGCCCAGCTCGTTAAGGAACACATGCGCTGGTTTGCGCACAACCTATATATATATATCGAGATTCAATAAGGTTTAGTACTTAGCATGGGCGTACTCAAAATCTTTCACAAAACAAATTTTTTATTTATAAAATATTTTGAAAAAAAAGGACTGATATTAACAAAGAAACCGTCCGAAAGATCCAAATAATTAATGTACATAACAACAATCGCAGCATCCAGATGTTCTAGCTATAATTTTGTTTTATATACATCATTACCATAGCCGAGAAGAGCTGACCGCCAAGCCACGCACCGCCACCTGGGCTGACAGACTGCTCGATGATGGCCACCTGTACAGACGGGTTCTTGCTGAGCTCGTAGGCGCAAGACAGGCCGGCAGAGCCAGCACCCACAATGACAACGTCAGTGTCGGCGTACGTGATCATGTCCATCATGTACCGCCGTGTCATCTCGCGGGAGACGATGGACTCCTTGATAGGCTCGAACCTAAACTCCTTGAGATCGTAGGGTTGGGATGAAGAGGCAGACTCGGAGATGAAGGGTTGAGCGCCAGACTTGACGGAGAGGAAGCGGAGGGAAGGTGGGGCAAGACGGGTGCCATGGAAGGAGGACGAGCTGTCAAATAGAGCGAGTCTCTGTGGTTTGAAGGTGAGGGAGGAGGCGATGGTTGCCATTTGATCGGCCTTTAACGACAAGTCGGTCGTTTAGCTTTGTGGGGGAAGTGTGTGGTTATGGAGGCAGAGAGGCGGGTGGAAGTGTATTTATGGAGGAAGAAGATGATCAGGAGAAGGAAATATGGGAAAAGAGAAAGGGAGACACGTGTGGGAAGTGTTGAGAAGTTTTACTAAGTGCATGAATAACTCATCTTAAATTTCATAAGGAGTTATTTTATTTTTTTTAATTAAATTTGTTTTGAAGAAAAATTAATATTT
Source organism: Juglans regia (assembly GCF_001411555.2). Taxonomy (NCBI): domain Eukaryota; kingdom Viridiplantae; phylum Streptophyta; class Magnoliopsida; order Fagales; family Juglandaceae; genus Juglans; species Juglans regia. The sequence continues at coordinate 35,717,866 of NC_049902.1, read as the reverse complement.
TTATATAATATTAAAGTAAGTTAATCTATAATTAATGATAAACTTTTACGATCTATTTATAACGATGGTATTGAAAATATCGACCTCTACACCAAAAAACGTGTTGAGAAATTTCATACAATTTAAAAATAAACTTATCCTGAGTTAATTTATAAGGAGTTGTTTCACTTTTTTTTATTAGATTTTTTATAAAGAAAAATTAGTGTTTTTATAAGAAGATTATAGGATATGAAGGGTGTAGAATGGTTGAGCTTAGATAAACAAGTGGCATCCATTAAGCAGTAGTACTACTGCATGGTGCAGTGCACTCAAGTGATCCAGTCCGCGTTGGCTGGGCGAGTACGTTTGGATAGTGAGAAGTGTTGAAAAGTGTTAAGAATATTTATAAATAATAATAAAATATTAAATAGTAATAAAAAGTAAGTAAAAAATAATGGATAATAAAAAAGTAAGTAAAAAGTAATAATAAAATAAAAAATAGTAGTGAGAGTACTTGAAGTATTCTCACTTGCCAAACATAATCTCGAGACGTTTAGATTCGAAGATGATTTGAGATGATTTGAAATGAATTAAGATAGATTATGAATAGTAATAAAATGAATTGTAAATAGTAATGATATTTGTGAGTTAAAGTTATTGAATAGTAATAAATAATAAAAAGTAAATTAAAATGAGTTAAAATGAATTGAAATAATCTGCGAATCCAAACGTCTCTTGAGAGAGAAGAATGCTTTCCACAGTGCGTCACTGTGACTGTGAAACTGCTTTTCAGTACTTTTTATTTAACGTATTTCATGTGTGCTATAGTTTTTGATGGGTAGCTTTTGGCAAACATCTTTTGTCGTTGCCTGCGCAATGAGAGAGGCCAGTAAAAGGAATCAATAAAGAGAAAATGATAGTGGAAGGAAATAATAAAGGGAAATGATACAGTCATGAAATGTAGTGTAATTATTTAAAAAAAAATAAATATAAAATTTATATAAAAATTTTAATTTTTTAATAATAAATAATTATTTTTTAAAATGAATACACAATATTCATACACAATGACGGTATATATCATTACACAACAATAAATATATATATCCATTCATGTACAATCATGATAAGCTAGGCCGATTGGAGCCATGTATTAGGTTTCGGCAATCGTATTTTGGGCAAAAAATATATATTCCTTCATAAGTCTTTGTAATAATTTGAGACTATGACATTAAATATCCAATTAATAAGAATTGTATAGTTTATTTCATAAACCTATTTCACTCTTTAAGGTTGATTTGAATATTTGGAGTATTTTAAAATTTTATAAATAGTAAGAAAATGGTCTAAATTAAGATATTTTATTAAATTTAAAAAAAATTAAATAAAAATGTTATAAAGTTAAGAAATTATATGAATATAATTTTTTAATATAATTTTTATTTTGAAGTTTATAAGAATTATATTAATTTTTGTGTTTAAATAATAATTAAATGTAAAATTAAAAAATACTTTATATTTAAATAATATTTAAAAATAAAAATCTGAAAACTTTTAAAAATATTAAGAATTTCATATTTATCCTGTATCTCTACATTCCTTCCATCACCAAAAATATCTTAATCATTGCATCTTTTAGTCATAATCAACTACATATGCCACTAAAATAAAATAATAATTGCGTATATATTCAGGGAAAAAGAAAATCATTTTGATTTGACAAGTGTGATTGGAATCTGGATTGGCTTTCCATGCCGATTGGATCAATAATAATTTTAAAAATTAAAGCTGCGTTTTAGAGGTTGTCAATTATTAATAATAATATTTTATACATATTATTGAAATGATTTTAATTTTTTTTATATTGAGATAAATTGAATTTTTTAAGTTAAGAAGTATAAAATAAATTAAAATAAATTTAATTTTTATATAAAAAATTAAAAAAAAAAAGAAGTATAATTAGTTATCATATTCATTGGGTGACTTGAACAGTAGGTCTAGCAATGAAAAAACGAATATATTTTCGCAAATTGTTAAAAAAAAAAGAAAATCAAGAAAATGTATGTATATACGCTAGTAGTACCGTTCCACTTACCGATTCTGATGATGATCGATCAAGATCTCTGGCCTGCCTCTCCATGATCATGTCATGCACGGAAAAGGTGTATTATTCTAAGACAGGCTGATATTTATCAACATATATATATATATATATAATTAATTAATATCTAGGAATATAATTTGGGATAAAAGGCATATTCCTTTTGATAATCATTCGTTAAGAAGTTTGGTTATGCAGTTTTTTAGTGGTTCCAAAAGTTTGATAAATCACATAACACAGCTAGCAGTAACCCGATCTGTGCATGTGCATATATGCACCATACATACCACTGCATGCATGCTTTTGCTAATGGACTATACCATCATCCTTATTCAGGCTATGGCCCTGCATGCATGCATCCTGGCCTGTGATCCGTCTCTTGTGTAGTCCAATATTATTGCATGTCAGCAGGCAGGCTAGACCAGGCCTGGCCGGTTCATGGATTAATTAAGTTTGAGAACTGCTACACTCACAGAAGATTTCCACCGAAATCTTCTACCGAAAGGTAAATATATATTTTTTTTTTTTTGCTTTTTTTTCAATCATTTTTTTAAACACTTTAAATATTTTTAAAAAATATAAAAAAATCATAAATTCATTTAAAAACATTCCTTAATCACTAAGTAAAAATAAAAAAATAAAAAATATATAAAATATATTTTCGGTAGAAATTTTCGGTGGAAATCTTCTGGAGGAATAGCATTTTCCATTAAGTTTTCGTTTATTTTTATAGATGAGATGAGATAAAATAAGATAAAATAAAATGAATTGAAATTAAAGTTAAAAATTAAATAAAATATTATTTAAATATATTTTTTAATATTATTTTTATTTTAAAATTTAAAAAAGTTGAATTATTTATTTTATTTTGTGTGATAATTTAAAAAATTTATAATGATTAAATGAGATGAGTTAAGAGTTATCAAAATAAACGAAACCTAATTAAGAACGTGTTTCAGTTTTGCCAGGCATAATATGTATATTTGCTTGCCTTTATTTGTCTCTAGCTTTTAGTTTTGTTATTAAATAAGCATGATTTACTTGGCAAGATCATAACCTAGTACTCATGATGCGTGCGTTATCGTATATATTGTACTGCTTGTTAATTTGATTCCATTTGGAATGATCATTGGAAGTTTTTCCCTCTATGGCATATCGATATATATATATATATATATATATATATATATATATGAGTCATTTTATAGAAAAAAACTCGTGTTCATTTGTTTTCCCATTGTTTTGTTGAGATGCATGGGCCATATATATATATATATATATATATATATATATATATATATATATATCTGTTTTCTAATCCTAGCTAGCATATTCGGAAATCCACATTCATTGATACATGTATCAGACCAAACGTCAAAAACTAATATATAGTAGTTGGCATCATGTAAATATACAGGAAAACTTTCACTAGCTAGCTAGCATTCTCAAATTAGGTTGATAATATTTACATGCATATATATATATATATATATAATATTAGGGCATAAATTACTTCCTACGTACCCTCAAAAGAAGGCTAGGCCAGAATATAACCCTTATAAGACGCGTTAAACACCACATAATTAATTGAGTCGCAGGCGCATGCAACAATATCATAAACATGATCACATGCATACAAGTTTCATGCATGTCTAGCTAGCACCAAACTTTTAAATGCCATTCAAATTGTATAATCGCAACAATATGTCCTTCTTTAATTGATCTAAAGGACGCTTCATTCGCTTTTGGAGGAGTATCTTGAATTCCAGTATTTCTCAATTTCCTCGGCTATTCTTCCAGGGATTCTCCCAGCAATTAGAGACCATCTGTTTAAAACCTCATGCATCATTACGATGATTTAGAGAGAGAGAGAGAGAGAGAGAGTACCTCTCGCCAACAAGATTAAACATTATTACAACAAGCGTCTCCTCATCTTCTGAGAATTGAAGCTTCGATTCGTGATTCATGTTATTCTCTGCCTCAAGTACTGCAAATAAACATTAAATGATCAAATTCAATTAATGGCCATCCATCAATTATAGAGCTTTCATGCAGGAAAAATGGTAAAAGCAAAGCTTCCACCAGAGACATGACATGAGTAAAAAGGAACTAAATGGATGGTCAACAGCAGATCACATGCATGTTCGCCTTAACAATATTACCTTTTTTATTATATTTTTAGGAAAAAAAAAAAGGCATGCAAGGACATGATTATTGAGTCATTGACATTGAAAGCGAGGATAACAATTACCTTCAGAGTCCAAAACAGTTTCAGTAGAACTACACTGATCCAAGTCAGCCATATTTTACAGAGAGAGAGAGAGAGAGAGCAATTAATTAGGACACCTGAGGTTGTACTAAGAAGAAGCAATGGGGCAGATCATATATATAGGTGAAGTGGAGGCACTTAATTAAATACTGGAAAGAATTAGAAAAAACATTCCAAGTACAGGGGATGAAGAACGGAAGGTAAGAAAAAGAGGAGTAGAATGTTAGTTGGAAGGGTCGGTGCGTTTGGTGACAGTAGTAAATTATATATTAAATACGCGCAGTATAAAAAGCATGCAGGAAACATTCCAATATGCTAATGATCCTTAATTAGAAGAATGTCAGTCCTATGCATGTTTAATTAATCTTTCGTAGGACTATGAATTACATTAATAATATGGTTAATATTTCAATAAAATCTCGTTACAGCATGGAATAAAAAGATTATAAAAGATCAGGGTCTCTTATGGCCGGCTTTTAATCCATATTATATATGCAGCCGAACATTGGAGATACATTAATTATTGGTGTGAGGGGATAAAATACACCAGGCTCAAAATAGGTTTAGCTCATCAATAGGCCATCACTAGAAGATAAAGGAAGAGAGAGGAAAATAAGATAGGGAAGGGACAAAGGAAGATAATGAGTAATGTGTCTGGTGAGAAAATGAGTGATTTGATGTAAAGTAAATAGATGTGACATAAAGGGAATGTGATAGGAGATAAAAGGAAGAGATGCCTAAGATTTTAGGGACCTTTTTTGAGACGGTTGGAGAGATTTTTGGGCCAGGTTTCTTGGGAGAACTTCATCTTCTTTAACCTCATAACAGAAAGAATTCAGGAGAGGAGATGAGAGAAATCAGATCTCCATTATATAGTGAGGATGAGAGACCATGAGAGATTGTAAACAAGCATATTATAGTGGAATCTCTCATTCCCAAAATCCCGTGGACGTAAACCTAATGTCAAATCATGTAAATCAGTGTATCCATCTCCCCTTATTTTCTTCGTATTTAAATATTGTTCATTGTCATAGACGTACACATGGATACCGTACAACATCATTGGATCATTGTCGGGGGCTCCATACATCACCGATCGAGGCCCATCCCACTTCAGCGCATCTGAGAATGAATATTTCTCTCCTTTCAGACTGTGTCATTTTTGAGACGTTAACAAGTGGGTTAGTTTATGGATTGTGTGTGTGTATATAATTTGTTCATCTATGCATGAACTTTTTTTATGAACCATTATATATAACCTGATAGAAGTACCATATATATTGTACGTTATAGGGCGCTCATGATTGACGTTAAGGCGATCTTGAAAATATCTGAAGCTTTTTCAGTCCAATTACTTGGTTTGAATTTACATCACATTAATTAATATTCAAACAAGTTGTATTCCTTTCTTGGAGCTAGCTAGCTTTTTATGTCCGATCTCCAATCATCGTCACATAATCATAAATTATTATTATTGTTATTATTATTAGCTCATAGTTCATGTGTTTCGCATGCATTCTGATTTCACCGGCCACAAAAGGCAGCTAGCTACCTTCCTCATGAAGTCCTGCAAGAATTCGATGAAAGTCTAAAAGATGGCATGCATGTCAGCATCATGATTATGTCCCATGTTGGGTGCCTCTATAATATTCTCGTAAAGTAATCAGGCACAATCTTTTTTGTCCAAGATGAAGCTAGCTAGCATGCGATTAAAGCAAACTGAATAGAAAGAGAAAAAATAGATGGACGTGATTTGGCACTTTAATTGGTTCATAAACAAATATGCATCATGGTCTGATGATCCCCAGAATAAGAAGAAGAATAATAAAGTTAACATATATCTTCTCAAATCTCAATCAATATAAAAGTAGGAGCAAATTTAACTACCAATTAAGGTTAAACGTATGTCATGATTCATCATATGTAGATATTATTGAGAACACGACGCTATACAGGACAAGTAATGCGGCCAAGGCTCAAACATGGCAAACTATATTCAAACTTTGTACCACGTTCCTTTTTTAAAACAATTTTTTTGAAGAGCCACGGCCCAACCCAAACACACAGCTTTTATAACAAGCAGTAATGTAAACGTATATCGATTTCCTTAGCTGCTGCTGGAGTGCTAATAATTCAAAAGACAAATTCGCAACTTGACATCAGATTTTTTATAAGAGTGATTGTTATTAAGGACAGAGACACAAGTACTCATCATGACTAATTCCATGATCACCACACAAACACGGATAACTAGAACACACCAGAAGAGAAACACACCAAAGTAGTGAACACACTACACCGTTAAGTGACATAATAGGACCATGACCATACTAGAAGTCCGATAACATGTCTGGCACTAACATATAAGGGCATAACCATGCATGCAGAGAGAGAGCTTTTTCAGTTGCTGCAGCTCAGAAACCATGAATCTTTATATGTTCTTTTTTCACAATGCCTGCCTGTTCTCCACAATCAAAACACACAAAAATTAGATACCAGCAATGAATCACACTAATATTTTTTTGGTAAGTAACAATGAATCACACTAATATTAAATTACAGGAAAGCGCTTTGGTAAGGAAAAAAATAGGCAAGTATTTCGTATGCAAAGAAATATTCATTATAGAAAACGGGTTCAAGTATAATATTGATAAGGCTATTCACAACCGAAAAAAAAGGATAAAAAGTACTGGGAATATCAACATTTAACCACATCCAGACAAATCTAAAATGTGGTAAGTAGTTACCTGGACAAGGAAGGTGGACACATTCTTTCGCTGATCGCCTTGAAGTTGAATAACCTATACACAAAAGAATATCAAAATTTTGCATAACACACAAGTGTCAGCATTTGAAGAAGGCAAACAAAAGCAGAAAGGCACCAACTAGGTAAAAGACCTACCTGTCCTAGTTCTGGGTCTTGGACAACTGTACCATTGCAGCAAAACTCCTTCTTGAGGTCCTTGAGTATCTTGTTATAGCTGTATTCTTTCTTCAACCCCTGCACAGTGGTCAGGCTCTTCCTACCATTCCGCTGCTGTATACGAATGTGCACATACTCTTTTGAACCAGCACCAGAGTCCTCAGCATTTGCCTCGGCAAACGGATCTATACCAACCCATATGGACAACAAACTAATCATAATCCCATTCAATGAAGAAAGAAGGGGGAACATTTATATTGGGGGGAAGGGTAGTACATTAACATCCTCACTCCCACCATTCCTAAAGGGTACATACAATTGACTTCTTTTGATCCTCACACTTCTTCAGATGTCAGTTTGTGACTTTGTTACTTAGTGACAATTAGAGGGATCCGGCCATCGTGTTCTGTGTCTCCTAACTTGTCCACCTTGTCCAAGGATGTCAAATTATCGTGTCTTTGTCAATGGCCAATTCTGTTGAGATGCAGACTGAGTGTTGCAAGTAAGCAAATTGACTCTAACAAAGAAACACTGACATCCTTGATCAGGAGACATCGAGGGAGAAGAGCAAGATGACCAGTAGTACCCTTTGACAAAAACAAAGTCAAGCAGACATCTGATGAAGCAAGGAGCAAAGACAGACACTCCCTTCTGAGAACAAATGGGTTCCAACAAAAAGATCAATCAGAGGCCATAAAAACCCATCACAATGGAATTGAGAGTCTAGTAGTTCAGATTTTCTGATCTAGGTTTATAATTCTGAGTTTGAATGTCTATCATGGCATTTCACTGCTGGTTTGGTTACACAAAACCAAATTATCTCATCTCATCTCATATATTTATTATAACTTTCTCCAACTCTTACACAAAATATAATAAACAATTCTACTTTTTCAGATCTCAAAACAAAAATTATATTATAACATAATTTTATTCAACTTTCAACAAAATATCTCATCTCATTTAAACTGCGTAACCAAACGAGGCAAGTTTGTATTCAGGAAAAGAAAAAACACTATAAAGACAAGATAGCCATAGGCAAATCACATGACATGCAAAATAAAGCACAAATCGAGTCTAGAAGGAAGCAAACATACCAAAGGTAGTGGGAATTTGGGCGTCGAGTTCAGACATGAAACTTGGCTGATTTTAATAGAACTGCCAAACGACTGGATGATAAGCCCTGGATTATGAGGTGAATGCATATCAGACCATAAATTGATAACTAAGACTCCAGTGCATACATGTAACCTACTTCTTTTTCTTTCCTAGTAAACAAAAAAGTACATAATTTTAATAATGCACTAAATGCTCCATAAAATTGGAAAGACAAATGTCATCAACTTTTTTTTATTAGTAAACAAAGTTTTATTGATCATAAGAACAGGCAGGAGCCCAAGTATACGGGAAATATACAAGAGCATCACCTATGTGCGCTAGTTTAGTGATACAAGAAACGGTAGTGCTACTATGCCTCCCAAGTTTGCCCACTTGGTGGGCACCCTAGTGCAAATTGCACTTTTTTTTTTCTTTTAAATATTTTTTAAACATCTTTAAACATTTAAAAAAAAAAAACCAATAGATTAATAGTCACTTCCTTAACCATCAAGTAAAAATAAATAAAAATAAAAAATATGAATTCAAATTGAGGGGGCAAACTAAGGCCGCATAGTATCATTTTCCTACAAGAAATTCATGAAAACTCATGCCGTTAAACATGTCATCAACTTTACCAACAATGTATAATGAACCGTAGATACACCTTCAGTGAACTGTTTAGGGGATGCTGGGGTTATGAAATTCTTTCTCTCCTTTATAAAAAGAATAGCATCCCCAACTAAATGTCCCTATATCTTGAGTAATATTTAGAAACTAAAGCCTCGTTTGTATCCAATGGCCTTCATCACGAAGGAATGGTGGGCAAAATTCAAATTTCAAGTAACAAACCCTTGGATTCCCAGAACTTCGCTCCAAAAAATAAGCCATCTCATTCACTAATTAACAGGATTAGGCAACACATATACAAAACAAAGATAAACAACTAAAAAGATTTGCTGGCGTGTTACGAAAAGAATATAGCAGAGGCCACATACTTTGGAAATTTTTTTTTTTACTTCAAATAAAAGTATTTGGTCCCAAACAGTACATAAAGACAAAGGACTTACAGAAGTCTTGAACTACCTATTAATTGTAAACATATATTTCGATAACGAATAAAAAATTATAATGATCTATATAAGAATCAAATAAGAACCATGATAGGACAATTTCATAAACTTTGATACGAAAGCCAAGTTTGGGCATCGAGCATGGAGAAGAAAAAGAAAATAACATAGAAACGAATCTAATTACCAAAAGCCAATAGATTTTAACAAATAGTCCATTGTTTCCAGTGAAAAGACTATGATTAAAATAAATCAGATAGAATCGGAACCCTAAACATTGATTGGATATGAGATCGGATCGCGAATAAATATAACAGTAAAAGGACGGCAAAGCACCTGATCCGAAGCTTAGGATTTGAAAATTGGGGGTCGGTGATAGGATTAAACCCTAGATCGGATCAGTCAGGGCTTTCTCTCCCGCGCTCGCGCTCTTCCGTAATGCTATTTGGCGTGAGAGAAAACTGAAGGGAAAAGGAAACTATCATATAAAATCTAAATAAGATGGGAAAATTTGGGATCAGAGTGTATTATATTCGTTGTATGTGCGCTATGTGGTGGATCATGGTGTGCCTTGGAATCGGGCGGCGTATTGTGTGTCGTGCATTTTATTGGACACGTGTCTAGGATCGAGGGATGTCAGCCTACGAGTCCTTGTTTTCCTCTCTAATTTAGAATTTGGGATGATACCCAATGTTTTTCTTTCGAGTTCTTCTATATAGCATTTACAATAGCAGTGCATACAATACACATATTACGTAGATATTTCTAGTCCATATGTGTTTGTTTTGGTCTTGCACCAGACGGCTTCTCCCATTGTCTCTCTCTCCTCGACTCTCGCTCATCAGATCGATTTTCTCTCTCATCTCGAGCTCTCTCTCTCATCGTCTCTCGCTCCTCAACTCTCTCTCATCAGATCGTCTCTCTCTCTTATCTCGAGCTCTCTCACTCATCTCGATTTCTCTAATCGTCACTCTCTCTCTCATCTCAGTCTCTTTCATCGTCACTCTCTCTCTCATCAGCTCTCTCTCATCTTCGCTTTCTCTCTCATCATCGGTCTCTCTCTCTCTCATCGTCACTCTCTCACATCTCGGTCTCTCTCAATCTATAGTAATTTCGAATTTGGGAGATAAATATTGTAGGGTATTTTTCGTCATTTTACTTATACCACATAGGGTGTGCAGCAACTGCTTCCATTACAGTGGCTTCTCCCAAGAGTTTTTCTTTTCTTTTTGAATTGTGAAGGTGATTGTTTTTTGTGTTTTAAAAATATATGTTTTTTGTGTTTAAAAATGATTTTTAAGTATCGAACTCTTTATAAAATTTGGGACTAGAGCCATGAGATAAAATAAAATAAAATTTAAAAGTTGAATAAAATATTATTAAAATATAATTTTTATTTTAGAATATGAAAAAATTAAATTTTTTTATCATATTTTGTGTGAAAATTAAAAAAATTATAATAATTATATGAGATGAGATAGTTTGAACTTTGTAACCAAACCAGTTAGTTCTAAATACTAACATATATAAACCTAAAGAAAATTGTTTTTATTTTTATTTTTTCCAATATCATTATTGCAAAAAATGTTTGGGAACTAAAATTAAAAATTAATTTTAGTAGAGGGAAGGGGAGAGGCTGTATCGATTGGTTAAATACACTTACGGTTGTTTCTTTTTCTTTTTCTCTTTTCTAATGGATGGTCCATTCATGATATTTCTTGTCAAGAAGCTAATTTCCCACATAACTTAATTCTTATAAAGTTTTAAAATTAATTTAGGAGAAATACTTTAGCTAGAAAGAGATTACATAAAAAACTCACAAACTGACGTATTACAATTTGACGTATTGCATCTGACATATTGTAAACTCACAAACTCACAATCTGACGTATTGTAAACTCACAAACTTTGCAATCTGACGTATTGCATCAAGTCACGTCAGTTTGTGAGTTTATTTTTATTGTAAAGTAGATCTAACGAATCACATAAAATCACATAAGTTTATGAGTTTATTTGTGTATACTCTCTTTGTATATGTAGGCACTTCTCTTAATTTACTCACACACACACCCAAGTGATTATGTCTTGTTGAAACTATCTTAGAAACAAAAAATCTTGCTAGACATCATGATGGTCAATCTTGGACCCTATAATTTCGATTTGGATTCGATAAATTATATATGTAATTGCCATATCCGCTATATTTTAGCTAGCTAGTTATTGTTGTTATTTGTTTGAACAATATTAATATGGAGAATTATTTTATTTTTAAGCTGATATATATTTAAGAGTAATGCTATACACTACATTCTCATCTCACTTTCATCCTACTATGTAAGATGTGGCAAGCTTATCATCATTGGATGATAAAAAATCATCTAATAAAGGATCATCCAATAGTGATAAACGTGCCACATCTTATATAGTGAGATGAAAGTGAGATGATAATGTGGTGTATAGAATTATATAAAATCTTGCTAGACATCATGATGGTCAATCTTGGACCCTATAATTTCGATTTGGATTCGATAAATTATATATGTAATTGTCATATCCGTTATATTTTAGCTAGCTAGTTATTGTTGTTATTTGTTTGAACGTATTAATATGGAGAATTATTTTATTTTTAAGCTGATATATATATATTTAAGAGTAATGCTATACACCGTATTTTCATCTCACTTTTATCCTACTATGTAAGATGTGGCACGCTTATCATCATTGGATGATAAAAAATCATTTAATAGTGATAAACGTGCCACATCTTATATAGTGAGATGCAAGTGAGATGATAATATGATGTATATAATTTTTCATATATATATAATATATATTTATAGAATGTGGACAAGATGTTCTCACCCCCCACCGGGTTGGGCCTGACTCATTCCTGGGAGGCCAACAACCAATACATAATTAGCCCACAAGACAGAATAAGAGGAAGCCCAAGGCCAACACGGGAAGAGGGTCGATGTAGAACGATGGTATGACATCCTCTCTGACATGACCCTACACACGCACATTGTAGCAAAGTCATGCCGCATTAAAGGGTCATATACAAAACATGGGTAGAGATCCCAGCGAGGACCCTTGTCCCTGACAAAATGCTTGAAATTGGTTATACTCATCAACCTGCCACATAGGACACGGCCCAAGGAGTCATGCAGCATTAAAGGCGACGACATGGTACCCAATATGGAGGATGAGCGCCTCCGATACAGGATACGGGAAACCACCTTAATTGGTAGGAGGTATAAAAACCAAATGCCAAGTTAGAATGCTTTCTTATGTTCTTTCATATACAAAAAATTCTCTATATGGATAAAAATTAGGCATTGAAGGTGTTTTACCAACTTCGAGCCCTCACTTTCCTTGTGTTGTAGGAGATCAAGCCTGATGAGTAGTGTGCGAAACACGTCATCAATAAAACACATCATTCACATCACCTAAAATATAAGATTTGATTTGTATTAAAAACCTACTTTCAATCAAAATCAAACAAAATATGTTAGTTCTTGATCTAAAGCATAGTATTTGGCAACCAAACAAACCGATGCATGCATATTATGGAAGCATTTGCAATAGATAAGTATGTGGAAGCTTGAAATCACCCATTCGACCACACACGAAATATGCCAATCCAACCTGACCATCAATCCTTACACGTACTTTACATGCAAACCCTAAAATCCACTATAAATAAAACCATCACCCCGACTTAGATTTTCATCGAAACATTCAGAATCACCAAGTGGTAGCACTATTTCACAGCAGAATATAACAATGGCCAGGCTCACATTAACCCTAGCTGCTTTCTTTGCTGCCCTTTTGTTCTTTGCCCACACCACTACCTCCCGCACCACCATAACAACGGTGGACATCGATGAGGACATTGGTCAGAACCCGAGATGACAAGGAAGGAGCTACCGCAAGCAGATGCGACGCCAACAATTCCTTAACCACTGCGAGCAGTACATAAGGCAGTAAAATATGTCCAGGAGTTACGATGAAGACAACCACCACCAGCATTTCCAGTGGTGCTGCCAGCAGCTGAGGCATATGGACGAGCAGTGCCAATGTGAGGGTTTGGGGCAAGTGGTGAGGCAGCATCGAGGTCAGCTCCGGACTCAGGAAATGCAGGAGATGATGCTGTGTGCTAGGAACTTACTAAATGAATACGGCATCAGACCCAACCGCTATGAGATGCGCGGGGCCAGTCGTCACATGATCAGTTAGCTCTAGTGTTTTCTGGCCCCAGGAATAACTGGTGTGACTGGTTCTAATAAGCACATCATCGTGTGTACTATAGTACCCTAGTATAAGTAGTTTTGGGTAATTATATTGTGATCTCCCTTGAATAAAATAAGAACCTTTTAAATCAAACGCCTCTTAATTTCTTGGCCTAGCAGCTAATTATTGACTCCAAATTATCTAACAAATTGCGGCTTTCTTTGGTTTCATATTTTCGTTGCTAACCATATGACTGGATCACTTCATGATGTCAAGAAACTTTGCCCGCGTGCGAGCCATTACCTTCAGAACAAGGAAAAATACATGTATTTGTGAGAGAAGCAGAATATATAAAGCATTAATCCAATAATTTGTCCAACATACCATTCCAAAATTCGAATGTTCCAAGATTTTAGCCTGGTGCCTCACGTACCACCTTTTAGGTATGCACGTTCGTGCACATTGTATCAATTATCATACTTTTTAAGGTCCAGTTCATGTCAAAATGTAAACCTCAAATATAAATTTACAATCCCAATAATCATTTCACCCAAATTTTTGGTCTTCATATATATAAAATAGCAAAATAAACTCTCCACATAATATGACAACCTCATACCCAAAGAAAAAAAATACAATTCTCCAAAGTCTCAAGTGTCGTTTGGACAGTAAGTTGAGATGAGATGAGTTAAAATGAAAATTGAAAGTTGAATAAAATATTATTAGAATATTATTTATGATTATTATTATTATTATTATTATTTTGAGAATTGAAAATTTTGAATGATTTATTATATTTTGTGTAAAAATTTGAAAAAATTGTAATAATGAGATGAGATAAAATGAGACATTTTCATTATCCAAACGAGTAAATCTCACACTTGATTTATGAAGGTATCTGATTCATGGGCCCTAAGAATCTATTGTTCCTAATAATCCTCAAAAGTGTGAAAATCCATAGTTGAGATTTAAGTCGTGGGTGATCTCAAGGCAACTAATTTCCAAACCTTCACAAAGTTCACTCTCAACCCATCATGCCATCTCCCGTTGCAACCTCTAATAATTCCACCTAAATGCTTAAGGTCAAAATCTCATAATTAAATCATTGTTGTAAATAATCGACTTCCACATCTACCATGACAACTCTTACCAAGCTTTATCAAAATAAGTATAACATACTCATATATAATTCTAGATGATGATCTCTTTCATCCTTAGTCATAATCAATATACATTCTCATCAACCCAACCTTTCATCTCCTATAGCAACCTTTCATCTCCTATAACACCAAATTTTAAAGTAATCCGTTGAAATAAAAGGAATGAGTAGTCTTAAAGTTAAGTAACAATGTCCTTTCTTGGAGGGAAGAGGAAATGTACCTATTTCCATGTCGTTGTTGTCCTTGGCCTCTCTAGGGGTTAGTGCATAAACTCGGGAGGCACTGCATTGTGCTGGGTAATGGCTCATGTCGCTAGTCCAATCCTTTGGAGCGCGCTGGATTTCTTATTGCTACCTGATTGCCCTAGATAATCTTTGATGAAATTACCATATTTACCATAACGAAAACACTGTCCAATTTCCTTTCTGCATTCCATATAGTGTATGACCTTGCATGACTTGTATGGGTTATTTCATTTATTGTCCTATACCGATCTTTGGCCCGAGTTGTTCACTTCATTCCTTCTCTTCCATGGTCCACAATTCTTGCTAGAGGGGAACCCCAATGGCATCGACCTCTTCCTCTGCTCTTGAAGTTCAACGCTTCTCTAGAGGCATTGCTCGAGTATTATGGCCTTATCCATTAACTCTACGAAATTCTAGATCTGAAGGGTCACCACTCACTCATATATCTTGTTATTTAGTCTCTCTTCAAACTTTTGGATCTTCTTCTCCTTATCGGGGATCAGATATGAGGCAAAGAGCGACAGTTCAACAAATCTGGCCGCGTATTGGTGCACTGTCATGGTCTCCTGCACTGAGTTGGAAAACTCCCTGGCCCTAGTGTCTCTGATTGATCTGGGAAATAAGCGATCAAAGAAAAGTTGCTTGAAGTGGGGCCAGCTAGTAACTCCCCTCCCATCAGCTTTCCTGATGGTTCTATTTGAAATCCACCATCTCTTAGCTTCTTTTGTTAGCTTGAAAGCAGAGTACAATATTTTTGCTAATCAGTTCAATTCAGGATGCGGAGCATTTCTTCAATGTCTTGGATCCAATCTTCTGCTAGGGTACGGGTGGCCACACCCATCAAAAGTGGGAGGGTGCATCCAATTAAATTGATCCATGGTGCAACCGCCCTCATCATTGGTTGCATTCAAGTTCGAAATGTTTTAAATCTGGTGACGAGATGCCATCCTGAAAAACTTATACCTGGTTAAACGTTTCAAGGGGAGTGCTCAGAAAAATTTAGATGTAAAAGTAGTTATAACAATATAAATATAACAAATCAGAATTCCTTGTTTTACCTATTCTTACCCATATATTAAATTATTGATCAAAGTCTATATACTGAGATTTATAGAATCCAAGGCCACCAATCTTGTCCAAATCCTTCTTACAATCTATAATTGTAAATCTAGCATCATTTTAAACTTGCGTACGTCTTCAGAATCCAAACCTCAACTCATTTTGACATTAATTCATACAGTCTGCAAAATTTCAAACTTGGGATTTGATTTGACCTACATGCATCTTCAGAATATATTAAAAAAAAAAGATTTCATAAAATCCTCAAAAGTTCATAACTTCATACTTGACGAGCTCATATGTTAAAGTCTACAGAATTTAAAACCTAGCACTCAATCAAGTTTATATACACCTCCAAAATCTAAACCTTGAATCTTATAAAAAATATTTGCTAAAATCTACAGAATAAACTAACTGGATCTAAACCCTCAAATCATAAAAATCATTTTTTAAAATATGCAAGATCTAAAATCTCAGATTTTGTAGGACACATTTCATAGGTCTGCAAATGTAAAACCTTAAATATCATCTAAATCATATCTTGGAGTCTGCGAAACTTTAGAACCTTAAATCTCACCAAAATCATTCTTAAAGTATGCAAAATCCCTAAACTTCAAATTTCTAAAAACTCAATTTATAAAGTACGCAAAATCTAAAACCTTAAATTTTATCAAACTCATTATTATAACCTGCAGAATTTCAAACCTGGCTTTGATACCAACTCTAACGTCTCAATAGAAGATCCAAACAACATGACCTATATTCCAAAAGGACTAGTTAATGATATAATTGGAGCCCCATTGGAACTTTATAAGGAGTAAGAACTTCTCATTCCTAAGTAATGTGAGATCTTATACACTACCTAACCTTATTATTATCATAGAAGGTATCACAACTCTATATAAAGTACCTACTTTCTAGTTTTAAATAGGAGTATATGGGTGTGTAAGTGGATCACGACCCTAAGCCGAGGTGGGGTATTATATTGGTAGAGCTTCTCTGGTTACTCAGGAGCGTCTAAGAATTGGGTAGCGTCCATTGGGTTGTCATTAGGCGAGATGGTAATGCTCTCAAATCGAAGTCGTCACCTCTCAGCTACCGAAGGCTAGAGGATGCGTGGTCAAGAATGGGGCATAAAGCCAAACATCGCTCGTTACGAAATAGTAAGCATGGTCATTATCCATGGTGCTGCTAAGGGAACAAGGGTGTGCACATGACCATTCTAGGGGGAGAACGTGGTGCACACTTTAATCAACCGAAATGGTCGGTATGATGGTTTTCATGTTGTTGAATAGGCTTGACATCTTGGATAAATATATTATGTGATGTTTTGGGTATTGGATGCCCAGTAACGTTTTGTAGTTTATTAATACTTTATTTGTTTGGAGCCTAGCGTCTCAGTATGTATGATCTTAATTCTATTTACTTTGAAAATCAATTTTTTTTATATTCATCGTCATTACTTGCATTATTAGTTGTTGTCATGAATTATAACTTATTGAGATTTCTTTAAAATCTTACTGTGGAAGTCCTACTACGGTTTTATTCCTCGAAACTGTAGGTTTTGATGCAGATGTAGGCATTGAGGTGGTTTACAAAGAAGAGGATCCAGTGTAGCCTAAGCACTAGTATGGGGGTTTGTCTCGATTTAAGTTACTATATATTGTTTTGAAGTAATTGATGGTTATTTTATGTTGGGTGATTAACACATATGGTCTGTAATATTATTATAGTAGCGGTAATGGTATGACTTATGGATATTATTTTGGATGGATTAAGTATGTTTCTCTCATATTGATGCATGTTATCATTAGCATGAACTTGCATTCTAACTTTTCAGTTACGATTATTTTGTATACATATGCCGGACATACATACATACAATGCTCCATAGAACGTAAGGGGTGTCGCCCAGGTGGCATGCATCCTGACGCGTGAGCTTCTAACACACAGATCATTATCAAAGTCTTAAGAGTGACATATGTGAATATGGAGTTAGAATCTTGTTGCTATGAGATAAGAGGTTTTATATGTCTTTAATTGGGACCCTGTGGAAGTTCCAAGAGTACGAGGTGGCCAGGGGACATTCCCCTTTTAGATAAGCAAGTGTTGGGATTTGCCTAGCGCCACATCAGCACATTTTATTCATAAATTTTCTTATTTAAGTGTTTAAATTAAAAAATAAACTTCAATTCTTCATCAACTCCCACCATGTAATTCTTTTTCACAACGTACAGATCTATCAACTGATCATGTCATGCATGGTATCAAGAATTGAATCCATTCCATTTCTATTTATGTTTTTGTTTTTAGTAACAAATAACGAATGCTCTCTTAATTTTGATATGATCAGATGGCAAGTTTCATTCTCGTACGTAGTGTTTGAATATTTCTCCAAATGTAGACATTGTGATTGGTCATATATGGCTCTGGCAAGGTTATAATTAAGAGTAATTCTACGCACAGTCGTGAAATGCACAAACGTCGTGTAGTCGTTTTGAAAAATAATGAGGTCTATTATTAAAAAATTAATTTTTTTTCATGTATGTCACATATTTATTCATTTTTTTTAAAGTGATTACACAGCACGTGCACGTACACTTGCACACTCACGATTACAATTATCATTTCTCTATAATTAATTAGTACGTAAACCAAGTCTGTGCCACATGCCAAGCTGGTTATTGCTAGAGATCAACGTCTCTATGCTTTATATAGGATCTCAAAACTTTTTCAGTAAAAATATTTACTAAGCAGTGCTAAAGCATGTGCTACCATGCATGTATAGAATTAACTACTTCATTTCAATGATAATTTCCTTATAAGCTAATAAATTCTGAATAATGAAAATGCTGAATCTTCATAAACAAATAAAAATAAATAAAAATCAGATTTAGTAACTTTGTGCCCCAAAATAACTGAAAGTTTTTCTTCTTTTTAAAATAACTCAAGAAATTACCTTTTTTTTTTTTTTATAAAAATAAAAAAGTTTACAAAAATAATAAACAAATATGTAAAACGTTTTTCAAAATTTAAAAGTTCTTAAAATGCCCAAAACTTATAAAAATATTTAGGAATCAGATTACATGACCAACTGGAAAATGACCCTTTTCCCATCGTTTTAATTAGTTTTTTATTTTTATTTTTATTTTTTTATTTTTACAATTACAATTTATATTTGTTGTTTTTCGATCCTTTTTTTTTTTTTTTTTTAATATTTTGAGTTTGCAGTTTTTATAAACTCTTTAAAGTAAGAGGCTCTAAAGTCTAAACGGATCATAGCATTAATCTTGTTCGATCACTTTAGATGGGAGCCCGAAAAGAATAAAAAATAATAGAGGAAGAGAGGCAACTTTATCTACGAAGAAAATTTAGCCATGAGATCAATCAATTTTTCATCAGTTTCGTAGAAAGAGGGAAAACAGTTCACACGAAATGGTCAAGATCGATCATACCCAAGAATACTTTAAGAATATTTTTGAAAAATAGTCATAATTTCCAGAAATCCATGCATGGCGACGTGTACTCAGATATATATATATATATATATACAGCCAACTCTTACGTACGCAGCAAGAAGGAATCTCCCCTCCCCCGGCTAGCTCTTCTCGTTGCCCAAGTTTGCACTTTTTGAGTTCCTCTCAGTTCCATCGTTATTCTTCCCATAATGGAAAACAAAAGTAACACTGCCACAGAAGGCTTAGAAAGTCCGAGTTCCCAATCGTTTTCCCAGACTTGGAACCCAAACAAGAATATATTAAAGGGTATGGATTATGGAAACGTTTGTTATTTGTGAACTTAGTAAACAAGTGTTATAAAGCTATTAGGTTCGTCAATGTTGCTTCCTTAGAGAGCAATTAGATGCTGCCTCTTGTCACTTATCTCATCGAAAACAAACGAGGCCTTAGAGTGAGGTGGGCTCCTCAGCCCATGCCTACGTTAGCTTGAGTATACTTCGGCTAGAAGTAGTTTGTTAACAGTACTCATCTTTTGGCGCCGGAGAGTAGAGACTGCTCTCTCTTTACCCTCGTCTATATATAGTTGATCATGAGCCTTGTTTTTTCCCACACCAGCAATTCTACACTCAGTGCTTTCCTTTCAGGTCAGGCTCTCTCTCGCTCTCTCTAGTTCTCATTCCCTTCCCATTGAAGCCTTTGTCAACCTGGTGGTTTTGAGTATATATATTGCTTTGAAATCAGAATGCTGGGTCGTTTCAGATTGGCTTGAATTGTGCTTTTGCTTTTGCTTGTGGGTTACTTTGTTTTTGAATTGTAGTTTCTTTCAAATGCAGTAATATGCATTGAATTGTGTAATGCATGTGTTACAGTTTTCTTGGTAATTGTCGGTTGACTCTGTTTGCTCTGCGTGTAACCTACTGATATAGTGTTTGTATACTGAAACTGCAGTTGAAGCTTGCGACTTAATTTTGAAATTGTACCAGAGCCAAAGATCTTTCTATATATCATGAATAAAATACCGCTGCACTTTGGAAATCAGGTTTCGGGGGACAGTTTTTCTGTGCTTTGGAAACTGGAAGATGTCTCTGGGAAATTTGATTTTGAAAACAAAAACTTGTGCTTCATTTTTTCCCATCTTTCCGTAAAGTACAAGTTTGAGATCTCTTTTGAGAACATTTGGAAGATTGAGCTATATCTTCCACGTGGTCAAGCAACAAACTTTCTTCTCATTCAGGTTAGCTGGAGAAAGATTTCATCAATATCTCTCAATATGCATAGGTTGCTATAATCTTTCTTACAAGCATTTTTTTATAATATTACAGTTACTGATATTAATGGTTTTTGTTTCGAAATTGCTACCCTTTTTCTTCTAACATAATGAGTTCTATCTTCTTTATTTTGCTAGTTACTAGGTGCTCCAAGGATATATGTGAAAGATGTATCTGATGTTGGTCGTTATGAGTGGGTCAGAGAAGTTGATTTCACTCCATCCAGATGCATTGGCCAATCTTATGCTCTATGTTTGGAGCTTCCAAAAAAGAGGCGGCTTCAGAAATTACATCTTGATTTTTTCCATTATCAAGAAAATAAAAACCAATTTAGATTGATAGAAGGTTCTCCTTACTCATTCAGTTCAGTTCTTGTGCCCATTGTGAATCCACCCACAGGCTTTGACCTACCATATAAAATCTTGTTTAAGATCAACTCTTTGATTCAGCATGGATGTGTTCCTGGGCCAGCAATTGTTGACGATTTTTATAGGTTGGTCGATCCAAAGAAAATCAAATTCGAGAACATGATAGAAAGTGCCCTGGACAAGCTTTTTCATTTGAAGGACTGCTGCTATGAACCTGTGAAGTGGCTCATGGAGGAGTACAAAAGATACGCAGCATCTACTCGATTTCAAAAAACTCCTGCTATTTCTTTAGATGATGGGCTGGTATATATACACAGGGTTCAAATTACTCCATCTAAAGTATACTTCGGTGGTCCGGAGGTGAGTCTCTCCAACAGAGTCTTGCGCCGTTACCCTGAAGATATTGATAATTTTCTGCGTGTTTCTTTTGTCGATGAGGACTTAGATAAAATCCACTCAATAACTTTAGCTCCACGTTCATCATCTGCAAACGAGGACAAGCGAACTAGAGTTTATGATAGGATACTATCCACTCTCAGAAATGGAATAGTTATTGGGGACAAGAAGTTTGAGTTTCTTGCCTTTTCATCCAGTCAAGTACGAGAAAATTCTGTTTGGATGTTTGCTTCAAGACCTGGCTTGACTGCAGCAGATATTAGAGAATGGATGGGTGATTTTCGAGATATAAGGAATGTGGCAAAATATGGTGCCAGACTGGGTCAGTCTTTTGGCTCTTCTAGAGAAACTGTCAGCGTTGGCATAGATGAAATTAAAGTTATTCCCGATGTAGAAATTAAGAAGGGACAAGTCACATATTGTTTCTCAGATGGCATAGGGAAGATATCTGAAGAATTGGCTCGCAAAGTGGCAACAAAGTTACCCTGCAGCTCTGTTCCATCAGCATTTCAGATTCGACATGGAGGGTACAAAGGTGTTGTGGCTTTAGATCCGACATCATCGGTGAAGTTGTCATTGAGAAAGAGCATGTGTAAATACAAATCGGATAACACAAAACTCGATGTTTTGGCATGGAGTAAGTTTCAGCCATGTTTTCTCAATCGTCAGATAATAATTCTTTTGTCTAACCTCGGGGTTAAGGATCGAGCTTTTCTAAAAAGGCAAAGGGAGGCTATAGATCAACTGAATGCCATATTAATAGATCCTTTGGGAGCACAGGAGGCACTGGAAATGATGTTCGCAGGGGAGATCTCAAAAGTTCTAAAGGAAATGCTTATATGTGGTTACAAGCCAGATGCAGAACCATTTCTTTCAATGATGCTTCAAACATTCCGTGCATCTAAGTTGATGGACATGCGGTTGAGAACAAGGATTTTTGTTCCAAATGGAAGAGCTTTGATGGGATGCCTTGACGAAACCAGGACATTGGAATATGGTCAAGTATTTCTGCAAGTTTCTCGCTTTAGTAGGGAGCTCAGTAACTTCATCTGTGAAGGTAAGGTGGTGGTTGCTAAAAACCCTTGTCTACACCCAGGAGATGTGAGAGTCCTCGAAGCTGTGAACGTGCCAGTTCTACATCATATGGTGGATTGTGTTGTTTTTCCACAAAAGGGAAAGAGGTAAGATCAGTTTAATATCCCATTTATATGAGACTTTAATCTATAGAAACATAAGATCAGTCATCACATACATGCAGACATACATGTGAATGTAATATTAATAATGACTGCCTATTTGTACTTAATTTAGACCACATCCAAACGAATGTTCGGGAAGTGATTTGGATGGAGATACGTACTTCGTCTCTTGGGATCTTGATCTTATTCCTCCTCGTCAAATTGAACCAATGGAATATATTGCAGCACCAACTAAGCAAGCTGATCATGATGTTACAATAGAGGTATTTATGCTTGCATTTCCAACGAGAATATAAAAGTATTTCGTGATCTAAGAAGTTCATGTTTCCATATAGATATCTATATCTAACACAGTTGGTGACACAACATTTCATTCCTCTGATCTCCTATTTGCATGTCCTTTGCAACAGCAACTTCCATCCATATGCACCTAACATTGAAAAGCATGTTATTGTTGTCTTGCAGGAAGTAGAAGAGTATTTCACAGACTACATGGTCAACGACAATTTAGGAATCATCGATAATGCCCACGTCGTCTTTGCAGATAGCGAGCCCAGGAAAGCAATGAGCCCTAAATGTATGGAGCTTGCGAAGCTTCACTCAATTGCTGTTGACTTCCCAAAAACTGGTATTGTAGCCGAAATACCTGATTATCTACACGTCAAAGAGTATCCAGACTTTATGGAAAAGCCTAATAAAAAGAGCTACATATCAAAATCTGTTATCGGAAAGCTTTTTCGAGAAGTGAAAGACATTGCATTGCCCACGAGTCCTGCGGAATCCTTCACTTTGGATTTAGCAAAACAACATTATGACCCTGAAATGGAAGTAGACGGCTTTGAGGACTACCTCAGTGATGCTTTCAAATACAAAAGTGACTATGATTACAAGTTGAGGAATATGATGGAGTATTATGGAATCCAAACTGAAGCCGAAATTCTCAGCGGCAATGTTTTGAAAATGTCAAAACATTTTGATAGGAAGAGGGATGTGGATGCAATTAAATATGCTGTAAAGTCACTAAGAATGGAAGCCAGGAACTGGTTCAACGAGGGGAGTGATGCAGACAATATTACTGATAATGCAAAAGCAAAAGCATCAGCCTGGTATCATGTCACATATCATCATACTTACTGGGGTCGACGCTACGCTGAGGAAACTCAGGGAATGGATAGGGCTCATTTCCTTAGTTTTCCATGGTGTATCTATGACAAGCTTCTGCAAATCAAGAAGGATAAAAAGAGCAAATCAGGTTTTTGGTTTTGTGTTATTTTCTTAATTTTTGCTTTCTTGGTGCCAATTGTATTGTGGTTGAGTTTATCTGGTTTTTTTGGAGGCCTGATTTTGGTTTTTTATCGATATTTGTAGCCTCAGGTCTGGGGTTGTAACCACGGTATTCCTCCACCACAAGTGAGGGTTTATTAATAAAATTGGGACGGGACTACTATATAGGTGGCTTCCGGCTCTTCCTAAAAAGAAAAAAAAGAAGCATATAATTTCCTCACAAGCACTGTCGTCGTCCATGATTAATTGCATTTCTCTAAGCAACTTACGTATATTTGATAGCAGTTTGATATGCATGGCTACTATATATTTTAACTTTGTGTACTGTTATTGGTATTTGCTTGTAATTAATGCTCCAGGCAGATTTTTGGAGCTTGAGAATATGTATTAGTTTATATTGTATTTGAATTAATAGATTTCCAGTTGTGCATCTTTTTATATTACAATTGGTTTGGAATGATTGTATTCTTTTAATATATTAATTTTGTCGTGTTTATTTATTTGAACTTGCTTGCTCCTAGTTGGCTTTGATTTATTTCAAAACGATTATATATGGGATCATAAATCTTAATGTAGAGATCACAGCAAATCGATCTTCATGATTAATGACTAATTTGAGAATTGATTCTATTTTCTTTTCTTTTCTTTTTTTTATTTTCAAAGCATATATGTCTCAAGTAAAATTACCAGGATGAGATTCCTTTCCTCTTCTCTTCTAGCTGTAAAATATATTAGCTCAATCTCCAGGCTGTTTGCCTCTACAACCAATTTCTTGCCATCGGGTTAAACCTGTATTCAAAAGAAAACTGGGTGTCCCAATGGGGAAGCCCCCGAAACTCAAAGTCAGATCTTAAAACAAATAATTTAGAGGAAGAAGAGATCTTAAATTCTGTCATCAGCACCACGACTATAGATTGCAGTGATCCTTTCTTGGTTGTAGCATCAAATTGCATCCGAGTATATATTTCCTCAGTTAGCTGAACCTATCAGCCTAGATTGAATACTTTCTACACAATTCATGTCAAAATTACTCTCTTTTATACCAATTTTATGAATAATGCAGAACACATAATTGAAGTTATTTTTGTATTTCTTTTCAAAAGATAACATGCATTTTTTTTTATAAATTCATTTTCTTTTTATGCAAAGTTTAGTATAGGAACTCTGCTTACATGGATTTTTTAACGTCTTTGAATTTTCTCACAACATGGCACAAGGATAATCAATCATCACCTATAAAATAGACACGTAACTTACTTTAAGTCTGAAATATTAAAGTAATCTATTTTTCCAAAAATTGTAAGATTCTTGTAACTATAACTATCATCAATTTCCAAATTAATCGATATCCCCTTAATTCTCAAGCTATTAAACTCTAAATTATTTCAGTAAAATAAGGTGTATGACTAGCATAAGTAGTACTCAATTATAACTAAACCCATGTAAAATACATTTTCATCTTAACGCTCTCTTAACACACTACAATATAATTACTTTTTAGTGACGATTGAGAAATTGTGACAGTCTCCAAACCGTCACCAAAAAACATTTTATGGAAATCTACACTAAAGACAGATGTGATTTTTTTGACATTCAAACGGAGGGAAAATTTACGTTCAAACGTCACATATATATTCGAACATTGTGGCTACTTACATGCGAACGTGAAATGTTTTGGCGCCAACGTTCGAACATTAATAATTAACGCTCAAATGTTAATTGTAAATTTAAATTAAATATGACTCTAATTTAAAAATTATATGGTTTTTATAGTGCATAATTTGTGAACAAGTCTAAAAAATTGTAATATATATTTATATATACACAATTTGTAAAATATAATTATATATTTATATATATTTGAAGTGCAGTGATTAAGTATTAAAATTGAAAAATCTAACATTAAAGAAGATTGAGAATTGAAATTAAATAATAATATATATATTAAATAATATTGTTCCTTATATATATTAAAAGTAAAATACAAAATATGATAGAATTTCGTAAACAACACTCAGACGAACGCCTTGTTCACAAAATTCATTCTTTGTATTTCCTCATTCAAGGTATCAACCTTCTCGTTGAGGATACATATACGATGGACTATCTCGGAGACAGACTCCTCTACAGTCATGATCTGTCAATTGATATGCGAAGTTAGCAGTGAGATCACCGTATCAATCCAAGCAGGCTGCGCATCTCCAACAGATGTACTCGTTGGTTGCTGACTATAATAATATATACTATATATATAGAATATAGTGTATTATATATATAATATATATGTGATTTAGCATAAATATGTTATATTATTATTATATTCATAAAATTATTATTGTTATTTTTATTAATTATGTCGTTTTGGCCATTAGCAAATCTTAATTCTCGGTTAGCTGTTTAATACTAATATTAATATTACTATATGGTATATAATACTAATGTTAATATAGTAATTTAATTTAATAATGAGTTAAGAAAACAACAATTTAATATATACTAATACGTATTAATGTATATATAGTATTAATGTATAGAATTAGTATATAAATATATAGTATTAGTGTATAGCAAGACATACAATCATTTTTATAATCTTTTTATAGACCATATTTTAAACGATGAATATTTTTATAAAATAATTTATAAAAATAACCATATTTTGCAAAAATATTCTTAATTTAAAAATAATTATATAATTAATTGTGCGGAAATACAAAACCGTTCGAATGTTATTGTTGACATTCAAACGATAAAATGCTATGTTCGAATGTATATGGAGTAATGTTCGAACGTAAATGAAAAAATGGTGAGAAATTTCCCTCTCGATTTCTAGGAACCATAATTCCACCAACGTCCGAACGTAAATAGACTACATTTCAAATGTTTTTTGTGATGTTCGAACGTTTAAATGATATGGACAAAAATATATGGATTAACGTTCGAGCGTAAATAAAAAAATGGTAAGAAATTTTCTGCTAGATTTCTATGAACCATAATTCCACCAACGTTCGAACACAAATAGACTACCATTCGAATACTTTTGGTAACATTCGAACGTTGAAATGATACGTACGAACGTGTATGAATTAACGTTTGAACGTTAATGAAAAAATGGTAAGAAATTTCCCGCGAGATCCATTGGAACCATTAGGGTCTCAACATTTAAACATAAATAGACTAACGTTTGAACGTTACGGTACTTGATGGAACAACTTTGCATTTAAAAAGTCGTTGCAAGAAGTATATTTAATAAACAAAACGTCGTCATTCTGTTTAATAAAACCTATTGCGTCTAGGTATAAAAAAATATAAAAAATATAGACGCCTCATATAAGTCTGGGGCATGTTTAGGGAACGGGGAAGAAGTATTCCTTCTTCCAACGGACAAAAATATAGCTAATTGGGGCAGATGGGTTTGCAAAACTAGGAAGAGCAGGAAACTTAGGAAGAGCTAGCTAGGGAAGTATGGTAATAAACTACCTTTTCCGAAGTCGAACACATAAGATTAATTAATATATAATGTGCAGTATAGATTTTAGCAAATTAATAGTATATGTGCAGTTTATCCGACGTTTGAATTGCATGCGCGCAGCTTCTTGTTTACCCGACGTTTTGCTGTTTGTTATTATTCCTAGCTATCATGCATATATAGCGCTTCGCGGCCATGGCCGGGGGCATGATCGCGACTTTTCACATATATATATATATATTTTTATCAATTTCTTTCATCTTTATGATCCATATATTGTACTCTTGAATCCATAATTTCACTCTGCATGCGTTCCTTTTTTCCTGAGAAAGGGAAAATAAAAGGGTTTCTTTTGAGCATTTATGTGAAAAGTACGAAGAGAAAGTAAGCTCCATTCTTAAATATGATGAGTTACAATTCAACTGACTCGATTGATTGTGTAAATTAAAAAAAAAATGAAATGTGATGATTTACAGAAACTCACTATGCAATTCCTGTCAATCAACTAATTGCCACGAGTATATGTAGCCCCATCAAAATAATAAGAGAAATTATATATACAAGTTTAATGCACAAATTTCGTATAAATCTTTTGTAAAAAAATAAACCTCACCATGAAAAAGTCTAAATAACTATTTTTTTTTTAAAATAGAGCATCCACTATAGTAGTGCACACAATGCACACCCTACGTGGCTTTTGATTTTTTATTTTTAATAAAACATGCGTTTTGATTCTGTCCCTCCTACTCTCTCGAACCAAAATGGCATTAGCGTCTCCGCCATCGCTGTCTCTACAACCAACGCTGACAGCCGGCTCCAGGCATCCGAAGACCGCCTCTGCAAAGCCATCAAGGAGCTCCAACGACGCCAACGCAAGGCCCATGGCCGTGCGAGGCCGTCACCGTCACCAGCACCATTAGCATTACCCTCTCGTAGGGTGTGCCCAATGGGGGAACCAGCTCACTTGTCAATGAATCCGGTTTGCCACCACAGGTATAGGGTGTGCCCAATATACCTGAGTTGTTCTATTTTTCCTCATGTTTTTAATAGAGGGGTAAGCATTAAAATCCGTCGTTTTCCTAGACAGTGGTGGAACAGAATAGTTTAACCAAACATTGCCTCCAAAATAAATTAAACAGATGTCAAACAAATTAGTCGTTTGCACGAACATGAACTGCATCGGAACACGAGTACAGTGATCAGAAATACCCGTCACCCAGCCCATCTTAAATGCCGAAACGTAGCACTCCGCAGCTTCCTTTCCACGGGGGATGCGGCCTAAAATCTTCTATAAATACCCGTCACCGCCACCCCACAACCTCTACTAGCACTCAAAAAATGGGGGTGTGAGCAGCAGTTGTAATGCTAAACTCACTGTCGTAGCAACTACATATTTTATCGCATTTAATCCTCCTAGTCATTGCCAACACGTTCGCAAGCAATGCATTAGAACGCTAAATTTCTTTTTCCCTATAGGTAACCAAGAATTTCTGAAGGAAACTAAAAAGTAACTTCATTCAAACGACTAACATGACCAGCAAACCAACCATCGAACAGAGTCTTGCAACAACAATCGCAACAAGCGCACATTAAAACCAGTTCAGAACATATTTATGAGCCATTAAAAAATGGCAAGGAAACAAAGGGCAGATCTACAAAAACCATAAAGAACACCAGCAAATTGAAGGCCCGTGACACTAGACTTCACCATAGAACCACCACCCGGCTCAATAACCACCACGGAGGCGAAGAACAAGGTGCAAAGTAGACTCCTTTTGGATGTTGTAATCCGCCAGAGTCCTCCCATCTTCAAGCTGTTTCCCCGCGAAGATAAGCCTCTGCTGATCCGGAGGGATTCCTTCCTTGTCCTGAATCTTTGCTTTCACATTATCAATCGTGTCAGAACTCTCTACCTCCAAGGTAATGGTCTTCCCAGTCAATGTCTTCACAAATATCTGCATCCCACCACGCAAGCGCAGCACCAGATGTAGGGTAGATTCCTTCTGAATATTGTAATCTGCAAGAGTCCTCCCATCTTCTAGCTGCTTGCCTGCAAAGATAAGCCTTTGCTGGTCTGGAGGGATGCCCTCTTTGTCCTGTATCTTTGCCTTGACATTGTCGATTGTATCCGAACTTTCAACCTCGAGAGTTATGGTTTTACCAGTCAAAGTCTTCACAAAAATCTGCATTCCGCCACGCAAACGCAGCACCAAGTGCAGTGTCGATTCCTTTTGGATATTGTAATCTGCTAAGGTCCTTCCATCTTCTAACTGCTTGCCAGCAAAAATCAACCTCTGCTGGTCAGGTGGGATACCTTCTTTGTCTTGAATTTTAGCCTTCACATTATCAATAGTATCGGAACTCTCAACCTCCAAAGTAATGGTTTTTCCAGTCAAGGTCTTAACGAAAATCTGCATTCCACCACGCAGCCGAAGCACCAAGTGCAAGGTGGACTCCTTCTGAATGTTATAGTCAGCAAGAGTCCTTCCATCTTCTAGTTGCTTCCCAGCAAAAATCAACCTCTGCTGGTCTGGTGGGATTCCCTCCTTGTCCTGAATCTTTGCCTTCACATTGTCTATAGTATCCGAGCTTTCAACTTCCAAGGTTATAGTTTTTCCTGTCAGCGTCTTCACAAAAATTTGCATTCCACCTCGGAGACGGAGCACCAAGTGGAGGGTTGATTCCTTTTGGATATTATAGTCGGCAAGTGTCCGACCGTCTTCAAGTTGCTTGCCAGCAAAGATCAACCTCTGTTGGTCTGGTGGGATACCCTCCTTGTCTTGGATCTTAGCCTTGACATTATCAATGGTGTCCGAGCTTTCGACTTCCAAAGTTATGGTTTTTCCCGTCAAGGTTTTAACAAAGATTTGCATACCACCACGAAGGCGAAGCACCAAGTGAAGGGTGGATTCTTTTTGGATGTTATAGTCAGCCAAAGTGCGACCATCTTCGAGCTGCTTACCAGCAAAGATGAGCCTCTGCTGGTCCGGTGGAATGCCCTCCTTGTCCTGGATTTTGGCTTTTACATTGTCAATAGTGTCCGAGCTTTCCACCTCAAGGGTGATTGTCTTTCCGGTTAGAGTCTTAACAAATATCTGCATCTGTTCCATTTCAAATAAAGAAAATTACAAGTAAAATAAATGTTTGAAGAACAGGGTCTGACAAGTTTGCAAACTAAAAAGACAATAATTCATGCACACCTCAGAAATGTAAGAAATAAAGAAGTTGTGCAAATATTGCAGGCCTCGATCGAGGAATTTTACAGAATTTTCAAGCATAATAAGTCAATATATTAAATCCTCTTCCATCATCAAACATGGCCCCCACCTACCTCAATTCACAAGTTCGGGAAAATTATTTGACATCTTGTCTTTTTTTTTTAAAATAAAAATTGATCTCCCAATCTCTCAAAATGAATCACAAAATATCCCCGCGAGAAAAGAAACATCATCTTTGACGCAAATCATCAAAAGTAATTAACCAATGAATCCATAACGCGGCCACTCTGATCCTAACCTTGAGACGGAGAGTTAAATTAAAAAATATATATAGAAAAAGGTATCTAGCCAATAAAAAACCATACTTTTGTTTAGACACAGGTCATATCACGTTTATTTTCTCAAAATTTTCAATAAACACAAACGAAATTCATTAATAACCTAACAAGCAGATCCGCGGAAACTAAGCCGCGGATTGGATTTATAATATAGAATCTTCGAGATGAATAATTAGATTACAGATCAGGAATAGCAAATCAACAAAACGCATCTAACAAGAAAAAATTGATAGATCTGGCAAAGATCGAATTTAACGAAGCGACCCGGAATAAGATTCTAAAAGAGATAATCTTTAACGCATAGCTTTCAATATTTCTTTTCTTTTTCAAACAAAATTAACCAAAGCAAAAATATATAAAGAAAAGCGAATCGGTAAATACCTTGAGAGAGAAGTTTGGACAGAGAGCTTGAATCGAACGAACGCCTGAGACTTCCAAGATTTTCTTTTCCTTGCAATTGTGAAGGGGAAAGGTTCCGGAGGGGCTAAATTTATAGGTGGGATTACCTACTCAAAGACCGAGTCGTATGAAGAGGAAGCGAATAGGATAATGCCACGTGCCAAGTACGCCAAGATTGGATTCGTTACCTAATATTCCAGGCTCTTCCACGCAAATTTCTCTTAAAAGCATTGGTATTGGTTTAATAAAAAACTAGCTAAACGTGAAATAGATAAATTTTATCAAAGAGTGTTATATTGGATTAACTAAATAGATAAATATGAAATTTTAAGTTATAATAAATATATAGATTTTTTTTAAATTTAAAAGATTATTATTTATTTATCAAATTTATTTTTTATTTATTTTTAATCTTTAATAATTTTTTTATTTATATTTAATCTGTCTTATAATAATAATGTAATAATTAAATTAAATTATTAATTAACATATGATTAGTATAATTATAAAATATGAAAAAAAATATTATTATTAAAAAAATATTATATTATTATTTTGATGAATTCAATAGTTAATTCAATGTGAAGTTATAGATAAAGAAGTTTTAGATATATAAAAAATATTTTTTTTTTTATCAAAATTTAAAGTTGAATTTGATAAGTCTAATACTAGTGCTCTTAATTAAATTCATTTACATTTACACCACCTAAAATGGATAATGTGATGAGAGGGACAATAATGGATAGGTGCCGGTGGTGTTAGGTTGCTTTGGGAGTCAGATTAGCATCCTTCAAAATATTTCGAAGATAAAGAGTTATTTTATTTTTAAATTTATCTATTTTATTAAATTTAAAATTTAAAATTTATCTTTAAAATTAAATTATGTTATTCATACAAATTTATAAATATATTTTTTATGGCAATAACAGTTTTTTTAACCATAATCATTATGCATAACATATAAAGACAAATCAAAATATTATACTTTAAGAGTATGCTGTAAAATCCACTTTTCAGGGGGTGTGATTATGTCAGATTTTTTTATAAGAAAATTTATAATAAACTTAATATTGTTTAAAGTGAAGAGTGCAGAAAAGGAAAATCAATAATCAAACCGTAATGGCTATGGGCCATTATAAAAAAAACCGTAATGGCTATAGGCCCAGACCCACAGACTTCCATCGTGAGATAAAGTTTGGCCCAAGGCCCAAGCGGTCTTACCCTGAAAGTTGAAACCTCGGGGCGTGGTCACTGTCGCTCTTTAACGAACCAAAACAGCCTTTGGAGCTCAATTCAGATCCAAATGGCTCCTCTTGCTCCTCGATCCGGCGACGCAATCTTCGCCAGCGTTGAACGCGTGGTAAGCGAAAACCTTAATTCCCATCTCACCCTCTGTTTTGTCACCCAAAAACCCTGGAGAAAGAAATGGAAAGTCGAGCCCAAGTAGCACTCGATTTGAACTCAGAGCGATCATTTCGTTTGTTTTTTTATTGGATGGAATTTTTTGTCTCGATTTTATCGGGAACCAAACTGAATGTTAAGGATGCGACTATCCGTTGAAGTTCTTGATCTTTTCGATTTCCGTTGTTGATTCTGATTTCTGATATTTAATTTATTGTTCGTCTCGTAAGGTTTATGAGCAACTGATCATAATTTCTTGATGAAATTTACTCTGTTTTTTTATTCATTCTGATATTGATCTATGAAATTTGAAATGTTGTAGAATGCGGAGCTTTTTACCCTGACGTACGGAGCGATTGTGCGCCAGTTGCTTACCGATCTGGAGGAGGTTGAGGAAGTGAACAAACAGCTTGAGCAAATGTAACCTTAGCTCATCATTAGTGATTTTCTATTTATATTCCGTAGTTTTTATGTGCTCTTTTCAATTTATGGTTTCGTCTAAAGATGAATACGACATGCAAGCTGGTAATTCGATTTGTTTGTATTATGTAAGAATCCATCTTGACTAAATTCCTGTTATGGAGGCATACTAGGCAAGAGTTCTTCTTCCTTTTGATGTTGAAAGTGGGGCATGTAATGGGCATTGGCCAAATAACTTCGGTAGGATTTTTTTGAATTTCTATATTTATTTTAAATTAGAATGCATATTTGAACAAAGTGGAACCAGTTTTCATTGAGGTATATGTTAAAGATATAAGTATAAGACTTGATATCATTAGATGCGGTTCAACTTTATTGCCTCGCACAGAATATGTATTCTCTTAGCCAATTGCCAAAGCAGCCTGGAAAATTGATGTATCTGGTCATGTGTTTTTTACGAGAAATTTTCAGCCATAGTTAATCAATTTTTGGCGGATTTTTTTTTTTTTTTTTTTTTGCCTTTTCTTCCTCTATTTTCACCCTTTTATTTTTTATTTTTGGTGGGAGGAAGAGGGGTTGTTTGATAAATGCCTTGACTGAATTATACCCTTTTAAATGCTCTAATACTGGATTACCACTCTCATGCTTCCATTGTTTCTGTCAGTAATCTCCAGCTGCCAACAACTAGCAAATGTCCATATTAGAGCATCTCATCCAAAATTGTTGATTAGCTTATTACAATTTTTTTTTATAAATATTATAAAAAATATTTAATTATCCTGAAGCATGTTAACTGAAGCATTTAATTATCCTGCAGGGGTTATAACATTGGAATTCGACTAATTGATGAGTTTCTAGCAAAATCTAATGTCTCTAGATGCACCGACTTCAAAGAGACTGCTGAAGTAATTGCTAAGGTATGCTATCACCGTTTGTTTAGATATATGTATGAATTAATTATTTTTTTCAGTTATCCTCATAATTGTTTGAAACCTGCCAAATGTTCTTTAAATTGTGACCTCTATAACTACTTATAGTCATAATGCGTGATTCATTCCTCAAAAAATGCTTCTTTTCTTTACACAGCTTCTTAAACTGAATATTATTATCATTTTTACTCTTTCCCTTTTGGCCTATTCCTGTTTTCTGGATTTTTTTTTTTTTTTTTTTTGTGGGGGGGAAGACGTTGCAGTCAGTGGCTTGGTAGATGAAGACAATCAGACTTGAACCATACATTTGAAGTAGGAACTTCCAAATAGGATAATCACTCAAATGGATGGAATCTTCATGTTGTCCATAAACTCAGAACAGCCCTTTGATTGCGAGATTTTATATCTAATTAAGAAATGAAGACTTGTTAAAGTTGTATGGAGTGGTGTGGAAAATGGATTTAATAACTGACATGGTGAAGATAGTGTGTTCACCAGTGGCTTGTGATGTGGTTAAAGTCCGAGGAAGCATGGAAACAGTGGATTTGCACTTTATTTGAGGAACTATTTTAGGGTTGGTCTATCAAAAGGCATTAGACATGCAAAGCATTTTGTTGGGAATGATACATTTGATTGTGAACTATGATTTTAGCATGATCTTTGTTGCTGTGAAGATCGTCTAAAAATATTGTTTCTAGACTCATTTCTCATCATGTATGGCTATGACTTATTTTGTAGTTAATTGCATGGGATAGTCTGGCTGTAACTTCCATTGGTATTGAGGTTTGTGAGAGCAATACAATATGCCTCTCTTCTTGACATGTTTTGCATTTGAGGTTTGCGATGTTGGAGGAGATAGGATAGATGGAGATTAGTAGAACTAGAAGTATGAGGTTAATTATGATCATGACAATCACTTATTTAAAACCTCATAAAAAATAAAACTTATGTAAAGCTAATTCGTGTTCATTTCCTATCTCGGGGATAATTCTTTCCACTCTGCATAGCCCTATTCAAAACTTTTTTTTTTTTATAAGTTAGCCATATTCAAAATTATGGTATTAATGAATGGAAAAAGCTTGCTGAAGGATAAGTATTCTCTTTTCCAATTTATAGCTATAGCTAAATATTTCATAGATCATTTAAATACAAAGCTTTGCTTCATCAGAAGAGCTAAAGTGTCTCTAGAAGTAAAATACCGAGAAAGATTCTTACAGAGAAAAATGTCACTAACAATGTAAAGATCATAATTATCTTTGCAAGCAATTTTATCTCTCTGGTGATGTGAGCTAACTCCATCCTGACTTCATGAGAGGGATTCCAAACAGGCAGTTCAGGGTAGGTCATAAATGGGCTGGGTATGAAATAAATTGTTTTTGTAAGAATCTTATTAAATAGAAATCTGGGCAAATCCCAAGTACACAAGACGTATACAAGAAAAGACACCTAGTTAAGATCAAGGGCTGGGTATGAAATAATTAACCATTGATACATTTATTCAATTTGAATTACCCAACCCAACTCATTTATTTAGGGTAGGGCCTTACCTACCCACGAACCCAAATATGCCTACACACATCCACACATGTAAATAAATATGCCTACACACATCCACACATGTAAATATATACACACATATAGAGACATGGAATCATACATATACACGTCTTGTAAAACTTGCATATTAGGTGTGTATTTCTTTTAATTTTTTGCAATTATTTCCTGAATAAGTACTTATTAGAATAGGAAAAGCATCATATGTAAGGTCAAACCACCACATCTTTGACTACAAACATAATTCAAATAATGCAATTGCAAATTTAGGATCTACCCAGTACACAAATTTGCTCAAGAACTAAGTCTACCGCCTATTTAGTACACACTCCCAACTTGATGTACCTTTGAAAATCACAAAAAGAGGTGCACAGTGGGACAAATTTCCAATTAAAAGCCTGCAATTTCTAGAAAATCTCAAGACATTCATAAGAGTACACGCAGGTTACATTGGATTTTTTATTCTGTGAAATAAAAGAAAATTTTACAATTCAACACGCACATCAAAAGTGAAAAATGAAAACTAAATTTAGGGTTTTGGCACTTGGTAGAGGGGGGTTGTAATAATTGGTACATGAGGAAAGGGCAGAGAAGCTGACTGAGCAATTGTGTGAACCATTTGAGACCTTCGGTTGCGAAAAGCAATTGTGGGAAATCATTTATTACCCATGTTACCTATTTAAAAACGGGGTACTAAGTGGTTCGATGCCCATTGGAACCCACTCCGCAAGTGGGCAGTCTATTACCCACCCCTTCTTAGCAAGGTCAATTTCATATCTGCCATCCCAACTTTAATTGGCAACCCCATCCCTGCATAGGGATGACTTGGCCTTCTGATGACCTGTTCAACTTCTGGTTGGCCTTCAACCTTATGCAATCCAACGGGATTGCAGCTTTAGGCTAATCTCTGGCTTGCATGGATCAATGTAAGGTCAGTGGGGTGGGCTTTGACGGGATGTAGGTTGCACTCCTCTAGTTTCGTTTTATAATGTATCTAACTGGCTCCCTGTAACATGTTTTGTCTGGCATTTTTATAGGGGAGCATGCTTCTCGTGTTTTGCTAGATTTGAGAATATTTTCTTCATCGTGTATGTGTGACTGCAAGATATTGCGCTCCTATTTTCTATCTTGTGTGAAACACGTTTTGGTCCATACAGGTCCTCATGATACTTTTTTGCAGGTTGGTTTTAAAATGTTCTTGGGGGTCACTGCATCTGTATCCAATTGGGATGCTGATGGTACATGTTGCAGTATCATTTTGGAGGATAATCCTCTGGTAGACTTTGTTGAGCTCCCTGATACGTGTCAAGGTCTATATTATTGCAACGTCCTAAGTGGAGTCATAAGAGGAGCGTTAGAGATGGTGATTTCCTCCTCGTCCTACTG
Source organism: Juglans regia (assembly GCF_001411555.2). Taxonomy (NCBI): domain Eukaryota; kingdom Viridiplantae; phylum Streptophyta; class Magnoliopsida; order Fagales; family Juglandaceae; genus Juglans; species Juglans regia. The sequence continues at coordinate 35,680,648 of NC_049902.1, read as the reverse complement.
CACAGCTTTATCATTTATTTTATTTGTTTCTTTTACCTTGGCACAATCATAATAATATATGAGATATATTGTGACATCTACACGGTTCCTCCAAAAAAGGGTTTCCCATCAAGCATGGCTGGAAAAGCTTGATCATTAGTTGACTATTTTGTTTTTTTAGTTGTGTGGAGCGGCTAAGGCCACACACCTTGTTTCCCCTTTCCATGAGAAGAGGGTGGATGATGGCACCATCATGTTTCAAGACATGAGTTTCTAACTTACAAGTCAGGGAGGAAGGGTGTGCTTGTTGCTCTGTTTTATAGTATCTTGATAAATGTAGCCATGGAAGAAGGCTGTGCTTGTTGCTCTGTTTTGTAGCATCTTGATAAATGTAGCTTGTGGATATACATGGTGCTCAAAATAGTCTTGCAACATTTTCCACAATGTTCAGGTATCGATGAAGACCGAAGTCACATGGGTCCGTGACATGCTTCGGGGAGATGATGCGTTTGAGTTGCAGGTGAAACTTTTGAAGCAAGTTCCTGAAGAGTACCCATACAAAGACGACGAATGAGATGGGCGGGCAACAAAGCTTTGGATTTGATATGTATACAGGAGATGATTCTTGTTTCTTCTTTGTTTTCCAAATTATATAATGAATGTTGGGGGTCGCTTAGCTTATCGATCTTTCATCTCATCCACATTTCTTGGAAACTTTTATGTCTGATTTTATTTTCTTTATTGATGACATTTATGTGCCATTGTCAGAGGGGATTATGATTGAGTGTGACAAAGCACCGCCAAAGTTGATATTTCTAAAAATGATTTCAAATAACAACACCAAGAGGTGGACTGATACATGTACCCCATCCTTCTAATCATTTTACATATTAACTGCAAAAGATAGGCCGTCCACAAAGGAATCTTTGGAAATTTTAGACGCTTGGTCGGCTAAGGTCATATTTTGGTTGGGTTTTGGAGTGTTGGGTGAAGAGTCAAGACTTTAGTGACTTCTTGTTGATATTCTTATAATCAAAATCACATGTAGCTCTCTTTTGTTTCCTTTCTCCGATTTGAAACTTATCATTGAAATTGAAGACCCTCATTCTTGTGGTTCTTACCATGCAAGTAACTCAAATCAATCCCCAACGACCCAATGAGGGACGCAGGGGCCTAATCTCCACGAGTCTAATGATTTTGACTGATTTATATCCTACATTGATATGAAGCTAACTCCAGACACAACTCTCCACGTGGCAGTTTCTGCTTGGTTGCCGACCTCACCAATCATTGTTACCATAAATCTCTCAAATGCAATTTACTACCAAACATGATCACTCGATCTTCTTTCATGTGCTGTGCTGTGCTGTGCTGAGGTCGGCCACGAAATCGAGTCTTTAAAGTCTTCACCAGCCCCGTTTACTGCCAGGTTCTCCTGCATTAATGCTGCCCCTCGCTCCATGTGAAAACAAAAACAAAGTTGCGATACAATACAAGACGATCCTATTCTTGGTAAGAAAAATAAAAACAGGAGAATTTCGAACGCATTTGGCATATATATATATATATATATTTACATAATATTCATTATCTTCGGACACTACACTTATTATTATTATTTATTTATTATTTTATGTATTTTATTTTTATTAAATTAATTGAGTTCTTTTATTTATCATCTATATATTACATATTTAATAAAAAAATATAATTAAAAAAAGTATATGTGATGTATGATACGTATAGGACTATGAGTAGAATTTATATATATGTATGTATGTATGATACGTATAGGACTTTTCAACGTACACCAGATATTTTTATCTGTACCACCCCTTATGTGCATTTGTGGGCAGTGGGCACACCACGACTGTGAATTTGGTGCACCACGTCTTTCGTCATGAACAGTAAAAACAATTTGCTCACAAACATTAATTCCGTGTAAAGCCCGTGTGAGGATCGATCGGTACCTTTACTCTTTCATTGATACGGCGGCCTATTGCAATGTCCATATTTTGGATACGGCCTCAATTAAATTACACCCAGATTGTCCATCGGTCGGGTAGAACAAACACACACACAAATTATCGTTTACCATTAACAAAAAGAAAATTGCATTGGCTTATGATTTTCTTGATAGCCAACTGCCAACTACTAGTGAGCTACAGCTAGCCATTACGGTACGTACGTGGAGATACATACATGACCAGCTAGCATGCATATTATTCTTCTAGTATATTTCTGTTTTGATCTTGATCTCACACACACACACATATATAATGCAATACAGATCATGATAGACTAGTTTTTAGAATATAGAGCTCTTTTTGGGAGGACGAAACTCCCAAAACTTTATTAACCCTCATTTATGACAAAAAAAAATCTTCAAATAAACAACTCAATTCACCTTAACAAAAAAAATCAACCTCACCCAACAAACAAAAAAAACATAAAATCAAAAAAAATCTAACACATCACCATCTACATCTAACATAAGGCGTGCCCATTTTGTCCAATCTATACAAGCCTCTCAAAGAACGTAGAAGCTGAGAAACATCCGTGAACAAATTATCCTCCCCCAACGCACTGCACCTAGCCAAAGTATCCGCCACTTTATTCCTTTCTCTAAATAAGTGATTGATAGAGAAATCAAAACCTTCCAACAAGCCCATCAACTGGTCCCAATAATCTCAAAGATACCACACTGTACAGTCTCTATCCACAAGCCATGAAACCACCATTAAAGAATCACACTCTATATCAATTAAAAAATGACCCATGCAACTCATGCCGACAAATCTTTATTCCCTTTATAACCGCCCGAAACTCAGCTTCATTATTGGAACATGTACAAAAATGATGAGAAAAAGCAAAGACAAGATTCCCTACATGATCCCATAAAATACCCCCTCTGGCCTCCACCAGGCCCTGCATAGATTGCCAAGACTGCTACCGTCCAGATTCAATTTTAACCTCCCTGGGCTCGATTTCAACCAACAGACAACTTGCACCTTCATAGTTCTCTGTTCCACAACCGAAAGCATATATATATATATAGATCGATAAGGTACTTGATTCCGATCCTTTAGTAGTATATAGTTCGTGGTCACGATCGACCCAATACTAATCATGAATATATATATATATATATATATATATGTAATGGAATTAAGAACTTTAATTAAGTTGCATCTGATCTAGTTTAGGTTACATCGATCTTTAACATCTATATAGGTCATGTTGTTTTAATAGTAATTAAGGCTTACTTTCACGTGATTTGGTAGATGAGAGGTCATGAATTATTCGAGTACCCGTACGTAGACACGATATTAAGGAGATGAAACTTGCATTCATATCCATTAACGTCTTAATAATTAGCTCCGTCTCTAAGAAGCATCAATCACTTCATGATATTGCCTCTTAATTTCGAGTGGTTTTCTCAACAAGTAGTATAAAGTGCTATATATTATGCCACCTTCAATATTAGACGTAATTGATGATCAAATCAATCTTGAGGGCGATCGGCGCCTGTGATCAGACTTTTAGCTAGGGATATAGCTAGATTATGGAGTAGTAGTACTGGATCAGTAGTACTGTATACAACTATTATGTAAAGAATTAATTAAGATGATCATACGATCGAGTTACGTACCAGCTAGCTCTTCCTTTTTTTTTTCTTTTTCTTTTTTATTGCTAAAACTTGCATATATATATATATATATATATTATTAGAGTAATATTATACACTACACTCTTATCTTATTTTGATTATACTAAGTAGTATATGGCACATTCATCACCATTAGATGATAAAGAAACATGCAATAAATAGTGATAAATGTATCATATCTTACTTAGTGGGTTGGTAGTATGGTGTATAGAATTATTGATATTATTGTTATATATTGAGGTTAATTCCCTAGCTAGCTACAACATTTTTCGGGATATTAATGAACAAAAATGAAAATGGAAAACATTAATTATTTTTTAGTCAATAAAGTAATCTATTTTCCTTAACTTTATTTATGCTTTGGAGGATTCAATTTAAACACAAAATCTAGATATAGCATCAAATAATTTTTTTTAAAGAGGACATATATATATATATATATATAGCTCTATCTAGTATAAAATACATATAATGTGGGATCAGCATTAAAAGTACTAATTATAAAATCCCATGATATATTTACTTCTCACCAATTTGAAAATATAATATTCGAGTGTGTGTGTGTATATATATATAACATATATATATATAGTGTTAAGAGGCTTAATTAGAGCATATATTCATCAAAAAATTCGAGTCCGGACTCAAAGGAAAAGGTTATAAGACTATAGATCAGCAAGAAAACAAAAATAAAAGCTGGACCATATATATATGCAATAGCTAAATCCGGCCACGATCTTTGCAATGCTTCCGGCCATAATTGTTTATATTGAAAAAAAAAAAGATATAGAAAATAAAACAAAAGGCCAGCCGAAGGAAAATTAATAAAAGACAAAAAAAAAAGACGCACAAAGAAAGAGATCACTTTAGGCCAATAATGAAGTGGGAGCGGGGCTGAAGATGAGAGACTTGGAGGAATAATATATCACAAGCTTCGAGAATTACCAAATGAAATGAAATAATGCAGATGAGATATATAGACCTGAATTATGATTTTAACCTTTTTAGACTGCACATTTCATCAATATATATCAGAACCTGTCCTTCCTATTCAAAGTTTAAACTTTTAACAACACAAACCTCTTTCTCTCTCTCTCTCTCTCTCTCTGTGTTTTCTCTGATGACATCTTTGGCCGCGTGTTCTTTGCTTCAGCCATAGATTCTCAATCAGCAAAGCCCATCTGAATTATTACTATTCCACACATGAGCATGACTGTCCTTATATATTCAAGTCCAAGCTTCATGACCTGCTACACCCTTTCTTCTTACTTCCTATAGTCCTTCCTTTTTGATCGTTTTCCTGTGACGACCCTCGCTAGTTCGACCCCAATCTACGAAGCACTACTGCCACGGGTAACTACAGCTTTTTTTTTTTTAGGTTTTCTGTGAAAAATATAGGAGAAATCCCATATATATATATATATATATATGTATGGTCCTCAAAGCAATCAAACAGCTCCAGCAATTATATACAGTCCTTCTGCTTCTTTCTCTCATTTGTGTCAAATTTCTCATCCGTGCAGTTTCATGACTGGAATGCACAACCCAAGCTATGACCTTCCTTGAAGAGGGATGGTGGTAAAGCTCCATCAGATGTGAGGAAACTCATTACTTCTTGAAACCAAGTTCATTTACGGTCTCCCACTTATTTCCCATGCACGTTTCATCAATCATCTTACATTGAAAGCAAAGTGCTACTCTTTCTGGAAGGTTATAACTCAATCTATAAGACTTTTCGAACTTTTTCCTTGCAGAATTTGTGTTAAATAACTGAAATTGTGCTAGGGATAACGTGGGCAAGTAACCAAAAGAACTTTTGCCTTTGATTCTCCTTATCACATGTTGTTCTTTTATAGTGAGAGACCAACCTCGATAAAGCCGAGAGGGGCATTGAGCATAGAGTGCAAATGGGAAGAACTCTGCAGAGAAACTAAGCTAGCTAGCTAGCGTTGATGACTTGCAGATGGGAATAATTTACCTAGAAAAACAAACATTGATGTCAACTAGTACTCCCCAAGGATAAGTCGTTTTTTCTACATTCTTAGATTGATTTCAGGTGTTAGCTAGATGATTTTATATTGGGTGAAGTGACTGATCTTATACATGAAGAGAGGCCAAAAAGCAAAATATTCTTGTTGGCCTGCAGGTATCGCATCTCATATAGCCAGATGATCACAACTTTGAATTATTAATTGGACAGACAGACAGACAGCTATATATATTAAACTTGATCTGAAGTACGGGTAGCTAGTCATTAGGCTGTTTAATTTGGAAATGGAGTGCTTAGTTAGTACTACTACTCATGCATAATATAATTATATCCGATATAAAATTGCAGATATGCATGCATGACATATGTATATATGGATGTTATTCTGCAAGTACTTTCCAAGATTGTAGGATACACTCCAATTATTTTCTTTATAATTCTCTCTTAATGATCATTAATTGTTTATTCCTATCTGCAGGCTTGAGAAGACAGCCCGAGGCATTCAAAATATCATCAGCGTCCCTGATCTCTTCCCTCTCCATGGACCATGAACCCCCATTTCAAGAAACATACGAGAACCTTTTACATCTCCCTTATGATCATGAGCCAAAAGACGAAAACGTTTTCATGGTAGAGGAATGCGATCTACCCATGATTGATCTCAGTAGATTAGATCTCGAGCGAGGTAAGTGCATAAAAGAGATTGCTCGAGCAGCAAGGGAGTGGGGATTCTTTCAAGTTGTGAATCATGGGGTTTCTCAAGAGGTTCTTAGCAGCTTGAAATATGAGCAGACGAAGGTGTTTCGTCTGCCTTTTAAAAAGAAGATGGAAGATGACTTTTTGAATTTATCAGCCAAAAGTTATCGCTGGGGGAATTCAAAGGCTACTTCTCTAAAGCAGGTCCCATGGTCGGAAGCCTTTCATTTTTCGATCTCAGATATTTCAAGAATGAATGGATATAAAAGTCTCAGGTACTAATTAATTATTAACAATATTAATTTCTGTTGATGATTTTCTTTTTCAGTCGTTCCAATCTATATATATATGGTAATGCATCAAAACCTTTATCAGGTAAAAGCTAGCTACTTAATTAAAATATAATTATATCTAAACTAGCGACTTAGGATGTCCTCTCATGCATATATACCACTTTCTCTTGGCATGGGGGCCAGATTCTTACTTTTTTTTTTTTTTTTCCTAGTATATAACATATATATATATATATATATATATATATATAGTCGTCTTTAAGTTTTCTCAAGTACTTTCAGCATGCATCATGAGAAACCCTAGATTATACACACACACACTCTAGTACCGGTTGTGATCTTGATCTTTAATTTCTTAATTCTCTCCTTATTTTCTCTTTCTAGTTTTTTCTTTTTCTGTTTTTTTGTTTTAATTTGTTTCACCCAACTGGAGATAGTTCTTTTTTTTTTTTTTTTTTTTAACTTAACTGGAGATAGTACTACTTAAGAACAATCTGCTTGCAGGTTATTTTATATGCTCAACGAATTCGCTTTATTTTATTGGATGAATTTTAGGAATATAGACCTGCAGATCACTGTTCTGATTTGCCATTTTTAGGGCAAAAACTAAATAAAGAAAAATTTACTAAATTGATTTCCTTCATAAGCTGCTTAATTAACCTTAAAAGAAATCTCGTTCAGTAAAGATCTGTTAGCAGTAGTACTACTGGTACTGGATGGAGATCAAGGGACAGGACCATTTGCCCCTTTCCCCTCCCAAAATAAAAGGAGTAATGCTAGATACAGCTTTCAAATAGAGACTGTAATGCAAGTCTAGACTATTTTAATTTTAAAATTTTTTAAAATTACAAAATTATTCATCTTAAAATGATGTTTTCTCTCATTTAATAATGTACCTGCCCCCACTTGAGGACTGCAAATAGAATTTCTCAAATAAAAATAAAAGATAAAAGTAATATTTACATGCATGACTCTCCATGAGCTTTAGCCTTTCTTAAAAAAAATATATATATATCATTATTCTTAATGACCCGCTAATTAGCTGGCTCCTATGAAATTTATAAAGCCCATATGATCTTTTTCTCTAAATATCAAAAAACATGTATTTATGTAATTTATTGCTAATTAAGATTCAAATTAAATTTTAGTCCCAGATTTAAAAAAGAATATTCATAATTTGTATCTGATGAATTTGTAAAATCTTGAAATTATCATGAACAAGTGGTGGCGGCCTTACGTATCATATATTGAGTATTTCTTAAAACTCAAAAGTTTGCCCCTAAAAACTTTCTGATTAAAGCTGCCAAAACCAATCTTAGAGGCCAGGGGGAAAAACTCATAACTAGCTACCTAATATTAATCATGTTAAACTCTAATTAATTAATTTCTTTGTTTTAAGTTTCTAATTCTTTTCTCTATAACCACAACTTTATATGTGCTAATATATAATTAGAATATATACTAATTTTTCAATTGATCAATAGAGAGATCAATCGAACTCATGATGTAGTACTTAATGTGGCGCTGGAAAAAATCTTTTTTCTTGTAGTGTGATCCGTAGTACTAGTTTCTCATTTGTTATATATATATATATATTATAGAATATTGATCTACATGTATATATATATCTATGTCATGAGTAGTGGAAAAAAAATTAATTAATAACATATTTTGCCTCTTGAATTATATTACATGTTGAAAATGTTTACTTATAATAATTATATATGTTCAGCCTAAAAGATTATTTTGAATATACCAATTTGAGGTTTAAAATATACCAATTTGATCAAGGGATCGATGAAATTAAAGACAATAATATTATATAGTACGTACGAATTATAATATATGTTATGATTAGGGAAACAGTAGTACTGATTAATTATTCGTTTTGTGGGTCAAGAAAATGATCACTTGATCAAAAATGGCCAATAAGCGATCGAATTGCGATTCATTTGTTTATAAGATAAGATTAATATATATTAATTCCACAATTAATCAATGGCTAACCAGTACTAGCTAGTACTTTAAATGTTTGACCCTACAAACATTCCTTTTTCATAATCCTTTTAATTAATTAATTGCCTCAAGTTTCAGACAAAACCGTATATATATATATATATATATATATATATATATATGCTTTAATCGGTTGCCACCTAATTAATTAATTAATTAAGAGTACTTTTGAAACCTTTATATATAGCTAGCTAGCTAGCTAGGTTTAGATCAAGTAGTAGTAGTACTGGCCTTTGTCTCCCCTTCCCGACACCAATTAATTAAAAAAAGGAGAAAATTAAATAGTTAAAAGTAATTAATTAATAGTAGAACTATATCGTATTAATTTGCTGATAATTAAAAACTTGATATCAGCTAGGTTTAATTCAAACATATATATATTTATAGACTCATGTACTACTCGCAGTATTTCTCGTCCAAAAAACTCACGTCCGTCCAAGTACTGCATAGGTAGCTAGCTAGTTAATCATTTTTCATGCACGGTATTCATGGCTAGTACTATATATGGCTATGGAGGTTACGACGTTACCAACTCAACTTAATTTGTGCCATACCCCACATGCATGTATGGCCTTCACCCATTGCCATATATAATATATATATATATATATATATATATCAATGGAGATATTTTCCCACACTATTTGTCATGAGCCTAGCTCGCTTACATGTGGCTTTCGAAGGCATGGTCAACATGATGATCTTTCTATTCAATAAAACACTTGACAACTAGACATCATCATGAAGAGGTACTGAAAATTAATGATCAAGAGTGCAATCATAATGTACGTACATGGGAAGATAAACACCCTTAATCAAATTATGATATTGAAGTATGACACATGATTCTAAGTCTTTATTATATATTGAAGTATATGCTAATTGATATTATATGAAACCATGCATTAAAATTTTCTATATATAAGCAAATATGATTGAGAATGACAAAATTTAAGATAAAAAGTAGCAATATTAATGCATATATATGATCATAAAATTTCACAACTGCATGCCCTAATTAGGGTTTAGAAAATTAATTATATTGCATGAACAGTTTGTATAGTACGTACTACTGCCCTTGATTAATTATCACTGATCAATTAATTAGTTATGTATTATTTGTACTTTTATTATCGTTTAGACGTTTTAGTTATACTTGCTCATGGTGTTGAAGGCGCAGCTAGGCATGTGTACGCACGCGTGTATTATTATAACTTGTAGTTTTGCATGTGTACGTACGTACTAGAGTTACACAATGCACATGGAAAATAGATATAGTTTGTTTCCTGTATGATTTGTGACAGGTAGCAGATGAAAAATAAACAGGTAGCAGATCATGTCTAGAAAAGAATACGTACGTACGTACGTGTATGCAGCATTATATTAATTTATAAGCTTATTCAGTACTACTGATTATGAGAAATAATTTCCATTGATCTCCATTTTTTTGGTTAATTAGAAAATGTTACATATCCAGCAACCTTTTTATTTTTTTAATTCTGACTTATGATTTGTGACACACACATATATATAATATGTATATATATATATATATATATGCATCAGATCGGCCATTGAGGCATTCACGATAGTAGTTTCCGGTCTGGCTCAAAGCTTAGCTGAAATTCTAGCCCAGATTTTGGGCATCGAATCTACTTATTTCCGAGAGAATTGCCCTCCAAACATGAGTTATCTTCGAATGAACAGATATCCTCCATGTCCATTTACACCCGAGGTCTTTGGCCTTGTGCCTCATACCGACAGCAGTTTCCTTACAATTTTGTATCAAGACCAGGTTGGAGGATTGCAATTCATGAAGGATGGAAAATGGTTTAGGGTTAAACCTAATCCAGAAGCTTTAATTGTCAACATCGGTGATTTATTTCAGGTAATTCCATATATAGATCATAGTATCACGCGTACTTAATTAGCTTGATCTATTCTTAATTTGATCTGTATATATAGAAAAACTCTTTTAATTTTTTTTTTTCTAGTAAAGGAACGAACTTTATTTTAAAATTAAGTAGGATTTAAAACACACAAACCGCAATGATGATCAGAGCTTTTAATATATCAAACATCGTTCCTGTGTCAACTGTGTTGATCTAACAATAATATTGCTTTTCAACGAAAACACTTTTACGTACGTACTACTCGTTGCAAACTCGTCTTTTAATATTACTTGGATCGACTCTGACAAAATTCAGATCAAATTAATGAGTATTTAACCGGCCATAAAATCATATCCAGCTCTACATGATGCACCTGCACATCATCATGCTTTGATTAATTCATGCAAATGTTATTTATTGACATTTCACATGTGCAGAAAACTTCCGGTTCCGATCGAACAAATTAATTTGCTTTTCCATGATTTCGTAGATCTCTTTGATATTAATGCAGGCATTGAGCAATGATGTTTTCAAGAGCATCAAACACAAAGTGGTTTCCACTCGAGACGTTGAAAGGTTTTCTGTGGCATATTTCTACTGCCCCTTTGCTGAAGCGGTGATACAGAGTTGCACTAAGCCGGCACTGTACAAGCAGTTCAGTTTCGGAGAGTATCAGCAGCAAACCCAAAAGGACGTTCAGGATACCGGTTGCAAAGTAGGGCTCTCAAGGTTTCTTTTATTGTGAGTGATATTTCACCGTAATCGAGCAAATCATGGAAACTTTTACGGTGGATAAAAGAATTACTATCTGATCAATTAAGTTAAAACCTTTTGGACCACAAATATATATGTCGAAATAGATTATCTAGCCCTAGCCTGTCCCTATTCCTTAAAAATCGAATGTTGTTGAAGTTTGAGTTTATGAAGGAGATAATGTATCAATAAAGGTATACACGAATGGATGAATTAAACCTATTTTGAAGGAATACTTTTACTCGTATTTTTTTTCTGTTTTTTTCTAGCAAGAGATCATTGTGATCATGAACTACGAATTGAATTAAGAACAAAGCTATATATAGTTTTAGAGTGTGCAGTCTTCACGTATTCTCTTTAAAAAAAAATAGGAGCTACTATATATTAAAAAAAAAAAATTTATATGAATCTCAGATTTTACCTTCTTTTTTTTTTTAAAGGTGTATGCAGTATTTCACATTCCAAAACTTTTAAACTAAATGCAGATCAGTAGTTTTGTATGGTTGATTGAACATGATAGATATATATATTACTCCCACTTCAGACATTGACCTTCTGTCAAGGCCAAAGTTAGATCATTCACTTGTACTTTTCTAATAACTACCTGACTATAAGAACAGCATGTATATGAACCTATCAAAAAAAAAAAAAAAGAAGAAGAAGAAGAACTGCATATGGAGGATGAGGTGGAGGCTGCATGAGGACCCCCATCACAGCCTTGACTTTTAGCCTGAATATACTGTTCTTGTCTATTTTTTAGTAAACAAATCCACGTGAGCTTATGGATAGGTGTGAATATGCGATTCATCCACTTCTTATGGCCAACTCAGTACGGGCACAAATTATTGTTGGAAACATTATACATGGTTATAAGTAGATGCCAAAGAACGTCGTAATTAAGGTAGTACTAGGGACAAATTAATTGGTACTCAGATCAGCAGATGCTGTAATTTTCCATCAATTACAAGCACTATATATTCTGTCCAAAAAAATAAGGGTAACATGGCTGAACAGCAAAACAGCTGTCGTGCCAGAGACAAATTATAGAAAACGCTATTTCCGTTTTCCTCTGAATACATATATTTTTCCGGCCATGCAGGACCGGCCTACTTTATCGGATAGATGGCAAATCCGTGGAAGCATGCGGCTTCAGATCATGTGCATTCATGGTAGCTACATATTCTTCGTGATCGAGGATCGAGCTCAGTTGCTTTCTATTTTCTACATATAGATAGATAACTAATTTGAAACTCTGTTAGCTAGTTTAAGTGATGTTGATGATCATTTCTCATCACTTGAGCTGAAATTAATGCACTACCAACAGTTATAGCAACCTAGGATTGCATGCAAACATGGGTAGGTTGAACGTGCTGCAAAATATATATAATATATATAAGGGTTTATGTAATTTAATACTTATATATATATATATATATATATATATCGAGCGCTATAAGTTGATGAACACATGCATGCAGGCTGCAAAAGTAGCACTAAATGAATGGGGGACACAAGCAAAGATACGACAAATGAATTGCGCGTGGGCATACACGTGATAATTCTTATGTACAGATCATATCATGTTCATCCTTTGGGACATTAGGTCACGTGGGTTTCATTAAATACAGCAGGCCGGGTGGCTTCTTCCCCGGCCAGCTTTGTTGTTAATTTGCTGAATGGTAAGAGATGATGTGGACCAATATAGTATTAGTTGACCCACTTCTCAGCTAGCTAGTTATCTTTTTCCTGTTTATTGTTTGGTTTAATGTCGTCCTCAAGTTGCCCACTCATGCATCTGTAGATCACAAATACTTCAGTTGTCAGTACGTAGTGTTCATATTATCTATAGATAAGATTTTAGATATATTTATATATAAGAAATGAATAATTCTTTTTTATAAAATTAGTTTTATGAGATAAGTTAAATTTATAAATTTTTTTATAGTATCAGAGTTTACTACAGGACGAATGAATCGAAGGTCTATACTAATTACTACGTGACAAGAATAAAAAAAAAATATTGATCTGTATGTGAGGAAGGATGTTGAGAAATAATCTCATATTATATGTAGACAAGATTTTAAGCATATTTGTAAAGAATGAATAATCATCTCTTATAGAATCGATTTTATAAAATAAGTTAGACCTATAAATTTCTTCACGTAGGCCATGGCATAACATGATATCCCATGAAGTAATGACGAAAAGATTAGAGTACTGAAAACAAAATAATGATGACGAAATGTAAACATATATATAAGAGAGAAGAACAAAAAATTACACACACATATATATATATATATATATATATATATATATATATGTATGAGGATCATGCAGTCTAGTCTCATTACATTTGTGGTCATTTTTGTCTTTGTCAGCATCCATATTCTTGGTCTTCGATCTCTCTGGCTAAGTACTACTCCTGATCTTCGCTCCAATCCAACAAATTAATATTAATGTGATCTTCACCGGTCCAAGTACCTTTGATCGATGCATTGATTATAAATATATATATATATATGTGTGTGTATATATATATATATAAAACAGCCTAATCCACCATGCACGTCTCAAAGCTAATTAACTACCAATTTATATCGATATATAAATATATATATATATATATATATATCTAGTCATGCAGCATGGTCTTATCACATCATGTACATGATTTCAGCATTAATATCTCTGCATGGCTTTGTAAATTTCTTTCCAAGTACTCCTACTTCTGAGAGATAATTGGCTATACGCTGATGCATTTTAAAAGATTTTGTATCTCTATGATCACCTAAACAAAAAATTACTTAAATTTAATTAAAAATGCTTATTAATTGCAATTTTTTCTGTTACGAAAATGACTATTTTTATAAAACAAAAAAGTTTATTCTCATAATTACAATTCATAGTCGTTTTTCTTGTAATGAAAATGTGTAATATCAATCAAAGTATATTGAATTTAGCAATAACCATTTTTTTTATAAGTACTCTCATTTATGGTACTAGAGAAATAAGAATATCTTATACAAAGAAAGCAACGTCGAGGTTATAAAATAAATTTCAAAATTAAGCTCTTATGAAAAATATTATTGAAAAGCACCGATAAAAAAAAATACAATATAGAACTACTACTTAAAATTAAAAACATTAGAAATTAATAGCGAAAGTTAAGGATAAGCATACCTTCACTATCCGTAGAAAATAAATATATAGATTCCTCTTTAATTTAATAGGACTGGCCAACTTGGCCATGATATGTTTAAAGAGTAATGCTATATACAGTTATGAAATATATAAATTATTTTAAAAAAAATGAGATTTATTATTAAAAAATTAATTTCTCTTTATTTAAATCTTATATTTATTGACTTTTTTTAAAGTGACTACACGACACTTATACACTCACGATTGTAAGTATCATTTCTTATATTTAAATTACGTACTACATAGAGAAAAAGGAGAGGACAGCCTAGTCTCTACTCAGATTTATGGGTTGTCGTTTTAGTATAAAAAAAACATCGTACAATACCATGCAGCTTTTAATTAGCTGAAAAAGTTAAAATTTTAGCATAAAAACAGCTAGAAATCGTTGCTGCTCATGGAGGGAGCTTCGCTCGAGTTGTACTGGTGTAAGCTCTATACATTCAAAATGGGCTTACCTTTAATATTTGAATTGTGAACGGGCTGGCTCTTTTAAAATTGCAGTTTAAGGCGGCCCAGCCCTTCAACCATACCAACTGTCTAAGATAATATATACATCACAATGGGATTGACCAATTTTTAATAATCTTTATTTATTTATTTCAATGGACGAGCTTGGAAACCTGGCCACATTAATATAACAAACCTTAGTAGCAATGGCCGCAATTAATATACACATTATTATGGAAACTCAACGATGTTTTGTGTTTATATATATACCTAATTAATTGATCAATATTCTTAAATATATTTCAGATTCATGTATCTTTATGGAGTCTGACTTTTTTAAACTAATATATATGGTCAATCAATCAATGAAAGTCCAACATGATATGTATATGAATTCTTAGTAGATCGAGTTAGATCTGCTGCATACAAGTTGATGTATTGATACAGTAATATTTGACGTGAGATCCATTCAACTAATTTTTAAAAAAATAAAATGGTAATCATCCACTTCATGAGGCTTGATAACTGGTCCTTAATGGCTAGCCAGGGGGTTATGCTAGAGGGACTATTTACATAACCCCTCCCCTCTTTGGATGAGACACTTGGATCAACAATCTCTCTCTCTCAATTAGTTCTCTCTAGTCCTGACATCTAGGTTGTAGTATATGTGGGTGTTGCTCTGATATATTACCACGGAGCATACTCCACTATTGATATGGGAGATTTCGGATGAACAACGACAACAACGGAGAATCTATAGAACAACCACACTAGATCTACGATTTACCAACGAGGTAATATCGCTTCCGCTACGTATTATGATCTAGTATTTCTAACATTTTTAAAATCACCGATCATGCGAAACACCTTGACATTGAGATATAGTATGTTGGATATCTAAGAAAATGTGGTTTAGAAATAAAATATTTATTTTTCATAATAAGATGTTAATTTATTAAAGGGATTAGGAATTGTCTTTCATATGGTGAAGGTAAGCTGGCATGATCACAAGTGTTACATGATCAAGATATTGTTAAAGAATCAATCAGGATTTGAGCAAAGCTTAAAATCATACACATTAATTTTTATAGCAATAAATAATTATAATTCGAGCGTGCGGCTGCTCAGGCAATATTGCTGCTATTAGGTACGAAAGGATTATATAGATTTAAGATAGAACAATAAACGAAGAACCTCATTTTTTTTATAAGATATAAGAGGATCGATGTATGTTCGTATTTCATGCTTTATATTTGAGATTACAGACACCGTTTTCATCACCAATATCTATCCCCACATCTCATCGGCCATGGAAAAGGAGGAACCAAAAAAACATGAGGAGGGCGCCTAATGATGAGGAGCTTACTACCGCCTAGTGCGTCCAGGCCTGTTGCCAGTGTTTTTTCGACTCGATAACCTTTATATTCTACACTTGTCTCGCAATATGGGTATTTGTAAGCGTTGACAACCCCAAATCTAGCATCCAATCCTTATATCTCTCAGCCCTCAACAAAACCAGCTTAGACACTTCTACTACAACAAACAACACCCTTTTCTTTAAGCTCAAGCTGAGCAATAACAATGATTACTGGGGGATTTACTATAGCAACATGAACCTCACTTTTTATGACAACCCAATTAGCACACGATCTCACGTCATAGGGAACTATACCATTCCTCGATTCTACCAGGGTTATAACAAAAAGGCTACGAAGAGAGGAGCTGTCGAAGTCAATACGACGCTGGTTTCTCAAGCGTTTTACTCCCCAAAAGGATACATGGTTTTTCGAGTAGAAATGGAGACGGTGATCAGGTTCAAGATCAGGTTGCATTTCAAGAGCAAGAGAAAGAAGCTGGTGTGAAGGGCAAATGTGGTGGTCAATGAACAAGGTGCTATAGTCAACCAAGATGCTATCGAGGCTTGAGCTCGATGAGTACTCCTACGCATTGTTGTTGTGTGGCTGTTGGGATTTTTGTCAATTTGATAGTCTTCGTTTTCTTTAATTTTCGTTATTTTTAATGTTTTAAAGTTAATCGAATTAGCTAGATTCTGAATTCTTGTTTTGAATAATTAGTAATAGCAAGACGGTCTTATTAAGCTAGATACAATAAAATTAGAAAATAGAAAGTTCTAGAAAAATTGTAAGAATTGTAGACAAGTTTTTCCCTACTGTTATATAATGGTTTTGATACCTTTTTTACGTATATAAATACCTCACACATTGTTAATGAAAAGCAAGGAAGTTGTTCCTCAAATATTCTCTTTCTATTATGGTATCAAAGCAGCATGGCTAGCTGTCTCTCTGATCCATGGCTGAACCTTCCCATCCTCCTCCCCCACCTTCTCTCCCAGCCACATCCATAATTTCATCCTTCTCACATATTATAACTACAAAACTTACAATTGAAAATTACCCTCTCTGGAAGGTGCAAATCAGCACCTATCTCAGAAGCCAAGATCTCTTTTATCTCCTAGATGGCTCACGCCAAACTCCCATTGAATTTCTTCAAGATAAACCGAACACCATCAACCCAGAATACACAACATGGAAACGTACCGATCAGCTAGTTCTCAGCATCTTATTCTCCTCCATTTCTGACTCTATTGTTAGTCATGTCCAACTTACTTATATATCACAAGGAAACCAAAATAGCACCGAATATTTTGGGAAGGTATGTACACTAGCTGATACACTTGCAGCCACAGGGAGTCCTCTTCCTGATAAAGAGTTTGTCTCCTACTTGCTTACTGGCTTAAATTCTTCTTATGATCCACTTGTGACTTCTATGACAACTTGAGCTGACTCTTTGACCTCGCATGAGTTGTATCAAATTCTGTTAGTCCATGAAAACAGGGTCCATCACAAGATCAGCCAGTCAAACACTGAACCATCTACTAATTTCTCCTCTACTAATGGTAGAGGTCGAGGTCGAGGCCCAAACCATGGTGGTAGACAAGGGAGAAACGATCATGGTGGCAGATCTGGAAATAATCGTGGTGGTGGACGTTCCTACAATCCTTTCCAGAATCATACTCAACCCACCTGTCAAGTTTGCAACAAGTAAGGCCATGTTACTCTTCAGTGCAGGTTCCGTTTCGACTACTTTTATTAGCTTGATGCACCACTATCGTTCTCGGCAAATTTCACAGCTCCAAATTCCTTCTCTAACGAAGCTTAGTACCCGAACTCACAGCAACACATCACATCACAAATGACCTGAGCAATCTCATTGTATCGTCGGAACAGTATACTGGCAATGACCAAATTCGTGTTGGTGATGGTACAACTCTGCCCATTCAACACTTTGGTGACTTCTCCTTTTTAACTCATTCTTCCGTTTTTCATCTTCAAAATTTACTTCATGTTCCCTCTATAACCAAAAATCTTATCTCTGTGTGTAAATTTTGTACTGACAATCAATGTTTCTTTGAATTTCATGACACCTTCTTTGTGAAGGACAAGTCCACTCAGAAGATCCTCATCACCGGTCCCAGCCATAACGGCCTTTATGTCATTCCTCCAACATTGTCTCCATCTTCCTCGATCCATCATCCCTCTGCTCAAGTTGGAGAACGAACCTCCCTAGCTAACTGGCATCACCGACTCGGTCATTCATCACTCAAAATTGTGTCCCAAGTCCTGTACTCCAACCGTTTGAAATTTTTTCCTAGTGAACATACCTTTACATGCCCTACCTGTCTGCTCGCCAAGCTTCATCAACTTCCTTTTCGGCTCAATTAGGCCCAATACACAAAGCCTCTTCAATTACTTGTAGCAGACTTGTGGGGTCTATCTCCTTATATTTCTCGCAATGGTTTTAAATACTATATGTCTCTTATTTATGCTTATACTCATTTTACCTGGATGTTTCCTATTAAACTTAAATCGAATGTTCTAAATATTTTCACCAATTTCTTACCATACATTAAACATCTATTCAATTCTAAGCTAATTACGCTACAAATCAATGGTGGAGGGGAGTTCAAGGCTCTCACTCCACTTAGCCAAAAACTCAGGATCACTCATCATTTTTCGTGTCCCCATACGCATCAACAAAACGGACTCATTAAACACAAATGCCGTCATATCGTTGAAACTGGACTAGCCCTCTTAGCCCATGCGTCTCTCCCATTTTCCTTCTGAGCCGAAGCCTTTGAAACTACTGTATATCTAATTAATCTACTGCCAAGCCCAATTCTTCAACATAAGTTACCATACTTTTTAGTCCATAATCGAAGCCCAGACTACTCTTCCTTAAAAGTTTTTGGTTGTGAGTGTTGGTCCAATTTAAGACCATACAACACTCACAAAATGGCCTATAGATCTATCTCATGTCTGTTTTTGGGCTATACCCCAACCCATAAAGGATATAGGTGTCTGGACCTTAAAACCCAACGTTTATATGTCTTTTGGGATGTTATTTTTGCGGAAGACTCCTTCCCGTTTCGCACACAATAGCCCAAGCTCACTCCACCTACCAACCCATCCATGTCTTCCACTCATGTGGCCCATCTCCCTCTTCATCCTTCCTTTATCCTAGGTCCAGGCCTTTCCCTTCACCCACAAACTCTTCACACTCTCATACCTCTAACCCTAATTCTTCTCCTCAACATTCTCTTAATTCCTCTTCCACTTCTACACATTATTCTTCGCCTAACCCTAATTCCAGCTCTTCACGTACTTCTATTCCTCCTCGTCCTCCATTAATTCCTCCTCGTTCTCCCATCATAACTCGCTCTCAATCCAATTCATCTCGACCCTGTATTCCAACGGACGGAACTGTCCCTTATCCTTCGCGAAGCTATTTCACGGCTAATATTACTGTTCCTAACTCTCCTTTGAGTTTTGTAGTTGCCTCAAAATGGCCCGATTGGAGGCTGTCCATGTCTCAAGAGTTTGATGCCTTGAAGAATAACTCTACCTGGAGTCTTGTTCCCCCCGATCCCTCAGCAAATCTTCTTGGTTGTCGTTGGGTCTACAAGACCAAGCTAAGAACTTATGGGTCCATTGAAAGATGAAAGGCCCGCCTGGTAGCTAAGGGCTACCATCAACAACCAGGAATTGATTATAAAGATACCTTCAATCCAGTAGTCAAGATGCCCATTATTCGCTTGATAATTGCTCCTGTCATTTCTCATGGTTGGAATTTGAGGTAGGTAGACATCCAAAATGTTTTTCTACATGGCTCCCTCACTGATACTGTTTATATGTAGTAGCCCCATGGCTTCGTTGATCTTGTTCATCCCTCATATGTTTGTAAATTGCACAAAGTAATTTACGGACTCAAGCAAGCACCAAGGGCATGGTTCGCCCAACTTAGTTTGTGGCTCATTGGCTATGGGTTCACTACTTCTAGAGATGACCTGTCACTCTTCATTCTTCACCAAGGTGATGTTCACATCTATCTGCTTGTCTACGTAGATGATATTGTAATTACATCTCCTGTGTCCTCTGCTATTGAAAAAACTTGTTGCTAATTTGGGATTTGCTTTCCTAGTTAAGGATCTTGGCAAATTATCTTACTTATTGGGCCTTGAAGTTGATTATTTGCCATCTGGATTGTTACTTTCTCAACGAAAGTATATTAAGGACCTCTTGCTTAGAAGTAACATGCTTAACTCTAAGCCAATCACCTCACCTATGGCAGCATTTGTGAAACTGTCTCTTTTTTATTCCCCTGATTTTGATGACATTCATCACTATCGTAGCATTGTGGAAGGGTTACAATACATGTCCCTTACACGGCCTGATATTTTTTTTGTCGTGAATAAGATATGCCAGTTTATACACAAACCTAAACAGCCTCACTGGATAGTTGTTAAGAGAATTCTTCGGTACCTCAAAAATACCATCAATTTTGGTCTGCTTCTCTCCTCAAAGTCTTCTCTTCAATTTCAAGCATATTCAGATGCCGATTAGCCTGGATGCCCAGACGATAGGCATTCCACAGTAGGGTATAGTATTTTCCTCGGTAAAAATCTTGTTTCTTAGAGTTCCAAAAAGCGTAAGATTGTAGCGCGTTCCAGCACAGAGCCTGAATACAAAGCTCTTGTTGCCTCTTCTGCCGAAGTTATTTGGGTTCAAACATTACTTTCAGAACTTGGTATTCACTTGTCTACAGCTCCAATTTTATGGTGTGATAATATTAGACCTACATATCTGGCTGCAAACCTTGTGTATCATTCCAGAACTAAACATATAGAGGTTGATTTTCACTTCATTCAAGACCGTGTTGCTACTAAAAGTCTTATTGTCAAATTTATCAGCTCCAATGATCAGATTACTGATGTATTTACTAAACCTTTAGTTTCAAACAAATTCTTTCATTTTAGGTCGAGTCTCAATGTGTTAGATACCCCCTTGGACTCAATATGACGTATTAAGCTAGATACAATAAAATTAGAAAATAGTAAAGTTCTAGAAGAATTGAAAGAACTGTAGACAAGTTTTTCTCTACTATTATGTAACGGTTTTGATACTTTTTTTACGTATATAAATACCTCACACATTGTTAATGAAAAGCAAGGAAGTTGTTCCTCAAATATTCTCTTTCTATTAGGTTTGATATGGCACGGTACGTACTGGATTGTCTTAGAGGCTTATAAATTCTACCGTATCAAAAGTTTGGCTTGCAAGGATGATTGTTTTTGTTTTTATTTTCTGAAATGTTATTATTTTCTCCGTACGATTGATGAGACCTCGTTTAGATGTTAAAATGAGATGAGATAATTTATAAATAATAAAAAAAATATTTATAAATAATAGTGAAATTGTTTGAATTAAGATATTTTATGAGATTTTGAAAAGGAAACTGATAGACATAAAACTTTTTAACAATCCTTTATACAACTATATTTTAAATGTTGTGCATTTTAGTAAAATAAATTATAAAAATGACATCACTTTACATAAATACCCTTATTTTAACAATGATTATATAAAAGATTGTAAAAATGGTTATACATATATATCATTACTCTTTTGGAAAATTAGAGAAAAAAAAAATTAAATAAATATATTATATAAATAAAATATTATTAGAATACGTATATTTTTTAAATTTAAAAAAATTAAATTGTTTGATAAATCTTTCCATCTTTTAATGGTGAATTTTGAAGGGCTGGCCCCGGACGCAGCATAAATTACATAACTTTACATCTTTTAATGGTTAGTTTGAAGGGCTGGGCGCCGCTCATGAGGCTGCCCCTTGAGCTGAAATTTGGTAAGCACAGCATACAGCTAAGTCCACTATGAGCTACATCGATGTCATTTGGGCCAACTCTAGCTAGGTGTATAATTCAAGCTTCCTAGTCCTCATAGAATTTTTCTATTTCAGTAGAGATTTGAGATAGCGATAAAATTAATTTGTATACCTTATTTGAATTAATTTTTTTTATAAATATATTTCATTAAATAGTGTTATAAAAGAATTTTATATTTCTCATTTATCTCATTTATCTTTATTATTGACTATCATTTGAATTTATTATTTTACTAAATAAGAGTTGATGCCAATGGAGGAAATCACATCAACATTTACGTTAAAGGAATAAGATGAGAGCATAATAACATATCTTTTTAACTTTGGAAAATGATATTATGCTGCCTGAATTTATCTCTTCAATTTGATTGTTTATGCATTTTATTTATTTTTTAATTTTTTTTACTTAATGAATAAAGATCGAAGTCACTATTAATGATTAAAGATGTTTAAAAATTATTGAAAAAAAAATTAAAAAAAAAATACAATTTACATTAGAGACACACCCAATGATCAATCCAACCTAGGCTGCATAATAGCACTACCCTTTTAACTTTTTAGATTAAAAGAGATGTGCGTATTAAAACGACAGCTTATATATATATATATATATATATATATATCCACAAACAAATCATAGTAAACATGTGTACTTTGAACATATTGCCAAGTTGGCCACTCCCATAGGGGGGAACTTATGTTTTGTTTGGATGGAGATTTTCTTATGATTAATTTTAACTTATAGGATCGAGCACTATGTCCAAAACCCACGAAAAGCCAAAAGTTTTGTCCCTTTTGACTTTGATAAAACTCATTTAAGATTTTGCTTGATTTGGTTAAAATGATCGACAATCTAATTCACTCTTTATAATTAGTGTTAACAAAAATATCATTTATTTAACAAATCTGCTAT
The DNA here is from genome assembly GCF_001411555.2 of Juglans regia. Classification (NCBI taxonomy): domain Eukaryota; kingdom Viridiplantae; phylum Streptophyta; class Magnoliopsida; order Fagales; family Juglandaceae; genus Juglans; species Juglans regia. The sequence goes on along the minus strand of NC_049902.1, from coordinate 35,657,532 downwards.
CGAGTTTAATTGAATTGATTCTGAACAAATTATCAAATCATTTTAATAGAAGAATATACTTACGGGCTTATTTAAATAAGAATAAAAAAAAAATCCCCTTCAACATTTAAAAAAGAAAATTACAATATCATTAAAAAACTTTAATTATTAATTAAAAACAAAATTTGCCGAATCTCATAGAATCTTTACCGAGACGGCCTATAGTATTTTCTTTTAGTAATTTACTAATATGTAGGGATAAGTATCCCTCTAATTTGCAAAGATCGAGAAAAAATTATAGTTATAATTATGAGTGTGTAAGTATTATATAATTATTTAAAAATAATAATTACGAAATTTATATAAAATAATTAATTTTTTAATAATAAATTAAACTCTTTATTAAAATGACCGAACTATACTAATACAATTGTAAAGAATTTAATAGAGTATCCGAGTAACTTTTTTAAAGGAAGGTAACGGATGGATAGACCCCTCGAAGCATGCCGGTCCATGTGTATTGTTTTTATTTTTTAATGGTGAAAGAAGGACGGAACTCTAAATTTTATTGATAAATGCTCACATTTGGCAGAGAATACCGTGGATTACCAGACTTTCCAATGAACTTGTTATCAAAGAATTACAGCCAATAAAAATAAACTCTACAAAAACCAAAAAACTACGAGGACGCGCGAAGGGACTGTGTAAAGAGAGCACCAGAGAGTGAGTGCTTACGTGAAGGAGACCAGTGGCGCGTCAAAAAAATAATAAAGAACAGCCGACCATTGTGGCCCTGAATGGCGGTGCGCGAGGATGCCGCCTTGTCGGTGATGACAAAAGGTTACACCAATGACCGCACCGTTAAAAGTGTGAAATTTCAACCTTTTCTGGGATTTTTTTTTTTCTTTGAAGTCCCGACTCCCAAGTGGTGTGGAAGGTGGGTATGGAGAAAGCATCAAATGGTACAGGTACTTTTACCAAAAAAAAATAAGGTTGAGCTAGCTCTAGCTGGAGTCCAATAAAAGAAATAGCAGGTGGCTGGTGCTGGGTTGGTGACGGGACTCAGCAGCATCTGCATCAATATTTTTCACTTTTTTGGGTTCTTCTCCAAAGTGATGTAAGCCGCGTAGTGGGAGAGATAGTAAATATGGGCGTGTGTTGATTGGTTTGATTTGGTTTGTGCCATCCTGACAGCTAATTTTTACAACTTTTTTTTCCCCAAAATCCAACAACTGTTGACAGCTTAGTTGACTGGACCTTCCCATGCACTTCCTCCGCTTTTGATTTCTGGCTCCTACTTCACCTGTTCTTTTTTGTATAAATACCAAACCAAGTTCCCAAGCACATCCATCTCGACCTCTAAAGCTCACTCCAATACTAAAAACCCCAACTTGTTACCACCCATTACCATGGCATCCATGAGTTCTTCCGCTTTTTCATCATGTTCTCCACTAATGCTTCTGGCGCTTGTTCTAATTTTGATCAGCTCTTTGATGGCTCTCACGGCTGGTAATTTCAATCGTGAATTTGACCTCACTTGGGGAGATGGCCGTGCTAAGATACTCAACAGCGGGGAGCTTCTTACTCTGTCCCTTGATAAAGCCTCTGGCTCAGGATTCCAGTCCAAGAATGAATATCTCTTCGGAAAGATAGACATGCAGCTCAAGCTCGTCCCCGGAAACTCTGCCGGCACCGTAACAGCCTACTATGTACGTAATTAGTTCTCCTTCTGTCCGTAACAACCATTTCGAGTTTAATTTATGTTCATATTGCTAAATGTCTGTGTTCACGTACAGTTATCTTCCAAAGGATCAACGTGGGATGAGATAGACTTTGAGTTCTTGGGGAACCTCAGTGGCGATCCTTACATCCTTCATACTAATGTCTTTAGCCAAGGCAAAGGCAACAGAGAGCAACAGTTCTATCTCTGGTTTGACCCAACTGCAGATTTTCACACCTATTCCATCCTCTGGAATTCCCAGCGCATTATGTAAGTTCTCGTTCTCGGCTGGCCATCTGATCTCCAATTAAGCATCTTCTTCCAATATTAATTGACTTACGTACGTTTTTCCCCTGGTACTTCAGATTCTCTGTAGATGGAACTCCCATTAGAGAGTTCAAGAACTCAGAATCGATTGGTGTTCCATTTCCAAAAAGCCAGCCGATGAGGATATACTCTAGTCTCTGGAATGCTGATGACTGGGCTACAAGAGGTGGACTTGTCAAGACAGACTGGAGCCAAGCTCCCTTTACTGCTTCCTACAGAAAATTCAAAGCTGATGCTTGCATATGGTCTTCTGGGGCATCTTCTTGCGGTTCAAGCAAATCCTCCTCCACCAAAACTTCTTCCTGGCTTTCACAAGAGCTGGACACTGCAAATCAAGAGAGGTTGAAATGGGTGCAGAAGAACTACATGATATATAATTACTGTACCGATTTAAAGAGGTTTCCCCAGGGCATACCTCCTGAATGCCGCACCTCCTAGAGATCAATTATCCATATAAATATGACATATCCATATTCTTTTGTTTTAAAATGTTGATTCATTCATGTAACTCTTGGATCCATTTAATTCTTTCACTCCTGCTGCTTTTATCAACACTGTAAACGGCAACATGGGTTTCGAAGTGTGACGTATGAAGACCTTTTCGTCCTTTATATTTCTTCCAAAGTGGCCCATGAAATGGGCAAGCCCAACAAGCTACTATCTTCAGACTTCAGTAGGCAAAAGCCCATTTCGGATGTATTGAGAGTACGCACGCATTCATACCAAGCCCGCACATTAGCTTCAGCCTTCAGGTAAACTACTGACAAGCGACATGTGAATCTACACACGATTCATAACTGTTGTCAGTTGAGGCTTGTCGTGTCTTCTCCAATCAGATTCACATCCGCGTTCACGTTGACCCAGAACTGACTTTGTTTTTTTAAATAAACATATATATATTTTTAAAATAATATTACATATAATTATAAAATATAAAAATATTGTACAATCAATTTAAAAAAAATAAAATTTATTATTAAAATATTTTTTTTTAATATAAATCCCATAACATTTATACATTCACAATTATAACTATTATTTCTCATTTTATTAATGGTTTTGAATAAGCTAATATTATTTTTTTAAGCTAATATAAAATAGAGTTTTGCTCTCCACCATATTTTACATTCTAAAATTTTTAAAATTTTTAATATTATTTTTAAAATTTTTTTTAGTTTATTTTTTTAATTATTATTTATTATTTATATAATAAATATTTGATAAAAAATAATAAAAATTAAAAATAATAGGAAATGTAAAGTGTTAAGAAGTTTAAAAATCTAATATTTGCTCTCACTATTATTCTTTATTTTATTATTATTTTTTATTTATTTTTTTATTATTAATTATTTTTTATCTACTTTTTACTACTATTTAATATTTTTTTATTATTTTTTTATTATTTTTTTACTATAATTCATAAACATTCTCAATATTTTTTAACACTTTTTATTACCCAACTTGTTATTCTATGTTAAAATAACAAGTTACCCAGAAATGCCACGACCGCGTATTGACCAAGCTCTCCTGTTTTCCATGTCCGTTTCGCAAATGCAGCTACCGCGTGGTCCGCGTACCATTTCCCGATTCACTTTTTGTGAATGGATATCTTATACGTAAAATGATTTGAGATTTACTAAGTATAAATATATTTGCGTATCAATCTATATATTAATATTATTATATTTATATTTTAAATTTAAATTAATATTATTTTTAATAAAATTTACTTTTTAATCAATCATATTAAATGAATACACATATTAGTATACAGAATTGCTTACAATTAAATTTTTTTAAATAATTTACACGTAATATTTTTTATAATACTTTCGATAACTATATTTTAAATTAAGAATATTTTTATAAAATATCTTATAAAAATAATATGATTTTATAAAAATAATATAATTTTATAAAAATATTTTTATTTTATAACATTATTGTATAATATATTATAAAATATGTTATATGTATATCATTACTCATTTTATATTTTGTTATAAGAGATTCTATTTGCAATGGAACTGTAGGTCTTATTGATGAATGATGAAAAAATGAAAAAAAAAAATTTAAAATAATTGTAATTTTAATTTTTTTTAAACATAACTGTATGAGTTTGTATGGGCAGTCCACATTTAGACACTGTTTATAGACTAACTTTTTGTTATTTATATCTAACATTGCCTAAACTATTTTTGAAAAAAAATAGTATTTATAATTTTAAGATATGTATGTCATGCATACTCTTTCAAAAAAATAGATAAATTTAAGACTCATATAAAAAAAATTATTATTTTTTTAATAAGTGCAGGAGATTTATATATTTAGTATTTTTTTTTTAATTTTTTCTTTTGATAAAGAACAACCAACATGAATTGACATGTTTATCCAATCTGACAATTAAAATGAAATTAAATAAACATTTAATGTGACGATTAAATCATAAGGATGGCTATTATTTAAAAGTGAAAACGTGTTATTTTCTAAGAAAAGGGAAACAATTGTGATTATATCCAAGTAATTACTAATTTCATACCCCTTTCTAGTTGAGAAAATTAATTGCAATCGACCGACCCCAATGTCCCAACTCCAAGTCCACCATTGATGACCATCCTAGTAACTTCATTCTCCTTTTCCGTTGGCCAGCTCCAAGGAAGCTCATATTCCTTCTTAAATAAATAAATAAATTAATTAATTAATTAAATAAAAAAAGCTCATATTCTCCATCAAAGAGCAATGATAAAATCACAAGCCACCATTGTACCTGTTCATCCTATCATACTAAATCTAGCGTCACCAAGAGAGGAAAGAAGGAAATCTAGCGTCAAATCAAGTCCATTGTCCACGTCAACCCTACATCCCATTGCCCCAAGACATCACCCAAAACGCCTTATGTGTAACGATATCAAATCCTCACCCCCACCCAGAAGAAAAGATAAAAATGAACAGAAAAACTTAGATAAATAAGGCTGATTTAATGAATGAGATGTAATAATTTTAAATAATTTGATGAAAATATATTAATATTATTTTTATAATTTGAAAAAATTAAATTATTTATTATATTTTATATAAAAATTTAATAAAATTATAATAATAAAATAATAGATTTAGGACTATTTCTATATCCAAAGTCCAAACACCTGCGTAATTTCTCGGACAGACCGTACGTAATTTCTCGGACAGCCCACGACTTTATAAAAGAAGGGAAACACTAGGAGGGTACAATCATATTCTCAAACGCTCGGAATCTCCTGCAACAAGAAGGCAACGACTAGATCTCCTTCATCTCTACTTTCAGAGAGCAAACCCCTGTACTGTACAAGGTTTCATCACTGGAAAACAGCGAAAAGAAGATAACTTTCGTCGCCGGCGAAGAACATGACGGAGCCCGCGGGTGGGTGTTGCCGGTGCTGTTGCAGCTTCATATTCACTCTGGGCCTCACATCCCTCTTCATGTGGCTAAGTCTACGAACCAACGACCCCAATTGCTCCGTCCAAAACTTTTATCTCCCAGCCCTCAACAAAACCTTGAAGACTCCAAGAAACAACACTCTAATCTTTATGGTCCAGCTGGACAACACCAACAAGGATAAGGGGGTTTATTACGACAACGTGAGCCTCACTTTTTACGACAGTCCCAACAAGTCGCAGTCGCACCTCATAGGGAATTATACCATTCCTGGGTTCTACCAGGGGCACCACAAGAAGGCCAAGAAGAGTGGGGATACGGAGGTCAACATGACACTTGTTTCCCTGGCAGTTGCCCCTAATGGGACGGCTGAATTCCGGGTGGATTTGGCAACGGCGGTGAGGTTCAAGATCCTGTGGTGGAAGACCAAGAAGCACAGACTAATAAGAAGGGGAAGTGTTTTAGTCGATGACAAGGGCGCTAAAGTCAACCCGAAAGGTATCAAGCTCAGGTCCGGCGCACCGGAGCGTGGAAGCTATTGTGCGCAGGTGGGAGTTTTGGTTAGTTTGCTGGTCCTTCTGACCTGACTTTCCTCAATTTTCTGAAATTTCAGATTATTTCAAGGTATTTGGTGGTTGATTTTTGTTTATTTTTTTGGGGGGGGTGGGGGGTTGGTTAATTTTAGGAATGTTTCGATGTTGAATGGTCAATTTGTATACCGATATTGTGGATTTCTCTGAAATGAATTTCTGCCATTTTGGTAAATTTTGTTTTGTTTGTGGCTGATCTCGTTTGCAATCTTTCCAATGGCAGCTGATATTATTCTATTAAGCTGAATTTTCCTTTATTTGTAAATTGTTACTATATTTGGTACTGTTTTTTTATTTTTTTGTATTGTTTTTATTAGAATAGTTGCCTAATTATAAGAGCTGTTTAATAATTAATCTTATACATCAGTCACTATTTATTTTCACTTTATATTTATAACTTTTTTATAGAGTAAAAATTTTTTCATAGAATGTATGAATATTTTTTTATAAGATGTAGAGTGTGAAGTAACAAATAATGACAAGAAGAATTTTTCTGATCACGAATGCTGGGGGTAAAATGTTCACAGTTTGACAGGAAATTTTGAAGAACCCATCCGTTTGTTAATTAACGATTGGTTTGGATTTAAAGATGAGTTGAGACAGATTGTAAATAATAAAATAAAAATTAAATTGTTTATTATATTTTATATGAAAATTTAAAAAAATTATAATGATGAGATGAGTTGAAGTAGATTTAATTCAAACGATGCCAGTAGAGATTATCAATGTGGCAAAAGGAACAGTTGACCTCGAGTCAGATGATGATTGCCCTTATCAATTCTGATAACTGAGAAGCAAATCTTAGAAATGACGATAAATGAAACTTTAGATGGACCCTTTTCAACCCCCCCCCCCGGGGGGGCGCCCAGATTCGTTTTCTCTTCTGGCATTGTCAATTAAAAACAAAAACAAAAAACAAAGGGGCAATGATAATATTTGCTCACATTCTAGAAATTAAAAATGGAATACTACTGTGTTGTAGTATGTGACTCATAATGAGTGGAACACGTATATAAAGAAAGCAGATTGATGTCGAGAGTGAAGCGGAGTGGAGTGAGGAGAGCGTAGCGTACCGAGTGAAGCTGGGTGTTAAATATGAATGTAGGCACACTGCCGAATTATGTTAAACCTGTGTTTTTCTTATTTTCTCTTTTCTGTACTATTCATCGTAATTGTCGCACGTAGCACAACATACTGTAATCCTGATAAAGTAGGGAGGGACTTGGTGCATGGCGGGGTGTTAGAACTTAGCAATGGCAGTGATTATTTGTCAAGTCTGAATATAATCAATTTAACATCGGAATTGGAACAGTGTAATGCTAGAATCCTCGCGATATAATCACAACAAAACTTAGATGACTAGCTTTGTCTTCTGAGAAAGAGTAATGGTATACAACACTCTTAATGTCTAATCACAAATCAAAATTGATCTGGTTCACCCGCTAGGGAGCTGCCGCCTTGTAGTTTTATCAGAGAGAAGTATGCTCCACCAGGACCTAAGGAAACAAGGTCATTATGAGAGCCTTGTTCCACAACCTTTCCATTCTTTATCACAGCAATTGGCTTTCTGTATTGTAGACAGGCGGTGAGCAACAATTACACATGTTCTGCCATCCATCATCTTCTCAAGCGCCTCTTGAACAAGGTTCTCTGACACACTATCCAGTGCACTGGTTGCTTCATCCAACAGAAGGATTGAAGGGTTCTTTAGTATTGCACGTGCTAGTGCTATCCTTTGCTTCTGACCTCCTGATAGCTGACTTCCTCTTTCTCCACAGTTTGTTTCATACCCATCGTTCATTCCACTGCAAAAAGAAAGGAAAAGAAGCATGAATATTTTATCAACAAAGAAGTTGTTGGTTTCCCTTTGCTTCCAATACGGGTAGCCTTTTCCTGGCTACATGAGGTTATATGATTAGGTAGTCCTTTGTTTCTTTTTCAAAATCTCTTTCAAGATATAAAGGCAAAAAGGCTCCAAAAATTTCTGCCATTGTTTAGGGTAATATGTGTGCAATATAGACATGGCTTGGGAAGGAAAAATTTTGTATAGGATATTCAGTAGTTGGCATACCTTATAAATTCATGAGCATTGGCAAGAACTGCAGCTTTTCTTATCTCAGATTCTGTAGCATTCTCTTTTCCATAAACAATGTTTTCGCGTATGGTTCCAGCAAAAAGAGTTGGCTCCTGACTGACTAATGCAATATGCGACCTCAACATTCTCAAATTATAGCTCTTAATTTCCTGTTCATCTATATGGATGGATCCATTTAGAGGATCATAAAACCTCTCAATAAGCCCGATGATGGTAGATTTTCCAGAACCGCTCTGCCCCACCAGTGCCACTGTTCTCCCTGCATCAATCTTAAGGCACAGGCCCTTAAAGATCATTTGATCAGGTCTTGTTGGATATGAAAAGAAAACATTCTTAAGCTCGATACGCCCCCGTATTCTCCTTTTAATGTCTAAACCCCATTTGCTGTCTGGATCAATCTCACTTCTCCTGTCAAGGATAGCCAAAACTGATTGAATGGCTCTGCTTCCTTTAGATAAATCATTAGTCATGCTCCCTGCTTCAGCGATAATATAAGCGGTGAATAGCAATATAAAAAATGCTTGAAAAAGAGGCCTCGGTTCTATTTCTCGTTGAGTCAGGAGCCTCCCACCATACCAGAAAGCTAAAGCTGTTGAAGCTGTGTTAAAAAATTGGGAGCTAAACAGGCCAAAACCCGAAACCCAGGACTGTTTAACACTAGCCTTCCTAGGACCTTCTAAGGTTGATCCAAAGAGCCCCAATATTCTTTTTTGAGAAGAGAAAGCAGTTATAGTTCTATGGTTAATGACTGCTTCGCTTGCTAGTTGGCTTCCTTCCTTCTGTGCTTTCCGGGCTTTCTCAGCCATATTCTTCATCAAGACACTCCTCGAGTAAAAACTCCCAATGACTAGTGGCTGCACAGAAATCATTACAAGGGATAGCTTCCATGTGAGCACAAGACCTAGTATGTAAGCAAAGGCTGCCCCAAAAATTGTTTGGACCAGCAGTGACATCCTGTCCCCAACAAGCGACCGAACCATGTTTGCTTCAGTGGCTAACCTTGCACAAATGGCTGCACTTGTGTTCTCATCTTGATCAAACCACCCGATCTCAAAGGTCATCAGTTTTTCTAGTAGATTTTCCCGTACTCTTTTCGTCAACCTTTCTCCCATAATTGCAAAATTGTAGTGTTGGAGGATATTGGTGAAAAAGTTGAAAACGCCAATACCTAAGAAAACAAGTGATAAGACTCTGGACTTGGACTTCATTTCGGATTCAGAAAGGAAATAGACTGATATAAGTAATCCCACACAGTAGGCATTTATGGGTTGTACTGCTCCGGAACCTAAGGCTCCCAGGCACCCTAACACAGCTTTTCCCCACTCAGGCGTGCTCATTTTCAGTAAACGCCACTGAGAAGGAGCATGGCTAGATTTTTTGAAATATTCTTCATCACAATCATCATCAAGGTCATTTTGGATGGAGTAGGAATAGGGTGTGCCCATGGAAAATGCCTGGCTGAAGGGATATAACAATGGACTGCTGTGAGTGCTTGATCTCACACTGATTGGGCTGGGAGGGATGCTCATTTTATGATGGTTTCTTCCATCTACTGAACTGGGAGTGTCGGGAGCTTCATTTTGCATTGCCACCTGCTGCAACTGGACCATCTTGGAATATTCACCACCCTGTCCACCATTCATTTGCATCAGTTCATTGTGTGAACCTGACTCGACCAGTCTGCCAGCTTGAAGAACCACAATCAAGTTCGCTGTCCTGATCGTTGACAGGCGGTGAGCAATGATGATTGTTGTCCTCCCTTTTGATGCCCGATCAATTGCCTCCTGCACCATCCTTTCAGACTGTGCATCGAGAGCACTAGTGGCTTCATCGAGCAGCAGGATTCTTGGTTCCCTGAGTAGAGCTCTCGCTATTGCAATCCGTTGCTTTTGACCTCCAGACAATTGAAATCCAAATTGGCCAACCTAGGGAAGCCATAACATATTGAAGTATTCGCCGAGCGCTTGCAATTTGCAAAGTTCATGATTCATGTCTAAGTGGGTTAAATCAAACATCTCATTGCCATTGAAAGATTTGAGAAGCCATTATAAACGCTAAGTATGATCATCAGAAATCCGAATTTCTTAAAGTAGCTAAACAAAAAATACATCAAGCGTGGAAACAAAGAAAATATTTTGAGCAAGGAATGTTGAAGTTGTCTTACTTGAGTTTCATATCCATCTGGTAACTTGGTGATGAAGTCATGCGCATTTGCTGTTTTGGCTGCATCTATGACACTGTCCATAGAAGCTCCTTCTTTCCCAAATAGTATATTCTCTTTAATGGATGTTGCAAATAGAACAGGTTCCTGATTTACTAAGCCCAGTTGGGATCTCAACCATTTCAGCTGAAGTCTACTTATTTTGTATCCATCCAGGATTATTTCTCCTTCACTGGGGTCGTAAAATCTTTCAAGCAGTGCAATGACTGTGGACTTCCCGGAACCACTGCCCCCAACAAGACCTACTCTTTTACCAGCTGGGATTTTAAGATTGAAGTCTTGTAAGACTGGCGTATCAGGTCTTGATGGATAACTAAAATATATGTCTTTGAATTCAATTTCTCCTCTCACATGTGACAAAGCCCTTCCCTTTTTATCTTCCAAGTCTATTGCAGGAACTCGATCAATCATCTCGGAAATCCGGGAGGCAGCAGTTTTTGCCTCTGTAATCCCAGTTAGATTTGGGAGTGCACTCAAAACACTCCTGCAATGATCAAACCAGAGTTATTAGTTTTAAATTGAAATCAAGGAGCTGAAGCCTAAGCATGTAGTGAGAAACATAAGATTAGCTATAAGGAAATAACTCACAATCCTCCCATGAGCACGTTAAACCCAGCTACGAATACATGGCCGCCCTGTTCTCTTTTTTCAGAAATTAAGTAAGTCCCCACCCAAGCCTGAAAACCCCAACCTACGTATATAATTCCCATGCTCCCCAACAGAACACCTTTCACAAATCCTAATTTTACTCCAAATTCCAAAGATGTCTGAAGTGCACGGCCGAATCTTTCCAGTGTCTGACACTCTCCCACATAAGAATATACAGTTCTTATTGAAGAAATTGCTTGCTCTGCAATCCCTCCAGCTACTCCATAAGATTCAATCATCTTCATTACCAGGCCCATCATGATATTTCCGAACACAAGTCCTGGAGCAATGAACATGATTGAGAGTGGTATAGCTGCGAGTGTAAGTCTCCATGAAAGTATGAACGCGAATATGTGGCAGAAAAAGAAAGTCGACATGTAAGCAAGGCAATCAGGTATCTGCAAATAGAAATAAATCCAGTTTCAACAAACAGCACCAATATGAAGAAGACTATGATGTAATCATTTTCTTTCATTTATCCCTCAGCCTATGGCCCTATGCTCTCAAGTGACTCGACTCTCCAGGCTCCAACTTCTCCCTGATGGTATTCTGTCATTTTTGTACTCGATCAACATCGCAGATATTCAGAGCTAACCTTTTCCCACAGCTTTCTTTTTTTAGGAAAATTGGGAACCGTAGGGCTTTTTGTTCAGTGAAATATTAGAATATCATTTTGGGAACTCGTCTGATTTGTTCGTGCGTAATTGGTCAAATAAGGGAAAGGTAGAAACTAAACCTTCTCACATAAAGCAACTTGGATTGAATTAGCGTCCGAGGAGAGGAGTGTCACAACTTGGCTAGTTGTTGAAGCACCAGAACTTTGGGTATCAAAGAAAGCAACGTCTTGTCTAAGGACAGATTTCAGGTATTCCATTCTCATCCGAGAGGACTGTCTCTCGGCAGTTCTTGCCCAACATAGCCCCTCTGTAAGAACAAATACCGACCGCAATTGGTTAAGAAAGATACGTTTGAATTTCAGTTCTTTTAAGCCGAAAATTATACCTGAAAAGAATCTAGGAAAACTTTCAAAAGTTCAACATACCCACAAAAGCGGAAAGTCCAACTCCAATCGCAGCATAAAGCAGCCTAAGTGCATGCTGGAAAAGGGAAATGATAGTTCATAGTAGTAAGTTCATACGTTCAAATTGCTTAAGAAGAGAAATCATATATTCAAACACACAAAAGGGACAATCAAGGGCATTAATTACATTACATTTACTTCATTCTCAGAAGAAACAAAAGAAAATTTGACTACCTTTCTGAAACAGCTTTCGAACATTTTTTTTTTTAATCATTTGGCTACTTGCTTTGGAGAACAAGTGCATTAAGAACACCGGTGTTTGGTACTTTAGCCCTATGATTTAGAAGGTGTAATCTTCCATGCAAATGTTACTTCCCAAGCACCCCGGAATGGTGGCAGCATATCCAAAAACAGATTATACAAGGGAATTCAACGTGCTTACCTTGTCTACAATATCGTTTGTCAAAGAGTTATCCTTGACTCCGTAGTCATTGATCACATCGCTTAGAATGAACATCGTCAGAGGGGTCTGCAACCCATCTCCAATGCTGCCCAAAGTCCCCAACAACATCAACAACATGTCGACACCATCTGCATACCGGAAGATGCTATCTTTGGCCACCATTTCCGGTGCTCTTTCTAGCGGAGGTGGCCAACTTTTAGAGGGACAATGAACTTTCACCTATATGCTCTCATCACAAATAAACCTTATATACTGCATACGCATATCTAACTTCCCGTTAAAAATCGACAGGCTATTGGTATATGACAATGTCTTTTTCGTTGTGGCCAATGCAAACATTGTCAATGCCAATCAGAACGAAATAGTTGGTTTTTCAAGTTAGCCGGCGTGGATGGCATATCTTGGTAGGCCACGAATGTTTGTTGCCTTAACTCCAACCAGTACATCAGGTATATCTATTTGTTCACTGTTTGTTTTGTCTGCATACAGTTGCATACACTTTCATAAGCATTATTCGGCCAATTGAATCTTACTGACGACAATAACCGAAAACGACGTTGGATTTGATGATTTTGAGGCACCTCGTAGTTTGTAAAGAGCCAGCTTCACTTTTGGTTGGCATGTTATGGTTGTTTTGTTGATAATTTTCTGTGTGGCTGCCTGTATTTTCTCCTGCCAAAACTTTGAAAGCAAATGGGCATAACGAGGGTTGATTGACAAAATTATAAAATACCGTTCTCTTTAAAAAAAAAGAAATTGCCGGACCAAGTCTCTGAACTCCCAGTGGACCCAATCATGATGACTTGGTAAGCTGAATCAACATCAATTTTTTATTCCAGAATACTTTAACTATAAAGTGATTACATAAAATAAACCTACAAACTAATGTGACTTGATATAGAACGTCAGATCGTAAAATTATTTTTATTATAAAGTAGATCTAACAGATTCCATGAATCCACATCAGTTTGTGAGTTTACTTTATGTAATCTCTTTGTATCTGTAGCAATTCTTTTCTGTTCCTGTTCTTTTTAATGTATTGTTTTTTTTTTTTCACTTGATTTATAAAGTCATTCAAATCCCAAAAACTCTCCAAGATGCACCCTCATGATCCTCTACAATCTAATTCATTCTACACCCCCCACCTTTGTGTATATTCAGTTGTTGAACCGTGTAAAATAATACCATATGACAGATAGTTCCAAGCACTTTCAAGAGGAAGTAGTCCTTGAAAAGTGCCTCGAAGGGATGCCGACAGATAAAAAAAACCTCAAAATTTACACCACCGCTTCAAATCAAAACAAGATTAAAGCTCCATTTGTTGCAATAGGAATACTTTTCCACCGAATGGATGGTATATAATAAATGGTTTCAAACGGTATCTACAGGCTGTAGACTACAGCAATAAACCTGCTTTCTCTTCGTGGCTCACGCTACCGAATAAAATATATAAACAACCTTGACAGAAACAGAGTTTTTGTTCCCCAAGTTTAGCTTTGAGACAGCTTGTCCATTGAGGTAAACAAACAAACATGAAATTTTACCTTTAAATGTTGTACAACGCAACCAAGACGGTCTTAAGCTAGCTGGAAATTTATCATAGACCCCTCAAAGTACCTGGGGGGAAGGATGTATCTTTTCAGCAAAATTCCTTCTCAAGGAAGTTTTTTTTTTTTTTTTTTTAAAAAAAAAAAATCAGTAGCTATCCATCCTCCTTATTCCATAGCAAAAAGCCACTCGATGGCAGACCTCCATATTCCCCTGTTGCCTAAGAAAAAAATCCCTTAATTAAAAAAAAAAAAAAAAGAGAGAGAGAGAGAGATCAAGTTACGTCTATGATATGGTAATGTCCTGGTTTTTCCTCTTGATATTCTATCACAAGAACGAAAGGTAATATATGCTTACAATTATTGTTTCGCCAATGGAGAAGACCTTCAGAACTACAACCGATTTTTTTTCTTAATCGTCACCCTCTTGTTCAGAACCCAGGAGTCCACAACCTGTTTAAAAAATGACAAGACAAATAAAAAAAATGAAGGGCCTGTAAGTTAAGATAACATGAAAATCGCTTAGCTCAAGCCAATCTACCAATTTACCAGAAATGAAGCATTCTATGTTTAAAGTTTCCCACTTGATTCAGACTTAAACAGGGATCTGAATGGTATATGTCAAAGTTATAAGTTTTATGGGATAAAAACTAGCTAGAAAAAGGTCGAATGCATATATAAGCAGTGGTATTTTGTCATCAAATAAAATTACAATTTGAAACCAGTTTCAGCACTTACATGGGAGGAGTGATTCAGTATAAGGAAAAGCAACAGGAGAATTCCTTTCAAAAGTATCTGCTAAATCAAGTTCCGTCCAAGTCCCATAGTCGACATTATAGATTAGATAATGCTCCGTGGTTATGAAAAAAACTTCATTCTTTCGTGCAGTTACGAAGTCAACACATTCCATACTTGAGAAGGCAGTATCAACACTACATCTTATTTCCCAATTAGGCTGATTAGAATCATCTAGAACCCATATATTAACAACTTCATCCCCATCATGTACAGCAACTAGAGATAAGCAACCTTCAAGATCAACCAAGAATGAGTGCTCCGTGACTTCCTCTGGAAGATTGATGGTTCTAAGATTTTCCTCGATATCAATTGAAAGAATGGAGCCAGGGGTGTATTGATCTTCTTCTAAAGCAACAAACCAGTACACTTTTCCATTAACAAATACATGATTTGAACCCAAAGGGCAGTGCCGGAAACCCATGGGATGGTGCTGGACAACACCTATGCCTCTCCAGGATCCAGTACATGATGAATATATCTCACACTCAAGATGGATATCATGGGACTCATGTTTGGAATGGAAAAATCGAAATACTTTATACTCAGTGGTTTTGGGGCAAAAAGCAACTCCAATAGATATTTCTGTTTCGGATGGACTACCCTTTGGAAGGAAAAAGATTTCTCGAGTAGTGGGATTGCAGATACGGATTTCAAAGTCTGTCAAATCCACTTCATCCATCTTTGAGTTTGGAATCAAGGGATAATTGATACAACAGATTAATCCGCTATAAGAGCATATCAGGCTCTGAGAAGAAATATTTTCACAATCACGAAGAGTAATCATTTCAGTGATTTCCCCAATGCTCTTCATCAGATACAAATTCATTACCTCATCCATGTATGGATAGATTATGTAAGTGGGGTTTTTTAGGGTCTGGCTCAACTGCAACTTGATGAAATTTGGACTGTGTATCAATCTATACCAGAGTTTAGAAACAGACTTGAAAACTAGAAGGGAGTTCACAGGAACCCTTGAGAGAATATTGGCAAGGATATCTTCTGTAGATTCCACATCAAACCAACTAACATTCCTATTTCGCATAAGCATGCCACCAATTTCAACCATTTTAAAATTCCTCTCTAACCTCTTTGTCTCACACCCGCTAGTCCAGTTCAACAAATTGGCATCCCAAATCTATCTGCAGTATGAAAGAAATCAAATTTATTTTTCTAACATGCATAGCTCATGGTAACAAATGTTGATAACACTACCAAATGCTAATTATTTTAATTCTCAATTTATTTCATTCCTGTAGAAATTTAAGATTTATGTTTCGCTGAATTTATCTTATCACCAACTTCAAATTTTGAAACCTATTGGCAGTATCTAGAGGGAGAGGAGAAGGAGGGGTGAGAGAGACAGAGAGTCAAATACTCGTACAGCAGATACAGACATACTTACCACCCTTTCATACTTGAAAAAACATAAGAATTATTTAACCATTCAAGGCTCAAACAGCAAGCACATCACCAAGAAAAAAAAAACAGAATGCACATGTAGGCAAGTAGCATTTCCTTTTCCACAAGTGCTATCTTTTCTTTTTTTCATTTTCCTGATCATAAATTGTACTACATAGTAAATAATCGTTGTTTTAACACATATCTCTCACAAACCTATTTTCTCATTAGAAAGAAATAAATGATTATTTATAAAACTATATAAATAATGGTAGTAAAGGTTTGTTTCTATTACTATAAATATACGATTACTTTGTAACTGAAACAAGAAGCTCCGCATACTAAAAGACCACAAATTATGTGATATACAGCTGCATCTCATAAAAGACCAAACATAAGGATCTAGCAAAATCATGCATATTCAGTAATGGAAGATTATGGTACGCGTAGACAGCAGGTCCTTTGTTTTAAGTTTAACCTAGTGACTAAGTAAAATTGTTAAATTTAGAAAACTAATGAGATCACTTTAATCCAGCATCCATAATATAATAGCTGCTGTTAAACTACCATAATAATTTGTTCTTGTACTAATATGCTGTACAAGTCTATATCCCTACCATTCATGCTTGTTAATGTGCATTCATATATTAAAGACCTAAATGAGCAAAAATGATAGTCCTTTTCAGCTAGAAGAGCCATAGATAGCTGCACAATTGGCTTTTGGAGGTAAAATTCATCTATGAATACACTGGTGTTAGTCATAGATAACCTTTTCTATAACAGTTGTTGATGATTCCTAGCCAAGTTCACATAGTCTAGATACTTTTGGCCATCTACAGGTATAAGATAAAAATAACGTATAGTCCACTATATCTTCACTCTAAGCATCCAAATCTTGTCACCACATATATACCTGCACCCATGTGTGTGTGTATTTCATATACCTGTACAACTGAGACAAACAGACCTGAAAAAGTAGTGTATTGAATGAGTTCTCTAATATGTACC
Source organism: Juglans regia (assembly GCF_001411555.2). Classification (NCBI taxonomy): domain Eukaryota; kingdom Viridiplantae; phylum Streptophyta; class Magnoliopsida; order Fagales; family Juglandaceae; genus Juglans; species Juglans regia. The sequence continues at coordinate 35,640,302 of NC_049902.1, read as the reverse complement.
AAAAATCAAAATAATATTCAAATTATTGTATAGAATGTCTTTTTCTTGAAAGAAAAAGGAAAATGGGAGAGAGAGAGAGAGAGAGAGAGAGATGAATCAATGATTGTAGTTGAAATCCCATTTTTCCATACGACACACAACAAGGCATAATCTTTTACATATCTAGAAAATAATGTGCAATCCATTTAACAATACATAATACACTAAAAATTTTGAAAGCAGAGATTAAGGGAACCCCTTCCAAGAAAGGACAGAAAAATATAATAGAAATAGGATTAAAAACTTCATTTTCGAAATGTTAGCCATTCAAATCGACTAGCACTACGAGCAGCATCCCAACTAATGAGATTGCATGATCACATTTTTTCTATGTAGTTCACGAATAATTTCTGAATATATTCTGGTTTTTTCCTCAATTATAGCCCCAACTGTCACAAGTCATGTTGCAAGTTTTAACCCACAAACAACACTTAAATTTTTTCAATTCTGGTAGATACTGAACACTTTGTTGAATTACATTTTTTTCAGTAAAAAATATGAAAATCGTGATAAAAATGAGCAAGGTCATGCCTCATTTGCGCCATATAAGCTAAATATGGTCAACCACGTAAAAGCTGTAATAAAAAAGAAATGGACTTGTAGCCTAGTGTCCATCTCCTCCTTTTACCTCTGGTTGCATGACGGGTGAAGTCAATGACATTCTGTTGTTTCCCAAAAAACAAAAGGAAATAAAACAGTATAAAAATTAATGCTATGCCCCACTTGAGTCTTATCAGCTTTTTAGCTACAAAAATTGCCTTTTACATTTGAGGTTTCTAACTCTCTTCCTTTCCAAATCAGCACCTAGGCATTAGAGAAAAAATCAACAGCACCATAGCATAACCATGTAAATTACATACTAATAAGTAATAACCCCAAAGGGAAAAATTAGAAAAAAATAACAGTCAAACTGAAATGGAACCATAAAGTGTTTTTCTTTCTCTGCTTTGCCGAAACGGAGCATATTTTGGAATAGGCAAGCAATCCAAAAGGCTCTAAACACGCATGCAATCGAAGAATATATGATATCAAACTCACAATACGCAACCAACTGTACCTTTTCGGGGGTTCTGCAATTGGGTAATACTCAAATTGTACAAGTTGTACGAAGACTTCCTCCATACAATGCACCGGAGAGTGGAAAAGCTGGCGTAGATGGGATTTGAGCATTGAAGGGCTTTTTCTCGGACGTGGGATAAACGAAGGCTCAACTGAAAAGAAATATTCAAATTCGGAGGACATTGCGGAGTACATGAAGGAGAATATAGAGTAAATGATGTTTGTTATAAATGCCGAGAAACAAACAAGCATGATGGAGATTGATCAATTGTCACTACAATGACTTCTTCTTCTTTTCCTCTTTCCCTTCTTTCCTTTTTTTTCTTTTTCTGGCCACAATGGCTGATAGCCTAATTCCAAACAACAGAGATGGGAAAAGACCGGTTCAACCAGTTCGACATGTACGATAAATTTATATATATATATATATATATAATAAAACAGAGAAATATATGACAGGTGAGAGTAGCGGGACCAGAATAGGTGAAAGTAGCTTTACTCTTTAGTTAATGTTTGCCTTACATTTTATTTATAATTGTTTTATTATTCAGTTATTTTTTCTGTTAATCTTTGAATTTAGATTAAAAATCTCATAAAATGATCTTTTTGTATAATTTTAAAAAAAAAATTAATTTTATAAAAATTGACATTCTTTTACTTTTTAAGATAATTTTTATAAAATTAAATTTATTTTTAATTAAATTACATGATTACGTTAGATGATTGAATTTGTTTTTTTCTAAATTATGCAAGAAGGTAATTTTATAGGATTTTCAATCCAGATTCAAAGTGCAAAGGGAAAAAAAAAAACTGGATAGTAAAATAATAGTAAATAAGGTGTAAGTGTATCATTACCCTTCAAACTTTATTTAAACCCATCCCGTTGATCCATCTCGACTGTACCGAACAGTCTCAAGCCTTTTTGTCAGTTTAGTATTGTTTCGGTTTTGTTGATTTGGTGTTTAGATGTTAAGATAAAATAAAAAATTTGTAAATAGTATTGAAATAACTTATGAATAATAGTAAAATTATTTGAGTTGAGATGATTTATAGGGTTTTTAAAAAATGAGAAAAAAATTAAATAAAAATATGATAAAATTAAAATATTGTTAGGATTAATTTTTCAATATAATTTTTATTTTTAAAATTTTCTTTTAAAGAAAAGCAAGAAGTTTTATTGATGATGTCTCTACAAGAGAGATAAAATACAATTAGGAGCTTCCTCCATATCAACGACAACATCTGAAATAAACAATGCACATTTGCTTAATATATGTGCTATATTGTTTGCTTCCCTTTTAACGTGAATCACTGACCAGCTTGCAAATTGAGAGAGCATGTGTTTTGCATCAGAGATGAGCAAACCTTTGATGTTCCAGCTTTCTTCCATGCCATTGATTGCCTTGACAACAAGTAAAGCATCACCTTCTAGAATGACCCAATGAAGTCCCAGCTCAATTCCAAAAATGATAGCCTGCATAGTAGCAAAGGATCTGGAAAAAGAGATCTATACATTCTCATTCCTTCTTTTTCATATTCTCCAAGTTATTACTGCAAATTCTTCCAAAATCTCGTTTTCGAATGATCTAATCACAGCGAGCACAATATCTTTAAAGCTCTCGTTTCCAGTTCTGCATTTCTGTAATTTCTTTCAACTATGTCCCCCATACATCCCCAGCTGAAGTACATGTCCATAGAGCATGCTCAACAGTTCCTTGATCCTAATTACAGATGGGACACCTTGGGTTATCCACAATTCTCTTCCTGCACAGATTGGATTTGGTGGGTAATGCATTATGACACGTTTTTTTACAAAAATAACTTTTCTGCGTTTGGAACAACGTGTGTTTGGATGTTAAAGTGAGTTGAGTTGAGATGATAAAATATTGTTAGAATATTATTTTTTAATATTATTGTTATTTTAAAATTTGAAAAAGTTGAATTGTTTATTATATTTTCTGTTGAGATTTAAAAAAAGTTATAATGATGAGTTGAGATGACTCGTCTCCATAACTTTTCCCATTTCTCCTCTTGAACATTCTTGTTAGATAGCTGGCCTTTTAAGATCTTTCACTTATTTCCTGTTGTAAATAGGGGTGCAAATGGTCCGGTCCGATCCGATGATGGACTAAATATTTTCAGTCCATCATTTTTCCAGACCGGACCGGACCAAACACCCTAATGGACGATCTAGTCCAATCGGTCCGACCTAATTTTTTTTCTTTTATATTTTTTAAATAATTAATAAAAAATTTATATAAAATACTAAATTAAATTAAGTGACTTATTAATGTGAATTATGTAACAAACTCAATAAAAAAATATTTTTAAAAAATATACTACATTTTTACTAGATTTAAAACTTATTTATAAGTCTAAAAATGATTAAAAATACATTTTTAGACCCAAATTATAAATTTAAAATTTGTAAATATGACTATAATTTAAAAAGTATGTAATTTTTAAATTTGCTAGTACATATTTTGTGTAAGTTGTAGTGTATTAATTTTTAAACTATGTAGCTTTTAAATTTATTAGTACATATTTTGTAAACAAAGTCTAACAAATTGTAATATATATTTATATATACACAATTTGTAAAATATAAATATATATTTATGTTTATATAATATATATATATATATATAAATGTAAGTGGGGGCAGGGTTAGGCCTTCCCCGCCCCCTATAGGGGCTCTAGATGCGGGGCGGGGGGCCCCACCCCCGCATGGGAGGAGCAGGGTTGCCCTCCCCGACATGTGGGGGCGGGGCCCTGCTGCCCACCCCTACGACTTATTCATCAACCAAAACTGCTAGTGTCGTGTACTGCATAACTAATGCTAGTATTTGTTTGGGCTGTTTTGTTTAATTATAATTTTATTATTAACTAACATATGATTTTGAGTATTGTAAAATATGATAAGAATAAATTAGAACAAAAATTATTATTAGATTAATAACATTTTATTTTATTTTAGCTAATAGATGGATAATCCAATATGAAAATCTCTCTTAAATGAAATAGAAAAAAGATAAAAACATGTGATTTTAGCTTTGCCTTTGCGTATTGGTGAAATTTTTTCGGTCCGAATTGAACAGTTCGGTCTAGACTGGATTGGGCTGAAATGCTTAATGGTCGATTTCGATTCTAATTGCGTGGAGATTTCGAAAATCGGTCGAGTCTCAGGTTGAATATTTTTCACCCCATACCAACCGAATTATAAATAAATATATTTTTATAAATTATTTTATATAGTAGTTGCATAATTGAATTATGTAATTCGTATCTAACCTATCACCATCGACAATATAAAATGTTCAATATATAATTATGAATATGTTACCAATTAACTAATATATCATATGACTCATGATAAATCATAAATTCACAATATTATATGCAAATATACATTTTCTACATTTTCTTTTATTTGGAGTTTGGATGATATTATATTTTTAATTTGGTATTCTCTACTTTTTTAATTAAGGTCTCGTTTGTATTCGTAACGCATCTCAATCCACCTCAACTCATCTCATCTCATCATTACAATTTTTTCAAATTTCTACACAAAATATAATAAACAATTCAAATTTTTTAAATTTTAAAACAACTTTCTCAAATTCCTACACAAAATATAATAAATAATTCAATTTTTATTCTTCTATTCACAAACCATCTCAATTTATCTCTGAATCCAAACCACTCCTTAATAATCTTTCAATCTTCTTACATTTTTTTTTAAGTACAAAATGTGCAAATAAAGTTAAATAGTTATATTATTCAAAATTATAAACATTGTAGATATTTTTTATACTAATGGGCCTAAAATACACATTTTGGATTTTTTTGTATACTTATATAGTGATTAGCTTTTTGTATGAATGGACTTTCGTTTTAAATTGCCCAGACCGATATGGACCAATAATTAACGGTCCGATCATGTCTAAAAAAATGGTAGACTAATTTTTAGTCATTGACCTCCCGACTGAACTGAACTGGATTGAACCAAATCATATACACACGCATATACATATATCTCTCTATATATATAAAGAGCCTATGAAACAGAATTTTCTTGTTTTAACAGAAATTTCTTGTTTTAACAGAATATGCTGGTTTTTATTAACTTTCCATTCGTTTGTAATAATTACAGAACACAGGGATACAATTGTATTTTCATTTACATTCTATTTATGACTACTTTTATGATTTCTGTTGGTTTCTATTCCCCTATTAATATATTTAAATATGCTAATAAAACATATTTATTATAATAATAATCATGAATTCAATTTCTAATTTGAAAATACGTTATAATAGAAAAACAGATTTATGTAAATTTATCTTTTCGTATTCATTATAACAGAAAAGCATTATAATAATTTACAAATAACCTATATTTCAATAGCTTTTAAGATGTATATTAGTAATAAAATAATAAGATATATGTATTTTATTTTTATTTTAAAAAAATATATTAATACTTTGAACTGCACATACGTACCTCAGGCACGTAACATCTTACTAGTATATATATATATATATATATAAACACACACACCTTTGTTGATACATTATCTCTTTCGTAAACTCAGACTTGCCCAACATTCCCTCTCCTTCGTAAACAAACTCTCCCTTATTGATACCTTTATTGATAATTCCAATGCTATGCTCGAACGTAATGCTACGGAACTCATTCTACATGAGTAAGAGAAGTCGCATTAAATGCCAGTGCATCTTTAAATTTTGAAAAAGTATAACTTGAATAATCTACATTAGAATAATCAAATAACAGAGATTTAAAATATGAGCTACAGTATTTGTGAGTGTTTCTTTATATTTGAAGATGTATTATTCATCTTCAAAAATAATATTCTATTTTAAAAAATTAGATCCAACTACTTTGATATTTTATTCTAAAAATTAGACCCAACTAATAGTTGATAAATAGGTTGAAAAATAATAATTTAAGTAAAAATTAAATTATTAATTAATATATAATTATTGAAAAACTTATTATTAAAATAAATAATATTATATTGTTATTTTGACTAATGAAGTTATTACTTAAATGATTTTGAATTTTATGAAAAATATTTACTTTTAAATCCATCCTCTCCAACATCATCTCTCCATGCCAATCTGCCTTTTAACTTGGGCGCCTTATTCAAGATAATATTATTTTGGACCAAGAAATATTTAGTTGCATAAAAAAAAGAAGGGGAAGAATAGGTCAAATGGCCATTAAGATCAATATGGCTAATATGGCTAATATGGCTAAGACTTTTGATTTTATGGAATGGTCATTTCTCATTGATATCCTAAAATATGCGGGTTTTAGACAACAATTGATCAATTGGATCAAATAATGCATCACCACGGTGACCTATTCAATCATCATCAATGGCTCCCTACAAGATTTCTTTCATCCTTCCAGAGGTCTACGACAAAGTGATCCGTTATCGCCCTTCCTCTTCATTTTTAGTACCGAGGTCCTGTCTAGACTCATTACTAAAAAAGAACAATCCAATGGTCTCAAGGGTATCAAGCTTTCTATAGATGGTCATTGTATTACTCGTCTTCTTTTTGCTGATGACTTGTTTTTGTTTGGGTTAGCATATGCTATTAATGCTAAAAAATTCTCTGATTGCCTGAAAACTTACAATAAATGGTCTGGTCAAAGAATCAATGAAACCAAATCCTCTATCCACTTTAGCAAAAATGTCATTCTTGCATCCATCAATGATGTTAAAAGCTTATTCAATTTTATAATTTCCTCCCTAATTCCAGATATCTTGGGCTACCCCTCTCCAATGGAGCCGATATGAATTTTTTTTTTAAGGATTTAATGGAGAAAGTTCAAAACAAGCTCCAGGATTGGAAATCTAAGATTCTATCTCAAGCTGTAAAAACAATTCTCGTAAGAGCAGTTGCAAGCTCCATTCCTTCGTATGTGATGTCATCCACTCTTGTTCCCAAAACAATAACAAAGAACCTGGATTATATTTTTCGTATATTTTGGTGGAGGTTGAAGATAGGGAGAAAATGAAATTCACCCCAAAATCTTAGAATTCTATTTGCATTCCTAAATCGATGGGAGGACTTGAAATCATAATTATGTCTTCTTTTAATCCTGTCCTGGTTTCAAAAAATGTGTTGTCTCTTCTCAATGAACCAAATAGTTTTTGGAAAGAGACCATCTCAAAAAAATACCTTGGCTCTAAAGCTTTATTGGAATCTACTCTCAAAGCTTCTGATTCCCGATTCTATAATTTGGACTGACCCCTAGATCCCCACCATTCACAACTTCATCCCTGATCCTAATCCTGATAACAATCTTGAGCCTGATCTAAACTTGCCTGTTTTGGAACTCATTCTAGAGGAACCAAGACGTTGGAATGTTATTCTCCTCAATACTATTTTCTCGGATCATTCCTCAAGAGAAATCCAAAAAATTCCTCTGACCAATCATAATTTTCAGAATGTTCAAGATAAGATCAATTGGACTCACCATTCCTCCGAAAAATTTTCAATCAAATCAACATATGTTGCCCTTGTCAAGGACAATAATCCTCCTAATCCCAACAAGAAGTCGCTCAATTGGAAGACTTTATGTAAATTGAAAGTGCAAGATATATTGAAATTATTTTTATGGAAAATAAGTCATGATATCCTTCCTACTAAAGCAATGATCAACAACGTCATGCATCTCGATAAAGATCAAATTCTCTGTCCGTTATGCAACATAGAACCAGAAGATATCTCACATTTCTTCCTCAATTGCATTTACTTTAGAATTATGTGGAGTCATTATAAATTGGCCATTTGACATTTATTCTTTCTCAAGATAGCCCATTCTTATTTGGCTAAAAAAATCCTCAATCCTTCAACTGCCCTTCAAATCTCTGAGGAAGAATGTCACTCTTTTCAACTTTTTACTCTTATAGCTATGGATGGTATCTAGTTTATCAGAAATAAGAAAATCCATAATCAGGTTCCCTCCTCTCCAACACCTTTTTTCCTTCATAGAGTTTGTTTCCTCAATTTTCAATCAACACTTAGCTGTTTGGGTAAATATTAAAGATCAATCACTCAAAATGGAACTAAGGCATCATCCAACAGGCAATTTTCTTATCAGATTCGATGTTGTAGTTCGAGCCCAAGGTCCTATAATAGCAGCCATATGTTGGAATGATTTAGGAGAAGCTATCTATACAATTACTGATTTCATATGCAGTGTGAGCCCGAATTTAGGAGAAGCCAAGGCAGCCTTGATGGTAGTTACTGAAGCAAAAAGATTGGGTCTACAACAAATTTTATTGGAAGGGGATTCAAGCACCACCATAGAGGCAATATCCAACTCTGATGTTGTACAAGATTGGACCATGATTACAACCATAGGTGACATCAAGCATCATCTCACTTATTTCAAATAATAGAAAGTTAGGAAAATACATCGTTCAATTAATCGATATGCGAACAACTTGATGCAATAGGCAGCAGCGACGCAAGCCTACGACAACATCCCACTAATCCAAATTTCCCATTCTCTGTTGTTAGTTCATAGTGAAAAAGATCCACATTTATATAATTAAATTTCTTGGTTTTTAGACAACTTCTGATGCACTGGGTTTTTGTTTTCATCTATAAAAATAGTAGTCTACTTGAACAAAAAAAAAAAAAGAACTAAATTATATTTATCACTTCGACGAAGCTAATTAGAGCGTTGGCATTGGTTTCATCAAAACTCTAACCAAATGTAAAATATGTTGAATTTCATTAAAGAGAGCTGCATTGGATTAACCAAAGAGATAAATGTGAAACTTTGAGTTATAATAAATGAATATGTTTCTTCAAATTTGAAGGGCTACTGTTTACTCATTAAATCTATTTTTTATTCACTTTTAATTTCCAATAATATTTTTTATTCACGTTTAATCTTCAACCGTCTTGTAATAATAACGTAAGAATTAAATTAAATTATTAATTAACATATGATTGGTATAATTATAAAATATAAAAAAAATATTATTATTAAAAAAAATATTATATTATTATTTTGATAAATTCAATAGCTAATTCAATATAGAGTTACGGATAAAAAAGTTTTAAATATATAAAAAATATGTATTTTTTATTAAAATTTAAAGATAAATTTGACGATTCCAGTCTCGCTCTAACTTTTTAATTTCCGAATGAGAAAAAGAAGAACGAGAGGAAGCGCAGAACAGTAAACAAACCATCAAAGCCGCCACCCAATGCCCGGCTCCAAGGCCAAAAAGCTAAGCTCCCTCTTCCGCTCAGCCGTCAAAATCACCACCTCCAAAGCGGCCTCCTCACCTGCAGGGGACGCAACCCTAAAACACTTCGTCTCTTCGCTCGACACGTCCTCCCCCACAGCCTCCGCTTTCAAAGTACTCAAACGATGCTCCGTTATGTCCCCCAAACCCCCAGCTCTGTCAAAAAAATCTACGCTCCCCAGCCTCGAGCTCGACGCAGCCTCAGATTCCGGTATGCATATCCAAGTTTTATAATTATATCCAACTTCTTGTTTGGTTGCTGAGAAAAAAACGGGGTTCGGCTTTAAATCATTCTATAACTTTTGAAAATTTGTAATTTTTTTTTTTCGTTTTCCTGTAGTTTTCTGCAGTTAAACACATTACATTGAACAGTATTTGTGCGGTTCTATTGTGCTTATGTTTGTTTTCTTTTTGTTGCAAAGTTGAGGATTCGACAAAGCAGTTGTCAGAGGAGATATCTCATATATTGTGCGGTACGTATTTGTTAAATGTACTCCGAGTATGGAAATTGTCATTCTTTTTCCTTGTCTTTGGGACAACAGAGTACGTTGGAAGTCGAAGTTTGAATCAAGTAGCTGGACTTGGTTGTATCCATATCATTTTCTTGGGAATTAAGCCAACCTGCTATGGTACAAATAATGGCACTTCCTCCCTTCTAAAGAACAAGGTGGAGGGTGAGTTCAGGAGGCATTGTGTGCATGGAGTGACTTACCAATATAAAAGGAGGGTATTGTCTTGGGAATCAAACAAAGCTTATTATTTCTCTCGTGTTGAATATTCTTTTTCAGAGGCTAGTTTCATTAAATTATAAACATAAGAGAAACCTGCAAATTTCCTATTTTTGTCTAATGCAATATTTTCCTAAATCACTGTCCCACCAATTACGTGCTGAAAAGTGTGGGCGACTTGGACTTTCACCAAGGTTAAGAATTTGATATTTCCCTTATGAATGATTTTCGAATTGACCATTTTTTGTGAATTTTCTTCTGTTCATATTCGTCTTTTCTTTTTAGTGTGATTTTATTTTGGTAGAAGGGCGTTAAATTCGTTTTCTTTCTATTTGCAGGTGGTGCTTTAGATAGTTCAGCTGATTTGCAAGGAACTGATGATGTACACTCTTTAAAAAAGGTTCTGGATATACCATGGTTTTCGAAATTGTCTCACCATGGCATATCACGACATAGGAAAGATGTATCTCGTGCAAGGAAACAGAAATGGATTTACAAAAGCTCCCATGGGAATCGCTTTAACCAGTTAGTTACAATGTGCGGACAGAAACTAGGAATGGAGGCTACTATGCAGGTATTTGTTAAATTGGGACGAGAAACAGGTGTCAAAGAATATAACACATTGATAAGAATATGTATAGAAAAGGCCAGGACAAGTAATGATGAAGACATTACATTAGAACAGACACACAAGGTGTTTAGACTTTTTGAATCAATGGGAGAACAGGGTTTCCAGATAGAAGAAGCAACTTATGGTCCATTTCTTATGTATTTAATTGAGATGGGTATGGTACAAGAATTTCATTTTTTCTGTGAAGTTTTTAGAAAATGGAATCCTCACCCAATTTCAAGATTAGGCTACTATGAGATGCTGTTGTGGATAGGAGTAAACAATGAAGAAAAGATTCGTGAGATTTGTAATTACATTGCACTTGATGACGGGGAAGACAAGTCCAATTTACGAGGTATGTGGTCCCACCTGGTCACCTGCCATGGTGGTTATGTTTTTGAGGATTAGTTCTTATTGAAGATTGAGTTTTAATCAAGGAAAACACTTATAAAAAAAAAATTTTAATTAAGGAATAGCTTTTTAGGATTTTTTGAAAGTTATTTTAGCATTGCAAACTCTCAGATAACTGATAGGGAAATACAAAAGAAATAATTCATAAATTATTGTTGCATATATCTTAGCAATTTGGGACCCTCTTTGCAGACAACCCTCTCGAGTTCAAGAACCAATGATGTCTAGGAACTTGATGGTGTCTATAGACTAATTTATGATCTACTTTGTTTTTAATATTCTAGGATGCCACATTGTCTTGAAACTGGTGATTGTATATTTTTCATATAGCCACTACAAATGTGGCCTTTGCGATCATGATGTGGATTAATATTGGTGCTTTATGGATGCTACACTACTTTTATTTATTTTTGCCTGAGCCAATGGATGGAACATAAATATCGTCATAGGACTTTATGTAGAAAGCTGTATCTGGTTTGTGCCTTTTAAGAGTATGTTATGTTTGTATGCAAGGGTAATTACAGTGCATATGGTATCATGAAGTTTTAAAATGGATGCGGTTCTAAGATCCTTTTAGGACATGGTTAGCTTGTTCGTTTGGTATTGTTGAGAACTCATCATATTGCACTCATGTTGCAGATAATTGTTTGTTAGCACTTTGTGAAAGCGACAGGAAGACGGAGCTTTTGCAGCTATTGGAAATTGTAGACATAACAAAGCTTTCACCCCCAGATTATGTCGCAAATATATTTAAATCATTCGGAAGGCTATTATTAGAGTCTTTTGCTGAGAAATTCCTTGTGGCATTCAAAACCTGTGGTATGCACATTAAATATCAATTATATCATTTTTTCTTATCTCAAGTTTTTCTTGAACAAATCTTAATTTTGCAACAGAATGTTTAATAAAAAAATTACAGCAGATTATGTGTTGCTGGTTCTTCATAATATAGGTAACTTGGTGCGGTTATCTTAACAAATGCAGATCGTGAAGTAGAAAACATCTCAAAATTCATCTTTAGTTATGCTGTTAGCATTCCAAATTTAGTGGTGAGTAACTTCTCATGAATGCTACTGGTAATGTCCTTGAGGCCATAATGCCATGAGGCATTTCTGCTTCGCATGCAGTTTACTTGTTTATAAAAACTCCATTTGATTATGCTGTTAAGGCAGTTGAATTTTGACTGACATTATTTATCATAAAAAAGAATTTTTGATAAGTAAAAAAACTACATTGCTCAAAGAATAGGCCTAGCCCATTATATACAATAGGGAGCCCTGGCTAAGAGGGCGTAATAGAGACAAGAAAATCATGAAGGGCCATACCATTGCAATCAACAGCAATGACCCAAGTACAAAGAGTGCTATAAAATGATGCTAACAGTTCCTCTAACGATCTCTCATTGTCTTCAAATGTTCACGCATTACGTTCTTGCCACAGGCACCACATGATACACATTGGAATCATCTTCCAAACCGCTTTAATATGATGCATACCTCTAATGTTTGGCCAGCTGGCCAGTGCTGCCACCGCATTCTCCGGCATAATCCAAGCCAACTCCACTCTACTAAGCACCTCATACCATAAAGCCCTTGCAGTCTCACAATGCAATAGAAGATGACCTACCGACTCTCCCCCTCCCCTATACATACAACACCAATCTACTATGATAACCCTCCGCTTCCTCAAATTGTCGGTAGTGAATATCTTGCCCAATGATGTTGTCCACACGAAGAAAATAGCTTTGGGGGGCTCTTTGTGTCTCCAAAGCTGTCTCCACGGAAACTGAATGTTGGGCTCTTGGGTGAGAGCCTTATAAAATGAACGAATTGAAAATGCACATTTCCTGGCAGGTAACCACCACAAACCATCTTCTTGTTGATTGCTTGGCTTCACAGAATACAAGAGGCTGTAAAAATCATCAAAACTGTCCATCTCCCAATCTTGTGCTACCCTACTGAAGCTAATATTCCAGTGAATTTGTCCACCCAACATCCCATAACATCCGCCACTGAAGCCTCTTTGACACTAGCAATTTGGAATAGTGAAGGAAAACGGTCTTGTAAAGCATTATTACCACACCATATATCTTTCCAGAATTTAATCTTGGAGCCATCGTCCAACTGAGTACGACTGTGTCGAAGAAAAACCCCCCAACCTCTTCTAATGTGTATCCACAAGCCCACTCCATAAGTTCCTCTAACTTCTTTAGTGCTCCAACCCCCCATATGTCACCATATTTATACCCAATCACCGCTTTCCACAAGGCATCCGGTTCTTTACTCTATCTTCACAACCATTTGCCGGGTAACGCCCAATTGAAAGTCCTCACATTTCTAATACTCAAACCACTATTGGATATAAGGCGACATACTGTCTCCCACATAACCAGGTGTAATTTGAACTCCTCCCCCAAACCTCCCCACAAAAAATCGCGTTGGAGTTTCTCAATTCTGTACCCCACACTTGCAGGTACAGGAAATAGTGAAAGGAAATAGGTTGGTAAGTTAGAAAGTGTACTCTTTATCAATGTGAGCCTACCACCTTTCGACAAATACATTCTCTTCCAACTTGCTAATCTCTTCTCTATCTTCTCAATCACTGACTCCTATAAAGATGGCGTCCATGCTCCTACCCCCAACGGAAGTCCCAGATACGTCAAAGGGAGGGAGGCTATCTTACAACCCAACGTACTGGCCAGCTGTTGTACATTTGGCACCACTCCAATTGGCACCAATTCAGATTTGTCAAAATTCACTTTTAACCCGGAAACTGCTTCAATGCACAACAACAACGCCTTCAACGCACGCACTTGATTTTGATCTGGCTCGCAAAACACAAGTGTATCATCTGCAAACAATAAGTGAGATATGTTAATGATCCCCCTATCCGGGGTTCCAATCGAAAAGCCCTCCATAAAGACATTATGCGCCAAGGCCAAAATCATCCTGCCTAACCCTTCCATCACAACAACAAACAACAAAGGCGACAACAGATCGCCTTGTCTCAAACCTCGCGAACTATGGAAGAAACCCGTTGGGCTGCCATTTATCAATACAAAGAATTTCGCCGTTGAAATACAGCAACGGATCCATGTTCTCCCCCTCTCTCCAAAACCACATCTCCCAAGAAGGTAGAGAAGGAAATCCCAGTTGACATGATCGTACGCCTTCTCCATATCTAGCTTACAGATGATCCCTATTGTGCCTCCCTTCATTCTGCTATCTAGACATTCATTAGCAGTAAGTATCGCATCTAGGATTTGCCTACCTTTTACCAAGGCATTTTGGGGCTTGGTTATAATCTTCCCCACCACCTCACTTAGCCGGTTTGCTAACACTTTGGAAATGATCTTGTAAATTCCACCACCAAGCTAATGGGACAGTACTCCTTTACCTCGTTTGCCCCCACCTTAAAAAAGAATAATTTTAACTGACATTGATTCATTATGTTTTAGCATTGGATGTTTGTTACAATGTAGTATGAAACGAGTTCTTCATTTTCAATGGGAATCTAATAGGAAAAGGGGAAATGATATTTGTCGTGAAGTCCATTATTTGAATAGTTTATTAAAAAATGAGGAGGTGAGAGGATTAGCTATTTCTATCTGGTAAATTGACAATAGGGGAAGAGAGAGAGAGATGATTAATTAAGAGCTAATGGGTTGTACAGAATAACTTTTAAGTCGTTTATTCTTTCCATCAAATTCCCTCACCTGGAGGGAATTGAAAAATGGGGATACAAGGGGCTCCTCTCAAATCCTGTCCTCTCTCCCAAAAAAATCATCTAAACAGGGCTCATCTCTAATCCTGTCCTCTCTCCCCAAAAAAATCATCTAAACAGGGAGATGGAGGGCTCCCCATCCTGGAAAGGGATAAATAGATTGCTGGGAATTTAACTAAGGACGGGTTCTGGATAGAGCTTGGGGATACAAGGGGCTCCTCTCAAATTCTGTCTCCTCCTCCCAAAAAATCATCTAAACTTGGGGGGTGGAGAGCTCCTCATCCTGGAAAAAGGATAAATAGATTGCTGGGAATTTAACTAATCATGGCTTCTGGATAGAGCTGAATGGTTAAAAGTATTCTTGTTACTAAGACTAATCAATTGGATTTTGTTTTCTATTAGTAAGTCATTTTCACTATGCGTGCAAAGAGAACCCAAGTACAAAGGGTGTATACAATGGAAGCACTTTTTTGAGCGGTGAAGAAAACATAAATCACCGTCCTGACTTATTACAGATCTCTGTCACTGTGGACCTAAGCTCATCCGTTGCCTCATCACAATCTTCAAACTTCTGCATGTTGCATTTCTTCCACACACACCAACCCAGTAACTCTAAACTTCTACGCTTCATTTACCTACATCTTGACTTCTCCAACAAGCCAATAACTCTACTACCCCTTGGGTCATCGCACACTCCACACTACATTAGACTTTTATTAACGTATATCCTAACTTCTCCAATAAATCAATAACTCTATCACCCTTTAGTTGACATGAAAGGACACATCTTTTATTCTTCTGTTGAATAATAATACTCTTTTGTTGTAAAGAACTATGGAGTACTAACTAGTTGAAATTGATGGTAGGAAAAATTAAATGTGTAAGCCACCGCAATTAGAGCTTTATATCTTTGCGTCTTATAAAGAGGTCTCAGATAGAAGCAAGGCTTGATGCTTTACTTCAATCAAACTATGTATGAATTTGAGGGTCCAAGGCATGAGTCAATTATTTCTTCAACACTTCTATAAGGACGATTCGGATCCACAGTATGGCTGCAGCATAATGTTGCCAAGATAAGCAGCATTTGACATAATTTTTGGGCTATAATTCAACATATAGTTACTTTATGACTGCATCAGCTTATATCTTCTATTAAAAAGAATCAACTGCATCATTACTTGCTTCCATATTGTTTTGCATGGTCAGTATGTCCACTAAATATATCAAATACTAGCGAGACTCACACGTGTGTTTGAATATTGAAAGGTTGAGGATGTTGTTTCAAAATTTAAAAACTTCCATGTGAAATTGGAAGTGGCACCTTCATCCACAACATATGAGGAGCTCATCACATATTGTTGTGATTCACTCAAGGTATGATTGATCTGTTGATTAAAAGGAGAAAATTATTAATTGATATATTAATTTCGTTGTGATTCACACAAGGTATGATTGATCTGTTGGCTAAAAGGAGAAAATCATTAATTGATATATTAATTTCTTTCTTATCATATAATATCCTTTTGTTTGGTACCTAATCTTTTTTTAGTTTTGATTGCTTCATGAGATAATTTTTGTGCTTTTTTAAACCATTTGTTATTTTGGACTTTTTTCATGTATTTATTTCTTCCAACTGTCAGGTGCATGCTGCTCTTGATCTAGTTGATGAAATGTGTGAAGTGGGGTTGACCTTATCGCTGGAGGCTTTACACTCTGTTTTACATGCTATTGAAGAGAGCTTTGACTTTAATTTGGTACACTGTATCATTCCATCCATCTCCCCTCTCCCTCCATTAAAAAAGAAAAAAATCGTATGTAGTTGCTGTGCTCTCTTGTCAAATGCTGATTTTAACAACTTACGCTTAGAGCTTATGTTATTTTGATGAGTAAATGTACGCTTAAAACTTCTTTTGTTTACAAATAGTGAATAGATGGTGTTAAACCATATCAATTGAAGAAAAAGAAAACGTCACGTTATTATGTTCCTTCTTTGTAATTTATAATCCTTTTGACATGTATCAATCAAGGACAGGGGACAGCTATGATATGAAAATAGTTAATTGGGAGACTTGTTACATTTCTGAGATGATTATATGATCTTCTGCTACATTTTTTTTATAAGCATCTTCTGCTGCATGTTTTTTTTTATAAGTAAACGATTGTATTAATAGAATAGGCATAGCCCAAATACACAAGATGGTATACAAGAGGAAACACCTATCTAGGATGAAGAAAAGGAAACAAGAAAATCATTCAGGTCTAAACCATTAAAATCTATAGCTATGGCCCATATGAATAACATTCTAACTCAAAAGATCTCTCCTTGTCTTCGAACGTCCTGTCATTTCGCTCCTGCCATAAGTAGTTAAGCACCATAGAATACCAATAAGAACCATGTTCCACACGGCTTTGATTTGTGGAATACCTCATAGATTTGTCCAACAAGCCAAGAGTGCCTCCATTGTGGTGGGCATAACCCAAGCTAACTCTAATATGTTGAACACCTCAACCCATAGTGCTCTAACAACGTCACAATGCAGTAGAAGATGATCCACAGTTTCACCACTCTTCTTGCACGTGCAGCACCAATTTATTATGATCACCCCATGTCTTCGAAAATTATCCGTCGTCAAGATCTTTCCCAGTGAAGCTTTCCAGCAAAGAAAGTCGCTTTGGGAGGCGCCTTATTCCGCCAGATCCTCTTCCTTGGAAACTAAGTGTTCTGCACCTACGTGAGAGACTTGTAAAACGATTGAACTGAGAATGTGCCTTTACCAGCCGGTACCCACCACAACTTGTCATTTCCTTTGATGCTCGGTCTCATAGAATACAAAAGTTGGAAGAACTCCTCAAAACTACCAACTTTCCAGTCTTGAGCCGCCCTGCTAAAGACGATGTTCCACTGTATTTGATCTCTAGCTATCACCATAAAATCAGCCATTGAAGCTTCTTTCTCACATGCAATCTTGAATACCGAGGGGAATAAATCTTTTAGTGTATTATTTCCATACCATATGTCGCTGTAGAATTTTATTCTAAAACCATCTCCCAACACAAGTGTAGTAAGACGAAAAAACACCTCCCATTCCCGTCTAATATGCTTCCAAGTCCCATGAGGCCCATTTAACTCTCTACTACACCCCCCCCCCACTTCCATATTTATAATCAATCACCGACTTCCATAGAGCTTCCGGTTCCTTGTTATCGCCACAACCATTTCCCAAGTAATGCCCTATTGAAAATCTTTAGATTTCTAATACCCAACCCTCCCAAGGGAAGTGGGGAACATACCCAACCCTCCCATGTTAATATAGATACTAGCAGATATCAGGTGAAAATATGACCTCACTCCAAACATATGCACAATACATCAGGTGACATGACAGTGATGGTACTTATGAATGAGATTAAACTGTACTTATAAAAAAAATGGACAAGATTAAACTTTCTTTTGCATTTTTTTCTGTGTTGACTCTGTTTTATAGTTCTCATGTTCTTGTACTTTTTCCCCCCCCCCCCCCTCCCCCTTCTCAGGTACACCGTATCTATTCAGTGATTTGTCGCCATGGTATGAAGCCAAACAATGAAACCTTCAGGATCATGATAAGTTTGTGTGCAAAAATGAAAGATGTAAATTTTATTTAGTTCCCTTTTTGTGTGTGCAAGTCCACTCATGCCTTGATTTTTCTTTTGCTGCATTTCACCAAAATAATTTTATACTCCAATAAATTACGTAGTTTGAGTTGAATTATACCACAAGCTCATATTAATCGTCCTATCCAATGCAGTTTAATTGTGCATATGGCATGCTTAAGGATTTGGAGAAAATTAATTTGACACCTACAGCTGGCATGTACAATGCTATAATGGCAGGATATTTTCGAGAGGTGACTTTCTTAGTTTATTTAGATACTCGAGCTCTGTTTTATTTTTGATATCTTGATTTCCAGAAAAATGAGTTCTCTTTCTGAAAATTCAATATAGTTTTTAGTTCATAATTATTTTCTGGCTTGCGATCATTGGTACTTCAGCTGGTGAAACTATGTGAACAATCAGTACAAAAACAGTAGAAGCACTCATGCACATATATTTAGTAAATATGCACGAGTATGGGGGCCAAAGTTTTTGCTTCATACGGACTTGAGAACCCTACTCAGGGTGGACCAAGCACTGCTTACCCTATGTGATATCCCATACTGACTGATAAGTAGTAAGGGGGGGGGGGGGGGGGGCATGGGATCTGAGTCCCGACAATGCTTGGGAAGGAGAAGTTCTTCCTCTTTATAATGGTTCCAATGGGGCTCCAACTATATCATTAATTAGTCTTTGTGGCATCAAGGGGTGGTGGCGCCAGCCAAACAAAACCAACCTTAATGGCGGTAAGTCAGTTTGGGGAGACTAATCCCCTAAATTATGAGTTCATATTCAACAACCAACAAAAATCCAAAGAATTCCTAGATTCAACTACCAAACCTAATGAGAGAGAGAGAGAGAGAGAGAGAGAGAGATGAGGACAACAGCGGTGAGACAGTCTGATTGTTGTGACAGGCAACACGTCACATGACAGTGAGTGGAACTATAAAGTGAAGAACTGAAAAGAGAGCGAGTGAATGGAGGAAGCATGAAGAACCAAAGGAACTGGTGATTCCTTTGGTTCTTAATAAGCTTGGAACTTATGACTGACTTGTTCCGGTCTGGTTGGTTCTCTATTTATTTGTTCAGCCTTATGACTTGCCACTGACAAGATATATTATCCTGGCCCAAAGAATAAAAGAAGAAATTAAATGCATTTTTTGAATGGTCAAAGTGGCACCTATGACTGAGTAACAATATAGGAGGGTCTCATAAAATCACCTGGCCGTGTGCATTGAAAACTTGTCTGATTGCTACCATAACAAGCAACATAATTCAAGCCAAAACAGCTTTAAGGAGGTGATGAAGGCCTGCCAAGAATTTGGATTGTGGTGATAGAATTTTGTAGTCAATAATTGCTGCGTTCTCTGGGTATACATGGCTGCAGATTATGATGATGGTGTAATCATAATAAGTATTTGTGATTGTTGAAGCTTTAAATTAATATAGCTTCTGCTACAAATATTTTTCAAGCTTACTTTTTTTGCTCAATGTTCTGCAGAAAAACACATATGGAGCACTGATGGTTCTCAAGCAAATGAAACTTGCAGATGTAAAACCAGATTCACAAACATTCAGCTATCTGATAAGTCATTGTGACCGTGAAGAGGATATCATCAAGGTAGTTCAAAATTTATGTTTTGTCCAAGGCTTTGTGTTTAACTTGCTGTCACATAAAGTACATACCTATCTATCCCATTGTTGATATTTGTATCGGTTTTCATTTTCACGGCCAAAAGCTTGCTGTGAGATTGTAACCTCCTTAATCTGCCCCACCTTTTTCTTTGTTTTCAAAACGTGAAAAGTGGTATTGACTTGTTCTTGCAACTTAAACAAAAGCAAACAAAAAAGTCAAAAGCAAAAACAATGCAGAAACAAAATCAAGAGTATTGAACCTTTTTTTGTTTGTTTAGCATGCTTAGATATACAATACTGGTGAGCTCATTGGTTGTCTAATTTGGTAAGGACAATATTGTTGAGTGCAATTTTGGAGTGCAATGCCATGGAAATTACATGAACCATCTCATATTTTCTTGGGACACGTGTCTGTATGTTGCCCCTTGCTTATGTCTGATGAACAATTCATGCAGTAACTTAATAGCTTTTTTCGCATCCATGCTCGTGTGATGAGTGGCTGGGGGAGGGGGTGGCATGATACTTTTCTGTTTCTTAAAATTGTGAAAGCTAAACATGTTGTGGTCTGATTATCTTCCTGTAGTATTATGAAGAACTGGAGTGTGTTGGAGTTGCCGTGACAAAGCAAATTTTCATGTCACTTATAAATGCATATGCAACTTGTGGACAGTTTGAGAAGGCAAAGCAGGTATTTGTCAATGTCACTAGTTGCTTATACTGGATTCTGTTGGTTCAAGGGTAACAGGGAATTAACATGCAATTTGGGATGTACCTTAAATTGTGAGAAGTTCATATATGACTTATCGTCATTATTATTATTATTTTTTATGAATAAGAAATTTTATTGAGACAAGTAGCGAGCGTTCCTTGTTTTCAAAGCATCGACCCTTCCTCTCATCCCAAATACACCACTTAAGGCATAAAGGGATCATATTCCAAACAGCACCGATTTGCAAATTACCCCTTGAATCTCTCCAACAAGCGAAAAGATCCACCACCCTCTTAGGCATCACCCAAGCCATTCCACTTCTATTAAACACTTCATACCATAACACCCTAGTCACCTCACAATGTAATAATAAATGATCCACCGATTCACCAGCTTTCTTACATAAGAAACACC
Source organism: Juglans regia (assembly GCF_001411555.2). Lineage (NCBI taxonomy): Eukaryota > Viridiplantae > Streptophyta > Magnoliopsida > Fagales > Juglandaceae > Juglans > Juglans regia. The sequence goes on along the minus strand of NC_049902.1, from coordinate 35,619,041 downwards.
AATCCAAAACAATAAATCCACGCTTCCGTAGATTGTCCAAAGTCAAAAGCTTCCCTAAAGAAGCAGACCAGCCAAAGAACGCCACCTTTGAAGGTACCTTAGTCTTCCAAACACCGACCAAGGAAAGGAGTATATCCCATTTGGCCTAAACAACTTATACAAAGAATGAACTGAAAACTGCTTGTTACCAGAGTGTATCCAGACCATCTTATCACTCACATGCTGCCCAAGCTGTGTAGCTTACAGTAAGCCAAACAATTCAGAAACAACCTGTATTTCCCAATCATTAACGGCTCTAGAAAATAGAACCTTCCAACGTGGTGAACCACTGGAAGAGTCCAAAACCTCAACCGCCGAAGCATCTGGATATTGAGAAATAAGAACAAGGTCTGGAAAAACAGTGCTAAGAACCCCTACCACCATACCATGGATCATGCCAAAGACGAATTTTGGAACCACCACCACCACCAACAAAAAAAAACCTGCTTTACAAAATCATCCCACCCACTCCTAATACACTTCCACACCCCCACACCATGAGTACCTCTAACCTCCTTGGAACTCCATCCCCCCATGCACTCCCATATTTTGAGTCAATCACGGCCCTCCACAAGGAGTCCCAATCATGATGATACCTCCATAACCACTTTCCAAGTAATGCTTTATTAAGGATGCTCAGTTTTCTAAACCCCAACCGACCACAGGACAAAGGCGTACAAATCTTATCCCAACCAACCAAATGAAACTTAGCTTCCTCCCCTAAACCTCCCCACAAGAAGTATCGAAATAACTTCTCCAACCTGTTTGCCACACCAACAGGAATAAGAAATAAAGATAGAAAATAAGTACTTAGATTAAACAAAGTACTTTTAATAAGAGTGATTCTTCCCCCTTTTGACAAATATAACCTCTTCCACCCTTCTCTCTATCTTCTCCAACACTCCATCCCATACCGTACTGGGCTTAAATGTAGCACCCAAAGGAAGTCCGAGATATCTAATCAGCAAAAAGGAAACCTGACAATCCAAAATGCTTGCCAATCTTCACATATTTCTCACCTGGCCCACTGGAACCATCTCAGACTTACCCAAATTAACCTTAAGGCCAGACACAACCTCAAAACAAAGCAAAAGTGCTCTTGAAGATTGCAAATGACAAGGATCTACATCACAAAACAACAAAGTATCATCTACAAACAAAAGATGAGAAACTGTAGTCAAACCATCCTGATATCCTCCCACTGTATAACCTGATAACAACCTACCATCAACTGCTGCACCCAACATATGACTAAATGCATCCATCTTGATGACAAAAAAAAAGAAGAGAGACACAACGGATCCCCTTGTCTCAAGCCATGGGAACTGTTAAAAAAACCCTTCAAGAGAACCATTCACTAATAATGAGAAACGGGTAGTCGAAACACAATGTTTGATCCATCCACACCACCCCAAATCCACATCCTCCCAAAAGGTAAAACCGAAAATTCCAATTAACATGATCATAAGCCTTCTTCATATCAAGCTTACATATAATACCCAGCTCACCCGATTTCATTCTACTATCCAAACATTCATTTGCTATTTGCTACATCTTCATTATTTTGGTTCATTATTCTGTTATTTCAAATGAACCTGTTTGAATCATATTGATGATGTTAATAGAAGATGTAGCAAGCTCTTAGAAACCTTACATTCAAGATTTTGGGTCTCCATGATTCATAGTAATTGGAAACCATACTTTGCTATAATGTTCCTGCTTTTTCCAGGGAAAATGTTGCACTCTCTTGTAACTTAGAGAATCTGAGTTCTGTTATAAGTGTTTAGTGAAGCAAGATATTTTTTCTTAGAATACATTGGAGAAAAATTAAATTTTTTTTCTAAAAATTTCGACTCGCTGAGTATGTCTACTAATCCATATTTTTTTTCACTTTTCTTGCAAATATCTGACACCAATGACGTCTTTTCCTTACAGAAAATCCATCTTTTATCAAATAAAAACCCTTCTTAAAAAAAAGGTTGAATGAATTTAATTTAGAGAAAATAACTTCCCTTCCAATTACATTTCCTATTTCTTGAATTGGGTAAATCCATTGCATTTTTGTTCTTTATATGTAATTTATTACTGGCTTCTTTTCCTTTCTCCTTTGTGTCTTTCTTGCTAATGTTTTGTTTCTTTTTGATCCAATCAATACTATTTCATCCGGTAGGTTGTCTCAGATAAAGGAATTCCCGTTAAGAACATGAATGAAATTAAGAGTGTGCTTGTGTCAGCTCTTGCATCACATGGGCAAATGTCTGATGCCCTCAACTTATATGAAGAAATCAAGCAAGCTGGATGCAGTTTGGAACCTAAAGCTGTTATAAATCTTATTGTAAGCTCTTCAATCAATGATTTGTACACTTTTATTTCCTAAATGTAATGAGGATTTTTTCACTCTTCTCATAGGAGCATCTTCAATCTGATGGAGAGTTGGGTAGATTACTTCAGCTACTCAAGGAACTGAAAGGTCTTGAGTATTGGGTTTATGGTTGCTGCAAGGTTATCTTATATTGTGTTCAATATAAACATTTGAGGTTTGTTGAAACATACTGTTTCAATTTATGAGAATTTCTTAGCATACATGTACCAGGTTTCTTAAATTCATTCTTTTTTTATTCAGTTCTGCTGTTGATTTGCTCAAGCAACTCAAGGATGAATTAATTGATAATGAATTAGCTATGGAAATTGTTTTTGATGAGGTTTGCTCTTCTCTCTCATCTGTTACATTTTGTAACTATAAACTTCTTTGAATTCATCTATCTATTCAATTTGATTCAAGTATATCTTTACCATAAGATTCTCATTTGTTAAGAGTAGTTGTGGTTGGGAGACCTCGTTCAGACTTTTCCCCATTATGATATATGTATATAAAGTCTGGGGTGATCTGACGGACATTTTAGGCTTTTGTTTCTTGGTACTGCCTTATGGATATTTATCTTTACGTGTCATTTTTAATTTAGAGAATGTTTGTCTTCGTAATGGTACTATGGCCTATTTTAGAGCTGACATCATGTTCCGCCCATACATATGTAGGTATTCTCTCTGATTCCCGGGTCAGAGCCTACACATTTGCAGATTGGACTGGACTTGCTTCGGGTTGTCAAGGATGAGTTTTGCCTCACTCCTTCCCGGAAGTGGCTTGATTTCCTTCTCAGTGCTTGCGTCAATGCCAAAGATTTGCAGAGTTCCCTTAAGATTTGGAAGGAATATCAAGCTGCTGGCCTTCCTTATAACGTCCTAAGTTTCTTGAGGTAAGTAATGATGGTTATTCATTTTCTGAATTACATTAGGTGAGCATACCTCTTACTTCAGCACCTGGTTTACTGGGAATAGTTCCTAATTGTCTTTGGACTAAACGGCACATCCTCCCACCAAATACAAAGGGGGTGGGAGGGAAGTGACTGGTAAATTCTGGTAGCCTCTCTATTTACTCATTTCCATTTTTGAAATGATTGCAGAATGTATCAAGCCCTTTTAGCATGTGGGGACTACAAGTCTTCAAACATTATGCTCAAACAAATTCCAAAAGATGATCCCCATGTTCGTGGTGTCATCAAAGCTTGTCAAAAATGTTATATTGTTCCGGATGATCACACAAAGAAAAAAAAAAAGAAAAAAAAAAGGAAAAATGGGAGATGAAGAGGAAAAAATAAAATGATCGGAACCGACGCCCAATATTTTTGTTTATATACGGAAATTACATCATTATCTAATTCATACCATGAGGGCCATTTTCACATATATCACCATGTCTGTACGAGTTGCTAGACTCTTTAATTTACAGTAGCATCATATCATTATCATCATATCATATTTGCCATTGTAGCATCATATCATCTTTGCCATTGTTCCTATTTATTTATTTATTTATTTTCTTTTTAAACACTTGAGAAAAACTGCCACTTTTCAAGAGGATAGAGGGATATTTAATATTTATATTTGGTTAGATCTATGTTTTTAAGTTCTGCCATCGAAGAAAAAGTATCAACGCCTTGAACATCACTTCTCTCTTCTTCTAGCCCAACTAGTGACAAACGAGTAGTGACAAACGAGTAGAGTATTTTTGGTCAGAATTTCCAGGATCTAAAATAAAAAGAATTGTACTTGATTTTAAGCGAACTATTTTTTAACCTTCTTGATAAAATAAAAAATTTAAAATTAAAATTAAAAAAAAAAAAAAAAGCAGATTGAGGTAACATTTAGATTATATAAAACGTTGTCCTAAAAATCTCTACTTGTGTTGTAAAGTCTACACAGGGTCCGCCGAAATAGAGGGTTTGATGAAAAAGGATTATACACCAATGTTCCCATAGAGAAAGAAGAAGAATTATACACCAATGTTCCGGTGAGTTTTTGAGCTTAAAAGGTTCTGTAGACGCTACGGAGGATAATGAATTTGTTTCAGATGACTCTGGAATCAAAGTGAGAGGACTTCATACACTGACATTGATAATCAATGGTCATCATTTTCGTTAAGGGTAAGAATCCCCAACAGTTCACAAATGGAGAAATAGTTATTTTCGGCCCACGAAGGTGAGTTGAAGCTCAAAGAAGTGGTCTGCAGCCCATGTTAGCGGTTTGGGCATCTTATCTTCTTCTTCTTCTTCTTCTTTTTTTTTTTTTTTAAATGAAAGAGGTAAAAGCCCTATTTAAAAAAAAAAAAAAAACCCACTCAAGTGGAGAAAAGCTACAAATACAAGAACTAGCGTCTAATATAGAGAAGACCCCATTTATTAGTTTGAACAAGGCCACCAAACGTCTCTCTCGACACTCCTCACCCAGAAAATCTAACGTTCGACCCTTTGCACCCTCATTCACAAGAAAATCAGCAATCATGTTAGCTTCACGAAAGACATGTCGAACTCAAACATTCATCACCTGGAATAAATGAGGAGCTTCTTCCCAAAAATTACATAAGTACCAAAACTTGCACACTCCCGAACGGAACCTGCCGACTATTACCATCGAATCAAATTCAATCAAGAAATCATTCAAACCAAGTTGCTGACACAATTTTAATCCATCAAGAAAAGCTCGACACTATGCAACGGTATTAGTGGCATGCCCATAAAAATGAGCGAACCTAGCAATAACTTTTTCTTGAGAATCTCGAACGACCCATCCCCCTCCCGACAACTTGGATTGCCGCAAGACCCACCATCAACATTCAATTTCACTGCACTTGCAATCGGCCTAGACCAAACAATTTTCTTCATCTACTTCGAGTACACCGGCATCACTGGGCAATTTAATTCATGCAAAATGAGCACATCTCTTCTAGTAAGCTTCGTCAGTTTCCTCAATGAGGTTGAGAGCTCCACAAAGAAACATTTCACGGATCGCACAATTGCTTTCCAATCAAAACGTATCCCCTCCATACGTGCATCACACCACGCCCTCCAAATAGACCACGTAATAAGAATAGGCGCAACCCCACAAAGCCATCCCACTTGAGAAGAAACTCAAGCCCGTAGCCACCAGACATTTACAACCCCTTGCCATCCTCTATGTTGCGGTAAAACAACCCCAAACACCCAAGCAAAAAAATTCCAGACTTTGCTAACCCCTGTACCAACACACAAAACATGATCTAAAGTTTCCATTTGTGCAACTTCACAACAATTACACTTTGACACTATAGGAACACCCAGCTTTCTAATAATATCATCCACCAGTAGAGCCTGAAGCTATGCACGCCAACACATAAACGACATTTTCTTGGGAACTTGCTTTTGCCAAAGCCATTTCTTCCATAAACAAATAGAGCCCCTGTTCTGAACCAGTGCCCAGGCAAATTTAGTAGAAAACTCACCGTCATTGGAATATTTCCAAACATAAAAATCTGAAGCGCCTCGCAGCCTCCACTGGAAGCTAGTAGTTTTCTCCAATATCTCGTCTCCAATTAAATTCCACAATTTAAAAAAATCCCAGCCACCTTCAATAACCACATCACGGATTCTCAAATCTGGATCACTGACTACCATCACTAAATCAACAAGCACTCCATCCCCCAACCAATTATCAAACCAAAAACTTGAGTCACTCCCACGAATTAAATATCTATAATTATTAACCACTATAGGAAGCACCCATAAAATCCCTCTCCAGAATCTTGATCATTTTAAGGACGAAGTTAAAGAAAGCGAATGAGCATTACCAATATACTTCGCCTTAAAAAACTCAGCACACAACGAGTCACCCTTTAGCAACTTCCAAGCAAACTTCATGATTAAGGAAGTTTGAACATCCAAGAGATCCTGAATCCCCAAGCCCCCTTCCTCCATCAGCAATCAAATTTTCTTCCAAAAAACCCATTTAAGCTTTTTTACATCCCCACTCGACCGCCATAAAAAATCCTCAAAGATCACCTTAAGCCCTTTCAAAACTCCTTTTGGCAAATTTAAACAGAGAGCATATGTATTGTTAAGCTATTTAAAACATGCTTCAAGAGAATGATCTTCCTACCAAAAGATAATAACTTACCCTTCCAACCCACAAGCTCTTTTTGCACCTTTGCTAATAACGGCTCAAATATACTTAAAGTCATATGCCCCACATACAACAGAACTTCCAAATAAGAACAATGCCATGAGCCTTCCACAAAACCAGTTATACTCTTCAAATCCTCATTTCAGGCCAACGTAAAACTTGAAGAAAAAAATAGAGACGACTTGCTTAGACTAACCTATTGTCTAGACATTTCCTCATATAATTGCAGAATTCGCACAATACTCCTAATTGAATCCCTACCACCATTCAAAAATAACATAAGATCATCGGTATATAAAAGATGGCTAATAACTCTTCCCCCAACCGACTCAAACGGCTTGATCCGCCCCAATAAAAATTCACAGTGAAACAAACGGGACAAAATCTCCTCCGACAAAATAAATAAGGAGATAACAGGTTGCCTTGACGAAGACCCCGGGAGGACTTGAAAAAACCCTTCGAACATCCTTCATCATCACAGAAAAAACAGGTGAAGAAATACAATTATAAATGATAGCCCTGCAGTTTTTCTGAAAAAGCCAACCTCTTCAAAACCTCCATAAAAAATCTCCAACTCACCTGATCATATGCTTTAGCCATATCAATTTTAATCATCACATTTCCACCTCTAGATTTCCAATTCAAGCCATGAACCATTTCCTGAGCAATAGACATATTATAACAAATGCTTCTATCTCGCACAAAAGCAGCTTGTTCAGGCGAAATGATCCCTAATAAAATTGGAGCCAATCGATTCACCAACACTTTTCAATAAAAATTTTATACACTGCCAAACATAAGCTGATAGGGCGAAAATGTGCAAACGAACCTAGCACTTCCACCTTTGGAATCAAAACAATACTAGTAACCCCAAAGAAAGAAGACAATGGCATACCTTAAAAAAACAATCATGTGCCAAAGCAAATAAATCTTCCTGAATAATACCCCAAGCCATGATTTTTAAAAAAATAAAATAAAAAAACCATCTGGCCCCAGGCTACTATCTTGTGGAATGGACCAAAGAGCAACCTTTAACTCCTCCATAGTCAGCGACTCCACCAAACCTCCATTTTCGAACTAAGAAATTACTGGAGTAATCAACTCCATATCAGATTTAGCCCAGTCAACACGAACTGCCGTTAACAACTCTGAAAAAAATGAAACAGCCCCCTTATGAACTGCATCCGCTGATTCCAACACCTGTCCATTAGCCAACGACATCTGATCAATAATTTTATTTTTCTTTTTAACTCGCAATGGGGCATGAAAAAAAGCCGAATTCGAATCCCCTTCCTTTAGCCATTTAATATGGGATTTTTGACACCCCAAAACTTCCTCCCGATGAAGGTATTGTAAATGTCATTACTTACAATGAAGCAACTCTTATTCTATTTCCTGGGAATAATTTGAAATAACAACATGTTCCAAATCCATCAAATTCTCTTCAATAGACTTTAGTTCAACCTCAACTCTCCCAAAAATTTGAAAATTCCATTTTTGCAATTCTTTTTTAAGCAACTTCAATTTTTTACTGAACTTAACCATAGGACATCCCTCCACTAGACGACTCCAAGATTGCCGAACCACTTCCAAAAAACCTCATGAGTGCCCCACATATGTTGAAACCTGAAAGGTCTAGCACCACTTCATCTATCTCGCACCTACGTACATACATATTCGTACGTATTTGTCTGTCTAGCACCACTTTGGTTTGGGCATCGATATAGTATTTATACATATATTCATAGTAGTAAATAGTTAAAGAATATAGTGTATAAATAGAGAAATAGACACAAATTTACATGGTTCGATACCGAGCCACGTCTACAAATCACTTTGGAGGGGTAAATCAACTATGATAGAAGTATTTTACAGTCTCTCACAATAATTCTCTGTACAATAGAGGTTGAAGACCCATTTAGCCCGAAGAAGATAATCTCTCTAGAGTTTCCTGTCGTGAGGTTGAAGAATATCTTTCTTTGATTCGATCATATCTCCTTTTATTAAGGTCATTCAGAGTGGTGATGAATGACAGCTTTATGTCACCTCACTCTTTACATGTCTGACTTTCCTTCCTGAACTCTGTTGCTCTGCCTTATCTTGTCTCATTTTTCTTTTTCCCTATTGCTTCCCAATGATGGCTTTATTATGGACTAGGCTTGGTGCATCTTGGGCTTTGTATATTTACCCCCAACAATCTCCATATATGGATCAATTGGCCAATCAAATGAAGTCCACCGAGTATTTATCTCAGCTTTTTTCATTATCTAGAGGGCAATGATTTCAAGCCAAAGGAACGAGCTCTTTTGATATGGATATAATCAATGCTTTCTTGTCTATATTTCTTGCCAAGGAAAGCTGAGCTTAGCATGCAAATTGTTAATGCATAAATTTGGACAACAGGCCGAAATGAAGGAAATAATTATTCCTGACCCACGATGATGATTTGGGTGTTGATATGGTGCTTTTCACGTTCATCTATAAAATAAATAATAAGTAAGTAATTAAAAATAAATAAAGAGAGACACATGGATTTACGTGGTTCGGTATAAAAGCTTACGTCTATGGATTGCTTGGGAGCAAAATCTACTATAATAAGCGATTTTACAATCTTTCATGACTTCACAAATCTTTTAATACAATGGAGAAATTTAGAGTTTTGGGAGGTTGAAGATGATACTTCACTTGAGAGAAGATCAGTTGGAGTCGTTGTGTGTGTGGAGTCTAGGTGTCGAGAAGTTGTGGAGAGAATCCCCTTCATTTGTAGAGATCTCCTCCTTGTATAGATGTCTATTTTCTTCCTTGAAGTGATTGAGTCTAACTTGCCTTATGAAATCCTTTCCTTTTAGTAGTTTGAATCAACTTCTTTTGATTTATCTTTTCCTTGTCTTATATTTTGGCTTTATCACGTTCCTTATTATTAGTGATATGTTTTCAATAGATTGGATCCAGTCAATTTTATCCCTAACACAAATTGTTTGAGATTTTTAATGATATGGGTGTTAGTGAGTTACTCGTACAAATCTATTATGAGTTCATTTGTTAAGAAGGGTTATTTTAACGAGGCATGGGGTGTCCTTAATGAAATGGGTGAGAATGTTTGCCCTGTAGATATAGCAACATACAATGTGATTATTTAAGGCTTAGGGAAGGTGGAAAGAGCAGATATAGCCAGTACTGTCCTTGATAAGCTAATTAAGCATGGCGGATATCTTGATGAAGTCATGTACAACACACTGATTAATGCCCTTGGGAAGGCTGGCCGGATTGAGGAAGTAAACAAGCTTTTTGAGCAGATGAGGACTTGTGGAATCAATCCTGATGTTGTCATTTTTAATACTCTTATTGAAGTTCATAGCAAGGCAAGTCGACTGAATGATGCATAAAAATGATGCAGGATGCTTGCCTAACCATGTTACAGACACAACTACAGATTTTCTGGGAAAGGAAATTGAGAAATTGAGGTACCAAAAGACATCGATCATGGACAACAAGAGTGATCCTTGATGAAAAAAATTTGCGGGTAAGTTTGGTTGAGGCAAGATCTGAAATGTTGCACCTTGCAACCAAATAGTTCTCTGATCATTTCACTTGAGTTCTTGTATGAGTATTCAACCCACAGTATGTTGATTTGGGTGCCATTTTAGCCCAGATTTATTTTGGAATGTTATTATTGGAGGCTTTTGCCAAGAAATTCCTTAGGGCATTCAACAAATGCAGGATGCTGATCTTTAAATACCAATATTATTATCTCAAAACTCCTTAGTCAATTTTATTGTTCAAGGGCCTTTTTGACTCAATCTACACTACGGAAAATGTCACGTTGCACATTACTTTCCTTTGAACTTCTAATCCTCTTGGCGTCTATAAGAGCATTGGCATTGGGTTCATCAAAAGTGTAGCTAAATGTAAAATTTGATGAATTTAATTAAAATTCAACTGCATTGGATTCATCAAAGGAAGAGATGGGAAGTTGTGAGCTACAGTAAATTCATAGTATTCTTCAAATTTGAAGTGTTACTATTCATCAAGCAAATATATTTTTTATTGTCTTTTAATCCCACAACCGCTTTTTTTTTTTTTCCCCTCTCTCTCCTTTTTCCTCCCCGCGTCTTTTCTCCCCATTTTTGTTCTCTGGAAATCACAGTACCCCTTTCTCTCTCAGTTTCTCTCATTTTCGCAAATCACCATTTCTCTCTTTCTCTCATTCTCGCGAATCGCAGGCTCCAGCTCCAGCAAATCACCATTTCTCTCGTTCTCGCGAATCGCAGGCTCCATTTCTCTCTTTCTCTCGTTCTCGTAAAACGAAGGTACGAATGATCTGATTGTTAGGGTTCCTGGGTTTGGTTGTTTAACTATTGGGTATTATAGTTTTTCGATTTTCAATGCCAAATGCTTGGCTGAAAATGCAAATCTGTGTGTTTGTTTGGATTGAGGTTTTTGCAAATCTGAACTCTCGGTCCCAATAAGAGATTTAATGAATGTTTATGCGACTAATACTAATAGCTTAAGGTGATTTTATATCAGATTTAAATCCTTCTCAACTCAGCCTCTATAGATGCTTTCTTGCTGTTTTCCCACGCCCCAATGGCAGATAGCTTCTTATGAGCCCTTATCAATAATTTCAACTCGGTTTCAGGCCATGATAAGTAATACACCTCAGTAATTTCAACTCGGTTTCAGCATATAAGTAACAGACCATGATAATGAATTAGCAAGAATAAAAATAAAACCGAAAAGTAATCAATACACCTCTAAAGCAGCTACAGCTATTGTGCACAAAGCACATCAGGTCTTTTGGTTAAGTTAGACTTCAATGTCATGCAAATATTGATAATGAAGCTTTCAGAGCTAGTAAATTGTATATCTGTCTATAGGTAACAAATATTAGTTGGGTGATGAGTTTTCTGGAAAGATATTTTCAAGCAGAGGCACGTTATGCAAACTTTTTTTGAGCTAAACCAAGAATAGGTTAAGATGAATGCATTTAGAGAAAAACTCTGAGCAATGAGCATCTCAATCCAGTCAATTCACAAACAAGACTTCAGTGTAATGATACACCTCAATTTGTGTCTTTATCAGTTTGATTAAATTAACTTTCAAGTTGCACTCTAATCCATTTTATTGCAAATCTATTTTGGAAGTATTTCTCAAGACCAATAGTATAGGTTTTGGTCAAAGCATGCCTCTCATTTTCTTTGGTCAGTTCTCTCAGCAACAACTAGGCAACAAAAACGGATAGGAACTCTCCTTAAATGCTTACAGTGTTACAATCAATTATATTATTATATATTTCAGGGGTTAATGATAGGAACGAATCTAAGGGGATACTTGGGGCTGCATAATTTCTATGGCATAATTTCAGGGGCCAAATTGCCACCGCCCTGAGCTCTCACCTTTTGCCTATATTACCAGTAATATTACCATTTCTTTTTGCAATCGGCTGTCAGCAAAATTTGGCCTGTAGTATTTTTTAATCTTCCAAGAGATTAATCTTCTTTTTGGCCTGTCAGCAAAATTTGGCCTGTAGTATTTGTCAGCAAAATTTTTTAATCTTCTTTAGAGTTAACAAGTTATAGATGTGCAAACACTGGGGAGACAGATATCATGTTATGCTTGTGTACAAATGGAAAGCTCACCAACATGTTGTAACATCTTTTCTCTACCCATTTACCTCTTCTTGGAGGAAATAATAAGAGGAAATAATAAATTGGTAGGAACTCCCCTGATCAGTGATATCCTTTTCTCTGCTGCAACTCTTGCAAGCACAGTATCTAAAGTAATTTTGCTGAATATTGCAAGCACTGCTAATTGTTTGCTGAATTTATTTGGATACTGCTAATTGTATTCTGTATTGCTAATTGTTTGGTTTGATATATTTTTTTTCAAATGTGCTGCCTTGTATCTATTTTCTTGTGATGCCTGGTATCTATTTTATTGTGATGTATTGTCTCTATTTTCTTGTGGTGCCTCGTCTAACAAGTTAAATATTACAATTCTTAAAGGATGGACACTCCATCTGAGGATGATCCCTTCTTCACCACTCTTTTACAAAGTGGAGGAGAAGGCTGTAATGACATTCCAACATATGAGCAATATTCTAATGTTTTGGTCCAAACAACTCCCCTTCACGGTGAAAAGAGGCCTCCGGCAAAAAAAGTTCAAAGAGGTGCATCTTTCACTGTAGAGGAGGATAATGTACTTGTCTCCGGTTGGCTCAACATTAGTATTGATGCCATACGGGGTACTGATCAAAAATCCACTCAAATGTGGGACAGAATTTCTGAGTTTTATCACGAGTATAAAAAACCAAATACTGTGAACCGTTCGATAGGGTCATTGATCAATCGTTGGTCCATGATCCAGAAATGCACAAACAAGTTTTGTGCATTTCTAGCGCAAGTAGAATCATTGCACCCAAGTGGTGCGACCGAGCAAGATAAGGTATGTACCATTTTCCTTTAATAATGTATTTATTTATCTAAGATTTCTTTTCTGACAATATTTCTTCACTTTTTCAGATTGAAAAAGCAAAAATAATGTACAAAGAGATAGAGAAATCTAACTTCACACTAGATCATTGTTGGTGTCTTTTGAGACACCAACCCAAATGGCAGCAACACATGATCTCATTGAATACGAGGAGAAGACCACATGATAAACGTCCAGCTAATGAGCAATCAAGTGAAGTTGTCGACAACGTTGTGGAGGAGAACATTGAGAGGCCTCCAGGCAAAAAAGCTGAGAAAGATAACTTGAGGAAGCGGAAGGCCCAACAATCATGTGATGCTGACTTCAACGGTGCGTTAGAAAAAATGACCGATGATAGACGACTGTTCATGGCCGAGAGGAGAGCACAAGTGACGAAGTCTGATCAACTTAGAGTTGCACAACTAGAACTTGATAAGAGAAAGTTTGAGGCGGAGATGATGAGTAAGGATCTTTCTAACATGACTGTCATGCAACAAGCATATTTCCATAATATTCAGAAGAAGATTTATGAGAACTCTTTGAATGACGAAGATCTGTTTGACACATCTCCATCCACACCTCATGGAGATGTGTAACTGTTGGCAGTCAAGCAAAAAATTTCCAGCATTTAGTGGCTGGGCAGCCACATGTTTTGGATAAACATGTGGCTGGGCAGCCACTATGATATCTGAATTTGTTTTGTTTTAAATAGATGACTATATTTTTGAAAGGTTTCTGTGGATTTGTGACCTGATTTTGTGGAAGGGAACTGTGATCTGGACAGCTGCAGTTTAATATGAAATTTAGTTTATGTGTTTGTGGATTTGTTGTCATTTTGTTGGGGGGAACTGAAAGTTGGACAGCTGCAGTTTAATATGAAATTTAGTTTATGTTTTTATGGATTTTGTTGTTAGTTTGTTGAGGGCAAGTGTAAGTTGGACAGCTACAATTTAATATGAAGAAGATTTATGATTTTGTGGATTTTGTTAGTCATTTTGTTGAGGGAACAAAACTCATTTTGAAAGCTTCACTTACTTTTCGAGCTTTGCACAGGCTCTCTACAACTATGTTATATGTAATTATGTTAGGGACACACCCTTTCTGTATCATTGCATTGAAAGTATCCATCACATCTCTAGACTTTGCAGCTTTGCAAAGTCCGTTCAACACAGTATTATATGTGATCACATCAGGAGTAACACCCTCACTCCACATTCTATTTACTATCTCAAGTGCATCATCCAGCTTCATCTGTTTGCTGCAACCATCAATCAAAGTATTAAAGGTAAATATGTCAGGAACGTAGCCTTTAGCAATAGCATCATTCATAAGATTAAAGGCATCTAAGACACAACCCATCTTGCACAACCCATTGATAACTAAGTTGTAAGTCCATATATTGGGTTTGCAACCATTTTCTGACATCTCATTCATCAGTTGCAAGGCCTGCAAAATTAGTCCATGCTGAGACAACCCTTTGACTAAGGTATTGTAGAGAACAATACCAGGTTTCAATCCTTTATCCAATGCCTCATTAAATACAGCATTGGCACTGTCTATATCACCATCATGGATTTGTGTTTTTATGGATTTTGTTGTTAGTTTGTTGGACAGCTGCAGTTTAATATGAAATTTAGTTTATGTTTTTATGGATTTTGTTGTTAGTTTGTTGAGGGCAAGTGTAAGTTGGACAGCTGCAATTTAATATGAAGAAGATTTATGATTTTGTGGATTTTGTTAGTCATTTTGTTGAGGGAAACTGTAAGTTGGACAGCTGCAGTTTAATATGAAATTTAGTTTATGTTTTTGTGGATTTGTGACTCTCTTTTGTTGAGTTGTGTATTTGATGTAATCATTCAAGCAAAGTCATTCTCTCTTCATGATCTGGGCTGCCTATATTACTACATGGTGTCATTCTCACTTGATGATGTTGGATAGGCATGAATCTGAATTTGCATCGATAGGCAGAGTTTTGTTGGCATATTATATAAAAGTACTTGTGGTCTCTCTTGTCATTTTGCATATCCAATAAAAAGCATGCAATAAAAAGCTTTAAAACAATATTTCAATAAAAAGCTTTAAAATAATAATGGTTGTCAAAATGTATTTATTGAATAATTAAGTTGAGGAAAAAAATTAATTGAAAAATAATAATTTAAGTATCAAATTAAATTATTAATTAACATATGATTAGTGTAATTGTAAAATATGAAAGAAAAATAAAAAATAATATTTTTGAAAAAATAATATTATATTATTATTTTGATGAATCCAATAGCTAATCCAATGTGGAGTTATGGATAAAGAGGTTTTAGATATATAGAAAACATGTACTTTTCATCAAAATTTGAAGATGAATTTGATGAACCCAATGCCAATGCTCTAATACTCAAGGACAGGGAACAGTTATGGAATTAATTAATGGGGGAATGTTACATTTTCTATCATTTTAAAATAAAAGTAAATAGTATCCAATTGCCCTCAAATGAAAAAATGGGAGGGGAACATTTGACCCAGGAGTTTTGGGTTGCTCTGTATTTAATACACAACATCATTAAGCTTCTTTTTTCCTTTTTTTTTTTTTCTTTTCATTGAGTTCATATTTGAAATCATCTAAACCTTTATGAAGATCAACATTTGGTATTATATATCAAATAATAGATGATCCACAAATTTGGAGTATCCATCTTAAAAAGTAGGCTGTATGATGTATCCATCTATAAATTACAACACACGACCAAAAAGCAAAAGAAAAAAGCTCAAGAGATGCTAGAGCAATAAAATGAGATGAAAATTTTATAAATAATAATAAGATAGTTTGTGAATACTAGTGAGATAATTTATATTTTATGGAATTTTAGAAAATGAGAAAGAAAAAATTGAATAAAATATATTATAAAGTTATAATATTGTTATAATATAATTTTTATTTTAAGATTTTAAGATTTTAAAATTTTTTTATTTTTATTTTTTATTTGATAATTTGAAAAAGTTGTAATGATTAATTTGAAAATATTTATATTTAAGTGATATTTGAAAAATAGATGTTATAACATGATATAAAAACAAAACTATTTCCAAACGCCCTCTCAAAATCTGGACAGAAATTTACACGAAAGACTATAAAAGCAAACTAATAGCAAATTTACTGAAAGTTGCAAAAGAAGAAGAACAAAAATGCACAAGGAAGACGAAGGAAAGCCAACAAATTAACAAATCCGTGATACTCATGCATCTTTAAAGTTAGTATCATCAAGTGCATACAACCCACCATAGCCATACCAAAGACACAACCTAAGATCAGTCTCTTTGAGTACCAATATCAGCTTAATTTTATATCAAAGTAATGTATAATCTAGGACTCTTTCAGTTAATATACAAATAATAAAAAGAAATGTGGCAAATTATTCAACTCTTCATCATCCTCATCACATGGCCATTTCAAGCTTCAAAAGGAGAGAGCTACAAGTATGGCTTGCCTGCACCGTGCCTTGGCCTGCTCAAGCCTCTCACCCAATGTATCCTCCTTGACAGCAGCCTTTACCATGGCCAAATCCATCTCCATCAGTCTCAACACCCTGAACAACTCCGTGATCATCCTCTCCTCCACTTCTCCTTCATCTCTCAACACTTCTGCTTCTTCTCTGGCTCTCTCTGCCACAATTTCTCCGGCTTTTGCCAGCAGCTCCGTCGACCCAAATTCTTTCCCCATTAGGCCCTCCAATTTCTCTAGAAAGTCGGCTATGACATACCCTTTTGGCTTCTCCAAATTGATCTCCTTTGTTCTCTTCCAACCAATCTCAAAGTTGGGTGGCTCGGGCATTGCCAGGCCAGTTCTCGACTTTCGATCATGGATTATCTCAGATTTTCTTCGCCTTTCGATGGGGAAACTGTCCGCTTTGTTGAGGGTATCAGAACTTGGAGTCGGAGTCGGAGTCGGAGTCGGAGTTGGAGTTGGAGTTGGGGATGGGGATGGGGATGGGAAGTCAGGCTGCGGGGTGGAGTTAGAAGTAGCACATTTGATGGAGAAGCTCTTTCTGCTTGGGCTATGGACGAGTGATTGTGACGAGTTGGTGGAGGTTTGGGCGTTTAGGCTTGGGAAGAGGTGGTTTAGATGAGGAGGGTTTGGAAGAAAAAGGAACTGAAGTAGTGTGGACGCCATGCCAACAATGCGGAAATGGAACTCGAACAGCGTAAGAACTAAGAAAGAAGATAAGCTCTCCTTTGGCTTCATGTAGAGCGTAGATGAAAAAGTGAATGTAGATAGGTCAAGAGATTTTTTTTTTTTTTAATTTAAAGAAAAAAAGAAAAAAGAGAGAGAGAGAGAGCAAATATCTCCAAGATATTTAGGAGCAGATATTGATTAAAAGAAGGATCGAACACTTAGCCCGTTTGGTTTCAAGATTTAGTTAAGATGAATTCGGTTCAATTTTATTTTAAGTTGAGTTTAATATTTAAATATTTAATTTTTAAATTATTAAATTCATTTTAATTCAAATCCTCCTTATGCGTAGAATCTATAATCTTTTATTAATTTCTCATAAATAATATTAAATTCATCTTAGGCTTTGTTTGGATTATCAACCTATCTCAACTTATTTCAACTTATCATTATAATTTTTTCAAATTTCAACACAAAATATAATAAATAATATAATTTTTCAAATTCCAAAATAATAATAATATTATAACAATATTTTATCATCTCAACTCAACTCAACTCAACTCACTTCAACATCCAAACTCAATCTTAATATCTAAATACATTTAAACTCATTTTAGATGGCTCCATATAACTCATTCCACATACTCAACTCACTATTATTTATAAAGAATTCAGTTCAACTCTGCTCAACTCAAGGTTCAAACCTGCCTTAATATTAGTTTTTGAAAAATGCTTTATACAACCGACTTGGGAAACCTTTGGGGAACCAATCCCACGTGGAGATGAAACGCCCAATTTCATTTGATGTCTCAAAATGCATCGTTGCCCAACGTCTTCTCCACGACGCCAATCTTTTCCCTTCGTCGTCTCCACCCTTAGTTGTCTCTACGAACCCACAAAGCCATCATCGAAGACCACTTCATCATATCTACTAAGAAATCCTTCTAGCGCTCACAGAGACGAAAAATTGACGAGAGGCTCAGTTGGAATTCTGGAGATGGTATATGTTCTTCCCATGGCCTTTTTTTTTTTTTTTTTCAGCCAAAGACTCGTTTTATAGTTAGTGCACTGCCATAAAACAAGTTTCACTGAGTGAAACAAGAGCAGAGTTCCCCATATCCAAATGATTGTTATATTTATCCATTACAAAAATTGAAATTTTGCATTTTGAAAAATTGAAGACAAAATGAGAGATACAAGAGAATAGTTGGTTTTATGCTTTAAGAAGGAAATCCAAGTAATGGCACTCGCAGCATACATGGTCCCTTTCCTTTTTTTTTTCTGACTATTTTAGAGGCTGCAAGAGAAGGAAGGAGAAAGCTAGCTTTGAAGTTGACGACGGCAAATTCGGCTACAAACAGAGGTTTATTTAGAAAGATCAACAAGAAACAATAAAAATGGGTTGAAAATGAGTTTTGGGAAAAATATAAGAAATAGGTTTGGCAAAAATTTGAAATGGGTTTAAAAGAAATATGTTAACAATAAAATCTAAGAGATGGGTTTTTTTTTTTCGAGGTGGAGAAATGCTACAACGTACCAGCTTTGATTTGTTGCTAGCCTAAAGAAGAAGAAAATCTCAGCTTCAATACTGCTCTCAGCTTTTTGCTTTCCCACCTTCTTCCTTTCTTTTTCTTTCTTTGCCTTTTCCGTTTCTGTTTGTATTTTTGCATTATTTTTTTTTTCTCTTCCCCGTGGGCCAGCCGGTTACCCCACGTTTACGCTGGCCGGTTGTACCCAGCAGCATTGACTTTCTCACATTCTATACTCTATATTTTTTCTTTTATCAAATATTTATTATATAAATAAAAAATTTGAAATAATTAAAAAAAAATAAACTCAAAAAAAATTTTAAAAATATATTAAAAATTTAAAAAATTTAAAAAAATGTAAAGTGTGGAGTGTAGTGAAAATTATATAGCAAAACTCTTTACGAAAACCATGACTTACTATATCAATGTTAATGGTACCTAATTTTTTTTGTTTTTTGTTTTTAAAAGGAGAAGAATTAAAAGACAACAGGGATCGAAAAGACGGGGGGATAAGGTTTTTGTTAGCAATCAGTAAAAAAATACATTATAAGTATTGGTATTGGATTAATCAAATATTTTTTTATCTTTAAATTTAACAAATATCATCTATATTTACTTCACATTGAATTAGTTAAATTGTTTTCATCCAAAATATAAATTATAGTAAATTTATTATTCTTTTCAAATATGAAAAGAACTATAACAAATCTAAAAATATTTTTTGAGATGATTATATTATAGATATGAAATTTTTATTTACATATGAGATTTTACCATCTATATACATATGAGATTATTATATTATAAATTATTGGATTGTGAAAATGAAAATGAATATGATTATTGGAGATTATTAAAGATTATGAAAATAAAATAAATAAATAATAAAAATAATAATTAATTAAAAAATATAAAAATAAAAAATAATAATATTTTATTATTATGAAAAATAATGACTAATTTAATATAAATTTTAAATTTTAAATGATTAACTAAAAATAAAAAAAATTATATATTAATTAAAATTTAAAAAGTAAGATGACTTATTCAATACTAATGCTATTATAAGAAGTTAGAAAGAATCAAAGTTGCATTTTGATTGAAAAGTAATGATTTCATTTTACTTATTAGATATAATTGAATGTAATGTAATTTAGGTTGTGTTTGGATGTTGAAGTGAGTTGAGTTGAGATGATAAAATATTGTTAGAATATTATTTTTTAATATTATTATTATTTTAAAATTTAAAAAAATTAAATTATTTATTATATTTTGTGTTGAAATTTAAAAAAATTATAATGATAAGTTGAGAATATTTAACTAACCAAACGAAGCTAAGCTCATAATTACCGACTCGTTGCTCGGAAGAGGTGGAGGAGGTATAGAAGAAGAAGAGAGAGTTGGTAGAGAAAGCGAGTGAGGGCGGAGTGGGAAAGTGGTATTGTGTGAAGATGTCAAAGTTCGCATTAGGGTGCGAGCCAGTGGTGGGCTCGCTCACCCCTTCGAAGAAGCGCGATTACAGAGTTACTAACAGGCTTCAAGAAGGCAAGCGTCCCCTCTACGCCGTCGTTTTCAACTTCATCGACTCCCGCTACTTCAACGTTTTCGCCACCGTCGGCGGCAATCGGGTCCGTTTCTCTTTCACTCCCGTCTTTGCCCGAGTAAAAAATTCGCTTTTCGTCGTCTAAATCTCTCTCTCTCTAAAAAGATTCAATTTTTTGTTCAAAGAAGTTCTCTAAAGTTTAAATTTTACTACTGAAAATGTTTTATTTACGATTACTGTGCAAGTTTATGTGCTTCGTATGATGCAAATGTCGGAGCTTTTATGAGGACCCTAGAGTTAATGTCGGTGCTTTAGGAACTTGGGCTTGTGATCTTGAGTGATAGGCACCACAGATTCATATACTAACATTACCCTAAAACTGTATTCTGAATATCATTGGTTGAACAACCAAAAGTTAGAATCTTGATTTGTTTCAACGTAATTGTATTTCTTAATGTTTTAACAGGTGACTGTATACCAATGTCTCGAAGGAGGTGTTATAGCTGTCTTGCAGTCTTATGTCGATGAAGATGTATGTGAAGACAGATGTCATTTATTGAATTATAGTTCGCACGCCAAACATTTAATTTTTTTGTGAAGAAAATTTGCAAATTCCATGTGTTTTGTACATCAGAAGGATGAGTCTTTCTACACTGTGAGCTGGGCATGCAACGTTGATGGAACTCCTTTTATAGTGGCTGGAGGACTCAATGGTATAATTCGTGTCATTGATGCTGGCAGTGAGAAAATACACAAGGTTTCTTGTTCTCAACAATTTTGAGCTATTATTTTTGTGGTGGTTATATTTCTAAAGTAATGGTAGTAACAGAAGTAGCTATTATAAATCTATTGGCAAGAGATGAACACTAGTCGACCTTTTTTATGTGTCACACATCATCTAGGATGTCGCACGTTAGCATTTTCATGTACAATTAGGACGGGTATAAATTTATTATGAGTCAATAAAAGACTATACGTGGTATATAAGTGTATAATGGTGAAAATGTGGTACTTATCTTTCTATTTCCCTGTGACATGCTCATGTCATGCAGAGTTTTGTTGGCCATGGGGATTCAATAAATGAGATCAGGACCCAGCCACTGAAACCATCACTTGTGGTGTCTGCAAGCAAAGTATGCATCATAACACCCTTTTTTTTCTCTCTTACCCTTTGTGTTATAGCATATCACTAATATTTGAGAGTGACCAGGATGAATCAGTTCGTCTATGGAATATTCATACTGGAATATGCATTTTGATATTTGCTGGAGCTGGTGGTCATCGCAATGAAGTCTTGAGCGTAGTAAGTGAAGAATAAGAAGAGTTGTCCTCACATTCTCTTGATAAAGTCGTAAGGGGGAAACACCCTCTGGTTATTTATGGTAATTTGATTTGTAGCCTACGATGCAAGATAAGGATTTTAAACGATTAGACTGGCATTCTGTTGGTTATTGTAGGACTTCCATCCTTCAGACATATATCGCATTGCAAGCTGTGGAATGGACAACACGGTAAAGATCTGGTCAATGAAAGGTGGGACGTAACTGTTGTTCTTCTTGTTAAAATTATAATTTATTGTTAAAAAGAAAAAAGAAAATATAACCATCATTTCAACAAAATTGGAACATTGGACTACTCAAATAGATATTTTTCATTTTGTGTGGCTTTATATATCAATTCTAACACAGGAAAAAGTAGAAAACAATATACATATCTCTGAATAATCTTTCGCCTACTTGACTTATGAAAGATAATGAGAATGGGTTCTTAAAAAAGGAAAGGCGCTACTTAGCCCTACATTAGTAGAAGTAAGCGGCTGAGTTAGCCTAGCCTACCCTACTAAGGGCCATTAATTCAGTGTTAGAATTGATGATCAACTTGGTATTTATCTCTTTATACTCCGTTAATACTGCTTTAGGATGTAATGGGTGCAATAATTAGAGCCTTCTTGAAATTTCTAAAATTTCGTTTTGATTGGATTAAAGTGCTAAACATCTTGGTTACTCTGGAAGTGTTGAATTCTAGGCAAATAATACAAAACTTTGGACATAATTGGTTGATAATACCCTTGGTATAGAACATTTCCTCATTTGATGTAAAAGTTTTTCTTTGGAAAGTCTATTGATCCTATTTATTTATGAATTATTTATTGTAACACCAATTTGATTTTGTTTTCTTTCTTTACATTACTTAATCTGTTTAAAGATTCATGTTCTGGCGGGTTGGTTTGTTGTATTTAATTCTGCAAGTTAAGATCGTTAACTTCTAAAATATCTTATCTTGTTATTAACCCTACTTCAGAGTTCTGGACATACGTAGAGAAATCATTCACATGGACAGATCTCCCTTCCAAGTTCCCCACAAAATATGTTCAGTTTCCTGTGAGTATCAGCTGTGTTTTGTGTTACAGATGAGTTTCTGTTCTTGTTGAATCTTAGTTCACCTCACACTTTTCAGGTGTTCATAGCTTCAGTTCATTCAAACTATGTTGATTGTAATAGGTGGCTTGGTGATTTTATCCTCTCAAAGGTGAAATTCTTGCTTGATCCAACATTTGTGTTTCTGCTAATCTGAAATCAAAAGCTTCTTTTTTTTTTCTTTTTTTTTTGGAGTTTTAAGAGGGGGCAGACCATAGTATGTGGGTTGGGGATTGAAATATGTGTTTCCTTTTCTAATCAACTGACTAAAATCATCTAGATCAGTTACTTTAAATAACTTCCTAAAAAACCATTTGCTCAAGCCTTATGGGTTGTGTTTCATTTGTTTTGGCATTGATATCTAGTATATACAAATTTGCTTGGAATGTCTTCAAGAAATATTAAGTTTTGATGGCTATCAGAGTGACTTAGAAAGGCCTATATGCATACTTAAATGAAAAGATTACTCGTTATATTTTTTTGAGCTGGCTTGAACTTGAAATTGCCTGGCAAGTGTAAGAAACTAATTGGAATGATCATAACTTGGAGTTTCTTCTAGATGACTTATTGGTGACGTCTACCATACTCATAATGTTTTTATTTTGTTCCCAGAGTGTTGACAACGAAATTGTTTTATGGGAACCCAAAACGAAGGACCAGTCTCCTGGGGAGGTTATAATTCCTCATGACTCATGCACTTAAAATTTTTTTCTTTCAAAAACACATCATCTATATCACTTTATTTCACAAGTATTTTTGTTTATCTTCATTGACCATGTGAATCTCAGTGCAGCCTTTTGCTGCTGTAAGAAGTTCGAAATGTTTTCTGTTTAGGGTTCAGTTGATATCCTTCAGAAATACCCTGTTCCAGAGTGCGACATATGGTTCATCAAGTTTTCCTGCGATTTTCATTATAATGCAGCTGCAATAGGTAATGCAAGGCTAAGTGGGCCCCTCATTTATACTTCTTTAGGGAAAAAAAAAAAAAAAAAAACAAAACTTTATATAAGGAAACACACAAGGACACAGCAATGAATGGTATAATATACGCAATGTTCTCCGATATAATTCCTTGTAATTGCATCCACATAACATTCTTCAAGCTTTTGAATCATTATATGATGTGGTCTCATCACATACGGTCTTGTCTAACCAGGGAATAGGGAAGGAAAGATCTTTGTTTGGGAATTGCAATCGAGCCCCCCTGTTCTTATTGCCAAGTTCGTTGGTTTTACTTCTCAAGTTTGTTGAAAAGTAGTTGCAGTTTCTGTGCTATGTAAATGATTTCTTACTTCTTCACATGTTTCAGGCTGTCGCATGCTCAATCAAAGTCTCCAATTAGACAAACAGCCATGTCCTTTGATGGAAGGTGAACCCATATGTAGTTATAGCCTGTCCATATAGTATATATAATCTTACACGATAGTGACTGTTGAAAAACACAATTTCCTTTCTGTATGTTGCAGCACCATTCTCAGCTGCTGTGAAGATGGGACAATTTGGCGCTGGGATGCAGTGTCAACTTCTTGAGGCTGTCTGAGTGGGTTCATTGTCAGGTTTAGAAGATGCACTTTTTAGTGCGCGACGCAAGCTGGGTCTGGTTTGTTATTCTAACATATATTTAATGGGCGTTTAGAGGAAGCCAGACCCCCATTGATTAGAGAAACTCGGACCGGTGACCCTTTACATCGGACAAGTTGGTCATTCTGTTGAAAACAAATTGTTCCATGCAAGTTATATGAAAATATGATGTTATTGCTAATCGAATGGCATATTATGAGAGGATAGACCACAAGACTTGCCTAGAAACCGTCCATTCTTGTGTATTACACGGGTTTTATTGCTTAGCACACTGACATACTGCTGCATCTGGCATCTAAGAAAGATACACAGTGCTCTCTATGTAGGTGATTCTTCTTCCTTATTCAATGCCCCGAGTCCTCTACATAACCTTACCAGTAAAAAGCTAAAATCACAGTTTGAAAAGACATTTTTATTTTTATATTTATATTTATATTTTAACCGTTAAAAATAAGACCCTGAACAAGTTTGTTGCCATCCCTAGCGAGAAAACCGGACAAGAACTCTTTGCCCATTCAAAAGTAGATACGTTGGTTGCATGCGTGCTGCTGAAACTGCTTGGCAGGAATCTGTAAACTGGCAATATCTACTGGTCATGTGCTTCATCTTGGCGGCTCAATTAAAATGTGGTAGCGCCATTGCATTCATCATACGTGTTGACCTTCATCATACTCTGAGGTGCTATAACCAAAATACAAATAAATAAAAACGGATGGGGGTGAGGGAACACATTTGTTCGAACAATCTAATTTGGGGGTGTTGATCTTGATCCTTCTTCCTTTTCTCTTTCTCCAAGTTCGTTCATTTTTCCTCTGCTTTTGTCAAAACTAAGCAGCGACATCCGTCGTCTGCCCAACACCTTCTCACGTCTTGTATAAAATTTGGACGAATGAGAGAGAAGGAAACTGATATGAAAGACTCTGTACGATTGACTTTACATGATTTGATTTACAAGCTTGTAAATAGAACTCATTTAAAAAACAAAATTAATATGAAATGCTTGTTTTGTGCTATTAGAAGTACCAACAGTAGAACACATTGATTAGCCGATTTAAATGTGTAGAATGCCAATTAGAAACTACAAAAAGAGGGTAACATCGGCGTCTTTTTACCAACATAATTTGGGGTGCCACAACTGATGGGGTGGAATTACGGCATATTCTACAAAAATTGATATTGAAACAACTGCAACTTATCCTTGGATACAAAATTTCTCATTACACCAATGAACAGCTTTCTTACCTG
The DNA here is from genome assembly GCF_001411555.2 of Juglans regia. Classification (NCBI taxonomy): domain Eukaryota; kingdom Viridiplantae; phylum Streptophyta; class Magnoliopsida; order Fagales; family Juglandaceae; genus Juglans; species Juglans regia. The sequence goes on along the minus strand of NC_049902.1, from coordinate 35,593,559 downwards.
CCTGCTGACTAGTGCATACTCTCAAACACACATTTGTATATATGTTATATACAAGAAAGAATGGGGTAATTATATGGGTGGGATACCTTTATCCCAAGATATAACAGCCAAACCGGCAGAAGATAATCCAAACAACTAAATTTGAGTTCTTAACCTTGCCAATAAACTTTGCATGCTTTCAAGTGTCTGACCAAGTTGTTTAACAGTCTCGAGATCCTGTATTGATGAAGATTCTGAACCATCTACATCAGCAGTAAGAGTAGCACACTTGGCCTGTGAATCTGTAACTGCATCCTCTAGTGAAGCCAAGGTTGCTTCAAGGGTTGTATGAGGGCTTTCGCTGATCAGATGCGGTGATGGAGATAGCCCGATACTGCCAGCACTACTGCCGGTGCTGTGCTTTGGAGAGAAAATTTTGTCAATACCATCACTTCCTGCAATTCATCAATGTATCAGATTCTGACCCTCATCAGGGAAAGATCGAACTCGCAGAAATTACAAGGATATTTCATCATCTCAAACACATGTACAAGTAGTTAAACAAAATGAACAAAAGGAAGCATGGGTTTGCATTTCAATAAAGGATAGACCATTCAACCCAAGCAGTTCCAAGGGGTTTGCGCTGTGCATCAGTGAGGAAAGAGGGATCCAGGGTGGTGGTATGCCCAAACAGCATACACTGCTACTTGAATGCGCCATCATAATTCAACATTCTAAACGTTTTAAAAAAGTGAAATAATATGAAAAAGCAACTCATATATTAGTCATTGATGAATTCCATAAACTTGAATGAAAAAAAAAAATTGAAGTAACCGAGTATTTTATTAGAAAATGCAAAAGGCAAAATACACTCGACATATACAAGAGGAACACCAAATTAGAGATAGGATACAAGAAAGTCATGAAAACTCAGCCTATGAGAATCCATAGCTGCTGCTTAAAGGAATAATATATTGGAAAAAAAAAAATTTAAGCTCATCTATTGTCCTCTCACGATCCTCAAATTTTTATTTTATTTTTATAAGTAAGAAAAGATTTTATTAATCCACGTAATTAGGCAAGGCCCGAGTACACAGGGAGTGTACAAAATTTCTATAGTTCATTTCCCTCCAAATACAACACATCAAGCAGATAGGAACTATCTTCCATACGGCTGCGATTTATGAACATCCAGATAACCCTCTCCAACTAGTAAAGAAGAATCTACTATTATCCTTCTAGGCATAACCCAAGCCAACCCAACTAAATCATTCCACAAAGCTCTAACAACCGCACAATGGAGTAAAATGTGATTTACAGATTCCAGGTTCTTCTTGCACATACAGCACCAGTCAGTAAAAGATTCATATATTCCTCACATACTTTTAATTAAATCTTTCCATATTCTTCTGTTTTTGACATTTTATCAAACTTCTATAACTGCTAAAATCCAAGGCATAACACATTACAGTCCTTGGCTTCAATTGCACCCTCATAGACCAAATTTGACATATTTCAGTCTTGAGACCTTTTGCTTCAAGTAAATCTTCATTCTCTTGGTATCCTAGTAATCTTTACTTAGCCTACTAAAGTTCAATTTCATTACTTATATACTTAATTTTACAGCCCTATTTAGAAAAAAACAGCAAGCCAGATCATGATGACCCCTATCATGTACCAAATGACAGATTACTTAAGACAAAACCATAAGCCTTAATAGTTTTATATGCCCATAGTCAAAGTCAGGCATTCCAGTCTAGGAAGAGGATATATTTTTTTATGACACAGAACCTCACCAAGAATGGGACCTTTGAACCCACCCCTAGGGAGTAAAACTGCCATAATTGTGTATCAGGCAATCTGGGGAACAACTAATGCGAAATAAAAATCCAAGATGTTTGAGTCTACAGCTCATCCCAAGCCCACTCGTGACCATTAGGGCCCCATTTGGATTTAGAGATTAGATGAGATGAGATGAAATGAGAAGGTTTTAGATGAGTTGAATAAAATATTGTTATAATATTATTTTTTAATATTATTATTGTTTTGGAATTTGAAAAAGTTGAATTGTTTATTATATTGTGTAGAAATTTAGAAAAGTTGTAATTATGAGATGAGATGAGTTGAGATCACTTATCAATCCAAACGGGGCCTAGGCTGCACCTTGACGGATAGGGACCTGGAGGATGATAAGAATTTCTTCTAATTACAAGAGATGGGGACTTGTTTGATCTTAATAATATCATTAGCATACCGAGGTTACTTAGTTGATCTATTGCTGCCTGGCCAATAGAACCTTCCAGCTTCAGTAACCGCAAAATTCCAGCAGCTATTCGACCCATTGAGTCAACTTCAGACTTGCACAGAAAAGCAAGATGTTGCAACTCATCCTTGGTAACAACTGCCTCAACCTGTGGTGTGAAAATCATCATTACAAGACCTTCCCAAGATAAAAGTCAACATGGATACACCTGTAAACTGAAAAGTTAAGATTTTATTACCGGTTGCTTAACAGAGAATTTCAAGTCTTCCACCTCCCACTTGGCTAGTTCACCATCAACAAAGTCCTCAGCTATCACCAAGCCAAGTTCAAGATTTATCCCTCCGAATGTCTCTGCAGTTTCTTTAATACCGTTTGCAGGTAAGGAGGAAGATCGATAAATGCCCTTTTGGCCCAGAGGCTTTAAAGTCTGTAAGCCTTCCACACTAACCTGCAAACATCTCAAAATGTGAGATCATGAATAGACTATTTCTAAAATTGAAAAAAGAAGGCAGAAAAATTACAAGATAGCTCACAAAATCAAAATCGATGACAGGAATACGGTTGCGTCTATGTTCAGGCAGGGTTATATTTTTACGTAAAACTAAACTAAGCTACATCTTGCATCTACAGCACCAGCAAAGGAACCAACATGGTCCAGGGGAACCTTGGGCATGTTGAATAAGGTAATCTCAGCATACAAACCAGGCTTCCAAATCAAGTGCAATTTTTTGCTCATTTTATTCTGTACGAGTCCCAATACCAAACATTCCCACTACAACAACCAACAAGAAACACAAAGCCCATGTGACAGAAAAACTAATGGTTTGAATTAAATTAGACATTCCTTAATTTAGATAAACAACATAGATCTCATTTACAAAGTACTACAAATTGAATGACTTGTTAGAAAAAGAGAAAAGTTCATCTGGCGCTTCTATAACCAAAGATCTGCAGCACATCAACTTCAAAACAGGCATATCATCCTGGCAATGGACCTGGGGATAACTTTTGACATATCAATAGAATAATGGTTATCCTTCATGTTAGGTTAAATTCAGTCAAACAAGCAATCTGCATTCATCCCATGTTCCATTAACAGTGATTTTAGCAGCTTAAAACTAATCGAGAAATTGAAGCCTTAAAACTAAATGTTAAAGACAAGGAAACAAAGAGAAATCACATTCTTACCGTGACCAATTCCAAAGGATATTTCTGCCTTTCCTCTGACCTTCCTTTGCCATTCAGTTTGTGCTTTGGACTACCTTTTGTTTTCACCTGCAGACTCTGAAAAGTTGTGTGCCAACATCTCTCTTCTCTACGGACATCCTCATGATTATGAAACCACCAACTTTCTGCCATCTCCTGTTCTCCTTCTAGAGCAAATAACCAGTCCTTCAATTCTATAGTTACATCAACATCATCGGGTTTTCCCAACTGCAGAAAGCTACTTTCTTTCCCATCTCCTAAATTTCCATCTGGTTTAAAAGAAAGGAAAGTTAATAGAAATGCAGTTGAACTAGAAGATAAGGGACAGACGAAAAAAAAATAGCATGTGAGAGGGAGTTGCTCAGATGCAACCAGTTAAACAATATTACACATACAAAGACAATATTACCCATGATAATGTGTTCCATACCTCCATCCAGGTTGTTAACAATGAGAGGTGATGTTTCAAAAAGTTTTGAAAATGGCCCTGCTCGTAAGTTTTCTAACCCTTTAGAAAGCCCCTTCCCAGGACCACCATCGGGACCAAGTATTCCAAACCGATGTAGCAAGGCTTCAGCATAGTTCATTCCTCCACCAAGGCGAACACCAGATATACATGCTGACACATTCAAACTATGACACTCAACATCTCGTTCATCTAACGGAATTACATGCACCATGCTTATGTCCAGAAATGGAACTGCCAAAGCATTTCCCTTTGAATAAAGGCTCCTTTTGTTCTGTACCCAAAATACAGCTCTTAGTTGAGGGTATCCATTTCCACTAATCAAAGGAGCATCTTCAACATTAGTTAACGCCGACCCATTTCCATGTACCAGCTTTCCCTCAGTATCTACACAGTCCACTTGAACACTCTCCCAACATAATGTGGATGAAACAACAATGGCACCACCAAGAGTTCTATGTGTAACTTTGATAAACAGATTATCCCCAAGAAACTGGACTAAAGGCATTCCCTGAACATTCGCTGCAGAAGACTCCAGAAATCTAAGCTGAAGATCCTTCACTTCTAAACTTACAGCGGTATCACTTGGAACCTTATCCATCAGCCTTCCACCAGATGATTCATTCCTACTTCGCTTTGGTCTGTTACTTTTTCCAACAAACGCTATCTTGTCACTCACTCTTCCAAAGTACACATAAAGATCCAGGATAAAAAACAGCTGTTCAACTGAAGTATTAGATGTATATTGCTGACAAGCAACCCCAACCCTAACAATACCCCCTGGAGGAGGAATATCTGCTAATGGGCTCCCATCAGCAGTTGCCATAGCCACTTCAATGCACACATCTTTCAGCTCGACACATCTCCACAAGCCTGAACTCCAGTCAAGAGAATTTTGAAGTCTGCTTAAGCCAGTACATGTTTCTAAGGACAAACTAAGGTGGGATGCTTTAGTGGTCCACTTCTTTTGGCTAGCATCAATCGGTTGATCTTCCCAAAAACAGAAGCAAGCAGGATCCTTCTCCAGGTTCAGTAGCCTTAGTTTTAATGAAGGCGATTCTGAAAAGATCAAGCTCTCAATTTGAAGCCTTGCTCCAGAAAATGAGCTCTGAACACCACTGTTCGTGTTACTTACAGTATTGTTCAATTTGCCCATGTCCAAAGGAACAGTAAGATCTAATTCCTTCAGAGTCAAAATGAAAGAATTTACTGAAAATTTTGGTAAAACAGCACCAGGATTGACGACAATCCCATCAGCTAGGAAGGAACATATCCTCAAACAGGATTCTTCTTGAAGATGAATCTGAGGCAAGAACAGGAAGATACTACTCAGAAGTTTAGAAAGTTAACACAAAAGAAGTCATTCGAAACAAAAATTGGTACATACCATCAGAGGTTGACACTCTACAACTGTTTGTGAAGCAAAAGATGGTGGAACTGGAGAGGGCTTGATCTGAAGAGAATGTAGACATACGATAGGAACACCATCAATCAACTGCCACTGCTGTTCTCCCAGAGGATATATGGGAGGGCAAAAACTCCTAGCTGGCCAAACAGAGAAAGGAACAAAATCAATTTATCTCACATAGACTCGATCAAAACTAAATATATGGCTATTGAGCAGAAACTGGTTTTCTAAAAAATATAAAATAAATACAACTGTACCAAATTCAGGAGTGTGTAGAAGATCTTTTGTGACACTTTGCATAGATGGTTGAACTAAGGTGCATGGAGGTCGTGTAAACGTATCCCTATATTCCAGCAAACCGCATAGTTATAACTCACTTAGATGATAACAAAACTTGAATCAATGCAGAAGGACAAATACAGAAATAAAAAAGGCCTCATTCCAAACAGTTGAGGACTGGCATGAAGATCCTGTTAGACTGATTTGTGCTGTATAAGAAACCTACTAAATTAAATCAATTTGTTGGAATAAATACACGGTGGAGCTCACAAGAAATAGTTCATATCCACATCTAGTAAAACAAAAGCACTCTTCAAGGTAATAAACAAACTTTCAAGTTCTAAGTGTAAAGATTTTACCTCTACTTACATTCCTTTAAAGGATTTTATAAATTCTTGAATTTTAGATTGTAATTTCTTGGGGAACCTATTGTATACTGATTATGTGCAGTAGGTTCCTTCTCTTTATAACTACTTTGTCACAAAATCAAATAAAGAAATTTGAGCGGAAGTTATAGCAAAGGAAAAAGAGAAGGAATAAACACACACAAAAAAGCTAAAACATTTAAAAAGCAAAGAATAAAAATAGAAAGCTGCATTCCACAGACTTTAGTCATAGCAACACTGAAATATAAGAAAACCTTTTTCTTTCTAGGTAAAGATGCAAGAAAAATAATGAGAAATAATATTTAGTATGACCAAATTCTGTGAAAAGGTGGACATAAAATGAACCTCACCTTAAGAATATTCCACCAATCATGACCCTAGACAAGATATCATCATTTTCTCCATCAGAAACACTGGCCTGCAAGAGAGCAATCTCAGATAAGGTATTAACCTACTCGTTGCATGGAACTGCACAAAAACTACTGGATAGACAAGAAACAATTTATGAAGAGGCCTTAGAGGTTTAAAGCAGGAGGACAAAAACTACAGGATAGTTTATGCTATAGTCAAATAAGTTAAATAAGCCACTAGTAGAACTTGTCACTTGAAGTTGATCGAACCAACAAGGAGCATCTCAGTCCTTCCATGAAAAATATCTTTGAACAAAATCATCTCAAATGAATGATGAAGAGCCAAAATTTAACAAAAAATACTCTCTAAGGACCCATAACAGTAATATTAGTTTTATATAGACAAACTCAAGAGTTACTCGTTGTATCTCTTTGTTTGCTATAGTCACAAAACCTTCAATAACAACAGTAAGATGTCATTGAAAATTTGAAGAATGATTTAGTTAGTGTCACTAAATACCCGTGAAAATAGGAGCGACTGCATCAAAAGTTCGAGCTGGAACTCTGCAAGTAAAAGAGCAGGAAAACAAGGCCCCCAGTTAAAAAATGAGGTCCTGGGAAGAAAAATGTAAATTCTACCATAGGAAGGGTAAAGCCTCAGAGAGAGAGAGAGAGTAGAAAGAGATCAAACCAACAGTTTTATATCTAAGTCATTTTAGTGCATAATATGCATAAATAATAACTAGAAAACCTACAGCCCTTTTATGGGGAGAGGGGACCAACCAGCATCTTTAATGCAGAGAAATATGTGGTCCACAACAATAGAGACTAGAGAGCGCCCTGCTGCTTCAGTAGATCGCTGCCAGGATTCCATGGCGGAGAGAAAGAGAGAGAGAGAGAGAGAGAGAGTGAGTGAAAACTTCATTGAGATTGGTATATGACAGGTTAGTAAGATAACATCAATAAAGAACAATAAATAAGGCAAGTAAAAACCTGTTGAGCCTTTGGATCAACATCCCCTCTATTTAAACAGACATATAATCCCGTCAAGAAACGTAGAAGCGCGCGTAGTCCTGCTCACACAAAATGACATTGACCCCATGCTACATGTTCTAATAAAATAAAATTCTAAGTACCATTACCTGGTTCACTTAAAGCAGGACAAACAGCTTCGGTAATATGTAACTGAACCTCAAGCCCAAGTGGACTGTTTAGTTCAGTCCTTTGCACGGTAATCTGGTAACCAAAATGTTACGGTACTATGAGTAATATGGAAACTCAAACAAATTTGGATATTCTAGCAAAGTAATGCTACATATAGTCCTATAGTGTGCGCCTCGCACCCCTTTTGAAAAAACGTGGAGTCCACCATTAAAAAATGATTTTTTTTTCATGTCAGTCTCAGATTTATCCACTTTTTCCAAAAGGAGTGCGCGGGGTTTGCACACCCTAGGACTGCGAATATCATTTCTTATTCTAGCAATAGTTTTCTCAACAAAATATATGACTAAACTTAAAAAGTCAGATCTATATTACATATGCTTGTCCTGATATTCCTTCTATAAAGCGCTCTCCACCAAAGAAAACTCGCTTTGCGCCATCATCATCTCTCTGGTTTCCTCCCTCTCGGGAGCAGGCTAAATTGGCATCCATGAACATATCAGGATGAGGCAGGAGATCAATAGACAAAGATTCCCATTCAAGTTTCTGATAAGGATTTTAGCACCATTAGATACTCATGCAAACACCAGCATTTAGCATCTTTCATATATGAGAATAATGAAATATATGCACAAGAAGCATCTTTTGCCCCACATCTAAATTGTAATCATTTTTTTATCGATAAATACCCACACCTAAATTGTAATCATTAAAATAGTAAATTGTGAAATAGTGGAGCAATTCAAATTCAAACGAAGGGAGCAGGAAATCCCTGCCCTCCCCAAAAAAAAAAAAAAAGGAACTGACCCTGAAAAAGGAAATAAAGAAGAATAAAAAGCCACCCAATGCACATAGTGATATACGTGTCGGTATTGATGTTATTGATAATCAGCATATTACTTTGAATACGTATATGTACTTTTTGTTACTGGAGAAGTCCCGCGCTTCTTTAAGATTTACAACCTGTTAGGACAAGTTGTTAAATTAGCTGTGTTGACAGAAGAAAGTAATCAATAAATTATCTAACAAGCATAACCAGTAATTACCTGCCAGTTTTCATCTGTGGTATACAACAAAAGGTTGCGTATAGTGATAGATGCCAAAGGTGGTGCCCTGGGGATGGTTAACATATGTATATATGAGAATATATTTCCGAAACAGCTTCATATCGCAATTCAGACTAAACCTCAACCACAATTTTGCAGGGGTCATTATTAGAGCTATCAGTTAAGCCGTTATTTAGAATCAACATATTCAAAATTCCAGTATCTAAGAAGAATACAATTTCATTATGAGTAAGTCACTATATACTTTAACTTGTCTAGACAAGACAAGATTTGAAGATGAACACAGTGAGAAAACAAATGAACCTTAATTCAATTTTAAACACGGAAAGATAATCTGAATTTCAAATGAAACATGAAGACACGTTAAATGCTCAGATAAATGCAGCTGTTTGAATGTACACTAATGAATAAAAAACACTCTTTAGGAGTCTGCAAGTCTGCAATATCTTCATAAAAAAAAAAAAAATCAAGCATTAAAAACTCCATAAAAAGCAGAGCAATAGGGCAGATCCTCACAGTAAGAAATAGAGCAAGAGCAAAACTTTTTTTGTTATCAGTAAATAGGAATTTAATTAAATATAGGCGAAGCCAAGTACACGGGACATATACAAGAACCACACCTATGCATGACTGCCTAAAGATACAAGAAAATCATGTACGTTCATGCCATTAAAGTCTATTACAATTGACCAATGGAATAATGTATGAAGAAAAAAAGCTCTAATCTCGACCAAGAGCAAAACTTATGCAGAAAAAATGTAATATAAGAATGTTGCACAAAACTAATTTACAATTTAACAAGAATGACCTTTTCAAGTCAAGGGACAAAGATTTCTCTTTTCTGGTCAAAGTTTCAATGATATTCAAGCCTTAGAGCTAAACTTAATTGATAAGTTACTGTTATATCATGCATGTGAGTATCATCATAAAAACATTTATCATCGGCCTAAAGTAAAGGTGTAATTCAGAAGTAGAGTTATTCCTAAGTTTGTTCTGATTTTAAACTTTGACTAAACATATTTCACGTATAATATTGTGGGAGTAAATCATAATTTTATAACATAGATGTCAGTCAATTCATGGACCACATGCAAAGGATCCATGACCAAATTCTATGGCTAGACAAACAAATGTTAAACAAACAGATGGATAAAGGCACCAAAAACCTACCACGTAGCTCCTCCTTGACCTTGGTCACAACCACGAGTTTCAAGGAGAAGATTGACAGTGTGAATCTCTATAGTCATTCCATCTGCAATCTGATAATCATATAAGGTGAATTGTCTTTCAAATTCAATGATTGCACTTGTGTTCATGCAAGTGCTAACAAGATAACACAAGGGAAAATTGTGTCAGACTGGAAACCAGCACCCAATAGGAGGTATTCTCAGATCAAGTTCTATGCGCCACTGATCTTATCATTTAAGATGTGTGAGTCGGTATGAGTTGAAAGCACAATGAGAAAAGTAGCAAAAGGGACATGGATAGAAGTTGTAAGGAATATCTCAGATCTCACATGTTTAAAATGGAAGAGTGGCTATTTTCAAGTCGAAGCGATTATGACAACTGGTACAGAGCTGAAGACAATGAACATAACAAATTGAGTTGCAACTGCCCAAGTGATAAAATGCAGGGGTGGGACAAGGATAGGTCTTAGGTTTAATATTTATATAGACTGAAATTATAGCACCCTAAGTACCAAATATATAAGTTTAAGTTGAGCCAAGGTGGAGGCACACCTTATCAGCAAATCCATAACCACTTCCCTTCCCAGAGCTAGCCGATGTCGGTGTACTGTGATCAAAGCAGAACCCAACAGTTTTCACTAACAACACAGGTAATTAGACCACAAAAATCTACTACAACTCACTCCAATCTTGAAACAGAACCTTAAGCACAAAAGAATGTAGCAATACCTGCTCGGACTCCTAGATGCATCTAAATTAGAGTTCTCCTCTAGAACCAAATCAAGCCTATCAATTTGCACAACAATTGGCTCGACTTGAACATTACTTACTGACGGCAGCTGCAAAAGAACATAAATTGAACCCTGTCATGAAAACAAAATATCCTTGCACAACAATTTGGTTCACCGAACAGTTAGAAAAGAGGGCGATTTTGTTAAAACTATTTATTTTGTTCTCCTAAAGATCGGACAAATCAACTGTGTTGAACCTTGCGCACTAAGTTTGAGCTTATTTGAGAATCTTGCAATTCAAGATGGTAAACAGTGAACTGGAACAAATACAACCAGAGCCAGAGCCATTAGTCACTAACCATTATCTCCAATTTTCTGACCTTCGCCGTCGTCACATTCAGCGCCGGCGGAAATCCGACGCTCGAGTGCAAAGCGTCGCCATCTATATCTGCCCCAAAGTTCAAATGAGAATCCAACAATAAACGGTAAAAATCAAAATCAAACAACAAGATTCGACCAGATTGAGCAGAGTAATGGCAGAATTTACCCAAATTGGAGAGCTGTACGGTCCGGCCCTGCAACTTGAACTGATCTCTGGAGAAGGATTTGAGCCAGTACTTAAGAGTGTACTCCAGCGCCCGGGCCAGTATCGACTCCATTTTCGACTTCTAGAAGCTTTAAAGAAGTGCCGGAAACGGGTCGGGGCCAAGGGGGACGTGATCGGGAAGGCGGGGAAGGTATAGTCGGGATGGGGTCCGTGTGGGGGTGAGCATTGAGAGGCGGGTGGGTTGTTAGGTTTGTGATTTGCTTTTTGTACGGGAATGGAACTGCAGGGGGGAATCTGAAAACAGTGAGGGATGGAGGTGGAGGAGCCGAGGAGGTGGGTTGGCACGTGCGAAAGGAAAGTGCATTGGATCTAGGTAGGGGTTATGCCAGAGAAGAACGGCCGGATTCTGTCGGTGTCCGCTCTCGTGTTTTGGAAATTTTGTTTTTAACGTCAAAAGTTGGCAAATGTTATTTTAGACATGTTTGGTTTCAGATATTTTATTTTATTATTGTGATTTTTTTAAAATTTTTATATAAAATATAGTAAAAATTTTAATTTTTTTAAATCATAAATAATAATATTAAAAAATAATATTTTATTTAATTTATCTAAAATTATTTCATCTTATCTCATTATTTAAAAAAACTTTTAATTTAATATGAGTCGAAAGAGCTTTGTTATATTATAAAAATTTTATTTGTGATATTTAAATTATAAAATATATTTAATTTATCACATAAAATCAGATTAATTTATATTTTTAAATTTATAAAAAAAATTTGTAGTAGTAACTATTCTTTAAAAAATAATAAAAATATGTAAACAGTATTAAAAATCTTTGAAAATGGGAATGCATGGGATCTTGCTGTAATATTGTTTCTAACAGTATTTCGAGTGTTATATACGTAAAGCTCGCAGCTTAATGTGGAGCCATGTGATGATATGATTGTGGCGATGGGCCAAATACGCTTTAGCCGCAAAAAGCCTAACACCATCACGACCCAATGACTGTTATAACATGGTATATATACCAATCCCAGCCATTCGTTTTGCTACTTCTTCATAAATCATCTCTTTAAAACCGTCGATTGATACAGCTCATCAGAGAAATAATTGTGGGAGCCGGTTCGAAGAAAGGAATACCCTTGGGATTAGCGTTCTCATTTTTTTTTCTTAAAATAAAAAACGTTTATAGAAAAATAATTTTATAAATTAATATAATATTATATGATTCGTTAATCGTTATATATATTTTATAAAAAAATAAGTTTACAATCATATCAAATTAATAAAATTATTTTTATATAATTTTTTCGTAGCTAAGATATTTTAAAAGGACTGGAGTCGGCAACGTCTACTCAGCCGAAATTCTCTGCTTTAAAGGTGAAATTGACTTGGTTTAATTGTCTTTTCCTCCAGTCTAGTATATAAGTATAATACGTTGCTTTACACAGGAGTGCACGTAATTCAATGCATGGCTGCTTGGTGGGCCAGCCTTAGCTTCACATGAGAAGACCCATCCAACTCAAATAATTGCTACTCGGGTCTGGGCTGAAGCCCATACAGAGATTTTAACCTTTTTTGTGTTTGGGCTCAGGCATGCAGCCCAGCCAATTATTATCTAATGGGTCCTGAGGCTGAGGTAATCGGTAAGTAAAGTAAACTTGAATTAAGATTTATCAAGTCAAAGCTACTAAAATGTGGGCGCACGTGGAGGAGTTGGCAAATTTGACGAGTATATTATCTAGCCAGCCAGCTACGACGGCTTGTCTACTTTTTGCAGTTTTCCAACCATGATCAGAAGAAGATTGAAATGAAATTTTTAATTCTAGAGGAGATTTTATGAATGTTTTCAAAAAGTAGATAAATATAAAATTTACATAAAATTTTTATTTTAATAAAAAATTTTATGTAATATTTACATACTCTAAAACTGTAATAACATTATTCTTAAAAGAAACATTATCCTTAAAAGATATATTATATCAAAAGTTTAATAATATATGATCTGATTCTCTAAATAACAAATTTAGGTTTAAAACCTTTCACTCTTGTATAAAAAAAAAATTTTAATTATATTCTATCACATCATTTATATCAGTTAAATGATAAAATTTAATTTTAAAATTTTAAAATTTTAAATTAAATTATATCACGTAAATAATATGTGATACAAAAATTTTAAAATAATAATATTCATGTCATAAACCACCTCTTTCTTAATTTGTTAATAATGAATGATAAAAATAAAATGTTTACGTTCAGTTTTTAACGGAACATTTGCAATTTTTTATTATTCACGTGAATAATGTGTTGAACAGATATTTTATATATGTTTTATATATAAAATATCTGTTCAACACAGGCCAAGAAGGTTGTGATGGCAACGACTGATTCCATACGTATCTGAAGCTTTGTACACAGTAAAAGGACGTTAATGGTCATGCCTTCACCTGTCTCCACAGCAACTCTTCAATATCTTCTCGTGATTGTCAAAATTATTTTATGAATTGAGGTCAGGGATATTGAAGACAAAAAATCTACTCAACCTCTTACTATTCATACAACCTCCACACTTCATATTATTTTTAATTTTTATTATTTTTTTCTTTTATTAAATATTTATTATATAAATAATGAATAAATAATTTAAAATAATTTAAAAAAAATAAACTCAAAAAAAAAATTTTAAAAATTTAAAAAAATATGAAGTGTGGAGTGTGGTGGAGGTTGTGTAGCAAACCTCGAAGACAGAACTTCCCACTGGCGTGGATAAAGGCTGCGTTTGTAACTGAGGTGAATTGAGTTTAACTTTAAATTGATTTTAATATTTGAATATTTAATTTTTAAATTTTTAAATTTATTTTAATTTAAAATTTATTTACACATAAGACACACAATCTTTTTTAATTTTTTATAACAAATATTAAATTTATCTTAACATCTAAATATACTTTAAACTCATATTAGATGGGTCTAATATAATTATCTCTACTACTTAACTCCCTAATATTCATAAAGAATTAGATTCAGATCAACATCTAAACGTAACCTAAACTCTTTAACTTCTAAATTGTTTTTTATTTTTGATGTCGATAATAAATAAGAGAAATTTTATTTATCATCTATACATTATACTAATAGATAATTTATCAATTTTATTATTTTATTTAAATACATATCAATATATATATTCAAATAGAATAATAAAAATGATAAATCATTTACTGATTTGTGATGTAAAAGATGATAACTAGTCAAGCACTTTGGCATTAATGTTTATCCAGCCACCTCAGTATAGTACAAATTCTACTTAATTTCTTGCCATCCATTGGTTCTATAACTCTAGAAATATACTTATTCGGCTGCAAGCCACGTTTGACACAAGTCACAACAGGTTAACAGCAAAGTTGGGATCAGGATTGAACATTTCCTCCTGCCTAGAAAAACCAAAAAACAATATGACTAGAAACAGATATAAATAAAATGATAAGTGCTATAAGAACACCAATATCCTATATGGTTGTGTTTAATTGGACCGTTTCCCTAAATTCAATCGAAAGAGTGAAAAAGAAGCTACTAAATTTCCGGGAGGTATATATTGTGGGCTTGGTTGACAAGAAAACTTGGCTTCAACACCAATCCGTACAATCTAATAATCTAAACTCCTCCGGAATTTCTATTTCCAATTTTCCATCTACGTATCATTAGTATTATAATTTATTCCACCAACCTTCCTATCTACCACGCATACTTCACCAAACATTGCACAATAATAGTAAATTGTTCCAAGAGCTACCACGTCTTATCATATTAAGACTACGTTTAGATGTTAAACTGAATTGAATTTAGTTGAAATGATAAAATATTATTATAATATTATTTTTTAATATTATTATTATTTAAAAATTTAAAAAAATTAAATTATTTATTATATTTTACGTTATAATTTAAAAATATTTTAATGATGAGTTGAGATAAGTTAATCATCCAAACGAATCTTGAGTTTTTAAGAAATTATATTTATAAATTTAGAATGTCCAAATTTCGTTATTTAAAAAAAAAATTTGATAAATTTAAGATCTAGGTTAAAAAATTATTATATTAGTGGTGGATTTAGTTTTTTATTAAAATGAGTGAACAAAACTTATATAATTTAAGATTGTATTTAATATTATTCTAAATTTTTTTATCAAAAATCCGATTCCAACGTGGCATCGCCATTTTCATCTCATATTTTAGAAGGGTAGCTACAAAGAAACATTATGCGGACACTCTTTATCCCTTTTTCTTAAAGCCGTGTGACAAAACCTTCGTTTGTCCAACCCCAACAGCTTTCACGGACGGCTACTACGTAGCTGTTAACGAAAGCTACGTATATTTATGACTAAGCTGTCCATCATGAAGAATACATCCTGGTTTTACTACGTTGATTTCACGTTATATGTAATGGCATAATGCAATGACAGATATATTACTTATAAATTATCACTCTTTTATTTTTTGATGTTGCATAAAATGATTACTATATAAATAAATAATTTTTTAATTATTTAATAATATATTAAAAAATAAGAATAATATTAGATACAATCATGAGTTTTACAAGCATTGCACACTCCTTTTAAAAAAGAGTAGAATCTATTATTAAAAAATTAATTTTTTCATATAGATCATACATTTGCTTACATTTTTTCAAGAATAATGTGCTTATGCATTATATGACTGTAAATATTATTTATCGTCTACATAAGACATGGGTAAGACTTGGTAACCGTTTGAGGAGGTTAAATAACATTTGAGGAAGGTACACAACGTTTCTTTCTCCAGAGGTTTCTTTTTCTCTCTACCAAAGTAATCAAAGATCCCATCCTTTCTGTCCAGAGGGAGGAGCTTCCTTGCCCCCTCCTGTCCGGCCAACGCCTGAATTATATAGTTTTTTTTCTTAATTTTTTTGTAGTTTTCTGTTCCTAGCACCAAAATGTGCTGACTTGTTTCCTACTGGCCTCCTACGACTGCCACATGCCCTACCAGCAGACTCCCCAACCGCCGATTTGTTAAAAGGTGGAAAAAAAAAAACTATCCTAAAAAACGGCGCATAAGTCTCACGCGTCGTCACACACGGTACCATTGAGATCAACGACTTCGGATCTCTTAGATCTGACTATTACCTTCTTTCCAAGAGTGGGGCGTGAACCACACGCGCCTCCACAATCAGTGACGATTCTATCTCGACGTATCGACTCATATTCTGATTGTTACTTTCCTATATTCTTGTTTTTCCTAACCAAATATCAAGATAAAATAGTTGTGAAAGTTTCATTCAGCTGGTTCATACCAACAAAATGTAACACCCAACATTCCACTATGACTTTTAGTCGTAGTTTAATAGTTTGTTTATCATACCATACAACCGCTTGAAGCGGTTTCCCCTTAGTGAGAAATGGATGGGAGCTAAATTGTTGGCTCTAGATCCCTATTTTATATTTCTCTTGTGTTGCATTTGTTTGTTTTGAAATAATTGTTGGGGATTCCCACTCAATTGAATCTAGTATCTTGTAACCACTTAGGCCCCGTTTGGATAGTGAGATAAAATGAGATAATTTTAGATAAAAATTAAAATTTGAATAAAATATTATTATAATATTATTTTGTAATATTATTATTATTTTAAAATTTGAAAATTTGAATTATTTATTGTGTTTTGTGTGGAAATTTAAAAAAATTGTAATAATGATATAAGATTAGTTGAGATTAGTTTATCTATAAAATGCTTGCCTGGAAAAAAAAATTGTTAAATAAGATTTAGATAGTGAGTTGAGTTAAGATGAGATGAAATAAAAGTTAAATAAAATATTATTTTTTAATTATATTTTATTGTGAGATTTGAAAAAATTGAATTGTTTATTATATTTTATTTAAAAGTTTGTAAACGTTGTGATGATTAAATGAAATAAATTGAGATATTTTTTCAATCCAAACAAAACTTGTTATTTCTCTGGCATTAGATATTTGGTGGGCAAAAAACACCAAACATTATAGCATTATTGTCATTCCTAGCCAAACATTATTCCACTATTGAATATCGTTTTTGTTTTTAGTTGTTTTGTAGCAAATATTGGTGAAAACATGTGATATCTGTTACAAGGCATTGTGCTTCTAAGTAACGACAAAGGAAGCAAATGATTGATCATTGGTGTAACTATTATGAGCCCGTAAATCATAATCAACCTTTGGACGGCCTTTTAAGCCTCTAACTAATAGATTTTTACTATTCATCAATCTACAGACTACACTTATTTTTATTTATTTATTTGATTTTATTCTTACTAAACTAATTAAATTATTATACTCATCATTCTTTCACTACATACTTGCTAAAGTGAAAACAATAAAAATAAAAACTAATGACATGTATAAGTTTTCTAACTAGTATGTTCATCAATGTTAATAATGACATTTATAAACCTTTAATCCAAGTTGAGGCTTGTTTGAAAACACAAGTATTTTTAAATATTTTCAGATTACTTCATTACTATTTATAAATTATTAACTATTATTTTATTATTATTAACAAATTATTTAATTACTATTCATAAATCATTTGAATTTAGATCCAACGATAACCTTAATATTAGTTTGAGGTGAAGATTGTTAGGAAATTGAGAATATGAATGACGTGATACTTCTATCATATCATAATATGTCATAAAATTTAAAATATGTATGTAGGTATCAATTTTAATTTACATATCATCGTATGGTAAGGAAGAAATACAATAAATTCATAACGGAGTGAATACTATTAAAGGAGAGAAGTGTTACATTTATATAAAGATTTTATAAAAATAATCATATAAATTGATGTGATTTTATATAAGTTGATTTAGATAGTGAGATAAAATGAGATGGTTCTAGATGAATTGAGTAAAATATTGTTAAAATATTAATTTTTAATATTATTATTATTTTAAAATTTAAAAAAATTAAATTGTTTATTATATTTTATATAATAATTTAAGAAAATGATAATGATGAAAAGAGATAGATTGTGATTTTTTCTGAATCCAAACGAAATTAGAACTATCACGTTAAATTAAATTAATTTACAAAAATTATTTATTTACCAATAATTTATTTTAATAAAATTCATACCTCATCATCGATTCATCATGATTTAAATTAGAAAAAAAGGAAGTGAAAAACTATTTTGGACAACGTTGAGACGACAGAACGAGACGTGCGCTGGAGGTTTTTACGAGATTGTTTTGAATATCAGCTTGAACTTGGGAAACGAACTCAATTTGCACACCAACAATTTTGAGAAAAAAAAAAAAAAAGTGAGAAAACTTGTATAAAAATTATACGATAGACAAATATAGATTTACACGTTTTTCCTCTAAAGTTTTCTCCTCCCTTATCCAAGTTCCCAAACTCTCTCTTCCCTCTTTCCCCATAATACTTTTCCCTCTCTCTCCTCCGATCTCGCCCTATTTTTCGACGATTTTTCGGTGCTTTTCAACTTTTCATTCCAAAACCCTAAACATCTGGATTCTGCCCTCCAATCCTGTACCATAATTTGATTTTCCAATCTTTTTCTTTTTCTCTTGTTTTAACTTTCCCAATTCAAACAAAATTCTTTTCTATTTTTTTGCTTGTTTTTTTTTTATTTTGTCTGTAAATTTCGTTGATTATTTTATCGTGATTAGCCACTAAGCTTGTTGTTGCTATTGAAGATTTCAATTTCTTTTTTATGCTGCTTTGATTTTGGCTTTGTGGTTATTGAAGACAAATCCTTGCAACTTTGTTTTCAAAGCACTTTCAACGTTATCATTGTTTTTTTTTTAAATATAGAATTGGATGTGCAAACGCCAAAAGAATCAAAGCGGTTTTTTGTTTTCATTTGTGGGTGTTGGTTGTGCACTGTTTGGGTGTTTCTGAATTGGGATTGAATGCTTTTGTTTGAGGCAAAGGGAGGGGATGGAAACCATTGCAAATCGGGCGAATGAATTGGGACTGTTTCTTTCTTTCGGGGGTTTGGCTTAGAAGAGAAAACAGAAACAGCCTGGGGTTATGATTAAGGGAGCTATTGGAGAATCGGAGATTTTTGTTTTTTGGGTGTTGGCTATTTTACTGTCTTTGGTTCTTGGAATGAGGAATGATGGCCAGAAACAACAGCAGGGTGGTGTGCCAAGGCCAGGCCGGCCCAACGGCTTTATTCCGAGCTCGTTTCGTGCCATTTCCAGCTACCTGAGGATCGTGTCATCGGGGGCATCGACAGTGGCTCGATCAGCGGCCTCGGTAGCGTCATCGATTGTTGATAGGGACGACGATGCCAACCATGATCAGGTATGAGGTGTAATGGTTTTCGTTATTTTCATTTAAGTATTACCAAGTTAAGAAATCGGCGAAATTTTTAGTTTTGCTCAATTGGAATTTGTTGTGTAGGACGGAACCCATAAGAGTTAAGGGAACGTAAATGTACAATATAATAGTTTATTCACGGAGTAAATATAATGAGTGTTTATATGTTTGTTGAGATGATTTTATTGCAATTTTCCCCGCTTAGATAGAAAACTACTTGAAACTTTCTAAATGGGGAAGTCATTAAATGAATGTAGTTTTAGTTTAATATGCTGATAAAAGAAAGAATGGTGGTTGAGAATCTTTTGCCCACCATTTCAGTTTATGGGTATTCCCAACTTGGAATTTTCATGCATTACTTTAAGCATGGAAATACGAGGCTTTTCTTTGGGCAAAGTAAAAATTTTACTTTGAGCCTGTTTTTCCTGTACAAAGATGATTGCTGTATGCCCATACAAGTTAGTACGCTGGATATGAAAAGTTACAGATGCAAATGTTGAAAGGTTGATAATTGTGGTTGAAGTTGTGGGTGGGACTGAAAGTATTTTTCTTTAAAACATTGTTTTCATGGGTGGGGGCCATTGTTCGTAACGGACTAAGTGTCCATGACTTTTTACTATCGTTTGTAAACTCTAGTTAGGTATTTCTCATGTATACTTATTGTATACTTGAGTTTTGCCTACTTTTATGAATAAAATACTTTGATTACCGATAAAAAAAAAAAAAATTGTAATTGAAGTTGTGTTGCAGTTGAGGACGCTGCAATAAATGTAGTTTAGTTCATCTTATAAGGTGACCCAATAAAATTGTTCGTTGACCCAATAAATGTAGAGGACGCTGGTATGTCCTAGTAGGGTTTATAGAGGATAATCTAGTCAATTGGATTGTATGAGAGGTTTTCAATGCGTTTTGATGTCTTGTAAGTGGATTTTTTGGGGTTAACCATAGTTCATCTTATGTCTTGTTTATTTTCACAACACATCTTATCTAATCATTAAAATTTTTCCAAATTCTCACACAAACTAAAATAAACAATTCAACATTTTCAAATCCCAAAATAATAATAATAATATTAAAAAAATATCATAACAATATTTTATTCAATTTTCAACTTTTATCTCAACTCATCTCATCTCATATGCGAAAACAAACAAGACCTTAGTTATTTTTGACCTCCTGTTGCTGCTTGACACTCCTTTTCAATTGTGGATAGCATAGGTTTTGGCAGCCATGTAGTCTAATAAGTGATACCTGTGTTTTGGCTTGATAGTTGGGGACATAATTTTGGGTTCTTATCCTTGTAGTTTAGGATTTCTTTTTGGGTGTGTGAGAGATCATGCCGTGTCTTCTCATCTTATGGATTTGTATTGTTTATACTTCCTGAGCTCTTTACGAGGATTGGCTTGTTTAGTGACAGAGAGGTGGACAAATTTAACTTTTGCTGGTTGAGCTGATAATTTGTCCCCGTAAGAGTAAGGAGTAACACTAAAAATGATTACAATCATGCTCTCAACTGGCATGTTTAGAAACAAAATGTCTTAGTTGTTTGTTGATTGGCTACTGAAAACCTTAAGGTTGAATGGAATGTTAATGACTGGGAAGTGGATGAAGTTAAGGCTCTGCTGGTTAAACTTTACAGCTCAAAACTGGTCCAAGATAGAGAGGATTGTATGGTGTGGATTCCTGCTGGAAATGGTAAGTTTTCAGTTTCATCTTATTACAGAATTTTGTCAAGCCATGGTAGTTGCGTATTCCCTTGGAAAAGTATTCGGAAAGTGAAAGTTCCTTCTAAGGTTGCTTTTTTCTGTTGGGTGGCTTCTTTGGGCAAAGTATTGACTACTGAAAACCTTAGAAGGAGAGGTTTGTTTATTGCTGATTGGTGTGTTTTGTGCAAAAGGGATGGAGAATCTGTAAATCACCTTTTCCTTCACTGCAAAGTGACAAGATTCTTGTGGAACGAGGTTTTGAGTTGGACAGGATTACATTGGGTTATGCTCAGGGAAGTGGTGGATTTATTGGTAGGGTGGAAGGGTGTGAAGGGCTGTAAGAAGGCGATGTGTGTTTGGAAAATGATTCCTCCTTGTCTTATGTGGTGCATTTGGTTCGAAAGAAATGGGAGATGCTTCAAAGATAGAGAACATTCTTTGGGAGATCTTAGAGTTTTTTTCTTGAGTACTTTTGAGTTCTTGGGCTAAAGATTTTGTAATGGGGGATAATTTTCGGCATCTGTTTTAGCTTTATGGTGGTAGTTTTCTTTTTTGTTTCTGGAAGTTGTAGGTATTTCTTTTGTATACGTCCTGTGTACTTGGGCTTATGCCTATTTCTTTGAATAAAATTTATTACTTATAAAAAAAAAAAAGTTGTTTGTTGATTGGCTAAGGTTGTCAATTTTAAAATGTATTTCTATTTTAGTATGTTTGCGGCTGACGTTAGCATATGTGCTTACCTTTGGGATTTTTGTGATGCTATTAAAGGTTGTTTAAAAAGTATGAAAGCAAATAGGTTTGTTGCTGAATAAAACTATGGCCGTCCTCTTAATCAAGTAGTAGTTGGGTTTAAGCTAAATGTGTTATTTCCACATCTTTTGGTTTTCTGTGCTGTGATTGTGTCAGTCTGTGGGCTTCATTTGGTTCATGAATCAGGAATCAAATCAATAACATTTAGTTGGAACATTTGCTGCTTGTTATGCACTACTTATTTGGTGGACACAAATCTTACCTTATTTTTTCTGTTCAGTAACATAGAACATGAAATAAAATTGGGAAATGTAAGGCTTGTTTGGCTATGGAAATCTCTTGAGATTTTTGTAGTCATTAAATAAATATCGAGATTGTTTTTGTTGGTGCATGTGAAAGAGGGAGTGGGTACACAAGGCAAATGTGTTTGGGAACAGAGTTTTTTTTTTTTGTATGCACACTTGTGTGTTTTGGTTTGTGAAATTAGTGGGGTCCATTGAAAATTGACCATCTAACGGAGGAGTGGTACTTGTGATCGCTGCTTCATTAGGAGTTTATGTGCGATTTAATGAGTAATGCTATTCATCAGTACAATTTCCATCATCTTCTCATCATCCAATGATGTGGCATTAGATGATAAGGAACTTATCATCTAATGCCACATCATTGGATGATGGGAATTGGGATGATGAATAGATTTTTTCGCAATTTAATACATAGACGTCAACTTCTACAACGGAATTTTGGCGATGAAGTTCAGGAGTTTGTGTATGGTATTTATTGAAGGATGTGGTTAATGTTGTTCCTATTCAGTCTTATATTCAGAGAGTGTTCACAAGATAGCAATAGAAGATCCTATGCGTAGCAGGCTTATATCATGTTAGCGTAAATTGAGGGGAAAAGGTTACAAAATCCCATAAAAGGAGATGTTTTATACAAAACTGGGAAAAAATAATGCTAAATGCTTATGGAAGTGGTTTTATAATTGCAAGGCATTTGCTTCCCTTCACATTCCGCCTTCTTTTTGACTTATAAAAATGTAATGCCAATAATAATGCAAGTCATTTGTATCTGCATGCTTAATTACATGGGGCCAAATGTGCTCGAATGTGGACATGTAGACTGTGAGTGAGGTGTTATTATGCCATAATACTGTAAAGCTATGCAGTTGAAAATCTTTGATCCAATGTTTTATATTTCTTTGATAAATTCACATTGACAATTGAAGATACGTGCATGATAAGGTTGAATCTTGTCCCGTGTTGATGTAGATTAGTCATGCTTTTTACATTCTTATTTGCGGTCTTTCTCTATTGTGTATATTTATATATTTTATAGGCTCTATTGTGTGTGTGTGTGTATTAAAGGCTGCTAGTCGTGCATCTTTAAAATTAATGATCCTCTCATAATATGTTATTTTGTATTTGTTAAAGTAACCAATACACTTGGAGATAACTAGTTTTATATTTTTCATGTAAAACTTATATAGGTGATTTGGGCTGGGTTTGACAAGTT
Source organism: Juglans regia (assembly GCF_001411555.2). NCBI lineage: Eukaryota > Viridiplantae > Streptophyta > Magnoliopsida > Fagales > Juglandaceae > Juglans > Juglans regia. The sequence continues at coordinate 35,570,194 of NC_049902.1, read as the reverse complement.
AGAGGGTGAGGGAGATGTCATTCGACAAGTTCTCCTGCTGGCTTACAGGTCCGGTTTCCAGGTTTGGGATGTCGAGGATGCCGATAATGTCCGTGATCTAGTTTCGAGACATGACGGCCCTGTTTCATTTATGCAAATGCTACCAAAACCGGTGGCAACAAAGGGGTTGCAAGGCAAGTTTGCAGACTGCCACCCAATGCTGGTAGTTTGTGGTGATGGGTCCCTTTCTATTGGTGGTAACATTCAGGATGGTTCAGCCACTCCTGGCAATGGTAGCATCTCAAATGGCCATGATCCTGTAAATGGAATTTTTTTGCCTACTACTGTTCGGTTTTATTCAATTAGATCTCAATCTTACGTCCATGTGCTAAAGTTCAGATCAGTTGTTTACTCTGTAAGATGCAGTTCCCGAGTTGTCGCTATTTCTCAAGCAGCTCAGGTATATTACTTGCATATCTTTCAAGCACCCTTTTCTTATGCCTATTATAAGTGTAAAAAAATAAGTGTTACAAATTGCAGATACACTGCTTTGATGCCACAACTTTAGAGAGGGATTATACCATTCTTACGAATCCTATAATTACGATGTGCCCTGGTTCTGGAGGCATAGGTTATGGGCCTCTTGCTGTGGGTCCTCGATGGCTTGCTTATAGTGGAAGTCCAGTTGCAGTCTTGAATTCAGGGCGTGTCAGTCCACAACATCTATTGCCTTCTGCCAGCTTTCCCGGTTTTCCTTCGAATGGGAGCATGGTGGCTCACTATGCAAAAGAATCCAGCAAGCAACTTGCTGCTGGGATTGTGACCCTAGGAGACATGGGGTATAAGAAGCTGTCCAGATACTGCTCTGAGCTACTGCCTGATAATAATACTTCAATGCAATCGGGGAATCCTGGCTCGAAAAGTAATGGAACAGTTAATATTCATCTAATAGATGCGGAAAATGCCGGAATGGTACATGCTTTTCTCAACCATGCTTTTATTTGTTACTGAAACAACATATGCATGCTTGCTTCATTTCTCTAATGCTTTATTTTTGCATGTTTGACTAGAGTTCATGTACTTTTACTTTGCTTTTGCTTCTTTGCCTTTGTGAATGCATTATGTTACAGAATAAGAGCTGTACAGAAAATATAGTTACAGAATAAGAGCTGTACAGAAAATATTGTTAAGTTTGACCTCTCTTATGAATTATTCTAATGTGTTTTGAGTCATGGGTTTCCTGGTACCAAGTATGGTTTCAACCTATGCTGTGCAACCTCTTGCTGTTGTAGCATATACGAATAAAGCTATTTATGAATGACACTGGCTCGATCCTTTTTATCTCATATATTTTTCCCTAGGTTTTACTTGTCAAAAAATATTTTTCCCTAGGTTTTATTGTTCTTTTGGTTATCAGGTCATTGTCAGAGATATTGTCAGCAAAGTTGTTATTGCCCAGTTCAGGGCACACAAGAGTCCTATCTCAGCATTATGCTTTGACCCCAGCGGCACCCTTTTAGTTACCGCTTCGGTCCAGGGGCACAACATAAATGTTTTCAAAATAATCCCCGGACTCCCTGGAAGCTCCTCTGCATCTGATGCAGGTGCATCTTATGTACATCTTTACAGGTTGCAACGTGGCTTTACAAATGCAGTAAGTGTCAGATACATTTTTCAATGTTCCTTCTTGAATATGTCATTGTTATCATCTCACTTTTCTAGGATTGTTTTGGTAATCGATTCAGGTCATACAGGATATCACTTTCAGTGACGACAGTAACTGGATTATGATCAGTTCATCAAGGGGGACAAGTCATCTGTTTACTATTAATCCTCTCGGGGGATCAGTAAACTTTCAGTCTGCTGATGCTAGTCTTACCATAAAAAATAGCAGTTTGGGTGTTATGACTAACCCGTCAGTGCGTTGGCCACCTAATCAACAGAGCCTTTGTGCAGCTGGTCCTCCAGTTACACTTTCTGTTGTTAGCAGAATAAGGAATGGAAACAATGGATGGAGAGGAACTGTAAGTGGTGCAGCAGCAGCTGCAACAGGTAGGATGAGTTCTCTTTCTGGGGCTATTGCTTCATCTTTCCACAATTGCAGAGGGAATGCTTTATACGTGGATTGCAGTTCTTCGAAATCAAAGTACCACCTTTTGGTCTTTTCTCCGTCTGGTTGTATGACACAGTATGTGTTCCGAACCTCAACTTGTCTAGACCCAACAGCTAATGTGCCTGGATTAAGCACTGGTCCTGAGTTAGCACCAGAATGTGATGCAAGATTAGTCATCGAGGCTATCCAAAAGTGGAATATATGTCAGAAACATAACCGAAGAGAGAGAGAAGATAATATTGACATATATGGTGAGAATGGAAACTCAGACAGCAATAAAATATATTCCAAAGGAGTGAGGAAGGGAAATAGCATCTATCCTGAAGCTGGGGGTACATTTGCAAAGGCAAAGATCAGTCCCGAGGAGAAGCACCATTTCTATATATCAGAAGCTGAACTACAGATGCATCAACCTCGGGCACCATTGTGGGCAAAACCTGAGGTATATCTGTCTTCTGCTGGAACGGAATATGTTTTGTTTATGTCATTCATGCATGCATTTTCTTTGATTTTTGATGTGTCCCTTTTCTTTTACTTTTGCTTGCCAGATATACTTTCAGTCGATGATGGTGGGAGGCCCCAAAAGGGATGAAGAAAATGCTTCTGGGGGGGAAATCGAAATTGAAAGGATTCCAACTTGTGTGATTGAAGCAAGGTCAAAAGGCTTGGTTCCAGTTTTCGACTATCTTTCGACCCCAAAAATCCAGCAAACAAGGTGCACAAGTTTTGTGAGTTTATTTATTTACTTATTTCTGGAAATTCGACTACTTGCATGACATCGATTATGTTTTCACCAATAAAAAAAATCAGCTTTGATTTCAATTTTGGGGTACCTGATTCTTCATATTATCATACTTGAAGTACTTAAATCTTGTATAAAACTTGATATCTGTTGATTCTGTATTTTGCTTGAGCCATAGCTTAAATAACACCTTCAGTAAGAAGGGGATGTATTGGAATTAAGACCCAACTGGTGGCATGCCGCTTATCAAACAAACAAAAGTATATGTTTTGCTTAATGTGCATAGTAGTATCTTTTGCTTATATTCACTTGTATATTGTCTTTGTGCCCAACAGTGAGGGGCCATATTGGCATTTATGAAGCACCATTTACCTTGTCATACAGGAACCCTGCTCTGGAGTGCAATCTTAATGGGCGACTTCAGCAACAGAGACCTGGTCTGTTGGCAAATGGCAGGTTTTCACGCAGGAGCAGCTCTGGCTCTCTTGATTCTGTGACTGACAGTGGTGCTTCACTGGCAGAATTTCACAATGGCATCGAAGAAACTGAATCAGATGGTCCTCGTATGCCAGTAGAAACCAACAGCTTTGTAAATAATAATGACAGCCCAAAAACAAAGACTAGGCTTGAGATTGTAAATAATAGAGAGAGCTTCAAAGTGGAGGCTCAACTCAAGCTTGTAAATAGTAACAAAGAAAGCCTAAAAATGGAGAATCATTTTGAAGATGAAGGTGTTGAGTTTGATTAGAGGTATGCTTTTTCCTAATTGTTTTTTCTTTGTTAATGATTTAAATAGTCTGTCAGACATAAAATAATGAAGTTGCTGAACTTATTGGTGTCTATTAGCCTGCTATCTGGTAAAAATGTGTATGGATTACTTTATTAGTTAGCAATTTTGAGAGTGGTACGATAGTTCTTTGACACATACTTTGAAGTTTTATGCCATTGTAGGGTATTGGCAATGCATCAACCACACCAATCCATCTAATATCAGCACAAGAATGTTACTTGCTCACTTTATTGTACACCTGTTTTTCACACCTGGGTTTTAGACCTTCATTTCAAGTTAAAATAGAGATCACATTTATTTGGAACTTCCAAATTGTAATAATATTTTCCTGTGTTACCCAAGGTCTGGAATCGAGGCTTGTGAGAAGTTCTCATGTCAGTTCATTCTAATAATATAAGATGCTGGCACTCATATATATTGAGATCTCCTTTTTCCTCCCTCTTCTTTTCTACCCAAGTACTTGATTTTAATTGAACTTCTTCATGCAGTGTATTCGCGTGACATTCTATCTTGTAGGTCACTGCTCTGGAGTTTAGGACACGTTACACATATACATACTGTCATACCATTGCCCGCAGCAATGTTTATTTTTTGGCTTTGTATTGGTTTGGTTTGAACTTGAGGCATAAAAGAGATGTTTTATGTAATAGATGACTTAGATAGCCTGGTCCAGAGAGTCCATTTTGAGCCATTATTTATAGTCTTGAGCTGACTAAAAAGGTAGATAGAGGTTAATAAATTAATGAACGTTCGGAGAGCCGGTGTATAATATGATTATATGACGGATTTTCACATGCTTGCGAAACCTAGGTTACCGAGCTTTTGGGGTGGTTAGTGATGGATTTGCACAAGTATTGTAACTTTTTTCTGGTCATAATTGAATTAGTTTCCCTCTTTGTTTCTTGCAGTGCTGAGTTATTGTGTTCGTTCGTTTTCTCAGGTGTGCAGATATTCTTTTATTCTCCAAAGGGGTTCATTAACGCGGTGTTAATATAATCGGTGGAAAGTTAGAGGATAGTGTGAAGCGGAAATGTCGATAGTGCTGTTTGGTTTTAATCTACTGATGACTTTGTAAATAACAAACATTATATTAAGTTTGTAATATGTAAATAATAGCATCTCATAATGACTCTTTCAAACTTTCATTATTCTATTAATTTTAAAATTTGTTCTATTATCGCTCTGGCATTTTGCTGAGATGAAGAGATGTTGGAGTAATGTTGTGTTCCAGCTTCATATTCGGTTTGTGCATATATATATATATATATTGGATTTCTACCCATTCTAGCATCTGAGTTTTTAGATGGTTTAAATCGGGGGGGATTTATTTCTAGACTAAACTGAAACTGTGTACGTGAGTCTGTGATCTTTCTTTCGTTAATTAGTTTTAGGGGGAAAATGTTTGCTGCTGCTGCTGCTTTTGACATTAGGGAAAGCTGCTTCAAAAGTTGTCAACAATGGTGTGAGGTATGAGCTTCATGTAAAATATCAAATATTAAGCAATCAGTTCAGTAGGACCTCTCAGCTTCCTAATAAGACTACAATTTTATTTTAGTCCAATAAATCTTCGGAGCACTAGCATTGGATTCATTAAATTTATTTTTAAATTTTGATGAAATGTACATATTTTTTATATATTTAAAACTTCCTTATCCATAACTCTACATTAGATTAGCTATTGAATTCATCAAAATAATAATATAATATAATTTATTTTAATAATAATATTTTTTTTTCATATTTTATAATTACACTAATCGTATGCTAATTAATAATTTAATTTGATTCTTACATTATTATTACAAGACGGTTGGAGATTAAACGTGAATAAAAAGATCGTTGGAAATTAAAAGTGAATAAACAATAGATTTGATAGGTGAACATTAACCCTTCAAATTTGAAGAAACGAATGTGACTCAAAACTTTGCACTTATCTTTTTGGCTAATTCATTGAAGCTTTCTTTTGATAACATTTATCATATTTTATATTTGGCTAAGCTTTTGATAAAGTAAATACCAATGCTCTCTGTTTCTGAGTGAAATGCTATCTATAAAAGCCAGGTGTTGGGAGACAACAGCGGGTCGTGCATAGGAGCTCTTCCAAATGATTTCTGTTCCTCAACTGCTAACTTAACTTCTGCGTTACATATCCACCGACCTGGCTGGATACAATCCCAGCTTCAATGCTTTTTAGGATGAGTTTAGTTGCCCTACGTACGCCATCTTCTTCTCTGGGCTATTCTCTCTTAAAATTAGACCGGGTCTGACACGTACTTACCCGGGGCTCAGCTGGATGAAAATAAGGCTGCAGACTTGATTTCGTTGAATCGGTATCCCACATCAATGCGTCCCACCATTCTGTTTCTCCTCTAATTTCTTGTATGTTATCTGCATTTTTTTCAGTAAGAGGCAGCTTCCTAAGACGATTACAATTGATAAACTCAGCCTGCTCTAGACGCGGCCATGTCTCTTGGTCTCTGCAAAGAGTCCTTAATTTGGGAACATCCTCCAATTTCAGTTTCCGTAAGTTTGGAACAACAGTATCTGGAGTCGTACCCTGCATTGCATGACAGTTAAAGAGCGCTTCAAACTCGGGACAGTAGCTTATCTTGATTACTTCTAGTCTTGGCAGGGTGATAATGGAGAAACCACAACAGAGAAGATCTTTCATTTGCTTACATCGGGTTACTTCCATTAATTTTAGTCTAAGAAATCTCAGCCCGAGATGCTCAACAAGTTCAGAAATGCTTTCTATGCAAGTCAGCTGCTCGAGATGAAGTTCCTCCAAATTTGGTAGTAGGTCACAACGGACCGCATGTCCTCCTCCTCGTTTTGCAAAACTGCTGTCAGACCTTGCAATAGTAAGTGATTTTAAACCAGCAAAGCTGCCAACATTGTTGATCACCAAGTCTTTTAGCATTTCATTCAATCCCCAACAAGTAAATAAGACAAGCGAACTTGCATTACCCAACAGCCACCCAATCCGTTCTCCAGAAAGATCAAGACCGCCGATAGTTACCATCCTTGTGTCATGCCTACTCTTTAAGGAGATGGCTTCTGGGCCGATGAAAAGTTGGAATCTTTTTAATCTATTTATCCAGGAAAGATCTTCAGAGTCGGGACAAGGTATCCTCTTCAATCTGATGCATAAAGCCAGCAATCGCTCAAGGCATCCCAGCTCTTCAAAAGATGCCTGCTCCATTTCTGAGACTCTCTTCACTCTCAATTGGTAACCACTGAGTGTCATATCCAGAACCTCTAAACAAGACAACTTGGATAAAATTCCAGCTTGAATGGTTTTGAGAAGGCGAGTACGGCATAAGTTTAGTTGCCTCAAGTTGCTCAAGTTTCCAGTCCCTCCTGGCAATTCTCCGATAGGGGTGGCAGAGAGATCTAGCACTTCAAGTCTACTAAGCCCTTCCAGTGAGGGTAGTTCTTCAAGGAAGAAGCAATCCCTCAAAATGAGAGCACGTAGGTCACCAAGTTGAAGTAGAGAGAGAGGCAATGACTGAATGCGAGTTCCACTCATATTCAGGACTCTGAGTGCTTCAAATCCTTGCAGGAATCTCTCAGGAATTCTATCAAGGGGAGGATTACCTTGTAGTAGCAAAGTTGAGGCCCCTGAACATTGTAGCACACAATCAGGTAGCCTTATTATCTTGTTCTTCATGAAAGAAACTCTTTTGAGAGAATTCGATAGCTCAAAAGCTGAGATCTCGCTCAAGCTAATCCCTGAACGCACAAGGGATTTACATCCATCCTCAGACGAGGATGAAATCCATATAGCAACATCACGAACAACGTCATGCATCTTCACAGTGCCCTGACGGGCACCATCTTCCAACAAACAAGAATCCTTGAGATTTTCAATCAAGGAAATTCCTCTATTGAATGAATCCTCATAGTTTTCTTGTTCATCAATCAAACCTTCCGCACGCCAACACCATACTAGTTCACTTATCTCAATTGAGAAGTCTTCGGGAAACAAAGCGCAATACAGGAAACAAGGTTTTTTGTTTTTACCTTCTAATGAGTCGTAACTCCACTTCAAAGGCTTATAGACCTTGTCCTCCACGCTTCCTGTACAAGGCACTGATCTTTGCAACTCGTACAAGGCATGCTCCCACAGCTGGACCATTGTCTTTCCTCTCATGGCAGCTCCCACAATGATGATGGCTAGAGGTAATCCGCAACATTCTCTAGTAATTACTTCTGCGAATGGTCTAATATGTTCCAGACTAACCACATTCCCTGCATGTCGAGTAAACAATTGCCAAGCTTCTTCATCGCCTAAACAATCCACTTTAAGTTCCACATCTGTCATCATATACCTACAAACATCCAAAAATCGAGAAGTCAATATGATCTTAGAACCCTTTTGAACTTCAGGCTGTGGGATGCCCAAACTGTCCAAGTCAATTTTCTCCCAAACGTCATCTAGAATGAGAAGAAATTTCTCCTCCTCAAGCCTGTGATGAAGTTGGATAGCCATTCTCTCCAGGCTTTCTCCCATTCTAGCCCCCAAATTCAATCTCGCAGCTATTTCTCTTTGGACCTTTGATACGTCCGAGTTCCTGGAAACCGTGATCCATATCACGATGCTGAAAGGCTGCATCGAAGTATTCTTGAGCTCATTGTTCAAATTTCTTACCAGAGTAGTCTTCCCTATCCCACCCATTCCCCAAACCCCAATTCTCCCGATCCCATCATCAGACAACAGAGTCATAGTTTTGGCTAACATTGTAGATGCCATCGTTTGATCTCGAATTGGAGGTCCAGGAATATGCTCCACTACTGTGGGTGCTGAACAACTGACAGCAACTTTACCAAGGTGGGATCCTCCAGCTAGTATAAGCCTTTCTATCTCTTTGAGCATTTCTACCACTTTCTTGCTTATTTTATTCCGCTTACTGCAATTCAAGGAATGTCGAGGAAGATTTACAGCTTGAATCTGATGGACTTTAGGCAAAAACTCCTCAACCGTCTTAATCCATTCCGTAACTGGAGTATCTGGCACTTTTCCTTTTCTCATAGCTAATTCCGATTGATTTATGAGTTCTTCTTGTAGAGTCCTAAGGGATCTCGTCCCCTTCTCCAAAGCATCGAGGTTTGATCTGACTTTGATAGTGTTGGTCGTAGAATGGATACAGCCAAAGAAAAGCCGGCCAGTTTCTACAACTAGTCCACCAACAATCGAAGCCACCACTTCCATGCCAGAAATCTTGCTATGTGAGATGCCGGAAGCACGAAAAAAATTCACAGCCAATCAAGCTGAAAATTAATAAACTGCTTATTTGCCCCAACCTATTTACCAAGGGTGTTGGTTCCTCCAATTACTTTCAGCCTCGGCAGAATTTTCAATGTGAACGCAGACGATGACGCATGCATGCGCGTCCTTTATTTTTCTCTGGGGTGATTTATGGCGTAAATGACGTGTGCTACTTAGACCCTGGCAGGTTCTCAGCCGTCGGTGGGGTCCTTCATGGTGCCATCTTCCTTGCCTTCAGACGAAACTTAATAGTGAGCCGGCTTTCTTTTTCTCGAACAAAGGAGATGGAAGTGGCCAAATAAAACTTAACTACACCGACTCTGGTACTCAAATTTGTACGAGGTAGTAGGCCATCCTTTGATTTGGGTTTTCAAAATTTTTTAAGTTATAATGATGATGAGATAGAAAGTTGTAATGGCGAGATAAAAAAATTTTAAAGTATTTAAAATTTTAGATTTTACTCTTAAAAATAAACGAGTCTGATGTTAAGAGACTTGATTTTACTCTCTTGTATACATGGAATTTATTTAATAAAATTTATATAATTTAATTTAAAAGATAAATTTTTAAAACTCTCTTGAGTACATAGAACTTATAAAATAAAATTTTAATTTAAAAGATAAATTTTTAAAATTTAAATAATATAAATGATATATTTCTTACCAACTTGCGATTTAAAATTAGAATAACTCATAGATATTGCCTATAATAAACACGAACGACACTATTATTTCAAAAATTATATTTGTTATAAATAGTTTTTAAGCCCATACAAATGCTAATTGGGTTCAATCTGACTGGCCCATAAAACGAAAAATAAGTTCAATCTACTTAACTCTAAACAAAAACTTATTTTCTTTCTTATATTTAAAATCTTATAAAAATTTATTTTAATATCCAAAAAATATATAACAAACTAACGCTTTTTCAAAAAATTTAAAAATATATAAATTTAGATTCTTGGTTAACATTCACAATTTAACTCCAAATCTTACCCCAAAAAAAGAAGAGATTTTTCTTAAAAACTTAAAACAGGAACGCTTTGGAATGGTACATGCTGGTTTCAACCAGCATCGAATAAGAAGGTGAAATCTCAGCATTACGTAAGTTAACATCATGAGGTTCAACCACATGGGATTTCTACTTATAATTAAAAACCCGACGAGTTGTGTTGCCGCCACCGGTAGACGACCACTACGAGTTCGACGCAGCCACCACTCACCATCGTCCTACCATCATCCTCTTCATCATCACAGTGGTGCATCTATTTTTTGTAAATATTCGTTGTTAAAGTGTGATCCAATGTAATAACACAAAGGGATGACCAGTAAATCCGTATAAACTTGAAAGCAAAATCCTCTTGTGAATTTAACTAGAATTTTCACGAAGACACTTGACTTCATTGGACGTTTTCATTAGATTTGATGTTCTTTGAAGTTTGATCACGATTGCTTGTCACGTATACACGTTGAAGACCACATCTTCCTGACAATTATCTTGTGGCAGATAATTCATGTTTTTTAACCTTTTTTGGGTCGCCTTGGCAAGAACGACGTTCGCAAGCCTTATTCACGTGCTATGATGTTAGATGGTTTGTCGAAGGAGATGTTATTTGTGGGATTCAGATTCTTTGGCAAACTCTTCTATGGTGATCTTGCAATTTTGACGTTTGAGTTCTCATCGATCTTCTGAGTTATTTCTTATAACGAGTTCAAATGTTCTCGAAAAACTTTCAACATGGCTGCAAGTGTAACAATCCCAGACAAACTCCCATCCTCTTCAACAACCCACACATAACTCACGCGATGCGCGAGTGCCTGAATCATCACCGCCACCAATGAGATCCATGGGTAGCACACGATTGCTTCTGACCTCCTAACCAACCTCGTTGAATACGACCCTCCTGACTTACTCTTCCCCGACCCAGACTCTTCGTCCGACGAAGACGAGCACAACGACAATGATGTGATTGTCGATTCCTCTTCCATTAGTTCCAAAGCCGCTTCTAAGTTTTATGCTTCCAGTCGGTCTTTCACCAGCTGCACTTGGTCCTCTGGTGGACTACCATAGTCTATATATGCCATTAGATCACCCACCTAGAGAGTTGCGATCGCCGCTGAGACAGACTCCTCGCAAGAGTTGCGATCGCCGCCGCGACGATGTCAATGGGAGAGAGGAAAGGGGTGAGGGATCTGGGCGAGAGGGCTTCCATAGGTGTTTCTGATTGTGTGCCATGCGGTCCCATTGTTAACCCCGTGGGTGGACTACGTGGAAAAAAAAAATTTGGAGGCTGTTTTCGGCCCTTTAATAATGTGACCGGTTAGAAGATTTACTTTACTCAAAACTTTAAGAGTGTGATAGATGAAAATTTTGTGAATATAGTAAATAGTAATAAAATAATTTGTGAATAGTAATAAAATAGTTTGAGTTAATATTTTATGTCATGTTAGAAAATGAGAGAGAAAAAATTAAATAAAAAATATTATAAAATTAAAATATTATTAGAATATATTTTTTGTAATATCATTTTTGTTTGGAAATTTAAAAAATTTAAATTGTGTTTTTTTTGAAAGTTTGAAAAAATTATAATGATTAGTTTAAAAAAGTTATAATGATTAGTTTAATAGTATTTGTATTTGAGTGATGTTTGACAATGAGATAAAATGAGAATTTTGAGATATAAACTTTTTCCAAACAAGCCAGTTTAAACCTTTGGCTCTCAAGATCTTCTAGAGGTAAAGACTTATATGCTAAAAAAAATTAATAGCTTCTAATCTATCTCGATTCTTCATTGAGCCATCTTCAAGATTTTTCTCATTTTAATTCTACATACAACCGTGAAATGCGTAATCGTCGCATAATCGCTTTGAAAAAGAGTGGAGTCCACTATTAAAAAATTAATTTTTTTCATTTGACTCCCATGTTTTATTCATTTTTTTTCAAAACGATTACGCGGTGGTTACGCAATTTACGGTTGTAAGTATATTTTCTCTTTTCTTAAACTTTATATTTTCAATGCATGGCTTCTCTTTATTTTGTCTCCAAGGTTCTTTTAACACTTTTTCTTGCAATTAAATTTGAATATGAATCTTTTTTGTAAAAGAAGGAAACTCTTATATATATCTTTAATTACTATAAAATATGCGTCCATATATTCCTACATTGATTTATATATTGACAATATTTTTATATCATAAACGTGTTTATAATATTTTTATATGATATATTTAAATATTAAAAAAATATTGAATTATCTTTAGTTACAAATAAATTATATAAAAATAATTTCACAAAGTGATGTGATTCGTTAGATTATAAAATTATTTTTATTGTAAAATAGATTTAATAGATTAAATGAAATTATATCAATAATTTGTAATATTATGTTTATATAATTTTTTTTATAGATGTAGGAGTACTTTCAATTAATGGCTCCAAATTAGCTGACGCGACAAACTAATCTTGTTTTGGTTTTGGGTCTTTTGGCTGAAGCATTGAAGACCACCAAACTTTTGCTGTTTTTGGGCCGGGTGGTATCGGTAATGGTCACAATGAAATGAAATCATGTGGAAAATTGGAAACATTTCAGATTAGGACAAGACCAAAGTCTTTAGGTTGGAAGCACCTATCCAAAACCCACCTCATTTTACCTTCTTAGTCAAATGCAGATATGCTGTCTCTATATTTTTCCATCTACACGTGGCTCCAAGCGCTTGTTTCTAATCTTAACCATTTCCACTAACACAATAATATTCCAAGTTCCATTAAGCCAATGATGACTATAGTAAAAGTCTCAAACTATATATTAATCAGTAGAATACATACTACTAGATAGGACTGAAAAATGTTCATATATAATTTTTCAAATCCGTAATTGCTTGTATCACTACTTGCTCAAACTAAACAATTGAGATCATTTTTAATTGTCTGACCGAATTGAATGGTCTAATTCTTAGAAAAGATAGATGCATCATGTGAATCTTGTAACATTAGGCTCTGTTTGAATGTTGTGTTGAGTTAAATTCTTTATGAATAGTAGTAAGTTAAGATGGTGTAATGAGTTTTGTGAAGCTCACCTTATATGAGTTTAGATATATTTATGAGAAGTTAAAAAATGTTATGTGTCTCACGTGTAAATAGGTGTTGAGTTGAAAAAAGTTATGAGTCTCACGTGTAAAAAAATTTTAAGTTAAGATGAGTGTAGTGATTTGAGAATTGGACGTTTAGATGTTAGATTTAGTTTAAAATTAGATTGATTGAACTGAGTTCAGTCTAAGTTCCAAACGAGACTTTAATTTGTCTGTTTAGAATTTTCGAGTAGTGTGAATCTCATAAAAATTTTAAATACCATATCGATATTTCTTTGTGTTGGACTGTTGAATGTGATTGAATATTAAGGCTTAGAAACATAATCATACCATTTACATATCTGTTTTATGTGGTAAACACTACACTCTCCTGTTTGTGCACTAAGGCCAAGATTCACATGACTAACTCCAAAAATTGAGTCTTTTTTTAGTGAGAAATTTAGCCTTACAAGCAGCAAACACAAATCAAAACCTCCTTGAAGTTCTCTGCATTTATTTGTTAGAGAAGTGGAACAGAGGTTCCTGTACTTTTACTCCAACAACCAAAGCCCCAACCCACAGCAAAGAGAGAGTCATTTTCCATGTAGAAGCCCCGTTGTGTCAAAGTTCAAAGTCTTTGCATGCTACATAAACTTCATGTGGAGGCAAAGCCAAGCAAACACCAAACAAACCTCATCTCAAATATATTCATATTTTTTCTTTTTATTTTTCTTTCCTCTGCTCCCTCAACTTCCCTCCTTCAAGCTCAAGCCAAACACATACCCACAAAACAAAGACATCCTCTTCTCAGTCTCATGTCTCTTTCTCTTTAACAACCCCCCGCTCACCTCTTAAAATAAATAAGCCTCCAGAACCTTGACAACTCAAGCCCAAATGCTAAGCAAGGTTAGGTAAAAGATAGCTACGTTAAACACCATCGAATTCTTCCTTTTACAGCATAACCATCACAAGGAGGGTTCTTGCAATTCGACTCGCTTCTTCTTTGGGTGATTTTCCAAATGAAATAACAAGCTGCTAGCCCTTAAGAAAAACTTCGATCGACGTCGGTTTGCCTTCCGGTGTGTGGGTGTGGGTGTGCGTGTGCGTGTGCGTGTGCGTGTGTGTTTCTTGTCTTGTTTTTCTGGAGAAATGCAGCTTTACATATCACCCAGTTTGAGGCACATATCAGTGTTTCCGGGGAAAGGCTTTAAAGAGTTTATCAAAGTGAAGGTTGGCTCAAGGAGGGTCTCGTATCGAGTGCTTTTCTATTCGCTTTTATTCTTTACATTTCTTCTCCGATTCGTGTTCGTATTGACAGCAGTGGACACCATTGATGGAGAAAACAAGTGCTCTACCATAGGTACGTACGTACGTGCGTAATTAACATTATTCTAAGCCATTGCATGATGAGTTTCCAGCTTTCAAATCACACTGGTTTTCTTCTTGTTGTTGTTGTTTTTTTTATTTTATTTTATTTTATTGGAGCATTGAAGAATGAATTTGAAAATGCAAGAGTAACTAACAAAAATTGAAATTCCAATATTACTGCTAATTAAATAAATAAAAAAATCCAGATCAAATTATATATATATATATATATATATATATGATTTATAAAGAGACATTATCTAGACAACCGGCATGCAGAAGTACGTCTATTCTACCTAGAATACAATATCGTAACTGACTTTGTGGATTTAAAATTTAATATATATATATATATATATATCCATAAAAGTATAAACTAATAAGATATAAATTTTGATAATCATCGATAAATTAAATTAATTAGCGGTTCAGAAATGATTATCCATATAGTAAATTTTGAAAATTCAAGCAAGGAATTTATTCAAAACCAATATCGTTGAGCCCATTAATGAACTTTGCCGCCTGCAGATGTATATATATGTTGCATGCATGCTGATTATATACATTTGTAAATTGTCTTAGATACCCTTTTTGAAATTCTAGTTAGGTGTGACCTGTTGATGACTTCCAACCATTTAATTTGTTTAATAATTTTTTTTGACCTTTTACCAAAAAAATATATATAATTAATTGACATAATAACCGCACAGAAGTGTTTGGTCGGTCCACGAGTACCAACCTAATTAATTATTATTGATATTTTTGTTTTGGGTGCTTAATGAAATGTTAGGTTTAATCAATATTGTAGTTACTTATATCATACTACATGTGTTCTAATGGTAGGTTGCCTGGGTAAAAGATTAAGACCGGGTATTTTGGGAAGACGGCTCGACTCAAATGTAATATCTCCGGACTCCTATATTTTTTGACTTTAAATTATTTAGGACTATTTAAAGGTCTTTATACCACATATCATTCACATGACATAGTTTGATATGTAGATGATGTGTGGCGTAAAAGATTTTCAAATAAAATTATTCATCGTTCATTTACTTATTTTCCCAACTTCCCAGCCCCCATTCCCAATCCAAATCTTATATCCTATTGCTAATTGTGTTTATGAATTGAATAAAAAAAAAAAAAAAATTGGTGTCTTAAAGGTCCCAGAAGTGATATACCAAATACTAGAAGAGCCCATGAACAAAGATGAATTACAAGGAAGATCTGATGTTCCTCAGACTTTGGAGGACTTCATGGCCGAGATTAAGAAAAGCAAATCCGACGCCAAGACATTTGCTGTCAAGCTTAGAGAGATGGTATGCAACAACAGACACAAGTACTACTCGATCGTAAGTTTATGGTCTCGAGCTCTCAACTAAGATTTTACAATTTTTTCAGGTTACCCTTCTTGAACAAAGAACTCGGACAGCCAAAATCCAAGAATATTTATACCGTCATGTAGCGTCGAGTAGCATACCCAAACAGCTCCACTGCCTTGCTCTAAAGCTAGCCAACGAGCACTCCACCAATGCGGCCGCCCGCCTCCAGCTCCCTTCTGCTGAACTCGTCCCTGCCCTCGTTGACAACTCCTACTTCCACTTTGTCCTTGCTTCTGACAATGTGCTCGCTGCCTCCGTTGTTGCAACATCACTTGTCCGGAACTCGCTGCGCCCCCAAAAGGTTGTCCTTCATATAATCACGGATAGAAAAACTTACTATCCCATGCAGGCATGGTTCTCACTGCATCCCTTATCTCCTGCAATAATTGAAGTCAAGGCATTGCACCACTTTGATTGGTTTTCCAAGGGGAAGGTGCCAGTTTTGGAGGCAATGGAAAAGGACCAACGTGTGCGATCGCAATTTAGAGGCGGGTCATCGGCAATTGTGGCAAATAATACTGAGAAGCCCCAAGTCATTGCAGCAAAATTACAAGCTTTGAGTCCTAAATACAATTCTGTGATGAATCACATCAGAATACATCTACCAGAGGTAAACAACTTTATTTTGAAAGCCGTTTTATTGTTTGAGAAAGCTGCAGTGCCTGCATTTTTGCTCGACTAGAAAAACAAGAAATCACTTTTTTAAATTTAACCAAGTTTGTTTCTTCTTAATATATGCTCTTAATCGGCTAAATGTCATTTCAATTCTTTTGCAGTTGTTCCCCAGCCTAAACAAGGTGGTTTTCCTGGATGACGACATCGTGGTTCAAACAGATCTTTCACCACTATGGGACATTGATATTAATGGAAAAGTTAATGGAGCAGTGGAAACTTGCAGGGGAGAAGATACATTTGTCATGTCAAAGCGGTTCAAGAGCTATCTGAACTTCTCCCATCCTTTGATATCAAAGAATTTCGATCCCAATGAATGTGCATGGGCTTATGGCATGAACATTTTTGATCTAGATGCATGGAGGAAGACCAACATAAGCCTTTCATACCATTACTGGCTTGAACAGGTATATCCCCATCGTACATTGCCTATGTTTAAGAAGAAAGGCAGGGTATAAGCAGAATGATGTTATTCAGTTTCTACCCCGATTTTATTATGTTTTCATGTCTGCAGAACTTGAAATCGGATCTCAGTTTGTGGCAACTGGGGACATTACCCCCTGGACTGATAGCTTTCCATGGACATGTCTATGTTATCGATTCCTTTTGGCACATGCTGGGGCTGGGTTACCAGGACAATACGAGCTTTGCTGATGCTGAGAGTGCTGGTGTCATCCATTTCAACGGCAGGGCGAAGCCGTGGCTAGAGATAGCATTCCCGCAACTTAGGCCATTATGGGCAAAGTATGTGAACTTTTCAGATAAATTCATCAAGAGCTGTCATATAAGGGCATCTTCTTAGAATGGATTTTGAGAGGAATATGTTGGTAAACGAATATCCTTTTGTATATGTTAAAAAAGAAGATAAGCGATTGAGAGTTCTTCGCAAATTCAAGGCCTTGAGGACTGAATCAGCGATGGCAACAGCATCAGCCTCCTGTTTTTCTGAACTATCATTTGTTGTTGGTTAAAGCTTCCTTATTCTTTCTTTCTTTCCCATTTTTCCTTATCTTTCCATGCTTCCAAACCATATTTATTCACTTAAGTGATTTGTTCACATCTATGATGAGGTTCTACACAGACTACCAGAAATACAATCTCATAATTTTGTATTAAATAAGCCCCGTCTTTTTCATACACCGAGCAGGGATTTTTATATCACAGACTTGACATATCTAGTGTCAGTAAAGATTACAACCGGTTTCTTTCAGGCATTTCGACGGACAGCTTGCCTCAAGATAATCAAAATCGAGATCAAAATCAGAGTTGCTTTAACTTGCTTTTTTCCCAGTTACATTTGACACCAAATCCTTTAAGAACTTTGCAGATTTCGTGATGGGCGAATTGATTGCCATTAAATTGTACAGAACATTCTCAACTTCGGTGATCGATGGCCGTGTCTTGAACCTCGAGACCACTTTCAGTTCCCCAGTTTCTTCTTCAACAAGAACCGTCCATCTCTCACCACTCACAACCCCATCCCTCACGCACTTGAAAACCACTCCCTTCCTCCTACTCAAAAGCCCTCTAACCTCCAACCCCATGAATGAATATATCACTTCGAATGACCCCACGAAGCCACCCAGCTCACCAAAATTGCTTTCCTCCTCAAACACCCATTTGGGGTTGAAAATCACCACCGGCTTAGGATACGAGCTGTCAGTAACGGCTTTTATAACTTCCAACTGTGAAGCCTCTGGCACCAAAAAAACTGCCACATCGGCAGAACTCAAGATTCTGGTATCACCATTTTCGGTCTTCAATGAAGAAATGTCCGTATGTTCAATTTGGCTGGAAGACTGAATTCCAAAGGCTTCCATTGCACCTTCTCTTAAGGTAACGTTAGGCCATAGGAGAAGCAACTTAACAGGAGAGCCTTTTCTTTTAATGGGCAAGTCCTGAAAGACATCGAGAGCGAGTTGCGAAAGCGATGCGGGCGAGTCGTCAATGACCGGAATTTCGAGTCGGAACCTGGGTTGCTTTAGCTTCTTGAATTTACCGACGAGTTTGGGGTTGTTGAGGGGCTTTTCTAAGGTGGATGAAAGGCAGGTTTTGGCCTGGAGGATGGCTTCTTCTTTTGAAGTGGGTGGAGTGGAAGAGGACAGGGACGAGCGGACGGATATGGGTTTACGGGGCAGAATTGGAGAAAAGGAGACATGGATACGGGAAAGGGAAAGTTGTTGATGTGAATGAAATGGGAGAAACGGAAAGTGGGCTTTGGAGTGAGGAAATGGGATTGATGGCTTCGCAGTTTCAATGGTTCGTAGATGAATCTTGAGAAGATTGGAAGCCATTTTGAGCTTTGAAGTAGCAAATAAAAAGGAAGTAGTTGGCTTGAAAAAGAAAAGGGCACTCAAAAACCAAAACAAAAAATGATGTAGATAAGGTTTCTAATCCCAAATTCCAACGACAGGCTACAAACCAGCCTCTCAAGTCTAAAGAGTGTAGCATAGAAACCGCTGTCACCGTTATTTATCCTCGAATGATTAGTGATTATTGCTGCAACATTTGTCCCAAACCAAATACGGACAGTACATCCGTTTACCAAGTTTGATTATCCATAAAAATCGTTTCAGCCGTTGTTTCCAAAAAAAATTTCTCATGGATGGGAAGTACGAAACATATACCATCTTAACATATGAGGAGTCTTGTACTCACTGGATTAATGCTTGCTACTTCCTACAGTTCACAAAAAGGTCAAAAAAGACTTTCGCTCATACAGTGGAGCCAAATTCCACTTCAACTTGCAGTGCCAACAGGAGAACCCAAAAGGCACGATGCCTCCATCAAAGCAGACTGCAGTCAAAACAGAAACAAGGATTGCCAGACAAACTTATTAACACTTACATGCAAATACCGGCATCAATTCATAAATGTACCTTCGATAGAAAATAAAGTTTCCCATAAAATCCAGTTACAGCTTATGAGACTTAAGCAACAACTACTACAGGCAATAGGAATGACAAATCGAATACACTTGTTTGGGCTTCGAGTCCAAATCATGATGGACTGCCAACCTAAGCAACCGGTGGTCGGAGTACATGATCCTGTGAGGTATCCACTGCAGCAGGTGGCATGAATTGCCACATTGCGACTCCTGGGTAGCTAATGAAAGGCACCAACTTGCTGCCAGGGGCCTGGCCCTGAGCAGCAAATGCAGCAGGAATTGGAGGAGGAGCTGGCAAGTAACCAGGTTGCGCATTCATGCCTTTCAGTTGCTGCTCCAACTTCTCTTTCTCTGCCTTCAGCCTCTGCTTCTCATCACGAAGCTCATTTTTCTCAGCCTATACAAGGTACAGAATGGAACTTGCCTCAGAAAACGATCATGTATCCTCTTTAGGACATACTGGCATTTTTGAGGTGGCAAAAACGTAGTGTGAATGGAACAAAAATGAAAATAGCTTCACCTTCAACTCTTTAATCTTCTCCTGGAGACTTGAATTTGTGTCCTTCAACTTCTGGGCTTCACCCCGTAACTGAGTCACCATTCGGACAGCGTCAATTAAAATAGCAGCCTTGTCCGTTTTTGGAGGCCTCCCGGGCTCCATAATGGAGCCCAATTCCACAAACCTAATCATCACAAACACAAAAACATGCATGAGGGGGGGAAGAAGAAAGAAGAAAAATAATAAGAAGAAGAACAAGAGAATACTTGTCATTCAGTCTATCCCTCCTCAACTTCTCCCGAGAAGCTTTGGAACTAGAAGCACAGCACAATTCAGATCTACCCCTGCAGAAGATACAGAGAGACAGATAATCTCATTGATCCATGTATCATACTTCTAACAAATCAAGTTTGGACCCATTGTCTAACAAAGCACAGTTGTGATAATCAATAGCCTCAATTTGAGATTCCATCTAATTACTTGGATTCTGGCCTATGTATGCGTCCATAGTTAAAATTTCACCCAGAAAATCTACTCAGCAAAATCATATGCTCAAAATCTTCTGAAGGCCCACAGATATTGGGGAAAAACATTCATGTAGCCCTTCCCATAAACTGGTGAACACAGTTTTAAGTAGCACACGATTTTGTTCATCATATTTTAAAAAAAAAGCAAAAAGAGGGAGTTGTATGTGTACCTTTTCTTTGGGCCACAGTCCTTGATGCCGTCTGAATCCCCCAATGAGCCATCAATCTCCACACTAGAAACAGCTCATTTCATCAAACAAGAACAAAAGGACATCAGTAACCACACAGATGCAAATTAAAAAACTTAATAAAACAATACATCCTCACATCGCAAGTGAAAACAAAATGACGGTTAGTCATTATTCAACTTTAACATGACTTTTCATATGATTAAAAGAAATTGCTTTATGCCAATCTTCACATGCGTCAAAAACCTTTCCCATTAACATGAAAAATAATATTGTGATAAGTTGAATGTTAATGAAGCCCCTAAGATATTCTAAATGCAATCATGTCAACATTTAATCCTGGACTCCCAGTCCAGAGCTCATGACTGCTCTATATTGCATTAGTATGGAGATATAACAGGCCATTCTGCTTATACCAGTATAGTTCTATGTCTGCAAAGAATCAGGTAGTCGTTTTGATACTAAATAGCATCTAACTTGCTTACTGCACACCCCAAAAATAATATTAGAAAAATAGAAAATCTGCAAAATAAAAATGGTTGCGTGAACACCAATGAGCTACTGTATTGAATCCCCCCCCTTTCTTCAATAATTACGAAAGAGTGAAAGGTGTTTCCACTCCCTATTGCAATTCACACAGTTCCATCTTTGGTATAGACGCAAAACCTCTGTCCCAACATTATATATTGGTCTAAAGTTTTTTTACCCCATCACTTAATCCATAGATATATCTCTCAACTTAAGGTACAGAAAAGAAAGTAGAGTTCGATAAAGCAAATTTAGCAACGACTACTACCCACACATAAAAAGATTTCCCAAAAAGAAAAAATAAAACGTAAAACGTGTCAGCCAACATGGACCTTGTCCCCAAAAACTACCCTCAACTCCAATCAATAATGCGTTAAAAAGAAATGCTCAGGCATACGTACAACTAAAATAATCATTTCATCCTGCAGATTGTACAAAGGCAGACTCAGGCTCTAGTAAACATCATAAGCCAAAAGTATCAAAAGACTACTTTTCCTATATAATCATCAAATTCTCAATCATCCCAAATACACGAAATCAAAACTAAACAATACGGAAATTATAACACAAATAGTTAAAAATTACCAATTGCCTTCTCATCCATCAACTTTGAACCAAAAATTTCATCCCAATGACCAAATCGCAAGCAGCAGATTAGACACAATACAAATCCAGGAAACAAAACCCAACGAAGGAGATTTCTCATTTTTATTTTTTAAAAGCCCTAAATTGCTCAATGAAACAAAGTAAAAAAAACCTAATTGCTAGAGGTAGATTAAACACAATACAAATTAAACACAAATCCAGCAAACAAAACCCAACGAAGGAGATTTCTCATTTTTATTTTTTAAAAGCCGTAAGTTGCTCAATGAAACAAAGTAAAAAAACCCTAATTGCTAGAGGTAGTCTGTAGAGAAGTTTAGTACCTGACATTAGGAGAACCATTCAGGGCCTGTGCGGGCCAGGAGAATCCCGGGTTGGAAGCAGAGAAATTCCCGTCGGGGACAGGGATATCGTCGATCAAGTCATAATCGTAGAGCCAGTTGGTATTTTCAGGGGAGACCATTTCGGTTAGGGGTTGAGTTTGCCGGAAAATTCAGGTTTCCCGGCGGAGAATCCGTTATACAGAGAAACAAACAGACGCGGATGGGTGAGAGAGGGTTTGGTGAGAGAAAAAAGAGGGACGGCAGGTTTTTTTTTCTCGGGAAAAGAGAATCTGAGTGAGGTCAGGGCGTGGGGAAAGGAGTTTCGGCCTTGGCCTTTGGGGGTTTGGATTGGTGGTTGGTGCTGGTGGTGTCTCGTGTTGTGAACTGTGGTGCGGTGTTGGGACTCGTCACCCATCCTTCGCCCCAGTAAACGGCTTTTCTTGGGTTTGGGCTTCGAGCCCTCTTAACAGCACATCAGCCTCAGCCTTCTTCTCCTAAGCCCACTCGCACCCAAGAGAAAAATAAATTATTATTATCATAAATTAATATTAAATATAATTATAGATTGTGTAAATGTTGCATATTTTTTTAAAAAAAATAAAATTTATTATTAAAAAATTAATTTTTTCATGTAATGCGCTGTACTTATGCAATCAATAACTATATCTAACATTACTCAATTACAAAATAGATTAGATTTTGATATTAAACATAATTTTTTCATATATATTTTATATAAATTATAAATAGGGAAATGCAAAATTAGAGGCACCATCGAAATCCTTATTCTACGTCTTATTAAAAAATTATACTCTCAAGTCAGTATATAGGATACACAGATAATGTGTTTACATAATATAATTTAATTTAAATTTTAAATTTTAAAAATTAAATATTATCATTTAAAAAGTATGAATTATGTGACCTATCACTAACTTAAAAATAAAATAATTATATTTTTTTTTTCTAAGCTAATAAATAAATCTCTATTGGCAAATTCTATATTTACGTACTAAAAGGGTGAGATCTCTACTTTTGCTGGAAAAACAAAAAATAAATCTCTATTGGCAAATTGACCAAACTGTCCTCAATAAGGATATCCTTCACCGGTGGTCAGTAGTGGCCGGTACTTTGCCAAACGGATTTAACGGAAAAAAGAAGTCTCATTGTATCACTTTAGTTCCTCCAAAATGGCTCGCATGGCAGACATAAATGGAATCTCCAAAACTCTCCCAGCCCTTCCAAAGTTTCCCAACGTCAAATGGACCTCAAACAGAGTGAAAATAGTTGGATTTCTCGGCAAGAAAAGCGAGGGTCTTGGAACACACCCATTACAAACTACAAGAAGATTAGCAATAAGCCTTGCGTCCATAGCTCTTATCGGAAATTCAGCCAATGGGATGATATCTCTAGCCGACGACAATGGCTTCTGGATCGACGGCCCTTTACCTGTGCCGCCTGTCTACAACGGTACGTAAGCTTTCAGTTCATAAAACTCTGCAGTTTGCTCGGTCTTCTTGCTTCGGTAGAAAGGGCTCCTTTTCTTGTTTCCTTACTGTTTCTTTTGCTTATAGAGATTGCAAATGAGAAAACGGGTACTCGTTCATTTCTGAAGAAAGGAATCTATATGGCTAATATTGGAATCAAAGGTAGTGCCTATCGGCTGAGAAAATATGCATTTGATCTCTTAGCAATGGCGGATTTGGTCGGACAAGATACTTTAAACTATGTCAGGAGGTATCTACGACTCAAGTCCACCTTCATGTACTACGATTTCGATAAAGTGATCTCAGCTGCACCAGTGAATGAAAAGCAACCTCTGTTGGATCTGGCTAACAGATTGTTCGACAGCTTCGAAAAGGTAAATCGGTTCACATAAAGTTCAAAACTTCCCATATCTATTCTTCAAACCAGAACTGTTTAAAGAACTGTAAAATCATGTGTTGACAGCTTGAAGATGCTGCCAAGAAGAAGAATCTGCCTCAGACAGAATCATATTATCGGGACACGACCGTTATACTCCAAGAGGTCATGGAGCGAATGGCATAATCTGTTGGCCTGATTTACACAAGATCAAATTGGATTGCAGGATGCTCTCCCCTTAATTTTTAACAAGTATATTTAATCAGTTAACTTCCCATAAATAAATGGCCCTTTTTTGTTTTCTGAATGAATATAGTATGTTTCAAAGCTCTGGTTTCGGTTTCATGGTCCATTTCTCGATTTGTTCTTCTGATCCTTGCACAGGGGCCATAGGAATCTATCCTCGCTCAGCGGCCATAGTAATCTTCCTTGTATGGTTCCAATTTTATCAGATGTCCTGTAGGGACATTTTGGTTTCATGGTCAGTTTCACTTCAAAACAATAAAGAAGCGAGTGCATTGCGTCTCAGGGAATAGGTTGTTCCTTCACCATCCCATCTGGCATCTAGTACAGGTAGTCAGTCGAGGAGGAAATCCTATAGCTGTACTGAAGGGAGTAATTGAGCTTCTGGGTCTTGATCGCTCGATCGGGCTATTGCTTGGCCAATGAAAGGAGGGAATATCAGCTAAAACCAGTCTTAGCATAATTAGAAATCATAAATTTATTCTCTTAAATTAATACAAACTCAATATTTTCTTATCTATACAAATAAACCCTACATCAGGATTATGCATCTCTTTGATACTTTTATCATTGATACAGAAAACTTAGGTGCCTAGAATAGAAAAAGAATCATTAATCTATCAAAAAAAATCAGCCATAGCTTAAGCGTGAATCTGAAGGCCGCATGTTGGTTTGACGTCGAGGAGTCCCAATCTCACAAGCATTTACCCGGGCTGCAAAACGAAGTGAGCAAAGTGACTCGCCCGCTGAGGAGGGATCCGGAGAGATGTTTACAAACATCAATGTCTTTGAGTCCCCACCTAAACAAGGCTGGGTTCACCAGTGATTAAACAGGATTAGAACATCGATCTACGTTGATCATATCCAACCAATACCAAGAAAACAGTATTTAGGCAACATAGGAGACGTTTGTATTCACAGCTCATCTCAACTCATCTCACTACTATTCATTACTATTCAGTAACTTCAACTCACAAATCTCATTACTATTCACAACTCATCTTACTATTTTTTACAATCCATCTCAACTCATCTTTGAATCCAAACGTTTCCATAGTCTGTTTCTTTGCCTTAAAACAAAGATACAAACGTTGAAATTGTCCTTAAAACAAAGGTTGAAATTCCTCTTTCAAAATGGTAACATATTCGTTGCCATTCTTTCCAACAAAGAGTCGCTTGAAAGAGAAACAATAAAAGTCAAATTCATCAGATGTAGTGATTAGCTTGCTCTTTGTCCTGATCACATAAAACTAGCGAAGACAATGATATCATTCTAATACAAGTATACTTCTGGTCCATGGAATGGCTAAATTGGGCAACTATTTAGATCCCAACTTTCATCTCAACCACCTGGACTTGACTTACAAAATCCAACTAGCAATTCTCCATTTAGTGACCAATTGTGATGATAATTCACACATATGTTGCCATGACTAGAAAGAAGCGAAGTCAATAAAGCACAAAATGTTGTTCATAAAAAAGACACAACACTAAACTGCCAAAGCATTTTTTGTTTTTCTTCCTCACATTTTCAAGGATAATCCTTGAATTTCTTCTATCATATGAAGAGAGACACTCCAGGTCATCCATAGTGAAACTAGGGTATTAAAGAGAACCTCAATAATAGAAACTAGATTGACTTCATTATTCTTTAAATAAATTACCTGAAGAAGATATGTAAGCTTCGAGTTCCTAAAGGGTATGTGGTCCTCCTTCTTTGCCAAGGCAAATATAACATCACTTAGGGATGATAAACTTTTATTGATTGCCTGTTCCAGATGCATAAAAGAAGCAATTGATTCATTGAAACTACATGATCAAAATCTAAAAGAAACAACAATCAGAATAGTTTGCATTAATACTTGAGTTTCTTTCAATCGGTCCCCTGTTGATCCACTCTTAGAAAGGCGCTCACTCCCAGCAAGATCAATAAGATTCAAGACTCCTTGTACTTGTTGCTCAGTACTCTAGTACATTGAGTGGAAGTTAATAAAAATAAGTTTCAATAAAGACAATATCTGAGAAACAGAAGAGAGACATATGAGATATACTAGTGGATTTTGCTTCTTCTTCCTCTCTTCTTTTCGTGAGCAATACATACTAGTGGAGGTTACACGAAGCAGGTAAATGTCTGTACCTCATTAACACCGAATATTCTGAGGGTGAAAACAAAATGACTTCTCGATGATTGCTCATTCATCTGGGTCTTGCCTACAGACCTAAAAGGATACAAGTAAAATATTTTTGACAACAAACCCTTTAATTGAAGTATAGGGAACTTTGGGACAAAAATTAGTGAAAGAAGAACACAATATCAAAATATTGCATTGTAGTTTACATGTATCGTTTAAACAACATTTACTATATGAAATTGGATCACATCTAACAAATGTTTATACCACTAAGGGAATTCAAATGCTAAACATATATATGGATCCATACAAATATACAAAATGGAACAAAACCCAGAACCTTACAATTAGATTGAATAGCCATCCCTAATAAAACTATAAAACAAAATATAATTTCTGAAGCAGAAACAAATTTCACAATTGAAAATCAAGCTTGGAATGCATGTTATGAATGGTTACCTGCTCTGTGCAGCATGATCTAGAAGGAATGAAACCTCTTTCGCACTTCGGACATCCACAATTGTAAGATCAGAGACGTGCGTGTTTCCATTTGCATCATGTTTAATTGCATATTGCTTTGCAGAAACAGAATTTTCTGTTGAAGACGATCGATTTGTTGATAACAAATCACGAATCGTTTCATTATATATTTCCAACATTGATACCTACATGTATTTCTGAAAGTCAAATTTTCAATAATAACGCATAAGAATACATTCAGTTATTCTGCAAATGAAAAACTATTCTTACTCACCTGCATTTCATATTTCCAACCTTGAGGTTGAAGAGATTGCCTAGTTTGAAATATTTGTTCCAGTGAACGGGGTATCAGACCTTTTTGCTCAAGATGTCCTGGCCTACCCATCATAGTATAAGTTTTGCCAGAACCTGTTTGACCATAGGCAAAAATGCAAACCTGAAACACAAAAGCACCAACTATTTCTTAAGGCAAATATGGTGAAAATTATATCTAGTGTACATTATACTAGCAAAGTAGACTGGAATTCAAAGAGATGCATGTTTAAAAAAATTCTAACTACTAATCACTGACTAATAAAGTTCCAATTTTAAGACCCGCTTCTGAATTTTATGAGTAAAGTTCTGTAAGTATAACAGAATTGGCGGGATGTTGAAGTATTTTTAGTGACCTTGTTGCTTGTTAACTCCCAAAATTCTAATCAGACACAAACAACACTTTACTGAGAACCACAATGCTTTTCCATAGTTGACTATCCAACTTAAAGTTTAAATTATTACGACTGATTCAATTTAAGATACTATTCTTTATATAAGTACACAAATTTTGACTTCAACATTAAACGAGATGGAGCTTCATAAATCACCTTATAACCATCGAGAGCACTTTGTACGAGCTGTGAGATTTCAACAAAAATATCATCTTGTCTTGTTTCAGGCATAAAAACTTTGTCAAATGTGAAGGAATGCTTTTGCCCTGATTACAATATATACTTACATGAGTTCTTAATTTTCAAGACCTGATTTGAATATTTCAAGTAATCAATATTATGTGGAGAAAAAACAAATAGTCCAATATTTCTCCTCCAAAGAATGTACCATTTTGCACCACATCAATTCCCCGTCCAAGCGCTTCTACTGATGTGGGATAAGAGAGGACCTTTCCTTCTGTGGTAATACCATCATCAGGCAAAATAGGCCGCACTCTGCAGAATACTCGAATGTTCCCTTTTAGTTCCTACAACATAAGTAGTTTAGTAAGACATACATATTCCTGCTAATATAAAGATTGTTGCGAAAGAACATTACCAATATGGTATTATGTAATTTTTTACGTAGCATCTCTCCTTCCACAAGCTTGAATTCTGCATCTGCCAGGCGATTTTGTAATTCATTTATGAGTTTCTTTTGCCCTTCAAATTCAGTTCTTGTCTCAACTGCAGATGAATCAGAAACCTAGAAAGAGAGAAAATTTGGTCATACTTATAAATCTACCAACAAGATCAAATGGTTCATGCCTTAATATCCAATAACGATATGGCACATATTCCTAACACAATAAAATTCCCATGACAACAAATGTTTGCTCGACTTTATATCATTACCTGCAGTTTCTCCTCTGCAGTAGATAGCTGGTTCTTCAGTACCACTATTTGGTTATTTTGTGATGAACACGTCATCTGTAAAAGGAACCCTACGTCTCACAACCTTTTCTTTTTAAGAGTAAAGCCCTAAGATATTAATAAAACAATAAAACGAATGATGTTACTGAAACAGGAAGATCAACCTCTAATTGATTCACTTTTGTTGTCAGGATGTCCAACTCGGCACTATATTTTTCTGTAGACTCTTTATATTTCGTGGCATCAGTTGTTAAAATCTGCACTTGTGACAGCAAGCGATCACGATCATCTCTCACTTGGTGTAGCTCCACCCTAAGAAAAGCAACCTCATTCACCAAAGCATCCTTTTGCTTTATAGCCTCATCTTGAGAAGCCTATAAACATCAAATTCCTTTTCATAATAAAATTATAAAAGCAACCATAAAAATAACAATAGAAGTAACAAGGAATGAGAAATTTCACTCTTCAACCTAAAATTATTGAGGTGACTTGCTCATTTATTTTACCTACACATTCCAAAGTAAAACCTTTTCATATAAAAAACAATCTACCATATTTTCTATGCAAAAGTTTCCCCCACATATTTGTTATATTTACAACAATCTCAATCAGAAAATAACACAGATAACTTCCAAATATTTTCAAAATTTTTCCTAAAACAAGCTTTCATAAAACCACTAATATTGTCAGTATATTTGTGATCTTGATGAGCATTGTGGGTCTACATCCTAGCAGCTTGAACTATTGTGACCTTTTTTATATACATAAAAGTAAAGATACCAAATTTCATTAAAAGTAGCTAGGGTGCAACCTAAGTACACACGGAGTATACAAAGGAAAACACCTAATTAAAGCAAAGAAGGAGAAATCAAGTAAAAAATAACTACAAAAGAAGAAAAGTGAAAATTGTTGTGAGCATTCTTTCGCAATTGCGCATAGAGGTTTTTAACTCTAATAGCATCCTTTGCAATCTTCTAAGTTGTGAGTGTCACATTCCTTCCAAATGCTCCGCATTAAGTACAAATGACTCATCCTCCAGGCCTCTACGGGGGAGTTGCATTCCATTTTACCTCTCTGAGCATCCAATAACCCCACTGCCCTTTGAGGCATCACCTACTCAATCTCAAGAGGCCAGAATATTGAGACCCACAAGGCCCTAGCCACCTTACAATGAGACAACAAATGATCAGGAGTTTCTCTCCTCTTCTTGCACATATAACACTAGCCCATCACCATTTATGCCTCCTAATGTTGTCGTTCATACGTAGTTAAGATCTTCCCTAATGCTATCGTCCATACACAGAATGACACTCTTCACGGAATGACACTCTTACGGGGGACTTATTCTGTCATATAAATTTATAATTTTCCAAGGAAAGGAAGGTCTAGCTGCAGGGTGTAACATTTGATAAAAAGATTTGACTTCATACTTTTCTCTTCTTTAATGATTCATCCCGTTTTATAATCCCAATGTTTTCTAAACCTAAGTGGAATAAAGTAGGCTGAGAAGCGTAGAGACCAATTCCACTTCCCAATCTTGCACTAGTCTGATAAAGGGATACTTTGGATAGGAGCCTAGTTTTCTATGAGGTTTCTAAAAAATTTCAACACACGCAATCTATCAGTAGTGTTAAGTTGGTTCTTTCACAAAAGAATGCACCATTTCCTTGGTTAAACAATTGTCACACCAAGTTCTTTGGCAATCTCATGACTTACCAGCCATGTACTCTTACATAAGTCATTGTTCATCAAACGAAAAGAAGATATATGCCTTATGCAATGGATAATTGTCCGCAGGAAAAAGAATCTCACTCTGGACAAAGTAAGTTGACCCCTTAACATGCTGAGGTTTTCAACTATAGTAGCCTTGTCTTTCTCTACACGCTTTAGCTCATCCTCAACTGTAGAAAGGTCCGTGTGCAGTTTACCATTGTACTGCTGTAAGCTTGTGTTGTAATCCTGTAAGCGTCTGTACATATCATTAAGCGACGATATCTGCATAATTCAGCAAACCCAAACGCAAACATTTATAACAGTACTTCAATAAACATAACTAAAAGGGGAAGGACAAGGTCAGAAAAACATTTTCTGTTTTACCTTCTGATTAGCACTTAAAAGCTCTCGTTGAGCTCTGGCAAGCTCTTCCGAAAGAGAAGCTTGTGTCCTCTCAAAATTAAGTCTAGCCTCTTTCTCTTTTGTAAGAGAATCCATTGCAGCCTGATTTTTGAATTCAAAACATTTTATAGCTTATAAACAACACTCATTCAAACAAGAACTTCATGACTATAGCATTTCGGCTGTACTTACCAACTTATCCAATTCTTCCTTCATAAATTTATCTTGTAAAGAAGCGTAACTCTTTCTTAGCTCCAAGATAATTGAATTCAGTTCTTCTTCCTTGTTTTTCATCAGTACCTCTAAAATCAAACAAATTTATCTATTTACGTCATTAAGAAAATTAAAATAGAAATCAATGAAACAAAAGAAATCAATCGTATACCCATTTCATCACATTTTTGCTTGGCTGACTCCAACGCGTTCAGCAGCTTCTCTTGCTCAAATATGTAGTGTCCTTCAAGCTCTTGGAACCATTTGATGCATAATTTGAGCCTCTTAATGTACTCCACCATGTTATCACATCTTTCCTAGAAATCCAACAATTCAAAAAGAAATAAATTTGATGCAACAAGGTTCAAAATCCAATAAAAGAATAGCAGTTAGTAGAGATAGAGAGAGAGAGAGAGAGAGGAGAAAGGAAACATTTTTTTAACAAGGCAACCTCAATGCTAAAATCCCCCCTACCTTAAGATTGAATCTATCCTTCCTTTTTGGTTTCTCATTCAACAGTGCTTCAACTTCCTCTCTGGTCAACTCAATCCCTCCACACTCTGAACCTGCATTGCTAGCCGGAGCACTGTTCGGGCCGAGATCTTGCCCTCCATTCACGACCGAAAACGCTTGCCTGCTCCTCCCATTGTTTGCCGTCCCAACCATTTTCTCATCACCAACGTACCTCTTCTGAAAAACCCACAAGAAATTCCACCAAATAGAAATTCTAAGAATGAAAGTCTAACCCAAAAGAGAAAAACAAAAGCAACCCATTAATGAAAAATTCGAGAAGCTTGAACCCAGGTTTTGGAAATATGACTATAAGATATGAAAGAGTAAATCAAAACTTACATTTGAAGGAGGCTTTGTGGTTGTGAGGTTGTTGTTGGGAAATGGAGGCTCGTTTTGGTTCTTGTTGGCCATTTTTAAGCATAAAACAGAGAGGTTCAGAGTGGGACCATGGATTGCAATGAAAGCTAACAGTGTATCAGAGCCGTTGCTTGAACGAGCAGGAAAATGGGTGATCAAGAAAGGAACTAAACTAATGGTTAATAATATTCTAATACCAAAATCAATATGTAAGAAACTATTAAATAATGAAAAAGCTTGAATCTTTCTCAGGTTTAGATTAGGTGCTTGGTGTTGATGGTTTGATTTCCTTTCAATGACATTGGGATTTGAATATTTTGAAATGGGATCAGGCGGTAGCATGTGAGACAGACAGATTCGTTAGAATAATGTAATTCCCAAATGGCCCTTATCTAATTCATATTTATTATTTCATACTGTTCAGTTGTTTTCATCCGGACATGATTTGCCTTTTTGTGGCATTAGCTTCTTTTATCGTAAGAGGCAATTAGGTTCCTTTTACCTAAATCCATGGCTAACTTTGTACAAAACCTTAATCAGAGTTGTTTAGATATTGACATGAGAATAGATGAGATGATTTTAAATGAGTTTAATAAAATATTATTAGAATATTATTTATTATTATTATTATTATTTTAAGATTTGAAAAAGTTGAATTGTTTATTATATTTTGTGTGAAAATTTGATAATGATTAGATGATGTGAGATGATTTCTGTAATTATGATATGAGATGAGATGATTTGTGAATAGTAATGAACTTATTAATTGAAATTAGATTAGATGAAATGAAATGAGATGAGATATTTCATCTCACCTCTGTATCAAAACGGATTCTTACGAGCAAGTTAAGCATGTCTGGAAAGAGCCAGAGCCATTCATGGAGTACCAACCTACCACTTTGGCCATACCATAAATATTAGACAAATTTTGTGTAATAGATTCATAAAAAGGTTCTCTAAAGTTCCCCACCTGCTTAGAATCAAACAATAATTTTCTCTTGCGTTGGATGGGAGTCAAGAATTTTCACCTTTACGTTCGCACTGACACCCTTCATGCCATTCTCTTGGTGAGGTAACAGACTTGTTAGAAAGTTTAAAAACATCCATCTCGGAGGGTACTAGTTGTTGGTATTTCTATTCAGTTCTTGGTGCTCAGCTGCAATCTAATGTCTTTTTCACTTATCCTTTTTGGAAACTTCTTCTTTACCCATGCTCAAATTGACTCTCTCTCTCTCTCTCTCTCTCTCAAAAGAGCTTATGCCAAACTTGTTGAGCTAATACTTCCACTAAAAATATAATTTCATATATATATATATATATATATATATATATTACTATATGAGTCTCCAGCTAAAGCAACAAGTACTGAATCACTGATCCTTCTTTACCAAAGAGAATAAAGACCGCGTAATCCTTTCTGTCAATCTTGATGTTCATAGCTTGCCTTTTCTGATAGCTAATCAGAAACATGAGCTGAAAGGAGATCAGAGCTGGCAATTAATCAATGTTGGTGCATGCAAGCTGTGACTCTATTTCACTGATCTGCACATTGCGATTGCATGTGTAATATATTTATATATATATATATATATATAGATATGAAAATATTCAAAGGGTCTACGTACGTACGTATGGGACTTTTACTGCAACTTGGTCGCATTCAATAAAATTATATACATTATAAGTGATAGGAATTAATTAAAATGCATGGCATTGGGCTTAAGTACTGCTCCAACTGATCAACTTGCTGCCTCCACAAGCAACGTAAGTGCGCGCTTATTTATGACTTCTCGTAAAGACGATGAAAGTTTGCGTCTTTTGTGTGTATGTGTTTATATATATATATATATATAAATGTTATGTATCAGTTATTATTCGCTCTCACACCTTACACCTATAATTTTTTCATAAGGTGTAGGGATGTTTTTCATAAGATGCGAGATGTGGAGTGGTGAATAGTGGTTGATGAGAAAAAAATTTCATATATATAAGCACAACATACCCTTTTCCTTGACATCTTCGGACGCATTAAAATACTAAAAAAAAAATGGTACAACTTATAATAGATTTGATCTGAACTTAGATATATGGATACTGAGACCGAGTCAACTAATCACCAAAAATAATGTCAGCCTGCAACCACTATAGTATTTACATTCGATCGGAGTATGCAATTGCAAGTTATGTTATAATTTATAGAGATATAATCGGCTGGTCCAATCAACTGAAAACTTTTCTAATTAAATAATTTAATTGGTTTAGCCAATCATCTTGATCTATATCATATATACAACGCGTTATCTTTTGACTATTTAAATATATATATATATATATATAAATATTATTGTAGAGATGTCATCGGATGGGCATAGTCAACAAGTCACTAAAAAATAATGTCAGCCTGCAACTTCTAAACATTTTTTTTTTTTTTTTATAAATCACATGTATTTTTTTATATGAATTTGAATTTTAAAAGAAACCTAATTAATAAAATAAGTCTTGTAAATAAAATTATAAATAAAAATATAAGAATAGGTAACATTATTTTTTTGTTAAAGAGGATTGTTACTTTTATATTTGCAAAAGAGACAATACAAGTCGTGTCTAGAAGATTAAGGCTGGTAATCTTTTTTTTTTTTGCTGGTTTCGGATTGTATTAAGTTGGATTCGTGTCGTAGATGAGTAAAAAATTAATGATTGGCATTGTAAAACTATAGAGGCTTAATCAATTGAAATCTTCTAATTAAGCAAGTTGGCTTATTAATTAGGATAATTAATCTTGTAACTTATATGTACGTTGGCAATGTAAAATGGATATTAGTCAAGCTGAGATCCGATGATTTTTGTCACAAATTGTATGGAAAACCACATAAATAATAACATTTAGGAGGCAGGAGTGTCATTGAATTAAGTAGTTTGGAAGTCTCTTTCTATTGTTGTGACTTTCAACTCAATGAATAAAAATAAAGGAACAGAAGAGAATTTGTAAGCTGGTCACTCGAATCTTTAATATACATAATGGGATCTTAGAACCCAAGACTATATATATATATATATATGCACATGGCACGTTTTCAGGTGTGGAATATATCTTGATGCTTTTTAGAGCCAGCGATTGACCACTGTGTTGTACTCTAGTCCTGTCCTTACGTCTCATTTATTTTTTAATTTAGGAGATCATAAGAGCAACTGGCAAGTCTGGCACGGCCTGCACCCATACTTTACAAAATAGTATTAATATTTTCTTTGACAATTTCTTTTTTTAGAAGGAGATTGACGTACTCTGTTATATAAAGGAAGACCATGCTAACAATTAAATGATATATCACTTGAATGTTTCAATAAGGAAGTTTGTGAATATATCTTTTCTAATCAACTAGCGAGTGGTTTGGATTCAGAGATGAGTTGAGATGGTTTGAGATGGTTTATGAATAGTAGAATAAAAATTGAATTATTTATTATATTTTATGTGAAAATTTGAAAAAGTTGTTTTAAAATTTAAAAAAATTAAATTGTTTATTATATTTTGTGTGGAAATTTGAGAAAGTTGTAATGATGAGATGATATGAGTTGAGGTGGGTTGAGATGGGTTACGAATATAAACGAGACATTTTTACCCAATGAGAAAGAAGCGGGTGGAAGAAAAATTAAAAAGAAAATTATATTTTGGGCTTGGAATGCGATCGGGTGTTTGTCTTTGTTTTACACTAGCAAATCACAAGCTGCCATGTAAGAGACATAACAAATTACAATATACACTTACATACAGGTAAATTGTTTTTTTTTTTTACAGCTGTTTGATCTTTTTCCCTCACCCCGAACCCATTCTCAACCCTCTCTCTCTCTCTCCCCTCCTCCCCATCACTCGTTGATCTCTCTTTCTCTCCATGCTATCTCTTACACTAAAATACTCTCTCACTAAAAAGCAGAATACAATTAAGGGCATTCTTGATGGATAAGATATTGCCAAGAAAGTTGAGAGGAAAAAGTGAGAAAGACGCCAACTGCAGGGAGAGATTTCTGCTCTTTAAGACCACTTTTTCTATTTCTTTTTTAATTCTCTCTCTCACCCTCTAAAAGGAGTAGCTGTACTCTTTATATACTCTTTATGTGACTATGGAGGAATAATCATCTTTAGATTATTGTGGTTTGCTTCTCCCCTTTTTTTTTTATCCGATTTCTTTCTTCTTTCTGGTTCTATTTTTACGTTTACAATTCCGAATTTAATGTTTTTTGTAATTTGTGTTCTCTTTCTTAATTTTACTTTTTAATGGAGAATGCTATCTTAGTTTTATAGATCATACCCAAATCTAAATTCTAATCAAATTTATATTTGGATGTTGAGAAAATATATTTTTGTTTGGATGATAAGAAAATGTAATGTTGTTTGGATGTTGAGAAAATGTGGGATCTATTTCTCTTTGGCTACTAAGAAAAGATCTTGAGTTTGATTTTTGCTTTCTTATTTCCACCGGCCCTTATATTCGACAATTGCCACTCTAATTTATCAACTGTTGAGAGATGCTGATGAGAAATTGGGTTCGAGGGAGGGCTTTGGGGGAAGAGGAAAGAGAGAATGGAGAATAAAAAAGGAAAAATGAAAAAGTGAGATGGGAGAATGGATGTACACCTACCGTAACTTCAATAAGTCCACCACGTGTTGTATTTTTATTGCCTGGTGTAAAAGAGAAAGGAACACCCGACCTATTTTAAGTTTTTCTCATTCTATTGACCTCTTTCAACGTGCATCTAGAACCCTCGAGAAATGGGCCAAATTTCACTCAAATTTCTCTTGAGAGTTCGAAGGGATCTGCCTGACCCATCTCTTGTTCGTAAATATTATCCATTACAACCAAAACCAGTAAACAAGCCCGATGGTCTTCAAAGAGTTAAACAAGGTCTGATGGATGGGAAGGAAAGAATCAAGAGGAAATTAGGGAGGAAGAGAACCCCTTAATCTATGGCGGTACAACATCCTCGTTTGTTGTAACAAGCTTGGGCGTGGGCTGTGAAGGAAGACGATCTAGGGTTTGCATAATGGCACGAAGGGGAAATGAGATAAGGGAGGAAAGCCAGAAGCTTCCCACGCATGGAAGGACTTCACTTGAGTCAACTAGTTCAACCGTTTACTTCAATTTACTTTCCATGTCTTTAGTTTAAGAAGGGTCGTAGGCCATCTTGTGGGTCGTAAGTCTCTTTTATTAAGTTGGGTGGGTCTTGTATGGGACTGGGCTCGTAGTAGCCAGACCTAGGTATTTTATGTCTTGTTTCGTTATTTACTTTATTGTGTTAATGTGCTCCCCTCAAAGTAAGCCATGTCTTTCATTTCCATTCTTCTCTGTTCCATTGATTGTGTTACAAAAGTGGTATCAAAGAGACACAAGTCTCTTTGTTATCTTTATATAAAAAAAAAAATGGCAGAGGGTACAAGATTAAATCAACTGCAGGATGGGCTCAATGCCCTAAAAAAGTCTATTGACTCATAGCAGCAAAAGCTGGAATCACAGTATCAAACTCTAGAAACTGAGATGTTAGCATTGAAAAGACAAAATAAGACAATAGTCCTGCAACTTGCAGCTTTAACAGTGGAGTTGTAGAAAAAGAACCCAGATGGCAGCAATGGTGAGTACTCAAATGATGTGCAGAACTGTGATGTCGTTGTCTATCCCCACCAACAGCAACGACAGCAACAACAACAACACGATATGGGTGAGGTACATGCTAAAACTGTGAGATTAGACTTTCCAGTTTTTCATGGTAAGGACCCTGCAAGTTGGGTATACAAAGTCCATCAGTTTTTCAATTTTCACAATACATTACCTCAACACAGATTGAGGCTAGCCTCGACATGGAGGGACAAGCCCTCATTTGGTTCCAATATCTAGAAGAAAGTGGACAGATCCATGATTGAGAATATTTTATTAAAGCCTTATTGGTGAGGTTTAGTCTCAATGCATACGGTGACCCCATGGAGGCTCTTACTAGACTGAGACAAACTAGCACTGTGGAGGAGTATAAAGCAACGTTTGAAACCTTGTCGAACAGATTAAAGGGATTGTCAGATAATTACAAACTAAGTTGTCTTTTGAGTGAGTTACGGGATGAGATCAGGCTGCCTGCTAGAATGTGTAACTCAAACAACCTCACATCTGCCTATAGCTTAGCAAAAATACAGGAAGAAAACTTAAACCAACCCAAAACCATCTCTACCTATCCAGAAAATTAGCCAAGTTCAAATGAAGAAGAGGAGGGACAAAGACCTGTGTTATTATTATGATACTAAATGGGTTCCTGGGCATAGATGCCAAAGCCCAAAGCTATATCTTTTTAAAGAGGTGATGCTGAATAATGGTGGGTGGGAGAAGCAAGGAGAAGAGTTGAGAGAGAAAGAAGAAGAAGCAGTAGTTATTGAAGCAATACTGCCAGAACAAAACCTTGAAATTTCACTGCATGCCTTAACAGGGTCTCTCAACCCCAAAACCATAAGAGTTAAAGGAAAACTTGGAGCACTTTGGGTAACCATTTTGATATATTCGGGTTCAACTCACAATTTTTTGGATCCAGTTGTTAGTAGTAAGGCTTAACTACCCCTTAACCAAGCTAACCAAGTAAACGTAAGGGTAGCCAATGGAGAAGGGATTCCTAGTGAAGGGAGTTGTAGCGGGATCAAACTGAAAATTCAAAGGACAATATTCACTGTGGATTTGAGGGTCCTAGTTCTAGTAGGTTGTGATATGGTACTAGGAGTACAATTGCTAAGGGGTTTGTGGTCCATTTTGTGGAACTTTGAAGAACTCTCAATGAGGTTTTCTTATGGATAAAAAATTGTAGAAATCAGAGGTCTTGTTGCTACTCAATTAATTGAAGAGGTTCAATAAACAAATTTCATGGGCTAGAAAAGAAGAAAATCATCCTATCAATGCTGCAAGGGGAACCAAACTGTGAGCACAAGGCTGGAATTGATGTAGCTTTACTCTTACAACAATACACAGATGTCTTTCCTGAACCCCAAGGGCTGCCCCCCACAAAGGAACCATGACCACACAATTAACCTAATTCCCAACACTAGACCCATATCCATGAGGCCTTACCGTTACCCCTACTACCAAAAAGATGAGATAGAGAGGATTGTGCAGGAACTCCTATCATTGGGAGTCATACAACCGAATCAAAGCCCGTACTCATCACCCGTGCTGTTGGTTAAAAAGGCGGATGAGACTTGGAGGCTACGTGTGGATTATAGAGGGGCAAAATAATGTCACCATTAAAGATAAGTTTCCCATATCCGTGGTGGAAGAATTGATGGATGAGTTGTATGGGGTCACTATTTTCTCTAAGCTGGATTTGAGATCCGATTACCACAAACTTTGAGTTAAACCGGAAGATGTACTCAAGACAGCGTTTAAGACTCATAAGGGATACTATGAGTTCCTAGTGACGTTGTTTGGGTTAACTAATGCTCCCTCCACATTCCAAAGCCTAATGAATTAGGTATTTCGCCCTCACTTGAGAAAGTTCATTTTAGTTTTCTTTGATGACATTTTGATTTACAGTAAAATAGCCGGTGAGCATGAAATTCATTTGCAAAAAGCCCTACAGATTCTAAGGCAGCACAGGTTATATGCTAAATAGTCCAAATGTTATTTTGGATGCAGTGAAATAGCCTATTTGGGGCATCTAATCTTAGTTGGAGGAGTCCAAGCAGATCCTAAAAAGTTTCAGGCAATGAAAGAATGGCCGCTCCCGAGTTCCTTAAAAGCCTTACAGGGATTTCTGGGCCTAACGCGGTATTACCACAGGTTTATTAAAGGCTATGGAGGGATATCAACACCCTTGACCAGAATGTTAAAAAAAGATAGTTTTGTGTGGAGTGAGGAGGCTAAGGTGGCTTTTCACCAATTGAAAGAGACAATAACTTAACCCTAGTGTTGGCTCTCCCAAACTTCTCAATGCCTTTCACCATTGAGTGTGATGCATCAGGACACGTTGTTGGGGCTGTATTAATGCAATAAGGCAGACCCATAGCATTCTACATCCAAGCCTTGAAGGGGAAGTCACTAACTCTATCCACCTACGAGAATGAACTGTATGCAGTGGTTTCAGCCATCACTAAATGGAGACTATACCTTTTGGGGGCAAGCCTTTGTGGTCAAAATTGACCAGCAAAGTTTAAAATATTTATTGGAACCAAAAGATTGTGACTCTTATGAAGCAAAAATGGGTCTCTAAGTTGCTTGGGTATGACGTTGTTGTATAATATAAAAAGGGGTCCGAGAATAGGGTGGTAGATGCTCTATCAAGGAAGGAATAGGGGACCCTAATGGCTATTTCATTTTAGTTTTCTTTGATGACATTTTGATTTACAGTAAAATAGCCGGTGAGCATGAAATTCATTTGCAAAAAGCCCTACAGATTCTAAGGCAGCACAGGTTATATGCTAAATAGTCCAAATGATATTTTGGATGCAGTGAAATAGCCTATTTGGGGCATCTAATCTTAGTTGGAGGAGTCCAAGCAGATCCTAAAAAGCTTCAGGCAATGAAAGAATGGCCGCTCCCGAGTTCCTTAAAAGCCTTACAGGGATTTCTGGGCCTAACGCAGTATTACCACAGGTTTATTAAAGGCTATGGAGGGATATCAACACCCTTGACCAGAATGTTAAAAAAAGATAGTTTTGCGTGGAGTGAGGAGGCTAAGGTGGCTTTTCACCAATTGAAAGAGACAATAACTTAACCCTAGTGTTGGCTCTCCCAAACTTCTCAATGCCTTTCACCATTGAGTGTGATGCATCAGGACACGTTGTTGGGGCTGTATTAATGCAATAAGGCAGACCCATAGCATTCTACATCCAAGCCTTGAAGGGGAAGTCACTAACTCTATCCACCTACGAGAATGAACTGTATGCAGTGGTTTCAGCCATCACTAAATGGAGACTATACCTTTTGGGGGCAAGCCTTTGTGGTCAAAATTGACCAACAAAGTTTAAAACATTTATTGGAACCAAAAGATTGGGACTCTTATGAAGCAAAAATGGGTCTCTAAGTTGCTTGGGTATGACGTTGTTGTATAATATAAAAAGGGGTCCGAGAATAAGGTGGTAGATGCTCTATCAAGGAAGGAAGAGGGGGCCCTAATGCTGATTTCATTTCCATCTATAGAATGGGTGGATGATTTGAAAGCTACCTACACTAAGGATGAGAAATGATAAGGGATGATCAAGATGTTAAGAGAATGAGCACTAAGTTTAGATTATGACATGAGGAATGAACTGTTGCTATATAAGGGTAGATTGTACATCCCTAATGATGGGGAATTCAAGACCAGGGTCTTAGAGCTCATCCACAACAACCCGTGGGGAGGACACTTAGGGTATGATAAGTCACTACAGTGAGCTAATAAGGACTTTTACTGGCCTAGCTTAAAGAATGACTTGAGGGGGTTCATACGAAGTTGTGGCATGTGCCAAAGAGTTAAGATAGACAACACTAAGCCAAGTGGGCTGTTACAACCTCTTCTCATACCCTCGCAACCATGGACTCACATCACAGTGGACTTCATAGAGGGCTTACCCAAGTCAAGGGGGTTTAATAGTATTTGGGTGGTGGTGGACAAACTTCCAAGTTTAGCCACTTTGTTTCCCTTAAACACCCATATATTGCTAAAGACATAGCAGAACTCTTCCTCAAACATATTTTCAAATTGCATGGGCTGCCTCTATCTATTGTCTCAGACAGGGACAACACATTTACATGTGGCTTTTGGCAGGAGTTATTCACTTTATAGGGGTACAAATGTCTCTAACCACGACCTATCACCCTCAAATGGATGGCTAATCAGATGCTGTGAATAAAACCCTTGAAAACTACTTAAGGTGTTTTAGTGGGGATCATCCAAGTGACTGGGTCCTATGGTTACCACTAGCAGAATGGTGGCACAACACAACTACACATCTATCTACTAGGTTCACACCATTTGAAGCAGTATTAGACACTGCAAGGCTGAAAGTAGTGAAGAGCAATTTGAAAACCCATGATCACATATCCAAGCTGTTGAAAGAAAACCTACAAAAGGTACAAAATCGGATGAAAAGATATATAGATCTAAAAAGAAATGAGCAATCATTAGAAATTGGTGATTCAATCTTCCTAAAATTACAACCTTACAAACAAAGATCAATGGTGCATCACAGAAGCCTTAAATATCCCTTAGGTTTTTCGAACCCTTCCAAG
This sequence comes from Juglans regia, assembly GCF_001411555.2. NCBI lineage: Eukaryota > Viridiplantae > Streptophyta > Magnoliopsida > Fagales > Juglandaceae > Juglans > Juglans regia. The sequence continues at coordinate 35,528,496 of NC_049902.1, read as the reverse complement.
TTTACAAAAAATAGGAGATGTGGCTTATCATATAAATCTACAAGAAGGATCTCGGATCCATCCGACATTCCACATTTCACTGTTAAAGAAGAGGGTGGGAGACAATGTTACTGTGATGCCAGTGCTACCTCCCGTCGACAACCATGGAATCCTTCGCCTTGAGCCTGAAACTGTACTGAATTGTTGAATGGTAAAGGCTGGTAACCAAGCTCGAGTGGAATTATTGGTGAAGTGGCAGGGGCATTCCAAAGAAGAAGCAACGTGGGAGCCCTATTCACGGCTAAATAGTACATTTCCCCAACTTGTGGGCAAGGTGTTTTAAAGGGAGGGGCAGTGTAACAAGCTTGGGTGTGGGATGTGAAGGAAGACGATCTAGGGTTTGCACAGTGGCACGAAGGGGAAATGTGATTGGGGAGGAAAGCCAGAAGCTTCTCATGCGTGGAAGGACTTCACTTGAGTCAACTAGTTCAATTGTTTACTTCAGTTTACTTTCCATGTCTTTAGTCTAAGAAGGGTCATGGGCCATCTTGTGGGCCGTAAGTCTCTTTTATTAAGTTGAGTGGGTCTTGTATGGGGCTGGGTTCGTAGTAGCCAGACCTGGGTATTTTATGTCTTGTTTTTTATTTACTTTATTGTGTTAATGGCTCAGCCCAGGGCCTAGTAAAGGTAAAACAGTAGTATATGGTAACAAGGAACTACCTCATGTAATGACATCTGAAATCTAATAAATAAAAACCCTACTTTTTCCTTGGTCTATTTTCTCTTTGGAGGTGCTCCCCTCAAAGTGAGCCATCTCTTTCATTTATATTCTTCCCTATTCTATTGATTGTGTTACATTTGCGTAAACTTTTCTTAAATCTTATTGATACTATTGCTTCCTTTTATCTATTGAAACGATACATACGTAGAAGAAATGACTTCTCTGATCATCTGTCACTAAATTATAAATTTTGGGCAGCCTATATTTTGCAGCTTTGGAATTAAAATGTTGCATCCAGTCTGTTTTGGATGGGAGCTTCAAATTTTGGAACAGGCCCCTCCAGCTGACAGTAATTTCCTATATAGTTGTACGTTCCTCGAGTATTTGTAATTAGTGAAGCAATGGAAAAACATTATATATGAAACGGATTTGGGCTTTGAACACTAGTTCAGCAGCCAGCTATATCTAGAGAAGATAAATGAAATACTTACCTCCAAAATAATAAAGATCAATGAATTGTGACTTAATTTGCTTCGAGGAGCCAATTAGCTAGCTAGCATGGCCCAAAGTCCTCCCATGTAAATTAACAATTTTCATGTCTCAAAACGAGATGTGCGTCTACTTACAACTAGGAGTTGAGTTACTTCATACAAAATATGATGTCTCTCCATCCATCTATCTTATTAGTGTTTGCTCTCCTCATCTTCCAGGCATTTTAAATTCTAATTCCCTGTCTTGATTTGATAAATATTAAGAGGTTTGGTATATATGATCTGTGTATATATAGAGGAAGAAGTTAGATCATGTTATCTAGATTGCATGAAAAGTTGTTAAAGCAGTTTGCTTTAATTTACACACCAACTTCAGAATCATTGGCAGCTACATTTCCTTGAGGATCACCATCCAAAAGGTTCATGGGAATTCTAATTTCCAGGAGTATGTCATTATTCACGTATGCCTCTATTTTCCTCCAATCCGCATCTTCTGGCAGCTCAAGCCTCCGAACATACCCATATTCCCACCAATTCTCACTTCTCCAGTTCTTTGCCTTGGACTGATCTCCTTGCTGCCTCCACTGCCCACTAATTTCAACAACCTTCCCTTTATCAACGAACACTTGAACATTATTCCCAACTCCTGTTTTAACACATAACTAATGTCACTGCACTTTATTACACTGCCCTTGTTAAAGCATGCAGTTTTTCTTAATTAGATTAAACATACATAAGGAGTTTTGGCCTTATCCCCAACTCATGATCATCCACGAGGTACTTAACATATTATTTTCTCATTCTTTAAGCTTGGAACCAAGATTCTATGCATGTTTTCGATATTAGGGTCCCCCTGTACCAGAAGATTTACCTTCGAGTTAAAGAATAATGCCTCTACTCCTTGGGTCTATATCTTGCAGTCTGACAACTTCCTAGTTGCTGTTCCCTTGGTTAATGAACATTAAGTTTGTAATTTAAATAGCAGAATCAGATGAAATTGAACAGAAAACTTTAGGTCTCTTACCTGGAAGTTCTGCTTTTAGTACATATTCATGATCTGTCTGAAACCAATCGACAGTGCTTCGGCCAGAACTCCGGAGATTAGATAACAAGTTATCTGACTCAAACTCCCAGAGAGGGAAAGCATCTGAAGGATCAAAGAACTTCCCGAACAAGAGTGGACTGAAAAGTGACCCTTCATTGAAAACCTTGTGCACTGTCGGGCTGCCTTGGAAGATGAATCTCTTGAAGACCTCTTCTCCTAAGATACACCATTTGTGTGGAGTTTGATCGCCTGTATGAACTTCGAGCTGTTTACGACTACCCATTGAAGATTAGAAGAGTAAAGTTTGAGAATTTGACATGGAGAGAGTGCTGGGTGGTTTGTTCCCTTATAGTGCGAGCGAAGCCTTTTGAAAAAGCAGTGCACCAATTCCGTGAGAATATTTAGATGGCTGTAAAGCTATTAGGAATATTTTTCTTTTCTAGAGATTTCTACCTCGTTCATAAGAATAAGTTATGGTAGGCGAATTACGGATGCAAAGAGACCATGTGGCAGCCCATGCATGCTTTCCATTTCTATTGTGGCAAAATGGAAATGTATTTAGGATATGTTTGGCAAGTAAGATGGGATACAAAATTTTCATCTCATCATTACAACTTTTTTAAAATTTATTGAGTTTTTACACGATGCATGTTAGTGTCCATGACTCCTTTTGTCCCGATTAGTTGTATTATTTGGAAACAGAAAAGACCCTTCCCTGACCCTGACCATGTCCCAATTAGCTGATATGCTCAAACCATTTGGCAAGAAGAAAAAAGAAAGGGGGATATCATGTGTGAAAGGAATCCTTTAAATGTTCTGTGCATGTTGTCAATTTGCACTTTCTCCCTCTTTCAATGCATACTTTTCATGTCTTTTAGTGGCAATAAAATTAATTTATTGATTACTGCCAAATAAAGAGGCTTTTATCAATGCATGTGATATGGTGTTGGCATCTGCAGGACTAATGTTTTTCCCCTCCAAAAAAGCAGGTTTGGTATATGCTTGATAGATTGTTTGAATTCATTGACATCCATGGGAAATCTGCAGGCACTTTGGACAGTGGGGCTTGCCCATGATTGTGTTGTGTTCCCAATTAAAAATTTAAAAGTAAAGTAGATGCAGCCAAACTTTTGAGTTACCGGACTTACATGGGTAAGGCTCGGCCTTTCAAGAGAGGCAAATAGCCAAATTGGACACATCAATACAAGTGAAAATAGGATATGGACAAATTGCTAAGTGTAGCCCAACTCTCGAGCAGACCCCTGCAAATAGGCCGAAAATGGTGGTGGTCAATTCCCATTAACAAGGTTAGATAGCAAAGTATTAAATTGAATGTGGTTGACAGAGCATTATTTGAAGTGAGATGGGGCTCCAAGCTCTTCTATTGGATTATTACAAAGGTGGATGTAGAACTTATTAAAATATTGAAATTTGATTTGATGCATGTAACAACCAGGTATAAAGCTGTTTCTCTCTTTTTCTTGATGTTTGAATATTTATCCTTGACATTAACTTTATCGAACCAAATCAGGTAAGGAATAAAGGGCAAACGACCAATCCCTCTCATATTCCAATAATAATGTTTTTTTTTTTTTTTTTGTTAGCTATCTTGCCAGTGAATAGGTGGGTTGCTACTAATTGTAGATGAAACAACTTGGCAGCTAGGCACATTTTGAGGCTAATTAGCAAAGTGACACATTTGTTGCTGGTTTTATTCTATAGAGTATGTATGGAGAGCCTTTTTTTAGAGATAAACGGTTTGTTTTGAAAAAGTCGGAATTGTTTTTTATTTTTTATTTAAAAGTTTAAAAAAATTATAATTATTAGTTTAAAAAAATTGTAATGATTAGTTTGAAAATTTTGTATTTAAATTATGTTTAGAAATAAGATTATATCAGATCAAATGAAAATTTTGTATCTCATTTAAGGCTCCAAACCTGCCGAAAAACTGTGTTGCCTTAGCTACTTGCAAGAACAACAATAAAATTCAGTTGAAAACTTGTAATTCTACACTTTGGAAGGATAATGTACTTGCATTGCTTGCAAATTCACAAAGGCTTTAACAAAACACTTTTCAAAATCAAATCATGCATTCTAATATGCCGCCCTTTTGTTAGTTATTACTTTGGTCCAGTCGTTGTTACCATCACCATATTTAATTAATTGTGGATTTTAGATGCTTCTTCTCACCTTAGTCTTGGTTAAGACTGTTCATCTGGATCGGATTTTTTTCCTGCCCTGTCCGGAATCCGGATTCTGGTTCCGGATTCCTACCCGGATCTGATCTGTTTCATAACCAGATCTGATCAGGGCCAGAACCCGCATTAGAAAAATCCAGATTAATCTGGGCCGGATCCGGTTATGAAACCGGTTCCGGATTTAAAATCCGGTACCCGGGTTATATATATATATATATATTAAAAAAAAAAAAGCCATATTCTTCAATCCTCCGTGCTATCTCCTCTATCTCTCTCTCGCTCTCGCTCTCGCTCTCGCTCAAAGTCCAGACTCCAAACCCTTTCTCACGATTCCCTAGCTCTCCATCTCTTTCTCTCTCTCGCCCAAAGTGTTAAACGAAAACCCTAGCTCTCGATCTCTCTCTCTTGCCCAAAGTCCAGACCAAAGTCTTCTCTCTTCTTTTCTCTTATCTGTCTAACTTCTCTCTCTCTGCTCTCTTTATTCTTTCTGTCTCCTTCTCTCTCTCGACCGAGTGCCGAAACCACAACCATTGCTGTCGGTGCTATCAGAGGCCACCATTCACAGAAGACATAAGCCTTTTTGCTACTCTCGGTATGTTCCTCTCTCTCTCTCTCTCTCTCTCTCTCTCTATTTTGAGCATTTAGATCTCTTCTCTTAGGGGAAGGTTTCTTTCGTATCTAGAGTGTGTTGGGGAAGCCAAAACCCTAGCTATCGTCGTCGGTGACTAGCAGAGGTTGTCGTTTGGCTAGATCTGCTCTTTTCTTTTTGGGTTTTATTTCGTAGCCCAGCTCTATAACCTGTTATGTTGTGGTAGTGCGTGAGTAGTGTTTTGTTAGATTTTTGTTTAGCTTAGATTCTTTGTTGTTATTATTTTGTTAGTTGTGATTGGTGGTGAATAGAGTTTTATAGACTTGTAGAGATATAGATTTTGATGCATATTGTGAATGTTGAAGGATGCTGTAGATTTGGATGTAGAAGGTATATTTTATAACTTTCGCAAAGGATTTAAGGATATGATTCTGAAATTTTTGTGAGTCCTTTGTGTTAAGGTTGAAAATTGGTTTGATTTCTGTGTATTGGTTGTTGGCGTTACAGATTTCAGAGGGGATTGAAGCGGAAGCCAATGGCCCTGATTAAAAAGTTGTAATTTTTCTTGATCATTGTTATTCTCATTAAAGTCCTGTCTAATGTGATGCGCTTTGTGATTAAATAATGGTGTTCTGGACTTGGATCTAAGTTAGTTTTACTTAATAATATTTTGTGTCTTGACGTTGTCATTCTTTGGCATTCTTAAGGGACATAGGGGAACTACTTCCAAATGGAGTTATTAAGATTATTGATCGAAAAAAGAATCTTATAAAACTTTCTCATTGAGAGTATATTGCACTAGAGTAATTGGAAAATGTTTGTGGTATCAGTCCAATTATTGAAGATGTGAGCTAATTTTCCAGTTCTTTATTTTTAGTCATTAGATTTATATATATATATATGGGTAACAAGCCATTTATTCAATAATATTCCCATTGCTTTGAAGATCTAGGTCTATCGGAACAACTTTAAGTCAATGTTGGTTGCAGTAGTTGTACCACATGAAGAAAACACCAAAAAGTGGGCATATTCAAATGGTCACATGAGTTCATTTACTGAACTCTGTTCCCTTGATCAGTTCAAGAATTATGTGCCATCTGAACTGAAGTCTACTGCCCATAAAAACAAGGTAATATCTGCTTCAAATTTTAAAAAAAAAAAAATATCCAGAGACTGATCAATAGAATAGATCTGTCTACTATTGTGTGCCCAACTTTAAAGAAGCTACCTTTATAGTTATAAACTTTTGATCACTTATATTGTGTATTACAAAGCAGTGTTGTTCAGTCTGATAAGATGGTTAATCTATTCACAGAATCACAATAGGTATTAGATATTATCAAACAATATAGTTTGTTTGATTCAACATGTGCAGGTAAAAATATGTTGAATGTGACAATCTCTTGTGGTTTTAACCTTTTTTTTTTGTATTCAAATCTGGATCCTAACAAAGAGCCACAGTTGAAATACAAGAATGCAAATTGCTGATGGAAGAACATGTTATTGATTTATAATTCATTTATTGTAATTTTGTATTTTGTAATGTAATGTAATGTATAAATACCAAATAATATAATATGTAGTGAATTGTATTGTGTTGCATGCATTTTAAATATTATATTTCTTTTTCTTAGATGCATTTAGGTAATTAGTTGTTTCTAACTTTAGTAATTTTTTTACATAAAATTTAGCTTTCCATTTTCATATATTTTTATTATTGTCGACAATGTTAACATACTCATTGAAAACATTTATTTTATAAAATTAAACAAATAGAGTTTGAATGCTATATCAACATTTATTTTATGAAAAAATGTTCAAAACAAGTAGGCCTTTATTTATAAAATGAAATTAAAAAAAAACCGAGTTTAACCCGGAATCCGGGTTCCGGCCCAGGTCTGACCGGAGAAGACCCGGTCCGGGTTTGAAATCCGGATTCTGGTCCTGGTATACCCGAGTTCCCGGGCCGGAATCCAAATGAACAGTCCTAGGACTCTTGGTCTTAATTTTCATATAGGGATCTCACAAAATACATGTCAAGCACTATATTTAATGTCATTTTAAATATAAAATAAACCACGTGTGATTTACAGAATGAGTTATATATTATATGTTGTCTATTTAGTACCATTGCAAAATTTGCTGTCTAGAATTGAGATAAAATTACAAAAAATCTCAATCAGATATTTACTTTAAATATCTAAGAGGAAAAATAACTATAGATACAATATCATTTTGGATGATTGATATTTATGATTTGATAGGCAGTGACGAGAGGTGACGCTCTCATTTGTTTTTATAGATGAGATGAGATAAGATGAGTTAATATTAAAGTTAAAATTTGAATAAAATATTATTAGAATATTTTTTTTTTTTAATTTCAAAAAGTTGAATTATTTATTTTATTTTATGTAAAAAATTAATAAAATTATAATGATTAAATGAGATGAAATAAAATGAGTTGAGAAGAGTTGAAACATTGTATTTATTAAAGAGACATTGTATTGGATGCCTATTATGAGCTCTAATAAGGGAAATTCACTAAAAGACAATAGAGTCAGTCGTTCAGGGTGTACAACTTGGAATTGATCATGGAAAGATAAGTTTTTCAATTTAGAAGTTGATGCCGGTCTCGATTATATGCTAAATGCTAAATACGATCATATACAAATATTAATATAAATTACAAATAATTATTATGTAATTTCGAAATACCGATACGAGGCAATTCTAACTTATTATAAAATGACGTGTCATTAAAATGTAGTATTTATATAAATAATTTAACTGGCATATCATCATCTTCTGATTGTATGAAGGCGCCACACCATCCATATTTTAAGAAAATTTATTAATGTAAAAGACTTATTGCATGGAAGTTTATGCACTAAATTTTGTACTAATACTGATATGTAAGACATCCGTTTAATAAAATGGTATAAATTAAAAATGAAAATTATTTTTATGAGATAAAAATTTTTATTCTTCTCTCAAAATCTTTTTTATTTTCAATAAAAAAAGCTATGTGATATTTGGTACATGATTTGTTCATAGCAAGTCTCTTTATTAATTATCTTACAAATACACAATCAAAGGCAAGTATTTATGATGATGGGTCTTGTTGCCTTGGCAAAAGCCTATGTGATGTAGGAAAGAATTCAGAGATTCGATCATTAAATACCACACGAGAGATGGAGCAAATATTATCACAAAACAACATCGTTGGCCTTATTTAGTCAATTTATTATCGTCTACGCTTAACAGAACTCTTAAAAGTCTGTTTGGATTGTAAAATATTATAATTTATCTAATCTCATCATTATATTTTTTTTAAATTTTTAAGTAAAATATAATAAGTAATTCAAAATTTTTAAATTTTAAAATAATAATAATATTAAAAAATAATATTTTATTTAATTTTTAATTTTTATCATAAATTATTTAATCACATATCACCATCCAAATTGTACCTAAATATTCATTTATTAAATTAGTTTTCTTTAAAAAGAGAGTTATATATCATAAATCTCGCAATTATTACACCGGAAATGAGAAATGGAAAAGCTACGTGGCAAATACCCATTAGAGAACTGTTATTTGAGGGATATCAGACGTGGTAAGATTTTCTCATACAAAAACTCAAACAAATTTCAGGTCCCTTCCAAAAGGCAAAAGCTACGCAATGAATTAGACGCGTGAAGTTCCTAAATCGGACCAAAAGATCTGAATAAAAAAGAAACATCCGCAGAAGTTCGCGTTAGGGAAAAGAAGAAAGAGGGTCCTCATTTTTCACTCTTGGCAGCTTTCAAACGAAACCCCGCGAAGCAAAAATTCACCTTTTCAACATTTCTTAGTCAACACCGGTAATTCTTCTACGTACATGTACAGCTAATGTTTTTTAGCTTCTTTTGTTGGATCTGGTCATAATCGAATATTTAATTCGAAGATTTCACGTAGAATTTTCAGAGCCTCTTCTGTGGAAAATCAAGAGGAAAAACTTGATTGTAATGGTCGTGTTTGAGCTCCTTTTGCGCGTTTTTTATTAACGCTCGGTGGGAGTCTTACTGAGTGCGATTTTGATTCTGTATTTTGGTGGTTTTGGGGAAGAAAATTCTGCGTTTTGTTTTGTGCATTGAGCTTTATTCCAAATTTCAGATTTTGCTCAGAAATTCTTTGTGGATGTTTGAGGATTTGGATATACTTGTTTGTAATGGGGATATTTTAGGGTTTCCTTGGAAAAACTCGAACTGGGTCGGTGGCGTGTGGTTAAAAACTGAAGCTTCTGGGTGGTTTTGGATATGAAGCTCTTTTTGTGCTTGTGAGAGGTTTTGGCATTGATGAAATGAGAAGGACAGTATGCGTTTGGAATGATTATTCAACAACTTATGGATCTCATAAAGACAAGCTCTTTCCTTGTTTTGGTAAGTCTGCTTTTCACCTTGGCAGCTGTAAGTTCAGAAGAGAGGAACAATGATGCGGAAGTGTTTCTCGGGCAATTAGTTGATCCGGCGTCTGGGGAGATAAATGAAGACATGGTGAGAGACTACAAATTTTTATTTTCTTTTTTGCTTTAGTGTATATTGTTTTTTCTTCGAATGATTGTCTTGGGGAATTATTATCCTAAAAGCAATTAGGTATGCGGTATTCCATATTGATTTGGCTAGCTGGTTTTTACTTTACGATATTTTTATTTGTGCATAATTTATGTTAGGATTTTATTACACAGCTTTATGATCTTATTGCATTATAATAACAGCGCAAATAATTATAGGAAAAATAGTAACTCCAGTAATCAGTTCTAGAATTTTGCATCTTAGTTTCCTCATGATCATGGTAGACTATGCACCGGTCCAGGGCAAAGTTATTTCATTTGAAGTATTCTCGACTGAATATTGTACTTTTCACTAAAATTTATGCATTGATTGGTTTGAGGTGACTCATTTTTATGTCAAAAGTGGTAACTTCCATGCTGTATTTGAGTAACTTGTTCACTAGAATGTTTGAGGTGACTCATTTTAGGTTTTATCTCTTGATTATAAATTCTGAATTTCTATTTTTGGAAAAAAAATAGGGTAAAGAACTGGAAACAAAAAGTAACATGAAAAGATGGTTTAAAAAAATTAAATGTCTGCTTGCACCATATTTTATTAATAAGTTTAACTCTTAATGTCTTTCACGTTCATATGTGTGTTTGTGAGTTAGTGAATGTGTAAATACGATACATATTTAGACAGTTTTCAATTCCAGATGTATGATGAGCTTTACTCAGATTGTAGAAGATTGATTCGGTTCTTGCCTTGTTATTGTGGATAAATGATCCTAGCTTATGCATGTTGATATTATCTGTGTGCTTCAAAACAACCAAAATAATATTTGGGAGCACATATCATTATGCTTCTTCACACTGTCCACGTGCTTGCAAAGTACTGTTCCTTTTTTTTTCCCCCCCTTTTTCCCCCGTTGCTTTGGATTGGGGGTGGTGGCATTCCTTTTTGTGGATCATTTCTCTAGGCTTTCTTGAAGTCTCGAGAGTAGAGATTGACCTTTCTTGGATTTTGATACAACAAAGAACTATAATATTGTGCTTAAGAATGCACTAATGAACTTATAAAAAAGAATGCACTAATGAAATTCACTGACATTCTCTTTTACTTATCAAAAAAAAAAAATTCGCTGACATTCTCCTCCTGCAGGCAGAGGCAGTATGGATCAGTTGCAGGCAAGATTTGATCCATTTGAGGGAAGCTGTTAAGGATCTTAACTTATGCTTTCTGGATGAAAAATTCAACAGTGCGAATGACATCAATTCAAGATTTCGATCATTAGCGAAAGAGAACATTCAGAAAATAATCAGTGTCCTGCATCCCCAGTTGAAAAGAACACTTCTAGATTGTTTAAGAAAGAATAATATTCTCTTTCAGGTCTCTGGAGAAGAAGTTGGCTCCAAGATTTGGCATGCAAAGTATCTTGGTTCTTTATTTACCAGGCCTAATGCTCCTAGAAGGCATTTGGGTGCTGAATTGCTTCAGATTTCGGAAACACCATCCCTAGCACCTGCAGTTGGACCGCCTATTTCCAGTCCAACGCCATCTCCTGATCCAGCGCCCTCCCCTGCACCAGTGCCTTTCAGTTCTCCAGCTCCTAATCCCCAGAGCCCTGCTGTATCTCCCGGAGTGCCCCTCTTTCCACCAAATTTTAGCAATTCAACTTTTCAATCTTCAGCTAATGATTCTTTTTCTGGCAGTCCTTCTAATTCAAACGTTCAGGAAAATAAGCAAAGTAATAGCCATAAATCAGTCGTTATTGCTGTTGCTGTTACTGCATCGGTGACATTTGTAGTTGTGGCGTTGTTCTTTCTGTGCTACACTAAGGTTTGTAGCAAGGGCTCCAGAGCTAGACGAAATGATGAGAGGCCTCTTCTCAGCCTGAGCTTAAACGACTTCTCTGTTGGTATATATCTCACTTGAATACCTTCATCCGTAATTGTTCAACTTGAGTTTAATAATATTTCCAATGCTGTTCCTTCAGGTTCTTCAACAAAATCTTCTGCTTTAGGAAATACAATAAAAGAAGAGAAACTTCAGTACCAGTCATTTGGTAATGCCCACATTGAGTCAGGTTTTCTGCATGGCTCACCTGAATCATTGGATGCAACAAGCAGTGTTACTGGACAAGTACCGCCTCTTCCTCTAAAGCCTCCTCCTGGAAGGTTGGGGACCACCACTTCTGCACTGCTTCCTCAGAAGTCTCCTCCTGACCGGGCAGATCCTCTTCCTCCTGAGCCACGTTCTTCCTTTAGGCCTCCTCCTAGCAAAACTGCTCCTCCTCCACCTCCTCTACCACCTCCCTCTCTGAAACCTTCTTCTAGTGGGTCAGGCCCTCCCCCTCCAGGACCACCACCTCCACCACCACCTATACCTCTTGGCATCAAAACTGGTTCCCGCCCACCGCCACCTCCAAAGAGTGGTGTTCCTCCCCCTAGGCCGCCTCAACCGATTGCCTTAGGCTCAAAAGTAGCTCAACCACCTCCGGGACCAAAACGTGCATTAAATGCTATGTCTAGTGAGGAAGCTGGTTTGGAGGGTGACACTAATGCTCCTAAAGCAAAGCTGAAGCCATTTTTCTGGGATAAGGTTTTAGCAAGCCCTGATCAATCAATGGTTTGGCATCAGATTAAATCAGGATCATTCCAGTAAGTGGAAATTCCATTTGTATATGCATTTGACATGAATGAATACTGATGATTAGCTGCTCAGTTCAGTTTATTCCTACTTTTACAGGTTCAATGAGGAGATGATAGAAACTTTGTTTGGGTATAATGCTGTTGATAAAAGCAAAAATGAACGCAGGAAAGAATCTTCTTCACAAGATCCTTCCCCCCAGTATATTCAAATCATTGATCCAAAAAAATCACAAAATCTATCGATTCTTCTGCGGGCATTGAATGTTAACATAGAAGAAGTTTGTGATGCGCTTCATGAAGGTAGCTTATTCTCCTGTGTATTGTTTTTTATATTTTGTTGTTCACTATTCTAGAAGAAAAGACATGAAAAGTCATTATTGGACAATATTATAGGGAGACAATCTCACTATATTATAGCCACATTTAAGTGTTCATAACCAAGTTTTGATTTTTGTTCATTATCCCCCTCCCTCCTTTCACTCACAGTCACTCACTTTTGACCTGCACCACTTGTCCCTTGGGCATGCTATCTGGGGTTGCTTTCTAGGTTCTAGGGAAAAGTTACTTATCAAAAAACGAAAAAAATGGTTCTAGGGAAAAGTGGTTCTATTAATTGCCTATGCCTGACAAGGGCTTTCGGCCAAGTGAGTTTTTGAAAAGACTTGATCTATGCTTTTTAACATCTCGTATCTACTGAAGCTGTCGCAATTAGAAGATTTTATTGTTGAATGAGATGTACTGATATAAGTGTTAGACATTATGAAAGTAAGTAATACACCATCAAGTAGGTTGATACTCATCAAACAAAGCATGTAAATTATGATTTATCTGTGAATATACATGCTCTATATCTCTAATATGGGTAATAATATACTAATTCATGCATTTACTTTAGATGTCATATTTATATTACACATCATTTATGCACCATTTTCTTAATTTTTCTGTCAAGACCAATGGCTCTAAGCAAAAAGTCCCCGCCGGCAATAAAAAAATAATAATAACTGAAGCTGTTGAAATAATTCATTTTGAACAAGTAATAAGAATTCCATTATAAGAGTGAAAGGTGGAATCCAATAATGAAGCTTGAAATAATTTCTGAATGATGTGTACTGGAATAAGTATTAGACCTTTTCAAGGTAAGTTAGTTTACACTTTGTTTACCAATAAAAAAATTAGGTTAGTTTACACTATCAAGTTGATTGATATTTATCAGCCAAAATCCCTAGGGTTGGCTAAAATGGTAAAGGCCTTGGTCATGGTGGTATGCTCCCTCCAGACCTAAGGTTCAAATCCTCTTGAGTGCAAACAATTTCTTGGGGTCATCAGACTGGGGGAACTTCCCCTTGAATTACCCAAGGTGCACCTGCAAGAAACTCCTTGCCGAGGACTTGTGCACCCTTGGGACTAGTCGGGACTTTGTTCTTGGACACCCGGTGCCAAGAAAAAAAATATATCATCCAAAGCATGTAAATTATGAGGTATGAGAAAAGCTTATTCTCTTATTTTCTCTGAAAAAAAATTCTGTGAGGGCAAGGAAAAGAACCTCTTTTAAACAATTTACAAAAGTGATCATTCTGTCTGTATTGCATTTTTATTTGAATGTCAATGATAAGCATATCCTAAACGGCCTCTATTGAATCAGGAAATGAGCTTCCACCTGACTTTGTTCAAACTCTGTTGAAGATGGCACCAACTGCAGATGAAGAGCTGAAACTTAGGCTGTTCAGTGGTGAACTTTCTCAACTTGGGCCCGCTGACAGGTTCTTGAAAGCCTTAGTTGATATACCGTTTGCTTTTAAAAGATTGGAAGCATTGCTTTTCATGTGTACCCTTCAGGAGGAGGCAACCATAACTAAAGAGTCCTTTGCGACCTTAGAGGTAACACACTGGATCTCTGGGTTACATCACATATTGTATTTCCGGTCTCACCATTTAGCTCTTTAGTTCTCTTTGATGCATTGCAAAATTTACCTATCAAAAAAAATATTTCTTAAATCAAGTTGGATAAATCTGGTTATTAATTACCCAAATTGGCTGATGCAAATAATGAAATAGCAAACTGCTGGACATAGTGGAAGCTTATCTTGAGCTGGCATCAGATATTGACAGCCTGCATAAATACATGTAGCTATTTGGAGCTATTTAAAACATAAAAGATACAATGAAGTAGTACACAAGAACTAGTGACTTGATGTAATGAAAATAACTATAATATATCTTTCATCTCTTTGAGAGGAAAAATAAATAAATAACGAAAGACATGGTTATATAAAGCTGAGACAGCTCAGATACCAATGCTTTTTAATCTTTAAGGAGAAATTAATGTGGATTTTTTTCCCTCTTATGGTAACAAATTGTGGAGCTTCAAATTTTAATGCAGGCTTTGAAATCCAAAGCTTTTCATTTTCGTCAATCTGATTGCCCTTCAAATTAGACCTGCATGACCTGGATCTACTAATTATTCTTACCGATCAAAAAAAAATTATTCTTAGCTGAAGTAGTTGAGTATAGAACAAGATATTAGTGAATGGTTCAATTCTGCTTCCAATTTACAGGGGACACGTTTTTGAAATGGATCTATTCTTCAATTTGCACCTACCAAGTTGAATTACTGGACCAGGTTGAAGCAAACGATTTTGACTGGTGTTTTTTGTGTTTCATTTGGAAAATAGTATCAACACCATTCAAAGACATGCTTGGTACTTGCATTTCTATTTGTTCAGACCGTCAGTGCTGCATTTGAATGTGACCTAATCTGACCGTAGTTTCTGGGTCATCTTTGTTAAATTCTTTGCTTGACAATCTCTAATTCTTGGGGTATCTCTTTCTTATGCACCAGGTTGCTTGCAAGGAACTCCGAAACAGCAGGCTGTTCCTCAAACTTCTAGAAGCGGTTCTTAAAACTGGAAATCGCATGAATGATGGAACATTCCGTGGTGGTGCACAAGCATTCAAACTTGACACACTTTTGAAGTTGTCAGATGTAAAAGGAGTAGATGGCAAGACCACACTCTTGAATTTTGTTGTTCAAGAAATTATCCGCTCTGAAGGTGTAAGAGCTGCCCGTGGAGCTAAAGGGAGCCAGAGCTTCTCTAGCTTCAAATCAGACGATCTGCTTGAGGAAACTTCCCATGACACAGAAGAGCATTATCGTAGCCTAGGTCTTCAGGTGGTCTCAGCTTTGGGCAATGAACTTGAGAATGTCAAGAAAGCGGCAATTCTCGATGCTGACAGCTTAACAGGAACTGTTGCCAAACTTGGCCAGCAGCTGATTAAAACTCGTGACTTCCTGAACTTGGACATGAAAAGTATAGAAGAAGATCGTGGATTCCATCAAACACTAAAGAGTTTTGTGCAGGATGCTGAGATTGATGTTATGTGGTTCCTGGAGGAAGAAAGGAGAATCATGACTTTGGTGAAGAGCACTGGTGACTACTTTCATGGGAAAGCAGGGAAGGATGAGGGCTTACGCTTGTTTGTCATAGTAAGGGATTTCTTGATAATGTTAGACAAAGCATGTAAAGATGTTAGAGATGCAGTGAAGAGACGAACAATAACACAGAAAAAAGAAGCCCCTACAGTGGCGGCTTCCTCTGATACCCGCCAGCCCCTTGATCTCCATCAGCGCCTTTTTCCAGCAATCACAGATAGACGGATAGATAGTTCTAGTTCAGATGATGAGAGTCCATAGATTTTTTAGAAAAGGTAATTCAATTTTGTTTCATTGGCAAGCAACTTTTTTTTTTAAGTATGAGTCCATATGTAGGATTTAATTCTTCAACTAGATATAGGCAATGGAAGTTTGGGTAGCCCCAGTTTGTCGTCCTTTCCTTTTCCTTTACCAGATACTATTGGAATCTAAAGAAGTGGTTCTCTGTCCTTTGTTTAATCAGGTGGCTCTTATGGCAGAAATTCTACAGATATCTGCCCCCACGATCCTATCATGCATGCAGGGCTGATAAAGGACAACATCCTAGAAAGCATCAGAGTGTAGATGCTAGCACATGGTGTTTGCACTTCCACTGATAGGTTTCCAGTTTCCTTGTAACATTTGGGTGACTGAATATGACATCACAACGGAACAATTACCTTCATCTAGTTGAAGGATCCATCAGGAATGGATTAATGGTTCAACATGATCTCGCCTTAAATTAAACCCCATGTGCATTGGCAATTAGATTAAATGATGTTCGTATTCATTGTTTATTTAATTTTTCATTCTTTGTTATGTTGATATTTTTCATGTTTTGAAAGTGGAATATGTAACCTGAAGGTTTTATGTTTATAGTTGATCTTTTCGCTGTCATGAAAAAACAATATTGAATTTTTGCTGTATGACCTCTCAACAAATGTCACTGAGCTTTTTAGTAGCGAGTTTTTGTTTTTTGTTCTTGAATGATTTTGGCCGGAATTTCATAAGAGAACAACTGGTTCCATCCTAAACCGAACCCACTGTACCGGCTCAATCATTGAACACTAGTTCGGTTCTAGCCTACCTTAGCCTGGCCTTAGGTTCCATGTGTAATATACTGTTTCCCCCTCTTGAACAAACTTTCTGAATGCTACCCGACCAAAAATCAAAAGGCTCCTAACTGACCCCTTATTTTTCCTGACTCTCTCTGTGAAGGCATGGCTCAGGAGGAAGAAAAAGAAGCTCAGAACCTCCAAGAATTGAGTCGAGAACCTCAGATAGAACAAGAAGACAACAAGGTAGCTATCTGTTAAAGACCCAACTATTGAGTTAAAAGTCTTAGAACTGTTGGATATTAATTTGGTTAAACATTTAACCTTCAGGATCATAACATTCTAGTACACTTCCGAATCCAATGTCCACGGCAGTTCACTCTATCGACACTAACCATATGGTAGCTCTTTTTTTTTTAACGGCTTCACTCATTTATCAATATTTAATGACTTAATACTATGTTTATACATAGTACCAAAATATTTTAATCCAGCCTATAAGTCACTTTCTCCATGACTTGAACTCGTGACATAGTCCTTGTTCTGATAACAATTGTTAAAGACTCAATCATTGATTCAAAAACCTTAAGACTATTAGATACTAATTTACTTAAACCATTGTGATTCTTCACAGTACTGCTCTCAGCTCTTGTCATGCACAAAAACAATCTGCTCGTGTTTTTTTCTGTTGCAGATTTAGGAATCTTTGGTGATAAAACTTGGTTTGGTAATAAGGAAAAAGATTATAAGGTTCCTATTCAAATGTCAAAGAAGAGTAGTTCCCAAATTTATCTCCATTCCGGAAGAGCTGTTGCCTTGTTGGTCCAAACAGTGTTAAAAATCTCTGTTTTAAGTTATAATTTGAAGATGACGTATTTTTGTGGGAAAAGTTCTTATCTTTATGATTAATTTAAAATTCATGCAACTGTAATCTTTAAAATCAAAACAAACTCTAAAATACACCCAAAAAGCCCTCGAACCAAAATGGGTCCCGATCATCGCCTCAGCCCCAAAATGGGTCCCGACAGTCATTTTTTTCTGTATTTTTTCATGAAAGAGGACAAAGTCGCAATTTTATTAAAATGCAAAAGGTTCACCAGTTCGGACGGCGACAGCTCTCGGACAACTTTTAGGGTTAGGTTGGATTTATAGGTGAGATGAGAAGTTTTAAATGAAAAATAAAATTAAAAAATATATTATTAAAATATTATTATTATTTTAAAATTTAAAAAAATTAAAAAATTTATTATATTTTATGTTAAAATTTTAAAAATTTTATAATAATAAAATGATATAAAATGAAATCACGTATTTAACCTTAACGCTCTACGAGAAGATTGTAAGGATGAATTTAGATTACAAAATCATCTCAATTCATTATTATAATTTTTTTAAATTCTAATATAAAATATAAAAAACAATTCAATTTTTTTAAATTTTAAAATAATAATAATATTAAAAAATAATATTCTAACAATATTTTATCATCACAATTCAACTCATTCCAACGTCCAAACACATCCTAAAAGAAAAATGTTCATCATCGCTGCCGCCACAATGTGCTTTTACCACAATCCTTGATAAAACCTTAAAAAACTTGTTCGCGGTTTTATAAAAAATTTTAAATGCAAATCTTAATAACAATTCAAAAAAGATTTCAACTACTCAAAACCCAAACTCGCCCCACAAACGTTTTAAACATTTCGTGCCATCTAGAAACATCACATTTTTGGGTAAAAAAGATCCGGGTTTTGCTGATGCCAAACAAACCGAAATGGCAAATACAACACCAAATAAGTAAAGACATTTCTCATGTAGCAACACTGAATTCAATGGCCTCAGCATACACAAAAAGTCCAAAAAATGTTAACAAAATAAAATAAAATCGGAACAACTTTTCGGGGAAAAAAAAACACAGAGACGTCAGAATTAAGGCCTGCATCATTAATGTCATGAACTATGAATACATGAGTAATCTTTCAATTAAATTCGACATTATCTTCTATAACGAATAGAAGATCATTTATATTCACATTCACTACAACCGGAAAACCTAACTACTACCACCGACTCTACTACAATTCCACAATCACATAGGTACTCAAATCCTAACCGGAACTAAAAAAAAAAAAAACCATGGCGAAGAAAAGTGATTCTGATATCCAACACGTAGATGGACGAAAATCTAAACTCTGTCTTCACTTGAATCTAAGAGTCATCGTCTCCACCCGAGGCCTTTGAAGTTCCAGCCTTTTTCGGCAGTAGCAAGTTGTGGATGTTCGGCATCACACCACCATTGGCAATCGTCACGTCCCCAAGAAGCTTGCTCAACTCTTCGTCATTCCGGACAGCTAACTGTATGTGTCGGGGAACAATCCTAGTCTTCTTGTTGTCTCGCGCAGCATTTCCAGCCAGCTCAAGAACCTGAAAACGCCCAATGTTGTGAGCAATTAGGCATCAATTTAAAGCCCTAGTTTTACAGAACAAGAATAAAATTTAAAAGAAGGAATCCACCCAGACTGAGTAGCGGGTCTCTGATAGACCTGGATCTAGAAGTTACCAGGTTAATCAATATAAGGCGCGAGGAACCATCACTGAGGCATTTACATATTTTCCACTACTATACAAATGGACATATACTTGTCATCTTAGATAAATAAATATGAAGGAAAATTATAAACTTGAACATATAAATCATTTTGACGTATTCAAAACCCTAGAATTACAGAGAGAAGCAAAATATAGCACCATATCCTAGCATTTCAGGGGCCTTTCGCACAATTGCATTATAAATACACAAAAACATTGAATTTAGACAAAATTGCACAGAAGATGTAAGAATTCGAAATGCTAGATCTCACGACAAGGTGTATAGACGTGTGCATCGACGCCGTGCACAAGATTAATAACCAAAAAAAGAGAGAGCGATACAGGAAGGATTGATACCTCTGCAGCCAGGTACTCGAGGACAGCTGCGAGGTAGACGGGCGCACCAGCTCCGACACGCTCGGCGTACTTTCCAGCTTTCAGAAAGCGAGCGATACGGCCGACAGGGAACTGGAGCCCGGCCTTGCTGCTTCGAGACTGCGCCTTTTTGGAGGCCCCTGATCCAAGAGTTTTACCACGACCCGCCATTGATTTGAAGGACGAATGATCGAAGAGTCAGAGAGAGCGAAAAATGGGAGAGGGAAAACTAGGTCAGAGAAAGGGGGAGCGAGATAGCATAGATAATTATGGAGATGGAGCTTGGATATATATAGTAGGTGGGAAAAAGAATTGGACCAATGGGGTTGAAGCACGCAGATCAAGGGAGAGCACCGTTGGATTAGGATGGAGAGGAACGGTGGAGATCTTGAAACCACAGAGTTTTACCGCTTTGGCTTTGTTTAGAATTTGGATTGGGAAAACAAAGACGAGGGAATGGAAGTTAACTTTTGGGGAGAGATTTCGATGAAATGCGCTCGTAGTATTTCGGTAATCAGCTTTTTATCATTTCCATCTCACACATTGTATATATAATTTTTTATTTTATTTATTTATTTATTTGTTTTATTCTTTTTAAATTAAAAAAAAAATTATTTATTATCTATACGCTATACATTTAATAAAATAAAAAATAAAAAAAAATTATACGTGATATGATAGAGAAATAATAAATAAAGTTTTTCTTTAATAATTACACGGTGGAATTTGGTCCCGTTCGGCAGAAGAAGACGTGGAACGTGTCGAACGGTGTCGTGACCCACGCAGCGCTTTTGAATTAGCATATGCCTAAACACTCGAGCAACACGGAACATGACAAGCACAAAACGATTCTTTCTTCTTTTTTCTTTTTTTTTTTTTTTTTGGTCTCTTGGCAACAAAAAAAACGTTTAATATTTAAAGAAAGAAAATGATAAACGTATAATTAGTTTATAATTATTTTACTACTTTAAGGGTAGTTATGTAAAATTTAAATTATTTTTTTAATAAAATATCACAAATGTATTGGTTGATTTAAAATAAATAATAAAATAGTTTTAAATATAGTATTACCTATTAAAGAATTTCAACCTTATCGGCTTTTTTCAATTCTTCCTAATAAAATTAGCAGTACAAAAATTATAGTACGACACTTAAGGGTTAATATATATGAAAAATTTTACATAAAAATATTACATCACATACTTCCACCTAATTAATATGTAATTTTTAATTTTATTTTTCTATCTTATTACTTAAATATGTGTCCATTTAAATAGAATGACAAAAATTATAAACATTGGTTAAATATAAATGTCTGTTATAAGACTTCCTTGTAACATTTCTCAATAAGGCTTTCATTTTAGAAGTTGACCATAGGCTATAGCAAAAAATACAATACTATGCGTAACAAAGGCAAGTTCTGATGATGGATCGAAAATGAACTTAAACGAAAGAGAGACAAATACCATTAGGCCCCAAAAAAAAGCATTTGTAATACGATGTATGCTTTAATTGTCTTGACTAGTTGGTTTTATTAGCCCCGAATTTGAGCCGAGCAATGCCCAACCAAATTGAATTGGGGTAGTCCCTGCTTAAGCTTCTTCAGCTGCTAGCCTTTAGCTTGAAATCCAGAATTAGTTTACATCATGTGTGCATCAGCTGCGGACTTATTCAAACTCAACCCATTAAAACTCGCACCTAGTGTCATTTCTAACGGGAAATTTTGGTGCAATTTGGAGCTGTTATGATTGGACTTGGGTTTCCAAAACGTCAGCCTATATTGGGCTAACCTCATTCCAGCCTAAACTTTGGGAAAACAGAACAAAAATGAAAAGAAATAAAAGCCCAGTTCGAGTTAGATTGGACAATACATACTCACAGGCCCGAAAGCTTCTTTCTCATGACCCAACAACAAAATCACCAGTATTTGTGAGCCTCATAAACTGAACCAATCCAAACACTTCACGACATATGTTTTGTTTTCAAATAAGAATAATAATATTTAAAACAAAAATTCTATATCCAGTCATTTTTATGTACCTTTTTATGCACTTTATTAATATAATTGGTTTAAGTCATTTTTTTAATATAAAATAATTAATTTCATCAATCACATCAATAAAATAAGTAAAAAAATATACAAAGATGATTATAACATAATTCTATTTAAAAACGATTTGAAAAATAGCTACAGTATTCCAAATTACCAATTTGTCTTACTCACACATGTGCTTGCATTAATGGTTGAAAGAGTCCAATGTTCATAGATAGATAGATGGATACCAACCCCTTGAATATGAGTCATGACTTCATTGCTGTCTGAGGCCCCCTGGCTCCAACTGCCACTCCATTCATGGATGGCTTTTGTGATTTGTCACCCAGCAGTCTGCTTTGATAATGCTGCATTTCTCCTCCCATTTTAATTTTTTTTAAGAAAAAAATCTGTCTCATACAATTTTAAATTTAATCATTACAATATAAATTTTTTAATTTTATAAACTTGACAGTGAAAAAAAAATATATTGTTTAGCAAAATGACAAAAAAGAAGTCATAAAAATAAATTGAGCTAGTAAATATGAGAAATCTAATCCCAATTTCATGACTGATTATGACCAATTCAATTGTAACATTTTCCTATACCTCTATTTCATAACCATCTTGGTTTCCAAAATTGAACTTATATATATATATAAAGTATTCCCAATGGAGATTTGAAGGTCAAGGCTAATAATAATGAGGCCTGTTTCTCTGCAGACACCACTTGTTTTTTGGAGTGTGGGTTATCATTATTGCTGGTTCCCTCTAACCCACAAATCAAGGATGAACGTTAATCTAATATATAAGTTTCATTGTCTCTCTCTCTTCGTGCAACCCAAGCAATTTGGACTCATCTTATAAATTGCAAGGTTTTGGTCCCCACAAAGGAAAGCATGTGACCCCATTTGATTGATTTGATGGTGATGATTCTCAATTCAATTATCAATGATAATTTAAATCAATTAGCAAATGCATCTAAGTGACCTTTACTATATCATTAAAGTTTCAGTAAGTAGGATAGTTATGTTAAAAAAATATTATTATTCAGCTTCTTTTTTTTTTAAATAAATCTGCATTAATATACCAAGTACAATATAAATATTTTATGTAGATATTACAAAAAAGTGGACCTTTGTGACTATGAAAAGCAAGAAGGCATAGGGCAAAAACAATAAGGAGTATGCTTGCAATAATATTATTGGAGGATGTCTACCGTGCAAATTCATGTGCACGATTGTAAGACCGATATATTTTAATTGTTTCTTGAGAGGCAAATTTATTAAGCAATATTCCGATGTCCCCGGTAATTCTTTCTGCAATCTAATCTTAATTGTTTTTGGGATCGTTCAAAACTGTTATTATTCTTTGAGAGTCTTTTTTCAACTTGATTTTTTCCAACTGTTTGCTTTGGGCTTCTTTGACTCCAATCCAATGTATGCCGTCAATGCTTCACAATGTTCACGATATGATTTTTTTACCCTGCTGCTACGAACTGAGGAATAGACATTTTATCAGTGTTATGGATGGATTCAGCTTCTAACCCCAAATAATTAATTAATTGCATATACTAACCATTCACATGCTAAATACATTGACTCTTTTGGATACAAGTATTAATTATATGTACATGTACATGTACATGCATGTGCACGCTTTGCTAAGAAATTAACTTGCTCGTGTCTGGGGACTAATTAATGTTTTGTAAAAAAAAAAGAAAACAGAGAATCACATGTTATTAATTAATAATAATAACTCAAACAGAATGTAGGCCATCTCTGCCGATTGATGTGCACCCAAATGTCGTGACTCTATGATTGGGGAACTATTTGCTTTTGATCGCTTTGACCACAAAGTAGATATTTCTTTTAAAGAAAAATGGAAAATAAAAAATTATTAATTTAATTGATATTTATGAAAATATAAACCAAAAAATAATTTCCTTCCTCTTTTTTTATTTTTTCGTTGTAGGCCTTGAAATGATTATTATCGGAGCGTGATTATGACCCTTTGGGTTGGCCTTTAATTGGATGCAAATCTGAAAAAAAAAAAAAAAAAGGATAAATTATAATTCTATGTTAAATTACCTGGGTAATTTATTTTTTCTTCGACTTATAAAAGTACATAATTATTATAATAATTATAAATTATTTTTTCACTTAATCGTAAGAAAATTTAAATAAATTGAAATTGTGATATAATAATGAAAAATAATCGAAGAAAATATTAATTAAAAAGATCATTATAAGAAGTCAAGATTTACTCAAAATTATAATAAAAATTTAATTTTAAAAAATTTAAAATTTAAAATAATATTAAAATTATTTAATTATTAATTTTAATTTCATCTAATATAAATAAAATAGATAAATATTTTTAGCGGTGCGAGTCACGGGAAAAATAGTAAAAAAAGAGACTGTTCTTCTGAATTAAATGCAGCGGTACTGCAGTAATTTGGACACCTATTCGATGGTGATGGCGCCCAACCCCACATGAGTACTTCTCTCTCAGGTTTTTCATTTCTTTATTTTAAGTGTTTTTTATTCAGACGTGTCAGTATTTTATTGGTACTATGTATTGTTTTTATTGAATTTGACTTGAACGCAAGTGACAGAAAGATTAGAATAATTAAAATTCAAAAAACATATAATGTTAAAAAAATTCAAAACAAGAGTACAAATGCCTACATATTTAAAAATCAAATCACATTCAATATTTTCACATTTAACTTGTTTTTTTTTGTTGTTGTTGTTGTTGTTGTTAAATAGTAATAAATCACATTCAATTATTCTAAATTAATGAGATTTATTATTTTTTTAATTTTTATAAAAAAATTAAACTCGTATCAATCTAATTATACATTCAAATAAATATATCAATTTATTTATATTCAAATATATTTTAATAGAATCTATAAAATATTACTATTCATAAATCAATTCAAAATATTACTACAAAATATTTTTCATTAGAGCAATAATATATACTTTTTTTTATTTAGTTTTGAAAAATATATATGTTTTCTTTTATGAAGAGTTGGCTGTCTTTCTTTTCACTTACTTCAGAGTATTCAGGCTCCTCAAATTGATTTTTTAGCCAAAAATTGACAAAATATTTTCTCCTCCCTTTGATATTCAATTTCTTAAATTCAAGAATCTATATCCTAGCTCACAAAAGTATTAAACACACATTTTTAAAAACAAGACCCTTAGGAAAAAAGAAAATAAAAGTGAGTTTCAAAAGATGACGAGTAGTTACTAGTGATAGCCTTACAATTTATTCAAAATAATTGTAAATACGTTGTTATAGGTATAGAGTAGGAATTCTATCATTTCTCAAATAGTGATTGTATAAATAAAGTACTGAAAGTAGAGAATTACATGTAGACGTTTTGAAAATTAATAATGCTATATGTAATTGTGGAGTGCGTAAATATCATGTAATTATTTTAAAAAAGAATTAAATTTATTATTAAAAAATTATTATTTTTTCATATAAATTTAGTATTTATTATTTTTTTCAAAATAATTATATGTCATTTACACATTCACGATTATAATTATTATTATTTTTTTTAGAAATATAAGTAACTAAAATATTACAAAAAAAGACTCTTGAACTAAAGTTTAGTGGGCGAGTCTATGTTAGTGCTCATTGCTCGGACAAATCTCTAAAGAGTTTTGCTATTAAAAAAAAAACGTGGCGGGTAGTGTGTAAAAATGATAAATAAAACTTTTCATCTCTAAACTATGACTCTACTTTATAGGATAAAGATCCAGTTGTCAAGAGGCGAGTATTTCAAGCAAATTCATAGTGAAATTCAAGAGTTACGTTTGTGCGTGTTTTTTATTTTTTTGATCTCCTTTTGTTTTCTCGACGATAGCAAGATTGGAAATATGCACCCAAATTCCACCGTTCCAAAGATGGGTTCGTGCTTCCGCCAAAAGAAGGGGCATGGCTGTTACAGATTATGATCATTTTCAGCTAAACGTTATCTTTGGCCGTAATTACTCCAATTTCAGTAAATACTACAATTTCTTTCAGACCTGAGTAGCATCTGAAGCAGCCTGCTAGTTATTTGAAGTTTGAACAACCCAATTCAATTGAGAGGGTCCATTCAGCTTTCAGAGTGTCTCTTTCTAAAATCTTTTACCGCTTGCCTTCATCGGTAACTGGCATTTATTGGTGTCACTGAGCAAGGTTTTCGTTAGTTGGTTGTCATTTTCCCCAAGAGCCAAAGATTCTCTATTTCTTGAATTTCTGCATCTTAAATCTAATAAATGGGTACCTTGGTTTTGTCTTTCTTTCTTCCTCCTTCATGGCCTCATGGGCATCCATATTTTCCAAGTTCCTAATGGTTCAGTGGCTTTCAGAAAAGCATTCCAGAAAACAGCATGGTGCTTGAAAATTTCCGAACTTTCATTCGGGCTGTTGCATGAATATATATATATATGGCTTTGTTTCTTCTCAGGTACAATTCTTTAGTTTTTTGTTGGGTCGGTGAGTACTGAGTACTTGAGTTGTTAGTTTCTGGAAATGGGAATGAGATTTCAGCCTAGTGGGTACTGTGCCTAAAGTAGAAAGATATTGCAGAAGAAGTGTTGGTATTAGCTTTTTTTCTTTTCGGCTTTTCATGTTGGAGAATGGCAACGGAAAGTGATATGCTTTTGAGAATGTAGGTGCAGAGTAGAAAAGACATCAAGGGATGCGAAGCTTTGTAGCTTAATTAGTTAAAAAAGGAGAAGGAAGGAAAATATGCCAACAGTGTGGTTCTCTCTAAAAAGGTCTCTACACTGCAAATCAGAGCCATCGGATGTTCATGACCCAAAGTCAAGGAAGCAATTGAGCACAATCTTGACTAGAAAAGCTGGAAGGTCAGGGTGTTCCAGGTCCATAGCAAATCTCAAAGATGTAATCCATGGAAGTAAGAGACATTCGGAGAAGCCACCAAGTTGCAGTCCTAGATCTATTGGGAGCAGTGAGTTCCTGAATCCAATAACCCATGAAGTGATCTTGAGTAACTCAAGATGTGAGCTCAAAATCACTGGTTTTGGTGGTTTCCAAGAAGGGGCATGTGGTGGAGGCGGCGGCGGCGGCGGCGGCGTTCTTAGCGGTAACAACGGTAGTGGTGGTGGCGGTTCAACATTTGTGGGCACTTTAAGGCCTGGGACACCTGGCCCTGGAGGGCACCCTACAATGCACTATTTTAATCATTCTGTTAGGACATCAGCAACTCCTCCAAGGAAGTCTCCTTTTACTGTATCAGATAGAGACGGGTCTGGGTTAGGGGGTTCTGCTGTTTTTGGTTCCGGCGGTGGCGGAGTTCATTCAAGCAATAGGATCCATCTTGAGACAGAGTCTAATGGCTTTTCAACGGTGACGTGCCATAAATGTGGAGAGCAGTTTAGCAAATGGGAAGCTGCTGAAGCTCATCATCTCTCCAAGCATGCTGGTAAGTAACCATCTCTTGGATTTTCGCTTGAGTAATTCTATTGCTGCTCTTAATTGTGGTTCAGCCGTGCCTTAATATTTTTAGTTTTTTTTAATTTAAGTGAAGTATCTTCCTCTGTTTGTTTTGCCTCCACTCCATGTAACGTGTATTCTCCTGGCCACAAAAGTCTCTATCTCTCTGCATACGAAATCCTTTATAATTCTTTTGCAAACTTGAGAGAATTCTCAGCTTTATGTCCAGTGAACCGTTTCCATTGTTTATCTCCTTTTTTTTTTTTTTTGGAACCAGATTCTGGATTCACCTGCAATTTTACCTTTGGTAACTTTACAAAACTTGCTCCTTTTTCTCCCCGTTGAAAGAAGCCTTTCGAATATTTGCAATTTTAAAGCTATTCCAAAATATCTCACCCAAATGTCAGTACTTGCTCGATTGTGAGGGTTTGTTTTAATGTTCCTACATTCTGCAATCCATCGCTTCAGTTGAAGTAATTTCCCTGAGAGTTTGGAATAGCTTAGTCAGTCAGTTAGCAGCTCACCATATTTTTCTGCTTAACAGTTACTGAACTTGTGGAAGGCGACTCATCAAGGAAAATTGTTGAAATTATATGCCGGACAAGCTGGTTGAAGTCTGAGAACCATTTTGGCAGGATTGAGAGAGTTTTGAAAGTTCATAATATGCAAAAAACTCTAGCTCGATTTGAAGAATATAGGGAGATGGTGAAAATCAAAGCCAGCAAACTTGCGAAGAAACACCCTCGGTGCCTCGCCGACGGTAACGAACTTTTGAGGTTCTATGGCACAACCGTGTCATGCTCTCTTGGTCTAAATGGTGCCTCCAGTCTTTGTGCATCAGAAAAATGCTGTGTGTGTAGGATTATAAAAAATGGGTTCTCTGCCAAGAAGGAGCTCAAGGGTGGAATAGGAGTTTTTACAACCTCCACAAGTGGAAGAGCTTTTGAATCTATTGAAATTCTTGAGGGAGACCCAGGTATTAGGAAAGCCTTAATTGTCTGCAGAGTAATTGCTGGGAGGGTTCATAGGCCTTTGGAGAACATACAAGAAATGGCTGGCCAAACAGGATTTGATTCATTGGCTGGCAGAGTGGGTCTTTATTCAAATATCGAGGAGCTTTATTTGCTCAATCCTAGAGCTCTCCTTCCATGCTTTGTGGTAATCTGCAAACCCTGAAGGAAGAAAGAAGGATGAAAGATGTTTCACATTATCATTATTAAGTTATGTCACATGTGAATCCGTTTTGGGTTTTTCGAATGTTTTCTTCCATGGGTTTTTCCATTTTTTGTTGTTGTGGAAGGTCTTTGATTTTTCCTTCTTCAAGCCTCTACTCACTTGCCAATATTTTGAAGACATGTATTTCTCTGCGTTTAATATTGCAGCATCCTCTTCCTTCATTTGCATTTAACATGCGATTGGACCACCATCCTTCCTCTTCATTTGTGTTTTTCCTTAACATTTGACATTGTATATTGCATGGAGAACTTTTTGCAGCCTCTTGTGGATGTTAGCTAACAACATTAAATATTGTTGTTAGATATTTTAGTATGGCAGATCACGATATGACATAAAAGAAAGGTGCCTTTATTAATTTTATGAGTATTTGATTATGATACTCATTGAATTATTCACATCTACACGGGAACTTCAGGTCATAGTGAATAAGCATCCTGAGTCTCAAATTCCATTCTAATGGCCATTTAATTTATCTTGTCGTGTAAAAAAAAAAAATATCAATCACTATTCACTCTCGCATTCTTTTCATAAGGTGTGGGGTGTTTTTCGTAGGATATGAGGGTGTTTTTTATAAGATATGAAGGTGTTTTTCATAGGATATGAGTGTTTTTTATATGGTACAGAGTGTGAAGTGATGAATAGTGATTAACGAGAAATAATTTTTTATTAGGTAAAACTTTTTAAGATTTGAAAAGAATGTCAGCTTGAACTCGATGCACCAAAATACAAGATGGAACAAAACCATTTGCTTATACCAGTCCGCCATTGTATTACTCATAGTCCCATTGCCATTGAAGACGAAGCACGCCAAAAGTCCAATCAATTAATAAATTCCATTATATTTATGGATAGAAAATATGAGGATCATGGAGCCATCGTGATCAAGGAAATGATTATGGCTTAAGAAAATAAGGCTCTTTGATGACATGTTTGTATGTTTCAGTATACATACTTCCAAAGCAAAAAATAATATTAATGACAACTAGCATGCATATTCACTGTGAAAAAGGGCATGTGGCCCTCGTTGGAGGGTTATGCTTCAAACAAAAAAGGTTATTCCAAACGGGAGGACAAAACTCAAGGGTTAAATGCTAACTGTCTGGACATATATTTTATATTTTGTCTCTTCTATATTCCCAATCTATGGTTTATTTTGTCCTGTAAATATTCTGTTACTCTTTAATTGCCAGGTTTGCCTTTATCTGAAACTCTTATGGATCTCTTTAGTGTGAAGGAGGAGCAGCTGAAATTTAGGATAAGGCCAGGGACCCATCTCTCTGTCTCTTCTCTCGCTCTCTCGAATTTCAAAATGGCAAAGTTTATTTCTCACTTTAAAAGAGTCCTCAGTGCTTTGTAAGGGTATCTGACTGCTTATGAGTTTAGTCACTTCCTTTCGTTGCTGCAATATCTGCACTGCCTTTAAAGCTCTCTGGCACATGTACCTCATAAATATATCAACCCACCCTCATAACACTTCCTAAAATTTTGAATCGACGGAATTGAATTGTTAGTCGTCATTTTCAGTCTGGTTGGGGTAGTTTTGTTGCAGATCAACACACGACTCCTTGATTGAGACTTTTCATCTGGTGGGCTGCCAATTGCTGCAATATATACAACTTTATTTAAGAGATATGCTAGATTTATACAGTGATCTTAAGAAAAAGTAAATTTACACAATGATGATTGATGAAATAGATCGAGTTTACTTTACAACATGAAGTATACGTCAAGAAGTAAATTTTTTTCATGGAGTAAACTAACCATTTTCATGGCCTATTCACATTTCTATATGATTTGAATGGCATGTACTTTTTCCTAGATAGACCTACCAGATAAAACTATCCTTGAAATTAAGAGTTGGATAATGAGAAAGCTGAGTCACCTAGACTATCATTGAGATATGTATCTACTTAAAGCAATGAGAAACAACAGAACTTGTATAGGGAGCCCGAAAAAGCAAACAGATAACAGTGTTGACGAAGTATAGAGGTAGATCTTTAAGTAAAAGCTTTATACATAGGCCGAATGAAAGAGTTCTGTAATGATTTTCAACTCGCGTCACCTACAGTGATTTCCTTGTATTGTTCTCATATTATTGCTAGATATTGTTGTTATATCTATGCTGCAAAACATCATCAGCTTTATTTATTATTTAGGCCCCATTCTACAGTCGAAATCCTATGCTAGAGAATGTATGTTTTTGGGTGTGGCAAGTTTGGTCTTAATGGTTATTGTTCTACAACTTTAAGACTAGCAATTAATGCACCTAACTGCTTTAGGTTATATAGACCACATATTGGCTGCTTTTGGGACTATGTATCTCGTTGCCATTCAATTTTTGACGTCTAAAACAAGTTTTAAAAAGCTTTTGGCTACATAGACCACATATGGCTGCCTTTGGCACTTGGAAAGTTAGAATCTTGTTGCCATTCAATTCTTGTCTCTAGACGTCTAAAACAAGTTAACCCAACTCCCCAAGTTTGTTGGTTTCCAATCGGCTTTTAGCTACAAGTTAATTGGTTGCCATAGATGACAGAACTAGTACAGGATGGACAAATCTATATTACTATTAGTTTATATGGATCAACAAAGTGTCAGTAACAAAATAGTTAGATAAATTTAAAAAAAAAAAAACAAAAAAGAATGAAAGAAGCTAAGAAGCAGCAACTACTTCAGTGTTCTTTTTGTCTTCCTTCAGTCTCTTCCAGTTCTCTGCAGTATCAATTATTTCCCCAGTTTTTATCAGATAACGGACTCGTTTACCATCTTCAAGGATTTTGTGACCCACCCGGCTTGCTACATTCTGTTCTTTTGAGTAGAGCATCACATTCGAGCTGTGGACAGGTGCTTCGATCTAATATATCACATCAAACATCTATTTGTAATGACGAGTAGTAAATATGAACATATATCAATAAAATACAAATGCATATCAACTTGAGCCATGAATGTATTCCAAGCACGATGGGAAATCTAGAAACCTATTTTCATGAAGATCACTAGACAGCAAGGTATTTTTTATTATTTAAAAAAAAAAAAACTAGATAACCAGTTTCCACCTATCACATCACCACAACATCAGATATAACAATTGGATGGGAGGAATGGTAGCATATCAGTGTTTCCTACATTCAAATCTTTTCTTATTGTTCATTTTTGGAGGCTAGCGGTACAGTTGAAGCACATTTATAGGGAGTCAAATCAGAGTGCTGATTTTCTAGCCAAGCAAGGAGTAAGACTGTAAGAGGCGTTTCTAAGGAGTTCCAGGCTTTTAATGAGCCTCCAAGAGAGATCAAAGGGTGCTTGATGGTCTGACTCTTCTTGGTTACCATACTTGATATGTAAAATAAGTTGCGTTGTATAGGTTGTGGGTGTAAAAATGTTTCGTTTGTCTTTTTGGTTGTAATCTGTACTATGGTGTTTACTCCCACCTAAAAGAGATTATTGCAATGATAATTCCTGTTTGATCAAAACAATATATCTTGATAACTAAATAGATTAAAACTGATTATTTCATGTTTTCACTAGAGGCTAAAAAAAACCTTGAGAATCTTGCCCGGTTCATCCTCTCCTCTGCTCTTCACATGCTTTGTCTTCAAGTTTATATCTTTTACTACTACAGAGCTGTTATGCCTGAAGACCTTAGTAATCTCTCCAATTTTGCCCTTATCACGTCCAGATATTACTTTCACTGTATCTCCCAACTTAACATGCATTTTGTGTAGGACTGGAAGGCTGTTTGGCTTACATTCCTTCCGCTCCCATCGCTTAAGCTGTCAGACGAATAAAGAGGACAAATAAGAGCATGAAATGACAACTCAATCATGTAACACAATAAAATCTTATAAGGAAACACTACATTCACGGTAAGCCCTTAACCTCAGCAGGAGGCCAAAAATAAATTGAACCCACCCCATGTAAAAAAGACACCAAGCTCTCTCTCTTGGTTTCTCTAAAATTTTATTTTATTTTTGGCATCTCCTTCCCCACTCACCAATAGGTTGCAGTCAAATAACTACCCCTAAATACCGTGTGTCACTAATAATGGACATAATGAAGTGTTCCAAACAATTATGTGCTCTACCCACTCGGCGGGTCAACAATTTTGTTAATCATATTTGTTTCCATTCTAAACGGTGAAAAACGTACATCATATTCTCCTTCAACAAATGAGACAGTTCATCAACATGAACATGAGCATAGGAACCATATTACTAACCTTCGCTACAATGAGACATGGCTTCTCTGATGGCTTGGCCTGCATGTGAAACAAATAGAAACGATGTTAGCAAGTTATACCATTTTTGGTGGGTATAGTGATTCGGATTCAAACTACAAGATGAATGACAAAAACAATCCTATGCTAAACGAGTTAATTCTAAGTTTGAGATGGCAACGATAATAGGATTAGTCACAAAAGATGCATCATCTTTTTTTAGGAAGGGGTGTTGCAGGAAAGGGGGGATAAGTGAATATTGTTGTTAATCACAATTTATTTCACGTCACATAAAAATACCTTTAATATGTGAAATAGCAAACTAAGTCATCTATACATAATATGTGATTATGTAAAGGAATAAATTTCAGTCATAGATTCACGTGTCCAAACTTCTAGGCAAGAAAAAAACAACTAAGACGTTATGAAACTTGGCTGTTGAGATTGTCGGGTTTCATTTGTCTTCCAATATTCTAATCATCACTCTCTCTTATCCCCTGGAGGCATTGTAATACATACATACATACATACTTCTCTGTCAGTAAGCTAAGTTTGTAGAAGAAAAAAATCATGCGCGGCGAGAAAAATTTGAGTCCAAAAGCTATTAACAAAAGATTTCTCAAACCAGTACATCTCTTTATCCATTTTATCTTTAAATAATTCAAGTTTTCTTGACTTCCATCTAGCCAAGAAGTTCCATCACCCAAAAAATATCATAAACATGAGCCCAAACCCTTGTTTAAGTACTAATGACAACATTGGATGGCAGGGTTATGGTTTGTACTTGAAAATGCGCACAAAACAATTTATGAAGCAGTTATTTCCACATACATTGGAATAAGCAATAAAGAAAACCAGCAAAGGGCTAAACATTTACCAGTTTAATAAAACATGGACTTCTATTTGCTAAATAGGCCTATACAAAGTACATCCACATCAACAGAGAAAATACATTTTTTATCAACAAAATTTGGGCAAGGATGAATTTAGTAATCCCAGGAAAGAAAACCGGGAATCTACAGCATAAACTAAATCATGGCACCTTGTCTATAGGGACTCAGCATATTGGTACTTTCCATCATTCCCTTTTGATTGAGTAGATTTGAACCAACAGCATATTCAAGCCCCACCCACCCATTTAACACCTTCGGGCAAGGCCAAAGCAAATTGACATTGACATGCCCAATGCCATGCCCCAACTATGAAAAATAATGCTTAAAGATTAAAACCTACTTTGAAACCCCCTAAATCAATTAGAATATACTACCGGGTTTCTTCCTCCTTTTAAGACCTTCCAGTTGTTCCTAAATAACAGCTTTCAAATTTCTTTTACTAACATATAATTCGGTTTTTGTTTTGAGAGGTAACATATACTTCGAATTCTTAAATATTAACTAAAGACGCCTGTTTGAGTTTTTTCAAGTTTTAAGTTATTGAGAGATTTTTTTTTTCCTTTGATAAGGAAGGAAATTATTATGGGAAATTAAAAGCCTCAAAGCGCAATAAGCTCCAATTTAAAATCGTACATTACAACATTACCAATAAGAATCAAAACACGAGAAAAAATCATGATGGCAACCCACACAACGAGTAAGCATCTACATAGCACCAGAAATTTGAGAGGAAACTCTAATCCTCGAAACTCCCATTATAATATTACCAAAAAAGAACGATAATTTGAGGGGAGAAAAGGGGGATTTCGTACAAAAACCCACATGAGTTTCGAAGGTACAAAACACGAAATATGAGAAGAGACAAGGAGAAGTAATATATAAGGTACCGGCACAGCGTAGAGAGTAGGCGGTGAGAGGCGCTGGCCCAAGAAGGAGTTGGAGGAGAGGGAAAGAGACGTCATGGAGCTCTGAAGTGCAGCCATGGTTGCCATTTTCGATGCCGCTGCTTCGACCCTGTGGCTTTCGCTGTGAGCTCTATCCTGACAATGGTATAAGGATAGGATAATAATGCACGTTGGATAGGGTTCTACTTCTACCTGTAACTAAAACAAGATTGTTATTATCAAAAAAAAAAAAACAAGATTTTTACCGAAACGACGACGTATCTGTAGGCAGATTGGGTTTCAATTTTCAAGATGGGATTTGGGCTCCAAATTGGGGTCCATCGATCTCTCTCTCTCTCTCTACAATTTGGAAAGAGGAAATACGAATGGGTGAAAGGGAAATTAATATTTTCTCATCTTGTAGACATAATGTGGCGAACATTTTTTTTTACCAGAGAAATATTATGATCATTTAGGTGTTAGATATAAGTTCAAAATTTATGTTTTATTGAGGAATCTTCTATGCAAAACAAGACAAGAACTGTCAAGATCATTTAGATCAATTGACAACACCTTAATTTCTCACTAAAAGAACTAAAGATCGAATTCCCCTCCCGTATGTATAAAAAAATAAGAGAAATAATACTTGTAGTCGTGAATATGCAAATGCCGTGTAGTCACTTTAAAAAAAAAAATAAACATAAAACCCACATGAAAATAAATTAATTTTTTAATAATAGACCTCACTCTTTTTCAAAACGACTGCATAACGTTTGCGTATTCCACGACTGTATATAGCATTACTCAAAAACTAATAATACAAGAACCGTCATTTCTGTATCTCATTGCGATAATGTCCCTGTTATTGTTCTAGTGATTGAAGTTTAGCAAGAGTACATGCCATATCTAATTGGCATGAGACAATCCCAGGGTCAAAACCTTGCATTCAACACCAAAATAAATTAGCAGATACTAGATTTACAGAAAAAAAAAATGGTGATTTTTCTTTCGTTTTCATTTCTTAACTATTTAATTTACAGACAAAAAGATGGGTGATATTACCAAAGCGAAAGAAAATAAAAATAAAAGGTGAAAAGGAAAAAAAAGAGAGGACTGAACTATGCTGTGTAAAATTTGCAAGGAACACTGACTCGAATCCTGAAGGCACTCGATCAGAAATCGTAACTACAACAGAAGATTTCTAGCCTTGAAAACTCCTTCCGCACTGCATATGCCATATACAGGAGAAAGCAAAACCAAAAAACCGAGCAACAAAACAAATGAACAAATGAAAGAACCATCATCTATGTTTCATAGGTGTCAGCCGTGCTGCTATCCATTGATTCATCCCTTCTGTGTTCAGGGACTTGAGTCTTGGTTTCTGATTGGTCGACATCGATAGTAACTTCCTCTGCTGTGGCAGATAACGACTTTTTGTGATGGTTTCTGTTGTATCTCAACTTAAGGATCCGTGACAACACTTGCACGATGTCCCTCATGGAAGGCCGCTTTCTTGGGATACGGTTGATGCATTTGTATGCAAGAGCAGCTACTTCGTTGAGCTCTTGCACATCATATATCCCTTCAAGACGAGAATCCACAATTTCCTCCCACCCAACTTTTCCTTCAGTATTCATGGCTGCCTATTCACCACAAACAAAAGTCAAAAGGAATTAAATTCACAAGAAACACAAGCCTTAATGCAACTAGAGCTAGAAACAAAAGCCTTATTGTCTTAATATATTCTCCATTTGAAAAGTTGACGGAAAAATTTTTAACTTGCAAACTTACCATCTAATTTAGAAAGTCACTACCCTCTTGAATTTGTTTTATTTGAGTTTAAATTAAAGAGAATAGTTTTAAAAAACTAGGAAAACCACATTTTATAACACCGGCCTATCACTGTTTTTTTAATACATTCTAAAGTATTAAAACTAACACATTGCATCTTTCAACCACCAAAAGCTGGCAAATCACACCCTCTAGTAGTTTATTATATAACAAACACAATAGAAGAATTATCATTATCGTTCAAACCTTTCATGTTCATGACCCTAGGTTCCTATACTTTGTTTTGGTTTTTGTTTTTTATTATATACATATATATATATATATATATATATATAGAGAGAGAGAGAGATCTTACAAGCTCAACATATTCCATGAGACCCTGTTGAGGATTTCTGCCGGCTATAAGTTCAAAGAGCAAGACTCCAAAGCTGTAAACATCACTTTTCTTGGTGAAAGCCTTCGTAGATATATACTCAGGATCTAGATACCCATAAGTACCCCGTATATTAACTGCCTGTCTGTCCACCATCTCTTCTCTTGAAAGCCCAAAATCAGCAACCTACTTGATCCAACATAACCAGCTACAACAGTATAAGAGGCAGCCTAACCAATTACTAATTAATGTACATAGACTCATATCTTCAGAAAATATATATAAATTTTCACAAGATCCAGAACTCAAGAAAGTCCATCAAAGGCAAGGTTTAAATAGAAAGGTCCTCTTCACAACGCAAAATAACTTGTCTTCGAGACAAATATAATCAAAACCAAGAAAAGAGACATACCCTGGCTCTCATGGCCTGGTCCAACAGAATATTGGAAGATTTAATATCGCGATGTATTACGGGAGGAACTGCCTGAAGTGATATTAAAGAAAAACCAACAAATAAGAACCTTAAAAAAACTAGATACATGTCCAGGTCCACACACAAAGAATGTAGAGTAGAGTTACCCCATCATGAAGATACTCCAAGCCCCTTGCAACATCTAAAGCTATATGAACCCTTATATCCCAGCTCAATGGCTCATTATTTTCACCTACATAAAAAGAACGAGATAATATTTATCACATTGCATGTGAATAAAACAACAAGAAGCAGAGATATCAACCTTCTCTTTTTTTCTTTTTTGACAAATGTATCAACCTTCTCTTGCTAACTTGGCTTGTTTGTTTTCGTAGATGAGATGAGATGAGTTTAGATAAGTTAAAAAGTTGAATAAAGTATTGTTAGAATATATTTTTTAATATTATTTTTGTTTTGGGATGTAAAAAAGTTCAATTGTTTATTTTATTTTGTATTGGAAGTTGGGAAAGTTGTAATGATGAGATGAGATGGGATGTTTTCTGAAAACAAACGAGGCCTACTCATTCTTTCTGATACTAGGTTATTTCGATGAAACAAGACCTTATAAATTCACAATAGGAACGCGATTATGTGATTGAACTATTAATGCTAGTCCAGATTGCACACATACCACTAATCTTCATAGGATATGGCTGCACAAACATCTGAGTGGGTGTGTGTTTTGTGGTGTGGGGTGGGGGGGAGCTTCAGGCATGCCAGAGATATGCAATTGATTCATTTGTAGAGACCCCGATATAATCAAATGATATCAATTAACAAACAATAAATGATATGCATGTTTCATCAAATATTGCAGTAAGATACTTCACAAGTCCTATGACCTATTCATATATATTGAAAGACAGCTTACTGTATAGATGAGAAGCCAAGCTGCCCTTGCTCATATAGACATATATGAGCATATGCTGGCCTTTTTCTGCACAATATCCAATCAAATTCACAAGGTTTCTGTGATGTAACCTTCCCAATAACATTACCTGATAATGATTAAATTAAAATGAGGTGAAATGTTAAAATGCAGTTCTACGTTTCTCATATATAAAAAAAATACAGATTATAATAAAAAAAAACAGTTAAGGACAGATTTTGATTAAAGAATAAGACATCCAAATTGGCGATTGCATACATAAAGGCAAAATGATTTTTTTAAAGAATGGAACAAGTTTCTTGTTCATATCTGTAATCTGCTAATTTCAAGGAAGATTTTAAATAAATGACTTAAGACTTCCCTGACATTTGTTTACATGGTCTCACTTCCCTAAATTTCATTAAGTTCCAATAGTTACTACCCAACTTTCCCAATAAATTTGTTTTGTATACAGATATTTTATTTTTGGGTACCCAAGATAAAAAATAATAAAAAAATATCCATCAACCATCACTACCTCTGTATGGAACTCTTTCTCCCCTTGCTTAGAATCAGTTGCAAGAACCTTAACGGCAACGGTCTCGCCAGTGGACATCTGAGCCCTGTAAACAGGACCAAATGCACCTTGTCCTATCAAAGTTGTAAAATTATAGGTTGCTTTCTGCAGATCCCTGCAAGGATACCATTAAGCCAAGATTAATTAAGAAGTGAAGAAAGAGACGGTCGAGCAAAGATGTGCAGAACAGCTACTACTTGTTTATAAGTCAAATGATTGTAAATTCTATTGATTGCAACAAAAAGTGTGAGAAATAGTAGCACATCTCAAAATAGCAAACATCTAATCTTTGTTGCAGCCATAGATAGTATAACAGGGCTAATCTAAACTCTGAAAAACAACCAACGTATTCCCATGATTGTTGATTGGATTAACATCGTATCATGAACATCTCAACTAAGGAAAATTTGCTATTGGTTATTCTTAAAAATATGAAGACATATATAGAGCAGAATATCAAGAAAATCATACTTGTACGAATACTCGAGTATTCCAGATGCGGAGACCACATTACTCCTCCTAAATCCGTCAAACCAAAGGGACATGCCATTACGTGCAGACTTTACAGGTGAGTCCGGACCAACAGTTGAGTCAGATAATATGGTACAAGCATCGGCACC
Source organism: Juglans regia (assembly GCF_001411555.2). NCBI lineage: Eukaryota > Viridiplantae > Streptophyta > Magnoliopsida > Fagales > Juglandaceae > Juglans > Juglans regia. Next base: position 35,489,431 of record NC_049902.1, on the reverse strand, counting down.
ATTTGTACGGATAGGGATGGTCGCTGCCCTACGAGAACTGCTATTCCCTATTTGGGAGCGCTTCCTGTGGTATCTAATACAAAACAGTGCTAAAATAGCCAAGAGCACTCCAATCACCACCCCTATGGAAATCCCAATGATCAAATCAGATGACTCCCCTTTCATCTCCTCTTTCGTGCTTCACCACCCCCTATTCAATCGTCCAATTCATTGACCAACCTGCAAATTAGCCCTTCAATCTTCAACAAGAGCAAGGAATAGAAAACACCAGGCCACTCTTATTCGTTCCAAATTTCAACCCACGAAGCAAAAAATAGAGAAGTCAATTTGTTTGATATTTCCTAGCCATCCACGAAGTCAAATAGAGACGTCGATAAAAAAAAAAAAAATACGCAAGCATGCCAAAAGAGCATTCTAATAATCATACAGAAAAGTCTTATTGCGGAATTCAATACAAGACACGCAATGACTATTACAAAGAAAAATCAATGGCAATTAGATAAAGACTAACTTCAAAACCCCAAATAGGCAAATACTATCATTCAGAGTTCAAACGGGTTTTACAGTGACTTCATTAGCATAAACGATATCTTAACAAAAATGAAAGGGGACTTAAATAATTGGAAAAATTAAGCATTATGCGGTTTGAAAACCATATCTACGTATTTTTTAGCTTTGCATAAATCAAGTCTTACTAGAATGAGAGACATCGTTTGTTACTGACAGAATTTTGTGAAGTTTTTCCTTCTGATGCAAAATCTTTCTATCTCTACACCTTAGCTGCAACTGATTTAGCCCAGATGACCAAGATCGACATCAAGAAAAATGGGTAAACATTGAAAAATAATATTATTTCCCGATTACTTACTTTGGGAAAGAGAATGAACAAAAAAAAAAAAAACGCCTCGCTGATGCTAATACGAGCTAGTGACAAAGCTCGGGCACTTTTTTTTTTTCTTTTGCCTTTATTTTATTTTACTCAGCGTTTTCTTTTTAACCACAGCAACCAAACAGAGACCACGAAAAACAACAGATCAAGGCACAATAAAACAACGAATCAACGCCAAAAAAAGGGACCAAGAGCAAAAAATAATAATTTTAAAAACGAAAACATATTTTGAGAAACGCACTTGGTAGAAACTGTAACGCATTTACAGAAGCGATTCGAACTCGAGATTACCTGTTCATACTTTATACTACAAAGTTGGTGGCAATCACATGCTTTCGTAAAACAGAAAAACAAACCCAAAAGAATCCGGGGGTGCAGGAGGAGGAAGAAGCAGCAGAAGAAGAAGAGGTCGAGGTCGAGGTCGAGGTCGAGTTCGAGTTCTTGGAAGAGAGATTCGAAGGGTTAGACTAGGAGAAAGGAATAATAATGGTGAATGAGCGAAGAGTCTTGGGAAGCAAACCAGTAAACCAGGTAGATTCGATCTATTCCGTAGCCAAAAGAGAAATGAATGCTTCGAGAAAACAATAAATAGCATCGGCCCCCCATGTGTTTTTCTCTGCTTCCTTCAATTTTCTTTTAAAAATAGAACGCGCCTCAGCCTGTCTGAATATTCCTCTCTTTCCCAAAATGTCCTCTCATTTGTTTAATTTTTAATGACATTTATAGATTAAAGAATTACAATATAATTAAGTATATCCACTTATTTAAGGCAAGTGGTTCTGTATCATAATACTAATGGGTGTAGACTAATTACCTTGAGATAAAATATCTATTAATTATAAAAATATTTTAAAAAATAAATTTATAAACTGACGTAATTTAATATAATTTATTATATTATAAAATTAATTTTATTATAAAGTAGATCTAATATATTATATAAAATCATATAAATTTATAAGATTTTTTTTTATGACTATAACACTTCTCAATTTAAGAGATGTACATTAATATATATATATATATGTATTAGGCTAATTTATGACTGCCAAGTAAATTTAAGATTAGAGTATATAATGTTATTATTTGGCGGCTGTACTTCTCTCTATGCATGCAATTAAAACAAGTTAATATGTATGATCTATAATACGAGTCCAAAATCATGATACCAAATGAGTGAGGCGTGTTTCGCCTTTAATCATCAAGTAAATTTGTAGGGACTCAATAAAAATTGAAATCATATTTGAATTTATAATCCAAAAAGTAATCATCATCAACGTTATAAAAGAATCAGACATCTCATAATCATTATAAAGTTAATTAATTCTGCCTACTAACCAAGTGATTAATGTGAGATTTAATGCATAATCATTCACTCTTATCGTCAGTCAGTCTTCCTGCATGGAACGAACACTATGGTTGCTGGCCAGGGCAAATAGCATTCATTGGCATAACTTGTGAAGAAAAAAGTAACGAAGATAGTTCTTTCTCATCATTTATTATTCACCGTTTCATATCTCATATTTTATAAAAAATACTTTATACTAAAAGAAAAAATTGTCATGTAGAGATGAATAGTAGTTGATATGCTTTGTTTGGTTCTTAAACTCATTTCAACTCACTCAATTCATTATTATAATTTTTTTAAAATTTTAATACAAAAATATAATAAATAATTTAATTTTTTCAAATCACAAAATAATAATAATATTAAAAAAATAATATTCTAAGAGTAGTTTGGATAATTGATATGGGTTGAGATGGTTTGTGAATAGTAGAATAAGAGTTGAATTATTTATTATATTTTGTGTAGAAATTTAAAAAAATTGTTTTGAAATTTAAAAAAGTTAAATTGTTTATTATATTTTGTGTGAGAATTTAAAAAAATTATAATAATAAGTTGATGTGAGTTTTGAATGTAAATAAAACTTTTAATTCAACTCAATTCAAATCAATATCCAAAAACAGTTTAAAACTCAGGATTTTTTTGTTGGATTGATGAGATTAGTTTCTTTCTGGCTATGGCCGATGCAGTGGTTGTTGATAGAGGCGGTTAATAGGTATGAAAAATTTGCGAACGGTAGTGAGCAACTGTCAACCAAAGTACCAAACACACACCTAATCCTATACATTTTTATTTTATTTTTATTTGTTTTTCCTCTCCAAGAAACACACACCTAATCTGATGGATTAAAAGTCATTTAAAAAAAAAAAAAAAAACATAATCTGATCATAATCATGAACCCCACATGTGACCTCCTTGTAAAACGACTGCAAACCTTGTCTTTTTTAAAATAAAAATAAAAAAATAGTGAATTATATTATCTTGGACTGAGTCCCTTCAGCCTAAGTTGTCCACCTCAGGTATTTTCCTTGCAAGAATTTAGTAATAGTGTTACGTATACGTAGTGTAATTTTCTTCGTAATATTGTATATATTGAATGTCATGAATTTTATTTTTTAGTTAAAGTTTTTATAATTTCAATAATTAATAGGTCAACATGCATGATTATGTGTATAAAATTATGAATATAAATATCAATTTTTTTTTAAGTATACCAATGTATCTCCCCTAATACTTTGACCAATAACCTTATTTCTTTTTTTGGGTGTGGATAAGATGATAATATTAAAAACCTGTTAAATCTATCAGAAGACAGAATGCATGTTTTCATTGATGGGAGATCACGACGGATTGCAAACTTTCATTAAAATCTGATAAATGCATTCTAATTACATGTAAGGATAATAATAAGTATCTATCAAAATGCATATATATATATATATATATATATATGTATTAGGAGTGACAATATATAACACTACTTGTTAACCCAACATGAATACGATGAAATAAAAATGAGTTAGGGTGTAGCCTTAAAGGGTTCGGATCAAAACAGATTGATCCGTTAAGATACGATTGCTTAATGGGTTGATAACCCATTTTAAGCTATATGGAAATTATACCCTTATACCTAAAAATAAAATTGTTGAAATTTTAATTTCGATATTTTTATTGTTTGGATTGTAATTTTGAACTTATAGTTAATTTTATATTTTTTATAGATCTTGTGATTTTAACATTTATATAAAATTATGTTAAACTTAATTAGGTCAAATGAGTTAATTTTATGTATGTTCAACTCATTTACATAAACGGGTCAAAACGGATTGACACGATACTACCCTTTATGTTAATGGATCGTGTTAGGATTTGAAATTTTGATACGATAAGCTTAACTGGTCGGGTTAAAATTGACCTATATAGTATAATATATATGTTTTGATACGACACGAAGATGACCCATTAACACCATTTAATATCCCTAAATTATATATATTCTTTTTTTGCTTGGAGGTACAGTGTCGCATTCTAATTACACGCAAGGATATTAGCACCATGTATTCTATTTAACCTTGCCAACGAGAGAAAACGATGTTTTTTGGGTTGGGAAATGGTCTGTTTATTTCATTGAAATGCATGCATAACTTTAATATATAATTGGCTAAAAATAATTAAGGACGTTTCTAGGCTAAAAATAATTAAGGACATTTTTAGCCTTTTTTATTATTTATTTTTATAATTTACGTAAGTTTGGCTTGTTCTAAATAGATGCTATACTAGTCAAAGAGCAGATCATGAAAATACCCACCTATCCCAAAATCCATGGTCACTACGTGGTGGAGGAGGTCCCGACTGAATGAATAATACAAAACAACAAATATATCAAGTAAGAGTATTGGCAATGGACTAGCCATTGTCAAGTTCAAGTTTAAATTTTACATTTTTTTGTGTTAAAATCTCTACATTGAACTAGCCAAATGGATAATCTCTTGACTTTGAGTTACAGTAAATTCTTTCCCTAGCCATACTTGATGAGCGATTGTAGAAAGATCAAACCTTTATTTTATTCTTTCCGTCCAATTATCCTTCTCTCTTTCTCTCGTATTTCATTCTCTCTTCGCGCTCTATTCTCTTCTCTCTTTGTGCTGGAAGCTTAGAAACTTGGAAACTCTTGCTCTTATGTCCCTCTTCGCTTCCTCTTGTCTTTGTTTTCCTGGAAATCTCTTGAATCCTTGATTTTCCTAATTCTGTCGTCCCAAGGTCATTCAGGAAATAGCAATAGCGATAGCGACAGCAACTAGCCTTGTCTTCGTGTTCTCCAATTGTTGGGTTATTGCTTAAAGAGCAATGGAGACGGACGACATGGGTCTTGTGGAATTGTTTGTGAAAATTAGTCATGGCTTTGGTTGGTGTGTAGGATGCCAATGTAGAGTTGGAGTTTGTTAAGGTCTTGAAGGCAACGGTCAGGCTTCCAGGGGAATTGGGTATTATATAACCTTCATGGCTAAGGATCTTGGCGATGGAGGTGAGATTAAGACGTATCAAGCTGTGGTATTAGATGGTATAGACTCTGAGACAGCGGATTCCTTTAGGCTAAAGCCCCCCGAGGATGAGCGAGGTAAAACAAATTGATTCCATTGATTTTTGATAGCTTTGAGCCACTATTGTAGCATTTTCGTTTTCATATTTCTAATTAAGTCATTGATAGATAGATGAATCTGTTAATTATCTTATACATATATTTAGCTGACCTTCATAAATTTTAGGGCCATGATTGGTTATGATCTCTGAGGAGATTCATATACTATATTAAAGTGGTAGCTCAATGCAGCTATTTATTTTTTCATGTTTTCAAAAAATCAAAGACTGGTTAGGATGAAATTGATACGCATGTGCAATCTCCATGATATTGAAGTGATTGGTAAGAAAGATTCTTATTTGATAAAGTGACAATAATAAGAAATGAGGTTCTTCACATTGTCAAGGAGATAACACTCGTGGATGAGATGAGTTGGATGTGTTGGAAGAGCATGACTTCAAAGTGCCGTGGCCAGAGCACTTTGGTCACAATTTTCAAATGTCTTGGGATAGTTTGGGTTATTCCCTTGGGAAGGGTGGAGCTGAAAGGGAAAATAGTAATCTCTGTCGCCTATTTGTGTGGTGAATGATTCCATTATGCTTTAGTCTCTCTATGTTAGTACAGTGGCATATGATAACCTTAGCTTACTACTTGTAGATTTGTCACCTTAGTACAGTGGTTGCACCTTTAATAAATTATCTATTACCCATTTAAAAAAATCAAAGACATGGTATTGCTTCCACTTTGAAATATACTCTATATCCCTCCCTAATCTTCAACTGCCCCAGTACTAATCCATAACTACCTTCTCATTCGATTAGATATTTATCCACCAACTCCTCATTTGAGCTTCTTGTCTTGATTAAGAAAGTTCTTTCAAAGTCATTTATAAGGTTTAAGACCTCATAGTACACTGGCTTTTTAGTATAGTTTCTTAATTCTATTTTCACAAACAAGGAAAAAATTGACCATAGGCTCGAGGCCTAGAATCACACTCTTCTTCTCTCTAGTTATTTTTTACTTTGTAAACCCTTTTGATCCTGCAACTAGGTCTTGTTAACAAGCACTTTTCTATTGTTCTTTGTTAACCCTCCATATATATTGAAGCATGATGATCATGCTCACTATCAGGTTGAGGCTCTCAATGATCCTAACATGAAGGTGCAGCGACCAAGTGATGCACAATAGCCATAGGGAATGCACGATGCACCAGAGATCATTCCTTACCAAAGAACCACTTTGTTTTGGCTTGTTGCTTGTAAATAAATTTCTGTTATAGTGTCTTTGTTAGTATCTTTAGTAGATCTGATTTTTAATGTAGTGGACAGTACAATTGAGTGCTAGGTAGAAGATAACATTTGTATTTTTTATTCCTTTTCATGAATGAGAATAAAGTTTTGTCTCAATTCATTTTGTCTTTTGATTTCCTCTTAAATTCTTACAATATATATTATGTACAATTTTGATAATTTCCTTTTTTAGTGTTCTGATGTTTTTACTGTATTTCTTTACCTATCTTACTTGAAATCAACTTTGTTTTTGGATTTTTCAACTTTCAACCATGCTTTGTTGTAGCTTCTCCATTTTTATTATGAAGTTCATGGATACTAGCTGTCCCAGCGGTTCTGATTTTTAAGCTGCACACTCACTCATAATGTTGTCTAAATTATACTCAAGTCTCTATCTCTCTCTCACACAATTTTGATATTCATATCTGCATGATTCATTGTGAGATTTTATTACACTTGTAATTTTATTAGAAATGATATTATATAGTAATATGGGTGGTTCAGCCATGCATCTGTTTGTATATTAGCATTATAGTATTCTAATGGATGTAGTTAAATACCTCGGTTAATATTAGTATGAAATGTTAATATTAGGTTGATGAAACAAATATTTGAGAAACAATAATTTTAAGTAAAATATAAATTATTAATTAATATATGAAGTGTATTTACAAAATATAAAAAAAAGTTATAAAATATTATTTAAATATATAATATTATATTATTATTTTGACTTTAAGATAATTAGTCTAATGTGAATTTACCTAACTAAAGGTTAATATTATAGTTAAAACTTAAAATTTTAATTAAAATTTAGATTTAACAATGACTAGGCTATTATCAATATTCTAAATAATGAATAAAAAAATTCAAGGGTATATCGGTCACAAGAAAAAAAGGTCAGTTTTTTTATTTTATTTTATTTTATTTATATATATAAAGAAAGCAAATCTGAAAGCATATGGAGGGTCCGTGTTCAATTTAGTATTTTTGCCTTGAAAGAAAGTAAAGCCAGAATGTTTGACGGGAAAACCAAAGAAAGGTTCTAGAAATCACAACCAAATGCTTAAATTCAAGCATCTGACGATTCTGACCTCCTTAAATGCAAAAACCAAAGGAAAATGTTTTGGTGATGATTTGGATTTGAAAATGACAATAAAAAAAAATGTTGGGATCATCAAAAACTTTCGCTTTACCAAAATAAAGGCATAAAAAGCAGTGAAACGTGATTAATCAAATTGCTAAAACGGTCAAAGTGAGCCAAACTAAAGCCATGAAAAGAGCCTTTGGACGCCTAGAAAACGGTAGTCATTGTCTGTCCCCACTCCCAAGCCTACGACTATTGGAAATAAAAGCATGCAATTTTTTCCACCGCTTGGGGTCTGTTTTGGTTTTACTAATTAATCACCTAGGCCTAGGCTTGAGAGAGTGGGTGAGCTTTCAGTCTTGTCTATCTCAGTTTTATCCACTACTTTTCCTCTTGCCCCCAAAACCACGCTACACGTCCCTTGCATTTATTTACTTTGTAGTTCTATTCGTACCTTCTTCTTTTTTTTTTTTTTCTAATCAATCATATTATAAATAGTAAATTATAAAAGTTTAAGATGGATCTTTTTCACTGTCAAGATACAAAAAACAGCTAGAAATAATATCTAAAGGTATGCTTCCAAATACAAAATTTGTAACTGCCCATTGCGCCACCGAGTGCGCACATCGATTTTGAACTCGATGTATCTTAGTAAATTTCCAGTCTTGATGAAGTTGGGAGATATGGATGATGTCGTCAATAATAGTTGAAATGTTCCAGAAAGGAGACAAACCTGGATTTGCAATAGATGTAAATATTGACTGGGCATCTCCTTCTATAATTACACTATTCTGATTGGAGGCCATTTTAGAAGCTAAAAAAGCTGCCAAGGCTTCTGCGACTAGAGGATTAGTGGTATGGAATTTTTCCGTTTTGATACCCAGAATATCTCCTCTATGATTTCTTTGTATTACTGAGCCAACTGAGAAATTATCTCTCACTGCTGCATCAAAAGAGAAGCTTTGATAATTCAATGGAGGAGAATTCCGTTCTTCTTGTTTGCTTTGTTGACTCTTTTTTATTTCCCAGGCTGCTTTATAAACTTCAAAGATGTGTTGAAGTTGGACTTTTGCATCTGATAATGATAAAGAAGTGTGATTGTGGACTATGTCATTTCTCTTTCTCCAGATAAAATCTAACATTATGACTGCAAATAGCTGGAAATGATGCTTTTCTTCTGAAAGAAGGCCCAACTCTTTATCTGGATAGATGATCATCCTAATCCAATCTGATATAGAAGTTATAGGCAATCTAGCAAGATTTAAAGGCCAGCTGCTCTGTTGCCACAAGATTCTGATGACAGGACATTGTATAAAGAGATGCAGTTGAGTCTCTTTCTCTTGGTTGCAAAGTGGACATTCTTCAGTATCTTGTTGAGAAATGAATTCACCAATTCGTGATTTTGTAGGAAGAATATTCCAGAGAAGTTTCCACAACATCAATTTATGGCGATAATGAATTTTAAGTCTCCACAAAGGCTTGAAGAGTGATATAGAGAAGCCAGGTTGAACCAATACTTGATTTTGCAAAGATGCATGATAGGCTGTTTTGACAGAGTATTTTCCATTGTGACTGAGTGCCCATACAACTTTGTCTTGCTCAATCGATCTTACCGAGAGGGGGATTTTTATAATTTCTAATATGCTCTCTTGATCAAACAGGCTTTGTAGTTTTGGTACATCCCAACTCCTAGGATTACTAATAATGAGATCTGAAACTGTAAGGTTTGGGTGATCAAGAGACATACCTTGTATTTGCTGCGGTTTGAAATTATTCAGTGAAGGAATCCAAGGATCTGACCAAATATTTATAGATTCTCCACTATAAATTTGGAAGCAACGACCTTGATGAAGCAATTCTCTTGTTTTAAGAAATCCCTTCCACATGCATGAGTCCGTTGTTTTTTGTGTTGCCTCCCAGAAAGTTGTGTTCTTTAAATACTTAGCAGATAGAATTGAATGCCACAAACCATTTGAATGACCGCTTAACTTCCAGCCTGTTTTGGCAAGCATTGCTTGATTCATCATTTCCATTAATCTGATACCCAGTCCACCTTCCTTTTTTGGTATGCAGATAGATTTCCAGGACTTTAAGGTCATATGATGAATTTTATCCTTTGAGAATCCCCACCAAAAGTTCTTAAAAGATTGATCAAGCGATTTGCAAACTGATTTTGGCAACTGAAAGGAGGACATATGATAAGTTGGTATCGAGCTTACAACAGACTTGATTAGCATTGTTCTGCCTGCCTGAGCCAATAGCTTGGATTTCCATCCTTCCAATTTTTCCCCCACTCTTGCTAGCATATCACTGTAATTTTCTTTTTTGTTTCTATTGAAAGAGGTTGGTAAACCCAGATATTTCATTCTAGCCGATGCAGATTTAAAAGGTAACCATTGGGAAATAGAGGATTTTGTTGCTTGGCTTGTATTTCTGGTGATGAACATTGAAGATTTGCTCATGTTTATCTTCTGTCCTGACCAACATTGGTATTTTGTCAAAAGCTCTGATAAGTTTTTTGCATTTTTTTCCGTGGCCTTTGTGAAGATAATAGTATCATCTGCAAAAAGTAAATGTGACACAGATGGACTATTTCTACTAATTTGAACTCCCTCCAGTTTCTGTTGAACTTCAGCTTTCAGTAAGATTCTTGATAGAGCTTCTGTGACCAGAGTAAAAAGAAATGGTGATATTGGATCTCCTTGTCTTATACCTCTTTGTGATTTGAAAAATCCTCTGGGTGAACCATTAATGAGAATGGAGAAAGATACTGTAGATATGCAGACTTTTATCAAATTTATCCACTTCTGACTGAATCCCAAATTCTTCATCACTGTATAGAGAAATTCCCATTCAACTTGATCAAAAGCTTTTTCCATGTCTAGCTTAATAGCCATCAAACCTTTCTTCCCTGATTTTCTTTTAAGGTGATGGAAAAGCTCATGAGCTATTATAGTATTTTCCTTGATGTTTCTATCTGGGACAAAAGCTGTTTGGAGTGGTGAGATGATTTTTGGGAGTAAAACTTTGAGACGGTTTGCCAGAATTTTGGTTATGATCTTGTAGCTGACATTCGTAAGGCTAATGGGACGATATTGATTTGGACTATTTGGATTAGAAGTCTTTGGGATAAGAGCAATGTTGGTATGATTGATCTGCTTTAGAAGTTGACCACTACTGAAGAAATTCTGCACTGCTAGTATGACTTCTATTTTAACAATGTTCCAGTAGTGCTTGTAGAAAAGGGCTGTCATTCCATCCGGTCCTGGAGCTTTGTTACTTGGAATCTGTAATAAAGCTTCATATATTTCCTTTTCCTCTGGTATGGCAATTAGGGAATCATTCTCAATGTCCGAGATTTGTTTGTCAAAGAGATTATCCAATTGTTCAGGAAATATTGGATTTGAAGAGGAATATATAGAGCTGAAATGATTAATAAAAGTAGATTCTATTTCAAGAGGATCCATAGACCAAATACCTGGTCCCAATTTGATTGTTTCAATTGCATTCCTTCTTCGACGAATTGTTGTTGTCAAGTGATAAAATTTGGTGTTGAGATCCGTTGAAGTTAACCAAGTGAGTCTGGATTTTTGTTTCCATAGGATTTCTTCATATTCACGTTGCTTGTGCAGTCTATGTTGCAAGAATCTTTCTTTTTCTTGGTTTGAAGGAGTCATAAGATTGCCTTGTATTTCAAGAAGTTCAGTTTCAATCTGAAGGATATTGTGATTGATCCTGTCGAAGTGACTTTTGTTCCACATTTTGAGCGCTTCTTTTGTAGACTTGATTTTCATGCATAGAATATAAGAAGGGTTGCCCAATTGTGGTTTCTTCCATGCTTCACTGATTATTTGGTGGCTCAGAGGTTCATGAGTCCAGAATTCTTCAAATTTGAATGATGGAGCTTGACGAATCTTAGCTGTTGTTTGCAGCAAAATTGGATGATGATCCGATGCTGATGATGCCAAGTGCTGTAATGTTGCATCTGAAAAAAGTAGCCTCCATTCTTGATTAGCAATGGATCTGTCTAGTCTTTCTCTTATAAGAGCATTCCCTTGTCTATTATTGGTCCAAGTAAATTTCGGACCCATATAACCAATATCAATCAGGCCATTTCTGTCCATAAAGGCTTTAAGACCCCTATTTGGGTTGAAAGGAACGGGCCTGCCCCCATATTTTTCAGACTGGTTAGTAATATCATTAAAATCACCTATGCAAACCCAGGGTCCAGGAAATGCTTGAGAAAGTGAATCTAAATGATTCCAAAAAGTAGCTTTGTTAATCCACTGAGCTGGTGCTTAAACATAAGTGAGTAACCAAGGATGGTGTGGGGGATCAGAGTAAACTAATACAGAAATTGCATTACTATTAATATTTACAGGCTCAATTTCTACACCCGGACGCCACAAAAGTAGAAGTCCCCCTTTTTTACAAACAGCAGGATTACAAACAAAATGATGGAAACCTAGACTATGAACAATAGATAAGGTGTTATCATCAACTACCAAGGTTTCCGACAAAAAAACTACATCCGGGTTATATATTCTAATATTAGCCCTAAGGTTTCTGATTGCTTTAGGGCGGGCTAATCCCCTGCAATTCCAAACTAATGTCTTCACTTAGCTTGTGGAGGCATTTTAAAGCTTGCCTCAGAAGCTGTTTTGGATTTTCCTTGGAAAGATGGTCTGCTGTAAGGATTAAGTTTTGATTTCCCTTTTATCTTTTTTTCTTTTCCAATATTACCAGAATGCATATCTAAGAGTGCTTTAGCCAATGATGAATCTTCTGGATTGGAGTAGGCTGTTGGGTCTTTTTTCTCTATTTTGATGAGTCTTTGAGATTTTCTCTGTGGAGCTTCAGAAAGTTCTACCAACTGGTGCCTTTTGAGGGATGGAGTAATCAACTGAAAATCCATTGGAGAGGCAGATTGGTCTTCAATGTTCACGGGTTCTTGGCTTATCTCTATGGGCAGATCAGATTTGCCTGGGTCGTATGCAGCATTCGGAAGATGCAATGAGTGGCTGTGACTTGGTATTGGCTTAGCTAGCTTTTCGTGCCTGAGGATAGTTTTGACTGAAGATACGGGCTGAGCTTGCTGATACGGGTTGGGTTCTGCATTTGCTGTTACGGTCTGCTTGTGCGGATACGAGCTGGAGCCGGCACTTGCTGATTCGGTGTGCTTGTGCGGATACGAGCTGGGGCCTGCATTTGCTGTTACGGGCTGAAAGAAATGGGCATTAAATATGTTGACTTGAGAGGCTTCGGTTTGCTGCTGAATGGACTCGTGATTATCAGCTTTACATGGGCCAGTCTTAGATGGAGTCATAAATAAAGGCCTCGTCTCAATACCCTTAAAGTCAACACAGCTGGCTTTATGAATACCCAGCCCAATTTCAGATTCAAACCCGATATTTGATCTCATCCCTTCAGATTTCTGCTGATGTTGATAAGTCTTCATAGCTTTATGGATAGTCTTCCATTGTGTCTTCCAAGGATTGATTTGTTCTGACGCCGAATTAAATGATGAAATGACAAAGTGAGGATCATAAGGTGGAATAAATTTTCCTTGCTCAGTCGGCGCTTCTGTATTTGAGGATAAAAGAGATATTTGACTGAGACTTGTATTAAAACTGCAGGGAGCAGTGGTTGGCCGAACAGTAATCACATTTACACTTGTAGGTGAGAGAATTAATTGTGATTGATCACTGTAGTTAAACAGTGCTTGAGAATCTGTTGGGGTCGTTCCCTTCGCAAGTTCATTCGGGCTTTGGTGAGTTGAAGGAGAATGGAGGAACTGCATCTCATCTGGTATTTTTTTTGCATTTTTCTCTATTTGAACACTGGTAAAATTACTCTGTCCACCCAAAGTTATTTCATAATTTTTTCTTGGGGAAATAACTTGCTTTCCTTTACTGTAATCATCTGCATTTGAAGCCGGAGGATGAAATTGTTCGAAGTGATCTGTTACTTCCTGTTGCCCACTATCTGATTGTTGGTTTGACTGAATATTTTCTGGGATGTTGTTGAATTCAGCTCGAAGCCATGGGCCGTATGAAAGTCTTGTTGGAGGTGAGCTTAGATATCCACAAAAGATTTGAGAGTGTCCAAGTCTCCCACACGCATAACAAATGTCTGATAATTTTTCATACTTAAAAGCTACCCATACTTCATGGTTCCCAATTCTTGGCATCATAAAACCTTGCTTGAGAGGCTTGGTTATATCAATCTCCACTTTAATACGGATATATTTTCTGAAGGCTAATCCATAGAGAGGGTCTACTTCCACTTTGATCAAAGAACCGAGAGCTTTCCCAATTTCAATTGCATTTTCAAGAGTTATGTGATCTAGAGGTAATCCATGTATTTGCACATTGAAAATAGCATAGTTTAAACTGATTTCTTGAAGAGTAGCTCCTAGTGGCCAAGGTTTCAGAATAAGCAAATGACCTTTAAAGTTCCAAGGGACCTGATTTAACACTCTAAGTTGTAAATATATATTAAAAAAATACATTTAAGAAAAAAAAAATTAAAACCTTTTAAGGTTATTTTTGTATACTAAAACCATCTTAAATCAAATCAAATGATTTACGTTGATATATAAATAAATATATTTAAATATATAAAATAAGTTAATATATGTGTTTGAATACATAAAATAAATTAAAATATGTTAAATTTTTTATAAAAAAATCAAAAAAATAATTGATCCTATCTTTGGTTGACTTGAAAGTGTTACCGGCATGGAGTAGTGGCAATTTTTAATATGCCTCCCGTTATTTAAGGCTACATTTATAATTGGAAAACCAAAAGCACAAGAGTCCGGGATCCTTCGAATTTATTTATTATTATGGCACATAGTATATTTAATCACAAACGTGCTTCTAGCGTGCAAGGCATGGATTAGTGGATTACCAATACCAATACGGTACCATTCTCCAACTTTGAGATCATGCATCAGAAATTTTACTCCATCTCATTTATACATATATATATATATATATATATATGTATGTATAGATATGGGCCATTGAATGTGCTCACGTTTATCTTGGATGCAAAGATAGTATGAATGATGGCATGAGGTTGAAGCAAGCTGCCGCCTCACCTCTTTCTCCGGGTCCATGCATGTGATGTACACATGTTGGAACATGTGCATTTGTTCTCTCGACATGACATTCATCGATCCCAACTCGATCGGGGGATGATTCGATGAGAGAGAGAGAGAGAGAGATATATATATATATATATATATATATATATATATATCCACCTCCAGGCCCAACCATTGTGGCGGGACTGATTAAACAAGAGTTATAAGTCATCAATTGGTTGTATTTTTACTTATGATAAAAGGTAGAACATGTAACGTCGAGTTCGTGTTTTGACTTTTAAAGAATCATGAATATCTTAACTAGTGGACATATATTGAGATCGATCGATCTCATCGTGGGTGTATCAAACCGAATGTAATTAAACGTTTCGTCACGAGTTTCCAACAGCGGAACTAGTCATGTTTTGGGAGTTTGTTTTGACCTGATTGATTCAGTCGATCCATAGCAAGTTTGACTGTTTAATTGAATACTACTTTAATTGGGCTTTTTTTCTATAACTCTATAGAGAAAGCCATGGCAAGGGAAAACAATTTAATATGTTAAAGTTTTGACTTATTTCAATCCGTATCAATTATAACAAAAACTCTGCATGCTATATAACGTGAAAAAAATATAGCAAAATGCTAGTAGTCATTAATTAGTGTGTAAACACGTTATTTACACACTAATTAATGAGTACGTATTGTTAGCACAACTGACTATTCTACACCCTTGCACACCAGCTCACAACACTCACTCGTTGCCAACATATCACAACAGAATGTCTCACAGCAGAATGGCAAAACCGTGTGAGGCCACCTCAAAATACTAAGAAAGAAGATTATATAAGCAACTAGAAATATATGTAAAAATGATTAGATTTGTTTTCCTCTATCTATAAATACTGTACAAGCACTAAGTGCAATATCTAGTGAAAATATACTCTGTAATACTACACTGAAATAGTACACGTCCATTGAGGCATTTCAACAAATGAATTGTCTTCATAGAGCTTTGCTATTTCTCTTCATGGTATCACGAGCTATATAGGACCTCTGTCCATTTACAATTCATCAATGGCTTCCCCACCTCTAACTCTCTCCCTCACCAATACCGCTACCCACCTTCTCATTGTTAAACTTTCCCATGACAACTTTCTCCTTTGGAAAGCTCAACTTCTTGCTTTCCTCAAAAGTCATCAACTATATGGCTACATCGTTGGCTCATTTTCTCTTCCCCCTCCCTCCATCGATGACAAGCCCAACCCAGCTCATAGCTCATGGCTTCTACAGGATCAGATGATCATTTCGACCCTCTATTCTTCCCTCACTGACAATATTCTCTCCCAAGTAGTTGATTGTCCAACTTCTCACGAAATCTGGTCTATCCTTACCAACCTTTACTCTGCTCAATCTACCGCCCACCTTATGCAGACATAGTATCAATTGGCTACCCTAAAAACAGGCTTAGACAATGTTTCTATTTACTTCCATAAAGCCAAAGCATTAGCTTCATCCCTCTTCTCTGCTGGTCATCCTCTTTCTCCCCATGAGTTCATCGTTTATCTCTTAGCTGGTTTGGGATCTAACTATGAATCTGTTGTATCCTCTATCACCACCAGACCTGAACCATTATCCTCATCTCAAGTGTATAGTTATCTTCTAAATCATGAATCATGTCTAGCTCATCAGAACCAAACCACTCTATCTGTTATGTCCTTCTCGGTTAACTCTACTTACTTTCGCCCCTCTTCAAAATTTTCCAACCAAGGTCGTGGCCGTGATCGAGGTGGTGCCCGTAACTCATCTTCAGGGCCTCCTAACTTCTTTTCCTCCCACACTTCAACCAAACCCACTTGTCAAATTTGTACTCAGGTTAGTCACTCAGCGTTTCAGTGCTATCATCATTTTACTCACAATTATCAACCATCCCCACCCCCATCCCTTACAGCACACTATACTTCTGTTCTCGGCTCTCCATCGCCTTCCAATTTATGGTTTCTTGACTTTGCCGCTATGAACCATTTCATGTCAAATTTATCTAATTTAAATTTGGAATCAACACCGTATATTGGACCTGATCAAGTCTCTATTGGTGATAGGTCTTCTCTTCCTATACAACACACTGACACTGGCCTTCTTCTAACACCCACTAGCAAATTTCTTCTTCGTCATTTAATTCGTGTCCCATTTATTTCTAAAAAATTATTATCTGTTCGACAATTTTGCCTTAATAATTCTGTTTTCTTTGAATTTAATTCTTCTGGTTTTCTTGTGAAAGATTTGCATTCCCGGGAAGTATTTCTTCAGGGCCCCATTAAGAACAGCTTGTACGTGCTTTCATCACATGATTAGTTCATTTTCGGATCTACTGGTTCCATACAACATCAGACCCTCATTGGTGAAAGAACAACTCCTCAAATTTGGCATTCCCGCTTAGGCCACCCGTCTCCCCGTATCACATCTTTTACTATCCGCCAACATAATCTACCCACCACCTCTATATCACATTTTTCTCTTTGTAATGCTTGTCTTCAAGCAAAATCTCACACTCTTCCTCACCCACTTTCTCCTTCTAGATCAACTCATGCTTTTCAACTTTTATTTTTAGATGTTTGGGGACCGGCGCTTGTGCTATCCTCTAGTGGTTTTAAATTTTACTTTTCCATTGTTGATGATTTTATTAAATATATTTGGTGTTTTTCTTTACATGCTAAATTTGAAGTATCTACTATTTTCTTAGCTTTCATTAAATTTGTGCAAAATACTTTCTCTAAAAATATCATTGTTGTACAAACAAATTGGGGTGTAGAACTCTGCCCCTTTTCTTCTATTCTTCTCAATTTTGGTATTTCTCATCGCATTACTTGTCTTTATTCTCACGCTCAAAATGGAAGTGTAGAGAGACGTCACCGTTATATTGTAGAAATTGGGCTATCCCTTCTAGCCCAATCCTTGGCCCCATCCAAATTTTGGGTTGATGCATTTCAAATGGCTGGCTACCTTTCTAATAAATACGATGCCTACTCCAATTTTAAAAAATGTTTCTCCCTTTCAAACCTTATTCAATCAACAACCTTATTATAAATTTTTATGAATTTTTAGGTGTGCTTGTTGGTCCAATTTTCGTCCTTTTAATCGTTATAAAATGGACATGTGTTCCCAACTTTGTGCTTTTATTGGATACAATTTAAATCATAAGGGCTATAATTGTTTGCATATTCCTACGGGTCAAATTTATGTTTCACGGGACATCCGTTTTGATGAAAATCGATTTCCTTTCTCTGATTCTATTTCTCATTTGAACACATCTAATTCTTCATCTTAGCCTAGCTGCCTGGAACTCCTTTTATTCAATTTACCTCCTCGGCCCATTTCTCTCGAGCCTAGTGTTCTTCCCTCCCCCATCACCTCTTACTCCTCACCTGTTAGTTATCATCTCTCTCCAGCCCACTCTCCTACCTCATGTTCGGCCCACTCCCTTGCCATTCCTTCGGCCCATGACAATCCATCTTCTCCAACCCTAACCGACACCAATCTATCGAGTGTTCCCTCTCCATCTTTATCTCTTGTGCCGTCCTCACCAAACCCTACC
Source organism: Juglans regia (assembly GCF_001411555.2). Lineage (NCBI taxonomy): Eukaryota > Viridiplantae > Streptophyta > Magnoliopsida > Fagales > Juglandaceae > Juglans > Juglans regia. The sequence goes on along the minus strand of NC_049902.1, from coordinate 35,471,057 downwards.
TTACCTCATTCACAGACTACCTCTACCTCACATCCGATGTTTGCACAATCTAAGACTCATCATTCCCGTCCACTTAACTGCACGAATGGTACCTTGCTTTGGTATCTTCCTAAACTCTTTGCCTCTCTAACCGAATTGACCTCCATCTTTGAAGAACCAACATCTTATAATGTGGCTTCCCAATATCCGGCTTGGTGTGATGCCATGGCCATTGAATTCGAAACCCTCTTACGAAATCACACCTCGGATTTGGTTCCTCCCTCTTCCAATCTCAACACCTTGGTACTAAGTGGGTTCTTAAAACCAAAAGACATGCTGATGGAACTCTAGAATGTCGAAAAGCCCAACTTGTTGCTAAAGGGTTCCACCAGCAAGTCAAATTCGATTATTTTGAGACATTTAGTTTGATAGTTAAGCCTATCACAATTTGTTTAATTCTTTCCCTTGCAGTAACTTGGAAATGGCTTATTTATCATCTGGATGTGCAGAACGCGTTCTTGCATGGGGATTTGGAGGAGGATGTTTTCATGCATCAGCTGACTGGGTTTGTAAACCTTGACTATCGTTAGTTTATTTGTAAGCTTCGAAAATCAATATACGGTTTCAAACAAGCCCTTAGGGCTTGGTTTGCTAAGTTAAGTTCTTGTCTGTTAGATTTAGGATTTCATGTTTCCACATCTGATTCTTCTCTGTTAATTCTTTCCAATGCATCTGCCTCCATTTATGTATTAGTCTATGTCGATGATATTGTTGTTACCGCTTCTAATTCTTTTTTTATCAATGATTTCATTGTTGCTTTGCATCAATCATTTCTTGTTAAAGATCTTGGCATGCTTCATTATTTTCTTGGTATTCAGGTTTGTAGAAATGCTTCTGGTTTATTCCTCTCCTAGCATCGCTATGTTTCTAATCTTCTTCACCGCACTAATATGTACCAGTCCAAAACAGTGACTATTCCAATGGCTTCTTCCACTGAACTCACTATTGTTGATAAACCCTCCTTTAAGAATCCATAACTTTATCGAAGTATAGTTGGAAGCCTTCAATTTATTTCTTTTACTAGACCCGAGATCTCGTTTGCAGTTAACATAGTATGTCAATACATGCATTGTCCCCGTCTCACTCATTGGTAAGCCGTTAAACGCATTCTCTGCTATTTTTGCCTCACCTTTTCCTTCGGCCTGTACCTGTCTCCTACTTCTTCCTTTAAAATAATTACATTTTCGAATGCGGATTAGGCTGGTTGTCCTAATGATCGTAAATCTACTGGGGGCTTTTGCATCTATTTTGGTTCCCATTTAATCTCTTAGGGTTCAAAGAAACAACCTATTGTTGCAAGGTCCTCAACTGAGGTCGAATCCAAGTCCGTGGCAAAGACGGCTTGCGAAATTATTTGGTTACAATCCTTATTAACTAAATTCAGAATTGTTATTACTAATATTCTCACTTTATTTTGTGATAATCTTGGTGCTACTTACTTATTTATTAATCCTGTTATGCACTCACGAATTAAACATGTTGATTTGGATTATCATTTTGTCTGTGATTGCGTTGCTGCCAAATCACTTGTTGTCAAGTTTCTCCAAAGCAAAGATCAAATTGCGGATATCCTTACAAAGCCGCTTTCCTCCGCTCGCTTCTCTCTTTTAGGATCAAGCCTCACCATCATGGCGGTGCCGCTTGCATCGCGGGGGGATGTTTGCACAAGTGACTATTCTACACCCTTGCACACCAGCTCATAGCACTCACCTGCTACCAACGTACCACAACAAAATGCCCAATAGAATGCCTCACAACAGAAAGGCAAAACCGTGTGAGGCCACCTCAAAATGCTACAGAAGAAGATTATAGAAGCATGTAGAAATATTATGTAAAAATGATTGGATTTGTTTTCCTCTATTTATAAATACTGTACAAGCCCTGAGTGCGATATATGGTAAAAATATACTCTGTAACACTATATTAAAATAGTTTACGCCCACTGAGGCATTTCAACAAATGAATTATCTTCATAGAGCTTTGCTATTTCTCTTCACGTACCATTAAAAATTCAAACATAAATAATATTTATTTACTTATTAAAAGATGCGACAGACTTTTATATTAATTGTGTGTTTAATATATTAATTAAAAATAATAGATACTTTCTAATAAAATTCACGTGTGTTTGAAGGGCTGGCTGGTCGGCATGGATCTGGTCCTAGCCCAAATCAAATACAACGGTGGGCTTGGGTTTTGATATTATTAAGAGAACAGAGTAGTAGGCCGCATTTCCACGGAGAAAACCGATACCAAGAGCCAAGCGTACTAAAAAACAAAAAATAAAAAGTCTCCTCTGACTCATCATTATTCTTAGTTAAGAATATCACTGTGCCATTTGTTTGAAAATAAGAGCAGACAGATTTTGAAAATGGTAAACAGTGAGCCGTTAGTTAATCTCTCTTACTTAGACAAATATTGCCTCTCATTTACGAATTGAGTTAGGTAAAAGAGAATCTGACGAGAATGTCATAAGGATACAATATTGTTTATAGAGTGTGCATATTGCAAATTTTGAATACTAATTTTAGAATGAACAAATGTAATAACAACATTTGTGATCTTTTATTTGAATTTAAATGAAACATTTTCTATTAGGAATGTGTGAAGTAACTGTCATTTGACAATTAATAATAACTGTGAAAAAATATTACAATATGGGACTACTATTTAAATAAAAGTTGTAATAGCACTTGCGACGAAGCGTAAGTGCTAAGTGCATCAATGCGTCGCGTGCGCTCGTTTGGTCAATACGATACTATTATTGTGTATCTATTCTTATATTTCAATCTATATATTGTGAAACACATTTACTTATAAATTATTAAAGATTTGCTCGTCTTTTTAATGTGAGACTAATAAAAAATTATATTAAAAGGATATTTTAAAAGAAGTCAAAGTTAAATTAGAGGAAAATTTTGAAATAATCCAACACCATTGCCTTGAATGCTCTGAGAGATTTTTGGCCGTAATCTCTCCTTAGGATATATACTAAAAGTTGTAATAATAAATATCAGAAATCCAAATCTAGACCCAAATTCAATGTATATAATAATATTAAATTAACTTCCACGGACATCCTTTGACCTCATGAATCATGTGTGCACTCTCAGGAGCTGACCGTGAGGCACAATTTTGTTTACTCAAGACCAAGTTGTCTTCTCTTTCTCTATACGACCAAATGTTGAATTCCAAACCGTTTAAAGTCCACAACATCCACGTCACGCATGAGCCTGGTTAAAGGAATGAGTGGGGCTAACGCCCAGCGGTTTTTTTTTTTTTTTTCTTCACAATTTTTAATACATTTAAATATTTTAAAAAAATTAAAAAAAATACATCAATATATTTAAAATGATTTTTTTAATCATTAAAAAAAATTAAAAAATTTGACCAACAATCAAGTGGAGCGGTCAGCCAAAACGAGACGACAGAATAGTTTTTTATTTGCACTTCTTCAGGGTCAAAGGCCCTTGTCTGATTCCATCCTCATGACTCAGTCTCGGGTTGTCTGGTTGCGTGTGGAGGGACCCATCACGTAAATAATGTTAAATCGATCTGGTTCACACAGTATCATAGGATCATATCATGAACATATAACTCTAGCTGTGCATCGGAGGCTTTTAAAATCACGTGCGGATTATCCTACGATCGCCTTTGTTAATTAGCCTTATGTCATGCACCTTGCATTCCCACGTGACAATTGGGGAATTGTTGTTTTCCCTCATGTCGACCAAAGAGCACGTGGATTTCTGATATGAAGTACGTACGTACGCACGCATTGAGATGAAATCGAGACGTCTTGATGATCATGTTTCTATATATTGACTATTTATCTAATTCTTGTTGAGAATTTATTAAAACTCGTGAGATGATCAGATTAGTCCTGTTATCTTAGACCAAAGAAAATTCACTTGTGGACGACCCGAGAGAGAGAGGGGAAAAAATATACATCCAAAGTCAGAAAAGAGCGATCGAGTTGATCGATCATCGATCCTATTCGATACACTATATAATATATATATATATATTTATATATTTATTTATGATATATTAATCATGACCACTCAATCCTACAATTGATATAGTAAGGTATATTAATTATAAGTCATTGGCATAAGGAATAAAGACGTTAAAAAAAAATTATATGGATTAACGATAAATGCTGTAGGCCAATTCATTTGTGTGATCCGAAAGTGATTTCTTTTTTTAGGCCGAAAAAGCTATGGAAGCAGGAGCTCCCGTTTTAATTTTTTTTTTACTTAATGATTAAAAAAGTATTATTTAATAATATTATAATTTCTTTAAAAAATATATTTAAAAACTCCAATGGTGGTGAGTGTGGACCCACCTTTCTTTTTTTTTATTCTTTTTTATAATTAAGTTTAATTTTTTTCTACATGCATTCACGTTCTTATCAGCAGTACCGTATATATTTCCCCCCTTTTTTCTAAATATACTTCGCTGTTTATGGTATCTTTTGCATACATGCATCATGACTGAGTGATTCGATGTGCGTGTTGTGGGGGTTGGGATTGATCTTTCACTTTTTTCACAAAAAAAAGGGGTACGTAAGTAGCAACTTGTCATGATCAGCTGGTGGGCGACTTTAAGGTTTTAGCTGGATTCAATCGAGCTGGCCCTGTGAATGAGGAAAGTTCATGGAAATGAATCATGTGGAGACTAGAGGTACTGTTCATTAATTAGAATTAAGCAATCACGCATATAAACTGTACCACTTTAATTATTTCATGAGATATGGTGAGCCCTAGCTTTTATGCATGCTTTGCATAATATCCAAAAAGCCAATGATTCGGACGTGTCCTCGTTTTAATATATATATATATATATATATATATATATATATATATATATATTAGTTTTGTTATTCATAAGTTATACACACTGCACATCATATATTTTTTTTTTTTTTTATATTTTGAAAATTTGTTTAAATTTTTATTTTGATTTTATTCTTCTTAAAATAATTGAATTCTTCTACTCATCATTCATATATCACATATTTAGTAAAAAAATATTAATTAAAAAATAACAAAAATAATGATGTGTAGTGCGTGAAGGTTATGAATATAATTTATATATATATATATATATATATATATATGTTAATGATCTTCTTCTAGATATGCGATCAAACATTCCTAAAAGAGAACCCATTTTCGTATATATTCTAATTTCTAGGTGCGTGTTCTTTAGTTTTCCAATATTTCTCCTAAATATCTACCGGATGATGATGACAAAATCAAATAAAGAATTTCACACGGTACTCTTCAACCTTTTTTTTTTTTTTTTTTTTCTCTCAATTAATGATTAGAGAAAGGAAACATTAATGGAGTATTAATTACATATAGTGGGATTATTCTTACTTGGGGCTGCATTTCATCGTTTAAGACTTGGTAAAGACTAATCATTTTATTGATATTTTCCTCGAATAAATTAGAAAGTACTGACACACATACAGATATATATATATATATATATATAGGAAATAATCATGACTCCCACGATTTGGTTCACTCGATTTGATAGTTTCAACTTGAATTTTGTATCATTAACACGCTTTGCTTTGCCTTATATATCCCAATTGCAAACCTCTCGAATGATCTGGGTCATATTGGATGATCATAACTATAATATAAGTTTGAGATCAAACGATGCTTTACAGTTTTAGTACCGTATCTAAGTTTCGTGCACAACTTTAAAAAAAATAGATAAATTTAAAACTTATATGAAGTTATCGTTTTTTAATGATGATTATATGTTTTTTTTAAACACATATTTGTATACTCTAAGATTATATATAATATTACTATATACGTTTATCATATTATAAAAGGTATAAGATGACAATTTATTTATTTTTTAAATGGTTAAAGTCACCAAAACAAAATTATAATTCCGAATTGAAGTTTCATTGCCAATGACAAAAATAAAAAATAAAAAATAAAAAAGTGTGACGATAGGGATGACGACGTTGGAGATCAATAAGGTCCACTGAATTTTAGTTTGGAGTAAAAGTAAAGTCTAAATAATAATCTTTAGTCTTTACATATCAACATCAACGTCAAAATCACGTCCCGTTCAATGGTACATTAATAGCTAGGCGCTGTTCGCATTGCGGTGGAGAACTTGGTATCGCCGGTTCTGTTGGCCGATATCCGGCTGTGTTCATATCAGGGTGGTTCACCCCTTAATTTGTTGCCCACTTTTCATATTTGGATATGTATTCCTCATCCTCATCTAAATTATATATCCTGTTACTATCTGGCTGTCAAATCTCTCTTTTGAGCATTGATATAATTTATAAATGTCATGTTTTTTTATATGCTCAGATGGTCACTGATCAATCGTTTTGTTTAATCATCGTTTGTCTCGAAATTTTAATATATATACATAAATTTAATGCAAAAAAGGTTGCCGGAGTAGAGTTATCAATAGTGATTTTATTTTTTTTTATAAAATTACTTCGTTTATACATAAATTTTATCAAAATAATTTTACAAGTTGATGTGTTAGTTAATTATTTAATAAATTAAAATTTTCTATTAAATAGTTTTTAAAGCTAAATCTTTATTATTATAGTATAACTTTTCTTTTTTAAAAATATTGTGTAATTTTTGTTTTCCTAATTATAGATTCAAAATTGTTGGATGATATTTCCCCATCAAGTGAATTCTATTTCTACCCTAAACTCATTGACACTCACGCGCATGCCCTCCAAACTAATTATATATATTCCCAAAGGACTATTATTAAGAAAATAATATTGAGTAATGATATTATGGTACCAAATTTATACTACTAACTTTACCTCTTTAACGTGGTGTCATGTGGTTAATTAAAAAATATATATATTTCAAATAAAATGGTGATGGAAAACATAAAAAGAGGAAGATAAGCTCTAAACTCATTCTACCTTTTTATATTTATGTTTTTAATTTTTTTAATAAGTCACGTGATACTATATTATGATGTCATATTAATGAAATGAAGTGAGTGATATAAATTATAGAGCATAATATTATTTCTTTGGAAAAAAAATTTTTGCCCACTTAGTTTGACCGTCCTAATTGACTGTTGATCATTTGTTTTTGTTACTTAGTAATTAAAGAAGTGATTTTAAGTATATTAATATACTTTTTTATTTTTTAAAAATATTTAAATATATTAAAAATTGTGAAAACAAAAAAGCAAAAAAAAAAAAAAAACTTAGACAGCACTCCCAACAATAAATGATGGGCAGCATAATAGCCTTGCTCTATTTTTTTTCTCAAGAAGTATTATAACTATAAAAAAATTTATATAAAAATAAATTTATAAACTGATATAATCTTTCTTATAATAGATTATATTTATTTTATAATTTAACGTATTTAAATTATATTAATTTATAAATTTAATTTTATACAATTTTTTTATTCTTCTCTTAATAATATTATGGAAATGGCCTAAACGCGTGCCACGTCAGGTCAAAGGAGTCCAAAAGGAGCAGCATTCTTATCTCCACGTGTCAGGGCATTTGGCCGAGTAGTGTCACTGCCGACTTATTATATTTAAAAAAAAAAAAAAAAAAAAACCATCTAGATTACTGTATTTAGATGTGAGTGGTTTCTCTTCTGTAAAATAAAAAAAATGCGAGTGATTTTTACCCAGTCACACGCTAGAAGCCTAGACCCACTCCTCACCCTCAGCGCGTGAGAACAATGTCATCAATGATTCAATATATATTAATATTATTTATAATTTTATATACGTTTTCGAATAAGAAGCGAGAGAGAAAAGTAGTCCCGTCCTCCCAAAAATGGTCATAGTCTCTTGCGTCTTCATATAATTATATATAATATAGTGACGTGTAAAAAAATAAAGAAATTTAAATAATTAAAAAAAGACAAGCACGATATTATTTATATGTTTATATGGACTGATATTATTAAAAAATACTCATATATTATTATTGTTTAGATAATTGAAGATGAATTCAAATATCAACAAAAAGCACTCTCTCTTCCTTTTTTCTGTAGAGTCTAGCCAAAAACCCTATCCAGAGGGGGGTGGAGCTTCGGCTCTTCCCTCCCTCCTCCTATTTGGTTAGACTTGAGATTGTGTAGTCATTTATTTTTTAGTTTTTATTTATTTTTCGTCCAAAATATGGTAAAACACCGATCTGTTGTTTTTCAGAGCCCAACGACCACTACAAGCCCCACCACAGGATTCCCAAGCTACCGATCCTTCGAACGGCCGAAAGTTTTCGTCGAACGAAGTGGCGCATGAGTCACACCCATGGGTCGAATCAGCGTGTGAAATCCACGCGCCACTGCACCAGGAAGCTTCTATTGCTGCCACACGCGGCGTTTCTATGATCAAGGACCTCGGTTTATTCAGACTTGATTGGATACCACAGTCCTAGTGTGACACATGTCCCTCACGAGCTACTGCAGTCTATTTGTTTCTTGTATCTTGCTTTTCTTCAAGTTGAAAATTTGGATCTGCAGTTGTAATTCGTCATTTTCACATCTATCTTAATGTTTATTATCATTTCTTTTTGTTTATGTAAAAATGAAAAAGAAATAGTTTCTTAGACATTTTCTCGATAGAGTGAAAGTCCTCTCCTCCTCTGGAGGGTGGAGTTTGAAATCTCTGCTTTAAACAGACAGTGGTCTCTTAGGCAGTTTGTCTGTAGAGAGTTATATAAGTCAAGACTATATCAATCACAAATGAATTTGTGCATTGGTGGAGCTCCAATCGTGAATAATTGGCTTGTAATATGAGATTTTTCCTGTATGTATTAGGTCACAGTTGTAACTTCGCTTTCCTGAATGAATGAATTAGTATATTTTCCATAAAAAAAAAATAATAATTGAAGATGAGATTTAAATTTGAGTAATGCTACTCATTATCCTAACTTCCATCATCCTATGATGTGGCATTAGGTGATTGAAAATTATTTATTACATTTCACTTGTAAACCTATCATTTAATGCCACATCATGGGATGCTGGGAGTTGGAATGATGAATATCATTTTTCTTTAAATTTATGAGCTTTGATATTCATCATTCTCACGCACCACACACCATACTTATTTTTATTACATTTGATAAAAGAAAAAAAAAATATAGTATATGGTGTGTGGGGATGATGAGTATAATTTTTCTAAATTTATATGCTTAGATTTTAGATGGATTTTAGAGAGAGACATGTTGTATGAGTTTAAAGCGTTTAATAATGTCAGTGAGAGTGGAGTTTACTTCCTTCTCTTTAGGCCGTGTTGGGTTTATTCTCCCCCAGGGTCCAAGCCGGTTGGTAGATAGCCCAGCGCAAGGCTGAGTCGAGCCCAAGAGAGCCCGACAGATATGGTAACCAATCATGTCACTTGCCCTGGCTAACAACTCATACTATCGAACAAAAGGCACGCCGCATTAAATGGCCAAAAGGGCCAACACGCAAGGTTATAACCTAAAGTCCACTCACCTTAGCAACCATGGTAGTACGTGCACCTCCCTTTACTTGCAACAAGGGAAAAACTATAAACCCACAAACAACACGACAAGGCGACGACTGACATGACAGAGGGGAATCCTGCCTCTAGTATAGCGCCCAGTACACCTTTGTATGATATGCTACCAGAGGGTGGGGACTACCACGACTAGGTATATATGCATGTTTCGAGTTCAGTTAAATGGATCAAAACACATTCTCCTTGCACTCTCCATATAAGAGGTGTCTTTCACCACCTCGAGCCCTCGTCTCATTAGGTCTTATAGGTCTCAGAGAGGAATCGCCAAGTTGCCCAGGCAGCGAAATACAACATCAACAGTCACAAATATCACATGAATAAAATAAAAACTATGTTAAATGTTGCAAGCTCAACATATATGTGTCTCTTTCCGAACTTCACCTAAAATCCGAACAAAAAATATCTAAAGATCTCAATCAATAAATTTAAAACAATAGCCATATGTTATTCGTTTGTACTCTCTTTGCCATATGCATTATGATTATGGCCAAATACTAGAGTTTATTGACTTAGAATTTTTAGTTTATTATGACATTATTTAATATGATATTGTTGAGTTAAACTTGAATTTGAATAATTTATGACTTTAAATATGCTCCATATTTTACATGAAAAATTATCAAATGCATGAAGATATTTGTTCAAATTAAATTATTGAGGTTTTAAAATGAATATTTATAATTTTTATTGACATAGCATTTATCCATTTATAACATTTAGATAATTAGAAAATTTTATATTTCAATGATTACTTCCTTAAATAATAATTGAAATTTAAAGAAAATTGGTTACGAAGAGTCAAGATAGTTTGAAAATTGTAGAGAACCTTTGTCAATTATAGAGCTTGTTTGTATAACTGAGAACAATAATGCTAGAGCCATCGCTGGATGCTCCTGCTGAGCTCTAATATATATTTTTTTAATGTGTTTTTATTAGTTATTTTTTATATAAATTTTTTAATAATTTTAAATATTTAAAAAAAATAAAAAAGAAAATATTTTTTAATGGTATTCTAAATTCATGTTATCTTTTAAAAATATTTAAAAATGTTAAAAAAAAATATAAAAAATAATTAAAAAAAACACATAAAAAATACATATTAGAACCAACGGAAGTCTCAAACGGTGATTCTAACTGATAAATCCTTCTAAGTGAATCAGATTAAATATTTTATTTATTAACACAAAACAAATTGTACATGATTTTAATATTGATATTAATATACCTTAAAAATGTGTATATTTATATATATTCTGGGATTTACAATTATTTTTAATTGTCTTTACCAAAGCTCATCTTCGACGCACTTCATGGAACCGCGTTTGATACCAACTAATAATAATAATAAATGCTGGGGAAAAGCGACGAATGTTCCAGTTCAACCAGTACTTGGAGGAAGTAAGGTGTGGTCGGCGGGCTGAGCCGTTAACACCACGTGAGCCGGCTCCTCACAGCGCGCGACGTACAATAACGACCTCTAGACTCTACTCGGTACTCCCCTATGTCTCTCCGTTACCGTCAAGGTTCCCATTCTATAAATAGCATCCAATCTCAACTTCCTACTCTTCGGAAACGGAAAACCCAAACCTCAACTCCCAAGAACAATCGCCTGGGGAACTTCTGGCTTCACCAAAGCTCACGTGAACAACACCCAGATACTCGCTACTCTCTTGCACAAAGGAGTTTCAGGTAATTTATCGAATTTTGTGTGTCTTGTGTCTTATCATGTTTTGTGTTTTTTTTTTTGTTTTTTTTAATGTTGTTATCGGTGTTGTTTTATTATATTATTATTTTCTGAGCATTGTTGTTGTATTTGTTTGTAAAATGTTATGTTTTGCTTTGGGCTGTGGGGGAAATGAACAAACTTGAGCCTGGGTTCTCGAGGGTGTGGGTGCTATCTTTGATCGGTTCTAAAAACGCAAGGATAGTTGAATGTGGTGGATCTTTTTTAATACTGATTTCGAACACTTTATTGGCAAACAACCAAGGGGCTGGCAACTTTTTTGGTGTATTTGGGTTGAAATTAAGTGTTTTGAGAGTTGGAATTAGACTCTCAGTATGAAACCCCGTTTGATTAAGATTGGGGTTTGTATTGTTTGATTAGATTGGGGTTTGTATTCTTTCTTTATTTTTAGTTATCTCTCTCTCTCTCTCCCTCCCTGCTTGTTCCCATGTTAAACCCTCTTGAATTTGATTATGGTATGGGACTTTGTAGACTGATTGATTTTGATTTGGAACGCAACTTCTATTTTGCTTTCTTAAAGATAAAATAAGACAATAACTTATCTGTTTTTCTTTGTTTGTTGTTTCAGTTTGATTATAATCTATAATCTTGAAGGTAAAAGACTGTGGGTCTAAGTTCTTACGTGCCGATTGTAGTTCTTTGGAGAAGGACCAAGGCTGATTCATTTCTGATCCACCAACTAGCAGTGAGAATTCTTATTCCATAAATCACCTAATGCAAACCCCATAGCATGGACTCGCACCAGCTTTTTGGACTTGGAGTGACTGGTGCCGGCCTATCCTTCACATCATCTTATCCCGCTGTTCCATCCATACCTAATAGACGGCTTGGGTCCTTGAAATTTGATTTAGGGAACTCACCTGATTCACCCTTTTCAACTCAGTTTGATACCGATAGCCTCACAAATTTAAGTGAGAGCCAGGAGCAGCACAGTTCCACAGAGAATCTCTCAGGAGTAAGCCCTTCCTGTAACTCTTCATTAGAAACTAGCAGCTATTATCATCAGTTAAATCCTTCTCTGGACCGTCTTCGAGAAGATCACAAGCTCTATCCTAGTACTCCGGCTTCTTTTATACAGGATGCAAATTGCAGCCAGAACATAAGACACGCTTTATTGGAATTGGAGACTGCTTTGATGGGGCCTGATGACGATGAAGCCACTGCACGGGAAGTTAGTAGACCAGACCGAAGATCTAGGTCATGGAGCCTGGAGTCACGGGGGGTACATGCATCTCAGTCTCAACTATCATTCGTTTCTGGGCATATGCAGTCAGACGAAGTTGTTCATGTAGAGAAACGTCACAAAGCGATGGATGAAGCATCTTTGCCGAGTTTCTCCCCAGGCAGTCTTAAGCAATTGCTGATAGCATCTGCTAAAGCTCTCTCTGAGAACAGGATGGATAATTTTGATAAATTGGTGGAAAAGGCTAGAGGTGCCGTGTCTATCACAGGAGAACCTATCCAGCGTCTTGGTGCTTACATGATAGAAGGGCTTGTGGCAAGAAAGGAAGCATCTGGCACCAACATTTATCGTGCCCTTAGGTGTAGAGAGCCCGAGAGTAAGGACTTGCTTTCATACATGCATATCCTGTATGAAATCTGCCCCTACTTGAAATTTGGTTACATGGCAGCCAATGGGGCCATTGCTGATGCATGCAGAAATGAGGATCGCATCCACATCATAGATTTTCAGATTGCTCAAGGAGCCCAGTGGATGACTCTCCTTCAAGCACTTGCAGCGCGGCCCAGAGGGCCTCCCCATGTGCGAATTACTGGGATCGATGACCCTGTTTCCAAATATGCCCGTGGTGATGGGTTGGAGGCTGTAGGGAGACGGTTGGCAGCGATTTCTGAGAAATTTAACATTCCAGTCGAGTTTCATGGAGTGCCAGTTTTTGCTCCAGATGTCACGCCAGAAATGCTTAATGTCAGACCTGGGGAGGCTCTGGCTGTAAACTTTCCCCTGCAGCTCCACCATACTCCTGATGAGAGCGTAGATGTGAACAATCCAAGGGATGAGCTGCTGAGAATGGTAAAGTCACTGTCTCCCAAGGTAGTCACTTTGGTGGAGCAAGAATCAAACACAAACACAACCCCGTTCTTTCATAGGTTTGTAGAAACTCTGGACTTCTACTTGGCAATGTTCGAGTCTATCGATGTCACCCTTCCAAGAACCAGCAAAGACCGGGTAAATGTGGAGCAGCAATGTTTGGCCAGGGATATCGTGAACATAATTGCTTGCGAGGGGAAGGAGAGGGTGGAGCGCCATGAGCTCTTTGGCAAGTGGAAGTCTAGATTGACAATGGCCGGGTTCTGCCAATATCCATTAAGCTCATATGTAAACTCTGTGATAGGGACTCTGCTGAGGTGTTACTCAGAACATTATACGCTAGTAGAGAGGGATGGGGCGATGCTGTTGGGCTGGAAGGACAGAAACCTGATATCGGCTTCTGCCTGGCAATGATAATAGCGGAGAAAGGTATATAAGATGTAGCCATAGAAAGGAACACTCTACTTTTTCCAGGCTTGTGATACTGACATTGTAACATGCCGTAGAAGGTGGGGGGATACTGTAGCATCACCCGATGGGTGGGGTGCGTTGAATAATCTTGTGCATCGTTGTCCAGTTTTCCATCGGCTGTTTCGGTAGTATATTAGAGTTGTGTATAGTATCCTTGTTGATGGGGGTTGAGAAACTTGTAATAGTAATACTGCACGTGGCAAGCCAAGTTAATTCGTTATTGTTTGGGTAGCATAATTTGTTTTTATGGAACAAGGCTCTGTCATTTGTGGTGTTTTGTTATGTTAGGAAAATGGGAGTCCCATGCTAGTTATCCAATAAGCCACTGTTGGCTATATAGCTTGTAAAGACATGCAGTTCATTGAATGGGGTAGCATTAGAATGTATCTTTACTCAGTCTGTTTGTGAGGTGCGACTCCTCTTTTCCTTGAGATGCCATGAGACTCCCATTAATAATATTGCCAGCCTCGAGACTCTTTTTTCATATACTGTAACGCAGGATTTTTCAAAACCTCTTTGGCTTATTGAGTTTTATTTTGTTTTGTTCTGTCTTTTGCACTATATAATTGGTTGACATTCTTATAATTTATGTTCGAAGCTGTTAAAAATATATGATCTCCGAGCAATCTCTGCTATTTTTCTCTTCACATGTTACTTCTGGCATACAAGTTGCAGATTTTCCCAACTTCCTACCAATTTATTTGAGACGAACATGATCAAGATGAAAAACTTGCTACACGATTATTTGCAGTTTGTATGAACAAGATGCCAACAATTCTTGCCAATTCATCGGACATGAAACAAATATCTATATAATTAAGAAAGTCCCAATATCAGGGTATATTTAAAAAGAACCACCAACATTAATACTACATTCTAGTGGTTATAAAATGAATTATAAAAGAAGAGTAATGCTACGTACAGTCTCCATTTGAGAATTTTCAAGTCTGGATAATTTTGTCTTTTAAAACTTTTTAAAATTACAATAGTATCCCTATCAAATTACAATACTTTCCATTTAATAAAATATATTAATGGGTCTACACACGCATGAAACTATAAATATAATTTCTTATAAAAGAATTATATGTATATTATTGCTCGTTAAATATTTAATATATGTTATATAACGATTTATGTAGTTATCACTCTCCCACCATAAATCAACGAAACTCCATGGTTAAAAGACAGTTTCCAACCATAAATACCTCTTTGAGAAAATGTATTTATCTATCTTGAAATTTGAACCACCGCACAAAAACGAAGCATTTTTTCCCCAAATGCAACAAAATTAGCAAACGATGTCGAACCTAGAAAAGATAGAAATCCCGAGACAAAAACACATCCATAGATTATAGTAAAGGATGTCGGATTTTGGGACGAATATCCAGTCAGAAATCCAACCTTCTGACGCGGCCATCAAAGCTTGTGACCCAACCTGTCTCAGGAACAAATCGAGGCCCTGGATTTTCTGAGTGGAGTTTGGTTCGTAGGTTGCAAATATTGCAGGCCAGATTTGTTCTCTGTTGTGACTTGTGCACCTAGCACTGGCTATCTTAAACAGTTGTACTCGTGTAAAAAAGTGAAATAACCCAATATCTTTGCTCAATTCTGTGTTTTAGGAAGGCTTTCAAAGGAAGAAAATTGCACAAAATAAGAGAACAAAAATCCTTGTTCTTTGAACATTTGTTAGACATTTGATCGAGCGAGATAAAAGATAGAGAATCCGCTTGAGGTTCGATCGAGAGAGATCTAACCAAGGCCCAAGACAGTGTTAATTTGCTCGACCCACGCTCGAGGCTTCATTTCATGACTAAAAAACTTTGATTTTAATGAAGACTTGATTGATCATATTTGGATTGTAACTATTGTTAATTTATACTTAATATTTTTGTATGATCATACTATTGATTATTCTCAGTTTATCAATGTTGAAAATATTTTCAAAATAATTATATATTATATTTATTATTATTTTAGAAAGAGAGAAATTATGAAAAGTTTATAAGCTATGGCTTATAGTTATAATAAAATGGGTCCATACTACAACTCAAAGTAGATGATCGCCTTAGTGGTGTAGAATGCTTGATTTGAACAAATAGGAAGAGGTCCAAAACCTATGGATGCGTTGAAAGTATTTTTATGCTTTATGCGAGTGGGCATTTTTATGCTTTACGCGAGTGAGCTGTGCTTGGAGACAGCGCACATGGGCTTGGAGTGTGCGGCCCAGTAGCCCAAGGTGCATGGCGCACAAGAACTGCGGTTGGAAAATAAATGGCAAAGTCACACCACTTGGGGATCGAACCCGTGTGATGGATGGAGTGGAAGCAACGTCACCGTTGGACAATTGTGTCACTTGATAACATGCATAATAAATATACCTATTCGAATTAGAATACAGAAAAATAAAAAGTTATAACTTTTTATTCATATCTTTTGGTTATTTATAAATAGACCTATTGATCTACGAACTTAAGAATGAAGAAGGCAATTTCGAGATTCTCTCTCTCAAAAGTTTTCATTTCTTCAAAATTTGTTATTAAGATTTTTTCATTTTGCAGAAACCAAATTTCTAATATCTTGGTTGAATAGTAAAATTTGAGGGTATTCGGGATCTAATTTTATGTGTGCATAACATAGTTAGAAAAACAGACTTGTTCTGGATTTCATTATATCTTGGAGGCAAATTCGCTTATAACTCGTATGCATATTGTTATTGGTGAGGGCGAATATTGTTTTAAGGAAAACGACATTGTAATGCGCTTTGAAGTAAACTTTTCTCTCACTATTTTCTTATTTTGCAGCCCCTTTGCATCAACAATCTTAAGACAATATATGATTATTAATGGCGCATAGTTTGAGAGAGGTTGCTTCAGATTTTGTAACACTTGAACGCTTTGATGAAACTAATTTTCAACGCTGGCAAAAGAAGATGCAATTCCTCCTGGCCAATCTCAAAGTGTTGTATGTTCTAACCATTCCTAAGTCGTATGCAAATGAGGACGTGGAAATCGCTCAAAGTCGGGCAATGATCAAATGGGAACAAAACGACTATTTTGCAAGGGACATATTAACAATGCAATGTCTGACACATTATTTGACACGTACCAAAACAAAGCAATTGCCAAGGATCTATGGGATGCACTTGAGGCTAAGTATCTTTTAGAAGATGCTACAAGTAAGAGATTTCTGGCTACAAAAATTTTCAATTATACCATGGTTGATTCTAAGCCTGTTGTTGAACAATTTAATGAGATTGTGCATATTCTTGATCAATTTTCTCAACATGATATGAAAATGGATGAATCCATATTAGTTGCATCCACTATTGATAAACTTCCTCAATCATGGATAAACTATAAAAGAAGTTCGAAATATAGAAGGGTGGAAATGACTCTAGAAGAATTAGGCCAACACCTTTGTATAGAAGAAGAGATAAGGCTTAGAGACATAAATGAACAGCGTGACTCTTTGACCTCCAACATGCACATGGTAGAGGAAGGAAAGACTCACAAACCCGAACAACCTAATGAATTTGGATTTGAAAACTAGAAGAGAAATAATAATTTCGAACGAAAGTAAAGTTACTTCCAAAATGAAAATCAGTAGAATCTGGGAGTAAGTTGCTTCCATCATGGCAAATAAGGCCATTACAAAAGAGAATGTTGTTTTCTTGAAAAGAAACGATATGACTCTGGTTCTTGAGAGAACTTTAAGGTTATGATCTCTGAGACCAACACTCTTGAATGAGATAACTCCTGGTGGATTGACTTAGGAGCAACAAGGCATGTCTGTAAAGACAAGAGTCTGTTTAAGAGGCACTAGCCACTGAAGATGGTCATGTTCTTTACATGGGGGACTCATCTACTGTCGTAGTTAAAGGCAAAGGGACAATAAAAATAGAGTTTACCTCCAGAAAAGTTCTTACTCTTAAAGATGTGTATTATGTATCAGAAGTTGGAAAGAATCTTGTATTTGGTAATCTTCTGAATAAGTATGGGTTTAAATTGATTTTTGAGTCAGATAAATTTGTACTGACCAAAAAGGCTAATTTCGTGGGGAATTGATATTTGAGTGAAGGCATGTTCAAACTTGATATTAATAATTAAGTTAATGTTTTGTTTAATTTATTTTATTTAGAACACATTAATGCTAGATGCCTAGAAATGATATGATTTAATTTATGAATATGCATGTGAACAAATAAAAAATGTGACTTCTATATATTGCTATGTTTATATAATGCATTTAAAGGATCAAGTTATTTAGATAGTTGTACAAAGAATTTTATGGTATTTGAGAAATATCATGAATTATGGTATTGAGTACAGCGGATTTCCTTTAGTTATAGAAGGAGGTTTCCTTCGGTTGTAGAAGGAATATAAATGTCAGTTGAGAACTGAGCATGATGATCACAAATCAACCAGTAGGTGGATATTTACACTTGGTAAAGGAGTAATCTCTTGAGATCAAAGAAGTAAGCATGCATAACTTACTCAACCATGATGACCGAGTTTATAACATTGGTTTCTTGAAGCAAAGAGGCAAAGTGGCTAATAAAATATTGATAGAGATCTCGAATCTGGCAAAATTCAATGCCACCAATATACTTACATTGTGACAGTTAGGAAATATTGTCACGGGCCTAAGCCATATATATAATGACAAGTCTAGACATATTTAGACAATTACTCACAGACGGAGTAATTATAATTGATTTTATGAGATGTTACAGAATCAAGAACTTGTAAGAGAATTGATGTGGGACATCAAATGGATGTGTTGAAAGCCAAAACAATAAAATCACTAATAATGGAAATTCAACTCAACTCTTGAACATATGATGACTTGAGTTCAATGAGCAAAGTACATTATATGTTCATGGTTCACAAACACTATGATATTAAAACTGGCTTTCAAACTAATTTACCATCCCAAGGTTTGAAGTGCTTGGTACTATAATGAAAATGAGAGGCTGAACAATAAGCTCTTAATAGACTTATAACATAGTTTTGTTAAAGTGTTTAGTTACATGACACTTTCGATAAGTTTACCTATATGAGTGTCGGAGGTGGTGCCGCCTCCTATGTGAATTAGACTTTATCTCTTGAGCGCTCATGAAACTAGGATATAGACACAAGGCTAATCCATGTGTTGACTTTTATGAACTACCCAAAGAGAAAAAAAATTTATATGTGAGATATATCCGGCTAATTGTATAGAATCACTAGTTCAAAGCATGTCTACTATGCCATTCTGATTAGCTTCGTGTAATAAACCCACTTCGTTGTAAAGGAAAAATTATGAAATACAAAGGTAGAAGATGGATAAAATTATAGTGAATTATAGAATTATTGTCAAACGTGAGAAAAACTCGATTCGAGGTGAGCACCCTCCAGGAAATACAAAAAGTTTTGCAACAAGAAGAAATGATTCTCTATGACATATTGCTCCTTGTATATGACTACCCAGCACTCTCTCCCATGGGACTGCTATGGACCAACTCCAATATTTTATTTATAATTGTGGTTTCAACAGGGACATAAACCCTCCCTTTGTACAAAAGCAGTCCATCCCTCACTGAGTAGTGGGTTGGTAGGTCTCCCATTCTGTTTTTCTACATTAACTCCTCTATCTTTTTATCTGAGGCATAAGAAGCTTTAGCCTCCTTAAACCAGTCAAAGCTAGGCAGTGATAACATAGCTACACAAATACCCTCTCCCCCTTGCCTTGACAAGGCATTGGCTACCACATTTTCTTTCCCCTTTCAATACTCCACCAAAAAATCATAGCCCATCAACTTTTCCACCAATTTTTGTTGCATTGATGCTCCCACCCTTTGATCCAACAAGAACTTGAGGCTTTGGTGGTCAATTTTGACCACAAAAGTCTGTCCAAGCAGATAGGGTCACCATTTTTGCACTGCTGACACCAATGTATACAACTTCTCGTAAATGGACAACACCATAGTTCTTCCCTTTAAGGCCTTGTTGAAAAAGGCCAATGGTCCGCCTTCTTGCATAAGGATAGCTCCTATAGTTTCTCCTGACACATCACACTCTATAGTAAACTGTTTTTGAAAGTTGGGAAGTACCAAAACTAGTGGTTGGGTAAGGGTTGCCTTCAATTTGTCAAAAGCCTCCTATGCCCCTTGATTCCACTTAAAACTGTCATTTTTTAACAAGTTGGTCATTGGCTGTGGTGCCCCATAATTTTGTATGAATCTTTTATAGTATCCTGTTAAGCCCAAAAACCCCCTCAAGACTTTTAGTGACTTAGGAGTTGGCCAATTCCGCATGGCTTGTAACTTTTTCAGGGTCAGCTTTCACACCTTGTCCTGAAATGAGGTGCCCCAAGTAGGCTATCTGTTCACACCATAACCTACACTTGTTGAATTTGACAAACAACTGGTTCTTCCTTAGTATCTCAAACGTAAGCTATAAGTGAGTTAAGTGTTCCTGGGAGTCCCTGTTGTAAATCAAAATGTTATGAAAAATACTAATATAAATTTCCTGAGGTGGGGCTTAAAAATCTCATTCATCAAACATTGAAAAGTTGAAGGGGCATTAGTTAGGCCGAAAGACATAACTAAAAATTCTTAATGTCCTTCGTGAGTACGAAAGGTAGTCTTTAGCACATCTGCTGGTTTAACTCTTATTTGGTGGTCGCTGGACCTCAAGTCCAACTTGGAAAAGATTTGGCTCCAAATAGTTCATCCATCAGTTCCTCTACTACCAGAAAGAGAAATTTTATCTTTGGTAGTCACACTATCAAGGGCCTAGTAGTCTACACATAATCGCCATGTCCCATTTGCCTTTGTTACTAACAACACGGGGGAAGAGTAGGGGCTTTGACTGAGTCTTACTACTCCCAAGTCCAACAGCTCCTTAACTATTTTTTCAATTTTGTCCTTTTGAAAGGAAGGGTAGCGATATGATCGTACCGATATAGGGTCGGTTCCTGGGATTGATGGAATGGTCCTGGTTTCTTGCACGTGGTAAGCTGTTTGGTGAAGCAAAAATGTCCAAGTATTGGTTTATGAGTGGTTGTATGGAGGATGGAATTTCTGGACTTGCTGCCTCAGTGGAGTCTTCAACCAGATGTAATAAGACTCCCTTCTTCTCCATTTTGTGAAGCATGCTAAAGGACCCTTCCTCAATCTAGGTATTCATACTCAAACCTTTCAATTCTACTGTTGTTTGTTTATGAGAAAAATGCATAGTTAGGCTTTTAAAATTCCATAAAATGGACCCTAAAGTTTGGAGCCATTGTACTCTAAGCACTGCATCATAGCCAGCAAGCACAAGCACAAATATGTCCATAGTAAAAACACTCTCCTGAATGTGCACATTAACCCCTACTATTTTCGCTTCATTGTCTACCTTATCACTATTGGCCACCTTAACTCTCACTTTTTCCTCTACTATTAATGGCAAGGAGACCCTATTTAGGATGACTGGATCCACAAAATTGTGGGTACAGCCTGAGTCTATGAGTATGATAACCCATTGGTTGCCAATATTGCCATTGACTCTCATGGTTCTCAGGTTTAGTGAACCTGTGATTGCATGAAGTGAAATTTCTGGAGGATGGTCTTGTGTAAACCACTTTCATTTATTTCAACCCTTTTGTCTACATCTTTTGCCCCCTCTACATTGTCCTCAACTTCTTCGATCAAGAATAACTTTGGGCTGTGGCATTTGTGACTTGGATTCCATTTGGAATCACAATAGTAACACAGACCCCTCTCTCTTCTACTTTTCATTTGGGCTTGACTTATTTTTTGCACAGGTACAATGGCTTTGTTCTGGTTTTTTGTTGGATCTGATGGTGGGGGGTTGGAATGGTATTTTAGGGAGGTTGGTTCACTAAAGTTGTTGGTGAAGGGTTTGTTTGGTAGTTTTCTAGGTAGGTTTAGGTTTTCCTCTTGGATTTTGGTTAGGCTGTAGATAGTGATAAGGTTTGAAGGATTAAACATTCTTATAGGCATTTTAATGCCATCCCACAGCCTGCTTAGAAAACAACTAAGCCCTTACCCTTATGATAATCCCCGTAACTTGTTTGACAAAATTTCAAAGCAAGCCTTGTAAGATTCAACAGTAGAGGTTTGTCTTAGGTGTGTAAGCTGTTCCATAGGGTCATCATAACAGCTAGTGCCAAACCTTACTTACAAGGCTTTAACAAATTCTTCCCATCCAGTCAACACCCTAGACTCATCTAGGTTTTGGAACCACACAAGGGTCTAGCCCTTCATGTGAAATGAGACAAGCCTTATTCTATGTTGCATAGGTGTGTTGTGGAAGGTAAAAAATTGATTTACCTTATAGAGCCACCCCAAAGGTTCTTCCCCATGAAAAGTAGGAAACTCCAACCTCACTGTGCGTGGTTGGATGTCCCCTATGTGTGACAGTACATGCTCCTGTCTGGGCTCTTGTTGGTTGGATGATGAATCTTCAAACTGACTGGTGCTTTCCTTTGCAGCTTGACGATTAAGGAAGAGAGTTGGTGAGCCACGGCTTCAACCTGCTTGCGCATGGCAAGCATCTCACCCACAATTTTCTCCATTTGTTTCCTCAAGGCCTGCATCTCCGGCTCCATTGCCTTGAACTGAGAATCGGTGGACTTCTTCAGGGCATTCAACCCTGACTGTAACTGACTATATCTTGTACCTTCAACCATGGAAACCAATGAGGCAGAGAATCGGCTTCTTTGATACCAGATGTAATAAACCCACTTAGTTGTAAAGGAAAAATTATGAAATACAGAGGTAGAAGATGGATAGAAATATAGTGACTTATAGAATTATTGTGAAACATGAGAACAACTAGATTTGAGGTGAGCACCCTCCAAGAAATACAAAAGGTTCTACAACAACAAGAAATGATTCACTCTAACAAATTGCTCCTTGTATATAACTACCCAGCACTCTCTCCCTAGATGGCTATCAACCAATAGGAATTTAAGGAATTAAACACTAGAATGAAATACAAATAACAAAGATAAATGGGCTTCTTTATAGACTAAAGAGTAACGGGCTAAGGCCCACTTGCACATCCCTTCTTCATCTTATTACTGGAGCCCGTTAGATAAGCCCAAGGCCCACAGTCCACGACACCCTTCATCTGGAGCCTTCTCTTCACTTCGACACTTTCAGTTCCTCAACCCTACACTTCCTCAGCCCTTCACTTCCTTTGCATGCTGCTATGTCACACTTTGATGTATTTTTACTATGTAAAGATTCAAGTCCAAAAGACACATTCATTTATGTATAAGCTTTCCTATTCTAACCGGGATATATTTTGAAAATGGTAGGGGATTGTTTGAAATATTTTCAAAATAATATATATTATATAATATATTAAGATTTATTTTTGGAAGTTAAAAATTATTTTTGAAAGAGAAAAATGAAGGAAAATTAGGAAAATTTATAAGCAATAACTTATAGTTATGATAAATTGGGTCCTTATATATAATACAAGTCATTCATTGGCTTAGCGGTAGTTATGGTTTTGGTTTACCCAAGGGACAAGGGTTCAAACCACACCCTTGACAAGAAAAGGAGGTTTAATCCTGTATTGAGAGGATGGCCCCTCCACACGGCTGGGTTGACGCCCAAGGCACCAGGCACTGCATGTAAAGGAAAAATTAAATTTGAAGGGGCGAATCTATTGGGACTCGAACCGGTACCAACCAAAGCGTGGTGACCATTGAACTAAGTCCAATCTTTGTGTCACTTGGTAACAAACACAATAAATATACTTGTTTGGATCAATTTACATAAAAAATGAAAAGTTGTAATGTGAAGCCTAGGCACGTGGCCCAGATAGCAGAAGCCCAGCCCCAAAAACCCCTGAAACGATGCCGTTTTCTCTTCCAGGTATGATCCCTTTTTAGTTTCTTCCTCCCCCTATTTCCCCTCCTTTTGTTTTGCGTTTTGTGAGATTTCTCTTTTATTCCTGACTGTTTTCTCCTCTCCCAAAACTTTTCCTCTCAACCGTATCTCATTTCCCTCAAAATCAGTTTCCCTCACAAGTCGACGCCCTCCCTCTCATCTTCTTTGTCTCCTGCGTTCTTGCTACAAAATTCCAGGTGGTGCCGCTGCGAACTTCCCACATAGATCTCCCTCTTTAGACGCTCACTCTCTCCCGTTTCTTGCTTGTTCTCTTACGTCTGTGAAATGGAGTAACCTCAGTGTCGAGTTGTTGATGCCAAGCCCTGTCGAACGAAGGTATGACCCTCTCTTTGTTTCGCACCTGCCTCACATACACTCTAAATTTTCTCCTTCCCAAGTCCACTCTCTCACTCTTCTGCAATTTCTAGTAAGTTCTTGGTGCTGCGATTTTTGGGTGAAAAATTTAGACTTGTCGTTGAAAAATTCAGACTTGTTGCCGAGAGTCCCTCATGTCGATAAGCTTTCTCTATTCTCTTTCCCTCTTTAAGAAGAAAGAAATTTGATTTGTTTGATTTTCGCCTTGGAAATAAATAGTAGTGAGTCTTGTTGGGTGCCGATTAATATTTAAAAGTGTTGGATTTTCTTTTGTTGAGTTGTGAACGAAGAAAAACGTTTAATGTGTATTGCTGTTTTGGTTGAGTTGTTGGTGGTTGCTTGGAGTTATGGGCGGTTGGTGTGATATCCCGTATTTTAGTGTATTTTTTGAATTGAATGATTATTATTTTTATTTATTTAATTTAAATATTGGTTCTCTTGTTTTAAATTTATCAGATTTCTTGTTGGATTTATTTTATAATTTTTAAGTTGTGAAATTTACTTTAATGTGCTTTCTTGGTAATAATTATTGTTTTTGCATTTAAATTGCTCTTTACTTTAAATTAGTTTAATGTTGGACTTTAAAATTAATGTATTGTTAAATTATTATTATTATTTTATTTTAATTAGTCACTGTTAGGGGTGTAACCGGTCTGGTCCGGTCATATTTTGGACAAAATCTAGGACCGAACTGGTATGTACCGGTTTTGCATTTTTCAAAATCAATTACACCCCGATTACCCTCCTAAACCGGTACATTCGATTTTATAGGTTTCTGGTCCAATCCGGTTCGATCTGGTTTTCTGATTTTTTAAAATGTAAAAAACATATAATAAAGTGTTACTTCTTATGATAAAATGTTATTAATAATTTAATATATATATTATGTTTAAAACATATGATCAATTAAATTTTATTCTTTAAGATTAAACTTTTTATTTTATAAATTATAATAATATTATCTTATATATAATTATGTTAAAAACATATGATCAAACAAATTATAAATGTTCATATTTAAGATTAACATTTTATGTTATAACTTATAAATTATAATATGAAATTAATTCATATATGATATATAAAATAATGGCCGATTTCATAATATAGGAATTGGTTCAGGACCGGACCGGTTTAAAATCGGACCAATCGGTCCGGTTCGGTCCTGTTTGGACCGACTTTTCGGTTTAAATTTACACCCATAGTCACTTCGTTTAAATTATTTTTATTCAACTTACTGTTTTGAAATTCTTTTCGTTGAATCATTTTTGCGATCCAAATTGTGAGGATTAGACCTCATTTTTTCTTTTTCCCTCTTTTTCTTTTCCTTATTCTCTTTCTTTTTCTCCTTATTTTTTTCCTCTGCTTCTTTCCTCCCTCGCCGACACTCCCCTCCCATCTCTCCCATCCGTTTGTTTCGTCAGACCTAGCGCCGCCGTGCGCCGTCCATGTCTGTCACTGCCCCTACCATTCTCTTTTCCTCCAGCTGGTGACCTCACCCCTCCGTTTTCAGCCCCTCTAGCGTCGCCGTCAGCCCCCACGCACAGCTATAAACTGCGGCACCCATTGAGCTCGGCGCCGCCGTTGCGCCACCATCTCTTCACCACATCACCGGCGACTTTCCAGCTACCTAACCTACCCATCCTCAGCCTCGATCCGCCACCTTTGAAAGCCCATCTAACTCATTTTTCGATTTGAGCTTTTTGGACTTCAACCGCCGCCCAAGCGCCACCCACGGCCAACCACCACCACCATTAACTTCACTAACACTCCTAAGCCATTCCCTAGTAATCTCAAGTTTTCGTTTGTCCTCGTTCAAAAGTTGAGTTTTTTAGACCCACGGCCTTTGTCCATTTTTCACTGTTACATTGCTGTGTCGCCACTTCTAGTACCTTCGTGATCGTTCGAAAATTATATTATAGCGTTGTAAGTATTGTTCCAAAGAACTTTGAGATTTAAATGTATTTTTTTTGTGCTAACTCCTATTTACTGTGAATTGGTTGGTTGTGCCGGACTGAGTCTGATGAGTAAGGGGGTCGGTTAGATTGGATGATTGAGTTGTTTGTGTGATTGGTTTATGCAGTGATATTTGTTGACTGTTTCGGGTTTAAATATTGGTGTCTTGAGTTTGACATTGGTTATGATGGATATTGATGATTTTAGAAAGTGATGATATATTTTGGGATTATGAGGGTTTTAAGTTTTGAGGAATTAAAATAGGTTATTTTAGAAGCTTAGGCTTAATTATTCAAATATGTGATTGATAGGAAACTTACGAAAATTACGTGATTATTTTTATAGGTGACGATTTATAGTTGACTCAACAATTTTGAGGAAAATTCTGAAAAGTTAAGAAGTCCAGGTAAGCGGGGTTCTTATGCTAGACTTTGCATAAAATAAATAAAATAGATTGAGGTTGATTATTGGAAAAATATGCATGTTTTGTTATGAAAAGAAATTTGAAATGATATCAGTTATTTGTTCTGTATGACTCATGAAATTCTGTATAAGAATAAAGTACTTTATGTTATGACTGATTTAGACATGAGCAAAGTTTTGGCATTCTGTTTTTGACTATACAAAAGAGAGCGAATATGAAAAATTGTGCATAAATTATATTTTTGTGATCTGATTTTGTTTTGTTTTGAAAATGTTCTTTACTCTGATGTGATATGATGTGATTTCTAAAACCTCTGGCATGACATTCTGTTTCTGTTCTGACCTTACCACGAGTGTAAAACTGTTGCCTCTGTTTGGGTTGGTACCAACTTTTCTGTTTCTGGTGCACCCACTTTGGAAACAAAGTGGTTTTTTGCGTGGTCTTTCCTATGTGCACACTTGGGGCTTCGAGAATGATAAGGGAAAAATTCACATTCTGTTTCTGCTTGGTTGGCTGTTGGGGTTTGCACAACCCTACCATGAGGGTTAAACATGGAATTCTGTTCTGATATGATGTTTCAGTTATGCTGTGCCAAGGAAATTTTGAATAAGAATATTTTGAACTTTTGCTTTGATATTTTTGATAACATGTTCTAAATCTGCATTCTGAAAATAAAAGGTTTGTTCTGCATTCTGAAATCTTAAATGCTCATGTTTGTATACTAGTATATGTTTTCTGCTTACTGAGTTGTTGATAACTCACCCATGTTATCTTCACAATATTTTCAGATAATTTTGAATTTTTCAATTGAGGATCAAGACTATGAAGTATTCGGTGAGATGATTTAAGAATAGTGGATTAAGAATAGAAAATTTTCGATGAGTATTGGTGATTTTTGTTATTATATTGTTGAAATGTGAGTTTAAGTGACATGTAGAGAAATTGATATTCTTTTGGGGTTACTGTATTGAGGATTTGATATATAAGTTTGTGTAGTTAATTAAATTCAAAGTGTTTACGTTTGATTTAGAGCTTTTGGAAGTATATTAGCAGTGTTGGAGTTGATTATCAGGTAACATGAGTTAACTCTCCGGACCCTCAGGGACGAGGTGTTATAGCTGGAATGGGTTTGATTTATTGATTATTTGAGTTGATGTTGGTTTTGGTGGGTGTATAGGTCAATATTAAAGTTGGTATTTGGTATTTTGGATTGAAGTGTGGGCTGTCCAGATTATTATTTGGTTGTTTGAGTTGAGTTATTTTGCTGAAATATGGTTTGGAATCATGAGTTTTAATTATTTAGATTGAGTTTTAATTATTTAGATCAAAGTTGTGTCAATGGTCATTTAACACTTAAGTGTATATTTGTTTTCTATTAATAGGTAACGAGATTATTAGAGGTCGAATTCAAGACATAGATAATATGCTGCAGGAGTCTGGTAAGCGGGGTTCCTGTGTTAGGCTTTAAACGAATTATTGAGACTGAGGTTGACGTTTTGAAAATTTTGCATATTTTGTAATGAAATGAGAATTTGGGAAAAACCAACCTTGGTCGCTTATTTGCATTACTCACGAAACCTATATGAAAAAGGAAAAATATTTTCTGACATGCATTGTGTAGACATGAGCTATATTTTGTCATGCTGTCTCAAAAATCTGAAGAAGAGCGATATTGAAAATCTGAAAAATTGTGCAATGATTTAGAAAGATGCTCTGACTTTTGTTTTCAGTATTTGAATATGATTTGAATATGTTTAAATGCTCTGTTTTGTTTTGATATGACATCTGAAAACCTTTGGCATGGTTTACTGATTTTGTATCTGACTCTATCTCTGTTATACTCTTTTTAGGTTGGTACCAACTTCTCTGTCTTTGAGTGCACCCACTTTGGAAATAAAGTGATTTTTATGTGGTCTTTCCTGTGTGCACACTCGAGGCTCCGAGAGTAATAAGGGAAATATTTCACGTCTGTCTTTGCCTAGTTTGGCTATTGGGTTAGCATAACCCTATCACGGGGGTGAAACATAGTCTCTGCTCTGTGAGATGCTCTGTTTTGATGTGATGATGATGTTTAGGTTATGTTATGCCAAAGTACTTTGGGTTTTATGTGACTTAAAATCATCGCTCTGTTACATTCAAAAACATATTTTGTGTTGCATGATAACTTTGACAAATATTTTGTTCTGCATATTGTACTTTGTAAATGCTCAAATTTGCATGCTAACATATGTTCTCTGCTTATTGAGTTGTTGATAACTCACCCCCTTATCTTCATAATATTTTTAGATGATGTGGAGAGTCCAACTGAGTATTAGGATTAGGAATTGTGAGGATGACTAAGTTGAGGAGAGGATGTTGAGTATCCTAAGGTACTACCGTTAAAAGAAGGATTTCTGAAGTATTTTAGATTTGATGTCTTTTAGATTTAATTATCTTTTTGGTTTAGTAGGACTTATGGATTTATCAGTTTAGTATGTTATGACTACCTGGTGATTGTGGACCCCCTTGGTTTATTATTATTGCAATAATGACTTTGTGGAGTTTATAATATGTTTATTTAGAAAATATGATATTGATTATTGCTTTAATACACCACAAGTTGTCTCCTGATCAGCTGGAAAGTGGTATTGGTAAAACTTTTCAAATCCAAAATCACACGTAAAGGAAAGTACTTCTCTGCACAGCGCCATGAATGACGTATAGCCCAAATTCAAAGGTGGCAACTTATATATTGAATCTAATATTCTAATTTAGTTTTTTTCCTGCTGTTTGCTGGCATGCATGTTGAAAAATATACATTATACACTGCTCGGTTCGCAATGCAATTGTCTGTCTACATGTACGCATGCATTCCCAAATTCAAAGATGGCTTAAATCTGATGTTTTTGGTTGCATGGAGAAAATTAAAGCATTTACGTAAACATGATTCAATGGAAGAAAGTAAAGATCATGTATACAGCTTAGCCAATCAAAAAAAGAAAGTAGTATTCCCCAGACACTGCCTTTATATATAACACAAATGACAAATATAAATGATATTTGCAGTTGATCCAAGTTCCAAGCACTCATAAAAAAGTGGTTAAATATAATATTTACGTTAAAAAAAATTAAATTTTTAATAATAGATCTCACTTTATTTTAAAAGAAATACATAAGATTTGCATACTCTAAAATTCTTATTCTTAATCAGTGAAAAATATATATTTATTAAGATCCTAACTATCAGTCCAACAAATTAACAACAACGTCTGCGCCAGTACGTGTTAGATCTGTTAACACTGTACACAATGTAGACTTATGTATATATTTATATACTGAATTCCTATGAGTCGACTCAGTCGTCGTTACCGATCGAATACCAAGTAAAAAATACCCCACGGATGCTGATCTCTTCTTTGGACCGAGCACTTCCCCCCTGCACTAACAATATTCTTGATTTTATTATTTAAAAAAAAAAAACAATATTCTTGATCAGTACTTCTTTGACCATTAAAAAAATATTGACTCCAATTACTTTCTGTACGTCATTGGGATATCACGTCATCAAACTTTGTTTATATTCAAAATTCACGTTAATTTATCTCATCTCAAAATTATAATTTTATTAAATTTTCACATAAAATATAATAAATCATTCAACTTTTTCAAATCTTAAAATAATTTTTTTAAATTTTTACACAAAATATAATAAATAATTTAATTTTTATACTTTTGTTTACAATCTATCTCAATCTACCTCTGAATTCAAACCACTCCTAATTTCGACTACCCGTGCCTCCTGCATACGGACTTTCCTCCACTCTTAGCTAATTTCCAGATTTTCCCGTCAATCGCACATGTTTTGTCATGCACGTAGAAAAGCATGACGTGCGTTTGATATGTTTTGAATGGAAAAATGGTAAACATAAACAGCCAATGCTTATCACACACCTACATGCAGAAGTTTTTTTCTCAGCTTATTTTATTTTATTTTTCTCAGCACCTACATGCAGAAGTTACTACAATATATAAATATTTATATATATTGATGATCGATCCATCATGAGATCATAGCAAGCTACATTAGTGACTTATTGGCCGCATAGATCAAATTCCTAAATAAAATAAAAAACACTCAATCGATTTCCTTTGACAGGATCAGACTATGGGCCGGCCTAGTGTTGGAATCGTCTCGGATGGTAATAGAGATGTATGTTCGATCCAATGGCGTTTTAATAGCGTTTTATAAAACAATATTATATATGTATATAAAAGATATTTTAGATTCAAAGCTAGCTCATCAATAGTGTATTGATCAGGATGACTACGATCATGACTAGGCGTTCGTTGATAATCTCCAATTTCCAGACCCGGGCCACTAGTTATCTAGGAAGATCAGGGTGAGAATTATTAGTACCGGCTCATCCCTGTCCCACGTACAGCTTTCCGGTCAAATCTGCTTACGACTCTTAAACCAACCCTGCTCATTCTCCTCATAATCCTTGCTAATGCCCCTATATAAAGCTTTCTGCAAGAGAACTCTTCCCAGCAGCTTGCAATCACTATTAATCAAAGCAGCTTTGAGTTGTCTTAAATCGCAGCAAAATATGTCTGTCCCATCCTCGGTTGCTCTCTCACAAAATGCAGAATCAGATGCCATTCGCCGGACTGCAAATTTTGAACCAAGCATTTGGGGTAACCTTTTCATCAATAACATTCCCGAAGACCAGGTACATATATATTTATATATATATATATATATATATATATATATCATTCTTGTATAAACTGATTGATGTTAATGAATTTGTTTGGAGTTACCAACGTACAGCGCGTGAATAATATTCTGATTTTTGCAAAGTATCCCAATTTGTTGGTGCAGGTTACCCATGTTTCTAAAGTACGCGAAGTCGAAGAATTGATAGAAGAGGTGAGAAGGGAGTTGTTAGCCTCTGCAGATCAACCTTCCAAGCAGCTGAACATCATTGATGTACTTCAGCGCTTAGGGGTGGCGTACCACTTTGAAAGGGACATCGAAGAAGCACTAGAACGTATTTATGCCTCTTCGGGTGCTAGTGATGACAATGATCTTTACAATGTTTCCATTCATTTTCGACTACTACGTCAACAAGGATTTCGTGTTTCATGTGGTAATTATGTTTTTCGTTTTAAAGAGAAATCTTTGGTTCATAAAACATCTCACAAAATAAAACTACAAATTAACGTGCCTTGCTATATATATATACATATATCAGATTACAATTAAAACACATTTTAGCGTAAATTATATATATTATATTATATTATGTAAAGTATATATATATATATATATATATATATATATATATATATATATATGTACATAAGTTTGTGAGCTTTAGTACATATTTTGTGAAGCTAGCTAGGTCGCTTCATTATTATGGGTTTCTTGGGTGTACGTATATATAGAATATATATATATATATATATATATATATATATATTCTGGCTCAAAATTTTTTATTTAAGCAGATGTGTTTAACAAGTTCAAAGATGGAAATGGTCAATTCAAGGCAAACTTGAGCGCCAACATTCCAGGCTTGCTAGCCTTTTATGAAGCCACACATCTTAGGGTGCATGGAGAAGAGATCCTTGATGAGGCTCTTAGTTTCACCACCACTCAACTTGATTCCGCGAAATCCAATTTGAGCAATCCTTTAGCAGCACAGGTAACTCATGCACTAAAGCAATCCCTGTTCAAGGGCATTCCAAGGCTAGAGTTCAGGGATTTCATTTCGCTCTACCAAGACGACACTTCCCATAACAAAGCTTTTCTAAAGCTTTCGATATTAGATTTCAATCATGTGCAGTCATTGCACAAGCAGGAACTTCGTCATATCGCCAGGTATTGCCATGCATGACATTCATAGCGCGCACTATAGATGTCAACTCATTTTTCGAGGTGCATGGCACTGATCAATGTTAGTATATTAATTTAATTAATCTGTAGGTGGTGGAAAGATTTAGACTTTGCAACGAAACTACCTTTCGCAAGAGATAGGGTTGTTGAGGGCTTCTTTTGGACTGTGGCAGTCTATTTTGAGCCCCAGTACTCGCTTGCAAGAAAAATACTAACCAAAGTTATTGCTCTGACATCTATCATAGATGATATCTTTGATGTATATGGCACACTCGAAGAGATCGAGATCTTTACGGAAGCAATTGAAAGGTTTGAAAGTAGTGATATCGAGAGGTTTTTTATTTTTAAGATTTTGGTGTAGGATATCATGAGTCTAATAATTACTTGATCAATTGGCCGTACTGGAATTATTAGGTGGAATGTTAGGAGCATGAATACGTTACCAAAATACATGCAAATATGTTATAAGGCACTCTTGGACGTTTTCGAAGAAATTGAGAAGGAGCTGGCAAAACAAGGAAGATCATACCTTGTTTCTCATGCCAAAGAAGCCGTAAGATACAAGCATTTATAACTCAATTATCATATATTTATACCTCCTACTTAATGCCATGCATCGTGTTTAATGTTATGTGAAATCCTTTGAGATATCTCAGATGAAAATTCTGGTCCGGGCATATTTCGATGAAGCCAAATCTTTTCATGCAAAGCACATCCCAACGATGGAGGAATATATGCGTGTTGCACTAGTAAGCTCCGCCTATCCCACGCTCACAATCATGTCATTTCTTGGCATGGGTGATCAGATAGTTACCGAGGAGACCCTTGTGTGGGCCTTTAGCGACCCCAAAATTATTACTGCCTCGTCAGCAATTGCTAGGCTCTCAAATGACATCAAGTCGCATAAGGTATGTGACCAATAATTGCTCCGATAACGATCAAAATGAGTAATGATCAAAATTCTCCATGTTTCAAAGTAAATGGATGTTATTAGGTGTTTGATTTCTATGTGATCTCTTATTATCATACCAAATCTGTTTAATATATATGGAAAAAACTATATATATATGTTTGCAGTTTGAACAAGAGAGAGGGCATGCTGCCTCGGCCGTTGAATGCTATATGAAGAAGTATGGTGTCTCAGAAGAAGTGGCATATGATGAACTCAGCAGGCAAGTTTCTGATGCATGGAAGGATATCAATGAGGATTGTTTGAGGCCTACTGCTGTACCGATGGCTATCCTTATGCGTGTTCTCAACTTTTCTCGAGCAATAGATGTCATATACAAGGACGGAGATGGATACACCCATGTGGGAAAACTGATGAAACCTAAGATCGAATCACTCCTCCTATATCCAGTGCCAATATGATCAGTATAATTGCTAGTTGTATTGAGGTGCTCTAAAGCTAGGTAGATCTTGCAGTACTATATATATAATAAATGAAAATAAATGAAAATAAATGAAAAATAGATAAATATATAGACTGCCATAGATTTTAAAGAGTGCCCTCATGTTGATGTAGTTTAAATTTAAAATATCATACCTAAGCTTGGTTTCGTTACCTTTAATTTTTTAATTTACCTGAGTATATTATATTCCAGATGCTTCTTAATTCTATTCTTTTACTTAGCGCATGATCTAGATGCCATTTCGATTCTATGATCTCCACCTCTATCAAACCACTTTTTTATTTTTATTTTTTAATAAGAAACAAATTAGGACAGCAAATCGCTTGTGTTTCCTCGCATTTAGAGTCTACAAAGAATTAGAGTGCTCAGAATATAAACCATACGATATTGATCAGGCTATTGTGCATGATGTGATTTTAAAGAAAGGATTCGTACGTGATCTCAATGTGTCTACTATTTGTGATGTTCTTCCGTGCGTAGTCTCGAACTATAATTAATAACACAATACATAAATGTATATATATTTCCTTTGGTTTTTTGCTACCGGCGGAAGAAAAAACAAGTTCAATTAATCCTACTTTGTTGAAACCAAATCGTTTAACCAATATTCCACACACACACACACACACATTAATGGATGAGTATGTAATGAGTAATGCTCTAAGAGATTAGAGATAGAGAGGTCTAGCTATTGTATATAAAGAGAGAAAGACTTTAATCACAAAGAGTTCCATAAAAATAAGTCCGCAAACTGATATGGCTTGATGTTGTACGTTAGATTATAAAACAACTTTTATTGTAAAGTAGATCTAAAATATCATATGAAACAATGTCAGCTTATTTACGTTGTGGTGAAGAGTAAATATATATTTTGTGGAGAATTTGCAGAAAATTGAGAGTATATAAAGACGGAAGAGAGTGGTGAACGTGTTCCACTCAAAATCAATCACTGTCTGTGATTCGGGATTGTTGCGTACTTTGGATTTGTGGCAGGATAGGAATTTGAAGATGGGTAAGTGTTCTATTTTTTGTAAAATTTCTATATGACTAAAGCATTTCTAGCCTGCACCTGCTGTACCAATGGCTATCCTTATGCGCATTCTCAATCTTTCACGAGCAATATATGTCATATACAAGGACGGAGATGGATACACCCATGTGGGGGAAATAAATGAAAGCTAAGGTTGATTCACTGCTGGTATATCCAGTGCCAATATGAGTATTGCTAGCTGTATTGTGGTGCTCTAAAGCTAAGTGGATCATGCACTTTACAATAGATCAAAATAAGTGAATAAGAGATAATTATATAAAGACTCCCGTAGCTCTTAAAAAATGTCTTCATAATGATGTAGTTTAAAATATCATACATAAGTTAGGTTTCAATACCCTTATTTCTTTTAACTTACCTTGAGCATGTTATACTGGCTGCTATTGTATTTCAACTATATATATATATATTCATTTTGACGGTTGTAAAAGCTAGCAAGGTTTGTTTTTATTAATTAACTCCACCACTCATTTTGTGTATAGCCTCGCAACTAAAGAAACAAACAATGCGACCAAACCACTTACTTCATTTTTGTAATGCCCCGTCCTCGAGGGTCTGGAGAGTTAACTCATGTTACCTGATAATCAACTCCAACACCGCCAATATACTTCTAAAAGCTCTAAATCAAATGAAAACACTTCAAATTTAATTAACTACACAAACTCATATATGAAATCCTCAATACAGTAACCCCAAAAAATTATCAACTTCTCTACATGTTACTTAAACTCATATTTCAACAATATAATTAACAAAAATCACCGGTACCCATCGAAAACTTTCTATTCTTAATCCACTATTCTTAAGTCATCTCACTCAATGCTTCATAGTCTTGATCATCAGCTGAAAAATTCAAAATAATCTGAAAATATTGTGAAGATAAAGGGGGTGAGTTATCAACAACTCAGTAAGCAAATAACATATACTAGTATGCAAACATGAGCATTTACAGATTTCAGAATGTAGAATAAAACACTTTTTATTTTCAGAATGCAGAATTAGAACATGTTATAAAAAATATCAGAGCGAAAGTTAAAAAATATTCTTATTCAAAATTTCCTTGGTACGGCATAACTGTAACATCATATCAGAATAAAATTTTAAGTTTAATTCCCGTGGTAGGGTTGTGCAAACCCCGGTGGCCAACCGAGCAGAAACATAATGTGAATCTTCCCCTTATCATTCTCGGAGCCCCGAGTGTGCACATTGGAAAGACCACGCAGAAAACCACTTTGTTTCCAAAGTGGGTGTACCAGAAACAGAAAAGTTAGTACCAATCCAAACAGAGGCCACAGTTTTACACCCGTGATAAAGTCAGAACAGAACTGAAACAAAATGTCATGCCAGAGGTTTCAGAAATCACATCATATCACATTAGAGTACATAACATTTTCATAACAGAACAGAAGCAGGTCACAAAAATATAATTTATGCACAATTTTTCATATTCGCTCTCTTTTGCATAGTTCAAAAACAAAATGCCAAAACTTGCTCATGTCTACACCAGTCATGACAGAAAATCTTTTATTCTTATATAGAATCTCATGAGCAATGCAGAACAAATAACTGAGATCGTTTAAATTTATTTTCATAACACAACATGCACATTTTCAAAATTGACCTCAGTCCATTTTATTTTTATGCAAAATCTAGCATAGAAACCCTACTTACCTGAGCTTCTTAACTTTTCAGAATTTTCAAAAAAAATGTCGAGTTGACTATAAATTGTCACCTATAAAAAAAATCATGTAATTTTCGTAAGTTTCCAATCAATCACGTATTTCAA
The DNA here is from genome assembly GCF_001411555.2 of Juglans regia. Taxonomy (NCBI): domain Eukaryota; kingdom Viridiplantae; phylum Streptophyta; class Magnoliopsida; order Fagales; family Juglandaceae; genus Juglans; species Juglans regia. Next base: position 35,434,448 of record NC_049902.1, on the reverse strand, counting down.
TATTTAAGCCTAAACTTCTAAAATAACCTATTTTAATTCCTCAAAAACCAAAATTTTCATTATTCTTAAAATACCAACATCACTATCTAAACTCATCAATATCCTACTTAGTAACTCCGACTAAAACATTAAATTCTAACCTATTTACGATTGAGATCTTACTATAATTTATAATACTAAATAACATAACTACATCAAAATCATTATAAGTAGAAAATTATACTTTTGTTTAAATAATAATAAAAATATTCTTTTAAAAGGATTTAAAAATAAGATTGCATTTATTTAATAACCATTCCGATAAAAAAATATCAGTCCCTTGAAAATATCAACTTAGCAAAATAAACTCACATGTGCCTAAGTCTAAACAAAAAAATCACATGCAACCCACGTTTCAATTGCAAAAATACAAACTTAGATGATGTTTTTAACAAAAAGGGCAAAAGGGTAATAACACCCTTCATCTACTAGTTACCCGAGACACACACAGTTCGCTTTTTAAGTAACTATTATCAACAACAAAACTAAAACCAGAAGAGGCAAAACGTGAGTGAAGGAGGTGGTGACTTTCCGATGGCAGCGACACCTTGGGAGTGCGAGGGACGTTGGACAGAGGTGGTGGTGACTTTCCGACAGCGTCGCACAGGGAGAGAGAGAGAGAGAGAGAGAGAGAGAGAGAGAGAGAGAGAGAGAGAGAGAGAGAGAGAGAGATACGGCGAGGGAAGTTGGTGGCTTACCGAGAGGCTGAGGTGGTGCGTGGCGGACTGAGGGGTGATGGGATGACGGCAGGCGCCGTGGGTTGGCAGGTTGATGGCTCACGTGGAGGAGAAACACTCCTCTGTTTCTTAGTGCGTGAACATAGCTTTCCGTGAGGTGGGGGGCTCTTGATTTCGTATGGATGAGCAACGGCTAAGGGTGTTATGGTGCACACTGTTGGACGCAGATGAGCCGCAACAGGTGGCACCGAGGGGTTGGGGTGGCTGCAGGTGAGTCTCTATTTTGGTGATGGAGGTTGTGGTTGACGGCAAGGTTCCTTGCTAGTGCAGTGAAGTGGAGCTCTCGGTTGACCTTCTATGAAGAGGAGGACGAGCGGCACATAAACTAGGGTTGAGGATGTTTAACACACACATGTATATATAAGATATAAATAGTAAAGAAAAAAACCTAGAGAAAGAGGATGAAAATGGCATGCAAGAAAATGGCAAATGGGCACGAAACCATGTGACGTGTTCTAGAAACACTTCCATGCGCCTGGGCTCTTTAGCGTAAAAAAAAAAAAAAAACTTGCCCCACGTCTTGGATCAGATTATTGCATGGGCTTTTACCTTAAGTCTTGGGCCTCGACTCAACCTAAAACAAAATACACTTGTCCCATAAATTTTCCGGGTGAACGTCCACTTGGTCCATTAAAAGATTTTAAGCCTAATTATCAAATATATTGAAAAAAAAAATTCCGCCAAAAACATCTTAGGCCCAAACTCTCTTCTAAAAATTTTACTCAAAATCCCAAATGATTTATTTATTTATTTTTATTTTACAACTATAAGCCCAAAAATTTTGTAAAGCTGCTTGACTGCGTTTGGGTGCTTCAATTTTTTAATAAGAATGAAGGACAACAAACCGCTTGTGTTTCATTGCATAAAAATCTAGGGAGAGGTTTGGATAGTGAGTTGAGATGAAAGTTAAAAGCTAAATAAAATATTATTATTGTTTTAGAATTTGAAAAAGTTAAATTTTTTTTTTCTGTTGGGCTCTCTGGCCTGTGATACGATTTGCTTGCTACTTTCGTCGGGTTATTGACATTCGCACTCCTTGGTGCAATATTTGGGTGGTCGAAGAGCCTGGCTCGCTCTCCATCGGGGAGGGGTCAGGATGCCATAGGTCGACCTGGCCTTTTAACCCCCAAGTATGTAATTTCTTTGGGCGGCTAGGGGCAGCTAGTTCTTTATTGTGATGAGAGTTGGGGTAAGTGTTTGGGTAGCTAGGAAGTTGGACCCGCTCTCTTTTGCGGGAGGGTCCGAGCGGACTTCAACTCAACTCGCCCCTGTTACCCCTCGTGGAGGTAATTTGCTTGGACAATTTGAAACTAAGCCTGCTCCCGCTCGTTGACATTGTGTAACCCCTTGTTTTTACTTCTCATCTTTGGAGACTTTGATAATGTCGGGTAGATGAAAGACTAGGTCCGTAGTCCATTAGGGAGAGGTAGGGATGCCTCAATTCAAACTAGCTCTTTTGATTCTCTAAGGAGGTAACTTCTTTAGACCGCTGTGGGGTTGGTCCGCTCTTTCGTTACGATGAGAGTCAGGGTAAGTATTCACTCTCCTCTATGGGAGGGTCCGAGTGGCCTCTAGGTCAACTCGTTCCTGTTACCCTGCAGGGAGGTAATTTGTTCGGGCAGTTTGAGACTGAACCCGCTCCTGCTCATTGACATTGTAGGAAAATGTATGATTTGGGCTAGGCTGGCGCTGAACCCACTCTTTGTTCGCAATAGAGTTTGGGGTAAGTATTCGGACCATCGTGGGGGCCCAATCCGCACCCTTCCGTGGGAGGGGTAGAGCAGCCTTTGGCGTGATTCATCCATTTAAATCTCGTGAGGAGGTAAGTTTTCGGGCAGTTTGATTTGGACCCATTCCTGTCTGTTGATGCTTACGAGGATGGTAAGTCTTTTCTCTTTGGGCAGTTGAGGACTGGCCTGTACTCTACTGTAGGAGGGATAAGGCAACCTTTTGGCATATCTTTCGCTCTGGTATCTTGTGGGGGAGGTAAGTTTGGACAGCGATATAGTTGGTCCACTCTTCGCTGTGATAGGAGTCGAAGTAAGTTGCCGCCAAGGAGGCCTGACCTTCTCTCCCTCGTGGGAGGGGTAGAATGACCTTCGGTCTAGTTCTCCATTTTGGTCCCACGGGAGGTACGTTGTTCGGGTAGTTTGAGATTGGACCTGCTCCCGCTTGTTGATATCGCAGGGAAGGTAAGTGTTGGGTCAGGCTTGTGATCCCACTCTTCGTTACGGCGGAGGTCGGGGAGTAAGTTCGGGCTACCTCGGGGGGAGGGGGGGGGGGAATGACCAGCTCTCCATCTCGGGTGGGGTAGAGCATCCTTCAGCCTAACTCTCCCATTTGGTCTCGCTGGAAGTACATTGTTCGGACAGTTTGAGACTGGACCCGCTCTCGCTTGTTGAAGCTCACAAGGATGGAATATCTTTGTCTTTGGGCTATCGAGGGCTAACCAACACTCTGCCGTAGGAGGGATAAGGCAATCTATTGGCCTACGTTTCCCTTTTGTATCCTGAGGGGGAGGCAACTTATTCAGACAACGATGTGGCTGGTTCGCTCTTCACTACGATGGAGGTTGGGGTAAGTTACTAGGGTTGTCGGGGGAGAGGACCCACTCTCTATCATGGGAGGGATAGGGCGGCTTTCAGCCTAGCTCTTCCTTTGATGCTGCTAGACGTAAGCTGTTTGGGCAGTTTGAGACTGGACCTGCTCTCACCCGTTGGCATCGCATGGAAGGTAAGCATTGATTCAATGTTGTTTTTGTTATTGTAGATTCTGTTAATAACACGAAAGTTTGAAGTAGATGTGTTACATTATCCTGGAAAATCACGCCTTTCATTAAATAGCAAGAATTTACAGTATTTAAATGGCACATTACAAAAGAAAGGGAAATAAATCCTTCAATAGGGAAGCTTTCGCTAGTTCTTCCACTCTGCCTCTTGGGCCATGCCACTCCCCCTCGAGCTTTGCAGAGAAAATCCTAGACTAAGGCCTGTCGGGCTTTCCAAGCTGTGCATGGCCTGCTATTTATTGGAGGTACCTTTTGGGGTAACCCCACCATCATTCTGCTTCAATTCTTGGACGTAACATTCTCTCGCCAGGACCTGTTCGCCTCAGATTTCTCCCACCGCTCGGGGAGTCGGGAACTTCATCTTGAGGTGGTAGGTTGACATGACGGCCTGCCTTTCGATGATGGCATTGTATGATGACGAGGTTCTTACTACTAAGAAGTCGACCATGATCGAGGCCGTGCAGGGGGTGTTGCTCGCGAGGACCGACAGCGTGATGGTTCCCACAAAATGAACCATACTCCCGAAGAAGCCCTTTAATGGCATGGGGGCCGGATGTTGCCAGGCTGCATCTATTCTCATCTTGGTGAAGGCTTCCCAGAATAGAATCTTCACAAAGCTTCCATTGTCAATGAGGATTCTCTGGGTGGTGAAGTTGGCGACCAACAAAGTCACTAGCAGTGCGTCGTCGTGGGGGTATAGGACCCCCACTTCGTCAGCCTTCGTGAAAGAGATGACCGAAGTCGGCTCGCCCCTTCGGTGCTTGGCGGGATGGCACTCCGCCAAAAACACCTTGTGGTTAGGGGTGTAAAAATTAATTGAGAAACTGGAAAATTGGCCCAGACCGGCCTTGATTGGCAGAACCGGCCCGATTTTGGACCAGTCCGGGACTGATTCGCTTTGTTCTAAAACCGGCCGGTACTGGTCCGATTCCGATTCTATGCTTTTTAGGACCAGACCAGACCGGATCGGATCGGTTCACTATATTATATATTTTAAATTAATTTTTTTAATATTATATATAATATTTTTTATATTATATATATTTTTATTTATAATATATAATAATATAAATTATAATTCTATATAAGATAATATTATTATAATTTATAACATAACATTTTAAACTTAAATATTAAACTTTATTTGATCATATGCTTTAAACATAATATATATATATATATATATTAATAACATTTTTTGACTTAATAAATTCTCAACATATTCCTTTTGATAAATACATAATACATTAGTAATACTAATCTACATTAATATATTAATTATCTTATTTTTAATTAATTAGTATACATTAGTATACTAATGTATATTTGTATATTAATTATATTTTATCCCCAAATACTAATACTATTAAAATCAGAAAACCGGACCGAATTTGATCGGAACTGTTAAAACTATAGGTACTAGTTTAGGAGGGTAATTGGTGCGTAATCGATTTTTGAAAATACAAAATCGGTACATATTGGTTCAGTCCTAAATTTTGTCCAAAATCGAACTGGACTGGAATGATTACACCCTTAGTTGTGGTACCAGGCCTGTTTGGCGTGTGCCTTTTTGCTTGAGGAGGAAGTGCCCCCACCCGTGAATCCTCCCACTATGGTTCTGATTTCCCTGAGTGGAGGTCCCCCTTGCGGTGGCGAATGAGAGTGGTCTTGCTGTGGCCCTCGTGTTGGCGGTCGTCGCGAAGGGCTTTCTTCCCTCATGTGTCGGTCAACTCGGTCCGCGCTCATTTCCCTCGACATTCCCCTTCTTTTCTGCTCTATTCTCTGGGCGAGGGGATAATGCTGCCTCGTCCGCTCCACATGCTCCTTTCTCCCTTGTTGGGAGAAGCAATCCTTGGTGTTATGCGAGGTGGACCTATGGTATGTGCAGTAGCGATAGGCAATAGCTCCATCGTCGTCTTTACGGGTGGCTGTGTAGGCTTCGTGGATGGTGAATTTAGGTTGGTCGAATCGAGGTTCTAGTCCCCTCGTCAGAGCGTCCTCCTTTTTGTTTTGGTAATTTTCTGCAGTTTCTCGTGGGCCTTAGCTCTAGGCAGGGCCCTCACTTTCCTCTCCGCTCGCTCTAACTCCTTCTTTCTTGGCTTTGTCAGGACTCGAAGAGTGTCCTCAAAGTTGATGAAGTTGTCGGCTTGATCCATGAACTATCGCAGCGTCACAGGAGTCCTCCTCGCCAGCTTGGCCATGAACTTGGATCGTGGCCAGACCCCTCCCAGAAGCACCGCCAAAGTTATTTTCTCATCCTGGTTGTAAGTGGTCATGCGCTCCTTGTTGAACTAGGACATGTAGGACTTCAAGTTCTCCTCTTCTCATTGCTTGATGGTGAAGAGGTATGCAGCTGGATGTCGCCTTCTTTGACTCGATATGAACTGGGTCAGAAAAAGTCAGGCAAGCTCGCCAAAGCTATCTACGGATCTGGGCGCCAGAGACTCGAACCACACTCGGGCTGGCCCCTTCAGGGTCAGCGAGAATGCCCTGCATGTCACCTTACCTAGGAAGCCATGCAATGTCATGTGAGCCCTAAAGGTTTCTAAGTGTTCAAGAGGGTCCCTCCCTCCATCATACATATCCAAAATGGCTACCACCAATGAGGGAGATGCAGCACACCATTGACTTAATCCCTGGTTCATGTTTGCCCAATTTGCCAAATGGAAAATGAAGAACTTAAGTGACAAATCCAACAATTGTTAGACACTGGGTTTATCCGAGAAAGCCTGAGTCCCTGTGCCATTCCAGTTCTACTTACACCCAAGAAAGATGGTAGGTGGAGGATATGCGTAGACAGTTGAGCCATTAAGAAAATAACGGTGAAGTATAGATTTCCCATTCTGCGGCTCGATGATATGTTGGATTTATTAAATAGTGCATTTATTTTTACAAAGATCGATCTTTGAAGCGGATATCACCAAATTCGAATCCGTCCTAGGGATGAGTGGAAGACAACATTCAAAACAAAAGATGACTTGTATGAGTGGTTGGTCATGCCCTTCGGATTAACCAACGAGCCGAGCACTTTTATGCGAGTCATGACCCAAGCACTCAAACCATTCTTGGGTAAATTTGTAGTTGTTTATTTTGTCGATATCTTAATTTTTAGCCATTGTGTACAGGACCACTTAGACCATGTACAACAAGTTTTGGAGACTTTGACGAGTGAATGACTATTTATCAATCGGAACAAGTGCGATCTTTTATGAAGCAACATGTGAGTTTTTTGGGGTTCAAAATTTTGGACCAAGGTGTAGGCGCCGATCCGACCTAAATCCAAGCAATTCAAAATTGGCCGGTACCACGTAGCTTTTCGAAAGTACGAAGTTTTATCAGGAATTCCAGCACCATAATGGCACCTATTACCGAGTGCCTAAAGTCCAAAAACTTCAGTTGGACTGTAGCTGCTGGCAAGCCAATCGACGAAATGAAGACCAAGATGGGAGAGGCACCAGCTTTAAAGTTGCCAGACTTTTCAAAATTATTTGAGGTTGCTTGGGATGCCTCACATGTAGGCGTACGTGGGAGTAGTATTAAGTCATCAGGAGGGTCATCCTATCGTTTTTTTTAGCGAGAAACTCAATGAGGCCCAAAGGAGATATTCAGCATACAACATAGAATTTTGTGCTTTGATTTAAACTCTCAGACATTGGCGTCTTTATTTAATTCATAGAGAGTTTGTACTTCATACTGATCATGATTCTTTGAAGCACCTAAATTCTCAAAGCAAATTAAATGCCAGGCATGCTCATTGGATGGATTATTTCCAGCTGTTCGAGTTTGTTATCAAGCAGTTCCGAGTTTGTTATGAATCGGAATTAAAAATTTTCCAAGGATGTCAAATATGATGGTTGAAGACTTGAATATTCAGCAACATAATAAAAATTCAGAGATTCATAAAACTTCACCACTTTCTCGTCCCAATACATTGCTTTGGCATGGCGGTCAACATCATGATGAAAACGTTCTGAAGGAGTTTTAGTTGCTCAAGTATTATGTAAATAATAGTAAAAAAATAATAAAAAAGTATTCAATAATAATAAATAGTAATAAAAATTAATAATAATAAAATAAAAAATAGTAATAAGATTTTATGAGATTACTCATATATTCTTAAGACCAACCAAATTATTTTACTAATTAGCAGCATTACACCACAATTTTTCTCCTGATCAGCAGGAAAGTGGTATTGGTAAAACTTTTCCAATCCAAATTCAAAGGTGGCAGCTTATATATTGAATCTAATATTCTAATTTAATTTTTTTCCTGCTGTTTGCTGGCATGTAGTAAAATATACATTATACACAGCTCAGTTCGCAATGTAATTGTCTGTCTACATGTACGCAGGCATTCCCAAATTCAAAGATGGCTTAAATCTGATGTTTTTGGTTGCATGGAGAAATTTAAAGCATTTACGTAAACATGATTCGAAGGAAGAAAGCAAATATAAATGACATTTGCAGTTGATCCAAGTTCCAAGCACTCATAAAAAAGTGGTTAAATATAATATTTACATGAAAAAATTAAATTTTTAATAATAGATCTCACTTTATTTTAAAAGAAGTACACAATATTTGTATACTCTAAAACTCTTATTCTTAATCAGTGAAAAATATATATTTATTAAGATCCTAACTATCAGTCCAACAAATTAACAACAACGTCCGCGCCAGTACGTGTTAGATCTCTTAACAGTGTACACAATGTAGACTTATGTACTTATGTAAATATTTATATACTGAATTGCTAATTTGTCAGTTCGAATAAATAAAGTGAAGACTAGTCGATATTCAAATTAGGATCAAAATGATATTTAATTAGCATCTGATAATATGGCTACACGTACGTTAATGAATCGGTAATGTTTTATATAGTCCTGTAAGTACAGTTTCTTGCATACTTTTTACGAAAAAAAGTAACAGTTACTATTAAAAAAATAATTTTTTATGTGAATACTAAATGTACCCATTTTTAAAGAAAATATATCAAAATTATATATTTCAAAATTATAAATATCATTTCTCTTGGTTAATTAACATACAGGAGGCGGATCGTTCAACATGCATGTGAGATATTAGATTTTCCCTTTGGTTTGGTTTTCAAAGTAGAATATTGGATGAAACTAGATGCATGAATTCTATGCGCGGCCCACAGGTTTCGGTTGATCAAATCTGATTACGACTCTTAACCCCTTCCCATTCTCCTCATAATCATTGTTATTGCCCTATATAAAGCGTTCTGCAAGAGAACTCTTCCCAGCAGCTTGCAATCAGTACTATTAAGCTTTGAGTTGTCTTAAATCGCAGCAAAATATGTCTGTCCCATCCTCGGTTGCTCTCTCACAAAATGCAGAATCAGATGCCATTCGCCGGACTGCAAATTTTGAACCAAGCATTTGGGGTGACCGTTTCATCAATAACATTCCCGAAGACCAGGTACATATATATATATATATATATATCATTCTTGTATAAACTGAATGATGTTAATGAATTTGTTTGGAGTTACCAACGTACAGCGCGTGAATAATATTCTGATTTTTGCAAAGTATCCCAATTTGTTGGTGCAGGTTACCCATGTTTCTAAAGTACGCGAAGTCGAAGAATTGATAGAAGAGGTGAGAAGGGAGTTGTTAGCCTCTGCAGATCAACCTTCCAAGCAGCTGAACATCATTGATGTACTTCAGCGCTTAGGGGTGGCGTACCACTTCGAAAGGGACATCGGAGAAGCACTAGAACGTATTTATGCCTCTTCGGGTGCTAGTGATGACAATGATCTTTACCATGTTTCCCTTCATTTTCGACTACTACGTCAACAGGGATTTCGTGTTTCATGTGGTAATTATGTTTTTCGTTTTAAAGAGAAATCTTTGGTTTATAAAACATCTCACAAAATAAAACTACAAATTAACGTGCCTTGCTATATATATATACATATATCAGATTACAATTAAAACACATTTTAGCGTAAATTATATATATTATATTATATTATGTAAAGTGTATATATATATGTATGTACATAAGTTTGTGAGCTTTAGTACATATTTTGTGAAGCTAGCTAGCTAGGCCGCTTCATTATTATGGGTTTCTTGGGTGTACGTATATATGGAATATATATATATATATATGTTCTGTCTCATAAATTTTTATTTAAGCAGATGTGTTTAACAAGTTCAAAGATGAAAATGGTCAATTCAATGCAAGCTTGAGCGCCAACATTCCAGGCTTGCTAGCCTTTTATGAAGCCACACATCTTAGGGTGCATGGAGAAGAGATCCTTGATGAGGCTCTTAGTTTCACCACCACTCAACTTGAGTCCGCGAAATCCAATTTGAGCAATCCTTTAGCAGCACAGGTAACTCATGCACTAAAGCAATCCCTGTACAAGTGCATTCCAAGGCTAGAGTCCAGGGATTTCATTTCGCTCTACCAAGACGACACTTCCCATAACAAAGCTTTTCTAAAGCTTTCGATATTAGATTTCAATCATGTGCAGTCATTGCACAAGCAGGAACTTGGTCATATCGCTAGGTATTGCCATGCATGACATTCATAGCGCGCACTATATATGTCAACTCATTTTTCGAGGTGCATGGCACTGATCAATGTCAGTATATTAATTTAATTAATCTGTAGGTGGTGGAAAGATTTAGACTTTGCAACGAAACTACCTTTTGCAAGAGATAGGGTTGTTGAGTGCTTCTTTTGGACTGTGGCAGTCTATTTTGAGCCCCAGTATTCGCTTGCAAGAAAAATACTAACCAAAGTTATTGCTCTGACATCTATCATAGATGATATCTATGATGTATATGGCACACTCGAAGAGATCGAGATATTTACGGAAGCAATTGAAAGGTTTGAAAGTAGTGATATCGAGTGGTTTGTTATTTTTAAGATTTTGGTGTAGGATATCATGAGTCTAATAATTACTTGATCAATTGGCCGTACTGGAATTATTAGGTGGAATGTTAGGAGCATGAGTACGTTACCAAAATACATGCAAATATGTTATAAGGCACTCTTGGACTTTTTCGAAGAAATTGAGCAGGTGCTCGCAAAACAAGGAAGATCATACCTTGTTTCTCATGCCAAAGAAGCCGTAAGATACAAGCATTTATAACTCAATTATCATATATTTATACCTCCTACTTAATGCCATGCATCGTGTTTAATGTTATGTGAAATCCTTTGAGATATCTCAGATGAAAATTCTGGTCCGGGCATATTTCGATGAAGCCAAATCTTTTCATGCAAAGCACATCCCAACGATGGAGGAATATATGCGTGTTGCACTAGTAAGCTCCGGCTATCCCACGCTCACGGTCATGTCATTTCTTGGCATGGGTGATCAGATAGTTACCGAGGAGACACTTGTGTGGGCCTTTAGCGATCCCAAAATTATTACTGCCTCGTCAGCAATTGGTAGGCTCTCAAATGACATCAAGTCGCATAAGGTATGTGACCAATAATTGCTCCGATAACGATCGAAATGAGGAATGATCAAAATTCTCCATGTTTTAAAGTAAATGGATGTTATTAGGTGTTTGATTTCTATGTGATCTCTTATTATCATACCAAATCTTTTCAATATATATGGAAAAAACTATATATGTTTGCAGTTTGAACAAGAGAGAGGGCATGCTGCCTCGGCCGTTGAATGCTATATGAAGAAGTATGGTGTCTCAGAAGAAGTGGCGTATGATGAACTCAGCAGGCAAGTTTCTGATGCATGGAAGGATGTCAATGAGGATTGTTTGAGGCCTACTGCTGTACCGATGGCTATCCTTATGCGTGTTCTCAACCTTTCACGAGCAATAGATGTCATATACAAGGACGGAGATGGATACACCCATGTGGGAAAACTGATGAAACCTAAGATCGAATCACTCCTCCTATATCAAGTGCCAATATGAGTATAATTGCTAGTTGTATTGGGGTGCTCTAAAGCTAGGTAGATCTTGCAGTACTATATATATAATAAATGAAAATAAATGAAAATAAATAAAAAATAGATAAATATATAGACTGCCATAGATTTTAAAAAGTGCCCTCATGTTGATGTAGTTTAAATTTAAAATATCTTACCTAAGCTTGGTTTCATTACCTTTAATTTTTTAATTTGCCTGAGTATATTATATTCCAGATGCTTCTTAATTCTATTCTTTTACTTAGCGCATGATCTAGATGCCGTTTCGATTCTATGATCTCCACCTCTATCAAACCACTTTTTTATTTTTATTTTTTAATAAGAAACAAATTAGGACAGCAAATCGCTTGTGTTTCCTCGCATTTAGAGTCTACAAAGAATTAGAGTGCTCAGAATATAAACCATACGATAATGATCAGGCTATTGTGCATGATGTGATTTTAAAGAAAGGATTCGTACGTGATCTCAACGTGTCTACTATTTGTGATGTTCTTCCGTGCGTAGTCTCGGACTATAATTAATAACACAATACATAAATGTATATATATTTCCTTTGGTTTTTTGCTACCCGCGGAAGAAAAAACAAGTTCAATTAATCCTACTTTGTTGAAACCAAATCGTTTAACCAATATTCCACACACACACACACACAGACACACATTAATGGATGAGTATGTAATGAGTAATGCACTAAGAGATTAGAGATAGAGAGGGCTAGCTATTGTTTATAAAGATAGAAAGACTTTAATCACAAAGAGTTCCATAAAAATAAGTCCACAAACTGATGTGGCTTGATGTTGTACGTTAGATTATAAAATTACTTTTATTGTAAAGTAGATCTAAAATATCATATGAAACAAAGTCAGCTTATTTACGTTGTGGTGAAGAGTAAATATATATTTTGTGGAGAATTTGCAGAAAATTGAGAGTATATAAAGACGGAAGAGAGTGGTGAACGTGTTCCACTCAAAATCAATCACTGTATGTGATTCGGGATTGTTGCTTACTTGGGATTTGTGGCAGGATAGGAATTTGAAGATGGATAAGTGTTCTATTTTTTGTAAAATTTCTATATGACTAAAGCATTTCTAGCCTGCACCTGCTGTACCAATGGCTATCCTTATGCGCATTCTCAATCTTTCACGAGCAATATATGTCATATACAAGGACGGAGATGGATACACCCATGTGGGGGAAAGAAATGAAAGTTAAGGTTGATTCACTGCTGGTATATCCAGTGCCAATATGAGTATTGCTAGCTGTATTGTGGTGCTCTAAAGCTAAGTGGATCATGGACCTTACAATAGATCAAAATAAGTGAACAAGAGATAATTATATAAAGACTCCCGTAGCTCTTAAAAAATGTCTTCATAATGATGTAGTTTAAAATATCATACATAAGTTAGGTTTCAATACCCTTATTTCTTTTAACTTACCTTGAGCATATTATACTGGTTGCTATTGTATTTAAACTATATATATATTCATTTTGAAGGTTGTAAAAGCTAGCAAGGTTTGTTTTTATTAATTAACTCCACCACTCATTTTGTGTATAGCCTCGCAACTAAAGAAACAAACAATGCGACCAAACCACTTACTTCATTTTTGTAATGCCCCGTTCTTGAGGGTCTGGAGAGTTAACTCATGTTACCTGATAATCAACTCCAACACCGCCAATATACTTCTAAAAGCTCTAAATCAAATGACAACACTTCAAATTTAATTAACTACACAAACTCATATATGAAATCCTCAATACAGTAACCCCAAAAAATTATCAACTTCTCTACATGTTACTTAAACTCATATTTCAACAATATAATTTACAAAAATCACCAGTACCCATCGAAAACTTTCTATTCTTAATCCACTATTCTTAAGTCATCTCACCCAATGCTTCATAGTCTTGATTATCAGCTGAAAAATCCAAAATAATCTGAAAATATTGTGAAGATAAAGGGGGTGAGTTATCAACAACTCAGTAAGCAGAGAACATATACTAGTATGCAAACATGAGCATTTACAGATTTCAGAAAGCAGAACAAAACAGTTTTTATTTTCAGAATGCAGAATCAGAACATGTTATAAAAAATATTAGAGCGAAAGTTAAAAAAAATATTCTTATTCAAAATTTCCTTGGCACAGCATAACTGTAACATCATATCAAAATAAAATTTTATGTTTAATCCCTGTGGTAGGGTTGTGCAAACCCTGGTGGCGAACCGAGCAGAAACATAATGTGAATCTTCCTCTTATCATTCTCGGAACTCCGAGTGTGCACATTGGAAAGACCACGCAGAAAACCACTTTGTTCCCAAAATGGGTGCACCATAAACAGAAAAGTTGGTACCAATCCAAACAGAGGCCACAGTTTTACACCCGTGGTAAAGTCAGAACAGAACAGAAACAAAATGTCATGCCAGAGGTTTCAGAAATCACATCATATCACATTAGAGTACATAACATTTTCATAACAAAACAGAATCAGGTCACAAAAATATAATTTATGCACAATTTTTCATAGTCGCTCTCTTTCGCATAGTTCAAAAACAGAATGCCAAAACTTGCTCATGTCTACACCAGTCATGACAGAAAATCTTTTATTTTTATATAGAATCTCATGAGCAATGCAGAACAAATAACTGAGATCGTTTAAATTTATTTTCATAACACAACATGCACATTTTCAAAATTGACCTCAGTCAATTTATTTTTATGCAAAATCTAGTATAGGAACCCTGCTTACCTGAACTTCTTAACTTTTTAGAATTTTCCTAAAAAATGTCGAGTTGACTATAAATCGTCACCTATAAAAAAAATCACGTAATTTTCGTAAGTTTCGAATCAATCAAGTATTTCGATATTTAAGCCTAAACTTCTAAAATAATCTATTTTAATTCCTCAAAAGCCAAAATTTTCATTATTCTTAAAATACTAACATCACTATCTAAACTCATCAATATCCTACTTAGTAACTCCGACTAAAACATTAAATTCTAACCTATTTACGATTGAGATCTTACTATAATTTATAATACTAAATAACATAACTACATCAAAATCATTATAAGTAGAAAATTATACTTTTGTTTAAATAATAAAAAAAATATTATTTTAAAAGGATTTAAAAATAAGATTTTGTACTTACTGATCATCCAAAAAATTTATCAGCATTTATTTAATAACCATTCCGATAAAAAAATATCAGTCTCTTGAAAATAACAACTTAGCAAAATAAACCCACATGTGCCTAAGTCTAAACATAAAAATCACATGCAGCCCACGTTTTAATTGCAAAAATACAAACTTAGTTGATGATTTTAACAAAAAGGGCAAAAGGGTAATAACACCCTTCATCTACTAGTTACCCAAGACACACACAGTTCCCTTTTTAAGTAACTATTATCAACAACAAAACTAAAACCAGAAGAGGCAAAACGTGAGTGACGGCAGGGAGATACCCACGAAAAAAAATTGAGGCAGCGACACCGTGGGAGCGCGACGAACGTTGGACAAAGGTGGTGGTGACTTTCTGATGGCGTTGCAGGGGGAGAGAGAGAGAGAGAGAGAGAGAGCTAAAGTGAGCGAAAAGATGGAGGAAGGATAGACAAATGAGGGAGATACGACGAGGGAAGTTGGTGGCTTACCAAGAGGCTGAGGTGGCACGCGGCAGACTGAGGGGTGATGGGATGATGGCAGGCACCGTGGATTGGCAGGTTGATGGTTCACGTGGAGGAGAAACACTCCTCTGTTTCTTGGTGTGTGAACATAGCTTTCCTTGAGGTGGGGGGCTCTTGATTTCGTATGGATGAGCAACGACTAAGGGTGTTATGGTGCACACTGTTGGATGCAGATGAGCCACAGCAGGTGGCACCGAGGGGTTGGGGTGGCTGCAGGTGAGTCTCTGTTTCGGTGATGGAGGTTGTGGTTGACAGCAAGGATCCTTGCTAGTGCTGTGAAGTGGAGCTCTTGATTGACCTTCTGTGAAGAGGAGGACGAGTGACACATAAACTAGGGTTGAGGATGTTTAACACACACATGTATATATAAGATATAAATAGTAAAGAAAAAAACCTAGAGAAAGAGGATGAAAAGGGCATGCAAGAAAATGGCAAATGGGCACGAAACCATGCGACGTGTTCTAGAAACACTTCCATGGGCCTGGGCTCTTTAGTGTGAAAAAAAAAAAAATACTTGCCCCACGTCTTGGATCATGTATGAGATTATTGCATGGGCTTTTACTTTAAGTCTTGGGTCTCGACTCAACCTAAAACAAAATACACTTGTCCCATAAATTTTCCGGGTGAACGTCCACTTGGTCCATTAAAAGATTTTAAGCCTAATTATCAAACCTATTGAAAAAAAAAAAAAATTCCGCCAAAAACATCTTAGGCCCAAACTCTCTTCCAAAAATTTTACTCAAAATCCCAAATGATTTATTTATTTATTTATTTTTTTACAAGTATAAGCCCAAAAATTTTGTAAAACTGCTTGACTGCGTTCGAGTGTTACAATTTTTTAATAAGAATGAAGGACAACAAACCGCTTGTGTTTCATTGCATACAAATCTAGGGAGAGATTTGGATAGTGAGTTGAGATAAAAGTTAAAACCTAAATAAAATATTATTATTATTTTAGAATTTGAAAAAGTTAAATTTTTTCTGTTGGGCTCTCTGGCCTATGACACGATTTGCCTGCTACTTTCGTCGGGTTATTGTCATTCGCACTCCTTGATGCAATATTTGTGTGGTCGAAGAGCCTGGCCCGCTCTTCACCGGGGAGGGGTCAGGACACTATAGGTCGACCTGGCCTTTTAACCCCCAAGTATGTAATTTCTTTGGGAGGCGGGGGGCAGCTAGTTCTTTATTGTGATGGGAGTTGGGGTAAGTGTTTGGGTAGCCAGGAAGTTGGACCCGCTCTCCTTTGCGGGAGGGTCCGAGCGGACTTCAACTCAACTCGCCCCTGTTACCCCTCGTGGAGGTAATTTGCTTGGACAGTTTGAAACTAAGTCTGCTCCGCTCGTTGACATTGTGTAACCCCTTGTTTTGACTTCTCATCTTTGGAGACTTTGATCATGTCGGGTAGATGAAAGACTAGGTCCGTAGTACATTAGGGAGAGGTAGGGATGCCTCAATTCAAACTAGCCCTTTTGATTCTCAAAAGAGGTAACTTCTTTAGACGGCTGTGGGGTTGGTCCGCTCTTTCGTTACGATGAGAGTCGGGGTAAGTATTCACTCTCCTCTATGGGAGGGTCCGAGTGGCCTCTAGGTCAATTCGTTCCTGCTACCCTGTAGGGAGGTAATTTGTTCGGACAGTTTGAGACTGAACCCGCTCCTGCTCATTGACATTGCAGGAAAATGTATGATTTGGGCCAGGCTGGCGCTGAACCCACTATTTGTTCGCAATAGAGTTCGGGGTAAGTATTTGGACCATCGTGGGGGCCCAATCCGCACCCTTCCGTGGGAGGGGTAGAGCAGCCTTTGGTGTGATTCATCCATTTAAATCTCGTGGGGAGGTAAGTTTTTGGGCAGTTTGATTTGGACCCATTCCCGTCTGTTGATGCTTACGAGGATGGTAAGTCTTTTGTCTTTGGGCAGCTGAGGACTGGCCTGTGCTCCACCTTAGGAGGGATAAGGCAACCTTTTGGCCTACCTTTCCCTCTGGTATCTTGTGGGGGAGGTAAGTTTGGACAGCGATATAGTTGGTCCACTCTTCGCTATGATAGGAGTCGGAGTAAGTGGTTCGGGCCGCCGGGGGGGCCTGACCTTCTATCCCTCATGGGAGGGGTAGAATGACCTTCGGTCTAGTTCTCCACTTTAGTCCCATGAGAGGTACGTTGTTCGGGCAGTTTGAGATTGGACCCGCTCCCGCTTGTTGATATCGCAGGGAAGGTAAGTGTTGGGTTAGGCTTGTGATCCCACTCTTCGTTACTGAGGTGAGGGTTGTTCAGCCACCCTGGGGAATGACCAGCTCTCGATCTCGGGTGGGGTAGAGCATCCTTCAACCTAACTCTCCCATTTGGTCTCGTTGGAAGTACATTGTTCAGACAGTTTGAGACTGGACCCGCTCTCGCTTGTTGAAGCTCGCAAGGAAGGAAAATCTTTGTTTTTGGGCTATCGAGGGCTAACCAGCACTCTGCCGTAGGAGGGATAAGGCAATCTATTGGCCTACGTTTCCCTTTTGTATCCTGAGGGGGAGGCAACTTATTCAGACAACGATGTGGCTGGTCCGCTCTTCACTACGATGGAGGTTGGGGTAACTAGGGTTGTAGCCGCGGGGGAGAGAGGACCCACTCTCCATCATGGGAGGGATAGGGCGGCTTTCAGCCTAGCTCTTCCTTTGATGCTGCTAGACGTATGTTGTTTGGGAAGTTTGAGACTGGACCTGCTCTCACCCGTTGGCATCGCATGGAAGGTAAGCATTGATTCAATGTTGTTTTTGTTATTGTAGATTCTGTTAATAACACGAAAGTTTGAAGTAGATGTGTTACATTATCCTGGAAAATCACGCCTTTCATTAAATAGCAAGAATTTACAGTATTTAAATGGCACATTACAAAAGAAAGGGAAATAAATCCTTCAGTAGGGAAGCTTTCGCTAGTTCTTCCACTCTGACTCTTGGGCCATGCACCTTCCCACTCCCCCTCGAGCTTTGCAGAGCAAATCCTAGACTAAGGCCTGCTGGGCTTTCCAAGCTGTGCATGGCCTGCTATTTATTGGAGGTACCGTCTGGGGTAACCCCACCATCATTCTGCTTCAATTCTTGGACGTAACATTCTCTCGCCAGGACCTGTTAGCCTCAGATTTCTCCCACCGCACGGGGAGTCGGGAACTTCATCTTGAGGTGGTAGGTTGACATGACGGCCTGCCTTCCGATGATGACGTTGTATGATGACGAGGTTCTTACTACTAAGAAGTCGACCATGATCGAGGCCGTGCAGGGGGTGTTGCTCGCGAGGACCGACAGTGTGATGGTTCCCACATAATGAACCATACTCCCGAAGAAGCCCTTGTGCAGGGGGTGCTGCTCGCGAGAAAGCCTAAGTCCTTGTGCTGTTCCAGTTCTACTTACACCCAAGAAAGATGGTAGGTGGAGTATGTGCGTAGACAGTCGAGCCATTAAGAAAATAACGGTGAAGTATAGATTTCCCATTCTGCGGCTCGATGATATGTTGGATTTATTAAATAGTGCATTTATTTTTACAAAGATCGATCTTTGAAGCCGATATCACCAAATTCGAATCCGTCCTAGGGATGAGTGGAAGACAACATTCAAAACAAAAGATGACTTGTATGAGTGGTTGGTCATGCCCTTCGGATTAACCAACGAGCCGAGCACTTTTATGCGAGTCATGACCCAAGCACTCAAACCATTCTTGGGTAAATTTGTAGTTGTTTATTTTGTCGATTTCTTAATTTTTAGCCATTGTGTACAGGACCACTTAGACCATGTACAACAAGTTTTGGAGACTTTGACGAGTGAATGATTATTTATCAATCGGAACAAGTGCGATCTTTTATGAAGCAACATGTGAGTTTTTTGGGGTTCATAATTTTGGACCAAGGTGTAGGTGCCGATCCGACCTAAGTCCAAGCAATTCAAAATTGGCCGATACCACGTAGCTTTTCGAAAGTACGAAGTTTTCATGGCCTCGCCATATCTTATTGGCGTTTTATCAGGAATTACAGCACCATAATGGCACCTATTACCGAGTGCCTAAAGTCCAAAAACTTCAGTTGGACTGTAGCTGCTAGCAAGCCAATCGACGAAATGAAGACCAAGATGGGAGAGGCACCAGCTTTAAAGTTGCCAGACTTTTCAAAATTATTTGAGGTTGCTTGTGATGCCTCACATGTAGGCGTGGGAGTAGTATTAAGTTAGGAGGGTCATCCTATCGCTTTTTTTAGCGAGAAACTCAATGAAGCCCAAAGGAGATATTCAGCATACAACATAGAATTTTGTGCTTTGATTCAAACTCTCAAACATTGGCGTCCTTATTTAATTCATAGAGAGTTTGTACTTTATACTGATCATGATTCTTTGAAGCACCTAAATTCTCAAAGCAAATTAAATGCCAGGCGTGCTCATTGGATAGATTTTTTCCAGCTGTTCGAGTTTGTTATCAAGCAGTTCGGAGTTCGTTATGAATCGGAATTAATAATTTTCCAAGGATGTCAAATATGATGGTTGAAGACTTGAATATTCAGCAACATAATAAAAATTCAGACATTCATAAAACTTGACCACTTTCTTGTCCCAATACATTGCTTTGGCATGGCGGTCAACGACATGATGAAAACGTTCTGAAGGAGTTTTAGTTGCTCAAGTATTATGTAAATAATAGTAAAAAAATAATAAAAAAGTATTCAATAATAATAAATAGTAATAAAAATTAATAATAATAAAATAAAAAATAGTAATAAGATTTTATGAGATTACTCATATATTCTTAAGACCAACCAAATTATTTTACTAATTAGCAGCATTACACCACAATTTTTCTCCTGATCAGCTGGAAAGTGGTATTGGTAAAACTTTTCAAATCCAAAATCACACGGAATGGAAAGTACTTCTCTGCACAGCGCCATGAATGACATATAGCCCAAATTCAAAGGTGGCAGCTTATATATTGAATCTAATATTCTAATTTAATTTTTTTCCTGCTGTTTGCTGGCATGTAGAAAAATATACATTATAGACTGCTCAGTTCGCAATGTAATTGTCTGTCTACATGTACGCATGCATTCCCAAATTCAAAGATGGATTAAATCTGATGTTTTTGGTAGCATGGAGAAAATTAAAGCATTTACGAAAACATGATCATTCAAAGGAAGAAAGTAAAGAGCATGTATACAGCTTAGCCAATCAAAAAAAGAAAGTAGTATTCCCCAGACACTGCCCTTATATATAACACAAATGACAAATATAAATGATATTTGCAGTAATTGATCTTCACGCACTCTTAAAAGAGTGGTTAATTAAATGTAATATTTATATGAAAAAATTTAAATTTTTAATAATAAATTTTACTTTTTCTTAAAAAGAATACGCGAGACTTATATACTCTAAAAACTTT
Organism: Juglans regia; assembly: GCF_001411555.2. Lineage (NCBI taxonomy): Eukaryota > Viridiplantae > Streptophyta > Magnoliopsida > Fagales > Juglandaceae > Juglans > Juglans regia. Next base: position 35,413,876 of record NC_049902.1, on the reverse strand, counting down.
TATTCTGAGTAAGTGAAAAATATATATTTATTTAAGATCCTAACTATCAGTCCAACAAATTAACAGCAACGTCTGCGCCAGCTCGTGAGGACAAGGTCAGATCTCTTAACACTGTACACAATGTAGACTTATGTATTTCTGTATATATTTATATACAGAATTGCTAATTTGTCAGTTTGAATAAATAAAGTGAAGACTAGTAGATATTCAAATTAGGATCAAAATCATGATATTTAATTAGCATCTTATAATTTGGTTACACGTACGTTAATTAATCGGTAATGTTATATATAGTCTTGTAATAGGCAATTTTTGCATACTTTTTACGAAAAAAAATATAGATTATTATTAAAAATATAATTTTTTTTATGTGAATACTAAATTTACCAATTTTTTAAAGAAAATATACCGAAATTGTATATTTCAAAATTTCTCTTTGATTAATTAACATACACGAGTCGGATCGTTCAACATGCACGTGAGATATTAGATTTTCCCTTTGGTTTGGTTTGCAAAGGAGAATATTGGATCAAACTAGATGCATGCATTCCATACGCGGCCCAAAGGTTTCGGGTCAAATCTGATTACGACTCTTAAACCCTTCCCATTCTCCACGTAATCATTGCTATTAATGCTCCTATATAATGCTTTGTTTATAAAGCTTCTAATGACCAACACAGCTTTCTGCAAGAGAACTCTTCCCAGCAGCTTGCAATCAATATTAATCAAAGCAGCTTTGAGTTGTCTTAAATAGCAGCAAAATATGTCTGTCCCATCCTCGGTTGCTCTCTCACAACATGCAGAATCAGATGCCAATCGCCGGACTGCAAATTTTGAACCAAGCATTTGGGGTGACCTTTTCATCAATAACATTCCCGAAGACCAGGTACATACATACATATATATATCATTCTTGTATAATCTGATTGATGTTAATGAATTTGTTTGGAGTTACCAACGTACAGCGCGTGAATAATATTCTGATTTTTGCAAAGTATCCCAATTTGTTGGTGCAGGTTACCCATGTTTCTAAAGTACGCGAAGTCGAAGAATTGATAGACGAGGTGAGAAGGGAGTTGTTAGCCTCTGCAGATCAACCTTCCAAGCAGCTGAACATCATTGATGTACTTCAGCGCTTAGGGGTGGCGTACCACTTCGAAAGGGACATCGAAGAAGCACTAGAACGTATTTATGCCTCTTCGGGTGCTAGTGATGACAATGATCTTTACAATGTTTCCCTTCATTTTCGACTACTACGTCAACAGGGATTTCGTGTTTCATGTGGTAATTATATTTTTCGTTTTAAAGAGAAATCTTTGGTTTATAAAACATCTCTCAAAATAGAACTATAAATTAACGTGCCTTTCTATATATATATATATATATTACGTAAAGCATATATTATATAAAGTGTATATATATATATATATATGTACATAAGTTTGTGAGCTTTAGTACATATTTTGTGAAGCTAGCTAGCTAGGCCGCTTCATTATTATGGCCTATGGGTTTCTTGGGTGTACGTACATATGGAATATATCTGTCTCATAAATTTTTATTTAAGCAGATGTGTTTAACAAGTTCAAAGATGAAAATGGTCAATTCAAGGCAAGCTTGAGCGCCAACATTCCAGGCCTGCTAGCCTTTTATGAAGCCACACATCTTAGGGTGCATGGAGAAGAGATCCTTGATGAGGCTCTTAGTTTCACCACCACTCAACTTGAGTCCGCGAAATCCAATTTGAGCAATCCTTTAGCAGCACAGGTAACTCATGCACTAAAGCAATCCCTGCACAAGGGCATTCCAAGGCTAGAGTCCAGGGGTTTTATTTCGCTCTACCAAGACGACAGTTCCCATAACAAAGCTTTTCTAAAGCTTTCGATATTAGATTTCAATCTTGTACAGTCATTGCACAAGCAGGAACTTCGTCATATCGCCAGGTATTTCCATGCATGACATTCATAGCACTATATATATGTCAACTCATTTTTCGAGGTGCATGGCACTGATCAATGTCAATATATTAATTTAATTAATCTGTAGGTGGTGGAAAGATTTAGACTTTGCAACGAAACTACCTTTTGCAAGAGACAGGGTTGTTGAGTGCTTCTTTTGGATCGTGGCAGTCTATTATGAGCCCCAGTACTCGCTTGCAAGAAAAATACTAACCAAAGTTATTGCTCTGACATCCATCATAGATGATATCTATGATGTATATGGCACACTCGAAGAGATCGAGATCTTTACGGAAGCAATTGAAAGGTTTGAAAGTAGTGATATCGAGTGGTTTTTTATTTTTAAGATTTTGGTGTATGATATCATGAGTCTAATAATCACTTGATCAATTGGTACTGGAATTATTAGGTGGAATGTTAGGAGCATGAATACGTTACCAAAATACATGCAAATATGTTATAAGGCACTCTTGGACGTTTTCGAAGAAATTGAGAAGGAGCTGGCAAAACAAGGAAGATCATACCTTGTTTCTCATGCCAAAGAAGCTGTAAGATACAAGCATTAACTCAATTATTATATATTTATGCCTCCTACTTAATGCCATGCATCGTGTTTAATGTTATGTGAAATCCTTTGAGATATCTCAGATGAAAATTCTGGTCCGGGCATATTTCGATGAAGCCAAATCTTTTCATGCAAAGCACATCCCAACGCTGGAGGAATATATGCGAGTCGCACTGGTAACCTCTGGCTATCCCATGCTCACAGTCATGTCATTTCTTGGCATGGTTGAGATAGCTATTACTGAGGAGACCCTTGTGTGGGCCTTTAGCGACCCCAAAATTATAACAGCTTCGTCAGTAATTGGTAGGCTCTCGGATGACATCAAGTCACATAAGGTATGTGACCAATAATTGCTCCGATAACGATCAAACTGTGAAATGATCAAAATTCTCCATGTTTTAAAGTAAATGGATGCTATTAGGTGTTTGATTTCTCTGTGATCTCTTATTTTCATACCAAATCTTTTTAATATGTATGGAAAAAACTATGTTTGCAGTTTGAACAAGAGAGAGGGCATGCTGCCTCGGCCGTTGAATGCTATATGAAGAAGTATGGTGTCTCAGAAGAAGTGGCATATGATGAACTCAGCAGGCAAGTTTCTGATGCATGGAAGGATATCAATGAGGATTGTTTGAGGCCTACTGCTGTACCGATGGCTGTCCTTATGCGTGTTCTCAACCTTTCACGAGCAATAGATGTCATATACAAGGACGGAGATGGATACACCCATGTGGGAAAAGAGATGAAAGCTAAGATCGAATCACTCCTCTTATATCCAGTGCCAATATGAGTATTGCTAGTAGTATTGGTTGCCGATTTTCTTGTAGTGCTAGCATATTTCTTTTAAAAAAAAGATTGAGAACTATTATTAAAAATTTAATTTTTCCATGTACTTACATATACTAGATCAACTGCAAATTTCAGTTATATTTGTCATCATTTTTTTAATTAATATTTGTCATTTGTGTTATAAAAGCAGTGTCTGCATGGAGAATTGTACTATTTCTTTTTTTGGTTGGCTAAGCTGTATATTAAATTAGATTCAATATATAAGCTGCGACCTTTGAATTTGGGCTATATATACGTCATTAATGCGTGTGCAGAAAAGTACTTTCTATTCCGTGTGATTTTGGATTTGAAAAGTTTTACCTATACCACATTCCTGCTGATCAGGAGATATCGGTGGTGCAAGGCAGCTAAATAAAATAATTCGGTGGGTCTTGATAGAATAAAACTCCTTCAGAACGTTTTCAGTGTCATCAGATCATGATGTTGACCGCTATGTCAATTAATCACCACCAAAGCAATAAAATGTATTGGGACATGCAAGAAAGTGGTGAAGTTTTATGACTCTCTTAGAAGAAAATTCGAAACGTGAAAGGCGGAGAGAAACATGAGATGGAATTTAAGCTGACTTATCAGAAATTGAGAGCAGCGCGTGATACCATTTTCACTTTAATTTACACCAACTTCTGAATAGTTATTATGTTGCTGATTCAAGTCTTCAACCATATTTTATAAAAATAAATTTATTAACTGACATGGCTTTATGATGTAATTTGTTATATATATTTTATAATAAAACAAATTTTAAAATTTGATATATTGCATCAAACTACATCAATTTATAAATTTACATTTGTGAAATTCGACTTCTCTTGATGAATTCACACATCAAATAATTGCAATAGTTAAAAGGATTTTTTGAAACTCAATTCAGCTTGAAATCTTTCACCAAATAATTAATTTCGATGTTATAATTTTAAAGAAACCCACTCTAAACTTTATTATTAAAATTGATTGTTGGTGCAAAGGTGCGTTATAATGTCACTTTCCTTGAGACAATATTCACCTCCAGTAATAACGGTATGCACAAAAATTATAAGTAATTTGTGTGCATACCGTTATTATAATAATAGGGGCATCCTCTCAATAAAGGGTTTAAAACCCCTTGTCTTGTCCAGGTTGTGGTTTGAACTCTTATCCGAGTAAACCAAAACCATCAATACCGCTAAGACAGTGAATAGCTTGTAATATACATAAGGATCCAATTTATTATAATCATAAGCTATTGCTTATAAACTAATTTCCTTCATTTTTCTCTTTTCAAAATAATTCATAACTTCTAAAAATAAATCTCAATATATTATTAATAATAAATATAATATATATATTATTTTAAAAATATTTCCAACGATCCCCATCATTTTCAAAATATATCCTGGTTAAAATATGAAAACTTAAACATAAATGAATGTGTCTTTTGGACTTAAACCTTCACATAATGAAAATACATCAAAGCTAATTAGAATGACATAATAGACATGCTTTGAACTAGTAATTTTATATGATTAGCCGTATATATCTCACATATAAATTTTCTTTCTTGTTGGGTAGTTCATAAAAGCCAACATGTGAATTGACCTTGTGTCTATATCCTGGTTTCATAAGCGCTCTAGAGACAAAACCTAATTCACATAAGAGGAGGCACCACTTCTGGCACTCATATACGTAGACTTATCGAAAGTGTCATGTAACTAAACACTTGCCTTAATATGTCTAGACTTGCCATTATATATATGGCTTAGGCTCGTGACAGTATTTCCTAACTATCACAATGCAAATATATTGGTGGCATTGAGTTTCACCAAATCCGAGATCTCTATCAATATTTTCTTAGCCACTTTGCCTCTTTGCTTCAAGAAACCAATGTTATAAACTCAGTCGTCACGGTTGAGTAAGTTATGCATGATTGCTTCTTTGATCTCAAGAGATTACTCCACCACCAAGGGTAAATATCCACCTTCTACAACCGAAAGAAACCTCCTTCTATAATCGAAGGAAATCCGCTGTACTCAATACCATAATCCATGATATTTCTCAAATGCCATAAAATGCTTCGTATAACTATCCAAATAACTTGATCCTTTAATTGCATTATATAAACATATCAATATATAGAAAAATCAAATATAGAAGTTACATTTTTTATTTGTTTACATGCATATTCATAAATTAAATCATATCTAGGAAGATCAGGGTGAGAATTATTAGTATTGGCTCATGGAAGCTGGACAGGGCGACAATATATATGACTATACATGTGATTAATTTTAAGTACAGAAAATTTGATTTAGCATTAATAGGCAATAGCCAGCCCTTTTGGCGGATGCAATTGGCAACTGGCCAGGCTGTTGGATTTTAACCATAAGACTTTGAAGGATCCAATTAATTTGGAAGTAAGCGAGAAAGGCAAACATAGATGCAGCGCCGAGGCCAAGGACTAGAAAGTGATCATCTGGTACTATTAATTAACAATTTAGCATGCCGTTTATCAAAAGCGACTAATGGATCAGTAATATATATATGCATGGTGATTAAGCAAGGTGAATTGAGGTATATCACCTGCATGTATGCATGTAGAGTACTGGCTTGTCTGCCTTTGTAAAGAGGAAGTCTTTTTTATTATTATGCATTAAATGCATGCAGATTAATGTGAGGCTTATATATAAGGTGTATTGGGACTTTGAATTGAGGTACAATATCGTCTCCGTCAGTAGATTAATTAAGCTTTTTTGGCATGAGGATTATTAAGGTAATGGAATCCATTGTTTGTTGTGATTTACATGATGGCCTTTTGATTAATTAGTTTTTTTTTATTTTTTTTTCATATATGTGTATTTATGACAACTAGCTTCTTGCATTGAATAATTATAATGGCATTTTAATTAATTCCTGCTCTCGTGCTTAAATTGGTAGTAGCTAGCTATATATATTTCATATAGTGGAATGATAAGTACGTAGTACTGTTTGGATTCAACTATATATCTCGTGAAGTAATTAAGCTACGTACACTACAGAATTACTTCCGGACTCCAAATACTACTAGTTAGGAGATGCCTTTTTCCCCCAGATTACAATGATCATCAGAGTTATTAACATGATGAGTTCGATCGCTCGATGAAATTATAGAGTGTAGCGGACGATTAGTGATTATTTTGGAGAAATTAAATTCGTTGCTGCGGCCTTGCTGATATAATAGAATCGAAATGGCACCTAGCTCATGCGCTAAGTAAAAGAATAGAAGAAGCATCTGGAATATAATATACTCGGCTAAATAAAAAAATTAAAGGTAATGAAACCAAGCTTAGGTATGATATTTTAAACTACATCAACATGAAGTCACTTTCTTAAATCTATGGCAGTCTATATATTTATCTATTTTTCATTTCTTATATATATACTGAAACATCTACCTAGCTTTAGAGCACCCCAATACAACTAGCAATACTCATATTGGCACTGGATATAGGAGGAGTGATTCGATCTTAGCTTTCATCTCTTTTCCCACATGGGTGTATCCATCTCCGTCCTTGTATATGACATCTATTGCCCGTGAAAGGTTGAGAACACGCATAAGGACAGCCATCGGTACAGCAGTAGGCCTCAAACAATCCTCATTGATATCCTTCCATGCATCAGAAACTTGCCTGCTGAGTTCATCATATGCCACTTCTTCTGAGACACCATACTTCTTCATATAGCATTCAACGGCCGAGGCAGCATGCCCTCTCTCTTGTTCAAACTGCAAACATAGTTTTTTCCATATATATTAAAAAGATTTGGTATGATAATAAGAGATCACATAGAAATCAAACACCTAATAACATCCATTTACTTTAAAACATGGAGAATTTTGATCATTTCACAGTTTGATCGTTATCGGAGCAATTGTTGGTCACATATATATACCTTATGCGACTTGATGTCATCCGAGAGCCTACCAATTACTGACGAAGCTGTAATAATTTTGGGGTCGCTAAAGGCCCACACAAGGGTCTCCTCGGTAATAGCTATCTCACCCATGCCAAGAAGTGACATGACCGTGAGCATGGGATAGCCAGAGGTTACCAGTGCGACTCGCATATATTCCTCCAGCGTTGGGATGTGCTTTGCATGAAAAGATTTGGCTTCATCGAAATATGCCCGGACCAGAATTTTCATCTGAGATATCACAAAGGATAACATTAAACACGATGCATGGCATTAAGTAGGAGGCATAAATGTATAACAATTGAGTTATTAATGCTTGTATCTTACGGCTTCTTTTGCATGAGAAACAAGGTATGATCTTCCTTGTTTTGCCAGCTCCTGCTCAATTTCTTCGAAAACGTCCAAGAGTGCCTTGTAACATATTTGCATGTATTTTGGTAACGTATTCATGCTCCTAACATTCCACCTAATAATTCCAGTACCAATTGATCAAGTAATTATTAGACTCATGATATCATACACCAAAATCTTAAAAATAAAAAATCACTCGATATCACTACTTTCAAACCTTTCAATTGCTTCCGTAAAGATCTCGATCTCTTCGAGTGTGCCATATACATCATAGATATCATCTATGATGGATGTCAGAGCAATAACTTTGGTTAGTATTTTTCTTGCAAGCGAGTACTGGGGCTCGTAATAGACTGCCACAATCCAAAAGAAGCACTCAACAACCCTGTCTCTTGCAAAAGGTAGTTTCGTTGCAAAGTCTAAATCTTTCCACCACCTACAGATTAATTAAATTAATATATTGACATTGATCAGTGCCATGCACCTCGAAAAATGAGTTGACATATATAGTGCTATGAATGTCTTGCATGGAAATACCTGGCTATATGACGAAGTTCCTGCTCGTGCAATGACTGAACAAGATTGAAATCTAATATCGAAAGCTTTAGAAAAGCTTTGTTATGGGAAGCGTCGTCTTGGTAGAGCGAAATGAAACCCCTGGACTCTAGCCTTGGAATGCCCTTGTGCAGGGATTGCTTTAGTGCATGAGTTACCTGTGCTGCTAAAGGATTGCTCAAATTGGATTTCGCGGACTCAAGTTGAGTGGTGGTGAAACTAAGAGCCTCATCAAGGATCTCTTCTCCATGCACCCGAAGATGTGTGGCTTCGTAGAAGGCTAGCAAGCCTGGAATGTTGGCGATCAAGCTTGCCTTGAATTGACCGTTTTCATCTTTGAACTTGTTAAACACATCTGCTTAAATGAAAATTTATGAGACAGAATATATATATTCCATACGTACACTTAAGAAACTCAAAATAATGAAGCGGCCTTCACAAAATATGTACTAAAGCTCACAAACTTATGTACATACATATATATATATACACTTTACATAATATAATATAATATATATAATTTACGCTAAAATGTGTTTTAATTGTAATCTGATATATGTATATATATATAGCAAGGCACGTTAATTTGTAGTTTTATTTATTGAGATGTTTTATAAACCAAAGATTTCTCTTTAAAACGAAAAATATAATTACCACATGAAACACGAAATCCCTGTTGACGTAGTAGTCGAAAATGAAGGGAAACATTGTAAAGATCGTTGTCATCACTAGCACCCGAAGAGGCATAAATACGTTCTAGTGCTTCTCCGATGTCCCTTTCAAAGTGGTACGCCACCCCTAAGCGCTGAAGTACATCAATGATGTTCAGCTGCTTGGAAGGTTGATCTGCTGAGGCTAACAACTCCCTTCTCACCTCTTCTATCAATTCTTCGACTTCGCGTACTTTAGAAGCATGGGTAACCTGCACCAACAAATTGGGATACTTTGAAAAAATCAGAATATTATTCATGCGCTGTACGTTGGTAACTCCAAACAAATTCATTAACATCATTCAGTTTATACAAGAATGATATATATATATATATATATATGTACCTGCAGGTCTTCGGGAATGTTATTGATGAAACGGTCACCCCAAATGCTTGGTTCAAAATTTGCAGTCCGGCGAATGGCATCTGATTCTGCATTTTGTGAGAGAGCAACCGAGGATGGGACAGACATTTTTTTCTGCGATTTAAGACAACTCAAAGCTGCTTTGATTAATAGTGATTGCAAGCTGCTGGGAAGAGTTCTCTTGCAGAAAGCTTTATATAGGGGCATTAGCAAGGATTATGAGGAGAATGAGAAGGGTTGGTTTTGAGTCGTAAGCAGATTTGACCCGAAAGCTGTACGTGGGCCAGGGATGGATTACATGTACCCAGTTTGATTCAATATTCTATTTCAAACAACAGGAAAAATGTAATATCTCACGTGCATGTTGAACGATCCGTGACTCTCGTGTATGTTTTTTTTTTCTTTTTGTAGGCGATCTCTCTTGTATGTTAATTAATAAAGAGAAATGATATTACAGTTTTGAAATATACAATTCTGGTATATTTTCTTTAAAAAATGAATAAATTTAGTATTTATATAAAAAAATTATTTTTTAATAGTAATTCCTATTTTTTTTTCGTAAAAAGTATGCAGGACTATACATTACAGGATTGTATATTATATTACCGATTAATTTCCGTACTGTAACCAAATTATAAGATGCTAATCAAATATAATTTTGATCCTAATTTGAATATCGACTAGTCTTCAGTTTATTTATTCAAACTGACAAATTAGCAATTCTTTATATAAATATCTACGGCCAGTTGCTAATTGCATCCGCCAAAAGGCCGGCTAGAGCTATTGCCTATTAATGCTAAATCAAATTTTCTGTACTTAAAACTTATCACATTTATAGTCACATATATATATATATATATATATATATATATCCTGTTCAGCTTCAATGGGCCGGTACTAATAATTCTCACCCTGGTCTTCCTAGATAACTAGGGGCCGGGTCTGGAAAATGGTGATTATCAACAAGTGCCTAGTCATGGTCGTAGTCATCCTGATCAATACACTATTGATGAGCTAGCTTTGAATCTAAAATACCTTTTTGAAAATGTTAGATCCACCGTTTCCCCCCACCTCTGTTTTGCTTCCCGCTTTACGTGGCATGCTTTCTTTTATTTCTTTTCATTTTTGCTTTCTTTTAATTTTTCTTCTAGTCTTCCCTATTTCATTTTGTCTTCTCCATACTAGCCAATCATCCCTCTCTTTCTCTCGTGATCACCTCCCTTAACATGTATTATGCTACTGTTCTCTAACTATTTCCCTCACTATTATTTTGTAATTTATTTTTTACTTTTCTTCATTCTCTTTCAGATCTCATCAGATACTATCATCCAATTAATACTCTAATTACTTTCTATCCATCTTTTTTTGTTTTCATTTCAACTGTACATGGTCTTTAGGACATAAATGCATGCCTCTTTAATGGATTTTCTTTCAATTTCTTAATGGATCTGCATTTTTGCTACAGACCCTATTTTTCTCTTTTGATTTCCTAATTCTAAATGGTATACATGCTTTAGTTTTGATAATTACTGGATGTGTATTTTGGAAAAGAAAACATTTTCTAGACATAAATTTCATGTGTTCTGCTTCTGGGCTATCTTACTCTGTTTCAACGACATATGAATGATTTCATGCTATCCTTTGATTGATATGCAATGGGACTATGTACTTTTGTCTTTTTACTTTATTTATTTATTTATTTTTATCTCATGTTCCTTTCTTGAGGTCATATATCCATTGATGACAAAATGGGTTGGAGGGAGAAGACGAAATGGGAAGGGAAAAAAAATCGGAAAGCAAAACTAAAGAAAAAAAAGTTGCAGAGAGACAAAATAAAATGAGGATTCGGAAAGACGAAATGGAATGGGGAAGACAACTTGGGAAGAAAAAAAAAAGAAAGCAAAAATGAAGGAAAGAAAAAATTCAAAGACATGAAATGGAATGGAGATTCTGGAAGACGGTACAGGAAGAAAAAAAAAAGAAGCAAAAATGAAAAGATAACAAAAATAGCAAGACACGTCAAGCGGAAAGTAAAATCTGTAAAAGAGAATGGTGAGTGTAGCATCGTCCATATCTTTTATATACAGATATAATATTATTTTTAAAATACTATTTATAATTTTTATTGAATCCTAGAGGCGCGATGTTGGCATTGGATCGAACACGCATTCTATTACCATCCGAGACGATTCCAACACTAGGCCGGCCCATAGTCTGATCCTGATCAAGGTCCAAGGAAATCGTTTGACTGTTTTTTATTTTATTTAGGAATTTGATCTATGCGGCCAATAAGTCATTAACGTAGCTTGCTATGATCTCACGATGGATCGATCATCAATATACATAAATATTTATATATCGTAGTAACTTCTGCACGTAGGTGTGTGATAAGTATTGGCTATTTATGTTTACCATTTTCCCATTCCAAACATATCAAATGCACGTCATGCTTTTCTACGTACATGTCAAAACATGTGCGATTGACGGGAAAATCTAGAAAGTAGCTCAGAGTGGAGGAAATTCCGTATGCAGGAGGCTCGGGTAGTGGAAAGGTTAGACTTTTAAGTTTGATGACGTGATATCCCAATGACGTACAGAAAGTAATTGGAGTCAATATTTTTTTAATGGTCAAAGAAGTACTGATCAAGAATATTGTTTTTTTTTGTTTTTAATAAAATCAAGAATATTGTTAGTGCAGGGGGAAGTGATCGGTCCAAAGAAGAGATCAGCATCCGTGGGGTATTTTTTACTTGGTATTCGATCGGTATCGACGACTGTGTCGACTCATAGGACTTTTAAGTTGTACTACAACATTCATATAATTCTACATGTCGATACTTTTTCTGCTAAGATCAAAGTTCAAAAAAATTACCCAAAATTAAACTATCTGTTCTCAAAGCATCAATTTGATTCAAAGGTGGCCGGCAAAATATTTATTCAAACCGCTTGCGTATAATTATCAGTAAAAAATTTATGATGGCTTTACTGTTTATATAATAATTATAGGCAATCGAGAGAGAGAGAGTTCCATTTTTCCCCAAATAGGCTGTGGGGCACAATTGACAAATCGAGCCCAAATGAGATCTTTAATCAAACTAGTTAAAGAGTATTAGTATTGGATTAGTTATTTTATTCTTTAAATTTTAAAGAATATGTAATTTTTTTACTTTTAACTAATCATTCAAAACTTAAAGTTTACATTGGATTGACTATCATACTCTCTATAATAATAAAATATTATTATTTATATTTTTTATAATTAATTTTTATTTTATAATTAATTATATTTTCATAACCTCCTATAATCTCCAATAATTATATTCATTTTCATTTTCACAATCCAATAAACAAAATTTCATCACACGATATCAATATTATCAGAGCATTTCCCATGTGGTTTCTTTCTAGTTGACAACATGGACAGGTGTTGCTGCCATTTTGGTTGAGACACCAACAATGTTCCATGTTGTATGTGGCATTCTCAGTCTTTCTGTACATGATTTTAACTCTTTCAATCTAAATATGTGAATGTAACAAGAATGTGAGAATAGAATTTTAGCAAGAAAATTTAAAATGAAATTTAGTTAGAAACTCATACCTTATCTTGCTCTGTCGCACCACTTGGATGCAAAGATTCTATTTAAGCCATAGCAGCACAAAATTTATTTGTGCATTTTTGAATCACCGACCATCGATTGGTCAATGACCCCCCAAAACGATTTGCCATGCTAGTATTTTTATGCTCATTGTAATAATTGCTAATTCTCTTCCACATTTGATAATATTTTTGATCCGTCCCCCGTATAGCATCCATGCTAATATTGAGCCAAGCCGACACGAGGAGATTGTCCTCCTGTACGGTGAAAGACACACCTCGTTGTGTTTTCTTATTAGGTGACATTTTTTCACATTCCAATAGTGTTGCTTGGAGTCCAACATTATCATGGCTACTAGTCATTACGGTTGTGGATCTCCCTTGTTCACCACTTTGCAATAGAGTGGTAAAGAAATGATCTTCATCAAATGTGGTGTCCATCCTTGATTCAAGTATAATTATAAAAAATCAGGACTAGACTCATAAACACTGCTACTGAACAGCAACCACAATCTCAAATATTCACACATAATCTCATGCATGCAAGTCTAATCAAACCTTTGCTTAAAGACAATACTTGATTTAAAAAAGACAGGTATATTAAACATTACAAGCAGGGCTAACATTTACAAACAAGAAATACGTTCGAATGAGCTGACCAACTATTCACCACTATTTACAAAAAATACTTGTTTTATATATTGAATGGTATATATGCTTATATAAATGGGAAGAACATATAAATATGTCAAATGTAAGAAAAGGAGAAGCCTAATAAAATATAGTTGCAACTGTTGAAACAAGTGTAATGGGTTTGAAAAAGATAAGGCTTTTTGGTCAATTTGGTGGGTGTGTAAGAGTATATTTTTGCAGACGGGGGGAGCATGAGATTTCATAGAAGAGTTTTAAAATCTTAAATAGTTTAATTGGGGAAAACTCTGACCTCCTTTTGTTGCTCATGGTATTACATGCGCACTGTAAAGTTTCAATAAAACTGCAGTGAGAAAGAAAGCATCCTTTTAACAGAACCACTTTCTTCCTAAAAAGGAATTCCTAGCTTAATCATAGTTTTAATCATAGCCTTTACTGCTTCACTTTTTGCTACAGTACTGTTTACTCGATGAAGATGTGCATGGTGCCAATCTCTTCCTAATACCTCATCATGGTGTCTTGAACTCACTTTTAGTTCATATATATATATAGACTGTATATACAGAGAGGTGGGATGAGTCTAAATCTTATAATTAAACAATATATTACCTAAAAAGGTACAAAAAATAATGAATATAGGCTTTGTGCCCAAAAAGTTACCATTAATAGGGGAGTGTGCTTGTCTGTTTCATTTGTATGCTTCAAAGTGGGGCAGTAGATACATGTCAGATCTTTTTTAAATAAAGGGCTTATCTGGTTAGAGAAATTTGAATTATATGCCATTTAATGTTCCAATATGTTATATTAGCCTAAAGGATTTCCCATATATCAACTTGAAGGATTTCCAATATGTTCCAATATGTTATATCTGAAATGACATGACTTGTACCTAAAGGATTTCCCATATATTTTGTTTTCATTTTTTTTTAGATTGAAGCTTTTTAAAGGTCATTTCATGCACTTCAACTATACTTGACTTTCCCTTTTCAATAGAGCAAATCCATTACCGATGCCATTTAGCTTTCCCTATATGGGTTGAGATTAAGCTCCTCAAAAAGAATTTTGATTAGATGACTGCATCCAATGGGCAGATTTCATTTTCCCTCTTTTTTGGGTCTTTTTTCCTCCTCTTCCCTTTCTATTTGTAACTCTATATTGTAGCTATTTGGTAATATTTTTTGGTGCTTACTTTTGAGCATCCCTCTGTTTCAATCCCACTTTCTTGGTCTCTATATTGCATCTTCCCAATTAGTTTTGATTTTGTTCATCTTCTTAGATTTTCATAGTTTTAGTGCTACACAAACACAATCATAGCAGAGAGAGAGAGACTTATTTCCCTAAGAAAGGGCCAGCAAATGATCCGACAATACATGGTGGAGAGAAGGGAAATTCTGGATGGAATGCCTGTGTATTTCAGCATCTAATTTTTTTTCCTTGCTTCTTTTAACACACTCCTCACATTTTGGTATCCTATTCTTTACAAACATGAAGACAAGCGAGATCTTAGAAAGTACCCGAGACCATAATTACAAACATGTTTCAAACTACCCGAGACCATGTTTCAAACTTTAGGGGAATTCAAGAAGCTCAGCCCACTCAATCGACAGTTCAGGGAACTCAAACAACATCGACAAAATCAAACCCAAACATCGACAAAATCAAACCCAAACAATAAAATCAAAAGTAGAATCAAGGCTAGGGTTTCGAATCAAACCCAAACAATAAAAATCAAGAGTGAAATTTCAGCTAGGGTTTCGAATCTTACCATGTGCTTGTCGTGTTGGAGAAAAGCTGTTGCTGTGCCGTGCTGGGGAGTGTCGTCGCGGGAGAGAACGGTTTCGGGAGAAGAGAAATGGGGAAGAGGAGAAATGGGGAAGAAGAGAAACAGGGAAGAAGAGAAAAAAAAATGAGAAGAAGAGAAAGAAAGAAGAGATGCGGGAGAGGAAAGAAGAGAAGAAGAGAAAAAAAAAATAGATGAAAAGGACAAAGGAAGAGGCGAGAGAGAAGTAAAGAAGAAAAGAACGAAGAAAAGAAGAAGAAACGTGGGAGAGGAAGAGGGAAGAAAAAAGAGAAAGAAGACACGGGAGAGAGAGCCAATATTAATAAACAATGTATTTGCAGGTGAAAATAGTGCTTTTCATATTTGAAGAAAAAGATGAATTTACTGTAGTTGATATTTAGGATGAAAAGTGTTTGGCTAATTTAATGTGGGTCAACTATTGATAAAGTTATTTAAATTTAGAGATGAAATGTTATTTGAAGAAGCTAATGTGGATGCTCTAAGAATGTCATGATCAAATGATCCCAACATGAGTATTGCTCCGATAAAGATCAAAATACGTACGACATGATCAAAATACTCCATATTTTAAACTAAATGGATGCATGCATGCTATTTGGATCTCTTATATATTATCATACCAAATTTACTATATATATTTAAAAAAACTCATTACAAGAAATTAGGTCTTTTCCAACTCTCAAAATCGTTACAAATACCCCTAGCAATCGCTGCATTTGAGCATTTTTGACGATTTTTAATTCGTTACATCTTCGACAAAATTAAAGTGTCTTTTTTGATCAATTTTAGCAGTAGGAAAAAATCGTCGCAAAAAGTTACTATTTTCGGCGATTTTTGTTCGTCGCAAATGTTAAAAAAATCGACAAAAATGACATTTCCATTTACCATTAAAATCGCTAAGAAAAGTCAATTGCAGCGATATAGTTCATTGCAAAATGTTCAAAAAATGCCGCAAATAACTCAATATTTTTTCTAGCGATTTTGAATTATCGTCGCTATTAGTATTTCCAGCGGGCAATTTTCGCCGCAAAAAGCTTTTTTAGCGATATTAAATTGCCGCAAATATGTTTCTGCGAAGAGCCGGAAAAGATATTTCAAAAAATTAAAAAAAAAAAATTGCACCCTCTTAGCTTTAAGAACTTGCTCCCTTTGGTAGGTTCTATTCCTAATCCTGTGCACATCATTTATTGTATTAAAAAAACTGAAAATATATCTATAAGTCATGATTTTGATTGTACAAAACAACAAAACATGATTTTGAATATTGCAATTGCACACAAAACAAGTAAAAGTAAAATTAATTTGATTAGGTTCACAAAAAGATAGCTTTAATCAATGAAAATATGGACTAGTAAGCACTAATAACTAAAAGGAAAATTAATTTCATGGCATGCATTTTCAACTGAAATTGAACTTTGACATATGTGCTTCCAGTCAGTTTGAGAAGAAGGGGTTTTATAGTCATGGGGCTTAGGGTGCACACACTGCGTATTCACTTGAATTTGTGTTAAGAAAAAATAATTATGACAAATGCAGAGGGTGGATCATTTTTTAATTTATGAGAAAATGAATTTTATAAAATATTTTATCGTATAACTTATCACTTATGACCTTGGATTCTTAGATAATGCTGTCATAATAAAAATTACATGTAGAACATATTGAAAATGAAGAAGTTACGAGAAGTAATAGATATAAGATCCAAAAAAATCACAAGCTGTGTTCATGCAAGATAATGATTCAAGTTCTCAACCACCAAAATAAAGCAAATCCCACCCCTATACATATTAATCAAGTGCAATAAATTGCATGACAAAACCATCATTGGAAAACGGCACTAGCAACTAGGGAATCAAAATTAAGAAGTATAAATATCTATTGAGAAGGCCAAGGAATAACAAAACAATCATGATTAATGTGCAAATCTGCACAATCAATTTGAATAGCAACTAGAATACTACATAGCTACAAAATATTCGGCAGGCCACGGGCCAACAACTTGTTTACTTTTTAGTTGACTGAAGTTCAGAATAATCCAGGAGTGCACTTCATCCTACTGTTAGTAGAATAATCTGGTATACTTTTTTAACATGACAACAACCAACTACTCCATGGACATCAATACGAATGTATGAATGAATGTATGTTCTTCCCAACTCACCCAAAAAGGTCATTATGATCCAAAGAGTCTCACAATCTGAAAATCGAATAAAAGGTCACAATTTATCAAATGAGTCTCACAATCTCACAACCCAGAAAACAAAGATTAGAAAAAAAAAGAAGTAATAGCAGCAACAAATCCACTTGTGATTATCAGCTTACAATTTTTGTATTCACACTTCAATAATGAGAGATAAATTGAAGTGATTATATAATTGCAATAACATTAGCTTGTATAAAATCTTTGTATTCACACTTCAACGTACAATCCTAGTAAGTGCAGAGGCAGAGCCATTTTATTCCTAATTTTGAGCATGAAACTTTATGAAGCTGTATGGCTTCTAACCAAAAGAGGCAGAGAGAAGGTCAAAGCTTTATGCTTTGAGATTCACAGCCCTTACACTAGGCTGGTCAAATGCTTTGGAATGCTTCATATACAAAATCATGGATATCATGGATGAATAGAGAAAAATATTGTCCAACGCAATATATAAAGACAGAAAATTAATAAATAGTTAGTTTCAATTTCTTGAATATCATGGATATCAACAAGATAACCATTAAAACGTGATAGGACTACATATGCAATACTTACGACAATGCTAACTTACATAAACATTATACATAATCTGCCAAAAAAAACCAATTATTCAACTATGATATATTAAATAATTACTCACTCAACTATGATACATTAAAGGAAGTTTAATCTCCAACAAAATGCAATAAAAAATAACATTTTAACTGCTATCTATTGGCCGAGGTGACCAACTTATGTTGAACCAATCCAAACCGTGAAGATCTTCGTAACAATTAGTTGATAACCGATATATAATCTCCTGATCAGCAGGAATGTGGTATAGGTAAAACTTTTCAAATCCAAAATTACACGGAATGGAAAGTACTTCTCTGCACACCCATTAATGACGTATAGCCCAAATTCAAAGGTCGCAGCTTATATATTGAATCTAATTTAATATACAGTTTAGCCAACCAAAAAAAGAAATAGTACGTACTATTCTCCAGACACTGCCTTAATTTATAACACAAATGACAAATATTAATTAAAAAAACTGACAAATATAAATGATATATGCAGTTAATCTAGTATTTGTAAGTACGTGAAAAAATTAAATTTTTAATAGTAAATCTCGTTCGTATTTAAAAGAAGTATGCCAGCACTACAAGAATATCGGCACCCCAATACAAATATATAGCAATACTCATATTGGCACTGGATATAGGAGTCATTCGATCTTAGCTTTCATCTCTTTTCCCACATGGGTGTATCCATCTCCGTCCTTGTATATGACATCTATTGCTCGTGAAAGGTTGAGAACACCCATAAGGATAGCCATCGGTACAGCAGTAGGCCTCAAACAATCCTCATTGATATCCTTCCATGCATCAGAAACTTGCCTGCTGAGTTCATCATATGCCACTTCTTCTGAGACACCATACTTCTTCATATAGCATTCAACGGCCGAGGAAGCATGCCCTCTCTCTTGTTCAAACTGCAAACATTGTTTTTTCCACACATATTAAAAAGATTTGGTATGATAATAAGAGATCACATAGAAATCAAACACCTAATAACATCCATTTACTGTAAAACATGGAGAATTTTGATCATTTCACAGTTTGATCGTTATCGGAGCAATTATTGGTCACATACCTTATGCGACTTGATGTCATCCGAGAGCCTACCAATTACTGACGAAGCTGTAATAATTTTGGGGCCGCTAAAGGCCCACACAAGGGTCTCCTCGGTAATAGCTATCTCACCCATGCCAAGAAATGACATCACCGTGAGCATGGGATAGCCAGAGGTTACCAGTGCGACTCGCATATATTCCTCCAGCGTTGGGATGTGCTTTGCATGAAAAGATTTGGCTTCATCGAAATATGCCCGGACCAGAATTTTCATCTGAGATATCTCAAAGGATTTCACATAACATTAAACACGATGCATGGCATTAAGTAGGAGGCATAAATGTATAATAATTGAGTTAATGCTTGTATCTTACGGCTTCTTTTGCATGAGAAACAAGCTGGTATGATCTTCCTTGTTTTGCCAGCTCCTGCTCAATTTCTTCGAAAATAACGTCCAAGAGTGCCTTGTAACATATTTGCATGTATTTTGGTAACGTATTCATGCTCCTAACATTCCACCTAATAATTCCAGTACCAATTGATCAAGTAATTATTAGACTCATGATATCATACACCAAAATCTTAAAAATAAAAAACCACTCGATATCACTACTTTCAAACCTTTCAATTGCTTCCGTAAAGATCTCGATCTCTTCGAGTGTGCCATATACATCATAGATATATATCATCTATGATGGATGTCAGAGCAATAACTTTGGTTAGTATTCTTCTAGCAAGCGAGTACTGGGTATTGGAATTATCTCACGTAGCCTCTCAAGTTCCCTCTCATGTTCCCTCTGACAAGTTGGTTACGGGAGAACCACCACCAAGTTGATGGAATCTATTTCTGTTATTCATTCTTTATTTTATTACTTTATTTTCTCTGTATATATATATATATATATATACACACACATAACAGTACATTATATAGTATGATGCATTCTACGGAAAAGGTTTTACGTTGGTTTTGAGCCTCCACAAACAACTCTCTCTGTTTTCTCTGCTTTATTCTTCTTCCGCACCATTTCCGTTATGGTATCATGAGCCAATCCCCTCCAAGTTCTCCATCACACTTCTCTCAGAGCTCTTCATCTCAGTCCCTTCCAAGTTCTCCAACTCATTCCGCTATGTCCACCTCTGATATTCCCAAACCTGAGGACAATCCTCATCACCCAGCTAGTCCGTACTTTATTCAGCCCGGCGAAAATGCCTCCTCTTCATTGGTTCCTGAGTTACTCAATATTGAAAATTACATTATCTGGGCTCGCTCCATGCGTAGAGCTCTAAACATAAAAAATAAGGTTGGATTTCTCGAGGGTAAGATTTCCAAACCCTTGGATTCCGACCCTTTGTATCTCCCATGGGAACGCTGCAATGATATCATTGCATGGCTCCAAAACTCTGTTGGCTTAGACCTTCGATCTACAATTGCCCATGTCGAGACAACAATCGACGTATGGAATGACCTCCGTGAACGCTTCTCTATACAAAATGCTCATCGGATTTTCCAGCTCACGAAGGCCATCTCCTCCTTACTTCAAAATGCTGATTCTGTGAGTATTTACTACAATAAACTTAAAGGTTATTGGGATGAGCTTGATGTCTACGAACCAATGCCTCTTCGCACCTGTGGATCTGTTAAAATTCTCATGGACTATCATCATCGTCACAAGGTCATGCAATTCTTAGTAGGACTGTAGGATTCTTATGATGCCATTCGTGCTCAAATTCTTCTTTCCGATCACCTTCCATCTTTAAACTGAGTTTTCTCTCTTGTTCAACAAGAAGAAAGACGTCGACAACTT
Source organism: Juglans regia (assembly GCF_001411555.2). Taxonomy (NCBI): domain Eukaryota; kingdom Viridiplantae; phylum Streptophyta; class Magnoliopsida; order Fagales; family Juglandaceae; genus Juglans; species Juglans regia. The sequence continues at coordinate 35,392,935 of NC_049902.1, read as the reverse complement.
CACTATGTACCAACATCAGCTGCTATGGTCACACGAGGACCCGATCCAAGGCCTTTATCATCCTCACGCAAGGATCATTTATATTGTTCTCATTGCAACATCACTGGACATTCTCTTGAGCGATGCTTCAAGGCTAACCCGAACCTTCCAACCTGCTCTCATTGTCGGATCCCAGGCCATACCAAGGATAAATGTTATCGGTTGAATGGTTATCCTCCAGGACATAAAAATGGACTCAAATCCAAATCTGTTGCTAACATTGTTTCTCTTGAGCAGGACCAAACCCACAATGGCTCACCTATTACTCAAGAGCAGTACAGTAAGCTTCTGGCCTTACTCCAACCAGCTTCGACCACCAATAACATGACTGTAGCAGTAAACCAAGTTCAAGTTGTCCATTCCAATTCTCCTACAATGTTCGGTAAAAGTCTCTACCTCTCAACACACAAAACCACAAACACTTCATCTGCACAATGGATTCTCGACATCGGGGCCACAGACCATATGGTTTATAGCCCCAAATTCTTTACACACAATATCACTCGTGTTAATCACTCAGTCAAGCTTCCCAATGGATCAACCACAATCTCCACTCATCTCGGTGATATACAATTTTCTTCTCAACTAATTTTCAAAAATGTGTTGTGTGTTCCAACTTTTTCCTTTAACCTTGTTTCTGCTAAATCCTTAGCTACAAATTCCAATTGTTGCTTACTTTTCTTCCCCAATTCATGTTACATACAGGATCTCTCAACTTCGATGACGATTGGGACGGGTGAGGTGCGCGATGGCCTATATCACTTGCAACCCGAACCACCTTCTCCTACTGCTCTTTCCATTTCTTTTCCTATTTTATTTCATCCCAATATGGTCAATACTGCTGTTATCACAAAACATGATGAATTTACTTTGTGACATTTTCGGCTTGGACACAGCTCCATGACACAACAAGTTATGAATGATATTGGTAAATATAGTGTTCAACTTTCTACTAAAGCTATTCCATGCCTTATATGTCCACTTGCCAAACAACATAGATTACCCTTTCCACAATCAGAACAAATAGTTCTCAATCCTTTTGATCTTATATCTGTCGACATAAGGGGCCCTAACTCTATACAAGCCTACGACGGCTCTAAGTATTTTTTAACCATTATGGATCAATTCACTCGATGTACTTGGCTTTATCTTTTGAAATCCAAATCCGAAGCACGCTCATGCCTTCAAAACTTTTGTTCTCTTATTGACAATCAGTTTGTCATCAAAATTAAAATTATTCGGAGTGATAATGGCCTCGAGTTCTCCATGCCAGATTTTTATCAATCAAGAGGCATAATTCATCAGCTTACATGTGTAGCCACGCCTCAACAAAATGCTTTAGTTGAAAGAAAACACCAACACATTTTAAATGTCGCAAGAGCTCTAAAATTTCAGTCCAGTCTTCCTACAAAGTATTGGAATGATTTTCTCTTAACAGCAACTTACTTGATTAATCGAACACCCACTTCCATTCTCAACTACAAATCACCTTTTGAAATTTTATACAACAAAAAACCCTCCTATTTTCACCTACGTGTTTTCGGATCTCTATGTTTTGCTTCAACCCTATCCCATACTCAATCTAAATTTGATCCTCGTGCTCGCAGATGTTTGTTTTTGGGCTACCCTCATGGTATAAAAGGGTACAAACTCCTTGATTTGAACACACCTCAAACCTTCATTTCTCGCGATGTTAATTTTCATGAAGATATTTTTCCCTTCAAAACCAACCAATACATCCTACACAACCTGTTTTTATCGACACCCAACAACTTCCAACCATCATTGAACCATTTTTTTCAAACTACCCCACCCAACCCGTTACTACAAATACCCAGCCTAATCCTCAAATTTCCCCCCTTAATTTAGAACCAATTTATCCAGACACCCAGCCCACCCCCACTCATACATTAGATTCTTCTCCTTCAATGTCTCCCACAGTTGCAGAGCCATCCAAACATGTCCCACGTTGCTCCACCCGAACAAGAAATGCCCCAGCTTACCTTCAAGATTTTGATTGCTCTCATATCGCTGCATCCACTTTGACTCAGTCATCATCTCAGTTGGAAGGCCTCTCCTCATGACACTCACATGTTTGTTTTCCTATTTCTAATTTTCTCTCTTATGACTTACTTTCCCCACAATTCAAAGTCTTCACTGCCTTTATTTCATCCCAAACCGAACCAACTTTTTATACCCAAGCCATCAAAGATCCTGTTTGGTGCGAGGTTATGAAGCAAGAACTTACTGCCCTTGAGCTCAATGAGACATGGTCCATTGTGGAATTACCTTATGCAGAGAAGACCATCGACTGTAAGTGGGTATACAAATACAAGTTTCAGGCAGATGGAACAATTGAAATTGCCAAAGCTCGATTGGTCGCGGAGGGCTTCACACAGCGTGAGGGCATCGACTTTCATGATACATTTTCACCCGTAGCAAAGCTTGTCTCAATTCGGTGCCTTCTTGCAATAGCAGCCATCAAAGGATGGGCACTTTAACAACTTGATGTCAACAACGCTTTTCTATACGGTGACCTCGACGAAGAAATCTACATGCGACCCCCACCTGGTCATCCTGCATCTCTGGTTGAATTTGGCTTTGTACAATCTAAGGCTAATTACAACTTATTTACAAAGAAGACATCTACTTCATTTACGACATTATTGGTCTACGTTGATGACATTGTTTTATTAAGCTCAGATGCTTCATCAAATGCTATTGTGAAACAATTTCTGGAGTCAAAATTCAGAATCAAAGACCTTGGGAGTCTTAAATACTTCCTTGGGATGGAAGTTGGGCGTTCGAAGAAAGGAATTCAGCTGTGTCAGCGCAAATACGCGCTTGATATACTGGCAGAAACAAGCATGCTGGCCTCTAGATCGTCTTTGTAGCCTATGGAACCGAATCTCAAACTCAGAAGAGATGAGGGAGAAGTGTTCAATGATCCCACATTATATCGTAAGCTTGTCGGCAAGCTTTTATATCTCACAAATACAAGACCAGACCTCGGCCATAGCATGCACGTGTTGAGTCAGTTCATGGAGATACCAAGAATTCCCCATTATAATGCAGTCCTCAAGGTGCTGCGATACGTGAAAGGGACACCAGGTTAGGGACTATTTTTCCCTACTAACTCACAGTTGAACCTCACGGCTTATTTAGACGCAAGTTGGGCGGATTGTCCAGACACAAGGAGATCAACTACAGGTTTCTGTGTCTTCCTAGGAAATTCACTAGTGTCATGGAAATCAAAGAAAAAGACTACCATCTCCAGATCGTCTGCAGAATCCGAGTATAGGTCAATGGCATCTGTGGTGTGCGAATTAACTTGGTTACGTTATCTTCTTGCTGATTTGCATGTTAATATTTTTGGACCCGCCACATTATATTGTGACAATTTGGCAGCCATTCACATAGCTAAAAATCCTATTTTTCATGAACGAATGAAGCATATCGAACTAGATTGCCATCTAGTCCGAGACAAAGTGACTGAGGGGCAAGTTCAGACAGCGCATGTGCCTTCACATCTTCAAGTTGCAGATTTACTGACTAAGTCCTTGCAATCTCCTGCGTTCACTCAACTTTTATCCAAGATGGGAGTAATCAATGTTTACTCTCCATCTTGCGGGGGGATATTGGAATTATCTCATGCAGCCTCTCAAGTTCCCTCTCAAGTTACCTCTCAAGTTTCCTCTCATGTTCCCTCTAACAAGTTGGTTATGGGAGAACCACCACCAAGTTGATGGAATCTACTTCTGTTATTCATTCTTTATTTTATTACTTCATTTTCTCTGTATATATACATAACAGTACATTGTATAGTATGATGCATTCTACGGAAAAGGTTTTACGTTGGTTTTGAGCCTCCACAAACAACTATCTCTGTTTTCTCTGCTTTATTCTTCTTCCGCACCATTTCCATTACTAGGGCTCATAATAGATTGCCATAATCCAAAAGAAGCACTCAACAGCCCTGTCTCTAGCAAAAGGGAGTTTCGTTGCAAGGTCTAAATCTTTCCAACACCTACAGATTAGTTAAATTAATATATTGACATTGATCCGTGCCATGCACCTCGAAAAATGAGTTGACATATATATATATATATATATATATATATAGTGCTATGAATGTCATGCATGGAAATACCTGGTGATATGACGAAGTTCTTGCTTGTGCAATGACTGCACAAGATTGAAATCTAATATTGAAAGCTTTAGAAAAGCTTTGTTATGGGAAGCGTCGTCTTGGTAGAGCGAAATGAAACCCCTGGACTCTAGCCTTGGAATGACCTTGTGCAGGGATTGCTTTAGTGCATGAGTTACCTGTGCTGCTAAAGTATTGCTCAAATTGGAATTCGAGGACTCAAGTTGAGTGGTGGTGAAACTAAGAGCCTCATCAAGGATCTCTTCTCCATGCACCCTAAGATGTGTGGCTTCATAAAATTAGGCTAGCAAGCTTGGAATGTCGGCGCTCAAGCTTGCCTTGAATTGAGCCTTTTCATCTTTGAACTTGTTAAACACATCTGCTTAAATGAAAATTTATGAGACAGAATATATATATATATATATATATATTCCATACGTACACTTAAGAAACCCAAAATAATGAAGCGGCCTAGCTAGCTAGCTTCACAAAATATGTACTAAGGCTCACAAACTTATGTACATATCTCCTTTAACTTAAAAGTGGCTATAAACTACGTAAACAGTAATGAACAGTGCACAGTGTTACAGTAATAAACATTAATGAATAGTACGAACAGTATGAAACATGCTACAGGAATCAATAGTGCCGAACAGTGTTACAGTATGTGCTACAGTGTTGAACAGCGTTCATGAACAGTAATAAACAGTCCTAAACAGTAAAATAAATGATAGAGTTTTGTTAAATATTTTAAGGTAATGCTACATACAGTCGTGGAATGCGCAAACGCCGTGCAGTCGCTTTGAAAAAAAGTGGGGTCTACTATTAAAAAATTAATTTATTTTAATGTGGGTCCCATATTTATTCACTTTTTTCAAAGCGACTGCACGGCGCTTGCATACTCACGACTGCAAGTAATATTTCTCATTTAAGAGAATAAAATCATATAAATAGTTAGAGTTTTTAATATAACTTAAATCTCATAATATTCTTAATTAACTAAAATTATTTAGATAAAATGATTTTTTACCATTATAATATTTTTGGAGTTTCAAAAATAGAAAAAACTTACTTTAATGATGAAAAAATGTGAGAGCAATATAGAAATAAAAGATTATGTATTTTTTGAGTTCTCCTTGGGTCATTGAGTATTGTGGTTGAATTCTACACAATTCATATATTTTGCTAAGAAAACTATTGTTAAAATATCCAAAATCTTTTAATTTTCATATTACTCATATTACTGTAACGTTTTGTTATCATTATAATGCTTGTTAAAATTTATTTTCCTGCTCATGTGCATTAAATTATTAACTAATTAATTTTCTTTAAAAAACCATATTATTTTTATACATCATATTGTTTTTTTGGACACATTATTTTGAATTAAATAAATGGGCAAACGTGCTTTGCACGTTATATAACCGCTAGTATATATATACTTACTTTATATGATATATACTTTACCTTATATAATATAATATATACTTTACACTAAAATGTGTTTTGTAATCTGATGTGTATTATATATATATATATATATATATATAGCAAGTCACTTTAATTTGTAGTTTTATTTTTTGAGATTTTTTATAAACCAAAGATTTCTCTTTGAAACAAAAAATATAATTACCACATGAAACACGAAATCCTTGTTGACGTAGTAGTCGAAAATGAAGGGAAACATTGTCAAGATCATTGTCATCACTAGCACCCGAAGAAGCATAAATACGTTCTAGTGCTTCTCCGATGTCCCTTTTGAAGTGGTACACCACCCCTAAGCGCTGGAGTACATCAATGATGTTCAGCTGTGTTAGAGTTGCCACAACAAGCCACCTCAGCTGCCATCACAGCAAGCCACCTTAGTCATACTCCATCTCAACAAAGATGCTTTTGGAATGAAATGTGTTGTAATTTCTATTTTACACAGATTGTACAAAATTAGTTAGGATTTCTTATTCTTTTATTCCTTTACACTTACTATAAATAGGTAGTACAATACATTGTAAAGAGGTAATGGAATAGTGCAAGCAATGCACCATCTTGCAACAAACTTATTCTCTGCATTTCATTACCCTGCTTTTGCACAAATAACTAAAGTTACCAAAACCAACATGGTATCAAGAGCCATATGAAATCACGTCGCCTTCTCCATTTTTTTTACTTCCTTTCTCTGTGTTTCAATGACTTCTGAAAAAACCACCAAAATCAACTGCAATCCAAAAGATCATTCTAGTCCTTATTTTCTTAACCACAACGATGGTCCAACAACACTACTCACTAATCATCCCCTTACTACTGAAAAGTACCACTCCTAGGCATGCACTGTGCGTCGTTCACTCAGAATCAAGAAGAAACTAGGGTTCATTGATGGACCTTTCTTCTTGGAGCATGATTGGGAAGGGTGAGGTTGTCAATGGTCTTTACCATCTTCAATTGACAGGAGTGCCTCGCATAGCCTTATCCTCCATCCTATCCACTTTACCTTTCAAGTATCAACCTGTTTATGCTGCTGTTACCTCTCATCAACATATTCACAGTTTATGGCATTGTAGATTGGGTCACTTGTCTGATTCACGTCTATCTTTATTACATAAAGATTTACATATTTTCCCTTCTATGAATTCAATTGTTCCATGCTCTACATTTCATTTATCAAAACATCACAGATTACCTTTTTCTTTAAGCAACAATCGTACCTCAAAGCCATTTGATCTCATCCTTTGTGACATTTGGGGACCTTGTTCCCAAATGGCATATGATGGCTCAAAATATTTTTTAACAATCATTGATGACTTTACTAGATCCACTTGGGTCTATTTAATGACAAACAAATCCCAAACTCGACCTTTACTTCAATCTTTTTGTTCGTTAATTGAAACACGATTCCAAACAAAACTTAAAGTCCTTCAATCTGATAATGGAAATGAATTCTCAATGACTGATTTTTTCATGCAAAAAGGAATTGTTCCCCAAAAAACTTGTGTCGAAAGCCCCCAACAAAATGAGGTTGTAGAACGAAAGCATCAACACATTGAATGTTGCTCGTGCCTTGAAATTCCAATTTGGTGTTCCTTTATCTTTTTGGAATGATTGCATTTTAACCGCTACATATCTCATTAATAGAACACCATCCCCCAATTTACAAAACAATAGCCCATACCAATTGCTTTTTAAAACCAAACCAACCTATCAACACTTGAGAACTTTCGGTTGTCTTTGCTATGCATCCACTCTAAAACACAATAGACATAAATTTGACTCTAGAGCAAGAAAATGCATAATGCTTGGATATCCATTCGGCATCAATGGGTACAAATTATTTGATTTACTCAATCAATCCATTTTTTACTCTAGAGATGTCAGTTTTTATGAACACATATTTCCTTATAAAGCTACCTCTCCCACTCCACAATCCCTTCCCACATCTCAGTTTCTACCTCCCAATACTGATACCACCACCCATTTTCCACACTTACATTTTGACATCCCTTTAGCATATTCACCATCACAGCTTTTCGACCCTACATCAGAATCCATTTCAGCTCAACTGCCATCACATATGAATACACTGAACCAACTCCACCTCACTATCATCACATATTGATCCTTCAGCAGAGATCCACACCAAGCCCTCTCCCTTTCCTCTCATATTCCCAAGAACAAATTTAACAAATCCCCCATTAATCATTCTGACCTCATTGACAAAAATACATCACCTTCTTCTTCTAACCTACCCCAAACCAATATCCCTTCCCGCAAATCCAAAAGACAGAAAAAATCACATGCTTACCTTCAGGACTACTCCTGTCAACAAGTCATTACACCCACTACTTCCCTTTCAAGCTTAAGGACCAAAGGTAATTCACTTACAACTCCTTTATATCCATTACATTCTGTCCTGTCTCATGCTAAATTTTTTGGTAAACATGCTGCTTTTTCCATTTCTATACTTCATCACAATGAACCTTCTGCTTATGCACAAGTTGCGAAAAGCTTAGACTGGCATATTGCAATGGATAATGAGATTGCTGCCTTAGAATTGAACAAAACTTGGGATGTTATTGATCTACCTATTGGAAAAAGGACTATTGGTTCAAAATGGGTTTACAAAATTAAATACAATTCGGAAGGTAAGATTGAAAGGGCCCGCTTAGTTGCCAAGGGTTACACCCAAGAGGAGGGTCTCGATTACCATGAAACTTTTTCACCCGTAGCAAAACTTGTTACAATAAAAACCTTACTTGCCGTGGCTGCCATCAAAGGTTGGAAACTCCATCAATTCGATGCTCATAACGCATTTTTACATAGAGAATTGGAGGAAGAAGTCTACATGAAAATACCACCTGGATATTCAGTTTAAGGAAAGAATAAGGTTTGCAAATTAAACAAGAGCTTGTATAGACTCAAACAAGTCTCTTGGCAATGGTATGCAAAATTTTCTTCCTCTTTGTTACAATTTGGATTTTACTCAATCAAGAGCTGATTACAGTCTATTTATTAAAAGAAGTGGTTCATCTTTTCTAGCCCTACTTGTGCATGTTGACGATATTGTTGTAGCCTCAATGGTCCTCATGGTATTTCAGCTCTCAAGGCTTTTTTAGAGTCAAAATTCAAAATAAAAGATCTTGGTATACTTAAATACTTTCTCGGTTTGGAGGTGGCTCGCAACTCAACTGGAATCCAATTATGCCAAAGGAAGTATTGGCTAGACATACTTGCTGATGCTGGTTTAACAGCTTGCAAACCTAGCTCAATTTCCATGGACCCGAAACTCAAACTCACCAAGGATGAAGGTAGACCCATCAGAATTTAGAAGGCTCATTGGGAGACTCCTCTACTTAACAATCACACGACCTGATCTCACTTTTTTTGTTAACTTACTCAGTTAATATATAAGTGCTCCTCGGATTCCACATCTTCAAGCATCTTACAAGGTGCTGCACTATGTCAAAAAAATCTCCTGGACAAGGCTTGTTATTTCCTGCTTCATCTTCTTGTCAATTAATCTCTTATTGTGATTCTGATTGGGCATCATGCCCAGATACAAGAAGATCCACCACTGGCTACTGTGTGTTCCTTGGGCAGTCACTTATTTCGTAGAAGTGCAAGAAGCAGACCACCATTTCTCGTAGTTCAGCTAAGGCAGAGTGCCGTTCTATGGCTGCTACTTCTTGTGAGCTTGTTTGGTTAAAGTACTTACTTGCTGACCTTATGGTTTCACATCCTCAACCGGTCGTGCTTCACTGTGACAGCAAGTCAGCTCTTCACATTGCCTCCAACCTAGTTTTCCACGAAAGGACCAAACATATCGAATTAGACTGTCATCTAATTCGGGATAAAATTCAAGAGGGCATCATCTTAACTGCATACACACCCTATTCTTGCCAGTTAGCCGATATCCTCACAAAAGTTCTCTATTCTCCGATGTTCTCTTCATTATTGAGCTAGATGGGAGTTATTGACATACACTCTCCATCTTGTGGGGGGCTGTTAGAGTTGCCACAGCAAGCCACCTCAACTATCATCACAGCAAGCCACCTTAGTCATGCTCCAACTCAACAAAGATGCTTCATGGAACAAAATGTACTGTAATTCTGTTTTACACAGACTGTACAAAATTAGTTAGGATTTCTTATTCTTTTATTCCTTTATACTTACTATAAATAGGTAGTACAGTACACTGTAAAGAGGTAATGGAATAGTGCAAGCAACGCACCATCTTGCAACAAACTTATTGATCTCTGCATTTCATTACCCTACTTCTGTAACTAAAGTTACCAAAACCAACAAGCTGCTTGGAAGGTTGATCTGCAGAGGCTAACAACTCCCTTCTCACCTCTTCTATCAATTCTTCGACTTCGCGTACTTTAGAACATGGGTAACCTGCACCAACAAATTGGGATACTTTGCAAAAATCAGAATATTATTCACGCGCTGTACGTTGGTAACTCCAAACAAATTCATTAACATCATTCAGTTTATACAAGAATGATATATATATATATATATATATATATATATTTGTACCCGGTCTTCGGGAATGTTATTGATGAAAAGGTCACCCCAAATGCTTGGTTCAAAATTTGCAGTCCGGCGAATGGCATCTGATTCTGCATTTTGTGAGAGAGCAACCGAGGATGGGACAGACATATTTTGCTGCGATTTAAGACAACTCAAAGCTGCTTTGATTAATAGTGATTGCAAGCTGCTGGGAAGAGTTCTCTTGCAGAAAGCTTTATATAGGGGCATTAGCAAGGATTATGAGGAGAATGAGAAGGGTTGGTTTAAGAGTCGTAAGCAGATTTGACCCGAAAGCTGTACGTGCTTCAGGGATGGAATACATGTATCCAGTTTGATCCAATATTCTAAGGAAAAATGTAATATCTCAAGTGCATGTTGAACGATCCGTGACTCTCGTGTATGTTAATTAATAAAGAGAAATGATATTACAGTTTTGAAATATACAATTCTGGTATATTTTTTTCTAAAAAATGGGTAAATTTAGTATTTATATAAAAAAATTTATTTTTTAATAGTAATCCCTATTTTTTTCATAAAAAGTATGCAGGAGTATACATTACAGGATTGTATATTGCATTACCGATTAATTACGATACTGTAACCAAATTATAAGATGCTAATCAAATATCATTTTGATCCTAATTTGAATATCGACTAGTCTTCAGTTTATTTATTCAAGCTGACAAATTAGCAATTCTATATATAAATATCTACGGCCAGTTGCTAATTGCATCCTCCAAAAGGGCGGCTAGAGCTATTGCCTATTAATGCTAAATCAAATTTTCTGTACTTAAAATGAATCACATGTATAGTCACATGTATATCCTGTCCATGGGTGCAGGAGGCCTTCTCCGAGATGATAAAGGTGATCATTTAGTTTTTGCTTTTTCCGTAGACTTGGGTGCTGGCAGCAATAACGCCGCAGAGTTAAGGGCCATACTCTATGGTCTAAAGTTTTTGTCTAGAACAGAGGATTAAAGTGGATTTGTGGGGCTAAATGTGGATTATGGTATCTTGAAGAATATTGGGAGGAAGTTTTGAAAATATTTAGAGAAGGAGACCACTCAATTCAACATGTCTTCCCAGAAGGAAACGCCCCCAGCCGATTGTTTGGCAAAACTTGACACGCAGGGGCAAGATCAAGTATTACATAATATATTACAAGTGCCTAGGAAACTTCGAGGTCCCATCTGAATGGACAAGCTCAACCCCGCCTATTTACGCACTCGGTAGTTTTTTGTCGTATCCCTTGTTGTCCTTTTCTCTTCGATTGCCTTTTATATATCTACTAGTAAAGGGCAAACACGTGCATTGCACGTGTGCCCAATTGTGAAAATATAAAAAATATTTTTGAAAATAACATTTATGAAATCTAATATGTAATAATAAAAAATAGGTTAATATGTATATATAAAATATAATAATTTTGTTTATATAATTTTCTCATTGATCATAAAAATAATCACATACAAATACGTAATAAACTAATAATAAATCAATAACAATCTGTCAAACACGTAAACATACAAAGCATATAACATGCTTAATATTAAAACCAAATTATTTAATATAATATTGAACTATCTACAATTAAAAATCTTAATACAGATACAACAAATATTGAGTAATTTTAATTAATAATCTCAACTCCATATATTTGCAAGATGCCTTATAGAAATAAATGCATTAAACATTAGAAGAATATAAATAACAATATTTATTTGCATGAACAATAATAAAACATACCTGGAGATAGGGACAAATAAAAGATTAGTGGAGATAGAGCCAAATAACGAACAGGAAGACACAAAGTGATAAAACCAAAATGCCTGTTGTAAAAAAATATATTATATAAGATAACATAATCATTTTAATAATACATTGTTGTTTGTTAAACAAAGCTACACTAACACATTAGAATATAATCTGTTAATATTTTTTTTATTCGAATTCAATTATAATAAGCGACTATCTAAATGTCACAAACAAAAATAACTATATAATAGAAAAAACATTTGTGAGATTGCAAATAAAAGTTGCATACTTTTTTTTATTTATCCAAAAAAATTTATGTAAAATTTACAGCACTATTTAGATTTAAAAAATGACAACACAAATAAAAGTTGCTAACAAAAATAAGATCTAACGTTCAAAATTTTTTTTATTTTTAAACTACTTTTTTTTTTCTTATATCTTTCAACCTAGTCCGTGCTCATATGTGTAAAAAAACCCTCAGACCTAACATTATTTCTTTGTCAGATGTGGAAATTCTAAGTTGAATCCAATCAATAAAACATGATTAATATTAAAACTAAAATAATTAATATAATATCAAACTATTTACAATTAAAAATTTTAATACAAGTGCAACAAATATTGAGAAATTCTAATTAATAATCACAATTCCATATATTTGCAACATGCATTGTAGAAATAAATGCATTAAATATTATAAAATATAAACAACACCATCTATTTGTATGAATAATAATAAAACAAACCTAGAGATAGAGGCAAATAAAATAGCAGTGGAAATAGAGCCAAACAACATACAGAAAGAAAAACACAGAATGAAAAAACTAAAATGCATGTTGTAAAGAAATATATTACACAAGATCACGTAATCATTTCAATAATATATTGTTGTTTGTTAAATAAAGCTACACTAAAATATTAAAATATAATCTGCTAATATATTTTTATTCAAATTCTATTATTTATAATAAGTGGTTATTTAATTGTTATAAACAAAAATAATTATATAATAGGAATAAAATCTGTGAGACTGTAAATAAAAGTTGTATAATATCCAATTTTTTTTTTCTTTATATATTTTTTCTCTATACTTTTCAACCTGGCCCCTATTTATACGAGAGAAAAATATTGGGAGTAAAAATGGTGCCGTTTTAAGGGAAAGGAAACCCTAAATTCAGTGGGCACTATAAATAAGGCTCTATAATCGGAGCGCCTCATTTCTCTTGCTTCTAGAGTTTTCTTTTCTCTGTTTCCGTCTCTCTCTCGGTTTGTCTCTTCCATTCCTCTCATTTCTTCCTTCACGTCTGCACCGCCTCTCTTCTTCCACTTTGTTCTCAACAATGAAGCACAAATCTCTCCGTGTATTCTATTTCTCCGCACTACACTTTCAAAGCTCGCGAATCTGACATTTTTCAGATATGGAGAAAAAATTCCTTCTTGTGTCTGATATGTAATGCTTTGGGATTTCTTGTTTCATTAATATGTTTCTGTCAACGTTTATTTACATTTTTACCATCTTCAGTTGGCGGAGCAGTTCTCCTTCTTCATTTTCTCTCTTCTAGAGCAGGTAAGAGATCTTTGCAAATTACATATTTGTGATTGTAATTTTTTTTATATGTAATTATTAGGCACAAAAATGTGGTCATGTAAAATATCTAACATATCTGTGTAGGTAGCAATCTTATTTTACAGCTTTTAACGATGTGCATATATGGTTTTATTCTTTGAGTTTATAGTCTGTAGTTTTTTAACTTGCATATGTAGCAACCATGTGATAAGTAGTTTGTAGTTTGGATTTTACCATATCTGTTTATATGAGAATTTTATTTTACTGCTTTTAGGGATGACCATATGTAGTTTTGTTGTTCTAGTTTTTAGTCTGTAATTTTTTAACTTGCATGTGTAGCAACTATCTCATAAACACTTTGCGGTTTGCATTTTAGCATGTGTTTAGATGAGAATTTTATTTTACAACTTTTAGGGATGACCATATGAACTTTTATTCTTTTACTTCGTAGTCTGTAGTTTTTAACGTGCATGTATAGGAACTATCTGATAAACATTAACATAAATGTTTAGAAAAGAAGCTTATTTTACAGTTTTTAAGGATTGATCATATGTAGTTTATTTTACAGCTTTTACACGGTTTAGCTAGTTTGTAGTTTGTAATTTTTTAATTTGGATGTGTAAGAACCACATGATAAAAATAGATAGAATATATGATGTAATTGAAAACAAAATGAAAAGAGATGTATCAGTTTCAATATAATTTAAAGCCAATGAAAAATTAACTGACAAGAAAAACCAAAGAATTACATGTGCTGTTAATTTTCGTAACTAAAAAAACATCCATCATTCAAATGTTAATTTTGTTCTTTCAGTTTAGTCTAGTTTTTGAACATTCATGTCTACCAACCATGTGATAAATCATGGTCTGCCGTTTGCAATTTTTTCTAATTTACGTATATAAACATGCCATAAGAGCAGAAATGGTATATGACATAATTGAAAGCAAAAATATACAGACCACATCAGTTTCATTATACATAAAAATAAAGGGAAAATTAACTGAAGAGAGGAAAGAGAACTACATACCTAGTTATTTTTGAAATTTCAATCCCAGGAAAAAATCCAACAACCCTGAGCCACTGAATGTTTGTGCGATGTGAATGAGAGGATCTTGATTTTAAACGTGAGAGAATTAGTAGGAAGATGAACGTAAGAGCAAATGGAAGTAAAGATGAAAGAGAATTGCTTTTGTAGGAAATGGGAAGCGGTGCAAGTGATAGAAGAGAAAAGAAAAAATTAAAATTATCCGATTTTTACAAATCTGATAATACCAAACTTTTTTACAAATTTGATAATACCAAACTGCAATCGCTCCAAGCGGTGGTAGACCAGAGTAAAAAAAAATAATTTATCCAATGTCTACAAATCCGAGAATGATAAATGCCAAACATTCCAAGAGGCTACTGTCGGCGAGGATGAGAAATTTTTTTATCTAATTCCTGCTAAACTGAAAAAAACAAAAAGTAAACGGGGGAAGTGGTGCGAGACGGTGCGAGAACATAACTTATTCGGTTAAAATATATTCTAGAACCTTGCAAAGTGGTGCGAGACTGTGCGAGAACATAACTTATTCGGTTAAAATATATTTTAGAATCTCGCAGGTGTATTTTCATAAAAATAAAAAAGTGGTTTTACAAAAAAAAAAAAAAACTATTCGGTGCAAACTGTTCGGCAAGCGAAGCCGAAGTAAATGGTAATTTAATAAAAATAGGGAAAAATAACCTAACACAGAATGTTAAACATAGGGAAATTGAATTGAAAAGCAGGGGTAAAATTGATAAAAATAATGCACGAAGGCAGCAAGCTAAGTATATGAAAGAAAAATAAATAAATAAGTACGGGCAAAAATGAAAAATATGGGTAGACGATTTCAGAAGCTAATGATATAAGAGGAAAACAAATAGAAATGGAAGGATAAAAATGGGAAAAAAAAACCGAACTGAGGACGTCATGGCAAAATGAACTGAAAAAAGTGATTTTACACAAAATCCATTAAACACACACATGACAGTAGACATCAGTAAAATGAATTGAAATATAGGGGTAAATTCGGAAGAAATATTAGACAACACCTACCTGTTTCTTGGCGTTTATTATATATAAGATATATCTTGTCCAGCTTCAATGAGCCGGTACTAATAATTCTCACCCTGGTCTTCCTAGATAACTATTTATATATTGTAGTAACTTCTGCATGTAGGTGTGATAAGTATTGGCTATTTATGTTTACCATTTTCCCGTTCAAAACATATCAAACGCACGTCATGCTTTTCTACGTACGTGTCAAAACATGTGCGATTGACGGGAAAATCTAGAAAGTAGCTAAGAGTGGAGGAAATTAGGGGCGGTTTGAATTATGGTTCGTAAATAATAAAATAAAAATTAAATTATATATTATATTTTATGTAAAAATTTTAAAAAATTATAATAATGAGAAGAGATGAGATGAATTGACATAGATTTTGAATATAAACAAAGTTTGATCACTTGAAATCACAACGACGTCCAGAAAGTTGGAGTCAATATTTTTTTACGGATCAAAGAAGTACTGATCAAGAATATTGTTTTTTTTTTTTTAATAATAAAATCAAGAATATTGTTAGTGCAGGGGGGAAGTGCTCGGTCCAAAGAAGAGATCAGCATCCGTGGGATATTTTTTACTTGGTATTCGATCGGTATCGACGACTGAGTCGACTCATAGGTCTTTTAAGTTGTAGTACTATATTCATATAATTCTACGTGTCGAGACTTTTTCTAATAAGATCAAAGTTAAAAAAAATTACTCAAAATTAAACAATCTGTTCTCAAAGCATCAATTTGATTCCCAGAAATTCAAAGGTGGCCGGCGAAACATTTATTCAAACTGTTTGCGTATAATTATCAACATAAATTTTATGATGGCTTTACTATTTATATAATAATTAGAGAAATGATACTTGCAATCGTGAGTGTACAAGTGTCGTATAGTCATTTTGAAAAAAATAAATAAATATGCGATTTACATGAAAAAAAAATTAATTTTTTAATAATAGACTTTACTCTTTTCTAAAATAACCGTACGGTATTTACACATTCTATGATTATATACAGAATTAATCTAATAATTATAGGCAGTCGAGAGAGAGAGAGAGAGAGAGAGAGAGAGAGAGAGAGAGAGAGAGAGAGAGTTCCATTTTTCTCCGAATAGGCGCTGTGTGGTACAAATGACAAATCGAGCCCAAATGAGATCTCTAAACAAACTAGCTAGGAATGTCATGATCAAATGATCCCAACATGTCCTTGGTTTTAATCGGTAGAAATGATTGAGGATTGAAGCCTCCTCATTTCTACCAAAATCTGGAAAGTACGTAGCTAGACTGGAGGAAAGTTCGCATTCAAGTGGCTGTTTATGTATACCATTTTTCCATTCAAAACATAATTACGATTTACGAACACACATGCTAGTTTTCTCCGTCCTGAATCATGTACTCATGTCAAAATATGTTTGATTGACTCCAAATATTGATCCTTGTTAGATTTTTCCAAACACCGTATCTATGAATATTATACGTTATCTGCAGGCATGCAGCCATGCATGCAGGACAGGGTAGTAAATCAACAGTTTGAGCATGATTTTTACAAACTAATGCGCATTTGTAAAGTCGGCATGCAGGAGGCATGAGTAGTGGAAAGGTTAAGTTTGATGATGCACTGCAGGAAAAAGGGGTATTTCATTTTTTTTGGGATGAAAATGACTATTTGAGACAAAAATACTCATTTTAGTTAGAAATAATCACTTCACTGAAAATAACTGATCGTAAATAAACAGTTTTCTTATAATGACGTGAAATTAATCACAAAGAAAGAGAGTTAATTGGAGTCAAGATTTTAATTTTACCTGTCACGCTAGAAGTGATCAAGATTGTTAGTGCAGCAAGGGGGAAGTACTGCTCGTTCACTAAAGAAAAAAGACTTTTCCCAACGCCATTTCATACCTATATATCCTGGAAAATAGCCGTGGGGTATTTTTTTTACTTGGAGTAGTCCGTATTCGATTCGTATCCACGAAAAAACTACCAAAAAGTATCTGTTCTCGTACGCAGCATCAATTTGATTCCCGGCCCAGAAATTCAAATGTGGCTGCTGGCGAGATATTTTCAAACCGCGCGTTTGCGTATAATTAGCAACATAAATTTTTAGTAAAACGTGCGATACAGGTTAAAGCCATTCCATTCGTCGTTTAGTACAGCACTAATCTTTGATCTATAAATACCTGAACCCGCAATCAGTTTATCTCATACTGGAACAGAAAGCACAAGAGTTAAGTGCATTTAGCAACCCCATCTCCAATACTACGTACGGTGCCAATTAACTTCTAAAATGTCTCTTCAAGTCTCAGAAGTTGCTGCTCCAACAGCTCAGAATCATGTTATGCCAGAAGTTAACCGTCGCTCAGCAAATTTTATACCCAGCATTTGGGGTGACCATTTCCTCTCATATGCTTCTGAATTCCTGGTAATTAAAGATTGATATGTATCGTATTTACATTACGACATCATCATGTGTTTTAACTCTCGTTAATCAAACACTACTCTTGCATTTCTCAGTGTAACTAACGCTAGCTTATAAGCCCTTACTTTTCAAGGGATAATATTTTAATCTTGAAAGTATGATATTATTCCATGGACGAGTCACAGTGCATATATACTTTTTGCTCGTACAGGAAACTGATGTGAAAATGAGTCAACAAATTGAGGAATTGAAGGAAAATGTGAGGACGATGCTTACGGCTACGGTTGAGAAGCCTTCAAAAAAACTGAACTTGGTTGATGCTATTCAGCGCTTAGGCGTGTCATACCATTTCGATAATGAGATTCAAGCAATTCTGCAACAACTGCAGAAGACTCGTGAAAGTGATGACCCTGAATATCATGATGACCTCTACACTGTTGCCCTGCTGTTTCGACTTCTCAGACAAAATGGCTATTACGTTCCGTGCGGTAAAAAATGCTAGCTTGCTTCAATTCCTTTCTATAGGTTTGCAGAATACTTTTTCAAGGGAAAAATAATCAACTAATTAAAGGTTTTAAAAGTAAAAGACAGAACCCGTTTCACGGTTATGGGATTAAAAAGTGCCTAACAGTACTATTCTATATTAATCTCCTTCCATGAGCTGACTCATTTGATGTCTCATTGGAATATTGTGAGGCAGATATGTTCAACAAGTTCAAGGACAGCAAAGGGAATTTTATGGGATCGCTTTGCAATGATGTGCAAGGAATTTTAAGCTTGTATGAAGCCACACATCTCAGGGTAAAAGGTGAAGATATATTGGATGAGGCTCTTGTCTTCACTACCACACATCTTGAGTCTGTAGCATCCCAATTAAGCGGGCCTCTAGCAGCACAAGTAACCCATGCCTTTAAACAGCCTATCTGGAAAGGACTACAAAGGCTAGAGGCAAGGCATTACTTTTCTGTATACCAAGAAGACGCTTCACATGATAAAGTTCTTCTTAAGTTTGCAAAGTTGGATTTCAACCTATTGCAGAAAGTGCACCAGAAAGAACTTTCTGGCATTGCCCGGTCAGTTATTACGCTCCATCTCATAGTGCTTGCAAGTACTGTGAGTAAGCTAGCAGCTTGTGCATGATGATATGATAATTGTAGGTAATTGATAGAATGATTCTTTTAAATTATGTTTTACAGTTGGTGGAAAGACTTGGACTTTCCAAGGAAGCTACCCTTTATCAGAGACAGGGTGGTTGAGTGCTATTTTTGGATACTGGGAGTGTACTTTGAGCCCCAATATTGCTTGGCTAGGAGGATGCTAGCCAAAGTGATCTCCATGACCTCTGTTATTGATGATATCTATGATGTGTATGGTACAATTGAAGAACTTGACCTCTTTACTGAAGCAATCGAAAGGTTGAGATTAAAGACACATCCTGATCATATTTGCATTTATTCTTTATATTTTTCTGATTAATTGGAGAAACTACCGATTTTATAGGTGGGATATGAGTGCCGCAGATAAACTCCCGGAGTACATGAAAATGAGTTACCAGGCACTCTTAGACGTTTACACTGAAATGGAGCAAAACCTAGGTGAAGAAAAATCATATCGTGTCCACTATGCAATCGAAGCAGTAAGCATCATAGTTTTTATATTCAGAAAAATTAAGCAAAAAAACAAACAAACATATATATATATATATATAACAGGAAATATTATGTTTGACTATATTATATGTTTCAAAAACATTAGTATTTGTTCTGATTGTGAATTGCTTGAATCTACGTACGTACGTTGTCTCAGATGAAGAATCAAGTTAGGGCATACCACCATGAAGCCAAATGGTTCCACCAGAAATACAAACCAACTATGGACGAATATATGGTCCCTGCTCTTGTTTCCTCTGGCTACCCAATGTTAGCAATCACATCCTTAGTCGGAATGGGAGAACTTGTCACAAAGGATTCCTTCGAATGGTTGATCAGTGACCCAAAAATGGTCACAGCTTCAACAGTGGTTGCCCGACTCATGAATGACATCGTGTCACACAAGGTTTAATTATTTCTCTTCTTTTTTTTTCTTTATGATAATAATTTATAAAATCGTCCTATTAATTAATTATACTAACATATATAGACGATTCTTCAACAATAATCCTTGCAGTTTGAGCAAAAGAGAGGGCAGGTTATTTCGGCTGTTGAATGCTACATGACACAGCATGATGTTACAGAGGAAGAAGCAGTCCATGAATTGAGGAAACAAGTGACAGATGCATGGAAGGACACAAACAAAGAGTGCCTCTACCCAACCGAAGTCCCCATGCCAATTGTCATGCGAGTTCTCAACCTTACACGTGTCAGTGAAGTCGTGTACAAGGACGGAGATGGCTACACAGTTGGAATTGGGCTCAAAGATTTTGTAGCGTCTTTAATGGTGGATCCTGTGCCCTTATAAGTTGCATGGACGACCTATGCATCGGTGTCTAGCTGTCGATCACATTAAGGAATAGTTGATAGGATTACGTTTACGTCTTAATAAAGAAAAAGAAAACGGCCCTAGCTATAGAATAAATTAATAAGTGTAGCAGATTGCTCGACACATGCATGATCTAAATATATAACAAGCTCGGGGCCGGGAGACCATTGAAAATACGAAAAATTTCTTGGTCTCTTTCTTATGATATATATTCTGATGACATGACAGTTTTAGTAGCTGTTCATACTCAAGTTGAATAAAGTGATCGATTCGAGTTGCAAATATATTATTATGGCTTTACTATTATCATAACTTGCATAAAAACTGATCGTTCTGTTGAAAAATTTATGACACGGCTCGAATCGGGCTTAAGCCTGGGGCGGGGAAAGACTAATGGGCCTTCAGTCTCGTCCTCGCTATGAAAATTCTTGTATTTGGGACTGGGCCTATGAAATAGAGTAACCCCAAACTAACCTCCAGGCTTGGCTGACTAGGCTTATGGCTAGCCCAGCTTAATTACATGCAAGTGCAACCTTAAAAACTCTCCGATTCTCAACACCCAATCCCAATTACTCACGCTAGCTGCACGTGATTGAAGAAAAATTAACAGGTTTTTTTTTTGATAAAAATTAACAGTTTATAATCATGAAAAGGATGCTTGTGTAGCTAACCATGTGCTTGGCTTCAATCTTCATCTCTCTCGACCCTCACTAAGGTTGCGTTTAGATGTTTGACTGAGTTGAGTTAAATTTTTTATGAATAGTAGTGAATTGAGATAGTTGAGTGAGTTTTGTGAGGTCCACTTAAGATAAGTTTAAGTGTGTTTGGTTGTTAAGATAAGTTTAGATATATTTATGGGAAGTTATAAAATAAATGGGTCTCATCATTACTTTCTACTATTCATTTAACATATTAAAAAGTTAGACGACGTCAACTGCTCAAAAGGGCAAAAAACTTTCCAGTGGAGTCCACTTGCATCCAACCCGATGGAGTAAAGTAAGGGCAAAATGGACAAAATCTTGCTTTTTTATTGTAGCTATTACTTTGACAGTTTGGGCGGCATCTATGGCATTTGGCAGGAGCACTAAATCAATATACAGTGCAAACTGACTTAACTCAGTCTCGGATGCAGCTCAAGTTGTTGTTTGGATGGTAGAAGAAGTCTAAAAGTGAACTGCACTGAGCTTGGCTGAGTAACCAAACAGAGCCTAATAAATCTTCATTGATGTTCATTTATATTTTGTTAGCATGGTTTGAATACATTTTTGTTACGTTGTGATCCTGACATGAAACCTTAAATCCACTTTTCGTTAGCTTTTAATCTTTTAGGCTACGTTTTGATGCTAAAGTGATCTCCGATGATATGTGAATAGTAATGAAAAATTAGTGAATAGTAGTGAAAAGTAGTGAATAATTTATAAATAGTAATAAACTCTTTATGCAAAGTAGTGAAGTAATCTCAAACTACCTTCACTTAATTATCGAACACAGTCTAATTAGCATATTATTAGTGTAAGGGGATTTTCCCCCAATCTAGACCCAGCAGGCCTGTGAATGAAATCCAAGGGAATGAAGACCAAAGGCTCAGCCCAGAACAAACAAAGTCTCCAACCCGACCCATGGGTAGGGTCCTCTAGACGCACAAGAAGGTGTGTGTTGCAGGGGATGGGACTCGTCAGTCTGAAAGCCCATCGAGTAGTGTCAAGCTCTTAAGTGCTCGTCTGCATGGTAGGCATAATGGGTGGGGGGGAGCCATCAATCTTCTGATAGGAAAGATATCAACGGATCACCAAGGATACCGTCTAGGATTAGGAAATCGAAAAACCACGATGCATTAATGGCACCACTATCCGAGCTACACGCTATATTAATGACACCATCACAGAGCTGCATCACATTAAAAGACTTTGACACAATGAAAAGTACAAAGGACGAGAACTCCATGGGGCAGACACGTTCTGTCCCCCGAGGCTTATGGTATAAATAACAGGTCCCAGGTACGAGAATACTCTCTCTAACCCCTCAACTTTTTCACTTATTTACAAATTTCTAAGAATACTTACTAACTTTGGCATCAGAGACTCCACGGCCTCAAGGCTACCCTCCCCTAGTTACCTTCTCTCCTATCTTTTGCAGGCCCATTTCAGATGACCTGAGTTGTCGAAACTTGGCCCTAAGGTGTGTGAAACACGACGTTAACAATTATCTTGTTCACTTCGGCCCACTAAGGACTATTTATTGCACGTAAGCTCCAAATTTAGTATTAAGAAATTTTGCATATATAGTTTTAAATCTTAAATTTGTTGTTATCCTTTCTAGTAAGGAATGATTTGATTAATATGATTAAATTATCTATTGCATTGATAATATATTGATATTTGAATGTATTTATATCTTCATCTATCCCAAACATAGGGAACTCGAACGTTTGACTGGATGCCGAATTGAGCCATTGAGGAGGAAGATCAAAATCAAAAGAGGCCACCAGGTTAGAAAGGGCTTGACTATCAAGCCCTCGAGGTCGTCAAAACCTAGAGAAGGCGCACATGTTGGCGAACGACTAGGGGTAGAAGGTGGGGTACCCTGAGGTTGGCTAGCCAAGGGGAGGCACCAACACCTATGCCCATAGCCCCCCTCTTTGTCGAGGCATAACTACAGTACCAAGGCGAGGGCACTTCCACGAGGCCTTTGGCGTACACTCAGAGGGAGGCTTCATTGGGGGAGATGGTGCAATGGCCTTGGTTAGAAAAATGTGACCTTTGACCTTCGAATGTTCAAGCATTACCAAGAAGCGATCAATATTGGTGGGTGTCAAAAGGAACTCGGTCCAAATCTCATCCTTATGCTAAGCTGCCCTGGCGGCAACCATGTTGACGCGGGATTGCTCCCATTTAGACAAAGGGTCAAAAGTCGCCGCCAGGCCTTTCTCGTCGGGAACCTTACTCTAGGAGGCTCTAATAGGGTAGTCCCAGTGGATAGCCTCTGAATTGGAAAATTCCCAACCAACGCCAAAGACAAAGAAGAACTTCCTTGTCCATTGCTTGGTGTTTGAATGGCAACTCTAAAAACGAGCCAACCGTTGATTCTTAATCTGAAAGCTACAAATGTTGCCCAAAGAGCTCCTCAAAGAATAAAACGCCAAGAACTCTTGAGCGGTTAAATCTAGATATTCTTCCCGAGCGGGTTCCAAAACCAAATGAAACACGTGCAAGAACAAAGAAGAACCCGTCATGCGTGAGAATGAAGCTGCGCAGGGGCTAGCCGTAGAAGATCAAGAACATCGTGTACTGGGCGATAAAAAGGAAATCGCAAATCGTGGGTGAGGGTAGAGACAAGAAGAGCAACCTTTTCGGAGAACCCTTCTTAACCGACGCAACCATGATGAGGGAGTTTTAGAAGTATTGATTCTGGAATCCAGTAGGTGTTGCATAGATTTGCCAAGTCCCTGACAGTATGGTTGAAACACCTCCCAAAATCTTCATAGCATGGGACGTCTTTAGCAGAGGAAGACTCTAGGACATAAGGGGTTTGGGATGGGTTTCGTTGGGTCATGGGGATGACAAAGAAGCAGAGAGAAATGGAAAATGAGAGAGTGAAGAAGTAGAGGGAAAGGAAAAGATGAGAGAGGTCAGGGTCACAATTAAAGAAGCTGAGATAGTGGGGTCTCAAGAACGTAAAGAAGACAGGAAGAAATCGGGGAGAAGATGAAAAATGGGAAGGAGTAGAGAAATTAAGAGCAGGTGATGACTGCAGATCATCATTACCTGACTAAATGACGTGATTGAAAGAGAACGTGGCAATGGTTACTGGGTAACGTACACACATTTCTCAAGTTCGAAATTCCCGCCTCGTGGTAAGTGGAAACGATGAGCAAAGTAATAATGGGCTAACGGGGTAGTCCATAGGTCTAAAACCCCCAGAGGGGTATGTCTAGGGGTTTGAAACCCCTTGTTTGAGCGAAGCGAAATACTTATATTCAGAAAGGAAACTAACAAATCCATCATTGGGGAATTCCCTTTGCTTACACACGAGGGGAATTAGCAAGGTAACTAGAGGAGTTAATTTTGGTCTATCCCAAACTAGGGGACCAAGGTTCCATCATCCATAAAGGATAACTATTCAAATGAGTTGCATGGATCGAACGCAAGCCTTAGCTGCCTTGTTTATTAAGGCAGATAAACTCTCATGTTATTAATATGGATAACGTGATAATTAGATAATTTCGATACATCAGGGTTAAGCCTTATAATGGCTAAGCACTGTGCAAAATTGATCTATTTATGGTACTCATCCAATATTCTCCACGCCTATATATAGTGGCAACATGTAACACTCGAATCAACTGATTGAGCATTCTTGAATTATTTTCCCTCACTTATTGCTGACTTAGGTATTGGAAGTGTCCCAGACACACCGCTCACATGGCGATTTGCATGTTAACAAACAATATAAAAAACTTCCTTTTAAGATGATCAATTCCATATGCATCAAGCATGCATGGATGTATCCAGTTTCAATCTAATAAGCTTAACATAAAAAAATAATAAAGTGAGCAATACTATAGGCATAAGGAAAATAATAATTTTATAACTATTTTATAATTTTTTTTGCATCTAACTTGAGGAAGCCTTATAATATTAAAATTTATTTTTAATGAAACGACATGATCATTACTACTCTAGACATGATAGGGCAGAAAGTAGCTAGAGTGGAGGAAAGTCTGCAGGCAGGAGGCACGAGTAGTGGAAAGAATATCCATTTTTTATAATTGTGAAAGAATATTCTCAAGATATTTTTTGGTATATTCTGTGAATATTCATTTTCGATAATTGTGAAAGAATATTCTTAATATGTTATTTAGTATATTATGAGAATATACCTTTGATTTTCTCATAACTTCAACATTAAATAACACTATTTGTTCATAAAGTTTCACTGACATCTTCATTTTAATTTCTTTACACAATTCTTCTAGTTCTTCATTCTATATAGTTCTTATAGATCCCCTATTTGAGGTATTTGAGTCTTCGTCGTCTGACAATGAGTTGGAATTAAATTTAGTTATTGCTATGGAAGAAGAACGTTTGAAAGAGGCTCAATTAAAATATATGTGAAATTCTAAATTTTGACAAGTACCACTTGTTTTGATAAAAACTCGATCAAACTCAGTCATTCACTAACACACAAGGGAATGTAAACTCAACCATTCACTAACATACAAGGAAATGTAAATTATAAATTCACTTGTTTCTATTAATTGCAAGAAACACTCAAGTCAGCAGAGTCATATAATCCATGTTTCAGGAAAAACCTTGGCTTTAGTTTGGGCACTCGATGTGCTGTTTAGTTGGTATTTTTGTCCACATGATGCGAGTCTGACCTACACCATCAGCGTTCTAACTTACGTAACTGTGACATATAAGTCAAATTCCCACTAATGAAAACAAGCATGAGTAAGAAAATCTAAAGCGTGCAGATCAATAAATTTCTTAGAATGCATTTTTCAAACATATAACTCCATTAAATTCACAATACGTTTTCAGAATGGTTCATATAGCAGAATACTCTTCCCCTCCATGGTTTGTGAATCCATCCTTCAAAGCAAAAAAAGTTGAGATCATGCAACTCAATCAAACTCAATTAAAAAGTTTCTAAAAATCAAAATGATGAGTACCTCATATTTTAATAAAAACTCAACCAAAATCAGAGGCAAAAATTGATATGGGTTTCTAGCTACCTGAAAAACAGAGGAAAAAAATTAATGCCTTATCTAGCTACTGCAAAAAGAGGCAAAAATTAATATGATATCTACAATATCTATAGGTACTATAATACAAAACAGAGGAAATATGGAGTCTAAATAATCTACAAGTTGGCATACTTCATACCATCTTAGAGCTTTGCTTAAAGTTGGCATTACATTATATGCTTGGTATGATCTTCTAAGCTTGATAATGGAGCAGGTACACCTTAGAGTTGGCATTACACTATATGCTTCAAACTATATGCATCATATTTTAACCAATCTCCAAAATTTCATTTTGGCACTAAACAAAGCATTCATAAGAACTAAAGGCGGCTTGAAACCAATGAGCTATAAATATATACTTGAAAACTTATAAAGGTAGAATTAAAACTGTTAAGCTACTACATGATCAATTGAACAACTCCAGCTCATCATCATAGAGATTAGAAGATAATGCTCTATTATCAGATAATTCAAAGTCTCAACAACCTCAGTCCACATTCTTATCTTAACTGTTTGTGTATTTTAAATATTTGAATTCAAACTTGTATTTCTGATTTCTACAAATCTTCATAGATTTTAGATTGTAACTACAGCTGTGACAAGCTCTTCTATATTAATATACGTATGGACAACTCTAGAATCAAGCTACCAATTCCCACTTCTTGAATTATCTTACATGGTATCAGTTTTCTCTAGGCTAATCGCCATTTTTTGATCCTAACATGCACCTCCCTTCGCACTTTGCTACTACCAACTTCTCTGGTAATTCTTCTACCCTAAGATCCTCTACCTTTGCTGTTCCAAATTTTTCTCACTTGCTTTCAATCAAACTTGACAATACCAACTACCTTCACTGGGTATCCCAGTTTCTTCCTATCCTTAGAAGTAATGATCTTCTTGGGATAGTGGATGGGTCTGAACGTTGCCCTCCTAAATACTGCTTGGATGATCATGGTATTCCTACCACTGCTCTTAATCCAGCATACGTTCTTTGGACAAAGAAAGACCAGTATTTATTGAGCTGGTTTATCACCACTTTATCTGGTGATCTTCTTTATGCTGTTTATGACTTGGACTCTTCACGACAAGTCTAGACTTATTTATCCTCACGGTGTGCTTCTCAATCTTGATCTCGGATTGCTCATTTGAAGCGCTAGCTGCAAACACTCCAACATGGCTCTAAATCCTGCTCTGAGTATCTAAATCAGGCAAAATCTGGTCTGATCAGCTTGCTGCTGTTGGTAAATCTGTTGCTGAGGATGATTTAATATCGTCTATTACTAGTGGCTTAAATCCTAGCTTTCATCCTTTTGTCACATCTTATACTTTGGCTACTCATGCCACTCCCCTTTGCTTTGATGATTTCTAGTCAGAATTGCTTAACTATGAGGTAATGATTTCATCTGCTCATCAGATGGACTCTACAACAGGTGGCTTTGCTCTTTATACTCAGAAGAATGGTGCTAAGCCAAGGTATACTCATAACAAGAAGTCTAATACTTATTCCTCTGCTCATTCTACATCAAAGAAGTCACCAAACTCCTCCATCAAAGCTGTTCCTCGTGCACCTTGTCAAATTTGTGGCAAAAATAGACACTCAGCTCTCGATTGCTATCATAGGATGGATTTCTCTTACTAGGGTCGTCACCCTCCATCCCAACTGGCTGCTATGGCTGCTAAGTTCTCTCCTTCTGCTGAGGACAATACTTGGATTGCTGATAGTGGATATCACTAGTGATCTCAAGCAACTTCAACTCAGCTCTCCCTACCAAGGTGGAGATGAAGTAGCTGTTGGCAATGGCTCGGGTTTGCTCATTACACACACTAGCCATTCTTCTTTTTCTACACCTCACTCTAATCTTAAACTCAATAATATTTTACATTGCCCACTTGCTATCACCAATTTGTTATCCATACAAAAATTCTGCTATGATAATAACTGCAAGTTTATGCTAACTTCTGATTCTTATTTTGTTTAGTACAATCACTCGGGGCAGACTCTTTTACACGTGCCAAGTAGGGATGGGCTGTATCCTATCTAATTTCGTTCCTCCAATAATAAGGCTAAGAAGTACATAGCTTTTATTGGTGTATCTGGTAACTACTCCATCTGGCATGCACGTCTTGGCCATCCAGCACCTAGGATATTTCAACTACTCAAGTCTCAATTTCAGCTATCTGTCAAAGGAACTTTTCCTAAGTCTTTAGTGTGTGAACCTTGTCAACTTGCAAAAAGCAAGTGTCTTCCCTTTTCCAATTATGTTAGGCAGTCTACTAGTCCCTTGGAACTAGTTCATTCTGATGTATGGTGTTCACCAATTGTTTCTTTGAATGGATGTACTTATTATGTCAGCTTTATTGATGACTATTCTAGATTTTCTTAGATTTTTCCTCTTACATGCAAATCTGAAGTTTTCTCCTCCCTTGTTAAGTTTAAATGCTATGCTGAAAATCTTTTATCTACTCAAATTAAAGCACTACAAACTGATGGAGGTGGTGAATTCCTCTCTAATCAATTTAAACAGTTTCTAGCACAACATGGGATCTTTCATCGTGTGTCATGTCCTTACACCACTCAGCAAAATGGTATTGCTGAGAGGAAGCATAGACACATTGGAGAAACTGGTTGGCTCACTCTCATATGCCATTTCCTTTTTGGGTTGATGCATTTAGCACAACTATATTTCTCATCAATCGCATGCCCTCATCAGTTTTGGCATTCAAGTCACCTTATCAAGTGCAATTACAAAAGAATCCAGATTATACATTTCTGAAATCCTTTGGTTGTCCATGCTATCCATTGTTACGACCATATAACAATCACAAACTTCAGTTTAGGTCTAAACAATGTATTTTTCTTGGCTATAGTTCCAATTCTTGGGGTTGTAGATGTTATGATCCTCTCTCCAAGCTTGTATATCTTAGTCGACATGTGGTGTTTGATGAAACTTTGTTCCTTGCCAAATCCTGCACTTCATCTCTATTGAAGTCGTGTGTATTTGAGTCTACTGCCAAGGATGGTTCTTCTACAAATTCCTCATCTCAGATTCAAGTACCTATTTCTAACCCTTACATTTTGCCTGATATGCCTCAGTCTTCAATTCATATAGATAGTTCTCCTTTAGCCTCCTATGCTGATCCTCCTTTGAACAACTTTATGCCACTCCTTTGTCAACCTCTAGTTCTACTTCAGCCACTTCTCTGCAACCTACTCTAGCACCTATAAATCCTCCAACTCATCCAATGTTGACAAGAAGTAAGACTGGCCATTCAAAACCTAAAATTTATCTTGACTTTCATACTTTCTATTCTACAAAGTATCCCTTGTGTGCATTGCATTCCTCTACCATTCCAACAGAACCTTCATCTTATGCTCAAAACATCCAAGTTTGAAGAATGGAGACAAGTAATGAATGTTGAATTTCAAGCCCTCTTGGATAACAAAACTTGGGTCTTATGTCCTCAACCTACTGATAAAAATGTTTTTAAAAAATATGGGTGTTTAAGGTTAAACAAAGCGCTAATGGCACTACTGAGATGTTCAAGGCACGTCTTGTGACTAAAGGATTTCAACAACAAGAAGGTTTAGATTATGCTGAAACATTTAGTCCTGTTGTCAAAGCATCTACTGTCCGACTTATTCATGCTTTGGCTGTCCACTTTGACTGGCCATTACGACAATTGGATGTATCCAATGCCTTTTTACATGGAGACTTGGAAGAAGAGGTGTTTATGGAACAACCTACTGGTTTCAGGGATTCTTCTCACCCTCACTCAGTTTGCAAGCTTCACAAGGCACTTTATGGCCTTAAGCAGGCCCCTCGTGCTTGGTTTCATAAACTTTCTGAAGTCCTACTTAATTTTGGCTTTGTGGCTTCTCAAGTTGATCACTCACTCTTTACATTTCATTGCCATGATATTCACGTTTTCCTCTTGGTTTATGTGGATGATATTATCATCACAGGTTCCAAGCTCTCTTTTATTATGCATTTGATCAAGTCTTTATAGGGTGACTTTGCTCTAAAGGACCTAGGACCACTGCACTACTTTCTGGCCATCAAAGTGATTCATACTTCCTTCGATCTGCACTTGTCACAGTCCAAGTATATTGTGGACTTACTGCATCAAACTCGCATGCTTGGTGCTAAGCCATGTGCTACACCATTACTAACAGGTGCCAAATTATCTGAACTTGAAGGAGAGCCCTTGCAAGATGCTACAGAATACAGACAAGTGGTGGGTGCTTTGCAATACTGCACACTAACACGCCCTGACATTTCATTTCTTGTTAATCAATTATGTCAGTTTATGCACCAGCCAACTATAGCTCATTGGTCTGTTGCCAAAAGAGTATTACGCTATCTTAAAGGCTCTCTCCATCATGGTCTGGTTTATGATTGTGGTTCTCTTCAGTTAAATGCCTTTAGTGATTCAGATTGGGCTGGTAGCATTGATGATAGGCGTTCCACCACGGGTTATGCTATCTTCCTTGGACTTTGTTTGATATCATGGTCTGCCAAGAAGCAACCTGTTGTTTCTCGTTCAAGCACGGAGTCAGAATATCGATCCAAGGCCTTTGCAACAGCTGAACTGTATTGGCTTCGAATGGTACTCAATGACCTTCGTGTCTCACTATCTACTGCTCCAGTCCTATGGTATGATAATCTCAATGCAGTCTTTAGCCTCCAAACCAGTGCTCGGTTAGGGAGAAAGTTACACGGAAGGACATCTCTCTTCGACATATCTCTACTACTGCTCAATTAGCTGATTTGTTCACAAAGGCCCTAACCAGTGCTCGGTTTCACCTACTAAGAAACAAGTTAATGGTTCGTGAACTCCCAATTACCTTGAGGGGGGATGTTAAGCTACTGCAAGATCAATTGAACAACTCCAGCTCATCATCACAGAGATTAGAAGATAATGCACTGTTATTAGATAATTCAAAGTCTCAACAATCTCAGGCCACATCCTTATCTTAGTTGCTTGGGTATTTTAAATATTTGAATTCAAACTTGTATTTATGATTTCTACAAATCTTCATAGATTTTATATTGTAAATACAATTGTAACAAACTCTTCTATATTGATATACGTATGGACAGCTCCAGAATCGAGCTGCCAATTTCCATTTCTTGAATTATCTTACAAAAACTACATGCAAAAGCCCACAAAAAAATAAACAAGCAAACGAAAAGGAAATGAAAACTGAGAAAGCAAACAAAAAAGAAACCTAACAACTCGTGGATGCCCAACTTAAGAAAACATGTGATGCCATAGCCACCACGTCGTAGTCGCCTCCACTGCCCTTCACCTCTATGCCTAGCCCATGCGAGATCGGCAGCCACCTACATAGAGAACCAAAGACCCCTGTTTTTGCTTCCCGAAACAGATCACCCACCCCTTATTCTCCCCCACCGTAAGCAATGCAAACCCACCACCTAGTCAGTCACGACCCCAACCTGCTCAGCCGTTTGGTACCCCCTTAGTTTCTGCATCATTGAGTAGCAGTAGTTATTGAACAGCCCAAGCCACCAATAGCACTTCCATGTCACTCTCTCTCTTCTTAGTCTCTATCTCCCTCACGTTTTACTCGCTCACTGTGTTACTCTCTCTCTCTCTCTCTCTCTCTCTCAGTGCTCCGTCGCGATCACCACCCACCACCGCCTAGCTCTTCGTCCGTTGCAACTTTCTCTCTTTCAGTGACGGTTAATATTTGTTTTACACTATTGTGGAAAAATTCTGAAAAAAAAAACTAAGAAGTCCAGGTAAGCAGGGTTCCTGTGCTCGACTTTGCGTAAAAATAAAATGGTTTGAGGTTGATTTTTAGAAAATATGCATGTTTTGTTATGAAAAGAAATTTGAAACAACCTCAGTTATTTGTTCTGCATTACTCATGAAAATTCTATATAAGAATAAGGTTTTTTTCTGGCATGACTGGTGTAGACATGAGCTTATTTTTGGCATTCTGATATTGAACTGAGAAAAATGAGCGAATATGAAAATTTGATAAATTTTGCATGTGACGTGAAGATGTTCTGAATCTGTTTTGAAAAATGTGAAATTATCTGAATTTCAATACTCTGTTTTGATATGATATGGCATCTGAAAAACCTTTGGCATAACTTTTTGATTCTGTTCTGACTCTGATTCTAATTTTGATATGGTGATTCTGATTTTGTTCTGCTCTAATATGTGGCACTGTCACAGGATATAATAG
Source organism: Juglans regia (assembly GCF_001411555.2). Classification (NCBI taxonomy): domain Eukaryota; kingdom Viridiplantae; phylum Streptophyta; class Magnoliopsida; order Fagales; family Juglandaceae; genus Juglans; species Juglans regia. The sequence continues at coordinate 35,360,466 of NC_049902.1, read as the reverse complement.
TGACCTCTGGCCTTGTCACGGGATACAATAGTGACCTCTGGCCCTGTCACGAGATAAAATAGTGACATTTGGCCCTGTCACGGGATACAATAGTGACCTCTGGTCATAGGATATAATAGTGACATCTGACCCTACCACGAGATATAATAGTGGTCTCCGCTCTGAGTGCAATCGCTTTTATAACATGATGATTTATGTTCTGCTTGGTTTACCGCAGAATGCACAACCCTACCATGGGGGTTAAACATGACCTCTGTTCTGATATGATATGATAAGATAAAGATGTTCAGTCATGTTGTGCCAAATGAGTCTTTGAATATGAAATATTGGTTTCTGAATATGAAATGTTTGAAATATCGCTATGATTTTCTGACAATATATATTTTTTAGATTTGTATACTAAAACTGAAATGTTTTATTTCTTCATTCTGAACTCTGTGAAAATGTTCATATTTACATAATAGAATATGTTATCTGCTTACTAAGTTGTTAATAACTCACCTCTTATCTCCATAACATTTTTCAGATATTTTTATGGTTCAACTGGAGAACAAGAGTAGGAAGTATTGAAAAAGTCTGATGATCATAGATGAATGAGTGCTAAGGGTACAATTATTTTGGAGGATCATATTTAGTAGTTTTATCTCTAGCGGTTATTTTGGTACGTCAAGTTATGAATAATTTGAGTCTTTGTGGAGATGTTATTTATTTTATTGAGGTTTTTGTTTAGTATTTCTGTGCAGGGACACAGATGTTTGGATCGAACAAATAAGTTAAGTATTTTGTGGAGTTTCTATTTATTTATTATTTATTATTGGAGATGTTCTTGAGTAATAGGAACTAACTCTCCGAACCTCCGAGATGGGGCGTTAGATTTGATAGCAAAGATCATCATTGATGTTGCTTTCATGATTATAATGTTTGGTAGCAATCTTGTTAACTTCATTTTGTACTTGATTCTCAGGTGGGAAATTAGCACAATAGATCAACTTCCATGGTACATGCAAATATGTTATAGGGCACTCTTGGACATTTTCGAAGAAATTGAGCAGGAGCTGGCAAAACAAGGAAGACTATCTCTTGTAATCTATGCAAAAAATGCTGTACGTAAGACACAGGAAACTCTATTATTTTTGCTCTCCTAGAACTGGTTGCTTGCCTCGTACGCATAACATTGTATGCATGTTAATGATTCTTTTGAGGCATATCGGATAACAATATTAGTCCGGGCCTACTTCAACGAAGCCAAATCTTTCAACATGAAACAAATCCCAACAATGGCAGAGTATATGGAAGTCGCAATACCAAGTTCCGGTTACCCAATGCTCATAGCCGTCTCATTTGTTTTCATGGGTGAAATAGTTACCAAGGTGGCCTTTGAATGGATCTTCAGCAACCCAAAGGTTATAACAGCATCAGCAGTAATTGCTAGGCTCATGGATGACAGTGAGTCACATAAGGTATCAATATATATATAGCTGATCACTAAATTGAAGCTAGTTAATTTGTGAAACAAAATTGACATTATATATATATATATATATAGCTGACTACGTTTTTTCTACCTCTGTGGGAAACTATATATGTATATATGTAGTTTGAGCAAGAGAGAGGGCATGCTGCATCGGCAGTTGAATGCTACATGAACCAATATGGGGTTTCTGAAACACAACTGGCATCTGAAGAACTGAACAGGCAAGTTTCTAATGCATGGAAAGACATCAATGAGGAATTTACCAGGCCTAATGCTATGCCAATGCCTCTCCTTATGCGTGTTTTAAATTTTTCACGAGCAATAGATGTCATCTACAAGAACGGGGATGGATATAATATATACCCGTGTGGGGAAAGAGATGACAGATAACGTTGCAGCAGTGCTCATACATCCGGTGCCAATAATAGTATGAGTGTTGGTTTATTGGTACTTCATCGAGATCTCTAATATCATGTCAGTACTGGTACTATATAGTTTTATATAATAAGTTAGATTTAATGTATAATAAAATAGTTTTACAATTTAATGTACCAGTTCAATCCATGTTAGTTCGTAGGTTTGAATGAAAATAAATGATGTTCTCACATGAGACGGTATTTATCTAGTTTGGATAGCCACTTTTTAATAAAAGGAAATAAATATTGATATACGTACCATGTACCAGATCATTAGCTGACCCTCAATGAAACCGTATCAGATTATTCCAAATAACAAAACCTCTATTTATAGTTTAAAAAATATATGGATACTCCAAATAATAGATCAATTGCGTTGAAGGTAAATCCAATTTGAAAGCTGTTTGAATGTAAATCCAGTTTGAATAAATTCTTTAACGTAAATCTAGTTTCATCAACAAATTCACAAAGATTTTGATTTACAAAGTCGAAACATTTGAGATCTAAAGGAGTATAAACATGTATAGATCTAAATCTTAATTCTCACCCTCTTCCAAATTAAACCTAGATAAGTACTAGGGGGGCTGGAAAAAGGAGATTATCAACCAACACCTCATGATCGTGGTCTGATCAATACACTTATGATCATGAGCTTTGAATCTAAAATATAACCCCATAAAATATATCTTTTATCTACACATGATATAATATTTGCTATTTATTTATTATTAATTCAATCCTGGAGGCTCGATTTCTGCATTGCAAACAGTACCTATTTTTACATCAGAGACAATTCCAACAGGCCCCATAGTCTGATCCTTAAGGACACAAGAAATCGTTTGAATGTTTCTTTATTGTATTTTGGAATTTGAATATTTTTCCGGCCAATATTAAGTCATTAATGTAGCTAGCTATATATCTCATCGATCATCAGTGTGCAAAGTCAATATTGTAGCTAGCTCATCATAAATAATATTTATTGTTTAATTAGTAACATGTACGTATAATATATACAAGTGTGTGATAAGTATTCGCTGTTTATGTATATCTACCATTTTTCCATTCAAAACATATCAAACGCACATGCTTAATTTTCTATGTACTGACATAAAGTATTAGGTACTGATCATGTCAAAACAAGTGCGATTGACGTCCGTTCGAGTCTTTCCGACCACCACATCTATACATGCGCCCCACCAGCATGACGCCCAGTCGCCGATCTTCAAGACCTCCAAATCTGGCGTCCATCGGAGTGGCTCGTAGCCCGCACGCGCGGGATGAAATTTCAGACAGCGATGGCGCGTGGCCCCCACGCGCCAACGAGGAGCCCTCTCCCGACACCACGCTCGGTTGCTGTGGAACCTCTGACTCTGGGTCTTCCAAGTCTGACCGTCGGCTTTTCTCCTAACGTGAACAGTTTCTGCACAAAACAATGTCGACCATTGTATACTGTTCATTTGTTATGTATTTTTGGTACTGTTTTTTTGGTTCGTTTCTTTGTTGTTGTCCATTTTAGTGTTTTTTTAGTTGTCTTGTTTCTGATATTGGTGTTGCTTTTGTTGGCCCGAGTGAGGTTTGGGCCTTTAGATCGGACGTAATCCGGAGTAAGGCTTTCGAGAGTGTTGGACGATCGATGCTACGGCTGGTGGTTATATGGTCGAGCTGTTGTGGTCCGTATATACGCTGGGTGCTCGTTCAACCAGAACTCGAGATGACGATGTTTGCGGTGGGCGTGACGTCTAGGGTCTCACCAAAGCTTGTGGTCTTGTAGTTGTTAATGTGGTTATATGTAGTTGTTTGTTAGTTTAGTTTTAATAAAATAGGAATAGGCTATAGGATTTGATGTCCATAGCAGTGTCCTGTACTCTTCTTCCCTGGGAGGATAGAGGAGACCATTAAGCTCTGTTTTTTCAGAGCGCTTTCTCTGTTACGAGAAAGTTTGATTAGAAGTTAAGACAATGTCCACCGCAAATGTATTTGTGTGTGGGGAAGCTTCAGATCTGTTGCGTTAGTTGGCTTATAGACTAGATTTCTTATGTATTGGAACTTCTGGTATTGATAAGTCACATTTGTAACTTCGGTTTATTAATGAAATGAGTATGTTTTTCCAACGCCGTACCGTCTATCATGAATATTAAACATGATCTGCAGATAGGCATGAAGGGCAGCTAGGGTCGTAAATCAACAGTTTGAGTAGGGCTGAGCAAAAATTCGACAATTCGACTCCGCTCTAGCTCCGCTCTGACTCCAACGGAGTTGGAGTTTTTTCCCTATTGGAAATCAAAGTCGAAGTCGGAGTCGGAGTCATTGAAGAGCTTACTCCGACTCCGCTCCGATCCGCCTTCGCCTCTGCCTCTGACTCCAACTTGGCCCTCCAACTCCGCCTCCGATTTTATATATATTTTATAAAAATATGTATTTTTCTATATATTAATCATTTAAATTTTATACAACTATATCTTATATAGTTAGTTAAACTCAATAATATACTAGTTAGATAATATATTTATACTATAATATATAGACTAAATTGACTAATAAATAATAATAGTTTAGTATATGACCATATGTAAATATCATACTATTACAAATTTACAATATTACTACCATGTTACATGTACGTTGTAACACTAAATTACTATTGTATAAATATAATAACATGTAATACTAATGTATATATAATATACTATAAACACTAAGATGCATAATAACATCAACATGTAATACTAATGGATAAACACTAATCTATAAATTTAGAATAACATATAATACTAATGTATAATAACTAAAGTATTATTCATATAAATTTTATATAACAATATCTTGTATTAATTATATTTTTTGACTTAATAAATTCTCAACATATTCCTTTTAATAAATATATTAGTAATACTAATATACATTAGTATATTAATTAGATTTATGGTCTAATACTAATACTATTAGTAATCCACTTTAAGTCTATATATAAATTACTATATAAATCACTATAGTATTAATTATTAATACTATATTGCTATATGATACTATTAACTATAGTGATATAGTTAGTATAGTGATTTATACTAATAGTATTATTTAGTTATACTAAATTAAAATCACTATAGCTAATACTAATACTAATACTAATATAATTATAACTTATAGTATTATACCTATACTAAATCACTATAACTAATACTAATATTTATACTAATACTATTATAGACTAAAGTTATACTAATATAGTTATGCTAAATCACTATAACTAATACTAATGTAGTTATACTAATCATTATAAATATATATACTATTAATATCACTATTAGTATAATATATAGTATTAATAATAACTAATACTAATATAACAATTAGTATAACTAATATCACTACTAGTATAACTAATACTAATATACTAATACTATTTTTCAATATTCATATATAATAATATATATATATCATATATTTTTTATGAATCTTCATATATATAATATAATTAAAAATAGATTCATAGTAATTATAATAGTACTATACTATAGTAACTATACGGTGCCTTTGTTTATTGTAGTGATGAGTTGGATGTGAATATGAAATCATGGATGATGGGAGTACATGTAAAAATAGGACTTTCTTTTTATTTTTAATTTTTGAATGTATGTTAGTATGTTACTTGTTTTATTTAGTTGTATTTTTTATTATAATCAAAAGTTTAATAAGTTTGGATTGTAATTTTGAGAAATTTGAAATTTGAAAGCCCACAATTTTTTTTTTCAAAAAAAGTGGGTTAAATATGAAGTTAAAAAAAATAAAAAATAAAAAGTCTAAAAATCCGACTCCACTCTGACGCAATAAATTATCTTTTCAGTAAGGCAAATTAAAGAAAATACTACGTTTCTTCCATGAGTATTCCTTAACAGTAATGGACCCCACAACTCTATTTCTTTTACGATTTGTTATAGCATTACATCTTTCATCATCTAATTGCTCCAAAATTTCATCAGGTGTTGGCATAGTAGGTGGAGGATCAATTTCTCGTGTACCATCAAATGTTCTTGCCATCATTCTCCACCTATGATTTCTTAGCAAGAATCTTCTATGCCCCATGTAGGAAAATTGTTTTCCATGTTTCAGCCATCTAGATCGTGTGTTACCCATATAACAAGGACATGCTAAACGACCTTTCGTACTCCATCCAGACAAATCACCATATGCAAGAAAATAATTTATCATCCACATTAAGGATGTGTTTGGAACATAAACTATTCTCAACTCATCTCAACTCATCATTACAACTTTTTCAAATTCCAACACAAAATATAATAAACAATTCAACTTTTTCAAATTTTAAAATAATAATAATATTAAAAAATAATATTCTAACAATATTTTATCATCTCAACTCAACTCAATTAAACTCACTTCAACATCCAAACACATCTTAAAGCTACGTGCATTGTAAACATCTCTCTAGAGCAAACATCATAGGTTGGTGCTCCAACCTCTCATAATTCCTTTAATTCTGATATTAGAGGCTCTAAATATACATCTATATTCATTGAAGGTGATGATGGTCCCGGTATAATCAACAATAGCATGAAAGTTGATCGTTTCATGCACATCCAAGGAGGTAAATTGTAAGGTACCAACATAACCGGCTTGGTACTATAGGAAATACTCATGTTACCAAAAGGATTAAAGTCATCTGCAGATAAACCAAGCCTAACATTGCGGGGGTCAGAGGCAAACTCATCATGTTGTGAGTCAAACGTCTTCCAAGCCAAACCATCTGCTGGATGCCTTAGTACCCCATCATTTGTGCGGCCTATAACATGCCATTTCATTTGTGAAGAAGTCTTCGATGACATAAAAAGCCTTTGCAACCTTGGTTTTAACGGAAACTACCGGAATATTTTTGCTGGACTTCTTTTACCTTTTTTAGACATTTCATCCATAGACTCTTTTTGCTTCCACTTTGACGCTCCACATATCACGTATGTTTCCAGATTCTCATTGTCCTTCCAAAATAACATACAACCATTGGGACATACTAAGATCTTCTCGTATCCAAGCCCTAACTCATTCATGTACTTCTTCGCCTCGTTTGTATTTTTAGGCAATGATGCTCCTAGTGGGAGCAACTCATTCACAAATTCAAGCAATTCTGTAAATATGCTATTACTCAATCCACTCAAACACTTCATACTCCAAAGACGTACGATAGCACTAAACTTAGTATGTTTTGTACACCTTTCATATAATGGCTCATCAGCATCTTTCAACATATTGTAAAATTTATTAACTCTCCCATTTGAATCTTTTCGATTTTCATATTGCACTCCAACTTCTCCAGCTTCCACACATATTTCAGGCCCAATACCTTCGACTATTTCAAGTTCAAACATTGGAAAAACGTCATGTAACATGGTTTTCATCCCACTGGAGCCTTCATTTATTTGCTCATAATTGTTTTGGGCACCAATAGCATGGTAAGATGCCTCCCCTTTTCTCTCCCCATGAGCATGCCAAATGGTGTAACCTTGAGAAATTTCATAGCTAATCAAATGATCAAATACCATGTTGGGCATGAACATCATACGCAATCCACATTTTCTACATGGGCAACAAATCGACGAATCTGTAGGATAATTCTCACATGCAAACTTCAAAAACTCATTGACACCATCGACATACTCTTTTGTATGTCGAGGTTTTTCCATCCAACTTTTGTCCGTAGTTTAACTATATTAATTGAAATATGAAAATAGAACTGAATGAGAATGCAAGATCATCAATAACTTAAAACATAGTATGGAAAATAATATTGAACTTCAAAAAGTAAAGCAAAATAAAGCATAAATATAAGTATTAACGACGACTATGTCGCGACCCATGAAGGTTTCAATAGCATAAATATAGGCATAAATATAAAACCCCAAACTTATTCAGTGGACCCATGCTTATTATAACCTCAAGCTTAATGTGATATGTGAAACACAGTTAGTCTAATAGCAATCTTATAAAGTTTCCCCTTCAAATGACCACCTATATAGTTTTTTCTTTTTTTGATTTAAATCTATTAATTTGTCCTTATCACCTTAATACGTTTTAAAAATATAATAATAAAAGTAGTCTTGTCACATTAATTTGGTGCTTTCTTTGGCTGCAAAGAACATATATATTTTAACTCTCATTTTGATAACAAAAGCTTTCAATTAATCCCATTTGATTCATAATATTTCCTCACGTACACTTCCAATGCATACCAGAAAATTAAATTATAATATATAGACTTTTTTTACGGCAAGTGTTTGTAAAAAGTACACTTTACAAAATTAAATTACACAAAGCATACCAGAAAATTAAATTACAAAATATCTATTGATTGCAGGGATAATTGGATCTTCTGAAATAATGTTCCCCATATATTTATATGAGGTTTGATGTCTGAGTGGTTACATGTCATCTGTTTTTTTTTTTTTTTTTTAATGCAGTTGTTGGTGATTAGAATATATGATGTGTTGTCTTGTTTTCCATGTTATGATTGATTTAAGGAATTATTGAGATCAGTTTACAAGGATATACCTTACCTTACCATACCAAACACAGCTTAGCATATTGTTAGCTTGTTCACTTCGGCCAACTAAGGACTTTTTATTGCCCATAAACTCCAAATTTAGTAGTAAGAAATTTCGCATATATAGTTTAATCTTAAATATGTTATTATCCCTTAGTTAGGTCTGATTTGATTAATATGATTAAATTATCTATTGCATTGATAATATATTGATATTTGAATGTATTTATATCTTCTTCTACCCCAATTCTCCCGCGCGAGTTGTCTTGCCTAGTGGTGGACGCAGACATTGTAACACCGAACTACCATAAAATTCTGTCTTATTTTCTCTCAACCATTTCTTTCTCTTTCAATTATCTCTGGATCATCAACTCACGAACTAAAATCATAATTCCTACAATCCATTTTCTCAAATAAAGGACTCCTAAATATTGTATATATGTAAGTGGTGCAAGCTTGTCAACATTAATCCTCTCAAAGTCTCCTACTTCTCACTAGTCAATCCAATCATAACCCAGAACTGTAAGTCATCGTATACGTACACAAGTGGTTCCATAACCAAATGGCGTGCATGGAATATTTAATTATTGGATATTCTTGTTGCCAATTAAGAGTATAAGGGTTATGTTTGGAGAGGAGTTACGGTATTGCAGATTTAGTAGGTGTCTTTAACGTAGGCATATAACGTTTTATCTTCCCAGTGTTTTCAAAACTCCAATGATTTATATAATAATTTATATAAATGATTTATATATAGACTTAAAGTATATTACTAATAGTAATAGAGTGTACGTTAGTATAAGACCATAAAGTATAAATTGAAATTAATATATATTATATACTAATGTATATTAGTATTATTAATTTACTAATATAATATTACTATATATAGTTAATAGTATCATAAGTGATGTAGTATTAGTATAACTAAGATCTAGTGGTCAAGTTCTATATATTTGCTGTCGAAGATCTTAAGCAATTTCTTGGTCATTCAATCTACACGCGTTAGCCTTATATTTTGGTTAGGCAGCCACAATTTGATTGGCAATATAAAATGGTGTTGAAAAGTTTGTGTTGATAGTATATATGTTTATATTATTAATATATAGAATTAATATTACTATATCACTATATATAGTTAATAGTATCATAAGTGATGTAGTATTAGTTAATGATTTATATAATAATTTATATATAGACTTAAAGTATATTACTAATAGTAATAGAGTGTACGTTAGTATAAGACCATAAAGTATAAATTGAAATTAATATACATTATATACTAATGTATATTAGTATTACTAATTTACTAATATAATATTACTATATATAGTTAATAGTATCATAAATGATGCAATATTAGTATAACTAAGGTCTAGTGGTCAAGTTCTATATATTTGCTGTCGAAGATCTTAAGCAATTTCTTGGTCATTCAATCTACACGCATTAGCCTTGTATTTTGGTTAGGCGGCTACAATTTGATTGGCAATATAAAATGGTGTTGAAGAGTTTGTGTTGATAGTTTATATGTTTATATCATTAATAGAATTAATATTATTATATCACTATATATAGTTAATAGAATCATAAGTGATGTAGTATTAGTTAATGATTTATATAATAATTTATATATAGACTTAAAGTATATTACTAATAGTAATAGAGTGTACGTTAGTATAGGACCATAAAGTATGAATTGAAATTAATATACATTATTTTCTTATTAATTTTAATTTAATCTTGATGGAATCACATCTTTGAAAATAGATATTATATAGAAATTAGACAAAATTTAAGAACTATAAGAAAAAAAAATTAGAGAGAAACATTTCTAAATATATTGAATTTTACATAAATTTTTTTGGGTCCCTAAACGTGGTTCCGCACTTTCCAAGTTGGTGCGCATTCAATTTTTCATGAAATTTAAATTTTCCTCTGCTGCAGTGTTGCAAATTATAGTATATGAATTATAGTGCCTTTATTCCCTCAATTCCAAAGTTTCAGATCATGAGTACATATCAACCAACGAGATTCAGCCCTGCCCACACCGTTAAGCAACGAGATGCCAGCCCCGCCCACGCACACTTCATCCTTCATCGGAGGAGAACCGGACAAGACAAGCCATTGCGCGCCACAGCTTCTCCACGCTACTTCCATCCTGAACCAAAAAACCACCAAGCAACGCCTAGATCAGCCTCCGCTTCACGCCGTTAATACTCCATGTGCCGCGGCATCACGAGAAGATCAGCCATGCATGACAGATTACGAGCTGTGTATGACCACCACCCAATGCTGCCTAGTCCTCTCATGCACAATGGAAGTCCCTCCAACCAACGGCGCTGACACCCTCCGCTCTTGGAAATCTACATCGGAAGCCACATGAGAGAGTACGCCAAGAACCAGTGCAACCACATGAGAGATATCTATAAGTACCGATCGATCTTGCAGCAGCCTCTGTTTTAAGCAAGAAGAACAGAGCATCATCTCCAAACCGAGGGTCATGCGTACTCCTGCTGCAGTTGGGCCACGTCGACGCCAGTACCGCAAGCAGCAACAGAACACTCCGTGCATGAGGCGGAAAACAAGCCTCCACCGCCCAGTACACTGCCTTTTAATCTCTACATTCATGCTTTTTCTCTAAGCCGTGAGGCCATGTCATGCTTTTTCTCTACATTCTCTTTCTCTCTTTCTCATCACAATATTTCTCTCTGCTTCCACAATATAGTACTGCCACCTCCCAGCCAGCTTGCCGCCGCTTCGTAGCTGCTCTCATGGAGAGTCTCCGTCGCATAGCCCTTGCTGTTTGGTTCTGCTCTCATGACTTTGCAAAAATTCATGTTACGAAGCTCACACGGTAACTCCTCTCATTTTTCATCTGCCCACGCTCTTCATCAAGCTTTTTCATGTTTATGCTTTTTTGTTGATGTAGCTTGTTGAAGTAGGTTTCTGTGGGACTGTAGCTTGTTGAACTAGGTTTTTTAAATATTTTATATAACTTGCCAATACCCCTAATTATTTTTTTTTGTGTTCTGAGCGTATGTCATACATTATTTTTGACAAAAACAACTGGGTTAGTTGGATCTAATTTTGGAAAAGGGAAATAAAAAGATTCGATCATTGCTTCTTATTTTGTTTAACTTTTTTCCACTTTCCATCTATTATAATTTGCCAATTTTTGATGTCTCTCGTTCATGCATAGGGATGTTATGGTACTAGAAGCATTTCTCTGCATTGTTTGTGAAAGGATGAGATGAAGTAGACTTTTACGAGAGGTAGCTGAGAAATAAACTGTAGAAAGCTGTACAAATTCTATTTGACTAATCTATCTGTAATAGAGTTTTAAACTGTTTTGTGAGTTGAAATATTCAAGAATTTTTCACATGTAATGAGTTTATATATAGTAATTATTAAATCACTTTGATGTGATTTGATTTGTAATTTTTTTAATTATATGAATAATGATACATTATATCATATTTATTATAATTTATATATTATATTTTTTCATTGTGATATATCATATTATTGGTGCATCTTAAATTATGTTAATTGGAGGCGTTTACATTACACTATTAATTTATGGATTGCGGTGGCAACGTACTATTAGTGGCATTTAAATAAATGTTCTTAATTTATAAGATGCGTCAGTAACGTAATAGTAGCGGCGTTTATGACAACGCTGCTATTTTAATTAGTGGAGGTGTTTATATTAATGTCGTTAATTTAATAAATGTCTCACAATGTACTATTAGTGGCATTTAAATAAATGCCGTCAATTTATATGATACGCTGACAACGTACTAGCAGCGACGTTTATGGTAACGCCGTTATTGGAATTAGTGCCGCCGTTTAACTAAATGCTGTTAATTTATTCAATGTGTCGCCAACGTGCTATTAGTGGTGTTTATATAAATGCTACCAATTTATATGATGCGTCGGCATTATACTAGCCGCGGCGTTTATTGTAATGCAGCTATTTGTATTCATAGCGGCGTTTATTTAAATGCCGTTAATTTTTTCAATGTGTCGCTAATGTATTATTGGTGAGGTTTAAATAAATGCCGCCAATTTATATGATGTGCTGGCAACTTACTAGCAGCGGCGTTTATTGTAATGCCGCTATTTGTATTCATAGCAACATTTATCTAAACGCCGTTAATTTTTTCAATATGTCGCCAACGTACTATTGGTGATATTTAAATAGATGCTGCCAATTTATATGATGTGCCTGCAACTTATTAGCAGCGACGTTTATTGTAATGCCGCTATTTTATGCAATGGGATGGCAACGAACTAATGGCGGCGTATTGATAAACGCCGTTAATTTAGAAAAGTTGGCGGCGTTTAAATAAATGCTGCTAAACTGTATACAAACGCCGTTACTGTAATGTTCAATTATCGACATTTGAACAAATGCCGGAATGGACAAATACCGACGACCCACTACCGACGGTTAATTACGCTGCAAAAAACCGCCGCTAAGAAAATAAAATTAACTTTATATAGAAATGGGGTAGATGAAAAAAAAGAAGAAGAAAGAAAGAAAGAGAAGGTAGGAGAAGGAGAAAGTAGGTTTGGAGACTTTTTGAAGAGAGAGAGAGTAATCTACTTGATCACGAAATTTCTGGCTGGTCAGCCTGGTCTAGCACAATTTGTTTATTTCACGCACCTCATAGTCCGTACTATTTCGGTTCCTCCGACTTGGTTGAGTTATGGAAGGAGGCAAAAAATATAGAAAAATGCTGGTAATTTTGCTGGTAGCTTTCGTTGGATTTTTTTATTTTTTTACTTAATGAATAAATAAGTATTTTTAATAATATTGTGACTTTTTTAAAACAAATATTTAAATATATTAAATATATATATTAAAAAAAACCAAAATAATAAAATAATAAAAAATCAGTCCCAACGGGATTCCAGCGGGAGTAGAGCCACCCAAAAATATACCCCTTAAGGACACGGCATCTGATCTCAGATGATTAAATGAGAAGTAATTAATTAAGAGATGACTGGTAGTCTGGGACTTCCATTCAGCCACATATATTAACAGTACAATACATCATCGTCATCGAGATTACTCTCTGGTACTAATGTATATATATTATGTTCAGTTCTCCTATTTGGAAGATCCAAGTTGGTCGGTAAAAGTATATCTTTTATTTTATTAAAACATGGCAATATTTAATTTATAAGAAATTTTAATTTTAAATTTTTTTAATAAATCAATTCTAACCAAGTCAATGAAAAATTTTCACGGGTAAACTAAGATTTCTAAATATAATTTTTTGCCAATGGATGGTGTAAAAAAATTATGGCTTGAGCTATGCTAACTGTGTATAGGGGTGTAAATTTAAACCGGAAAACCGGAAAACCGGTCCGGACCGGACCGAACCGGACCGGTTGGTCCGGTTTTGAACCGGTCCGGTCCGGAACCGGTTCCTATTTTATGAAAACCGGCCGGTTCCGGTCCGGTTCCGGTTCCATAGTTTTTGGGACCGGACCGGACCGAACCGGACCGGTTGGAAAAAAAAAATATAAAAATTAATTTATATATTATACAAAATATTTATATATATAATATATAATTATATGTTAAATTTTTATATATAATATATATAATTATATATCATATATGAAAAAATTTTATATTATAATTTATAAATAATAACATAAAATGTTAATCTTAAATATGAACATTTGTAATTTATTTGATCATATGTTATTAATATAATTATATATAAGATAATGTTGTTATAATTTATAAAATAAAAGTTTAATCTTAAAGATAAAAATTTAATTGATCATATGCTTTAAGCATAATATATATATTAAATTTTTAATAACATTTTATAATAAGAATTAACACTTTATTATATGTTTTTTACATTTAAAAAAAACCGGAAAATCGGACCGGACCGGACCGGAAACCGGTAAAACCGGAAGTACCGGTTTAGGAGGGTAATCGGGGCGTAATCGGTTTTGAAAAATACAAAACCGGTACATACCGGTTCGGTCCTAGATTTTGTCCAAAACCGGACCGGACCGGACCGGTTACACCCCTAGCTGTGTGCATGTCTACATCATAACATGATCCAAGAAGGCATCTCGAGAGCAGACGACAGAAGTATTACGACATTACAATTGCCAACAAATCAGTCTCTTTTTATAAAAAATTAAAAATTAAAAGAAAAAATGATGGAGAGGCCGAATTTTAATGATTTATACATAATATTTTTTGCAATATATTTTACAATAACGTGTTAAATGATAGGTAATTATATATTATTTTATAAAAATAGTTTCATCTTATAATATTATTGTGAAATATGTTATAAAATTAAGTTGTGTGTATCTTAAAATCCCATGCCAGTTCCACTTCCACCGAACACAGACGGAGGAAACTTTCCCAGACACCCTAATGGCTAATAATATTAGCCAGCGGCCGGTCGGGCACACCTATCCAGATGTAACATCAATGGCCCAACAATTTTTATTTTTTTTCTCTTTCGAACTAATAATGCCTATATAATCTCCTACCCAATCTACAAAGCTTTCACCAACAGCCAGCTTTTCGGGTGCTTTGCATAGCCTGATCCAGAGCCTCAAGCTTTGATCTTTCATTGTAGTGGGGGAAAACATGTCCATCCCAGTCTCAGGAGCTGGTCTTTCCCAAAACAGCAAACCCAATGTTGTGCGGAGGACTGCAAATTTTCCCCCCAGCGTTTGGGGTGACCGTTTCATCAACTACACCTCCGATGACGAGGTACGTACATATGAGTCGAAATTAAACAATTTCACTATCTCTAATTTTAACTATAAAATTTGAATTTGTTTACATTGATTGAGTATTGCTAATTAATCAATTAATTATTAGTTTATTTGGACGTTATAACTAGCTTAATTCCATGATTATCACCTCATACAGTTTTGCTAGCTGGTGCAGAAAACCCAAGCTCGTAGAGTACGTGAAGTTGAAGAAATGATCAAAGAAGTGAGAAGGGAACTGTTAGCCTCCGCGTGTCAGCCTTCGCAACAGCTGAACCTAATTGATGCGCTTCAGCGCCTTGGCGTGGCGTATCACTTAGATAGAGAGATACAATTAGAAGCGCTAGAACATATGCATGCTGGCTATCATGACAATAAGGCTGATAGTAGTGGAGATGAAGACCACGATCTGTATAATGTTGCCCTTCGCTTTCGACTACTACGTCAACAAGGACTTCGTGTTTCATGTGGTATGCCTTCGATTTGGCATGCATGCAGTCACGCCCCATATATATTTCTTTGGATTACGTATTTAGTTTATTCTCTATAAGTGATGAGCTAGGCGCGCGCGCGGCCTCCTTTATTTGAGGTTTTTTGAAGTGCATGTATTGCATTAAGTTATATACTCTTATAATAGCCTTATTTAAACTTGATTATATATATATATATATATATATATATATATATATATATTTGTTTCGCGTCTTGGTGTTGAAGCAGATGTGTTTAACAAGTTTAAAGATGAAAAGGATAACTTCAAGGAAAGTTTGAGCACCAACATTCCGGGCATCCTAGCCTTGTATGAAGCTACGCATCTTAGGGTGCACGGAGAAGACATCCTTGATGAGGCCCTTGCTTTCACCACCGCTCAACTCAAGTCCGCTGCATCCCATTTAAGCAATCCAATAGCAGCAAAAGTTAATCATGCCCTAAAGCAACCCCTGCACAAGGGCATACCAAGGCTTGAGGCAAGACACTTCATTTCTATCTACCAAGATGACACTTCACATAAAAAAGCTTTCCTGAAGCTTGCAATACTAGATTTCAATTTGGTGCAGTCGTTGCACAAACAGGAACTTACTGAAATCACCAGGTAATTAATACTTAAAGTCAACTAACATTATTAATATTACGTCAAATATGCACTGCTAATACGATTTGGTTAACTTGTAGGTGGTGGAAAGATTTAGACTTTGCAACGAAACTACCTTTTGCAAGAGACAGGGTTGTGGAGTGTTTTTTATGGATTGTGGCAGTCTATTTTGAGCCTCGGCACTCGCCTGAAAGAAAAATGCTAACGAAAATTATTGCCATGGCATCCACCATAGATGATATTTATGACGCATATGGCACTCTTGAAGAACTCGAGATCTTTACAGAAACGATTGAGAGGTTTGATAGCAAAGATCATCATTGATGTTGCTTTCATGATTATTATTAGCACAATACCCTCTGATTTCCCTAGCTCACAGAATATTCTAGAATAGGATTTACTTTCTGTTATTTTGATTCTCTTGTAACTGATTTGATTCCTTTGTGAAGTGTATAAATATACACTGTCACTACCTAGTAATATAAGATGGATATTCAGGAAAGATGTGCCTCTAAAAATTATAATGTATGGTAGCAATCTTGTTAACTTCAATTTGTACTTGATTCTCAGGTGGGAAATTGGCACAATAGATCAACTTCCACAGTACATGCAAATATGTTATAGGGCACTTTTGGACATTTTCAAAGAAATTGAGCAGGAGCTGGCAAAACAAGGAAGACCACATCTTGTAATCTATGCAAAAAAAGCTGTACGTAAGACACAGGAAACTCTATTATTTTTGCTCTCCTAGAACTGGTTGCTTGCCTCGTACGCATAACATTGTATGCATGTTAATGATCCTTTTGAGGCATATCAGATGAAAATATTAGTCCGGGCCTACTTCAACGAAGCCAAATCTTTCAACATGAAAAAAATCCCAACGATGGAAGAGTATATGGAAATCGCAATACCAAGCTCCGGTTACCCAATGCTCATAGCCGTCTCATTTGTTTTCATGGGTGAAATAGTTACAAAGGAGGCCTTTGAATGGATCTTCAGCAACCCAAAGGTTATAACAGCATCAGCAGTAATTGCTAGGCTCATGGATGACAGTGGGTCACATAAGGTATCAATATATATATAGCTGACTACGTTTTTTCTACCTCTATGGGAAACTATATATGTATATATGTAGTTTGAGCAAGAGAGAGGGCATGCTGCCTCGGCAGTTGAATGCTACATGAACCAATATGGGATCTCTGAAACACAACTGGCATATAAAGAACTGAACAGGCAAGTTTCTAATGCATGGAAAGACATCAATGAGGAATTTACCAGGCCTAATGCTATGCCAATGCCTCTCCTTATGTGTGTTTTAAATTTTTCACGAGCAATAGATGTCATCTACAAGAACGGGGATGGATATACCCGTGTGGGGAAAGAGATGTCAGATAACGTTGCAGCAGTGCTCATACATCCGGTGCCAATAATAGTATGAGTGTTGGTTTATTGGTACTTCATCGAGATCTATAATAACATGTCAGTACTGGTACTATATAATTTTAAATAATAAATTAGATTTAATGTATAATAAAATTGTTTTACAATTTAATCTACCTGTTCAATCCATATTAGTTTGTAGGTTTGAATGAAAATAAATGATGTTCTCACATGAGACCGCGGTATGTATCTTGGATAGCCACTTTTTAATAAAAGGAAATAAATATTGATATACGTACCACGTACCAGATCATTAGCTGACCCTCGATGAAACCATATCAGATTATTCCAAATAACAAAACCTCTATTTATAGTTTAAAAAATATATGGATACTCCAAATAATCGATCATCAATGTGCAAAGTCAATATTGTAGCTAGTTGATCATCATAAATATTACTGTTTAATTATTGTTTAATTACTAACGAAAATTATTGCCATGGCATCCACCAAAGTCTATACCTTTTCATTGACTAAATCCCTTAACAACAAATCTAGCTTTGTATCGTGGTCGAGAATTGTGTTCATCTTGCTTCAATCTATAAACTCAGTACTTGTTCTTCAAAGTTCTTTGTACGTTTAATATATAAGTGTGTGAATTATGATAAGTATTGGCTGTTTATGTATATATACCATTTTTCCATTCAAAACATATCGAACGTACATGCTTAATTTTAGACGTACTTACATAAAGTATTACGTACGTACTGATCATGTCAAAACATGTGCGATTGACGTAAATGATCCTTGTTAGATTTTTCCAACACCGTACTGTCTATCATGAATATATATTAAACATGATCTGCAGACCGCGGGCAAGCAGGGCAGCTAGGGTCGTAAATCAACAGTTTGAGCCTGAGCTTTGCCAACTTAATGCGCGTTTGGTTCATTCATTAAACAATATATAATTGTTAGCTCTTAAAAACTTGGCACTCGATCCGTTTATTTTATGTTTTTTTTATTTGCTGATCAATGCCATGCACTACGTACGTTTATTCGAGCTTGGAATCTAATTAATCCTTTACATCAATATTAGATGAAAATTAGTTAAAATTTATCACATCAATTAATGATAAAACAATGAATGAATAAAGCTTATGGAGAAGTTTATATTGGTCTAGCCCAAACTAGAGACCCAAGGCCCATCATCCATAAATGATAACTATTCAAGTGAGTTGCGTGGCTCAAACGTAGGCCCTAGCCACCCTGTTTATTAGGATGGATAAACCTTCATGTTATGGATATGGATAACATGGTGATTAAATAATTTTGATACATTACGGATAAATCTTATAATAACTAAGCATTGTGCAAAGTTGATCAATTTATAGTACTTATCCAATATTTCTTCACGCCTATATATAGGAGCAACAAGTAACCTTCGAATCATATGATTGAGCATTCTTGAGTTATTATCAATCACTTATTGCTGACTTAGGTATCAGAGGCGTCACAAGCACATCGTGCCACCAGTGTAACGATTTGCAGGTTAACGCTCATGATTGGTGGTAGGACACATCCTTTATAATGGCGCCGTTTGTGGAATTTTGTAATCTGTGATTTCAATTTTTTATTGGACTTAAACATGGTTCCCTCATGCTGACCGTGACACGTTCTCAAGCAACTCTTAAACCAGAAGCAATGCCTGCAAACACGGAAACACGGTTAGCAGTGACAGAAGAAAAGCTAAAGGTGGCTTTAAAATCCATGGAAAACCTTAGGAAAGAGAACGAGGAACTAAAGCGCCTCAATATTGAGCTTAGTGATGCTAACATGTCCAGCCATAGCGGACATGGAGAATGAGAAGCACATAGCAACGGAGGAGTGAATGCGGAGGCTGTGGAAAAGAAGAAGTTGCATGACAAGCTATGTAGCCTCGCCGACAAGTATGAGGAGATGGTGAAAAAGATGTTAGGATCTTCCTTGGTGGAACAACTCATGTTAAGTTGCATGGATTTGCCTTATAGTGCGAAAGTAATGGTCGGGCCACTCCTGCCGAAGTTTAAAGTTATGCCACAAATAGAGATATATGACAGGACTAAGGACCTAGTAGATCACTTGGAGAACTTCAAGGCACATATCACACTCCACGGTTTTCCAAGAAAAACTGCACGTCGATCTTTTCTCTTGACCTTGAGAGAAATGGCGAGAGGATGGTTTGGAACACTCCAGTCAGGATAGATCGATATATCCATTTTCGATAATTGTAAAATAATATTCTTAATATATTATTTAATATATTATGAGAATATACATTTAATTTTCTCAAAACTTCAGCTATAAATAACATTATTTGTTCATAAAGTTTCACTAACATCTTCGTTTCTATTTCTTTAGAGAATTCTTCTTTCTTCTTTCTATATAGTTCTTATGTATCCCGTCTTTGAGGTATTTGAGTCTTCGTTGTCGGACAATGAATTGGAATTAAATTTAGTTCTTACTATGAAGAAGAACATTTGGTTAATAATAAAAGGCTTAATTAAAAAGTTTAATTTTAAAAGTCTAAATTTTGACAAGAACCACTCGTTTTGATAAAACATCAATCAAACTCAGCCAATGATCACTAACATACAAGGAAATGTAAATTATAGATTCACGTGTTTTTATTAATTAATGCAAGAAACACTCAAGTCAGCAGAGTCATATAATCCATGTTCCAGGAAAAACCTAGGCTTTAGTTTAGGCACTCGATGTGCTGTTTAGTTGGTATTGTTGTCCACATGACGCAAGTCTGACCTGCACCATCAGCATCTAACTAATTATCGTAACTGCGGCAGCATATAAGTCAAATATTCCCCACTAATGAAAACAAGCATGCGTAAGAAAATCTAAAGAGCAGACAAAATTCCATTAAATTCACAATACTTTTTCAGAATGGTTCATATATATATGACTTAGTATTTTCAGAAACTTAGATCAAATCATGGTTTAAATGTTTGTTTGCCTCTCTTATATAAATATATGATCGGCTGTGGTTTATACTTAGCACGGATTGTAGTTAGAGTTGGTGTTTTTCATCAAAAATTTGTAATATGCGGTTCAATGTGGACAAGAGTTAATTGAAGGATTCATATATCCAGTTTTCTGATTTTGTGCAGTTCAAGAATGTTCACCAAACAAGGGGTTTTTCTATTTTCATAGAGGCAAATTGACACATGTTGATAAGAATAACATGTAGGAAGAGGTTATGTTGTGATGTAATTAGGGAGCATAATGAAGTATGATGTTATCTATCAATGGACTAAATTGTTTGAGTTATAGTACTGCTGATGGATTTTCTTTTTTATCTTGCCTTAGACGTTGCAGGTGGTCAATAGAAAGTATAATGCATGTTTTCATATTTGTTTTTAGCTGCAAAAGCATGTGTATAAATATTATGAGATTGAATTGATGTGTGTGATGAGAATACTTGTTTTCAATTATTCATCTATAGTTGAAATCTAATAGCATCAATATATAGAGCATAAATGAGTCTGCAGCACTTATGGTTTTTTATTTTTTATACAAGTGTTATGGATTTTATTTAACTGTTATAGTAACAATATTAGATAGGAAACCAGCTTGGTTACTAGAATTCATGACTCTCCCATTTATTATTACAGAGAATTCCCCATTATTGTTGCAGAAAAATCATAAATTCCCCATTCGATGGTACCAATTAACGTACGTAGGAAATGGATGGCTTTTTTTTTCCCACCGTTTTTGCAAGTTCGGCTGAAAAAACTTCAATTTTTACAAAAATGGTTTTGCCGACAGAACCAAATGTTAATATTTAAGATTAACATTTTATATTATAATTTATAAATTATAATATAAAATTATTTCATATATGATAGATAATTATATATATTATATATAAAAATTTAATATATAATTATATATTATATATAGAACTTATATACATAAATATTTTGTATAATATATAAAATTAATTTTTATATATATATTTTTTTCAAGTACCGGTCCGGTCCCGAAAACTACAGAACCGAAACCGGATCGGGTTTGGCCGGTTTTCATAATATAGGAATCGGTTCCGGACCGGTTCAAAACCGGACCAACCGCCGGTTTTTCAATTTTTCGGTTTAAATTTTTAATTTTTAGTATAAATTAAGGCCTACAAATTAAGCAGAAAATCAAACAAGAAACTACTTATTTATATGTATGAAAGATGGCTGCATGTTGGATCAGTGAATCGAGGTAATTGCCATTATATTGTTCATCGATTATTACAATTATTGCGTTGTTCTGAGCTCAATATATATACAATATTTTTCTTTCAAGCTTGCAAGAATTTGTTTGCAGATTTAATTGTCAATATCCTAGATAGCCTGTAACCTGAGCCAAATCCAATGCCAACTAATCATCCCGAAATCTGTATTCAAACTAATTAACACCTCTTTAATTACGTACCCATTGCAGGGGTTCGGTACGAGATACAACGTTTATCAGTAAACAATTTTTTCGGTGTGAATTGTGTAAAAATTTATAAACTAACTCATCTCATAAAATCAGTTTTATAAGAAAGGATTATTCATTTCTTATTCCAAAATCTTATCTACAGATCATGTGAGATTCTTCCTCAATATCCTCCCTCACGTACATGTCAATATTTTTCTTAATCTTTATCACAAGGTAAGTAGTGTGTACTTCTATTTGTCATGTATCAAACTCTGATATCATGAAGAAATTTATAGACTAACTCATCTCATAAAACTGATTCTACAAAAAAGAATTATTCATTCTTAATATACAGAAGACTTTATCCACATGTAATATAATATTCATCATCAAATTGTTGCAGCCGAACGGGGGTTTTAGATTACACCCCTACTTAATAAGTAGCTAGGTTGAAGCCTCTTTAATTAATTTCTGGACCAGATGGACCCCATTTAAGTTGGTATTTCTCTAATAACTACTTTATAAGCTCAAAAATACTATTAGAGATTGAATGCGAATAACTTATTATTTTATGTTTATATTGTTAAAAACATTTTATTATTGATTTTATTTTAAGGATATGAAAAACATCAATGAAAAAAAAATAAAAAAAGACCATTTGGTCATGTTGATAGCCATCCTCTCGTGCTACAACCTCGGCTCATTAATAAACTACGTACCTGACATTTAGCCGATGCTAGAGGTAGGTAGCTAGCATAGATTTGAGGCCTTAATTTGCATCAGTACGTTGAGATAATTGGCTCGATCTAATTACGTACAAGATTTGGGCTGCTGTAACTCATGCATGATGCATGTTTAATTAAAGAGAAGAGATGGAATCTCTGGTGTGTGACTCACTACAAAAAAAATTATTTATTTATGATAAATTAATTTTAATAAAATGATTATTTATAATTAAAATTAATAATAAATAATCTTTAAATTACAATAAATTAATCACGAAAACTCATTTTTCTTGTAATCAAATCGATTTAGGGTAATTAATTATCATGGTCTGGTAGCGAACTAATTAATCTTGAATTGTATTTAATTAAGGTGTTCGAGTTTTTTCTTTGTACGAGAATATAAATGAGATCAGCTAGCATGCACTACATATATATATATACATATAACAAAGTTTTTCATCCTTATATATTAGATGTTCGAATATCGGTACGTAAGAATTAATGATGAAAAAAATGAAATGTATTATACAAATATATATAGTAATGATAATAATTACTTTTGAGCCGATCGTAAAATAAATAAGAGATATGTGTGGCTTTAAAAATATCTTATAAAAATAAATAAAAAATATTTTATTGTAAAAAAATTATAAATTCACGTAACTTAATATGTTATGTTAATTATAAACTTATTTTTATTATATGACAAATTAGATAAATCACATCAATTTATGATTTTTTTTTAATACCTTTTATATATGAATGACCCGACATATATTAAAGTAAATTTTTCAACTACTTTATCGCATATATACTAGTCAATTTATAAATTTAACAAGTCTCAGTAATGAGTAAAGCTAGCTGAAGCGGTGCAATTATTTTTTATTTACGCTTATTAATTTCATCTGTACGTTCGTATATATGCCATCTAGGAAAATTATAATTTTATATTAGAGACGTAGCTTCCCATCTGTACGTACCCCAGGGCCCACACACACAACACAAGAAAGAAGGAAGGAAAGAAAGAACGTGAAAAACGTGTGATACAGGTCTGTAGCGTCATTCCATTCGTCGTTTACAGTACTACTCTTTCTATAAATACCTGAACCCGCAATCTGTTTTATCTCATACTAGCCCCTGGAACAGAAAGCACTAGAATTAACTTCTAAAATGTCTGTTCAAGTTTCAGCAGTAGCTGCTCCAACAGCTCAGAATCATGTTATGCCAGAAATTAACCGTCGCTCAGCAAATTTTCAACCCAGCATTTGGGGTGACCATTTCCTCTCATATGCTTCTGAATTCCTGGTAATTAAAGATTGATATGTATCGTATTTACATTACGACATCATCATGTGTTTGAACTCTCGTAAATCAAACACTACTTTTACATTTCTCGGTGTAACTAACGCTAGTTAGCTTATAATTAAGCCCTTACTTTTCAAGGCATAATATTTTAATCTTGAAAGTATGATATTATTCCATGGACGAGTCACAGTGCATATATACTTTTTGCTCGTACAGGAAACGTCTGATGTGAAAATCATGAGGCAACAAATTGAGGAATTGAAGGAAAATGTGAGGACGATGCTCACGGCTACGGTTGAGAAGCCTTCACAAAAACTGAACTTGGTTGATGCTATTCAGCGCTTAGGCGTGTCTTACCATTTTGATAATGAGATTCAAGCAATCCTGCAACAACTGCAGAAGACTCATGAAAGTGATGACCCTGAATATAAAGATGACCTCTACACTGTTGCCCTGCTGTTTCGACTACTTAGACAAGACGGCTATTACGTTTCGTGCGGTAAAAAATGCATGCTTCAATTTCTTTCTATAGGTTTGCAGAATTCTTTTTCAAGGGAAACATATTCAACTAATTAAAGGTTTTAAAAGTAAAAGACAGAACCCGTTTCACGGTTATGGGATTCAAAAGTGCCTAACAGTACTATTTTAACACATATCATATGTATATAATCTCCTTCCATGGGATGACTCATTTGATGTCATTGGAATATTGTGAGGCAGATATGTTCAACAAGTTCAAGGACAGCAAAGGGAATTTTAAGGGATCGCTTTGCAATGATGTGAAAGGAATTTTAAGCTTGTATGAAGCCACACATCTCAGGGTAAAAGGTGAAGATATATTGGATGAGGCTCTTGTCTTCACTACCACACATCTTGAGTCTGTAGCATCCCAATTAAGCGGACCTCTAGCAGCACAAGTAACCAATGCCTTGAAACAGCCTATCCGGAAAGGACTACAAAGGCTAGAGGCAAGGCATTACTTTTCTGTATACCAAGAAGACGTTTCACACGATCAAGTTCTTCTTAAGTTTGCAAAGTTGGATTTCAACCTATTGCAGAAAGTGCACCAGAAAGAACTTTCTGAGATTGCCAGGTCAGTTATTAAGCTCCAATATCTCAAGAGTACTTGCAAGTACTGTGAGTAAGCTAGCAGCTTGTACATGATGATATGATAATTGTAGGTACGTAATTGATAGAATGATTCTTTTAAATTATGTTTTACAGCTGGTGGAAAGACTTGGACTTTTCAAGGAAGCTACCCTTTATCAGAGACAGGGTGGTTGAGTGCTATTTTTGGATACTGGGAGTGTACTTTGAGCCCCAATATTGCTTTGCTAGGAGGATGCTAACCAAAGTGATCTCCATGACCTCTGTTATTGATGATATCTATGATGTGTATGGCACAATTGAAGAACTTGACCTCTTTACTGAAGCAATCGAGAGGTTGAGATTAAAGACACATCCTGATCATATTTGCATTTAATCTTTATTTTTTTCTGATTAACTGGAGAAACTACCGATTTTACAGGTGGGATATGAGTGCCGCAGATAAACTCCCAGAGTACATGAAAATGAGTTACCAGGCACTCCTAGACGTTTACACTGAAATGGAGCAAAACCTAGGTGAAGAAAATTCGTATCGTGTCCAGTATGCAATAGAAGCAGTAAGCATCATAGTTTTTATATTCAGAGAAATTAAGCAAAAAAACAAACAAACATATATATATATATATATATATATATATATATATAACAGGAAATATTATGTTTGACTATAATATATGTTTCAAAAACATTAGTATTTGTTCTGATTGTGAATTGCTATCTACGTACGTACGTTGTCTCAGATGAAGAATCAAGTTAGAGCATACCACCAAGAAGCCAAATGGTTCCACCAGAAATACATACCAACAATGGACGAATATATGCCCCTTGCTCTTGTTACCTCTGCCTACGCAATGTTAGCAACCACATCCTTAGTCGGAATGGGAGAAATTGTCACAAAGGATTCCTTCGAATGGTTGTTCAGTGACCCTAAAATGGTCACAGCTTCAGCAGTGGTTTGCCGACTCATGGATGACATCGTGTCACACAAGGTTTAATTATTTCTCTTCTTTTTTTTCTTTATAATAATAATTTATAAAATCGTCCTATTAATTAATTATACTAACATATATAGACGATTCTTCAACAATAATGCTTGCAGTTTGAGCAAAAGAGAGGGCACGTTGCTTCGGCTGTTGAATGCTACATGACACAGCACGGTGTTACAGAGGAAGAAGCAGTCCATGAATTGAGGAAACATGTGACAGATGCATGGAAGGATATAAACAAAGAGTGCCTCTACCCAACCGAAGTCCCCATGCCAATTCTCATGCGAGTTCTCAACCTTGCACGTGTCATTGATGTCGTGTACAAGGACGAAGATGGCTACACACATGCTGGAATTGTTCTCAAAGATTTTGTAGCGTCTTTAATGGTGGATCCTGTGCCCTTATAATAAGCTGCATGGACGACCTATGCATCGGTGTCTAGCTGTCGATCACATTAAGGAATAGTTGATAGGATTACGTTTACGTGTTAATAAAGAAAAAGAAAACGGCCCTAGCTGTATAATAAATTAATAAGTTTAGCAGATTGCTCGACACAAGCATGATCTAAATATATAACAAGCTCGGGGCCGGGAGACCATAGAAAATACGAAAAATTTCTTGGTCTCTTTCTTCTTATATATATTCTGATGACATGACAGTTTTAGTAGCTGTTCAAACTCAAGTTGAATAAAGTGATCGATTCGAGTTGCAAATATATTATTATGGCTTTACTATTATCATCTCAAACACCACACAATAACCTGTATAAAAATTGATCGTTCTCTTGAAAAATTTATGACACGGCTCAATTCGGGCTTAAGCCTGTGGCGGGGAAAGACTAATGGACCTTAAGTCTTGTCCTCCCAATGAAAATTATTGTATTTGGGATTGAGCAGTTTTATTTATGAGAAGTTGTAAAATAAATGGGTCTCGTCATTAATTTTTACTATTCATCTAACATATTAAAAAGTCAAATGACGTCAACTGCTCAAAAGGACAAAAAACTTTCTAGTGGGGTCCACTTGCAGCCAACCAGATGGAGTAAAGTAAGGGCAAAATGGACAAAATCTTGCTTTTTTATTGTAGCTATCACTTTGACAGTTTGGGCGGCATCTCTAGCATTTGGCTAGAGCATTAAATCAATCTACAGTGCAAACTCACTTAACTCAATCTCAGATGCAACTCAAGTTGTTGTTGGGATGGTAGAAGAAGTCTAAAAGTGAACTGCACTGAGCTTGGCTGAGTAACCAAACAGAGCCTAATACACCTTCATTGATGTTCATTTATATTTTGTTAGCATGGTTTGAATACATTTTTGTTACGTTGTGATCCTGACATGAAACCTTAAATCCACTTTTTGTCAACTTTTAATCTTTTAGGCTACGTTTGGATGCTAAAGTGATCTCTGATGATATGTAAATAGTAATAAAAAATTAGTGAATAGTAGTGAAAAAGTAGTGAATAATTTATAAATAGTAATAAACTCTTTATGCAAAGTAGTGAAGTAATCTCAAACTACCTTCACTTAATTACCAAACACAGTCTAATTAGCATATTGTTAGTGTAAGGGTTTTCCCCCCATCTAGACCCAGCAGGCCTGCGCAAGAAATCCAAGGGAATGAAGACCAAGGCCCAACCCAAAATAAATAAAGTCTCCAACCCGACCCATGGGGAGGGTCCTCTAAACGCAACCTGCAGGAGGGAGTGTGTTGCAGGGGATGAGACTCGTCAATCTGAAATCCCCTTGAGTAGTGTCTACCTCTTAAGTGCTCGTCTGCATGGTAGGCATAATGGGTGGGGAGCTCTTGATCTTCTGACAGGAAATATATCAACGAATCACCAAGGATACTGTCTAGGATAGGGAAATCGGAAAACCCCGATGCATTAATGGCACCCCTATCCGAGCTACACACCACATTAATGACACCATCGCAGAGTCGCGTCGCATTAAAAGACTTTGACACAAGGAACAGTATGAAGGACGAGTACTCTATGGGGGCAGACACGATCTTTCCCCTCAGATTTATGGTATAAATAGCAGGTCTCAAGTACGAGAATACTCTCTCTAACCCCTAAACTTTTTTACTTATTTACAAACTTCCAAGAATACTTACTAACTTTGGCATCGGAGACTCCCCGGCCCCAAGGCTGCCTGCCCCTAGTTACCTTCTCTCCTATTTTTTGCAAGCCCATTTCGGAAGACCTGAGTTATTGAAACTTGTATTAAGGTGTGCGAAACAGAACGTTAACAATTAACTTGTTCACTTTGGCCAACTAAGGACTATTTATTGCACGTAAGCTCCAAATTTAATATTAAGAAATTTTGCATATATAGTTTTAAATCTTAAATTTGTTATTATCCCTTCTAGTAAGGAATGATTTTTTTAATATGATTAAATTATCTATTTCATTGATAATATATTGATATTTGAATGTATTTATATCTTCATCTATCCCAAACATATGGAACTCGAACGTCTGACTAGATGCCGAATTGAGCCGTTGAGGAGGAAGATCAAAATCAAAAGAGGTCACCAGGTTAGAAAGGCTTGACTATCAAGCCCTCGAGGTCGTCAAGACCTAGAGAATGTGCGCATGTTGGTGAACGACTGGGGGTAGAAGGTGGGGTACCCTAAGGTTGGTTAGCCAAGGGGAGGCGCCAACACCTATGCCTAGCCCCCCTCTTTGTCGAGGCGTAACTATAGTAGCAAGGTGAGGGCGCTTTCACAAGGCCTTTGGTGTACACTCAGAGGAAGGCTTCGTTGGGGGAGACGGTGTAATGGCCTTGGTTAGAAAATGTGACCCTTGACCTTCGAATGTTCAAGCATTACGAAGAAACAATCAATATTGGCGGGTGTCAAAAGGAACTTGGTCCAAATCTCATCCTTATGCTCAGCTGCCCAGGTGGCGACCATGTCGACGCGAGGATTGCTCCCGTTTAGACAGAGGGTCAAAAGTCGCCGCTAGGCCTTTCTCGTCGGGAACCTTACTCCAGGAGGCTCTAATTGGGTAGTCCCGACGGATAGCCTCTGAATTGGAAAATTCCTAATCTACGCTGAAGACAAAGAAGAACTTCCTCGTCCATTGCTTGGCGTTTGAATGGCGACTCTCAAAACGAGTCAACCGCTGATTCTTAATCCGAAAGTTACAAATGTTGCCCAAAGAGCTCATCAAATAATAAAACGCCAAGAACTCTCGAGCAGTTAAATCTGGATATTCTTCCCGAGCGGGTTCCAAAACCAAACGAAACACGTGCAAAAACAAAGAAGAACCCGTCATGCGTGAGAATGAAGCTGCGCAGGGGCTAGCCATAGAAGATCAAGAACATCACGTACTGGGCAACAGAAAGGAAATTGCAAACCGTGGGTGAGGGCAGAGACAGGAAGAGCAACCTTTTCGGCGAACCCTTCTTCAATGACGCAACCACGATAAGGGAGTTCCAGGAGTATAGAGTCTGGAATCCAGTAGGTGTTGCACAAATTCGCCAAGTCCCTGGCAGTAAAGGTGAAACGCCACCCAAAAGCTTCATAGCATGGGATGCCTTTAGCAGAGGAAGACTCTAGGATAGAAGGGGTTTGGGATGTGTTTCGTTGGGCCATGGGGATGACAAAGAAGCAAAGAGAAAGGGAAAATGAGAGAGTGAAGAAGCATAGGGAAAAGAAAAGATGAGAAAGGTCAAGGTCACAAATAAAGAAGTCGAGATAATGGGGTCTCACGAACGTAAAGAAGACAAGAAGAAATCAGGGAGAAGATGAAAAATGGGAAGGAGTAGAGAAATTAAGAGTAGGTGATGACTGCAGATCATCATTACCTGACTAAATGACGTGATTGAAAAAGAACGTGGCAATGGTTACTGAGTAACGTACGCACATTTCTCAAGTTTGAAATTCGCGCCTTGTGGTAAGTGGAAACGATGAGCAAAGTAATAATGGGCCAACAGGGTAATCCATAGGTCTAAAACCCCCAGAGGGGTAGTCTAGTGGTCTCAAACCCCTTATTTGAGCGAAGCAAGATACTTATATTCAGAAAGCAAACTAACATTAGGGAATTCTCTTTGCTTACACATGAGAGGAATTAGCAAGGTAACTAGAGGAGTTAATTTTGGTCTATCTCAAACTAGGGGCCCAAGGTCCATCATCCATAAAGGATAACTATTCAAATGAGTCGCATGGATCGAACGCAAGCCTTAGCTGCCCTGTGTATTAGGGTGGATAAACCCTCATGTTATTAATATAGATAACGTGGTGATTAGATAATTCTGATACATCAGAGATAAGCCTTATAATAGCTAAGCATTGTGCAAAATTGATCTATTTATGGTACTCATCTAATATTCTCCATGCCTATATATAATGGCAACATGTAACACTCGAATCAACTGATTGAGCATTCTTGAGTTATTATCCCCCACTTATTGCTGACTTAGGTATCGGAAGTATTCCAAGCACACCACCTACGTGACGATTTACAGGTTAACGACCACAACCAATGGTGGGACACGTATTTTACAGTCTATATGCTTTCATCCTAATCGGGAATATCCACGTACGTAGAATGTCATGGCCGAGACAGTGTTTGATAACTACATGCATGTCATTATATATATATATATATATATATTTGTTAAAAAAAAATGGGCACTTGATTGGTTCCAATTCTAATAAGTGCATACTTGAAATAGCAGTGGTTAATATAGATTTTAGCTTTAGGACTTTTAGTTGTAGAGATTAAGTGATTACAAGTCCTACTATTAAAAAGTTATTTATTGTTTGGTAATCATGTCTAAGTTAGCACTTTCAAACATGGTATAATTGTTTGCAAACAATATAAAAAACTTCTTTTTAAGATGATCAATTCCATATGCATCAAGCATGCATGGATGTATCCAGTTTCAATCGAATCAACTGAACATAAAAAAATAATAAAGTGAGCAATACCATAGGCTTAAGGAAAATAATAATTTTATAACTATTTTATAATTTTTTTACATCTCTACATGAAATTGAGAGAAGCTTTATAATATTAAAATTTATTTTTAATGAAATTACTTGATCATTACTACTCTAGACATGATAGGGCAGAAAGTAGCTAGAGTGGAGGAAAGTCTGCATGCTGGAGGCACGAGTAGTGAAAAGGTTACGGCTCCATTTGGATGTTGAGCTGAGCTCAATTGAACTCAATTCTTTATGAATAGTAGTAAATTGAGTAGTGGAACGAGTTATGTGAGGCTCATATAAACTAATTTAAAGTGTGTTTAGATATTAAGATGAATTTAGTACTTTTTATGGAAAGTTGAAAAAGATTGTGAGTTTCACGTATAAAAATGTGTTAAGTTGAAAACAGTTATGGGTCTCACGTGTAAGGAAGTTTTGAGTTGAGATGAGTTTAGTAATTTAAGAGTTGAGTGTTTGGATGTTAGACTCAGATTAAAATTAGACTGAACTCAACCGAGTTCAGCTGAGTCTTGCAACTAAACACAGCCTAAGTTTGATGATGTGAAATCACAAAGACGGAAAGTTGGAGTCGAGATTGTTTTATGGATCATAGAAGTCAAAGATAGAGCATTATCAATGGCTTCTTCATTCTATTATTTATAACACATTATTAAAAGTTATTTTTTTCTATTTTACAAATTGACTTTTATAATATTCTACACATCAACCTATTTATTTTTTTATATTATTTAAATGTTATACTTTTTAATATTTTTATTCATTTCATATATTTTCTCTAGCTATCAATGATGTCCTCATATTTTTTTATATTTGTAATATCTCCCCCATATACAATGTCATATAATTATGTTTTATTTTAAATTAATCAAAAATTATAAGATAAACCAAAATATAAATTAATTCAAAAAATAAAAAAGAATAGATTTTATAATGAAAATATTCTCAAAGAATATTATCAAGATATTCTTCGGCGTATTATAAGAATATCCATTTTTTATAATTGTGAAAGAATATTCTCAATATATTTTTTGGTATATTCTATGAATATCCATTTTCGATAATTGTGAAAGAATATTCTTAATATATTATTTAGTATATTATGAGAATATACCTTTGATTTTCTTAAAACTTCAACTATAAATAATACTATTTACACAATTCTTATAGTTCTTCTTTCTATATAATTCTTATAGATCCCGTCTTTGAAGTATTTGAGTCTTCGTCGTCTGACAATGAGTTGGAATTAAATTTCGTTATTGCCATGGAAAAAGAACGTTTGAAAGAGGCTCACTTAAAATGTTTGTGAAAGTCTAAATTTTGACAAGTACCACTTGTTTTGATAAAAACTCAATCAAACTCGGTCATTCACTAACACACAAGGGAATGTAAACTCAGCCATTCACTAACATACAAGGAAATGTAAATTATAAATTCACTTGTTTCTATTAATTGCATGAAACACTCAAGTCAGCAGAGTCATATTATCCATGTTTCAGGAAAAACATAAGCTTTAGTTTGGGCACTCGATGTGCTGTTTAGTTGGTATTTTTGTCCACAGACGCAAGTCTGACCTACACCATCAGCATCTAACTTACGTAACTGCGATATATAAGTCAAATCCCCACTAATTAAAACAAGCATGAGTAAGAAAATCTAAAGAGCAGACATAACTCCACGTGCAGATCAATAAATTTCTTAGAATGCATTTTTGGAACATATTACTCCATTAAATTCACAATACTTTTTCAGAATGGTTCATATGGCAGAATGCTCTTCCGCTCCATGGTTTGTGAATCCTTCCTTCAAAGCAAAAAAAAAATTGGGATCATGCAACTCAATCAAACTCAATTAAAAAGTTTCTAAAAATCGAAATGATAAGTATCTCATGTTTGTTGAGGAATAATCTCACATTACCTGTGGACAAAGTCTTGGACATATCTATAAAAAATGAGCAATCATTATTTATAAAACCGGTTTTATGAGATGAGTTAGACTCTTAAATTTCTTCATGGTATCAGAGTCTACCATGAAACGAATCGGTACCCACACTACTTACCACGTGACAAAGACCAGAAAAAAATAATAGTCTGCACGAGAGGAAGGGTGTTGAGGAATAATCTCACATTGCATATGGATAAGATCTTGGGCATATTTATAAAGAATGAGTAATCATCTCTTGTAGAACCGGTTTTTCAAGATGAGTTAGGCTCATGAATTTTTTCAATGTTTTAATAAAAACTCAACCAAAATCAGAGGGAAAAATTGATATGATTTCTAGCTACCTGGAAAACAGAGGAAAAAATTAATATCTTATCTAGCTATTGCAAAAAGAGAGGCAAAAATTAATATGATTTCTACAATATCTATTGGTACTATAATAAAAAACAGAGGAAATATGGAGTCTAAATAAGCTACAAGTTGGCATATCCATACCATCTTAGAGCTTTGCTTAAAGTTGGCATTACATTATATGCTTGGTACGATCTTCTAAGCTTAATAATGGAGCAGGTACACCTTAGAGTTGGCATTACACTATATGCTTCAAACTATATGCACAGCATATTTTGACCAATCTCCAAAATTTCATTTTGGCACTAAACAAAGCATTCATAAGAACTAAAGGCGGCTTCAAACCAATGAGCTATAAATATATACTTGAAAACTTATCTAGGCAGTATTAGAACTACATGCAAAAGCCCACAAAAAAAAAAAAAACAAGCAAACTGAAAGGAAAGGAAAACTGAGAAAGCAAACAAAAAAGAATCCTAACAACTCGTGGATGCCCAACTTAAGAAAACATGTGATGCCACAGCCATATATTACACTAGAATGAAATGGTTTGATACGAACTAAACCTTGGTCCTTGGATTGGTAGACTCAACCAAGGCGAATTTTTCCATGACATCAACCATACCACAAAAAAACTCCCACCCAAGTTTTCCTGCAAAACCTGGGAAGAAATAGATTTCAAGGCAGAAACCTAAAATAAAACACATGTTGCTAGTTGATGAACCAAGAAAAATAAAACTTTCCAACAAGTGGTTAATCGTGAGTTGCTGAACCAAGAAAAATAATACAAAAAGCCTCAAATATCCGACCATCCCCAAATTTGCACAAGAAAGAAGTTCCTAAAATTAAATTTTAATTACACACACACACACACACACACACATATATATATATGTGACCTAGTATTTTTCAGAAACTTAGATCAAATCATGGTTTAAATGTTTGTTTGTCTCTCTTATATAAATATATGATGGGCTGTGGTTTATACTTGGCACGGATTGTAGTTAGAGTTGGTGTTTTTCATCAAAAATTTGTAATATGCGGTTCAATGTGGACAAGAGTTAATTGCAGGATTCATATATCCAGTTTTTTGATTTTGTGCAGTTCAAGAATGTTCACCAAACAAGGGGTTTTTCTATTTTCATAGAGGCAAATTGATACATGTCGATAAGAATAACATGTAGGAAGAGGTTATGTTGTGATGTAATTAGGGAGCATAATGAAGTATGATGTTATCTATCAATGGACTAAATTGTTTGAGTTATACTGCTGATGGATTTTCTTTTTTATCTTGCCTTAGACGTTGCAGGTGGTCAATAGAAAGTATAATGCATGTTTTCATATTTGTTTTTAGCTGCAAAAGCATGTGTATAAATATTATGAGATTGAATTGATGTGTGTGATGAGAATACTTGTTTTCAATTATTCATCTATAGTTGAAATCTAATAGCATCAATATATAGAGCATAAATGAGTCTGCAGCACTTATGGTTTTTTATTTTTTATACAAGTGTTATGGATTTTATTTAACTGTTATAGTAACAATATTAGATAGAAACCAGCTTGGTTACTAGAATTCATGACTCTCCCATTTACTGTTACCGAGAATTGATGACATTGACCTGAAAGTGTTGGACCAGATTGCCTGTGCAACTCAATTACCCCCATCTATGTTTTTGCATGTGTAACAGGATATACACTAGATATAGTTTTGAGATATTTCTGAAAATTTAATGATTTTTGTACAGCTAATTCGTAGTCCCAATAATAATGAATGTTAAATGGCTCTTCAAGCGGTTGCAATTGTAATAGTAGTTTAAAAGCCAGGCCAATCCAATTAATGCAGCTTTTGAAGAACAAATGCTTATTGGTGGGGGAAAAAAAAAAATCAAAAGAACTTACCCAATTTTGACGGCTGTAAAACTGCAGGAAAGTTTATAGATTGATCTCAATTATTTCAAATTTTTTCAACCGAATTCTTAAACTGCAGGAAATAATAAATTAGTTCAGTTTGTAGAAAGAGAAACCTTTTTGGGACGGATCAAAAAATTGTAGAAAAGCTTGAAAAACTTCATATTTGTAGAAACATGTTTTTGCCGACAGAACTAAAATTGTAGAAAAATCATAAAATCCCATTCGACGGCACCAATTAACGTACGTAACAAATGGATGGCTTTTTTTTCCACCGTTTTTGCAAGTTCAGCTGAAAAAATTTCAATTTATAGGAAAAAAAAATTTGCCGACAGAACCAAAACTACAGAAAAATCATAAAATCCCAATTCGACGGCAACAATTTGTTGAGGAATAATTTCACATTATTTGTAGACAAAATCTTGAATATGTTCATAAGAAATAAACATTTGTCTCTTGTAAAATCAATTTTATGAGATTAATCAGTCTCATGAATTTCTTCATGGTATCAGAACCTGTCCCATAACGAATGGGAGCCCACACTACTTATCCCGTGACAAGGATCAAGAAAAATACTTACCTGCACGTGAAAGAGGGTGTTAAAAAATAATCTCACATTATCTGTAGATAAGATCTTAAACATATTTATAAAGAATGATCAATTTTTTTTTATAGAAATAATTTTTTAAGATGAGTTATTTACAATTAACGCCGAAAAAAATGTTTACTGATAATTAAACGTTGTGTCTCATACCGAACCCCTGCAATGGGTACGGGACGTTAATTACTTTGAATACAGATTTTGAAATAATTAGCTGGCATTGGATTTGGCTCAGGTTACAGGCTATCTAATATTGACAAATCTGCAAACAAATTCTTGCAGGCTTGAAAAGAAAAATTAAGAATCTGATGATCATTTTATAAATATTGATCTGTTTTCAATGGATCGAGTGCCATTGTGTGAAAATTAAAAGACAAATTTAAAAAATTTAATATTTAATTTAGAATAAATTGGATGGTCTAGGTCATTAATTAATTAACTAATTAATTGGTTATTAAATTTCACCTCCTATTAGATCGGTATCATTTCGCGCGGTTCCTCGGACTTAGTTATGAAATATATTCCCTTCGGGACACACATGATCTGATATGAAATAATTAAAATGAGTAGTTAATTAAGAGATGAGTGGTACGTACTAGTACTACTTCCATTTCAGCCACACAAATTAATACCATATGGGACAAAACATGAGGAGATCGAATGATTAATGTGGTCGCCGATCTCATGCAAATTAAAGCTAGCATGGAAAACTCCATTAATTTCAGTTCAAGCCTAGCTAATTGCATGCGAAGCTGATCTATCCCAGGCAGTACCCCCTCAATCAAACTTGAAACATGATCAGGAACGGCCACCTTATAATAATTCTGGAATTATATATATTGAATCAGCAAATTAAAGTCGTGTTTTAACTTTTTCCTGATAGTACTAATACTGCCAACGGGATAAGGCTGAAGAGATAGTGTTTTTATTTTTATTATTAAATCAGGCTGTGACATTGACATTTT
Organism: Juglans regia; assembly: GCF_001411555.2. Taxonomy (NCBI): domain Eukaryota; kingdom Viridiplantae; phylum Streptophyta; class Magnoliopsida; order Fagales; family Juglandaceae; genus Juglans; species Juglans regia. The sequence goes on along the minus strand of NC_049902.1, from coordinate 35,323,484 downwards.
ATCAGAAATATATATATATTTTACATGCAATATTAATTCCCTCGTTTGCGGAGATTTGTATATATATATATATATATATATATATATATTGTTAGAATGTACAGCGGAAAAGTACCTCAAGTTCAGTTTAGAGAATAACTCTACAAGTTTTTCCAGATTGATAAACTTCAAGAGTTTCCTCTTAGTGGTGAAAGTGTACTACGTAGTATAGAACTAGAGTAACACTTAACAAATTCACAGTCTAAGTATTTTATTAAGAGAGAACAAAAAGAGAGAGAATCTTTTTCTATTTTTCAGATGGTGCCAAAAATACAATTGAGGAGGACTCCTATATATATATATATATATATATATATATATATATGTGTGTGTTTGTGTATACACGCGGGTCAAATACTTTTTTAAAGGCCTTTGTTAAACTGATCATGCAATCAAAAGATGCCGTAAGATACAATTTATAAGCAATTCAATCATCATATATTTATGCCTCCTAGTTAATTAATGCCATGCATCGTGTTTAATTTTAACTAAAATCCAGATGGAATTTCTGGTCCGGGCATATTTCGATGAAGCCAAATCTTTTCGTGTAAAACACATCCCAACCCTCAAGGAATATATGCGAGTCGGACTGGTAACCTCTGGCTATCCCATGCAGGATCATGTCATTTCTTGGCATGGGTGAGATAGTTGTTAAATGTTAAAGTAATTTTCTAGAATTCATATTTATTTTTTTTTAGAAATATAGTGAGGTATTTATGTAATTTTGAGCATTGGACACACTTGCACATGCATTCTATATTGTGTCATATCATTCTACATTGTGTTATATGACACAATGTAGGCATGTGCATAAAGGGCCTTAGCCCAATCCGGCCGTCCAAGACATCCGATTTGTCCAACCCAAACAAACACAGGTTCATCGGATCAAAATTTAATAGTGGGTTTTAAACAAGACAATCTATCGAATCCGTCGAAATCGAACAATTTCTCAAGTCTCTTCTCCCTACTGTAGAAACCCTAGTCACTGATAAAGAACTCGTCCGACTCTCGACTTCGATCAAGAGTTCCACTGCTTCATTTCAGTCAGTCAAGTAGACATAAAATCTTGATAAAGAGTTCCGCATCATAGGTTACTCTCTCTTAATCTCTCCCTCTCTCTTGCTTAACTCTTGATCTTTGGAGAGTCATGACTTTTCTCTCTCTGTCTGGGTGAAATCCCGATCGCCTCTCTCTGTGGATGTTTGATTTCGCGAATCCTTCTGGATCCCTTCCAGTTTTCTCTGAAAATTACGAACCTCACACTTTTTCCCCTTGGAACTTCTGATAGCCTCCCATTTTATTTTGTTGTGGACTGGAGAAAGTGGATGATAAATATTTTTATTAAATTACTTAAACTAAGATCAGTCTGTATGAGACATGAGGAAAAAAATAGCCAACAAAATAGTCTAAAATAAGGTAAAAAAGGGAGATGAAGTATTTGCGAATAAATAGTTTTGGATAAGGGTGCAAATCGGTCGGTCTGGTTCGGCAATGGACCGAATATTTTCGGTCCATCATTTTCTCGGACCAGACCGAACACCCATAGGGACCAGACTGGACCGGTAGCTCTAGGTCTGGTCCAGTCCGGTCAGTCCAACCTATTTATTTTTTTATTTTTTAAAACAATTAATAAAAAATTTATTTAAAATATTAAATTAAAATTATGTGACTTATTAATGTGGATTATGTAACTAATTCAATAAAAAAAATATTTTATATGGTCAATGATAATAAATTAGATGAAAATTACATTATTAATTTATATAATTACTATATAATTAGCTATTTAATATTATATATTAGTTAATTGATGGAATATTAACAAGTGTTAATAACATATTTAAAATTTTATATTGTTAATGGTGATAGGTTAGATGAAAATTACGTAATAAATTGTATAATTATTACATAAGTAATATATATATAATATATTTTTATTTTTATTTTTCATTCGGTCCGGTCCGGTCCAGTCTAGGGTGGAAAAACCCTAGATCAGGACCGAACCGAAACTCTTCTAAAATATGAACCGAGACCGACCGATCTTAATCTCGGTCCAGACTAATTTACGTGGTTCGGCACTAAGCCTACGTCCACGGAGGTTTGGGGAGGGAAATTTTCACTATAATATATTTGTTTACAGTCACTCAAGGTCCATCTCATCTCATTGTACAAAGAAAGCTTGAGATCCATTTGTTGGAGAAGAAAATCTCACTGAAGCGCTCCTTTCCGGGAAAGAAGAAGAAGACGAAGTCAAGAGAGAGTGTGTGCTAGTCATCTGGATGAAGGCTTTTTATCCAGCCTGCAGTGATGGGACTGGACCCCTTTGCGTGTGTCAGTCCCTCCTCTTTCCCATTTCCTTTGACAGCCTTCCATACCTCTTGACCCCTGACAACCCCTCATACCTCCTGACCTTCCTGACACCTACCTCCTAACCCCCCCCCCATGGCTGGCTCCTATCCCCTCTTGTCCCCTAGCTCCTAACCAAATGGGCTGGCCTGGTCTTTAGACCTAGTGTTTTATCCCTCCACAGTAGCTCACGATTCTTAAGGGCAACTTGTTTTCAAAAAAATCTTTGAGAATCTTTAAGATAAAATATGCAGCAATGAGTCATCAACAAGAAAATAAAACAATTTGCTTGTGTTCAGTAATAAATGTCTTGATAAGTTTTATTTTTATGTGATTTTTATCACTCTTTTAATTATGAAAAGTGTTATTTTTCCTTCAATACTATTAATTTTATTTTATTTCTACATATTTTTATTTATTTTCTTGAATTTGAAAGAATGAGAAGATTTAGTGCAAAATGAAAGCATTTTATTATAAAAGAAGAGACTACGGATCCAGACCGATGAGAAGTAGTGAGATTTGAATAAAGCCGATGAGATTTGGGCGAGATGCCTTGTCCCGTGGGCAACAAAGAGATTTCTCTCGCCCAAAAGCAAGAAGTCCTACCTATCGGTAGGTGAGGAAACTCGCGATCAGAAAGCGCGACCAAAAGGCATGAAGATTTGGTGACAAGACTCTAGGTGGTTAGATTGGGTGACTAGTCTAAACGATCAACTTAAAAGACCAACCTAAACAACATCGTAGGCAACAACTAGAAAAGGCGAGAGGAGTCTTTCATCTCGGTCATGAGTCTTTCCACTCGGTAGGAGAGGAGAGGGTCGTGTGGTCTTTGTGACCTCTACGCCCGTTCATCTGTGACCTCCACGCCAGTTATATTTAGCACACACGACATCTACTCGGTGGGATAATTCATCCTGACCAGAATCAATCTGCTGTTGACCACCAAATTCGAGTTCCACAATCAATCTATTGGCAACCAAATCCTTCTGAGCTCCGCAATTCAAGCCACATATCATTGAACCTTCCATTTTAGATAATTTTGTTATTCTTGGGATAATTATTTTATGTTAACATTTATCTTTATAAACTAATTCCCAGATCTTTAGGCTAGATTGTAGCTACAGTTATCTTGTTTCCACATTTGAATTCCAACATCTATTTAATCTCAACTTGTGGGATAAATAGAGGGAAGTTTTGAATCGGAGGCGATAGTTTTTATGTTTTAGAGTCTGAGTCGGAGTTTAGAATTTCAGAATTTTTTCTTTGAGTGTTCTTTCAAGAAGGCGGAACTGGAGGGCAGAGGCGAGAGCCGCATGCTTCATCAGCCGACTTCAACGAAGAACACCAGTTTTATTTTTTTTTCTTTTCAATTTCATTATGAACTAATTCTATTTTCTAGATTTTTTATGTAGCCTAGCATTGAACTCACAGTTTATATTCCAAGTTATTTTATTTTCAATATTTTCCTGATTGAGTGTTTATTCCTTATTCTTAATGCTTACAATTTTCTAGCTAACTATCGTTCAATATTTTGGATTGCAATGAGACCGAGGGTTGATTTGTGATTAAAGCTCTAGAATTAAACATCATTAGTTGAGCGAAATCATATATGCTTTACCACGACTATTGTGATTTTCAAAAAAAATCCAAAGAACTTAATGACTCTCCAATTAGTCAAATTCACATAGAAATATGGAGTTATTAGTTGGAGATAGTTTTTGTATTGTTTGAGATAAAATATTGAATAGTTAAGAGATTTTTATCATCAACTTGGGATAATTGGGATTCTATAATAAGGAAGAATAAATTGTATGGGGTTTGTTAGGTGAAGTCAAATGCTCTAAATCTATTCTTATTATTTTTCAGATTTTAATTTTAATGTTCTTTTCTTTAGTTTAATTTAGATAAACCATTCTTCAAATTTCGGTTTTCCAAATGGTAACTAATTTAGTCAATTTCAATACTCAATAGCATAATTATTCCATGTGGGTTCGATAATCGTTTTCTTTAAAATACTTTACTACTTGTTACGATTTTGTGCATTTGCAAATATATTTTTATGCGAACATGCATCCAGGTGCAACTTCAGGCGGGGGTGTATTCGACCGTGTATGATGCAAGCGCGGAGCTCGGATGTGGCGAGACGCTGGCTCAACTGTGTATGATGCAAGCAAGGAGCTCAAATGTGGTGGGAGGCCGGCTCGACCATGTATAGTGTGAGCGCGGAGCTTGGATGTTTGTCGTTATTTGTAAAGATCTTGTTCGTTTGATGCCTTTGTTTTTTATTTGTTGTTAGTGTTGGAGTTTGTGTGAAGTAGCCCACGCAAGTAGTCAGGGGGCTCGTCGACCCCTGGGTCCACTTTAGGTGGTTGCATAGCTCGTCTTCTTGTTCTCGAAGGTAACCCGTGCTAAGCAATTTTGGAGCTTGGAGGCTTGTTAACTCCGAAGGCTGGTTCCCGAAGGTAACCCGCTGGCAACGGTTATGCATCATGGTGAGTCTGGAGACACGGCTTGTAGTACGAAAGTCGGCAAGTCAAGAGACTTGTATCTGACTGGCTGTAAAGGAATAGAGTTCAGGAGGCTCTGGCCCTTAGCCAATGCATCGTGGCTAGCCAAGGGACTAGACTTGTGGTGCACGAAGGTCGGCAAGTCAAGAGACTTGTGTTTGACTAGCTGTGAAGGGAAAAGCTCGAGAGGCTTTGGCCTTTAGCCAATGCATCGTGACCATGCATTGAACGAAGGTTGGCGAGTCCAGTGACTCGTGTCCAACTGGCTATGAAGGGGTGGAGCTCGGGAGGCTCTGGCCTTTAGTCATCGCATTGTGGCCAGCCGAGGGGATGGGCTTGTGGTGCACGAAGGTCGGCAAGTCAAGGGACTTGATTCCGACTGGCTGTTAAGGAGAAAGCTCGAGAGGCTTTGGCCCTTTAGCCAATGCAACGCAACCATGCACTGCACGAAGGTTGGCGAGTCAAGTGACTCGTGTCTAATTGGCTATGAAGGGGCAAAGCTCGATAGTCAGCCAACACATGGTGGTCAGTCGAGGGACTGGGCTTGTGCTGCACGAAGGTCAGCAAGTCAAGAGACTTGTGTCCGATTAACTATGAAGGGGAAAGCTTGAGACGATTTGGCCCTTAGCCAATGCATCGCGACCATGCACTGCACGAAGGTCAGCGAGTCAAGTGACTTGTGTCCAACTAGCTATGAAGGGACAGAGATCGGGAGGCCCTAGCCAATGCATCGTGGCCAGCCGAGAGACTAGCTTGTGATGCACGAAGGTCGACAAGTAAAGGGACTTGTGTCCAACTGGCTGTGAAGGGGAAAGCTCAAAAGGCTTTGGCCCTTAGTCAATGTATCGTGAACATGCACTGCACGAAGGTCGGCGAGTCAAGTGACTCGTGTCCGACTAGTTGTGAAGGTGCAGATCTTGAAAGGCCCTCACCCTTACCCTATGCATCGTGGCCAACCGAGGGACTGGGCTCGCGAGGTGCTTGTCTGTGCTGAATTATTCTGCCGGAGCGCAACGAAGATTGGAGATGTGTCACTGTTAAGGCTTGACTAAAATAGTTCGGATCTGCCTACTGATTAAAGTCTGTGCATACCCACTAGCTGAGTTTGGGTGTGCCTACTGGGGGAATCCACTAGGGGAGTCTGGGTGAGCCTGCTTGGGACATCCACTGGAAGAGCCCATTGGAGGAGTCCGGGTGAGCCCGCTGGGAAAGCCCGCTAGGAGAATCAGGTTCATCCCGCTAGGAGTCCGAGTGAGACCGCTGGGAGAATCCGGGTGAGCCTGTTAGGAGAGTCTGCAGGGATAGTCCGAGTCTTGCCCGAGCACCGCAGGTGACTGGTCCGAGCTGAGTCTTGCCAAGTTCGAGCTGTGAGAAGTCCATGCACATGGTGCTTACCAAGCTGCAAGGAGTCCATGCACGTAGTGCTTACTGAGCTCTAAGGAGTCCATGCATGTGGTGCTTACCAAGCTACGAGGAGTCCATGCACGTAGTGCTTACCGAGCTGTGAGGAGTCCGTGCATGTGGTGCTTACCGAGTTAAGTGTCCGAGGAGAAGAGTCCAGAGTTGGTCGAGTGGCAGAGGAGGAGCTGCCGAGTCCCATTCCGTTGAGGAGCTGTCGAGTGGCAATAAGTCATGGAGGAGGGGCTCAGTCATAGGGTTGCCAAGCTGTGGGGTGGCACCAATCTATGGAGGGGGGATCGATGGTTCTATTCCCGAGTTGGATGAGTGGTGTCCGAGCGGTGGGTGAGTGGTGCCCGAGCGGTGGGGGCCTGGTCCGTGAGGTCGAGAGCCTCGCTGGGTTGATGATTAAAGGGAAGTTCTGTGTGCGTGGTGTCCTAGCGATGGGAGTCTGGTCTGTGAGTGGTGTCTGAGCAGATGCTTCCCGAGCTGGTGGTTCCCAAATTGGTGCATGGCTTCCGAGCATATGGGTCTTTGTGCTAGTGAGCGACTGTCGAGAGGTGACCATCATGGTTGTGGCAGGTAATGCCAGTGGCCCTTGTGGCAGTTGACCATCCACCATGCGGTTTTCCTTTTACCGTGGGTCCAAGACCATCTTGAGTGCATAGGATCGTGCTCCCGCAAGGATGCTTGCAAGTGGCCACCGCAGGAGGTAGCCCCTCAGGCGAAAGTGGAGGTGATCAGCGGACCACCTGGTGGCCGCTGTTGTTCCCGTCGTGCCTAGGCTGTGAGGCCTTCAGACGGTGCAAGACCACAATTTTGTGGTCCTTTTGTCGGAGCTGCCTCCCCGGGGGGGTGTCGCCAGCGATGCACCTGCAAAGACAAACCACTCCAGCGAACCACATGGTGGGCGTCGGCGCCCTCTCCCTCCGCATCGCAACTGGGTTGTGCCCTGGACTTCGTGTGCATGGGGTGCACTGTTCATGACCCCTGTGACAGGGGCCGTGGCTATGGGATCAGAAATCGTAAGCAGTTCGAGTGGTGACCGCCGGCGAGTCAGTTGGGCTCGCAGCGTGGAGCCGCAGGCTTTGGGCACATCTCGATGTGCCCCATTACGAGTTCACAACAGTCGTGCATGCACCACGGTGCATGCATGGCACTGTGCACTTGGGGTGCAGTGCTTGTGTGTTACCGTGCACTTAAATGCATAGTGTTTGCCTTCTAGTGTCCGGGCAGTGTGATTTTTATGTGATTGGTCTTTACTGTGCGCTCACTTTTTGCATAGTTTAATGAAAGTGAACAGAGTGTAGTGGTAAGGAGCTCGATTCCTCGCTTAGGCGAGAAAAGATTTACTCGCCCATTTTCTATAGTAACATTTTTTATAAATGTAAAAATTTAAAAAGCTAAGGATACTAATCTGGGAGGATGTCATTTGCTCGTCGGGTAATTATTTAGCATGCCGGAAAATCGTCATTCTCTCACCTCCTGCGAAGAGAGGAAATCACTTCTTATAGACGGTGTCAATGTTGATGCTGTAAAAATCGCACAACATATCGAAATGAGAGAAAGAGTCATTTCCAACCCACTGAGTCAATTGGGTCTCGATCGGTGTTGTTTGGCGCCCTTGGCAGTGTTCCGGTGCGGCTGTATGATGACGGTGTGTACGTCCATGACAAATAAGTGTAGAGAAAATAAAGAGAATGAGACACAAAGATTTACGTAGTTCGACACTAAGCCTACGTCCACAGAGATTTCGAGAGGAAAATTTTCACTATAATATATTTGTTTACAGTCACTCAAGGTCCCTCTCATCTCACTGTACAATGAAAAATTGAGATCCATTTGTTGGAGAAGAAAATCTCACTTGAGCACTTCTTTCTGAGGAAGAAGAAGAAGACGAAGAAGACGAAGAAGACGAAGTCGACAGAGAGTGTGGGTTGGTTATCTGACTAAAGGCTTTTTATCCAGCCTACAGTGATAGGACCGAACCCATTTGCTTGTGTCAGCTCTCCCCTCTTTTCCATGAATAATGCTAGAGCCCCCGCTGGGGGCTCCTGTATTTTTTTATATTTTTTTTTTTATATAGATTTTTTTAATAATTTTAAATATTTTAAAAAAATAAAAAATTTATTAAATTATTGAAAAACACTTTCTTAATCACGAAGTAAAATATTAAAATATTTTTTACTATTTTTTATTTTACTTCGTGATTAAGAAAATATTTTTTAATATTTTTTTTTACTTTATGATTAAGAAAGTATTTTTTAATGATGTTTCAAATTTATTTTATTTTTTAAAAATATTTAAAAGTATTAAAAACATCTATATAAAAAATAACTTAAAAAAAACACATAAAAAAACACTATGTTAGATCCAGCAAAAGCTCAACCGTAGTTCTAGCATCATCCTTTATAAAAAAAAAAAAAAAATCATAATATTATTAAACAATACTTTCTTAATAACAAAATAAAATAAAAAATATTTTTTATAATTTTTTATTTTACTTTATAATTAATGAAGTATTTTTTAATAATTTTTTTTTACTTTTTGATTAAAAAATATTTTTAATGATGTTTTAAATTTATTTTATATTTTAAAAATATTAAAAAAATCTATATAAAAAATAATTTAAAAAAGAATACATGCAAGTAGTAAATAACTGCAGCCCAACGGAAGCCCCCAGCAGAACCCAACGAGAACTGTAGCACTATCCCTTTTCCATTTCCTCTGACATCCCCTACCTCCTGATCCCTGACAGTCGCCCTATCTCCTGACGCCTTATGGCTCCTGTCCCCTGACTCCTAACCAGGTGGGCTGGCCTAGTCTTTAGATCTGATGTTTTATCCCTCCACAGAGATTATCAACATCGTGATCGTAACTCTTTCTTATCAATATATTTTCTATGAGCTCTGAATCTAAAATATAATCCCATAATATATATAATGTTTTAAAAACGCTAACTATTTATTTATTATAAATATTCAATCCTGGAGGCTCGTTTTTTGCATTCGAACATCTATTATCGTCAGGTGATTCTAAAAGGTGGCCTGAACACGCCACAGATCAAAATGAAACAGTCAACAGGCCGGAAATCTTTTGTATGTTTTTTATTATGTTTAGAAATATGATTTATCCGGCGGCCAATAAGTCATGATTGTAGCTAGCTCAGGATCATCAATATGCAAGTTTCAAAGTCATGAATACGGCCAAAATAGTCAAAAAAAAATTCTACTAGTAAAATGATAAATTTATATCATTTTTTACCATCTTTTTTATAACACTAGAAATATTGGATGTATGGTAATTAGGTAAAATTAAAACTATTTTTAATGAAGTGGCATAATTACATTAATTGGTTGCAAAAGAAGTTGGAAAATAATTTAAGGTGTGTATAATTACTCATTTTACCATCATCTACAATCCCTCGTAAATATCAAAGATCATTCATGATATTTGATCAAGTATTATTTATTATTATAAATACTTTCATTATTTATTTATTTATTTATTTGTTAAATACTCGACATTTTATTAAATGTTAATTCTAATATTTAAGGCGTGGAGTGGTGGGTCGAAATTAGTTGAAAAAAAATAAAAACCTTAAGGACTACATGATCATGATGCATGGTAAAGAGATGGGGCCAGTGCTTCACGTACGATGATAAAAAAAATTACTCCTGAACATCATGCGGATCAAGTACTAACGGTCGATATATAGAAGCCTATTAACATTGCATATGTAAGGAGATTTCCACTCATCACTCGTAAGCCTACTCAACGCTCGGGTGAGAGTAACGGACTTTGTCCAGATACCTGATCCTCAGGGACTTATATTGGCACTTTCGGTCCCCCCACGTACATATATGATCACATGATGCATGCATATATGTATTGTTGTAGTATGTGGCTAATATTTAGTGAAACACGTATATAGATAAAGTAAGCTGATGTTGAGAGTGAAAATTCAGTATAAATACATATGATGTAATCCTAATTTGATATTTAGTGAAAATTCAACCGCTTCTACATCCTATTTTGATACTCAGTAAAAATTCAACCACTTCTATGGATGTAGGCACACTGCCAAAAATTCAATACTTAGTCAAAATTACAAATTTACAGTACTAGAACGCGAAGGCGATGTATATATCGTCATCCTGCATGTGGCTGTGGTTAATTTATATAGGATGATATTTTTGGCATTTCACTTTAGCCACTCATAAGATTATATATATGATTCTATTATCTCTTGTAAAACATGAGGATCAATGATTTATGACCTTCCTGCAAATTAAGTACTTATTTCTTGTATTATATATTATTATTATATAGTCAGTACGCCTTCTGTTTAACCTTGCTACTTTTGCAAATTAATTACATTTTTTTCAATTGTATATGAATTGAAAAATATTAGAAATTAATGATATTCACATTATATCATTTCCTTTTGAAATTTGTAATTATCTAGGCCAGAGAAACATTTTATTAAGAAAAAGATAAAACTTAGTTTATCATTAACCTAGCCTGTAACTAGCTACCTGTTTTTTTATAATTCTTATATAGCTCGTTTCTATAATTCAGCTTTTTTGAATTGACATATAAATTTTAGAAGTAAAATTAACAATTTTCTTATAAGAATGCAAATTCAGAAATTATTCTTCTTTTTTATTTTTTTACTCATTTCTTTATCAATTTACCAATGGTATTCCTAAGAAATTTCAACTCAACTATTTATAATTTTAGTCTAAATATATCCAGCTCCCCCAAACATGTAATCCTAGTTAGTTTCGTCCCAATTTAGTTTACATGGACGGACTCACCTATGAAATTTCCTTAATTAAATATTAGCCCACTCAACACGTTTTGAGACATATATAATTAATGAGTTCTTTTAATTTAAAATTTAAGTATTATACTATGAGAATAAAATTATAAGTGCATAACCTCTCTTTATTTTTAAAATGTAAAATTACTAATAAATAGTACTCTTTTATATTCAGGTTCATTTTTACATTAATATATCACTTCCAATTATCAATTGATAATATAATTAATCTTATACCGTGTTGTTCTTTCGTGAGAAGTAATTTTTTTATAAAAATCTTACATCTTGTTTTTTTTATATACATTCTTTAGGATTTTCTCTATTTCTTTATTTTTAAAAGTTTTGAAGAGGTGGGAATTAGGGCCTTTAACGTTAGCCCTGGTTAGGGGTGGGCAGCCGCCACTGCCCCCCACTACCCTACTCTTGTCCGCCCCGCCTTCGCATATGCGGGTATCATCCTTAGAACGCTTGGTTATTGTCGCTTTGAGCACCTCATCGGGAACTTCGATGGAAGTCCAGTCTAGTTGTTGCCACTTTTGAGCCGACTGTGAAATAAATAAGAGATATGTAAGGTTTTGAAAATATCTTATAAAAATAAATAAATAAATATTTTATTATAAAAAAATTATAAATTCCCGTAACTTAATGTGTTATGTCAATTATAAACTTCTTCTTATTATATGATAAATTAGATAAATTATATCAATTTATGAATTTATGAATTTATTTAAAAAAAATTACCTTTTATGAATGATCCGACATATATTAAACTAAACTTTTCAACTACTTTATCGCATACTAGTCAATTTATAAATTTAACGAGTCTCAGTAATGAGTAAAGCTAGCTGAAGCGGTGCAATTATTTTTTATTTACGCTTATTAATTTCATCTGTACGTACGTATATATGCCATCTAGGAAAATTATAATTTTATATTAGAGGCGTAGCTCCCCATCTGTACGTACCCCAGGGCCCACACACACAACACAAGAAAGAAGGAAGGAAAGAAAGAACGTGAAAAACGTGTGATACAGGTCTGTAGCGTCATTCCATTCGTCGTTTACAGTACTACTCTTTCTATAAATACCTGAACCCGCAATCTGTTTTATCTCATACTAGCCCCTGGAACAGAAAGCACTAGAATTAACTTCTAAAATGTCTGTTCAAGTTTCAGCAGTAGCTGCTCCAACAGCTCAGAATCATGTTATGCCAGAAATTAACCGTCGCTCAGCAAATTTTCAACCCAGCATTTGGGGTGACCATTTCCTCTCATATGCTTCTGAATTCCTGGTAATTAAAGATTGATATGTATCGTATTTACATTACGACATCATCATGTGTTTGAACTCTCGTATATCAATCACTACTTTTACATTTCTCGGTGTAACTAACGCTAGTTAGCTTATAATTAAGCCCTTACTTTTCAAGGCATAATATTTTAATCTTGAAAGTATGATATCATTCCATGGACGAGTCACAGTGCATATATACTTTTTGCTCGTACAGGAAACGTCTGATGTGAAAATCATGAGGCAACAAATTGAGGAATTGAAGGAAAATGTTAGTACGATATCACTACAACACAATTGCTTTTTAGTGACGGTTGGGAAATTGTGACAGTCCCTAGACCGTCACTAAAAGGCATTTTCTGTGACAGTTTTTGGAAACCGTCACTAAAGATAGAATGGGATTTTTTTACATTCGAACGTATGGGAAATATGCGTTCGAACGTCACATATACGTTCGAACGTTATGTCTGTTTACGTTGGAACGTAAAATGTTTTGGCGCAACCGTTCGAATGTTATTAATTTTACGTTCGAACGTAAAATGTTTTCCGCCAACATGCGAACGTTAATTACTAACGTTCGAACGTTCATTGTAAATTTAAATTAAATGACTTTAATTTAAAAATTATGTATTTTTATTGTGCATAATTTGTGAACAAGTCTAAAAAATTGAATTGTATATATTTATATATACACACTTTGTAATATATAAATATATATTATTGATTTATATATATTTGAAATGCAGTGATTTAGTATTAAAGTTGAAAACTATAACATCAAAGAAGATTAAAAATTGAAATGAAAAAACGATAAAAATATTCCATAATATTTTTCGTTACAAATATTAAAAATAAAATACAAAAATTGATAGAACGTAGTAAACAACAGTCAGATGATAACGTTATCCGCAAAAGTCGAACTCCGTACTTCCTCAGTCAAGGTATCAACCTTGTCGTTGAGGATAGTTACACGATGGGTGAGTTCGGCAACAGACGCCGATATAGCCTCGAGCGATCGATCGATCTTATGATCAATATGCGCAGTCAGCTGTGAGATGACCGCATCAACCCAAGCAGGCCGCACATCTCCTGCAGATGTACTCGGCGTATGCTGACTACTACTCCCGACATGACCTGGCTCAGGCTGCGTCGGAGGAACTAGATCCTCTACAGGGGGTGGCTGACGTCCCCTCGCCTGTCCAATGCTACGTCGATGCGTGGTCATGTCGAGGGGGCTCATCTGATCTTTGACCCGCTCCTCTGGCTGGGTCGGCACTCCCCGTGCAAGTAATAGTCGGCTGATGAGGACACCATATGGGAGATTATCCGTGGAGACGATGCTCGCCTCGTAACGGATCCTCTCAAAAATGTGCAGTGGCAAATCTATAGGATCTCCACGTGCCACTCGTATCAAAAATTGTGCCCGAAGCCGACTAAATGTGGTTTTATGAGCCACAGGATCGACATTTGTTGCAACAATAAGGTGCAACATGCGGAAGAAATGCAGCAGATGGTTCTGGTTGAAGGCGTTCTTCCGCTCGATCTGCATGCGATCCCTCCCGGTGAGGATGTAGAAATCCTCGTCTCGGTCATCATCCCGAGCCTCGACGCCAGTATCCTCAGCCTCTGACTGGCCTGCATCATCGGCTGATGCTGGCTCACATCCCCGGCCAGTAGATGATGCAGAAGTGCCTACATCCTCACGGGGTGTTGAGTGTGTAAATGTCTGAACACCTCGATGAATCCCGATGTGCTCGCCGATGACATCTGCCGATACCTCAATGGAAACACCGCGTACAGTCACGGTGTGAGAGGATGCATCCGGAGGCATGTCACACATCCCCATATAGAATTCTTGAACCATTGAGGGGTATACCTTCCCCCTCAATGTGCAGATATTTCCCCAGCCTCTACTGAGGAAAACATCTCTTAGGTTCGTCTGCTGCCAACAGAGTTCGTCGAACTCATTAATTAAGACCTCTCTCTCTACCATAACAGTACGAGCTCCGATACGGGCAGTGTCCGACGTGGCTCCTTCCCTCCCTCGTTTTCGTGTATGCAGTGGAAGAGCCATATCCTGAAAATAGAAAAGGAAAAAAAAATTATTTAGAATAATGCATTTTTTTGTATTAATTTTAAGATGCTCTGGATTAACGTTCGAACGTTTTATCTTTAACGTTCGAACGTTAAAGATAAAAACGTTCGGACGTTAACTTATACGTTCGCACGTAAAATAATGTAAATAAATTTACGTTCAAACGTAAAACAAATACGTTCGAATGTACAGATGTACGTTCGAACATAAGCAGTAAACAAATACGTTCGAATTTAAGTTCGAACGTATTTGTTTTACGTGTGAACGTAAATATGAACGTCCGAACGTCGAAGCATGAATAATGTAGAAAATCACTACGTTCGGATGTTATAATTAAACGTCCGACCGTATGTGATTTACGTGCGAAAGTAAATATTAACGTTCGAACGTATGTCGTTTAATAATATTCACGTCCGAATGTAAGACGATTAACGTTCGAACGTGGAAGCCGTAACGGCTCGGTAATTTAAACGTCGTACGTTCGAATGTCTTGGTGAAACGTTCGAACGTTTCGACGCAGAATGGCTGAGTCGACTCAGCCATTATTGAAATCTCGAAAATTTCTCTACAAGGGTCTAAATGCCGAAATGTCACCATGTAAATGAAGTATACACTTCAAGAAACATTTCTACGGTGACTATTCGGCCAATGACTGGTCGTGGTGGCCGGAAAATGAAGTTGAAAATCCGGTAATATTTATCCGGTTTTAAACCAAACTCAATCCAAATGTCAATCTAAATCTCAATAAAATACATGTTATTTGCATAAAAGATGAATGCCTACCTTTTAGTGACGGTTGTGGCGGAGTTGACGGCGGCGGTGACGGCGGCGTGGCGGCAAATAACGGAGAAGACGATGGATACGGGCAGGGAAATGCGTTTCGACGTTCGGTTTTGGCCTTATATACATAGAACGTTCGAACGTACTTATTATTACGTTCGAACGTTTGTCAATATAATATATTATATTATAAATGTTTAAGTTATATATTAGGATGTTATATAATATTATTGACAATTAGATTATTGGTTTTTTTGTGAGTGCTTCTTATATTTATAAAGTTTAGCAATATATAAAATCCGCTCCGACTCCGACTCCGACTTGTCGGAGCGGAGTCGGAGCGGAGTCGGATTTTTTTATTATTTTTTTTTATCTTTTTTAACTTCATATTTGACCCACTTTTTTTTTTAAAAAAAATTTGTGAGCTTTTAAATTTCAATTTTCTCAACATTACCTGTGGGAATTAATTAAACTTTTGATTATAACAAGAAATACAACTAAATAAAACAAGTAACATAATAACATGCATTCAAAAATTAAAAAGAAAGTCCTATTGCAATAGAAACGACGCCGTATTGTATAGTAGTATACTAACTAATATAAATCTATTTTATATATTATATATATATGAAAATTTATAAAAAAAAATATATGATATATATTATTATATATGAATATTAAAAAAAAAGCACCGAAATATTAATAATAAACTAATATACTTGATATATATATATATATTAAATCTCTAATCTCTTATACTTGATATATATATTAATATATATAAATATTAGTTATACTAATAATTATATTAGTATTAGTTATTATTAATACTATATATTATAGTATTATACTAATAGTGATATTAATACTATATCACTATTATAGTGATTAGTATAACTATATTAGTATTAGTTATAGTGATTTAGTATAACTATATAATATATTAGTATAAGTTATAATACTATAAGTTATAACTGTAGTCTATATTAGTATTAGTATATTAGTTATAGCGATTAGCATAACTATATATTAATATTTGCTATAGTGATTTTAATTTAGTATAACTATATAATAGTATTAGTATAAATATTATTATATTACACTAGCTATATCACTGATAGTATTAGTATACTAATGTCTAATACTAATATATCACTATAGTTAATAGTATCACATAGTAATATAGTATTAGTAATTAATACTATAGTGCTTTATATAGTAATTTATATATAGGCTTAAAGTGGTTTACTAATAGTATTAGTATTAGGCCATAAATCTAATTATTATACTAATGTATATTAGAATTACTAATATATTTATCAAAATGAATATGTTGAGAATTTATTAGGTCAAAAAATATAATTAATACAAGATATTGTTATATAAAATTGATATGAATAATACTTTAGTTATTATACATTAGTATTATATGTTATTATAAATTTATAGATTAGTGTTTATCCATTAGTATATGTATTACAATATTACATGTTGATGTTATTATGCATCTTAGTGTTTATAGTATATTATATATACATTAGTATTACATGCTATTATATTTATACATTAGTAATTTAGAACAACATGGTAGTAATATTGTAAATTTTTAGTAGTATGATATTTACATATAGTCATATACTAAACTATTATTAGTAAATTTAGTCTTAATATTATAGTATAAATATATTATTTAACTAGTATAAATATAAGTAATTTAGAAAAACACATATTTTGTGCATAATATATAAATTATATTATGCACAAAATACTATACAATGTAGTATATATATTATATTATAAGTTAAGTATAGTAGGAATATTACGTTCGAACGTTTGAAGTTAACGTTCGAACGTTAAACTAAGAGGCGAGAATTTTCCCGCTCGATGTTTAATATCTGTGTGATTATTTAGACGTAAGGACGTTTATACTATACGTTCGAACATCAAATCCGTCAACGTTCGAACGTTAGTCAAATTAGTGCGGGAGATTTCCCGCTCAAATATGGTAACACTTTCATGAAATGTACGTTCGGACGTTTAAGTAGTATGTTCGAACGTTTATCTATAAATCTACAAACGTTCGAACGAGAAATTGTGATACATTCGAACATATATGAGGAAAGTGCGGGAACTTTCCCGCTAGATTTCATGTTATATCATAAGAAGGGTACGTTCGAACGTGTATTTTAAACGTCCGAACGTTCTGGGCGGGAATAATTTTAGAATTAACGTTCGGACGTTTAAAGTTAACGTTCGAACGTTTAAACTAATAATTTTAGAACTTAATCAGTACGCGCACGGGAGGATGCCCATTATTTCTTTTCTCCCGTGCGCGCAACAGAAAGAGAAAGAGAGAGAGAGAGAGAGAGAGATTTCGACGAGAGAGAGAGAGAGAGTTAGAGTGTGAGAGAGTTGAGTTAGAGAGTGAGAGAGAGTTGAGTTTTGGTAAGATAATATTTTTATTTCTTGTCTTTATTTAAATTTTATGATATTTATAGAATGTGTTTTTGTTATAGAATATTTCTAATAAGTTTGTGTTGTATTTTTTTGAAGGATTGCTTGTTTTGGGAAGTTTGAAGATTTTGATTTGTAAGAGGATATTGTGAGTGCTAGGTATATTTCTAAACTTTATCAATATGTTGTTGTGATTTAATGCTTACTTTTTATCATATTGTGATTATTGTTTGTATAGTTTGTAAATAGTTTGTGAGTTATTCTAAATATGTTGTGATATAAATTTGAAATATTGTGTTTATTATTAAAAATATATTGTCATTAGGCTTTGTTAATACATGTTTATTGCTTATTCAAGTTTAGAAATATGTTAATACATGTGGCATGTTATTTTGTGAATATATTGTGAGTTATCACTTTTATATGTTGTGATATGGATTTGATATATTGTGATAATAGTATTTAAGTATAATAATTAAATATTTATAATAATAATTAATATATAAGTAATAACAAGCATAAAAGTAACTCTTTAAGAATTATAATAATTAAAATTATTATATAACCATTGAAATTTAAGTATGATAATTAAATATTTATAATAATAATTAATATATAAGTAATAACAAGCATAAAAGTAACTCTTTAAGAATTATAATAATTAAAATTATTGTATAACCATTGAAATTTAAGTATGATAATTAAATATTTATAATAATAATTAATATATAAGTAATAACAAGCATAAAAGTAACTCTTTAAGAATTATAATAATTAAAATTATTGTATAACCATTGAAATTTAAGTATGATAATTAAATATTTATAATAATAATTAATATATAAGTAATAACAAGCATAAAAGTAACTCTTTAAGAATTATAATAATTAAAATTATTGTATAACCATCGAAATTTAAGTATGATAATTAAATATTTATAATAATAATTAATATATAAGTAATAACAAGTATAAAAGTAACTCTTTAAGAATTATAATAATTAAAATTATAGTATAACTTTTGAAATTAAGTATATCAATTAAAATTATACTTTAAGAATGATGATCTTGTACACAACGAGGAAATATTATCTTGAAGAAATGTTGAAATTTCAATTTAATTGCTTGACTGTCATAGTCTCTTCGGCCTTGAGAGTTGTCAAGGTCGGACAGTTTGTGACGATTAAGTAATTAGACTAAAATTTAAACATTTCTTCAAGATAATTCTCCCTCGTTGTGTACAAGGCACGAAACTTAGGGTCACATAATTATCTTCCATCTCTCTTTAATTTAACAATATAACACTACTTGAAGGTGACATTGTTAATGTAAACAACATGGAGACATTGTTAGTATGATTTTTTGCTAGATGCGTGTGACATTGCATAAATACCCTTAGACCCGTTCGGGAATCAGTGTACATTTATGTGTCCACTGATTCCTGAATTGTCCAGTGTGGACAGTTTGAGATTATATTATCTGTATTACACATTTTTGTTACTCGCTACTTTCCACGTTTAATATGAAGTTTCGGTATCTTCTTCTATTGTTCTTCGGGTATACTGTTCGTAGGGTCACAATCCCGATATTTGAACATGTATACTTGGAGAATTATGGGGAGGTGCTGCCGGAATTTCTACTAACGTGGAAATTAGTAGAGTGACGAGATTTGTGTAATATGGAGAATATAATCTCGAATGGGATAGGACCAACTACCTTATCAAAAAAGTAATGAGAATTGGAGGCAAGACATGCATGTGAATTTTCAATATACGTGTTATTAATATCTGGATGTTTTTAGAAATGGACAAAAATTGGATGCGTCTGGACGATAGACTTGGAAAGGATTACGTACCCTATGCATGTGGAGTAAGAACTTTCATTGATTTTGCACGGGCCTCTGCTGATAGTCGTGGTTACATTAAGTGTCCATGTCGAGGGTGTAAAAATTTGTGTGCGATAGGATTGGATGAAGTAGAGCGTCATATATTTGTGAACGGTATGGATCTGGGGTATACGCGATGGGTACTGCATGGTGAGCCGTATGAAGGGTCAGCAGATGTATTGGTCGATCATCACAATTATTTACGGCACATGGATGATGATTATGAGCATGATGAGATGGAGGAGATGTTGGGTGACATTGGAGCTGGGATGTTTATGGATGAGGTTAACGACAATGCCTCAAGTGGTGGATCAGGGACTGATTGTGAAAATTTTCCTTCACTGTGGGAAGATGCAAAGCGCGAGCTTTACCCAGGTTGTACAAAACATTCCAAAATGTCGTTTATTGTGCGGTTGCTTCACATAAAATCATTGTGTGGGATGTCGACGAAAGCAATAAACATGGTATTGGACTTATTTAACGAGGTGCTTCCCGAAGGGTCTGCATTGCCTAAGAACTTTTATGAAGCGAAACAGTTGAGAAAGGATTAGGATTTGAGTACAAGTCCATACATGCATGCAAGAATGATTGTGTATTGTTCTGGAAGGAGAACGAGGAGAAACAAGCATGTCCTGTATGTGGAGAGTCGAGGTGGAAAGGTAAGAAAAACGTGCCGGTTAAGGTGTTGCGGTATTTTCCCTTGAAACCTAGGTTGCAAAGACTATATATGTGTAAGAAAACAGCTCATGATATGAGGTGGCACGAGGAGAAAAGAGTTAAGAATGACGGGTATATGAGGCATCCGGCTGATTCACTTGCGTGGCAGTCTTTCGATAATCAGTATCCAGAGTTCGGGTTAGAAGCTCGGAACGTGCGCCTGGGACTCACAACCGATGGATTCAACCCTTTTGAGAATATGAGTACAAGTTATAGCACTTGGCCCATTGTATTGATTCCGTACAATCTTCCACCATGGAGGTGCATGAAGGTGCCAAACTTTTTGTTAACTTTACTCATCCCTGGCCCTAGATCACCTGGGAATGATATTGACGTATTCATGCAGCCGTTGATTGAAGAGCTGAAAGAGTTATGGGAAACAGGGGTTAGAACTTATGATGCATCTAAGTCGACATCTTTTCAGATGCATGCTGCGGTAATGTGGACCATAAATGATTTTCCGGCGTATGGGAATCTTTCCGGCTGGAGTACGAAAGGGAAGTTAGCGTGTCCGACGTGTAATAAAGAAACTGCTAGTGAGTGGCTAAAATTTTCTCAGAAGTTGTGTTTCATGTGTCATCGACGTTATTTACCAGCAAATCATGCATGGAGAAGAGAATGTGCCAAGTTTGATGGGAGAGTAGAGGATAGGATTGCACCAAAAGAGTTGTCTGGAGAAGAGATAGTGGAACAACTGCAACATGTTAGAGCGAACAATTTTGGCAAAGGTCGGGGAAAGAACAAGAGAAAACGAGCCGTATCAGAATTGAATTGGACAAAACGTAGTATTTTTTTTGATTTGCCGTATTGGTCGTCATGCAAGTTGCGACATAGTTTGGATGTAATGCACATAGAGAAGAATATTTGTGATAATATACTGGGTACATTGATGAGTATTAACAAAAAGACGAAAGACACGATCAAGACGAGGAAAGATCTTGAGAGAATGGGAATTAAACATAATCTGCATTTGCGGGTGGAAGGCAACAGGGTGGTCATGCCGCATGCATGTTTTACGATGACGAGGGAGGAGAGGATTGATTTCTGTAAATGGTTGCAAGGTGTGAAGTTGCCAGATGGTTATGCTTCAAATATTGGTAGATGCGTGAGTCCTGATGATTGGAAAATCAATGGATTGAAAAGTCATGATTGTCACGTATTTT
Source organism: Juglans regia (assembly GCF_001411555.2). Taxonomy (NCBI): domain Eukaryota; kingdom Viridiplantae; phylum Streptophyta; class Magnoliopsida; order Fagales; family Juglandaceae; genus Juglans; species Juglans regia. Next base: position 35,301,988 of record NC_049902.1, on the reverse strand, counting down.
TGCAGAAGTTATTACCTGTGGGAATTCGTGGGAAGCTGACATCTAATGTACGTGTCGCCATATCTGAACTATGTATGTTTTTCAAGGATTTGTGCGCTCGGGTAGTAAATCGAGATGTGTTGTCGAAATTGGAAGAAGACATTGCTACTATACTATGTAAATTCGAGCAGATCTTTCCACCATCATTTTTTGATGTCATGGTCCATTTAGCAATACATTTACCGCGAGAGGTACTTCTGGGTGGACCGGTGCAGTTCCGTTGGATGTATCCAGTTGAAAGATATTTGGGTCGATTAAAGCGCACTGTTGGGAATAAAGCCAAAGCTGAGGGTTCAATAGCAGAGGCTTATATACACGATGAATGGTTAACATTTTGCTCTCTATATCTTCGTGGTGTTGAGACACGATTTAGTCGTCAAGAGCGAAATGCTGATCTTGCTACTCCGCCTCCTCGTGAGCTATCAGTGTTTTCCCAGAATGTACGACCCTTGGGTGCACAAACAGGTTACGATTTAATTGATGGAGAGTTGGGTAAGGTTCAGTGGTATGTACTAAATAACTGCCGAGAGATTGATGATTATCTTAGGTATGTCATTTAATTTATTTGAATAATTATAGTTTTCTTTAAATTAATTAGAATTGTTGTGCTCAAAATATACTTCTTTTGCAATATGTTATAACAGTGACCACATGGACAAACTTAGAACGGAAGGCGTAGAAAATATAGAGGCAAGACACGAGGAAGAATTTCCCGGATGGTTTGAAGAACGTGTATGAACTAAAATTATATATATGTTATATTGTGAAATTTTTAACTCTGGATAATAAAATAATAAATATATACTATTTCAATTTTTAGATTTTGGAACAACGTGCTCGTGATCCCGGATCAATTTCTTCTGAATTGTATGCATTGGCCCGTGGTCCCTCAAATAGAGCACTTCGATATACTGCATGCACGGTTCGAGGTTATAGATTCCATACTTTGGACCGTGAACGTAATAGAAAGACTCAAAACTGTGGTGTGTTGGTCGAGGGGAGTCATGGAACAGATGATATTGACTATTATGGTGTCATACGTGATATTATCGGATTGAAATATCTGGGTGGGTCTGTAACATATGTCTTCAAATGTGATTGGTGGGATCTAGGCGGTGGTCGGGTTTCGATACATAGGGATAATCACTTTACGAGTGTCAATACTGCATCTAAATGGTACGAAGATGATCCATTCGTATTGGCTTGTCAAGCTACCCAAGTCTATTACTTGATTGATCCAATGAAAAGTGCTGATGAAGATAGTGGGGAGATAACTTGGCGAGTTGTACAAAAATTTGTTCCTCGAAATATATATGAAGCAGGAACGAGTGCAGATTACGAGAATAGTGGAGATGAAGATGACAATCCGATTGTTGAGGCATACCAGGAAGATGGAGAGGGTATTAACTTGTTTGTTGACCTCGGTGCACTCGAGTTGCTCCCCTTGTGTAGAGATGATGTCCCACCCGTACATCTCGACCCGTCTGTATTAAATGATCATTCAATTCAAGTCAGTTTGGAGGAAGATGAAGAAGACGAGTCAGAAGATGAATACGAATCAGAATCCGGGCATGAGGTGGATAATGATGATGAAGATGTTATTGATGGAGATTCTGAAACAACTATGGAAAATTCATCTGAAGAGTAAAAGTACTAAATATTTTATTTATATAGGTGACTATAAAATATCTTAAATTTTCATAATTTCTTCTAATTAATTTTCTTTGATATAATTAATTATTTTAAAGAATGCCGCCAAAACGACAACGAAGAAATGTGCCTCCGCCAAGTCCAAGTCCTGAATCCATTGAGGACTCCCCACTCGAGGAATCCGTTCCTGAAGATCAAGCTAACACAGAAGAGAACAACAGCCAGTCGACACCTACCAGTAAGGAATAATTATATATATAGTTAATAATTTTTTCTCAATAACTATATAATTATAATTATAGTATATCTATTATTATCATGTAGTTGATGCATCTGCACGTCGCGGTCGTGGCTATACACGTGGAATCTCTCTTGAAAAAAATAGAAGGCACGGTAAACTGAAGGTCACAATTCCTGATAATTCCACTGGAGGAGTGGATGATAGTGCAGCAGCGCTTTCCTCCTATATTGGCACAGTAGTTCGAGCTTATGCTCCATTTTATGTGCGCTCATGGCGAGATGTTCCGAATGAGATTAAAGAGCACATTCGAAGTCGTGTGCTGGTGAGTTTACTTTTCAGTACATTTTTTTCACTTAGATTAATCTATTATATTTTTTACCTGATTCCCTTGTTAGGATGAATTCGACCTCGACTTTAGCCGTAGCGAGGATTTGAGAACCGTGAATGAGTTGATGGCTACACTATTCCGACGTCACAAAGGACGATGTGATGACCACTTCAAGAAGTTTGAGACGTTGGAAGAGGCTGTGCAGTCTCCTTTTCAGCAGATGAAGTTAGATGATTGGAGAAAGTGTTGTGATCTTTTCGCATCTCCAGATTATCAGGTATTTTACATTTATATCTTTAAATTATTTACATTCATATTCGTTTTATACATTATATGTATACATATTACAATTAACATTTTTAATATATTTTGTAGCACTTGAGTTCTACAAATGCACAGAATAGATCCGTTCTGACTGTCCACCATCGTGCCGGTTCAAGGTCATTCCACCGTCTTGCTGAAAAAATGGTAATTAAAAAATTATAGAATTTATTTATTTTCCTGATATTCTTTCTGATAAGTACTAACATTATCTTTTTAAAATTGCTAATATTGTCGCTTTGTTAGAAACGTGATGATCCTGAAAACTTTTCCCTCGTTCATGTCTATGCTGCTGCTCACACTAATGAGCATAGTGAGTGGATGGATCCTGTCGCTGCAGATAATTATGTAAGCAGTGTTAATTTTGTTAAATAAATTTTTTATAGAACATTTTAATAGTTTATTTCTTATTTCTATTTCTTTTAATACGTTACTAATTATTTACGATCATTACCTTTTAAATTGCAGAACAAAATGTTGGAGATGCAGTCGACTTCTGCGGAATCCTCTCCTAGTGACATAGACATATTCACCCAAGTGCTCGGGCCGCAGTCTAGTATGGCAAGAGGTTTGGGACGATCTATCAAGCATAAATGTTCATCCTCCTCAACCTCATCGGCTTCACAAATTAATAATCTTACAGCAGATTTAGAAGCTGCACGGCGTGAGAATGAGTATATGAGGTCGAGACAGCAAGAGTTAGAGTCTCTCTTAGAACGACAGTCTCATTTAGAGACGCGTTTGCAGGACCAACAGAGAGACCAGGAGGAAAGAATACGCAGTGAAGTGCAAGAGCAAGTGCAACGAGAGATGATGGTGCAAATGGAGCGTGTTATGTCGTTGCAACAGAATCCCCGTGGGCGAGGGAAAAAGAAGAAATAAATTTTATCAATATTTCTGACTAGTTTTAATATCTAATTTTGTACTTTTATAAGACATTGTTACTTCTTAATTGGGTATGTAATATGATACTATTGGTATTTTGTTTTTAAATTTTATGAAATTAGTATTTCTGATCTGTACGTTCGAATGTAAATAAAAATCGTTCGAACGTTGGTTCACACTGTACCAAACGTTCGAACGTAAATACAATTGAATCGTTCGAACGTTAAACCGACTAACGTTCGAACAAAGAACTTGCATTCGGACGCTCCTTCGTTTACATTCGAAATAACGTCTGAACATTAAACGCGCTACGTTTGAACATTTACGTTTACGTTCGAACAAATATTCGAACGTTTATTGTAATTAACGTTCGGACGCATTAACATGCGAACGTAAATATGATACGTTCGAACGATATACAACAAACGTCAACTTCTCTCATTCGAACGCCAATCGGGTCGGGTATAACGTCCGAACGTTTAATTGTACGTCCGAACGTGATTTTCTGTGACAGTTCATAACCGTCACAAAAAAGGAACGTTCGAACGTTGTACCGAACGGAACACTTCCAACCGTCACTAAAAATATTTTTTGTGACGGTTGAACAGTAAACCGTCACCAAATGTTTTCTGTGACGCACTTTACGTGACGGTCATGGTGACGGTTTCAAACCGTCACCAAATATGTTTAGTGACGGTTTGCTATTTTTTTGTGACAGTTTCCTCTGTCACAAAATACACATTCTGTTGTAGTGGATGCTCACGGCTACGGTTGAGAAGCCTTCACAAAAACTGAACTTGGTTGATGCTATTCAGCGCTTAAGCGTGTCTTACCATTTTGATAATGAGATTCAAGCAATCCTGCAACAACTGCAGAAGACTCATGAAAGTGATGACCCTGAATATAAAGATGACCTCTACACTGTTGCCCTGCTGTTTCGACTACTTAGACAAGACGGCTATTACGTTTCGTGCGGTAAAAAATGCATGCTTCAATTCCTTTCTATAGGTTTGCAGAATTCTTTTTCAAGGGAAACATATTCAACTAATTAAAGGTTTTAAAAGTAAAAGACAGAACCCGTTTCAAGGTTATGGGATTAAAAAGTGCCTAACTGTACTATTTTAACACATATCATATGTATTAATCTCCTTCCATGGGATGACTTATTTGATGTCATTGGAATATTGTGAGGCAGATATGTTCAAAAAGTTCAAGGACAGCAAAGGGAATTTTAAGGGATGGCTTTGCAATGATGTGAAAGGAATTTTAAGCTTGTATGAAGCCACACATCTCAGGGTAAAAGGTGATGATATATTGGATGAGGCTCTTGTCTTCACTACCACACATCTTGAGTCTGTAGCATCCCAATTAAGCGGACCTCTAGCAGCACAAGTGACCCATGCCTTGAAACAGCCTATTCGGAAAGGACTACAAAGGCTAGAGGCAAGGCATTACTTTTCTGTATACCAAGAAGACGCTTCACACGATCAAGTTCTTCTTAAGTTTGCAAAGTTGGATTTCAACCTATTGCAGAAAGTGCACCAGAAAGAACTTTCTGAAATTGCCAGGTCAGTTATTAAGCTCCAATATCTCAAGAGTACTTGCAAGTACTGAGTAAGCTAGCAGCTTGTACATGATGATATGATAATTGTAGGTACGTAATTGATAGAATGATTCTTTTAAATTATGTTTTACAGCTGGTGGAAAGACTTGGACTTTCCAAGGAAGCTACCCTTTATCAGAGACAGGGTGGTTGAGTGCTATTTTTGGGTATTAGGAGTGTACTTTGAGCCCCAATATTGCTTTGCTAGGAGGATACTAACCAAAGTGATCTCCATGTCCTCTGTTTTTTATGATATCTATGATGTGTATGGTACAATTGAAGAACTTGACCTCTTTACTGAAGCAATCGAGAGGTTGAGATTAAAGACACATCCTGATCATATTTGCATTTATTCTTTATTTTTTTCTGATTAACTGGAGAAACTACTGATTTTACAGTTGGGATATGAGTGCCGCAGATAAACTCCCGGAATACATGAAAATAAGTTACCAGGCACTCCTTGACGTTTACACTGAAATGGAGCAAAACCTAGGTGAAGAAAAATCGTATCGTGTCCAGTATGCAATTGAAGCAGTAAGCATCATAGGTTTTATATTCAGAGAAATTAAGCAAAAAAACAAACAAACATATATATATATATATATAACAGGAAATATTATGTTTGACTATATTATATGTCTCAAAAACCTTAGTATTTGTTCTGATTGTGAATTGCTATCTACGTACGTACGTTGTCTCAGATGAAGAAACAAGTTAGAGCATACCACCAAGAAGCCAAATGGTTCCACCAGAAATACATACCAACAATGGACGAATATATGCCCGTTGCTCTTGCATCCTCCAACTTCGCAATGTTAGCAACCACATCCTTAGTCGGAATGGGAGAACTTGTCACAAAGGATTCCTTCGAATGGTTGTTCAGTGACCCTAAAATGGTCACAGCTTCAGCAGTGGTTGGCAGACTCATGGATGACACCGTGTCACACACGGTTTAATTATTTCTCTTCTTTTTGTTCTTTATAATAATAATTTATAAAATCGTCCTATTAATTAATTATACTAACATATATAGACGATTCTTCAACAATAATGCTTGCAGTTTGAGCAAAAGAGAGGGCACGTTGCTTCGGCTGTTGAATGCTACATGACACAGCACGGTGTTACAGAAGAAGAAGCAGTCCATGAATTGAAAAAACAAGTGACAGATGCATGGAAGGATATAAACAAAGAGTGCCTCTACCCAACCGAAGTCCCCATGCCAATTCTCATCCGAGTTCTCAACCTTGCACGTGTCAGTGATGTCGTGTACAAGGACGAAGATGGCTACACAGTTGGAAGTGTGCTCAAAGATTTTGTAGCGTCTTTAATGGTGGATCCTGTGCCCTTATAATAAGCTGCATGGACAACCTCTGCATCGGTGGTTGTCGATCACATTAAGAAATAGTTGATAGGATTACGTTAACGTGTTAATAAAGAAAAAGAAAACGGCCCTAGCTGTAGAATAAATTAATATGCTTAGCAGATTGCTCGACACATGCGTGATCTAAATATATAACAAGCTCGGCGCCGGGAGACCATAAAAAATACGAAAAATTTCTTGGTCTCTTTCTTCTTATATATATTCTGATGACATGACAGTTTTAGTCGCTGTTCAAACTCAAGTGATGGATTTGAGTTGCAAATATATTATTATTAGTTTGATCTAATTCTTAAAATTGGTCCGCTCGATTCGGGCTTAAACCTAAACCGGGGAAGGACTACTGGGCCGTCAATCTTGTATTTGGGACTCGGCCTATGAATTAGAGTGAACCCAAACTAACCTAACCTCCAAGCTTGGCTGACTAGGCTTCTGGCTAGCACAGCTTAATCACATGCAACCTTAAGAACTCTCTGACTCTGCAACACCCAAACTCAATTAGTCACGTTAGCTGCAGTACGTGATTGAATAATAATTAAGAGTTTAATCATGAAAAAGATGCTTGTTCAGCTAACCATGGGCCTAAACTCCATGGTTTATAGGCCCATCACATGTAACATGATCAACTACCGACATGGTTAGCTGTGTTTTTCCATATGTAAGCCCCTGATTCTTTGGATGTGAAAGTAGTTGTCAATATGTACCATGAACAGAATCTTTGTAACACCTCCGGTACTAAGCCAGGCCAACGGCCCAAACCTGAGTATTACTAATTTTTTATATATATAATATTTTTATTTGTTTAATAACTATGGGTAGCCATTTGAGATTTAACGAAAAATTTTGAATAGACTACGTGCCTAAATTTTTATTTTGGTGGAATATAGATTGTTGGCCATAAATTACGTTTAACAAGCCATTATTTTGTAAACCTTATTTCAGATTTATTGTATAATTTGTATTTGCCAACGAGCTATATTTTTTTGTTATTTGCGAGTTTAATTAGGCCCAAGAGTCAAAAGCTTTTTCTTTTGGCCCCATCAGAATTTAACTAATGATTTTGGGCTCAATAAATGAATTAAGCTCATTTAATAATTTATAGACCAAGTGGACATTTTTTTGTAGTGGCCGAAGATTTTATTGTAAAAGCCCGACACGACTATTCAATAACTCACACACGGTTTCGACTACCTACATAAATTCATGCATACCCATTTTCGTAGAAACTCCCCCAAGCTAGGGTTGTCATACGTTCACTCCCCCACGTCTCCACGTCTTGGCAGCCCCAAACTCGCACACACAATTCAGATTTTCCTCCTCCATATTCCCACCTTCCCCATCCTTTTTCAATCTATTTTTCCAACATCCAGATCTTCCTCTCAACATTCTCTCTCACTCGTTAGTTTCTCTCTCATCTATTCCCTGCGATTTTGGTCTGCCATCTCATGGAGTTTCACTCGGTTTTCCCTGTTCTCCACCACCAATCGCAACGCCACCATCCACATTGATCCACCACATGCTCCCCCACACCCAGGTTGTTTCTCTACCACCACAGTATAGCCAACTAAAACTAGTGTCTCCAACCACGGGAAACACCACAAGGCAGCCACCACAGCATTGCATGCTCCTCCTCATGCCACTACCTCATCCCATGAAAACCGACACAACTGCAAGCCACCATGGTTGAGCCTCGCTATGTCACGGGCTAAGCAGCCCACATCCCAGCGAGTTTAGTCGCTACACCACCGCTCCTACTCCTACTCCTCTTCTACTCTCCTCAACTGCTAAACACTTGAACCACCGTCCCCAGCCACTGTAAACTGTCAACAGAAATGCCCCTGCTTTTATACCACCAAAATAGAGCAAGCCACGTCCAGCAAATCCTCCATGACTCCTTCCTCAGCTGCAGATAATGCCGATCACCACCTCTCCCCTTCACGTCGCCAACTGCCAGACTCCTGCACCCCAGGCCTAGTACGCCCTACACGTTCAAGCAAACCAACATAGAAACACTACCTCAAGCCATCGTAGAAACCACCACTCTATCTGCTCAAGTTTTTCCAAAGCCTCGTCATGCGCCACCACCTGGCACCACCTCGCCACGGCCTTCCACAATCACTATCTGCTCTCTATAAACCACTGAGAGCCTCCGTTTCACCACATGAAAATAGAGCAAGTACCTCCACTGCATAAGACTCCTCCGCAAGCTGCCCAACCACCACGAGGGTTGCACCATGTAGCCATTGCCTCACTACTGCCTCGACCACTATTACTTGCTGAAAAGCAAGCCTCCTCCACATTCACTCAACTAATGTCGTTGTTCCTCCATGTTGCACGACACAAGCTCCCAAGGTAAGGCTCGTTCTCTCTCTATGCGAGACACACTCTTTCTCTCCCCCCCTTCTCTCTCTAAAAGCCCTCCCTATCTCTCGGCCTCTCCCTCATTTCAAGTAACTCTCTCTCTATCTTTGTCACTTACAGGCTGGCATGTTTTTTGGATATTGGGCCATGCTTTTTGAAATGGGCCATGGGCTTGTAGATAGTTTTTAAGGGTTATGTTACATTATTGGCTGCACAAATTTATGGGCCACGGCTGGATATAATGGGTTTACTATATATGTATATTTTGATGTTGAGATCATGTGTTTTCATAAACAATATTATAAGACCAATTTAGGAGTAATATGATCTTAAGATTTAATTGCGTATTTGTTTGGGGAAATTATGTGAATATCAAAGTGTTTTTGGGAGAGTCGATATTTTTGGATTTCGAAAATTTTTAGACATTAAGGAAAATATAGATTTTTATATCTTAGGTTTTAATTACAAAGTATGTGTTCCATTGGAAATTTAAGCAGGTTATATGACTATTTTCTAGGTGACGATTGATATTCTTTTGGCATTGTTGTAGGAAACTTCAGAAAAATTAAAAATTTCAGGTAAGCAGGATTCCTACACTAGACTTTGCATAAAATAAATAATTGAGATTGATTTTGGAAAATATTCATGTTTTGTTATAAAAAGAAATTTGAAACAACCTCAGTTATTTGTTATACATTAGTCATGAAATCTGTATAAAAGAGAAAATTATTTTTGTAATGACTAATGTAGACATGAGCAAATTTTTGGTATTATGTTTCTGAACTATGCGTAATGAGAGCGAATATGAAATTTGAAAATTTGTGCACATGATGTAAAGATGTTCTAAATTTGTTTTTGAATATGTAAAATGATCTGAATCTGTTTAGTACTCTGTTTTGATATGATGTGACATCTGAAAAACCTTTGGCATAACTTTTTTATTCTGAATTTGATTCTGTTTTGGTTTTGGTTCTATTTCTGATTTGCTCCGTTAAGGCCCTACAACAGGTATAATAGTGTATACGGCCCTGTTAAGGGTATAATAGTGGTATACAGCCCTATCACGGGTATAATGGTGGTATACAACCCTACCAAAGGGGTTAATCATAGCATATATTCTGATGTGATGCTCTGATATGATATGAAGATGATGTCTCAGATTACGATATGTTAAAGGAGTTTTGAACAAGGATATTTCTGAAAGTTTCGCTCTAATATTTTGATAACATATTTTGATTCTGTATTTTGAAAGTAAATGTTTTGTTCTGCATTTTGAACTCTGCAAATGCTTATGTTTATATAGTAGTATATGTTTTCTACTTAATAAGTTGATAACTCACATTATCTCCACAATATTTTTCAGATAATTTGAGTATTTCAACTGAATATCAAGATTATGGAGCATGAGTGAGATGATATAAGCATGATGGATTAAGCATAGAGAGTTATGATTACTGGAGAATTTTATTCAGAAATCTTGTCGCGTTTTGATGACTTGGTATTTTGGAAGGTTGATTATATTGAAGTAGTTGGTTTAAAACAATTATTTTATATGTCATTGAGAATTTGGAGTCTATAGTTATTGAGAATTTGGAGTCTATAGTCAAGCTTAATAGTCAGGCTTTTATTAGGAAAACATAAATGTTAAATTTTTTCTTGATAAATATGAGAAGGCTTCAGGTCAGAAAATAAACATAGATAAAACCTATATGGTCTTTAGTAGGAATGTGAAATATGAGGTGCAAGAATAAATAATGTACTTATGGGGGGTCATACTGCTCAACAATATGCGAAGTACTTAGGTTTACCTCCTATTGTAGGTAAATAAAAAACCAAGGTTTTCTCATAAATAAAACACAAAGAAAGTTACAAAGTTGGAAAGAACAAATGATATCTCAATATGGTAAGGAAGTGCTTATAAAAGTAATAGCCCTCTCAATCCCTACATACTCTATAAGTTGTTCTTTACTGCCTGGTAACTTATGCTTAGAACTGGAAGCCATGATGGCAAGATTTTAGTGGGGTCAGAAAAAAAAAAATGAAAGAAAGATTCACTGGATAAGAGCTCTATTTAATCTAAATGTACTAGCAAAAATTCTAAAAATCATAATTTGCCCTGGAGAGCAACCTGATAAACGAACATGGACACAAGAGAAAAGTAAGAAATTCAGTATTAGGAGTGCCTACAGATTAATCAAAGAGAAGTCCAACAACTGTTCAAGTGAGTGGTCTATTGCTAGCAGACAACATGCTCTATGGAAGATGAAAGTCCCTAATAAAGTGAAGGTGTTTGCTTGGAGAGCTTGCAAAGAAGGGCTACCTACTTAACATAATCTACGAAAGAAGAATGTGATTACTGAAGGGACGTGTTGTTTCAACAATGAAAGGTTAGAAGATCTACAACATGCATTATTCTATTGTCCTAAAATTAGAGATTATTGGGATAGATATGTGCCTATTATGGAAAAGATGTAAATGGGTCTGAATATAATAGATGTAGCAATGAAAGTGAAAGAAGCTAACAGGGCATAATACCTGACTATATCTTCTCAATTGCGTGGGACTTTTTGTTTAGAAGATATAAGATGGTGCATGACAAAGCTTGTATTGAACCAAGACAGGTAATTGAACATGCTCTATCACTACACATGATGTTTACAATCATCAAGTATTTTCCAAATACCAAGACAAAGGATTACTACTGCTGGAAACCTACCCCTCCAGGATACTTGAAGCTAAATGTGGATGAGGCAATATTTTGTGATATACATAGAGTTGGAGTTGGTGCTATTCTTAAAGATGACAAATGAGATATTGTTATGACTGCTAGTAATGTTGAAAAAGAAGTTGTTGATCCATAATCTATTGAGTTACTAGCAATATTTAGAGGTTTACAACTCTGTGCTAACATGGATATCCAGAAGCTAATAATTAAAAGTGATTGTTTGTTGATGGTGAAAGAACTTCAAGAGCAAGCAGAATCTTCAACAATGTTGGGAAATTTGTTGAGTGAAACCAAAAAAGTTCTACAATTGTTTGGGGAATGTCAAGTTCAACATGTCAATAGAATAGGAAATGTGGCAGCACATAGGCCTGCCCGATATGCTAGGAATGTTGAAAGTTTAGAGTTCTGGTAGGATTGTATTTCAGACTTCTTTTCTTAAGCTACATTGCTTGACAAATGTCTGTAATGTTTTTTTTATCAATGATAATTTGCTTTCCTAAAAAAAAAAAAAAAAAAAAGAGGCATGCTGCCTCAGCAGTTGAATGCTACATGAACCAATATGAGGTCTCATATACACAAGTGGCATATGAAGAACTGAACAAGCAAGTTTCTAATGCATGGAAAGGCATGAATGAGGAATTTACAAGGCCTAATGCTATCCCAATGTCTCTCCTTATGTGTGTTTTAAATATTTCACAAGCAATAGATGTCATCTACAAGAATGGTCGAATTGGATATACCTGTGTGGGCAAAGAGATGAGAGATAACATTACAGTAGTGCTAATACATACGGTGCCAATAATAATAATATTATTATTATTTTGATAACCTGTGCCAATAAATTATGGGTGTTGGTTTACTAGTACTTCATTTATATCACTACATCAAATTTACTTTTTTAGGGATGAAAATTTTTGTCTCAAAAGGTTTTGATTTCGTCACTTTGAATCCCAGAAATTCAAAGGTGGCCGGCGAAATATTTATTCAAACCATTTGCGTATTATTATCAATAAAAATTTTATTATGGCTTTCTAGATACTTTTAAGTTGTAAAATAATGCTACGTGTCAAGACTTTTTCTACTAAGATAAAATTAGTTCAAAAACATTACCCCAAAAGTATCTGTTCTCACTTCTCAAAGCGTCAATTTTATTCCCAAAAATTCCAAGGTGGCAGGCGAAATATTTATTCAAACCGTTTGCGTATTTTTATCAATAAAAATTTTATTATAGATTTTTCAGTTGTGAAATCATTATTTGTCCTTAAAACTTAAGTTAGAGCTAATAAAAAGTTATAGATTTTATTATTTATTTTGTATCTTAATATTCTCTCTCGCGTGTAGGTCAGATTCCCTCTCAATGGGTTGTCCCAATACGTAGAATATGTAATTAAATATAGTAGAATGTAGAGTCAAGGTTCGAACTCAGGACCTCTGTTTTTTATATTATGTGAAACTATCACTTGTCCCAAAAACTTAAACTAAAGCTGATAGAAAGATATAAATTTTATTATTTATTTTATATCCTAACACCAGTATAATAATTATATATTGGAGGGAGAGAGAGAGAGAGTGTGTGTGTGTATGTGTTCCATTTTTCCCCAAATAGGTTGTCTGGCAAAATTGACAAATCGAGCCCAAATGAGATCCCTAATCAAACTAGCAAGGAATGTCATGAACAAATGATTCCAACATGAGTATTGCTCCAATAAATATCAAAATACATACGAAATGATCAAACTACTCCATATTTTAAACTAAATCCATAGTACAAGAAATTTCACTTTTAAAGGTTAAATTTGTTAAGGACGAATTAAATTTCATCCCTAAAAGTAATTATTGGAGATGAAATTAAAACTTGGCTGAGCTTGTAAATTCATTCGAACGGATAAAAATCCATTCGAACTAGATATTTTATACTGAATAAGATCATCTCAAAATTGTAAAACCGTTCGAACGTGACAAAATAGATTTGAACAATGAATTCATATCTATTCGAATAGTATATAATTTGTTTGAATAATAATCTTGGCGGGAAATTAAATTTTTTTTTTTTAAAAGTTCATAACCGTTCGAACATACATTTATTCGTTCGAACAGAAGAGATTTGGTGGAAAAATGTGGCGGCAAGGTTGCTGGACCATTCGAACAAAAAAAAAAAATCATTCGAACCAATTCGACCACCACATTATTCATTCGAAAGACTAATTAGGTTGGAAATAATAGAGACATTGTTTATCATCATTAATTTGTGTATATATTTTTTCTATTAAATTAATAAATATTTTTTCCATTAATTTTTTTATCATTTTCAAAATATAAAAAATGTGTATATATTATATATTATTATTTACGATGAGTAAAAATATTTATAAATTCATAAATTAATTTTATGTAATTAATTTCAAATTTTGATAGTGATTTCTTTTATGTTAAATTTATATAAATATAACTTTAAAGATAGTGTTATGTTTTATATTATCATGAACAGTAAGTAAAATGAAAAAATAAATAAGGTAACAAACACTAAAAATAAAAACCATACATTAACATCCCAAATATACAATGTTAGATATAACATAAAAAGAAAAATAATAACTAAAATGATTTCTTTACTAAATAGATCAAAATCCTCTTGTAACATTTTAATACATCCATCTAGATCCCTAAGCTTCTCCATGATGGACTCAATGAATACAAGAAACAGAGCTCGTACTTGATTCAAGTAACCACAACAGGCTGTCTCTCAACACCGAAAGTACTACTAGAAGCTAGATTGGTCGGCGTGCCACTAGGTTTTTCTGTTGTAGTCTTCTAGAATTGCCCATTACTCCTGCTGAATGTTATCTTGTTAAGGGGCCCCATCTATGGCGACCTCCGCTCAGTCCCAAATACTGTAACCCCCGATCGGAGTAGGAAGTTAGATATCAACAATGCAAATGGTAGACGACCTCCACTGGAATAGCGTGACTCCAATCGAATACGGATGGAGAAATACAATGCCAGATCAGTCGACTCCCCCATGCTATCTACAACAAAAATCTGGCTCGCTCGATCCTGAAAGCAGTCTTGTGTTTTTTCGGATTGATGTTATACCTAAAAATCAAATTAAGCATTCTGAAAAATGATATACAATCAGCCTGTCGGATCACCTTGCTCCCATCATATGAAAGAGCCAAAGGGTTTCGAACTAGCTGACGGACCTGATCGTCTGTGTAACAACCTAATCCTAAGTTTAGGCTATAATATAAGTTTTATGTAATTTTTTTCAAATAGCTATAAATTTATTATTATTATTATTATTATTATTATTATTATTATTATTATTATTATTATTATTATTATTATTATTATTATTATTATCATCAAATTTTACATTATTCTTTTAAATAAGATTATTATCATTTTAGTATTGATATTTTATTATGACTCGATTTTTTTAGAATAACCACTAGAGTTTAGTTTTGAAATAAAATCTTTTTCTCCATATCTCCACCCATAAACCTTATTCTTATCTCTTGATTGGATAACCCTAATCTCATTTACATTTTTATCTCCTAATTGATCAGGGAAACCAATTCTAAAATCCTATCATCACTCTTTCTCTTTTCCCTCTATAAAATCCTATGAAACCCTTTGTATGAAAACAAGAACCTTGCAATCATCAGGAAACTCCTCCACGTCTCCTCCCCAGCCCAAGCAACACCACGGTAACAAGACCCACGACCCCTTCCTCTCTCACGGCAAGTAGAATAAACCGTCAGCCACTCCCATCAGCCTCCTGTCGTGCGACAGAATTAGAAGCCTCAAAGACAACTTCACACCGACGCTACCATCACAAATGAGTATATCAAAAAATATTATTTTATTAGAAAATTGTAAAGGAGTAGTTGTTTTATCATTTATCTATGTCAATATGACAATAACACCATGCAACGGACATGGTGACAACTAGGGGTATAAGTTTGGACTGGAAAATTGGACCGAATCGGACCGGTTGGGCCAGTTTTCCAGTCTGGAACCGGTTCTTTATTTGCACAAACCAGTAGGACTCAGTCCGATTCTGGTTCCGTGGTTTCGGGACCGGACCGACCCGATTGGAGAAAAAAATAAAAAAATAATAATATTATAGATATATAAGTTTTATACAAAAATAATATTATACAAAATATTTTTTATATATAAGTTTTATATATAATATATAAAAAGAAAAAAAATCACTCAAATATTATCACTAAGTTTTGATAAGTACATAGGACATTTGTAGTTATACTAATATAGACTATAGTTATACTTATACTAATATAGTTATACTAAATCACCATAACTAATACTAACATATAATTAATACTAATAGGCTAATATAGACTATAGTTATAGTTATACTGATATAGTTATATTAAATCACTATAACTAATACTAATATATAACTAATATTAATAGTCTAATATTAATACTATTATATAGTCTAATATATAACTATTATATAACTATTAATACTATTATATAGTCTAATATATTATATAGCTATACTATATATAACTAATACTAATAGTCTAATATTATTACTATTGTATAGTCTAATAATCACTATAACTAAATCACTATAGTCTATAACTATGTATTAAATGTATTACAAATATATAAAAATTATAATTATCATTTAAAAAAAGAAGAAGAACCATCTACATAGAAGAAACCAACAGAAAATGGCGCCGTTTCCTCTCCAAATCTCCAGAAACCAACAGTCTAAATGACACCGTTTAGACTTCCAAAAGGCAATAATGCCAATAAACCCTAAAGGCTAAAATCAAACCTCACTCTCGTCTCTTCCTCGCCTCTCTGCAGACTGCCTCACTCTTTGCCTCGCCTCTTTGCCCCACTCTCGTCTCTGCCTCTCCTCTCGCCTCTCTGCCTCGCCTCTCTGCCTCGCCAGTTGCTGCCTTGCCTCTCTTCCTCGCCTCACAAACCTTCGGCCTCACCTCACGGTAATGCTTCTCCATTTTTTTTTTCATTTCATTACTTGTTAGATTTAGATATTCATTTCGGCCATGTGACAGAGAACTAAGACCTAATCGAACCCATAGATTTTCTTTCTGATCAGAGAATGAAAAAGTGATTCGTGTTCACTTCGAAATTGAATTTCACCCGCTTGCATTTATTATGCAATTCAACAACCATGTATATAGGACCCAACTACTTTCAAGTTTCTATCATAAGTATTAAGTATATGTAAATCGTTAGGTTAAATTTATGAGATTTTTTTCTACTTGGGATGAAAGAATGAAGGTGGTATAAAGCTCATAACTTTATACATTAAAACAAAAGGACAAAGACTTCTATCACCATTAAAGAACGTCGACAAGTATTTCCTAGTCAATCCACAATTATAGAAAATACCTACAAAATGTTAGTGTGCTCAACAGAGGAACTCAAAGAAAAGATACAATACAACAATGGAGACAAATAATTCTAAATAGAACTAAAAGAATACTTTAAAAAAATATTATTTGCACACTTTTCATGTTATTGAAAAGAGTCGGGCTACTCTGCCGCCCAGAGTAGCCCGATCAGTTTTATCGCACAACATATTTTGAGTTTTTATTTTTTCTTTATTTTTCTTTTCACATTTTTTTAATATATTTAAATATTTTTAAAAAATAAAAAAATACACTAATACACTTAAAAGCACTTCCTTCATCATTAAGTAGAAAAAAAAACACCGAGCGGTCACACCGAGCAATACAAGTGGGGCGGCAGGGTAAACTTTTCCTATTAAGAATGCTAGCATTTTTTGTTTCTAGGTTTAGGAGAATATAAAAAACAATTATCAGTGAAATGCAAAGAGTCTTGTGTCCAGTTCAGTACTTTAGATCTCTTACATGCTTGAAATCTCCTTTCTATTTTCAATTACAGATTTTTTGAAGCAGTTTTTTTTATTAACAGATTTTTAATGACAAACTAACATTTAAAAAAACTGGAAAACTGGACTGGAAACTGTAAAAATCGGAGATACCAGTTTAGGAAGGTAACTGGTGCGTAATCAATTTTGAAAAATGTAAAATCGGTACAAACAAGTTCGGTCTTAAATTTTGTTTAAAACCGGATCAAATTAGACCGATTACACCCTTAGCGACAACCATTAATTGATTTATTTTTTCTTAAATACTGACATGCAACCTAGAATAGGCGTGTCTGGTAGACGAAAAGTACTAATTGCCAAATTTAAAAATTTCAAGCATAAATTCAAATGACTGAATTTATAATTAGGGAATATTTGAGAAATTAGATAGAGATTAAAAATTTATGACTAGTCATGAAATAGTTTGTGAATGATATTAAAATAGTTTGTAGTTTAAGTTATGATATATTATGGTATTTTGAGAAATGATATAGAAAAAGTTAAATAAAAAATAATATAGAGTTAAACTATTATTATAATATTATTTTTGTTTTGAGATTTGAAAAAAATAAATTATTTTTATGCTTCTTTATAAGTTTGAAAAAATTATAATAATTAGATAATGATTAAATTAAAAAGTATCTATTTTATATAGTATTTGAGAAAGAAATAAAACATATAATGAGATAGGATGATATGAAACTCATATGGTAAACAAAGACTCTAACTCTCTTAGTCATTTTTAAATGTCATACTTTTTTGTTTTTTCTTTATTGGTTGTAAGTGCTTGTTTTTTCTTAGTCTTATAATTTTAAAAAATAAAACATATTTTATATGTAAATGATATTTAAAAATAAAATACTTAAAAATACATTAAAATACTCTTATATTCATGACAACTAATGGATCAGATAACATAAACGGAATATATAAAGCTTAGTTGAAATCATACGATTGACCAATTTTACATAAATTATATAAATTTATCTTAATATTTGAATATATTCAAATTCATTTTAAAAAAATTAAACAATTCATTTCATCCCAACTAACTCAAATCAATTGGCATCCATCTCTTAACTCACGAGCGGGACTACGCCCACTAGGAATCTTTTTCTCTTTTTTTTTTTTTTGTTAACTTTTTTATTACAATGTTGCTGGATTAGGAAAATAGAAGGAAGCTGGGGAGTGGGTAATCGATCATGTTCCACTTGCAATTTTTAATTTTTAATTCCCAGTCAGCTTGCATGCGTTGTCAGGCTACATGGCTTTTGTTGCCATTGAAGCTTTTCTGCTGGCTGGACATCAAAATCATGAAACGTTGCTTACATAATTAGTATTGTTAATTCTAGCTCTTTAATAACATGATAATTGCATATTCCCATACATACATCAGTTTAGTCAACTTACAATTCTTAAATAGAAATGGTTGATACAAATTCATATAATTATATTTAAAAAAATTATAAAATTATAAAAATATTTTTTTTTAAATAAAAATTCTATTTGCAGTTCTGAATGGAAGATTGTATATACAGTCTCAATAATAAATGAGGATAAAAGAAAAAAAGTATCATTTTAAAAAAGATATTATTATAATTTTAAAATTTTTTTAAACATAACTGTATGAGTTTGCATGAATAGTTTATATTTAGAAAATGTATGTAGACTAACTCTTTTTAAAATATTTTTTTCTCTATTATCTATATTCATCAATGAGACTGTACACATAATCCTCTAATCATAATTGTAAATAAAATTTCTCTTATTATAATGGGCCGAGTTTAAAATAAAATTTTTAAACAACGTCGGACGAACAGTAAGCTTAATTAAAATAAAGGAATATTTAATTTGGGGATTGTTTCAGTGATGCCAATTTTGTCCCAAAAAGATGGTAATTGGTGATTCTTTCGCATCTCGTTTGGTATTTGTCAAGTTGCCACGCAACGGACACGCCGACAGCCACATTTTAAAATTATTTATTTATTTTTTTAAAATGCTAACATGCCACCTAGAATACGCGTGTCAGGTTGACGGAAAGTACTAATTAATTGCCAAATTTAAAATTTTGGAGCATAAATTCAAATGACTGAATTGAGAATTATGAAATCTTTGAGAAATTAGATAGAGGTTAAAAATTCGTGAAATAGTTTGTGAATGATTTTAAAATAGTTTCAGTTGTGATCTATTATAGTATTTTGAGAAATGGTATAAAAAAAATTTTAATAAAAAATATTATTTTTTTAATATTATTTTTATTTTATTTAAAAAAATAAAAATTTGAAATTTTTTTAATAATTAGATAGTGATTAAATTAAAAATATTATAGAGTAGCCCGATCAGTTTTACCGCACAGCATATTTTGAGTTTTTATTTTTTCTTTATTTTTCTTTTCACATTTTTTTAATATATTTAAATATTTTTAAAAAATAAAAAAAATACACTAATATACTTAAAATCACTTCCTTCATCATTAAGTAAAAAAAAAAAAAAAACACCTAGCAGTCACACCGAGCGGTACAAGTGGGGCGGCAGGATAGATTTTTCCTATTGAAAATGCTAGCATTTTTTATTTCTATGTTTGGGAGAATATAAAAAAACAATTATCAGTGAAATGCAAAGAGTCTTGTGTCTAGTTCAATACTTTACATTTCTTACATGATTGAAATCTCCTTTCTATTCTCAACTACAGATTTTTTGAAGCAGTTTTTTTTATTAATAGATTTTTAATGACAAACTAATATTTAAAAAAATTGGAAAACTGGACTGGAAACTGTAAAAATCAGAGATACCAGTTTAGAAAAGTAACTAGTGCATAATTAGTTTTGAAAAATGTAAAATCGGCACAAACAAATTCGGTCTTAAATTTTGTTTAAAACCGGATCAAACTAGACCGATTACACACCCTTGTGACAACCATTAATTGATTTATTTTTTCTTAAATACGGACGTGCAACCTAGAATAGGCGTGTCTGGTAGACGAAAAGTACTAATTGCCAAATTTAAAAATTTCAAGCATAAATTCAAATGACTGAATTTATAATTAGAGAATCTTTGAGAAATTAGATAGAGATTAAAAATTTATGACTAGTCATGAAATAGTTTGTGAATGATATTAAAATAGTTTGTAGTTTGAGTTATGATATATTATGGTATTTTGAGAAATGATATAGAAAAAGTTAAATAAAAAATAATATAGAGTTAAACAATTATTATAATATTATTTTTTGTTTTGAGATTTGAAAAATTTAAATTATTTTTATATTTCTTTATAAGTTTGAGAAAATTATAATAATTAGATAATGATTAAATTAAAAAGTATCTATTTTATATAGTATTTGAGAAAGAAATAAAACATATAATGAGATCGGATGATATGAAACTCATATGGTAAACAAAGACTCTAACTCTCTTAGTCATTTTTAAATGTCATACTTTTTTGTTTTTTCTTTATTGGTTGTAAGTGCTTGTTTTTTCTTAGTCATTATTTATATATATATATATATATATATATATATATACACACACGTGAGCAATACACAGAGTCTTATAATTTTAAAAAATAAAAATTATTTTATATTTAAATGATATTTAAAAATAAAATACTTAAAAATATATTAAAATACTCTTATATTCATGACAACTAATGGATCGGATAACATAAACGGAATATATAAAGCTTAGTTGAAATCATACGATTGACCAATTTTACATAAATTATATAAATTTATCTTAATATTTAAATATATTTAAATTCATTTTAAAAAAATTAAACAATTCATTTCATCCCAACTAACTCAATTCAATTGGCATCCATCTCTTAACTCACGAGCGGGACTACGCCCACTAGGAAGCTTTCTCTTTTTTTTTTTTTTGTTAACTTTTTATTACAATGTTGCTGGATTGGGAAAAGAGAAGGAAGCTGGGGAGTGGGTAATCGATCATGTTCCACTTGCAATTTTTAATTTTTAATTCCCAGCCAGCTTGCATGCTTTGTCAGGCTACATGACTTTTGTTGCCATTGAAGCTTTTCTGCTGGCTGGACATCAAAATCATGAAACGTTGCTTACATAATTAGTATTGTTAATTCTAGCACTTTAATAACATGATAATTGCATATTCCCATACATACATCAGTTTAGTCAACTTACAATTCTTAAATAGAAATGGTTGATACAAATTCATATAATTATATTTAAAAAAATTATAAAATTATAAAAATATATTATTTTTTAAATAAAAATTCTTTTTACTGTTCTGAATAGAAGATTGTATATACAGTCCCAATAATAAATGAGGATAAAAGAAAAAAAGTATCATTTTAAAAAAGATATTATTATAATTTTAAAATTTTTTTAACCATAACTGTATGAATTTGCATGAATAGTTTCTATTTAGAAAATGTATGTAGACTAACTCTTTTTAAAATAATTTTTTTTTTCTCTTTTATCTATATTCATCAATGAGACTGTATACGTAATCCTCTAATCAGAATTGTAAATAAAATTTCTCTTATTATAATGGGCCGAGTTTAAAATACAATTTTCAAACAATGCCGGATGAACAGTAAGCTTAATTAAAATGAAGGAATATTTAATTTGGGGATTGTTTCAGTGATGCCAATTTTGTCCCAAAAAGATGGTAATTGGTGATTCTTTCGCATCTCGTTTGGTATTTGTCAAGTTGCCACACAACGGACACGGCGACAACCACATTTTAAAATTATTTTTTTTTTTTTTTTAAAAAGCTAACATGCCACCTAGAATACGCGTGTCAAGTTGATGGAAAGTACTAATTAATTGCCAAATTTAAAAATTTGGAGCATAAATTCAAATGACTGAATTGAGAATTAGGAAATCTTTGAGAAATTAGATAGAGGTTAAAAATTCGTGAAATAGTTTGTGAATGATATTAAAATAGTTTCAGTTGTGATCTATTATAGTATTTTGAGAAATGGTATAAAAAAATTTAAATAAAAAATATTATAAAGTTAAAATATTATTTTTTTAATATTATTTTTATTTTATTTAAAAAAATAAAAATTTGAAATTTTTTTAATAATTAGATAATGATTAAATTAAAAATATTAAATATTTAAAATTAAAAATATCTATTTTTTATAATATTTGAGAAGGAAATAATAAGATATAATGAAATAGGATGATATAAAACTCATATAGTAAACAAAGACTCTTAGGGTACGTTTGGGTAGGGAGAATACTTGAGTAGTGTTGAGAATGTTTGTGAATAGTTATGAGTAGAGATTTGAGTGAATTTGTGGGTCTTATTCAGAGTATTTTGAGTTGTTTGGACGTGTGAAGTATGTTGAGTTGTTGACTTTTGGATAGGTAGTTGAAAAAGGTGTGAGTTCCATAAATATTATAGTGATTTTATTTTATTTTTATATATAATAATGATAAATATTATAATGATTTTATTTTTAATTTATATATAATAGTAATAAATATTATAATGATTTTATTTTCATATATATAATAGTGATAAATATTATAGTAATGTTATTTTTTATTTATTTTATTTATCAATTTACCAATGGTATTCCTAAGAAATTTCAACTCAACTATTTATAATTTTAGTCTAAATATATCCAGCTCCCCCAAACTTGTAATCCTAGTTAGTGTCGTCCCAATTTAGTTTACATGGACGGACTCACCTATGAAATTTCCTTAATTAAATATTAGCCGGCCACTCAACACGTTTTGAGATATATATAATTAATGAGTTCTTTTAATTTAAAATTTAAGTATTATACTGTGAGAATAAAATTATAAGTGCATAACCTCTCTTTATTTTTAAAATGTAAAATTACTAATATATAAATAGTACTCATTTATATTCAGGTTAATTTTTACATTAATATATCATTTCCAATTATCAATTGATAATATGATTAATCTTATACTGTGTTGTTCTTTCGTGAGAAGTAATTTTTTTATAAAAATCCTACATCTTGGTTTTTTTATATATATTCTCAAGAGTTTTCTCTATTTCTTTATTTTTAAAATTTTTGAGGAGGTGGGAATTAGGGCCTTTAACGTTAGCCCTAGTTAGGGGTGGGTGGGCAGCCGCCCCTAACCCCCACTACCCTACTCCCGTCCGCCCTGCCTTTGCATATGCGGGTATCACCTCTAGAGCGCTTGGTTGTTGTCGTTTTGAGCACTTCATCGGGATCTTCGATGAAAGTCCAACTTATTTGTTGCCACTTTTGAGCCGACCGTGAAATAAATAAGAGATATGTGTTGTTTTGAAAATATCTTATAAAACTAAATAAAAAAATATTTTATTATAAAAAAATTATAAATTCACGTAACTTAACGTGTTATGTCAATTATAAACTTCTTTTTATTATATGACAAATTAGATAAATTACATCAATTTATGAATTTATTTAAAAAAAATTACCTTTTATGAATGATCCGACATATTAAATTAAACTTTTCAACTACTTCATCGCATATATACTAGTCAATTTATAAATTTAACGAGCCTCAGCAATGAGTAAAGCTAGCTGAAGCGGTGCAATTATTTTTTATTTACGCTTGTTAATTTCATCTGTACGTACGTATATATGCCATCTAGGAAAATTATAATTTTATATTAGAGGCGTAGCTTCCCATCTGTACGTACCCCAGGGCCCACACACACAACACAAGAAAGAAGGAAGGAAAGAAAGAACGTGACGTGTGATACAGGTCTCTAAACTCATTCCATTCGTCGTTTACAGCACTACACTTTCTATAAATACCTGAACCCGCAATCTGTTTCTCTCATGCTAGCCCCTGGAACAGAAAGCACTAGAATCAAGTGCCATTTAGCAACACCATCTCCAATACTATGTACGGTGCCATGCAATTAACTTCTAAAATGTCTGTTCAAGTTTCAGCAGTAGCTGCTCCAACAGCTCAGAATCATGTTATGCCAGAAATTAACCGTCGCTCAGCAAATTTTCAGCCCAGCATTTGGGGTGACCATTTCCTCTCATATGCATCTGAATTCCTGGTAATTAAAGATTGATATGTATCGTATTTACATTACGACATCATCATGTGTTTGAACTCTCGTAAATCAAACACTACTTTTACATTTCTCGGTGTAACTAACGCTAGCTAACTTATAATTAAGCCCTTACTTTTCAAGGGATAATATTTTAATCTTGAAAGTATGATATTATTCCATGGACGAGTCACAGTGCATATATACTTTTTGCACGTACAGGAAACGTCTGATGTGAAAATCATGAGGCAACAAATTGAGGAATTGAAGGAAAATGTGAGGACGATGCTCACGGCTACGGTTGAGAAGCCTTCACAAAAACTGAACTTGGTTGATGCTATTCAGCGCTTAGGCGTGTCTTACCATTTTGATAATGAGATTCAAGCAATCCAGCAACAACTGCAGAAGACTCATGAAAGTGATGACCCTGAATATAAACATGACCTCTACACTGTTGCCCTGCTGTTTCGACTACTTAGACAAGACGGCTATTACGTTTCGTGCGGTAAAAAATGCATGCTTCAATTCCTTTCTATAGGTTTGCAGAATTCTTTTTCAAGGGAAACATATTCAACTAATTAAAGGTTTTAAAAGTAAAAGACAGAACCCGTTTCAAGGTTATGGGATTAAAAAGTGCCTAACAGTACTATTTTAACACATATCATATGTATTAATCTCCTTCCATGGGATGACTCATTTGATGTCATTGGAATATTGTGAGGCAGATATGTTCAACAAGTTCAAGGACAGCAAAGGGAATTTTAAGGGATCGCTTTGCAATGATGTGAAAGGAATTTTAAGCTTGTATGAAGCCACACATCTCAGGGTAAAAGGTGAAGATATATTGGATGAGGCTCTTGTCTTCACTACCACACATCTTGAGTCTGTAGCATCCCAATTAAGCAGGCCTCTAGCAGCACAAGTGACCCATGCCTTGAAACAGCCTATCCGGAAAGGACTACAAAGGCTAGAGGCAAGGCATTACTTTTCTGTATACCAAGAAGACGCTTCACATGATAAAGTTCTTCTTAAGTTTGCAAAGTTGGATTTCAACCTCTTGCAGAAAGTGCACCAGAAAGAACTTTCTGAGATTGCCAGGTCAGTTATTAAGCTCCATTTCAGAGTGCTTGCAAGTACTGTGAGTAAGCTAGCAGCTTGTACATGATGATATGATAACTGTAGGTAATTGATAGAATGATTCTTTTAAATTATGTTTTACAGCTGGTGGAAAGACTTGGACTTTCCAAGGAAGCTACCCTTTATCAGAGACCGGGTGGTTGAGTGCTATTTTTGGATACTAGGAGTGTACTTTGAGCCCCAATATGGCTTTGCTAGGAGGATGCTAACCAAAGTGATCTCCATGACCTCTGTTTTTGATGATATCTATGATGTGTATGGTACAATTGAAGAACTTGACCTCTTTACTGAAGCAATTGAGAGGTTGAGATTAAAGACACATCCTGATCATATTTGCATTTGTTCTTTATTTTTTTTTCTGATTAACTGGACAAACTACCGATCTTACAGGTGGGATATGAGTGCCGCAGATAAACTCCCGGAGTACATGAAAATGAGTTACCAGGCACTCCTAGACGTTTACACTGAAATGGAGCAAAACCTAGGTGAAGAAAAATCGTTTCGTGTCCAGTATGCAATAGAAGCAGTAAGCATCATAGTTTTTATATTCAGAGAAATTAAGCCAAAAAACAAACAAACAAGCATATATATATATATATATAACAGGAAATATTATGTTTGACTATATTATATGTTTCAAAAACCTTAGTATTTGTTCTGATTTTGAATTGCTATCTACGTACGTACGTTGTCTCAGATGAAGAAACAAGTTAGAGCATACCACCAAGAAGCCAAATGGTTCCACCAGAAATACATACCAACAATGGACGAATATATGCCCGTTGCTCTTACATCCTCCAACTACGCAATGTTAGCAACCACATCCTTAGTCGGAATGGGAGAACTTGTCACAAAGGATTGCTTCGAATGGTTGTTCAGTAACCCTAAAATGGTCACAGCTTCAGAAGTGGTTGGCAGACTCATGGATGACATCGTGTCACACACGGTTTAATTATTTCTCTTCTTTTTGTTCTTTATAATAATAATTTATAAAATCGTGCTATTAATTAATTATACTAACATATATAGACGATTCTTCAACAATAATGCTTGCAGTTTGAGCAAAAGAGAGGGCACGTTGCTTCGGCTGTTGAATGCTACATGACACAGCACGGTGTTACAGAAGAAGAAGCAGTCCATAAATTGAGGAAACAAGTGACAGATGCATGGAAGGATATAAACAAAGAGTGCCTCTACCCAACCGAAGTCCCCATGCCAATTCTCATCCGAGTTCTCAACCTTGCACGTGTCAGTGATGTCGTGTATAAGGACGAAGATGGCTACACACATGCTGGAATTGTGCTCAAAGATTTTATAGCGTCTTTAATGGTGGATCCTGTGCCCTTATAATAAGCTGCATGGACGACTTCTGCATCGGTGGTTGTCGATCACATTAAGGAATAGTTGATAAGATTACGTTTACGTGTTAAAAAAGAAAAAGAAAACGGCCCTAGCTATATAATAAATTAATAAGTTTAGCAGATTGCTCGACACATGCGTGATCTAAATATATAACAAGCTCGGGGCCGGGAGACCATAGAAAATACGAAAATTTTCTGTCTCTTTCTTCTTATATATATTCTGATGACATGACAGTTTTAGTCGCTGTTCAAACTCAAGTGATCGATTTGAGTTGCAAATATATTATTATTAGTTTGATCTAATTCTTAAAATTGGTCCGCTCGATTCGGGCTTAAACCTAAACCGGGGAAGGACTACTGGGCCGTCAATCTTGTATTTGGGACTCGGCCTATGAATTCGAGTAACCCCAAACTAACCTCCAAGCTTGGCTGACTAGGCTTCTGGCTAGCCCAGCTTAATCACATGCAACCTTAAAAACTCTGACTCTGCAACACCCAAACTCAATTACTCACGTTAGCTGCAGTACGTGATTGAATAATAATTAAGAGTTTAATCATGACAAAGATGCTTGTGCAGCTAACCATGGGCCTAAACTCCATGGTTTATAGGCCCATCACATGTAACATGATCAACTACCGACATGGTTAGCTGTGTTTTTCCATATGTAAGCCCCTGATTCTTTGGATGTGAAAAGTAGTTGTCAATATGTACCGTGAACAGAATCTTTGTATATATAATATTTTTATTTGTTTAATAAAAACAAACCTGCGTATTATTAATTTTTTATATATATAATATTTTTATTTGTTTAATAACAATGGGTAGCCACTTGAGATTTAACGAGAAATTTTGAGTAGACTACGTGCCTAAATTTTTATTTTGGTGGAATATAGATTGTTGGCCATAAATTACGTTTAACAAGCCATTATTTTGTAAACCTTATTTCAGATTTATTGTATAATTTGTATTTGCCAACGAGCTATATTTTTTTGTTATTTGCGAGTTTAATTAGGCCCAAGAGTCAAAAGCTTTTTCTTTTGAGCCCATCAGAATTTAACAAATGATTTTGGGCTCACTAAATGAATTAAGCCCATTTAATAATTAATAGACAAAGTGGACATTATTTTATAGTGGCTGAAGATTTTATTGTACAAGCCCGACACGACTATTCAACAACTCACGCACGTTTCTTTATATTTTTTTTTCTTCTTCTCTAGAGTTTCGACTACCTATATAAATTGATGCATACGCATTTACGTAGAAACTCCCCCAAGCTAGGGTTGCCGTACATTCACTCTCCCACGTCTCCACGTCTTGGCAGCACCAAACTCGCACACACAATCCATATTTTCCTCCTCCATATTCCCACCCTCATCCTTTTTCAATCTATTTTTCCAACACCCAGATCTTCCTCTCAACAGATCTCTCTCACTCGTTTGTTTCTCTCTCATCTACTCCCTACGATTTTGGGTCTGCCGTCTCACAGAGTTTCACTCGGTTTTCCTTGTTCTCTACCACCAATCGCAACGCCACCATCGACGATGATCCACCACATGCTCCCCCACACCCAGGCTGTTTCTCTACACTAAAGTAGAGCCAACTGAAACTAGTGTCTGCAATTACTGGAAACACCACACGGCAACGACCACAGCGTTGCATGCTCCTCCTCACGCCACTACCTCATCCCATGAAAACCCACACAACTGCAAGCCACCATGGTTGAGCCACGCTATGTCACGAGCTAAGCAGCCCACATCCCAGCGAGTTTAGTCGCTACACCACCGCTCTTACTCCTACTCCTCTTCTACTCTCCTCAACTGCTAAACATTTGAACCACCGTCCCCAGCCACTGTAAACTGTCAACAGAAATGCCCCTGCTTTTATACCACCAAAATAGAGCAAGCCACGTCCAGCAACTCCTCCATGACTCCTTCCTCAGCCGCAGATAACGTCGATCACCACCTCTCCCCTTCACGTCGCCAACTGCCAGACTCCTGCACCCCAGGCCTAGTACGCCCTACACGTTCAAGCAAACCAACATAGAAACACTGCCTCAAGCCATCGTAGAAACCACCACTCTATCTGCTCAAGTTTTCCCAAAGCCTCGTCATGCGCCACTGCCCGGCACCACCTCGCAACTGCCTTCCACAACCACCATCTGCTCTCTATAAACCACCGAGAGCCTCTGTTTCATCACATGAAAATAGAGCAAGTACCCCCACTGCGTAAGACTCTTCCGCAAGCTGCCCAACCACCACAAGGGTTGCACCATGTAGCCATTACCACACTACTGCCTCGACCACTATTACTCGCCGAAAAGCAAGCCTCCTCCACATTCACCCAACTAATGTCGTTGTTCCTCCATGTTGCACGACACAAGCTCCCAAGGTAAGGCTCGTTCTCTCTCTATGCAAGACACACTCTTTTTCTCTCCCCCCCTCTCTCTCTAAAAGCCCTCCCTATCTCTCAGCCTCTCCCTCAGTTCAAGTAACTATCTCTATCTTTGTCACTTGCTGGCACGTTGTTTGGATATTGGACCATGCTTATTGAAATGGGCCATGGGCTTGTACATAGTTTTTAAAGGTTATGTTACATTATTGGCTGCACATATTTATGGACCATGGCTGGATATAATGGGTTTACTATATATGTATATTTTGATGTCGAGATCATGTGTTTTCATAGACAATATTATAAGATCAATTTATGGAGTAATATGATCTTAGGATTTAATTGCGTATTTGTTTGGAGAAATTATGTGAATATCAAAGTGTTTTTGGGAGAGTCGATATTTTTGGGTTTCGAAAATTTTTAGACATTAAGGAAAATATAGATTTTTATATATCTGGTTTTAATTACAAAGTATGTGTTCCATTGGAAATTTAAGCAGGTTACATGACTATTTTCTAAGTGACTATTGATATTCTCTTGACACTGCTGTAGGAAAATTCAGAACAATTAAAAATTTCAGGTAAGCATGATTCATATACTAGACTTTGCATAAAATAAATAGCTGAAATTGATTTTATAAAATATTCATGTTTTGTTATGAAAAGAAATTTGAAACAACCTTAATTATTTGTTATGCATTAGTCATGAAATCTGTATGAAAGATAAAAGTATTTTTGTAATGAGTGGTGTAGACATGAGCAAATTTTTGGTATTATGTATCTGAACTAAGCAAAATGAGAGCGAATGTGAAATTTGAAAATTTGTGCACGTGATGTGAAGTTGTTCTGAATTTGTTTTTGAATATGTAAAATTATCTGAATCTGTTTTGATATGATGTGACATCTGAAAAACCTTTGGCATAACTTTTTTATTCTGAATATGATTCTGTTTTGGTTTTGGTTCTATTTCTGATTTGCTCCGTTAAAGCCTTGCAATAGGTATAATAGTGGTATACAGCCCTATCACGGGTATAATGGTAGTATACAACCCTACCATAGGGGTTAAACATAGCATATATTCTGATGTGATGCTCTGATATGATATGAAGATGACGTATCAGATTATGATATGCCAAAGGAGTTTTGAATAAGGATATTTCTGAAAGTTTCGCTCTAATATTTTGATAAAATGTTTTGATTCTGTATTTTGAAAGTAAATGTTTTGTTCTGCATTTTGAACTCTGCAAATGCTTATGTTTACATAGTAGTATATGTTTTATGCTTACTAAGTTGTTGATAACTCACATTATCTCTACAATATTTTTCAGATAATTTGAGTATTTCAACTGAATATCAAGATTATGGAGCATGAGTGAGATGATATAAGCATGATGGATTAAGCATAGAGGGTTATGATTATTGGAGAATTTTATTCAGAAATCTTGTTGTGTTTTGATGACTTGGTATTTTGGAAGGTTGATTATATTGAAGCGGTTGGTTTAAAACAATAATTTTATATGTCATTGAGAATTTGGAGTCTATAGTCAAGCTTAATAGTTAGGTTTTTATTAGGAAAACATAAATGTTAAATTTTTTCTTGATAAATATGAGAAAGCTTCAGGTCGGAAAATAAACATAGATAAAACCTATATGGTCTTTAGTAGGAATGTGAAATATGAGGTGCAAGAAGAAATAATGTACTTGTGGGGGGTCATACTGCTCAACAATATGAGAAGTACTTAGGTTTACCTCCTATTGTAGGTAGATAAAAAACAAAGGTTTTCTCATAAATAAAACACAAAGTTGGCAAAAGTTACAGAGTTGGAAAGAATAAATGTTATCTCAATGTGGTAAGGAAGTGCTTATAAAAGTAATAGCCCTCTCAATCCCTACATACTCTATAAGTTGTTCTTTACTACCTGGTAACTTATGCTTAGAACTGTAATCCATGATGGCAAGATTTTAGTGGGGTCAGAAAAAAAAATTGAAAGAAAGATTCACTGGATAAGAGCTCTATTCAATCTAAATGTACTAGCAGAAATTCTAAAAATCATAATTTGCCCTGGAAAGCAACATGATAAACGGACATGGACACAAGAGAAAAGTGAGAAATTCAGTGTTAGGAGTGCCTATAGATTAATCAAAGAGAAGTCCAAAAACTATTCAAGTGAGTGCTCTATTGCTAGCAAACAACATGCTCTATGGAAGATGAAAGTCCCTAATAAAGTGAAGGTGTTTGCTTGAAGAGCTTGCAAAGAAGGGCTACCTACTTAACATAATCTACGAAAGAAGAATGTGATTACTGAAGGGACGTGTTGTTTCAACAATGAAAGGTTAGAAGATCTACCACATGCATTATTCTATTGTCCTAAAATTAGAGATTATTGGGATAGATATGTGCCTATTATGGAAAAGATGGAAATGGGTCTGAATTTAATGGATGTAGCAATGAAAGTGAAAGAAGCTAACAGGGCATAATACCTGACTATATCTTCTCAATTGCATGGGACTTTTGGTTTAGAAGATATAAGATGGTGCATGACAAAGCTTGTATTGAACCAAGACAGGTAATTGAACATGCTCTATCACTACAGATGATGTTTACAATCATCAAGTATTTTCCAAATACCAAGATAAAGGATTACTACTGCTGGAAACCTGCCCCTCCAGGATACTTGAGCTAAATGTGGATGGGGCAATATTT
Organism: Juglans regia; assembly: GCF_001411555.2. NCBI lineage: Eukaryota > Viridiplantae > Streptophyta > Magnoliopsida > Fagales > Juglandaceae > Juglans > Juglans regia. The sequence goes on along the minus strand of NC_049902.1, from coordinate 35,269,951 downwards.
TGTGATATACATAGAGTCGGAGTTGGTGCTATTCTTAAAGATGACAAATGAGATATTGTTATGACTGCTAGTAATGTTGAAAAAGAAGTTGTTGATCCATAATCTATTGAGTTACTAACAATATTTAGAGGTTTACAACTCTATGCTAACTTGGATATCCAGATGCTAATAATTGAAAGTGATTGTTTGTTGATTGTGAAAGAACTTCAAGAGCAAGCAGAATCTTTAGCAATGTTGGGAAATCTGTTGAGTGAAACCAAAAAAGTTCTACAATTGTTTGGGGAATGTAAAGTTCAACATGTCAATAGAATAGGAAATGTGGCAGCACATAGGCTTGCCCGATATGCTAGGAATGTTGAAAGTTTAGAGATGTGGTAGGATTGTATTTCAGACTTCTTTTCTCAAGCTACATTGCTTGACAAATGTCTGTAATGTTTTTTTTATCAATGATAATTTGCTTTCCTATTAAAAAAAAAAAAAAAAAAAAAGGCATGCTGCCTCAGCAGTTGAATGCTACATGAACCAATATGGGGTCTCATATACACAAGTGGCATATGAAGAACTGAACAAGCAAGTTTCTAATGCATGGAAAGGCATGAATGAGAAATTTACAAGGCCTAATGCTATCCCAATGTCTCTCCTTATGTGTGTTTTAAATATTTCACGAGCAATAGATGTCATCGACAAGAATGGTCGAATTGGATATACCTGTGTGGGGAAAGAGATGAGAGATAACATTGCAGTAGTGCTAATACATACGGTGCCAATAATATTATTATTATTATTTTGATAACCTGTGCCAATAATATTATGGGTGTTGGTTTACTAGTACTTCATTTATATCACTACATCAAATTTACCTTTTTAGGAATGAAAATTTTTGTCTCAAAAGGTTTTGATTTCGTCACTTTGATTCCCAGAAATTCAAAGGTGGCCGGCGAAATATTTATTCAAACCATTTGCGTATTATTATCAATAAAAATTTTATTATGGCTTTCTAGATACTTTTAAGTTGTACAATAATGCTACGTGTCAAGACTTTTTCTACTAAGATAAAATTAGTTCAAAAACATTACCCCAAAAGTATCTGTTCTCACTTCTCAAAGCGTCAATTTTATTCCCAAAAATTCAAAGGTGGCCGGCGAAATATTTATTCAAACCGTTTGCGTATTATTATCAATAAAAAATTTATTATAGATTTTTCAATTGTGAAATCATTACTTTTCCCAAAAATTTAAGTTAGAGCTGATAAAAAGTATTAGATTTTATTATTTATTTTGTATCTTAATATTCTCTCTCACGTGTAGGTCAGACTCCCTCTCAATATGTTGTCCCAATACGTATAATATGTAATTAAATAGGGTAGAATGTAGAGTCAATGTTCGAACTCAGGACCTCTGCTTTTGATACTATGTGAAACTACCACTTGTCCCAAAAACTTAAACTAAAACTGATAGAAAAATATAGATTTTATTATTTATTTTATATCCTAACACCAGTATAATAATTATATACTGGAGAGAGAGAGAGAGAGAGAGAGAGTGTGTGTGTGTGTGTGTGTATGTGTTCCATTTTTTCCCAAATAGGTTGTCTGGCAAAATTGACAAATCGAGCCCAAATGAGATCCCTAAACAATCTAGCTAGGAATGTCATAATCAAATGATCCCAACATGAGTATTGCTCCAATAAATATCAAAATACATACAAAATGATCAAACTACTCCATATTTTAAACTAAATCCACAGTATAAGAATTTTCACTTTTAGAGATGAAATTTGTTAAGGACGAATTAAATTTTATCCCTAAAAGTAATTATTGGAAATGAAATTAAAACATAGCTGAGCTTGTAAATTCATTCGAACGGATAAAAATCCATTCGAACTAGATATTTTATAATGAATAAGATCGTCTCAAAAATGTAAAACCGTTCGAACGTGACAAAATAGATTCGAACAATGAATTAATATCTGTTCGAATAGTATATAATTTGTTTGAATAATAATCTTGGCAGGAAATTAAATTTTTTTAAAAAAAAAAAAAGTTCATAACCATTCGAACTTACATTTATTTGTTCGAACAGAAGAGATTTGGTGAAAAAATGTGGCGGCAAGGTTGCTGGACCGTTCGAACAAAAAAATATATCATTTGAACCAATTCGACCACCACATTATTCATTCGAAAGACTAATTTGGTTGGAAATAATAGAGACATTGTTTATCATCATTAATTTGTGTATATATTTTTTCTATTAAATTAATAAATATTTTTTCCATTAATTTTTTTATCATTTTGAAAATATAAAAAATGTGTATATATTATATATTATTATTTACGATGAGTAAAAATATTTATAAATTCATAAATTGATTTTATGTAATTAATTTCAAATTTTGATAGTGATTTCTTTTATATTAAATTTATATAAATATAACTTTAAAGATAGTGTTATGTTTTATATTATCATGAACAGTAAGTAAAATGAAAAAAATAAATAAGGTAACAAACACTAAAAATAAAAACCATACATTAACATCCCAAATATATAATGTTAGATATAACATAAAAAGTAAAATAATAACTAAAATGATTTATTTACTACATAGATCAAAATCTTCTTGTAACATTTTAATACATCCATCTAGATCCCTAAGCTTCTTCATGATGGACTCAATGAATTCAAGAAACAGAGCTCGTACTTGATCCAAGTAACCACAACAGGTTGTCTCTCAACACCGAAAGTACTGCTAGAAGCTAGATTGGTCGGCGTGCCACTAAGTTTTTCTGTTGTAGTCTTCCAGAATTGCCCATTACTCTTGCTGAATGTTATCTTGTTAAGGGACCCCATCTGTGGCGACCTCTACTCAGTCCCAAACACTGTAACCTCCGATTGGAGTAGAAAGTTAGATATCAACAATGCAAATGGTAGACGACCTCCACTAGAATAGCGTGACTCCGAACAAATACGGATGAAGAAATACAATGCCAGATCAATCGACTCCCCCATGCTATCTACAACAAAAATCTGGCTCGCTCGATCCTAAAAGCAATCTTATGTTTTTTCGGATCGATGTTATACCTAAAAATCAAATTAAGTATTCTAAAAAATGATATACAGTCAGCCTATCGGATCACCTTGCTCCCATCATATGAAAGAGCTAAAGGGTCTTGCACTAGCTGACGGACCTGATCGTCTATGTAACAACATGATCCTAAGTTTAGGCTATAATATAAGTTTTATGTAATTTTTTTCAAATAGCTATAAATTTATTATTATCATTTTAGTATTGGTATTTTATTATGACTCGATTTTTTTAGAATAACCACTAGAGTTTAGTTTTGAAATAAAATCTTTTTCTCCATATCTCCACCCATAAACCTTATTCTTATCTCTTGATTGGATAACCCTAATCTCAGTTACATTTTTATCTCCTAATTGATCAAGGAAACCAACTCTGAAATCCTATCATCACTCCTTCTCTTTTCCCTCTATAAAATCCTACGAAACCCTTTGTATAAAAACAAGAACCTTGCAACCATCAGGAAACTCCTCCACGTCTCCTCCCCAGCCCAAGAACCACCACGGTAACAAGACCCATGACCCCTTCCTCTCTCACGGCAAGTAGAGTAAACCCTCAGCCACTCCAATCAGCCTCCTATCGTGCGACAGAATTAGAAGCCTCAAAGACAACTCCACGCCGACGCTACCATCACAGATGAGTAGATTACTGCCTAGCCCCACAAAGAAACTGCAACCACCTTGCTGAAACCATCAACCGCAACCTGCACCACGTACGTATCGGAAGCCAACCATCGGGAGCCTAAAACCCTCCGTGCGCCACCGACATGCACGAACGCAGCCGTGTTTTGCACCCATCGAACAGAGCATCGTCACAAACAACCATGAAAGGCCATGACTCAACGACGAAACCACCGTGGCAAATCCAGTCCAGACCATGCACAACCGTGCACGCCACTGTGAAGAGACTTCCACCACCGTGACCTCACTTCGCACCACCAGTCGAAGCACCACGTCGCTACATCAACAGACCCTATGCACGATAGATCACGTTAGGGAGCCATGAAGCCGAAGCTCAGATAGCCACCACACAACACATAAAATCAACCGCCGATCACCCTAGGACATCAGAGCACCACCCCCGGTGCCAGAAACTGCCGACCATCCTAGTCTCGTCGCACCCACTCCCTTAGGTAGGCCACTGCCGTTGCACTCAGCCACGTGCTCCTCCTCCCTCTCGGTAAGTTCTGCCGCTAGCACTCTCTCCCTCTCTCGGTGTTAAGGACCCTCCAGCTGTGCCGCCGTGACCCCCGCCAACCACTCAGAACTGCCGCATGTCAGCCTCTCCCTCGATGAGCCCTCTATTTTTACTCTCGCACGGTCTTCTTCTTGATCTATCTGTGTGTCTTGGTTTAGGTTTTAAGGATCCTTGTTTCACAATGGGCCAATGGGCCCTACGTATGCGGCGCTTAATGTTTCCAGTGGGCTTATGTTTTTATGGGCTAGGTTGAAACTCTATATTTTTAAATGGTCTTTAAATGGACTATTTTTTATCTAATGATATTTAACTAGACTTATATTTTATCTAATGATCTTTAAATAGACTTGTATTTTAAATTAGGCTTGATCTTATTTTATTTCAACAACAGTTTTACTAATTTAATTGGGCTTAATATTTTAAAAGTCAATTTTTTTAAATAAATATATTAGTCAAAGGCTCATTTTTATCAGAGTATTTAAAGAATTTGAAATATATAAGTATACTATTGAGCCTAATATTTTAGTTAATATTACTTTTGTCTATTTAGTAGGATGTTTAATAAAATTATTATGTTATACTTTAAATAGAAAAATTAAGGAATATATTATGAGTTTGGTATAATTATGTTAAGAAATGAAACATATTTTAAGAATTTGGGGTTTTTTATGATTTATTTAAAATAACTCAAGTATTCTACTAAATTATAATATGTTATTAGTATGTAAGTAATTTAAATACTAAGATTTATTGATTATGGTGTTACGCAAAGATTTATTTGGCTATCTTTTAGATTGTTAATTTAATTTAGTAGGATACTTATAAATATTGTTTCCAAACAGATTTAGTGATAGTTATTATTGTGTATGGGTGTCGAGTTACGAAGTGATATTCAAGAAGAAGCACATCGAGGTAAGTAATTTGATCATAAATTAGGATCATTACAGTTCAACTTATATATAAGTATTATTCAAGCCAATTCATTGACAGCCATTATTTATGAACCACTCATATTATATGTAAACATGTCATCCAGCATAGCATACAATCATGTCATTCCGCATCATGTTTAAATTCAGAAATTATAATTATGTATGTATTATGTCATGCATCTCATATGTATAAGACACGTAAGTTATCTTAAGTTCAAAGTGTAAGATAAAATCAGATCAGTTAATAATATGGCCATTCAAATGCATGGTACAAATGCAGTTCAGTTTCAGGGTAGGTGTGCAATCCACGGGCTCGAGCGTGGTCCACCATAGTATGCCAGAATACTATCAGCGGCTCCCCTTGCGGCCGTGAGACTTGGGGCCGGTGCACAACCTCACACACAGGGTTAAATGTGTTGGTCAGTCAGATAAATTAGTTAAATCAAATAAATCAGTTAGATCACTCAGTTAGTTCAGTTAAATCAGTCATACATAGCATAAGCATCAGTTTGAACAGTCATGAATTTTAAACTTTCATAATGAAAATTTTTATGAAAACCTTATGTTTATTATGTTTACGTTGTGATTAATTTCTTGCTGAGTTTTCGACTCATTTTAGTTTGTTTTCATGTTTTTAACCACCCAAGTGAGGATGATGAATACGAGCAGGCAGTCTAGGAATAGAAGGAGCAGTTAATTTTGGTTTCAGACTTTCTAAAATAAAACATGTTTTTATTACATGAATTTATTCAGTTTATTCATTTAATGTTTTTGAAAAACATTTTATTAGACATTTTTCTACAAAATAAATTTCTAATTTCATTAATGAAATTTGAGATCTCTTGCCGGGTTTATTTTTATAAAAGATACGTGACACTCCTAGCCTACAGGAATGGGGTGTTACAATATGTGAGACCATTATCAAGTAGATCCTCGTTCGAACTAGCATTCGGCTCTACATTCGGCGCTAACAATGAGGATATGACTAGTGTGTCTATATCAGATGGTGCAGCCGTTGCTCCCGGTGTAGCCGTCGTAGCTGTTGCAGGATATGCGCTGGCCACGCGCAGAAGATCAAGGAACTTAGCAATAATGTGGGGAGAGAAAGTAATAGTCACTCCATGGACCGCTAAGGTGTAGCACAGAGCATCAGCGTCATGCTTTCCCATGGCACGGTAAAACTCACATACCATCTCCGGATATGCAATCCCCCTCTACTGATAGATCGGTGTCCATCTCCAGTCAGTGATGATGAACTGTATGCTCCGTCCCTCCCACGCAAGATCGCAAAAGTCATCCAGAATGATCTCCCGCTCAACAAGTGTAGGCATTATCTCCTGAGCATGAGTTGCTCCACTACTTTGGCCGGTCTGATCTCTCCCATGTTTTCTTTCACTAGTTGCCTTTAGTATACTGTTTAACCACAAGAAAAATAAGAATATAATTAAAATAATTGTGTAATTATATTATTTAAGAATTATAGTATATTGAACTAAATTGAAATAACTCGTTCGAACCAAAAATATTATTATGTTCGAGCTATCCATCTGTAATGTAACTTCATAGTTTGAACTAGAAAAATTTCTATTCAAATGAAATTAATTTGTTTGAATATAAATATGTTTGTTTGACAACTGAGCATTCGAACGGAAATACGCCAAATAGTCATGACTAACTCGACTCAATCCCAAACGAAAAAACACAATCAACTACGTATCTTTAGTTTTAATCGGTAGAAATAATTATGAATTGAAGGCGGATCATTTCTACCAAAATCTGGAAAGTACGGAGCTAGACTGGAGGAAAGTCCGCATTCAATTGGCTGTTTATGTGCACCATTTTTCCATTCAAAACATAATTACGAACGCACATGCTAGTTTTCTCCGCCCTGACATAAGTACGTACTCAGGTCAAAACATGTGCGATATATTGACGCCAAATATTGATCCTTGTTAGATTTTTCCAACACCGTACCTATGTATTATACGTTATCTGCCTACAGGCAGGCAGCCACGCAGGAAAGGGTCGTAAATCAACAATTTGAGCATGAGTTTTACAAACTAATGCGCCTTTGTAAAGTCCGCATGCAGGATGCACGGTAGTGGAAAGGTTAAGTTTGATAACGTGAAATTAATCACAGATCACAGAGAGTTGGAGTCAAGATTTAAATTTTACGGGTCATACTAGAAGTGATCAAGATTGTTAGTGCAGCGCCACATTTCGTCCCTATTACCTGAAAAATCGGGGTGGGGAATTTTTTTAATTGGAGGAGTTGTCCGAAATTGATCGGTATCCACGAAAAAACTACCAAAAAGTATCTGTTCTCTTACGTATCATCAATTTGAACCCCAGAAATTCAAAGGTGGCAGCTAGCGAGATATTTATTCAAACCGTTTGCGCATAATTATATATATAAATTTTATTATGGCTTTCCAGTATAATTTATTAAAACGTGCGATACAGGTTAACGCCATTCCATTCGTCGTTTACAGCACTGATCTTTGATGTATAAATACCTGAACCCGCAATCTGTTTATCTCATACTGGAACCGAAAGCACTAGAGTTAAGAGCCATTTAGCAGCCCCATCTCCAATACTACGTACGGTGCCAATTAACTTCTAAAATGTCTCTTCAAGTTTCAGCAGTAGCTGCTCCAACAGCTCAGAATCATGTCATGCCAGAAATTAACCGTCGCTCAGCAAATTTTCAACCCAGCATTTGGGGTGACCATTTCCTCTCATATGCTTCTGAATTCCTGGTAATTAAAGATTGATATGTATCGTATTTACAATATTACAACATCATCATGTGTTTGAACTCTCGTAAATCAAACACTACTCTTGCATTTCTCGGTGTAACTAACGCTAGCTTATAAGCCCTTACTTTTCAAGGGATAATATTATAATCTTGAAAGTATGATATCATTCCATTGACGAGTCACAGTGCATATATACTTTTTGCTCGTACAGGAAACGTCTGATGTGAAAATCATGAGGCAACAAATTGAGGAATTGAAGGAAAATGTGAGGACGATGCTCACGGCTACGGTTGAGAAGCCTTCACAAAAACTGAACTTGGTTGATGCTATTCAGCGCTTAGGCGTGTCTTACCATTTTGATAATGAGATTCAAGCAATCCTGCAACAACTGCAGAAGACTCATGAAAGTGATGACCCTGAATATAAAGATGACCTCTACACTGTTGCCCTGCTGTTTCGACTACTTAGACAAGACGGCTATTACGTTTCCTGCGGTAAAAAATGCATGCTTCAATTTCTTTCTATAGGTTTGCAGAATTCTTTTTCAAGGGAAACATATTCAACTAATTAAAGGTTTTAAAAGTAAAAGACAGAACCCGTTTCACGGTTATGGGATTAAAAAGTGCCTAACAGTACTATTTTAACACATATCATATGTATTAATCTCCTTCCATGGGATGACTCATTTGATGTCATTGGAATATTGTGAGGCATGCAGATATGTTCAACAAGTTCAAGGACAGCAAAGGGGATTTTATGGGATCGCTTTGCAATGATGTGAAAGGAATTTTAAGCTTGTATGAAGCCACACATCTCAGGGTAAAAGGTGAAGATATATTGGATGAGGCTCTTGTCTTCACTACCACACATCTTGAGTCTGTAGCATCCCAATTAAGCGGGTCTCTAGCAGCACAAGTAACCCATGCCTTGAAACAGCCTATCTGGAAAGCACTACAAAGGCTAGAGGCAAGGCATTACTTTTCTGTATACCAAGAAGACGCTTCACATGATCAAGTTCTTCTTAAGTTTGCAAAGTTGGATTTCAACCTATTGCAGAAAGTGCACCAGAAAGAACTTTCTGAGATTGCCAGGTCAGTTATTAAGCTCCATCTCAGAGTACTTGCAAGTACTGTGAGTAAGCTATCAGCTTGTACATGATGATATGATAATTGTAGGTAATTGATTGAATGATTCTTTTAAATTATGTTTTACAGATGGTGGAAAGACTTGGACTTTTCAAGGAAGCTACCCTTTATCAGAGACAGGGTGGTTGAGTGCTATTTTTGGGTACTGGGAGTCTACTTTGAGCCCCAATATTGCTCTGCTAGGAGGATGCTAACCAAAGTGATCTCCATGATCTCTGTTATTGATGATATCTATGATGTGTATGGTACAATTGAAGAACTTGACCTCTTTACTGAAGCAATCGAGAGGTTGAGATTAAAGACACATCCTGATCATATTTGCATTTATTCTTTATTTTTTTTCTGATTAACTGGAGAAACTACCGATTTTACAGGTGGGAAATGAGTGCCGCAGATAAACTCCCGGAGTACATGAAAATGAGTTACCAGGCACTCCTTGACGTTTACACTGAAATGGAGCAAAACCTAGGTGAAGAAAAATCGTATCGTGTCCAGTATGCAATAAAAGCAGTAAGCATCATAGTTTTTATATTCAGAGAAATTAAGCAAAAAAACAAACAAACATATATATATATATAACAGGAAATATTATGTTAGACTATATTATATGTTTCAAAAACATTAGTATTTGTTCTGATTGTGAATTGCTATCTACGTACGTACGTTGTCTCAGATGAAGAAACAAGTTACAGCATACCACCAAGAAGCCAAATGGTTCCACCAGAAATACATACCAACAATGGACGAATATATGCCCCTTGCTCTTGTATCCTCCACCCACGCAATGTTAGCAACCACATCGTTAGTCGGAATGGGAGAACTTGTCACAAAGGATTCCTTCGAATGGTTGTTCAGTGACCCTAAAATGGTCACAGCTTCAGCAGTGGTTGGCAGACTCATGGATGACATCGTGTCACACACGGTTTAATTATTTCTCTTCTTTTTGTTCTTTATAATAATAATTTATAAAATCGTGCTATTAATTAATTATACTAACATATATAGACGATTCTTCAACAATAATGCTTGCAGTTTGAGCAAAAGAGAGGGCACGTTGCCTCGGCTGTTGAATGCTACATGACACAACACGGTGTTACAGAGGAAGAAGCAGTCCATGAATTGAGGAAACAAGTGACAGATGCATGGAAGGATATAAACAAAGAGTGCCTCTACCCAACCGAAGTCCCCATGCCAATTCTCATGCGAGTTCTCAACCTTTCACGTGTCTGTGATGTCGTGTACAAGGACGAAGATGGCTACACACATGCTGGAATTGTGCTCAAAGATTTTGTAGCGTCTTTAATGGTGGATCCGGTGCCCTTATAATAAGCTGCATGGACGACCTCTGCATCGGTGGTTGTCGATCACATTTAAGGAATAGTTGATAGGATTACGTTTACGTGTTAATAAAGAAAAAGAACGGACCTAGCCCTAGCTCAGCTAGGCTAGCTCTAGAATAAATTTAGAGGTGTAAACTCAAATTGGAAAACCGGAAAATCAGTCCGGACTGGACCGGATCAGTTTTACCGGTTTTGAACCGGTCCGGTCCGAAACCGGTTTTTAAAATGTAAAAACCGACTGGTTCCGGTTTTGAAATTTTTTGGACTGGACCGGTTGATTAAAAAACTAAAAAATAATATTTTTATATATAAGTTTTATACAAAATATTTTAAATATATATTAAATATTAATATAAATAAGTTTTATATATAATGTATAATTATAAATTTATACATTAAATGTTAATTTATAATTTTATATATATATACATATATATGAAATAATTTTATATTATAATTTATAAATTATTACATTAAATGTTAATACTAATATATAAGTTTATAAATAATACTAATAGTCTAATATAGACTATAGATTATAATTATACTTATAATTAATACTAAAATTTTTTACTAAAAGATTATAACTAATACTAATACTTATAATTAATACTAAAAGTTTTTTTTTTTTATAAACAAATTTTTAATGACAAATTGTGAAATTTACATTTTAAAAAAAAAAGAAAACCGGACTAGACCGGACCGAAAACCGGTAAAACCAAAAGTACCGGTTTAGGAGGGTAACCGGTGCGTAATCGATTTTAGAAAATACAAAATCGATACATACCGGTTCGGTCTTAGATTTTGTCCAAAACCAAACCGGACCGAACCGGTTACACCCCTAAAATAAGTTTAGCAGATTGCTCGACACATGCATGATCTAAATGTACAAGCTCGGGCCGGGAGACCAAAGAAAATACAAAACATTTCTTGGTCTTCTTATATATATTCTTATTATATGACAGTTTTAGTAGCTGTTCAAACTCAAGTTGAATAAAGTGATCGATTCGAGTTGCAAATATGTTATTCAAAAATGCTATTTGCACTCGGGAGGGGTACCCCCGAGTACCCGTGGTTACACATGTGATTAGTGAAACAGTGCGTTCGCACCATCGTTTCATCGTTTTGTAGAGTCCAAAAGGATTTCCCTCAATGTTCCTTCTCTGATTTCTCAATGAATGATTTCAATGTTCCTTCTCTCAATGAATTATTTCAATGTTCCTTCTCTCAATGAATGATTTCAATATTCATTCTCTGATTTCTCAATGAATGATTTTAGCTCTGTCATACCAGATAACATTGGTGACTTCCTTTCTTATGTTTATTTTGTTTCTCTTTCAAGCAATAAATTCAAAGGGAGCATACCTGCATCAATTTGCCATGTAGCATACGTTCAAGTTCTAGATCTGTTTTATTTCATTCATTTTTTTTCCAACCACATGCACACGGAAACACCCACATGAAGCCAACAAACAAAGATGCACGATTGTATCGAATCTCATATTTGTAGGATATTTTATCGTGGTTTCCCTTTGTTTTCTCGGCATCCAAACAGATTGTTATGGACTATTGCAGACTATTGCATGATTTTCCTCTGTTTTCTCGGCAACCAAACACACTACTACAAACTATTGCGTGATTTCCCTCTGTTTTCTCGGCAACCAAACTGACTATTACGGACTATTGCGTGATTTCTCTCTATTTTCTCGGCAACCAAACACTATTACAGGAACTTGTTCTTGTCCGAATGGAGAAGCAGCGCGAACCTGCAGGGATTGTTTCTTGTGCATGGCTTTCTGTGGTTTCAAATACTAGGCCATAGAAGATAATAACAAAAAAGGGAAAAAATAAAAAATAAAACTAACAAATGTGTAAGAGAAGTGATGGAGGATTTTCCTCTAAGACCCCATTTTTCTGCGATGGAGGATTTGGCTCTGAGTTCTGAGAGTGACTGCGATGGAGTTGTCTGGAATGGTAAATGTGAACTCGTTTTTTTTTTCTAATAATATCAACTGACGTGGTTAGTACCAAGTCAGCCGGTTCCCCAACAGGTACCCAACGCCGGCTACTTGTAGCAGAACTGTATATTATTATGGCCTTACTATTATCATCTCAAACACCACACAATAACTTGTATAAAAATTGATCGTTCTCTTGAAAAATTTATGACACGGCTCAATTCGGGCTTAAGCCTGGGGCGGGGAAAGACTAATGGGCCTTCGGTCTCGTCTTCGCAATGAAAATTCTTGTATTTGGGACTGGGCCTATGAAATAGAGTAACCCCAAACCAACCTCTAGGCTTGGCTGACTAGGCTTCTAGCTAGCCCAACTTAATTACATCAAAGTGCAACCTAAAAAACTCTCTGATTCTGCAACACCCAATCCCAATTACTCACGCTAGCTCCATGTGATTGAAGAAAAATTAACAATTTATAATCATGAAAAAGATGCTGGTGCAGCTAACCATGTGCCTGGCTTCAATTTTCATCTCTCTCGACCCTCACTAAATCTTCATTAATGTTCATTTATATTTTGTTAGCATGGTTTGAATACATTTTTGTTACGTTGTGATCCTAACATGAAACCATAAATCCACTTTTCATCAGCTTTTAATCTTTTAGGTTACGTTTGGATGCTGAAGTGATCTCAGATGATATGTGAATAATAATAAAAAATTGTGAATAATTTATAAATAGTAATAAACTATTTATGCAAAGTAGTGAAGTAATCTCAGACTACCTTCACTTACTAAACACAACCTAATTAGCATATTGTTAGTGTAAGAGGATTTTCCCCCGTCTAGACCCAGCGGGCCTGTGAATTAAATCCAAGGGAATTAAGACAAAAGGCCCAACCCAGAATAAACAAAGTCTCCAGGGTAGAGTCCTCTGGACGCAACCTACATGAGGGAGTGTATTCCAGAGGATGAGACTCGTCAATATGAAAGCCCATCGAGTAGTGTTCAGCTCTCAAGTGCTCGTCCGCATAGTAGGCGTAATGTGCGGAAAACCCTCGATCTTCTGACATAAAAGATGTGATACCCCATATGATATGGATAATGGTAGGTGATGTATGGGATCTCACATTGCTTGGAAATGAGAAGTTCTTGCTCTTTATAAAGTTCCAATGGAGCTCCAATTGTATCATTGACTAGTCTTTTTGGAGTATAGGTCATGTGGTTTGGGTCTTCCATTGGGGCATTACAAAAGATATCAATAGATTACCAAGGATACTGTCTGGGACAAGAAAATTGGAAAATCACATTACATTAATGGCACTACTATCTGAGCTACATGCCACATTAATGATGTAGTCGCAGAGCCACGTCTCATTAAAAAACACTGACACAAGGAACAGTATGAAAGACGCGAACTCCATGGGGGCAGAAAAGATATGTCCCCCCGGCCTTATGGTATAAATAACAGGTCTCAGATACGAGAATACTATCTCTGACTCTTAGACTTTTTCACTTATTTACAAACTTTCAAAAATACCTACTAACTTTGGCATCGAAGACTCTCCGGCCTCAAGATCACCCTCTCCTAGTTACCTTATCTCCTATCTTTTACAAGCCTATTTCGAAAGACCTGAGTTGTCAGAACCCAGCTCTGAATTGTGCAAAACACGACATTAGCAGTTAGCTTGTTCACTTCGGCCAACTAAAGACTATTTATTGCAAGTAAGCTCCAAATTTAGTATTAAGAAATTTTGCTTACATAGTTTTAAATCTTAAATTTGTTATTATCCCTTCTAGTAAGGAATGATTTCATTAATATGATTAAATTATCTATTGCATTGATAATATATTGATATTTGAAAGTATTTATATCTTCATCTACCCCAATTCTCACGAGTAGTCTTGCCTAGTGGACCAGTGGTGGACGTAGACATTGTTATACCGAACTACCATAAAATTCTGTCTTATTTTCTCTCAACCATTTCTTTCTCTTTCACTTATCTTTGGATCATAAGCTCACGGAGTAAAATCATAATTCCTACAATCCATTTTCTTAAATAAAGGACTCCTTTTTTTTTTTCTTTTTTTTTTTTTAAGAAGAGGACGATACCCCAAATTTTATTGATAGCCATCACTTATGGCGGAGGAAAACCGTAGTTACAAACCCAATGCATGGGGGTTACACATATTCAACAAAAACCAAACCCATGCATCAAAATTAAAAAACAACCCATCCACAAAAACAACTCAATAAAATAATACAAAATAAAACCATGAACAACAATAAAGAAAACGAGTGAGAACCACCTGTAAGAGAAAAACCAACAAAAAATATCAGCTCAATAGAAATAAAAAGAACGAACCAAAGGAAACTTACTTAATCCGAAGATAGGGGAGATCAAGTCTGTCCATACGGAGAAGACCTTGAATGTGACCTGTCAACTTCTCGCTATTATTGGTCCAGTCCAAACTCACACCCTTCGCACCCTGCTTAGCTAAAAAATCCGCAGCAGCGTTTCCCTCACGAAAAACGTGGGACAAACGATACTCCATACCACGCAAAAGACCCTGCAGCTCTTCCCAGAAATCCTCTAAGGCTGTGTTTGGGTAACCAAGTATCCTTAACACTTTCCAAGTATTCTCGTACTTTTGAAAATACTTCACATACCAAACAATTTCAAATACTCTCAATGGGACCCACAAACTCACTTCAATCTCTACTCATAACTATTCACAAATATTCTATAATACTTATCATCATTATATATAAATAAAAAATAAAATCACTATAATATTTATTACTATTAAATATATATAAAAAATCATTATAATATATAAATAAAAAATAAAATCATTATAATATATAAATAAAAAATATTTATTACTATTATATATAAATAAAAAATAAAATCACTATAATATATAAATAAAAAATAAAATCATTATAATATATAAATAAAAAATAAAATCATTATAATATATAAATAAAAAATAAAACACTATAATATATAAATAAAAAATAAAATCGCTATAATATATAAATAAAAAATAAAATCATTATAATATATAAATAAAAAATAAAATCGCTATAATATATAAATAAAAAATAAAATCATTATAATATATAAATAAGAAATAAAATCGCTATAATATATAAATAAAAAATAACATCATTATAATATACAAATAAAAATAAAATCATTATAATATATAAATAAAAAATAAAATCACTATAATATATAAATAAAAAATAAATCACTATAATATATAAATAAAAAATATTTATCACCATTATATATAAATAAAAAATAAAATCGCTATAATATATAAATAAAAAATAAAATCACTATAATATTTATCACTATTAAATATAAATAAAAAAATCATTATAATATATAAATAATAAAAAATCACTATAATATATAAATAAAAAATATTTATCACTATTATATATAAATAAAAAATAAAATCACTATAATATATAAATAAAAAATAAAATCACTATAATATGTAAATAAAAAATATTTATCACTATTATATATAAATAAAAAATAAAATCACTATAATATATAAATAAAAAATAAAATCACTATAATATATAAATAAAAAATATTTATCACTATTATATATAAATAAAAAATAAAATCGCTATAATATATAAATAAAAAATAAAATCACTATAATATATAAATAAAAAATAAAATCACTATAATATATAATAAATAAAAAATAAAATTACTATAATATTTATCACTATTAAATATAAATAAAAAATAAAATCATTATAATATATAAATAAAAAATAAAATCACTATAATATATAAATAAAAAATAAAATCATTATAATATTTATCTCTATTATATATAAATAAAAAATAAAAACACTAAACTATATAAATAAAAATAAAATCACTATTATATATAAATAAAAAACAAAATACTATAATATTTATCACTATTATATATAAATTAAAAATAAAATCATTATAATATTTATCAGTATTATATATAAATTAAAAATAAAATCATAATAATATTTATCATTATTATATATAAATTAAAAATAAAATCATTATAATATTTTTCATTATTATATATAAAAGTAAAATAAAATCACTACAATATTTATTAATATTAAAAAATCACTATAATAAAATCATTATAATATTTATTATTAAAAATCAAATCACTATAATATTTATAGGACCCACACATTTTTCAACTACCTACTCAAAAGTCAACAACTCAATATACTTCACACATCCAAACAACTCAAAATACTCTCAATGGGACCCACAAACTCACTCAAATCTCTACTCATAACTATTCACAAACATTCTCAACACGTCTCAACACTTTTCAACACCCAAACGTACCCTAAATACCAAATATTACAAGCTCCTTTGGTAATCCAATTAACAAGTAATTGAGAGTCTGTCTCAATCTCAATCCTACCAAAACCTTGGTGACAACACCTTCGGACGCCCTCCACTAAATTTCTCAATTCAGCATAATTATTAGACCCCTCATCCAAGAAAACAGAGTAAGCAGCATGTAGTCTACCACAACTGTCCCAGATCACCCCCCCAACACCTGCCGGCCCAGGATTCCCTAAACTACTACCATCCGAATTCAGCTTCATTCAACCTTGAGGAGGTCAGAGCCACCTAACCACACGGGCTTTCTTGTGCTTAGGAACTAAAACCGAAATGTCCAATCTCTGTAAAATATTCACATCCTGGGGCGAAATTTTAGACACTTTCATGATAAAAGAGATATTCCTCCGAATCCAAAGCTTAATGACATGCCAGAGAGACTGAACTGACTCAAGTTTCTCCTCAAACCTCGCTTTACAACGCCTATCCCAAAGTTTCCAAGAGACAATAGAATGAATAAGGCCAAAAATAATCCGTAACTGAGAAGAGTTACCAGCACGACAGAACCAGAAATTTGTTTGCTCCTTCCAAGTCTGAAAAACACCCATATGAACACCTAAATGGGTTGCAGCTAGACGCCAAATTTTTCTAGCAAAATCACATGTACACAACACATGATTTAAATCCTCCATATGACCCTTAACACAACAATTGCATTTAGAGACCATAGGAATGCCAATATTTCTTATTTTATCATCCACACTCAAACAATTATGAGTTGCTTTCCACATCATGATAGAGATTTTTTTAGGCAAGTTGTTGTGCCAAATCCAATGGGCCCAAGGAAGAGGAGACGCACGAATACGAATATAATCCCAAGCACTTTTAGTCTCAAATTGACCATTATTACCCTTCAACCAAACAAGAACATCATTCACTTCCTTTCTCCTTGCCAAAAACTAATATAACTCAAGAGCTTTACTTTCTCCCACTAATCTCTCCAAGAGAGGAATATCCCAACCATCATCCACCCGACACTCTTTGACTTTCAACAAAGGATGCTCAATCACCTGATGATGAGCAATGAGCGGTCCACCAACCTCCCAATTATCATACCAGAAAGAGATATTACCCTCACTAACCAGCCATTTAGAATTATTCAGAACCTCTGGAATACTACGAACAATAGATTTCCAAAAACGAGTACCCTTATTAGGATTCAATAATGATAAATGATTACCCTGCACATACTTACCTCTAAAAAACTCAGTCCATAAAGACTGACCCTGAATGAGGCGCTAGGCAAATTTCATATGTAAGGCCTTTTGAATGTCTCCAAAATCACGAATACCTAATCCTCCTTCCTCCGTAGGAGTACAAATAGAATGCCAAGCCACCCACTTACGTTTACCTTTGCCATCAGAAGCACCCCAGAAAAAAGAACTAAGAATCCGATTCAACGCCAAAAGCACCCCTTTAGGAACCTGTAAAACAGCAAGAAGATGAGTGGCCATGCTAGACAAAACATGTCGCAAAAGAATTACCCGCCCATCAGCAGAAAGCAATTTCATTTTCCAACCTGCAATTTTCTTACTCACTTTCCCGAACAATTCACCAAAATCACAAACCTTAAGCCTACAAACCACGATAGGAACACCCAAATACTTGAAAGGAAAAACACCTTCCAAAAAACCAGTAATACGAAGCATGGAAGCTATTCTAGAGGGATGAATCCTCTTGGAGTAGAAAATAGCACTTTTGTCTTTATTAAGAACTTGACCTGTCCAAAGCTCACAAACATGTAAGACCTCCATCAAACTTTTCATAGACTTATTACCACCATTAGCAAATATGACAATATCATCGGCATACATAAGATGGGAAATAAGTGGCATACCTCGAGCCTGAGTGAATTGACCAATTTTACCATGCTGAAAAGCGACCTTCAAAAGACGAGACAAAACCTCTTGCATAATAATAAATAAATAAGGCAAAAGAGGGTCACATTGCCTCAAACCCCGTTCCCCTTTAAAAAAGCCTAAAGGAGTATCATTCATCATGATAGAGTACCAATGGGTGGAGATACACAAATTAATGAGGTCGCAAAAATGAGAAGAGAACCCAAAAGAATCCAAAACATGTAAAAGAAAACTCCAATTCACTCTATCATAAGCCTTAGACACGTCAAGTTTAATTATAACATTACCCCCGTGAGATTTTTTATTAATAGAATGAATCATCTCCTGGGTGAGACTAATGTTTTCAAAAATACTACGACCAGGAATGAAAGTTCATTGCTCCTGAGAAATCATCTTAGAGAGAAGATTAGTCAGACGACCCACAATGATCTTAGAACAAATCTTATAGAAAACAGAGCACAGACTAATAGGCCTAAATTTATCAAAACCATTAGGCTTATCAACTTTGGGAATCAGCACAATAAAAGAAGCAGTATAAAATCTCGGAAGAGTTTTATTTTGAAAAAAATCAGAAATGGCTTCCAATAAATCATTTTTAACAATATCCCAACAAACCCTAAAGAAACCAGAACCAAAACCATCAGGACCCGGACTGCTATCAATAGGAATACTAAAAAGAGCAGTTTTAATGACCTCAATAGAGGGGATACTACAAAGCATCGAGTTCTCATTATCAGTAATCACAGGTAACAAGAAATCACCTAAATTGGGTAACTCACCATTGCTACACTCACCCAAAAAATTTTTGAAATAATTAACAGCCTCTTGGTGGATAGCAAAAGGAGTATGTAAAAGGGTGTCATCCGCCAAACACATATCAGTAACCCTTTTATGAGCTTTGGCTTTCAAATAAGCATGAAAGAATTTAGAATTTTGATCCCCATCTTTAAGCCAACTTTTTTTGGCCATATGAGAGAGGCGAATATCTTCGCGACCCTTCCAAGTTAAAAGATCCAGATTAGTAGCCAAAAAGATTATCATCATCCTCCACTGAGAAAGAATTTTGAAGGCGAGATTCCAGGGTATCAATACGAGTCTCAAGATCACTAATAATTACATTAGTTCTCCCAAAAACACGTTGATTCCAATCTCTTAATGCAACCTTCATCCTTTTCAGCTTAAAAGATAACTTAGATAACCCGGAACCAAGGCCCTCCTGATTCCACACCCCCTCAACAAACCTAAGAAAATCAACATGATCAGTCCACATATATTGAAAACGAAAAGGACTAGGCCCATACCTGAAAGGATCATCACCCATTTGGAGAACCAAAGGAGAATGATCTGAAGACGTGCGAGACAAAACCTGATAAAACATGTTAGGATAACAATTAAGAAAATTAGTATAAAAAAAACAACGATCTAACCTAGCCCAGCTACTGGCCAAGCCTCTCTGACCATTACACCAAGTCATCTTCGAGCCTTTGGAACTCATATCAAGCAGACCACAATTTTGGATGCACAGATTAAATTCTTCCATCGCTGCAAAAGGACGAGCTCGGCCTCCCTTCCGATCAGAATCCTCTTTGATAATATTGAAATCCCCACAAACAAGCCAAGGGTAGTTACTATTACTATAAGCAACCAAGTCCTCACAAAGAAACTTCCGCTCTAATGAGTTGCACTTAGCATACACAATAGTAAGGATGAAAGTAAACCCATTCTCTTCAACTTTCATTGAAACAAATTGATTAGACCCAGCCAACCATTGTATAGTGACCGAGGCATTCCACAAAAGCCATATTTTCCCATTTTGGGCCTCATTAGTGACAAAAAAAATTACAACAGAAGGCCTCCAGATATTTGGGAATTTTGTCTTCCAACAGAAAAGGCTCAGCCAAGGCTACAATATTAGGCCTATAGGTTTTAATAATTTTTTTCAAACGCGATTTAGAAGAACCAACTCCCCGGACATTCCAAAAAATAATTGGACTAATCATAAATTAAGTTTGGAGGGGCGAGTGATAGCCCGAGTAGAGTTCCTTTTTTGAAACGTACGTACCGTTTTCCAAGGTTTTTCAGAATAAGAGCAATAATCTTTTCGCATGTCATCTTTCAGCTTGTCTCTATCAGGTTCACCTTCCGATTGTGCCTCATCAACTTCTTTCTCAGCCAAAGCAGCAGAAACATTGGAAATAAATTTTTCCACTTGAGCACCTTCATTAATCACGGTTATCCGATCTTCAGTCACACTAAGTCCATCCTCATTTAAATCCGTAACTACCATTAGCTGATTATTCATGCATGAGTCCATCTCCCCACCTATAATCTCCAAGTCCAAGCCCAATGTCAAAGGTTGACCCACTATCTGATTGTTCGGGCCCGTAGGAGCAACTGAAATGGATGGTTTCTCTTCATCCCCGAGAATGAACGGCACAAATTCTGGGCTTCCAACTCGCAGCCCATCACCAACCCGCATCCCATCCAGCCCATCACAATCATCTTCTACCTCCAACACTTCCTTCCCTGCATTACATGCCGTGTGGGAGTCATGTTTCTCAGTAACTACCAGGGCCTCTCCGACCGTATCCATTGAGCCTTCCAACTTTTGAAAATTTTCTATTGGGTTCTCATCCTTTCTCACCCATTTTTGTCCACCCTTTAACGGTTTCTTCTTCTCACCCATCATGCGGCATGTCCTCACATTGTGTCCTTGACTTTTACAGTAAGAGCAATAAGCTGGCAAAGTTTCAAAGACCACTTCCTGCCTCCTACTTCGTGGAACCCCAGGTTTACCGATCCAAAAATGAGAAATTGGCTCCTTTGAAGAATCAACTTGAAGACAAACCCGAGCCCCATCTGTTCTCGTCGCACAAACCGTAGAGTTATCACATCGGACGAAGCTTCCTATTGGTGCTGTGAGCATCTTTAAAACCGAAGGCTGATAAAGATTTGGAGGGAGACCTAGTAAAAACACCCAAACAGGGACACACGGCGGTTCAAAACTTTCATCAAAATCCGGTGTCCACGCAAAAGGACAGTAGAAAACTCCATTAATCTCGCATGACTCTCTGGACAAAGCCTTATAGAAATCTACTTCGTTGGCCATCCGAACAAAAACATGTCGCGGTCGTTGCATAGCAGAAATCACTGGCATGTTAGACAGTCCCCATCGGCTGCGAATAAAGGTACATACAGCATCGAGAGAAGGTCTCTGTCGGAGGAATTTAAGGACGATAGAATACCGAAACGGTTGAGCCGTTTTCTCAATCTCCTCTGCTGTAAACGTGAAAACCATTTCACCATCAATGGTTTTTAGGTGACGGAAAGGGACTTCCATCTCCGGAAGTGGCACCGCGGAGACTAGATCAGAAAAGGACCTTGGCGGGGCTGCCAGAGGTGGCGAGCCCTCAATGGCCGCCATGCAGCCGCAAGATCGACGTAACGGAAGCAAAAAACCAAATGTAAAAAATCCTAACAAAGCGTTTTACGTATAAAGAAAGTTTTTGCGAAGAAAGAAGCTTGAATGGCACTATTTAAATAAAGGACTCCTAAATATATATAAGTGGTGCAAGCTTGTCCACATTCCTCCCAAAGCCTCCTACTCCTACTAGTCAATCCAATCATAACCCAGAACCGCAAGATATCATATACGTGCACAAGTGGTTCCATAACCCAATGGCGTGGGATATATTATAATATATATATATATATATATATATATATATATATATATATATATATAATAAGCGTCAATAAGCAGGCAAGTCTTAGTCCATCTTTTTTTTCGATTTTGTCCCTCCTTTTCTTTTCTTTTTCCATTTCTGCCCTTCAATTTTAATTATCTAATATTTTTTTTCCAAGTTTACCCCTGCTTTTTTAGATTTATTTTCCATTTGTCCCTACTTTTTTATTCTTTTTCCATTTCTGTCCTTCAATATTAATTGTCTGATTTTTTCCCAACTTTACCCCTGCTTCTTTAGATTTATTTTCCCATTCTATCCTTGAATTTCGGTCGTCCAATATTTTTATATCAGATTTGTCCCTATTCTTGTATTTATTTTCCCATTCTATCGTTATTTTTGTTTTTCTTTTGTTTTCCGCTGCCTTCTAGATTTAACCTTTTCACATCTTATCAGATTCTACATTTTTTTTTTTTTTTCCCACGAACTCGAGCGTTTGTCTTATTATTATTAAATTCTAATATTTTCTTTTATAATTTTGTTCCTGTCTTTACATTTGTTATTTGAATTTCCGTGCTGCCATTATCAGATTTTAGATTTCTTTTCTACAATCTTCCATTGGCTTCTGGATTTTTTTTACATCTCTCAGCCACTTTCACCGCTTCGTTATTTATGAAAGAATTATCTTCATTTTTACTTTTCTACCGCTTAAGCTCCTGACTACCTGGTATAAAAATGGATTTGCTGTCCTTAAATTTCACTGTTTATAATCTATCCTTTTAACCTTCCAGAGCATTCTTGTTGGATTGATCAAATTCATCTTTAAAATTTAACTAATATTATAACTTTTTATATTTATTTATTCCATTTAAATTCAATCTCCACATTTTAGTCATTCATTCTCTATATAATAAAAAAATATTATTAAATTAATAATTTTTTATTTAATTTATTTATATCATATTTTATAATTCTACCACTTTAATATTAATAATAATTATATTCTAATTAAATTAATATTAAAAAAATCATATTTTCAAATGTCATTTAATGCTAATAAAAAAAATTGAGATTAAACTTAATTGGAGTGAAAAATTATTATTTTAATGTTTGGTAAACCAATTGTAGTTCTCTATA
Organism: Juglans regia; assembly: GCF_001411555.2. Classification (NCBI taxonomy): domain Eukaryota; kingdom Viridiplantae; phylum Streptophyta; class Magnoliopsida; order Fagales; family Juglandaceae; genus Juglans; species Juglans regia. The sequence goes on along the minus strand of NC_049902.1, from coordinate 35,246,428 downwards.
TTTGACTAATCACTGTAGTAAAAATTCAAATTATTTTAGAAATAACCAATCCAATGTAAAGTCTTTTTTGTACAAATTGTCTAAATTTTAACTAATTTTCTCATTTGGCCAAGCCAATGAGGATGCTCAAATCTGTTTCTTACGACGCTCTGGATTCTAAATTTGTCTTCCAGTTTTGCAATCTTGCAGGTCAGTTTTTATCTCTGTTTGTTGACTATTTCCATGCGTTATATACATGTATGAAATGGTTGAGAAATAAAAAATTTACATCACTATTTCCATTTTAAAAAACTAAATCTACTTCAAAAAGAGGACTTATTGTGCTGCTGTTGTTGCCGCTGTTATTTTCTGAATTTTGATTTCTTTCTACTCTCTTTATATATGAACTCAAAGAATAAGGGCAGGTTTGGGGCACAAGATAAAACATAAAATTTTTATCTCATCTCATATCATCATTACACCTTTTTCAAATTCTCATACAAAATATAATAAACAATTTAACTTTTTCAAATCCCAATACACTTTTTGCAAATCTCAAAACAATAATAATATTAAAACATATTATTTTAAATTTCAAAATAAAATACAAAATTCTCATCTCACTTTCCAAACATATCCTAAAACTATATATGAAGATGCGTTCAAAAATAAACCTATTCCAGAAAAATTATACATCAACTCAGATCTGTAAAAAAACCAGAGACTAGACTAAGAGAATAAAATTATCATCTAAACAAACATGATGAATATCTTCTTACTTTGAAAATTAACAGTGTGTAAATGTTGAGCTTTTGTTGTTAGTTAATTTTTCATTGGCTTTAAATCATATTGAAACTGATATTGCCTCTCTTCATTTTTGTTTTCAATTAGATCATATGTTGTATCTGTTTTTATCGCATAGTTCATACACATCCAAATTAAAAAATTGCAAACCACAAACTGTCTAAAATGTGTAAAATAAAGTTTTCATCTAAACAGATATGCTAGAATCCCAAACCACACACTGTTTATCATATAGTTGTTTGACATGCAGGTTAATAGACTAGGACTGGAAAGTAAAAGACTAAGTGTATATATGGTAATGCTTAGAATAGACTGGATACGATCATCCTTAAGAGCTAAAAAAGCTGCAGCCTACAAACTAGAAGAATAAAATTACATACGTTCATGCCTAAAGGTTGTAAAAGAAACAGATTGAATGGAGTTTGAACTCAATAAATCGAACAAATCACAAACTGTATATCGAACAAATCACAAACGGCTACAAAAAATATATATAGAAAGAAAATAAGGAAATATGAACATTTTTAGATGACCAAAACAGATCTACAAATCTGTAGGAATTCGAAATAAAAAGACACTTCTACCAAATAAATCGCCACTACAACCCAAAACACAAAATAAATATAAGCTAACAGAAATAAAACAAAAAATAAATATTATTTCTAGATCTGAGAAAGTGCATATCGAACCAAAAAAAAAAATAACCACAAAAACGTGAAAGAACAGAGAAAACAAAAGCGAAAACAAATAACGAAAAAAAATAGGACATCAATGAGATATGAACACCATCTCTTCAAATATATGAAAATCTGACCAGATTTATAGAAAAAAAAAATTAGAAAAAACCCAACTTCAAAAAATAATATAGAACGAGTCAGATCTGTAGGAAGAAAAAAATTAACAGGTAAAAAAAAAAAGGAAAAAAAAGAAGATCTACTCGGATCTGAGCTGTACATCTATAAGGAAATAAATAAAAAATAACACCATTCATGTCCGAAACACGATGTCTTCGAATATACGAAGATATGTTCAGATTTATAAAGAAAAAAACCCTAACAGAGCAACGAAAATGTAAAAAAAAAAAAAGGGAACAAACTTGTGCGATGGAAATATAAATAGATAGAGATGATAGAAATAGCCTCTTAGAACTCTCATTGAATTAGTTAAAGTTAAAGTACATTTTTTATGAATGTAAGATGAATTTAATATTTAGCTATTACATTCACATAAATTTCTACGTTAGAATAGTCATTTTTTCATTATATGACAATAAAATAATATAAGATTAATTTAATTTTAACTATTCACATCAAATCTCCACATTAGATTATCCATTTATTCATTATATAGTAATGAGTAATTAATAATTTTGAAAATTTTTTAATTTTTTTAATTATGAATTTATTTTATTTTATCATATTTTACTATTCATAATATTATATATTAATTAGTAATTGTATTCTAATTATATTTTTTCAATTGTCATTTAAAATGGAGAGAAAAATAATTGATATTAAAAGGAGAGAGAAAAAAAAAATATAAAATAGATTTGATGAATGAATAGTTCCTTTCAAATTTAAAAATTATTTTAGATATTACTGTAACTATTTCAATGTGAGTTATTTTATGACTTAATAGCTAAATTCTCATTGGATTTAATTTTTAGCTAATCCAATGAGAATGCTCTTAGTCGTGTAGAAAGACTTGTATTTTGGAGAGAGGATCTCGGCTTCTTGAGATGGTGAACGCTAGTTAGAGACGTAGTGCAGAAAAAAATAGAGAAAGATGGAGCAAAGAGGAGCACGGGGACGAAGACTGGGAAGAGAGAAACTTGTGAGGGAGAAAAATGAGGCTGTCGGCGTTGAGAATGAAATAATTAGAGAGGAGGGGAAATATTTAGGGTTTCTGCTTGCAAACGGCGCCGTATTGGAGTTAGAGGTTTTTTTTGTTTTTTTTTCCCTACCTTGCATCATGAGGTTGAGGTATTATCCATTAGGGGCTATATTTAAAATGTTAAAATTTCAGTTTTTTTTTTTTTCCCGTTTATGCCTTTAGGTGTGAAAAATTCATAGATGTTAAAAATAATTTTCAACCTAAATTAACATATCAATTATTCATAAAATTATAATAACAAAACAAAGTTTTCAAAAAATATACTCTATTTCTTTTCTGTATTTTTTTCCCTTTATTTCCTACTTTATTTCCTAATCCAAAATTAATAAGAACATTTGAAAACTTTTAAAATTTGTAATATATTACAATTTATTCAAACTGTTTATATATTTATTTTGGAAGTAATAAATATACGCCATATCCTATGAACTATAATTATTGATATAGATCTAATATTTTCTATTTTTCTTTTAATTTATAGATCCGTTACTTCTAGCGATCATTTATCGTTCTTAAAGTTGGTTATTATCAATTTCTCCTATATCCAGGTACGTTTTATTATTATTTATACAAATAGATGTTATTTATATGTGATTATTTGTCCCTATGTTATAATTATAGATATTCTACAAATAATATGTGTGATTATTTTTTTTGATTAATGAGAATTTTTATAACAATATCTCTATACATTAATACTGGTGTGTTGGGAAACATAAGAAAACAAAAGACAATTTAAAAAAAAAAAAAAGTTTTGGCCATTACTTATTACAAATATATTTGAAAGTTAAACTTTAAATTGATAATAAGTTATATTAAAATTATTAATGAAAATAAATTTGTAAAAAAATCAATTTCAATATTCTGCAAAATTTATTTCTAATCAGGAAAAAAAAAAAAAAACTCTTCTAAATACATAGTCAATTTTGTTTAACATAATATGGCAAATTGTGTAATTGTAAATATGTTCGTGCAAATTCCTATATTGTAATCATAGATATTCTGTAAATAATATATGTGATTATTTTTATGATCAATGATATATTAACTTATTTTTTATTATTACATATTTTTAGATTTCATAAATTTTATTTTTAAAACTATTTCTTATATTTTTACATTTGGGCACACATGCAATGTACGTGTTTGCCCTTTACTAGTATATCTATAAGTACGAATAAGCAAGTAGGAGTTGTCACATTTTTTTTCCATTTTGCCCTCCACTCTCTATATATTTTCCTGCTTTGTCTTTCGACTCTCGTATGTTCTAGATTTCGGCTCTGCCAAATTATTTTCCGGTTGTTATCCTATTGTGATTTTGCCAAATTATTTTTCCCTTCTTATCCTCTTCATCACCGCTTCCACCACGATTCATTTTAAGTGTAAACTATTTTTTTTTTGCCGCTTCGTATTGTTCATTACTGCTTTAAAAGAGACTGATTTTAGGTATAAAATATAATATTTTTCAGCTTAAAAGTATCAATCTCATCAGATTCTATTCTTTATTTTTTCCCTCCACTTTTCCAGTTATTATCCTATTCTGATTCTGTCAAATTCTTTTCCAGATATTATCATTTTCATCACTGCTTGAACCGACTCATTTTGAGTATAAAATCATATTCATGCACGGCAGCTAGGCCACAAGCAACCGAGAAAACTGAGCCTCTCCGACACATGCTGAACCGTGGGAGTCTAGGTAAAAAAGTGAGCCAGCGGTGCAACTCCGAATGTGGCGATGTTGCCGCGAAGGAAGTCCTCGAGCTTCGACCCGGTGGTAAACATGGACAGCTCGGTTACACCAGCAGTCACATCATGATCTTGCGTTACGTTGTTCATAGTATTCCTTGTCAAATGAGATTGAAACCCAGTGGTTTTGCAATGCCCGATCACCCCCATGGACTCAAGCCACTGTTGAAGCCTCCACGACAGCCCCATTCTCCCCACAACTCCCTCTCCTGAATGGGTCTCACACACGGCCTCTCCACCATAGCACCGCCGTACGCCGTCCCCACTCTACCGCCGTACTCGGATCTGTAGGGAAATAAAAAAAAAAAAAAAAACTCCACCATTCAGATCTCAATATAATATTTTCAAATATACGAAGATCTGTTCATATCTATAGACAAAAATATCCAGAGATAGCCCAACTAAAAAAAAATTATATACATTTCGATCTACATGTACAAAAACACAAATAAAACGAAAAAAAAAATAAAATAAAATCATTTACAAAAAAATACCTACAGACTAACGAAAACGTAAGGAAAAAAAACAGAGACGGAGATGGAAACAGATAAATAAAACCACTTAACAAAACAAACCTACAAATTTAACGAAATAAATAGAGGAAAGAAAAAGAAAAAGAAAAAGGGAGATAGACGAAAAGCAAGAAGATGAGAGAGGCAGAAGAAGAAAGGTTAAAAAAAAAAGGGAGAAGTGGAAGATCAGAAGGAAAGTGAAAATAGGAGAAAGGGAGAAGAAAAAAAAAAAGAGTGAGAAGTGGAGGATCAGACAGAAAGCAAGAAAAGGAGAGATAGTGGGAAGAAGAAAGGTGAAAAATAAAGAAAAATGTTGTGGACAACCGGTTCGTGTCCTCGCTGCGGCCTCGCATCCGACGTGGCAAAAAAATAAAACGGCATTGTCTTCATTTTGGGTCTTCCAAGGGCTCCTCGTCTCCATCCTCATTTCATTTCCCACTTCAAAACGCATTTCTCTTCTCCCCACACTTTCTCTTCTCCGAAACACACCTAGACCTCTCTTCTCCAAGCAGCAAACAGATCTCTCTTCTCTGTTTGGAAATTGGTCGGAAGGAGGACGTTTTCCTTTTATAGTTGCATATCTTGATCTTTCATTGGTTTTTGGAAATTGGTTTGTGGTTCGGCCAGAGCTAAAAAAATTTTGATTGAAATGTCAGATCCGACATCCACTCCATTTTGCAGAGTAGATTTTCGCCTGTCTTGGTGAGATGAGCACCAAGACGTCGCCGTTGAGGGGTGTTAGACAACTGTGCTGAAAACGATGTTGTTTTGGTGGTTCGGGCTAATGGTTGGGCTGGTCTAAATGGGCTAATTTTCCTTCTTTCCTTTCGGGCTTCAAGTGAGAAAAAAGAACTTAATAAAATTAACAATATTAATTTTACTAATATAATTATAAACCTTCATAATGTAAAAATATATATTTTATTATAATTTGTTTTTTATAGGTATGCTACTTCTTCTGTTCTCTTTATTTTTTTCCATTGGGGCATACGTGCAGTGCACATTGTCCTTACTAGTATATATATACTAGAAGTAGGTAACGTCCAAGGGACGTTTGCCTAATTTTTTTTTTAATTTTTTTTATTTAGTGATTGAAGAAGTGTTTTTTTAATAATTTTGTGAATTTTTTATTTTTTTTAAAAATATTTATGATGATTAAAAAAATACATGAAAAAAAAAGAAAAGAAAAATAAAAAAGTGAAATAGACATTCAGGATATATTTTCAGACTATTTCTTCGTTAGTTGTAGCAATTCTTTTTAGTTAATTAAGAATATTATCATATTTAAATTATGTTAAAACTCTAATTATTTATATAGTTATAATTTTTTAAAAATATTTAACAAAATTTCATCATTTATTTAATGATGAAATATTTGTATTTTATAAATTAAATTTGATAATTTATTTATCATATGATATTTATATATTAATTATCTATTTTAAATTAATTTAAATTAGTCTTTAAATTTTTACCATTTGATCAAATTTGGAGAGTTATGATGAATGGTTAGATTTAAATCCTAGAATGTGCTTTGTTTTCATCATTTATTTAATGATGAAATATTAGTATTTTATAAATTAAATTTGATAATTTATTTATGATATGATATTTATATGTTAATTATCTATTTTAAATTAATTTAAATCAGTCTTTAAATTTTTACCATTTGATCAAATTTGGAGAGTTATGATGAAGGGTTAGATTTAAATCCTAGAATATACTTGGTTACTTTGAAATTAGTGATACTTGTGTAAAATCTTATATGGCGTAAGATTTTTTAATTGATAAAAAAAAGCACGTTTGTCACATCTGTCAAATTGAAGAAAAAATAAAATGTAATTTCGAATATTAAAATAGTCTAATGTATAAGAATAAAATTATTATTTATTTATGTTCATCATTTATTATGAAATTTAAATTATATTAAAAATTCAAATTAATTAGATAGTTTTTTTCTCTTAAAAATGTATAGTAAAATTTTATCATTTATTTAATGATGAAAAATTAGTATTTTATAAATTAAAGTTGATTTTTAGTATATGATATAATATTATTCTCTTAAAAATATTCAGTAAAACTTTATCTTTTATTTAATGATGAAAAATTAGTATTTTATAAATTGAAGTTAATTTTAAGTGTATGATATAATATTTAAATTTTAATTATCTATTTTATGTTAGTTTAAATCAATATTTAAACTTCTACCATTAGATTAAAGATGAAATGTTGGAATTTAAAATCCAAAAACTAGTATTTTTTCCTACTTTTCCTTTCTCCCTCTCTCTCATTCCTCACGCACGATTGTGGTATTATGTCGTATATTGGCATTCACACGGACAAACCCAAAAAAAAACAAAAAAAACCAAACAAACATGTGGAAAAAAAAAAAAAAAACTATTTACTGTTCATAATTACTGTTTATGAACAGTAACATTAACAGTAACAAACAATATATGATATGCGAAAAAAAACCATTCGAAAAAAAAAAAAAAGAGAGAGAGGCGTCTTATTGTTCATCACTATTGATGAACAGTAATGAACAGTAACCGTATAGGCTCTTTTAAGTAATATGCAGATATGTGCACATGTATTTGCTTCTTTATGTTTTGTTAATTGGTCAAACATCACCTATCCCTTTCCTCTTCATTAGTAATGTGATCGATCCAGTCGAATCGATCCATGGAAGGATTTTTGGGCGGGATCGAAAATTTCGATTCACTCATTTTTTACCTTGAGACCAAACCAATTACACTATAGACTGGATCAGTCTGATCGGTCTAGTCGGTCCAATCAAGTTCACGCAAATGCAAAATGGGCCAACATATAAAAAAAAAAAAAAAAGCTCAAAGTCATCTTATAATGTTTATTTTGGACCAACATACAAAAAAAAAAAAAAAAACAACATTTTTCTTTCATCTTCTTTCCTAAGCAAATAAATTAAATGATAAAACCCAACATTTTTCTTATTTCCTTTATACTTTAACTATAAATAAATTACATAAAAATAAATTTATAAACTCATACGACTTGATTAATTACATCAAATTATAAAATTATTTTTATTATAAAATAAATCAATCACATAAAAATTATTTTAATTTATAAATATATTTTTACATTATCTCTGCTTAACGCTTTTTCATAAATTCCTTTTCTCAATTTTTAAGGGTGTGTTTGAATGTCGAATTGAGTTGAGTTAAATTGAGTTGAATTGAGATAATAAAATATTATTAAAATATTATTATTTATTATTATTATTATTATTTTGAGATTTTAAAAAATTAAATTATTTATTATATTTTATATTAAAATTTAAAAAAATTATAATAATAAATTGAGATGATTTTAGATTACAGATAAAGCCTAATTTGACAAGTCGGTCCAAACTCCAAGGAATACAATATTGAATATGCTTTCCAAGTTGCCGCTAACCAAAATAGATGCCCAGAACATTCACCATGATCTTCACCACACCCGCGGTCCTTTTAAACCTTTATCTCAGTCAATTGCCTACAAAATCAAAAAGCCGTTCACTCCCTACCGGCCTACTGTCCATATATACGAACACCTCCTATTCCCTACGGAGAGAAGAGAACCTCTTAATTCCAAAAATCACCCAGATATGACTGACGCGTCAGCATCCGATCCTGTCGACCGGAACTCCGACCTACGGTCACCCCTGATAGAGCCGGAAAAATATCCCGAACCCAAATCGGGATACGAGAGGCTCTGCATCGATGACATCCTCCAGAGATACTGCGGCGAGTTCGGGCCATGGCAGCTGAGGCACTTCGTGTTGACGAGCCTGGCTTGGGCTCTGGAGGCTTTCCACACCATGGTCATGATCTTTGCCGACCGTGAACCGGGGTGGACGTGCACGTCCGGTTCGGGATGCGACGTCGCGGCAGCCAGCGTTTGTGGGCTTGAACCGGGATCGTGGGAGTGGAACGGTGGGTTGGGAAGCTCGACGGTGGCGGAGTGGGGATTGGTTTGTGGACAGAAGTATAGGGTTGGGCTGGCACAGGCCGTGTTCTTTGGCGGCTGCATGATAGGTGATCCACTGATCCCTGTCTCCACGTCTCTATCTCTTTAATTAATTATTTATTTTGTTTGTTTGCCTGCGTTCCTTTTGTATATAGGAGACTAGGTTCCTAAAATTTTAGACCACTCAGCTAGAATGATATATATAATAACGATACGTGGGTATAATAAATGAGAAATGATTTATAGAAGTTTTAAATAGATAATTTTTATATAAACTTTTGTATAAAAGTGTAAAAGATATAAAAAAATTATTTTTTATTAATAAGATTTACCATTTTATAAAAAGATTCATATGATATTTATCTATTTAGAATTTATATTTAGAATTTATACCTAATATTACTCTAATATACGTCGGATATAAAATTTGAGGTACCGAACCGTCAATATTACATTTAGGCTTCATTTAGAAATTAAAATTATCTCAATTTATCTCAATTCAACTCATCATTATAATTTTTTTAAATCTCAATATAAAATATAATAAACAATTCAATTTTTTCAAATCTCAAAATAATAATAATAATAAATAATATTTTAACAATATTTTATTATTTCAATTCAACATCTAACTGCACCCTTAGTGCAGTCTACAGAGTACTATTAATAATTAATAGATGATAACCGACTATACATCCAAGGATATAAGTAGGAAAATGTTAAATATATTGAGGATAATTTATTAAAAAATTTATTCTTTATATATCAGTTATTTATATGTTAAAAAATTTAAATAATATTATAAATAAAATTATAACTATATATAATACTACTCTTAATAACATATTGTGCAATATAATACGAAGAATAAAATTTTGCCATGCTTTATTTTATTTTATTTTCTGGTCTAAAATTATAGTTGCCAATTTCTAGCTTGTTGTCGGGCAAACATCATGAGAAACGTCTTAAAATTATTTTGCAGGTGTTTTGTAAACATGACTCTTATTTTTTAAAGGTTGTTATAACTAGCTAGGTAGTTAAAAACAGTTGAGAGTAAGTAATCCAACTAATTATAAGGATTATATATAGTTTCAATCAATTAGCTAGGTGGTCAAGTTACATTTAGATCGAATAAGAATTCGTCGATCTATTTCTTTAGGGATATTTTTTTTTTATGGTAGTGCTATTATGTCACCCAAGTTTGCTTGCTCGGTGTGCCTCTAGTGTAAATTGTACTTTTTTTTTTCTGACTTTTTGTTTCAAATATTTTTTAAACATGTTTAAACATTTAAAAAAAAACACAAATACACTAATAATCACTTTTTTAATCATTAAGTAAAAAAATATTAAAAAATAAAATAAAATATATGAGCGATCAAATTGAGGAAGTAAATTCAGAAGATATAGTAGAACTATACAAGAAACCGTAAAATCGACCGGGACTAACTCAGACCGACCGCTGGAGCTCGAAATAGGTCGACCGGCGGTTGAATTTAGCTAGAACCGATGTCTAGCGGTTCGGTCCCGATTTGAGCCTGGACCGGACCGCTGAATCGACCAATACTTGAAATGTTTTTTTTTTAAATTATACATATATGAAACAACGTTGTTTTACTTAAATGAGTAAAACGACGTCGTTTTGAGACTTAATGTTTGAAAAAAATATAAATGAAAGCCAAACGGCACCGTTTCCTCTAGGGTTTAAATACTCGCACTCACCCTTCTTCTTCCTCATTTCTTTCTTCTCCTTTCTGATTTCACACCAGTTCACAGTACCGCTCCACCCTCTCTCTCTCTCTCTCTCTCAAATCTCACCTCATGGCTCGCAGCGTCATCTATCTCAAATTGCAACCACCTTCATCGCCACCGAAGACGCCGACAAATCGATCGGAGTTACGTCGAGACCGATGTAAACAGTTTTCTCCTCCTTCACCGGCCAATTTCGGTCGAGATTCATACAATTTCACATATCAGTGCTGTTTTCGGTTTTGGACGGAAACCGAACCTTCGGTTTTCACCCCTAGAATATAGTACTATCATTCTCCTTTTTTTTAATAAAAGATAATAATTAAGACATTGGTTAGTCTAAGGGTCTTTCGTACTCAAATGGATTATAGATTTTGATGAAATAAAGTTTTTGAGGCAGTATTACTGTATTAGTTGCCATATTTTCTCCCACCCTTCTTTGGATTGTACGTGGGCGGTGGACCACCGAGTTCTTTCTCCCTCTATTATAATAAAGTAACATTAGAGCCACCGCTAGGAGCCCCTTTAGTGTATTTTATGTTTTTTTTCTTTTTTTACATACATTTTTTAACACTTTTAAATATTTTAAAAAATATAAAAAAATTACAATATCATTAAAAAGTATTTTCTTAATTATGAAGTAAAATAAGAAAATCAAAATATCCATATATATATATATATATATGTTATATATATATATATATAGTAACTCGGACCATCTTATGCGCTTGACGATCAGTATTGTCTTCTGCTTTCTTTTACGTATTGTCTTCTACCATCTTATCCTGATCATAAGTACTATTTAATTGGTAATGGTAATATTGGTTGACTGTTATGTACAAAGACAAAGACAATAGATGCGTATGAGAGTAGCTAGGGAAACTGGTCAAACGTGAATAAAGATAAATAAATAAATAAATAAAGGAGCATCCAGGGCTTTTGGATAAGGCTATAGAAGTTCAATTGTCGGTTTGCTTGTATTCTTTTGATTTCATGTAGATCATGGCAGATATCTCGTGTTTTGTTGCACATGATGATCGAGCACATGCATGCGTTGGTCATCAACATTTTTATTATTATTATTATTATTATTATTATTATATTTTTCATATATGCACCTATATATGAATTCTGTTACATACAATTATTTTTGCCTATAAAATTACTGTACATAATATTTTTGCATTTATATATATATATATATATATATATATATATATATAGAGTTTTTCAAAGTTCCAAATGGGGGGAGATATCATTATCTGATAAAGAATGTTTAGTTTTTTCCTGTATTTAATAGCAGTGTTAATACGCACACAGTACTCGCTGCTTGTCATCATGATAACATTCATGACACCGATCAGAGTGACTAAACGAATTAGGATATATCATAACTATGATCATACCGTGATGATAATATTTTTTAAAGTTGCGGTGCTCACCCCTTTTGTTATAAAATCCTCTAATGTACGTCTACTTTTGCTGCTAACGACCCTTCTTCTCAGAAGGCCACTCTCACATAGCTTTAATAAATGCCCAACAAGCGAAGAAAATAATAAAAAGATGCCTGCCAAGAATAATGGAATAATGTCACGGTATACAACGTCAATAATTAATTAGAGAAACTCTTTGAAACAGCCCTGTTGCTGTTGGGCGAAAAACAGCCCACCTGATTGCACCTAAGATGATGGATGTGATAAAATATTGTTAGAATATTATTTTTAAATATTATTATTATTTTAGGATTTGAAAAAGTTGAATTGTTTATTATATTTTGTATTGAAATTTGAAAAAATTGTAATGATGAATTGAGATGAGTTGAGATGAGTTTAGATCCAAACTCACCAATTGAAGGAAAGCAGCTGATTAGTCTCTTTTCCCCTTCCCCTTCCCCTTCCCCTTCCCCTGCACTGATTACATTCCAGCCTTCTCCTGCATCGAATACTCCAGCCCTTCCCCTTCCACTACTCCGAAGTTGATTTTTAACAACTCAAAAATTACTATAAAATCACTGACCATAGAAAGTCAATCTTGTCGTTGCCTTTCACTCCTCCGAGATCCCTCCGAGAAGAAAAGTAGCTGATTTGGAAAAAAAAAATTTCTTTTCTTTTTTTTTCACTTGTAAAATAAAAAGGATTCTCAATTCTGTTTTCTTTTCATGAATGCTTTTTTGCTGCTCTTTTATTGATCTTCAATGAAAGCAAGTTACTCTACAGGATTTTGAGCTTAATATATACAATCCTAAAGGGTTGTCAACGAGCAGAAATGTTACTTGCAACAACTGTTTTTGTGCACACCGTAGTCGATGCATTGGAACATTCGACAATTGCCCTTACATGGTCTCTTATGTCTCAACTGAAACATCTACATATGGGATATTGGTAGTGGATGTTCTGCACTTAACAACAGAAGATAGTTATCATGAACTTGTTGATGCGTACATAAAAGGGTAGCTGCCGTCGAGAGGCAATTGCCGGTTCTCTATAGTTGGGGATGAGTGGGGTGCCGTCGAGTTTGGGTTGGGATGGAGTGGGGTGTCGTTGGGTGGTGGGTTCGAATAGAAAGAAAGGGGAATGGAGTGTGCTGTTCGGGTGTAGTGGGATGAATGGTAATGGTGTTAACATGATGACATCTCGCATTCTGATTGGAGGGCTGGTTTTATGAGATAACTAGATGGACTGACCTCCAGGTTTTCTCAATTAATTAATGCCTACAAGAATTATTATATCTTTTCAGTATTCAACGTGAATAATGTCACAGCATAACTAGTGTAAGGCAGTACTGCATGCAACATTCGTTGATTAAACCCTTGAAAACGAACTCTTCCCCTCCCCCAAGAAAACAAAAATAATTAGGTACGAAGTACATTTGTAGACAGATGTTGTGGAGTACATACATAATATTTGTGCATGCATATGAAATAAGATTATTCGCCTGATTAGTGTTTTTTTTTTTTTTTGCAAGCTAATTGAGTTTACATGAGCAGCATATCACGACTGACATTTATATTGTCTCCTAATTTCAGGTGCTGGGATATTTGGCCATCTTTCAGACTCCTTCCTGGGGAGAAAGGGCTCTCTTACAGTAGTTTGTATCTTAAATGCCGTCTTTGGTTGCTTGACAGCGTTTTCCCCAGACTACTGGATCTACGTCTTACTACGCCTCCTAACTGGTTTCAGCACAGGCGGCGTTGGCCTTTGTGCTTTCGTCCTAGCCACCGAGCCCGTTGGCCCTTCAAAGCGCGGGTATGCCGGGATGTCCACATTCTACTTCTTTTCAACCGGAATCGCGCTACTCTCCGGTATAGCCTACATTTTCCGGTCATGGCGTGCTCTCTACATTGCTTCCTCCATTCCTTCCCTTCTCTTCCTCGTCACTGTCCTTCCTTTTATCTCCGAGTCCCCAAGATGGTATCTTGTTCGAGGAAAATTAACGGAGGCCATGAAACTCTTGCACTCCATCGCTAAATACAATGGAAAGCACCTCCCCGATGGAGTTTTTCTGGCACTAGACGAGGAAGCAAATAACAGTTCAAACTATGAACAGACCTGCAAGCATGAGCAACTGGAAACTAACAAAGCAATAAGTGGTTCTCTCGTAGATGTGGTTCGCTCACCAGTCTCTCGCATCCGTCTTTTTCTTGCCGTGACCATTAATTTCCTGTGCTCGGTTGTGTACTATGGCCTTAGCCTAAACGTTGTCAACCTAGAAACTAATCTTTACCTCAACGTGTTCCTTAATGCAGTAGCCGAAATGCCAGCTTTTACGATCACAGCAGTGTTGCTGGAAAAGTTCGGAAGGAAGCCATTAGCAATAGGGACGTTATGGTTCAGTGGATTTTTCTGCTTATTGGGAAGCTTAATGAGAAGCGTGGGGATATGGAAGGTAGTGAGAATGGTTTGTGGGATTTTGGGAATCTTTGGAATGGCTGGAACTTACAACTTGCTGTTCATTTATACAACAGAGCTGTTTCCAACGGTGGTCAGAAATGCAGCACTGGGATGTGCAACACAGGCGGCGCAAATGGGGGCAATCTTAGCACCGTTCGTGGTGGTTTTAGGGGGTGGGTTGCCGTTTGCGGTGTTTGGAGTGTGTGGGATTGTGGGAGGGATGCTTGCGTTTTACTTGCCGGAGACATTAAATAAGCCTATGTATGATACTATGGCAGGTATGGAGGATGGAGAAAGCTGTGCTGATAGATCAAGTACTGTGTCAAGTTGTTGATACTAGCTAGGGCTAGGGTGTTTACCCTAGTTTCCTTTTCTTTCCTTTTTCTTTTCTTTTGACGAGAGGTTGGTTTCTTAAGAGTTATGTTGTTCATCTTTGACAAAGAGTTACGTTGCAGGGAAGCGGGTACGGTTTCTCTTTGTGATGTGCGAGCTATGTATTCGGCTGGCCGGGCATATGCATGGGCATGGAAATAGTTTTTATCACGAAATAATTGGTGACAAATAAATAATTTTTCTTATATATAGTGATATTTTCAAGCACGCTCGGGAGACGAATTTTATTACAGCTTTTATTATAAGTAGTCTGAAAATAGATGATGCGTTATTCTCATCTTAACACTACGTGTCAATTGGATGGTCTGTTGTGTGTTGTGTAAAGACCTTATAATAACATTTTTCTATTAAAATTTCTTATATAATCACAAATTTAAATTGATATCTATAACATTTTACAATGAGACCCGAATATTATGATATCTTAATTTAAGACTATCTAATAATTATTCAAATAATAACAATATCGGTGATATACAGAAAAATGGTTACTGGAGCAGGTAAGTTTGACCTATAAATTAGTATGGAGAAGAAAGTTCACAATCGGTTCATAGTTGGAAAGGCCTACCAAACATTACGGTAGGTGGGCTACTTGAGCTAGCCCTCTTCTTGCAGCAGGAGTCAGGCCTGTCGCGCAAGACTTGGTTGCGTTTGGATGTTGAAATGAGTTGAGTTGAGTTGAGTTGAGATAAAAAAATATTGTTAGAATATTATTTATTATTATTTTGAGATTTAAAAAAATTAAATTATTTATTATATTTTGTATTGGAATTTTAAAAAGTTGTAATGATGAGTTGAGATGAGTTGAGATGAGTTTTAATTCCAAACGTACCCTTAGAGCAGCTCAACCACACAGGCTTTCCAAAGGTATAGGGGCAAATCGTCAAGAACTGCCAGCAATGAAAAAAGACTCTTGACGAGGATCTATCTAACTTTGCAAAAAGTTCGGATTCCAAATTATACCACGAAAACTTGATAGATTACGAGGAAGTTACTTCTGTATAAATCTATTTACAAGCCTCTAATTTATTGATACACTAAACTTATTATTAATGTGAAAGTCTGACATATAATTTACATAAAAATTTATGGGTACTTTGACTTTCATTATAAATATAATAGATCTCACAATAAATAACATGTTACACATTAGATTTGTAAATAGTGTAACCTATTTTTTAATTCCAAGCCATGGTAGTCATGTATAGTGGTTCCGAACCACAGGAAGTGGAGACATCACGGCATAAGTTGGCTAATATATATAAATATATGTACCATAGAGGCTTTTTGGCTTATGGAGGTCTCGAGTATTGTTCTAATTCTTTTTCATGTCTAAAGTGAAAAATAACATATATGGCTTCGAAAGAGGGTAAAGCCTCAAAGTATTGAGCAGCTTGGTCGACAGTTTAGGTCATGGGGCTAAGGCCAATCAAGCAATTTGTTGCAGTATATATAAGAGAGGGAAAGAGTGAATTCATGATGATTTACATTTTGTGTACCAACGGATGTTAGAACTTACAAGTGGCGTTTTTACATGTTGAGAAGAAATTTGAAGGTGTAATGTCTGGATTAAGGAATTTAGAAACGGTTTTTTTTTTTTTAATTTTTAATTTTTTCATTTCTAATAAAAAAAAAAAAAAAGAGGAGAAAATTTTCTAAAGTTATAGTAGATCTCACTACATAAGTAGTGTGTTAACACATAAACGAATGTGTAGCAAAACTCATAAAAAATAACATATTTAAAATTTATCATATCAACAAATATGACTAAAAAATAATAAGATTTAAAATGAAGATCAATATTATTATTACTCCTCAATTAAACAACTAATTAATAAGCAATTTGTACGATGTTCGATTACAAGCAGTAATTAATCCCTCAGTTGGCAGAGTAAAGCCAAAGTCCATAACAGATTGTGCTTAAGACGTTTGAGTAGGCACCGTGGATTCTATCAAAATGTGTTTGAACATGTGAACTAAATTAGATGTATTTTAATTTTTTTATAAGAAGTTATTAAAGTAGTAGTCCTAGCAATTATTGGTTTATGGTTGTAATGATATAATAATAATAATAAAAGTCTCATCAATAAATAGTACCGAGTTAAGATTATTTCAAATAAAATAAGTTATGTATATTTAAATTGAAAGTATCTCCATCCGTACGGATCACTTAGCATCAAAATGGATTCTTAGCATTGGTATCGGATTAGTTATCTTAGGATACGTTTGAATGTTGAAGTAAGTTGAGTTGAGTTGAGTTGAGATAATAAAATATTATTAGAATATTATTTATTATTATTATTATTATTTTGAGATTTGAAAAAGTTGAATTGTTTATTATATTTTGTGTTGAAATTTAAAAAAGTTGTAATGATAAGTTGAGATGAGTTGAGAGGAGTTTTAGTTCCAAACGAAGCTAATTTTCAAAATTTGAAAAATATGTAACTTTTTTACATTTAGGGTAGATTTGGAGGGTGAGATGAGAATTTTGTGTTTTGTTTTGAAGTTTAAAATATTATGTTTTAATATTATTATTGTTTTGGGATTTGAAAAATGTGTATTGGGATTTGAAAAAGTTGAATTGTTTATTATATTTTATATAGAGATTTAAAAAATGTGTAATGATGAGATGAGATGAGATAAGAATTTTGTGTTTTGTTTTGGTTACCAAACCAGCTCTTAGCTAATTATTCAAAATTTGAAGTCTACATTAAATTAATCATCATATTCTTTATAATAATAAAATATTATTATTTTTTATTATTTATATTTCTTTGATTAATTTTTATTTTTTAAATATTTTTATTTTTATTTTTATTTTTATAATCTCCAATAACTCTTTCATAAGCGATATTGCTTAAAATAAATAGATCTACTGCAGCAGTATTCACACCAGAATTATCGAAGTCATGTATTCATAAAAACTCATGCTTAACTCTGTTATACATTTCAAGTCTAATAAAAAACAGAACAAAATGCAATTAAAAAACATCAAAACCAACTATGTTTTCACTATAAACAAAAGATATATCAAACGAAAGTAAATAAATCTAACCCAAAGTTGAAACTAGGAAACCCAATGGTTCATCCAGAGAGTGATCACATCTTTTATTTTTCTTTATTTTCCTATGCTTGGAAGGTAGGAAAAGATAGGAAACAACAAACGGCTATAACACCATGTGAAAATAAGACTTGGAACCAAATCAACAAATTGTAATCGCAAGAAAATTGACCAGATCTAGACCGAAAAATCGTGCCAACCAAATCAACAACAAGATTTCCCAAGAAAAACATCAAACACTCAAAATATAAAGAACCGGGAAGATGGCTGTATGAGGAATTAAATTAGTTTCGTTAGCTTCCATTGCATACTGACCTGCAAATGTCTCGGAGTGAAACTGTCGTGGATTTTACCAACTTGCAAAACCAATACTTCCTTCATGGAAATAAAGAGGAAAGATGAAGAGAAAAAACAGGAAAACAAAAAAACAAAACTAGAAGAAGAGAAAGAAGGAAGATACGCGTGATAGAAATAGGGAAGAATGAGAGAAAGAGAGAGAGAGAGAGAGAGCTATAGGAGAGTGGAGTGAAATTAATAAACAATTCATTTAGACTTTCAACAGTACTTTTCATATTTAGAAATATGGATGAAATTACTGTAAGTTATATTTTAAATGAAAAGGATTTAGCTAATTCAATGTGCAACAATTTTTGATAAAATTGGTTACATTTAAAGATGAAAAGTACTTTAAAGAAGCTAATGAGGACGCTCTTGGAGCATTAGCATTGTACTCATCAAATGAGTCTAATTTTCAAATTTTGATGAATTTAACTGTAAAATTACTGTATTGAATTCATTATATACACAAATCTTAAATTTTGAGGTACAAGATATTCATCTTTATCTTCAAATTTGAAAAACTAATGTTCATAGCTATCCGGATTATTTTATACTTATTTGAATGACGTTGGCAGCTGGACCACATTAAATAAATGTATTGAGACTGGCCAAACATTGTCGTTTTGATACATGAAGCAAACAAAACGAAATAGAAAATTATGCATTATATTGTTGCTCAAATCACATGAATTCTTATAAAAAAAAAATCACATGAATTTGTAGTTTTTTATACAATTCTCTTTATAAACTTAATATTTTTCTACGTCTCAAATAAATATATTAAGTCTAAACGTGAATAAAAATTAAAAAATTATATAAAAATTGTGCATTATAATTTATATATATGATCGTTGGATAGAAAAAAAAGTTAGTAAAATGTGTTTATTAAATAATTAGGTTAAAGAAAAAAATTAATTGGAAAATAATAATTTAAGTATCAAATTAAATTATTAATTAATATATAATTAATATAATTGTAAAATACGAAAGAAAAGAGCGCTGCTACACCACACTTTTTGAAAAAAAACTTCCGAATACTCTTTGCGAATAGCACGTTTCAATTTTTTACTTTTTTCTTTTTTTTTTATATATATTTAAAACACTTTTTAAATTTCGAATTCAAGACGTTTAGCATTTCTCTTGGCTAAATGATGATCTGAGGTAGAGGCCACACAGAAATACACATTAATCATGATGTTTATTGTTTACTGGTGTTCGACACGAAGGGCCCAGTAGGAGGGGAACCCACCACTGAGTCGCACTGACCACTCATCCAAATTCAGCATTAGATTTCACAATCTTGCACTCAAAAAATAGATTACCACATCAATATTATCAAATGATCACCACTTGGACCCCCTTTGCTGTATTTTCTTTAAATTTCTATTATATTATTCAAAAGCAAAAACCTTTCAATTTATCTTCTTTTAACCAAAAATAAAATAAAAATCTTCTTGTAATGGCATTCTTTCATTAATATTAATACGATTTTTAATTATCATTCTTTCATCTTTATTAACACGATTTACAGTTAAATAAATAAATAATCAATCTTTTTAATAATTTAGTGCCACTACAAAAATAAGAATAAAAAATAACGTGTATAAATAATAATATGATTAATAATAAAAATAGCAAATTTATGGTTAAAAATTAATGAAGAACATATTTATCAGTTTATTCAACTAAATTTGGAGGAAAATTCTCTGCCGATTGAATCCATACATGTGAAAGAAAATACGTACACAAAATCCAGGAAAAGTTAATGGGAATTTATTTTCTAAAGTTACGCTTTCAATCCATAAGATTATTTACAAGCATATGAAGAAAATGAGGAAACCTCGAGTGAACGCTAATCAAAACATGAACGGAGTCGGAGCGAATGCCGGAATGACAGTCGGAATATGATGAGTTCGCCTGCAAATATTCACCACCAATAAAAAATCCTCAACTATGTTTTCTATTAATCAACTAAAAGTTTAACATAAACAAAAAGAGTGCCGGCCCGTGACCGTGGAGAATTAAAAGGAAAGGTTGTTTTACCCGTAATCGTCACCGTAGCTACGGACATGAACATGAACTC
The DNA here is from genome assembly GCF_001411555.2 of Juglans regia. Taxonomy (NCBI): domain Eukaryota; kingdom Viridiplantae; phylum Streptophyta; class Magnoliopsida; order Fagales; family Juglandaceae; genus Juglans; species Juglans regia. The sequence goes on along the minus strand of NC_049902.1, from coordinate 35,225,995 downwards.
CGGCTCCGGACCCGCTCTTCCTCTTCGCAGACCTCTGAGCCTCAGATCCAGAATCATTGGCGCAACCGGGTTTCTCTTTCTCCATCATCACCACCATCGCGTTGTCCTCTGCGATGGCGCACAGAGACGGCTTCCACTCGGACTCGGCCGCCGGCTGGCCCAGCCGCCCCCGCCTCGTCCGCCGATTCCTTCTAGTCGGAAAAGACGGAGCTAGGCACCTCGTCTCCTCATCGTACTCCGCTCTCTCCGGCGCCGCTCCCTGGCCCGAGCAGGCTGCGGATCCACAGCACGACACAAATTCCAATAAGAACTTCATTCCAACAATACGTGAGTCTGTATTCTCTCAGACTATGATAAAAGAAATTATAGGTGAATACATTGTAGGAGAAGCGGAGGTTCCCTCCTTGTAGCCTTCATTTTCTCCATCTCCATCTGCTATACTACGGAAACCGGAGGGAGAGTGATCAGAAGTTTTATAGAGGGTCGATTTTGTCTTTATCCGTAAGTGCATAACATCGCCCCTAGTTTTATGAATTTATTGCGAGCGTGCCCATGAGTTTGATGGGTGGATGTGCGGCGGGACCGGGGGCTTGTTAGGATACTCCACACATTAAGGAGGGCTAATTACCTTTGTAGCTAGCATGTGCCATGTCAATGTGTATCTCACTCTACATATGCATCATATTCTCGCTCTATTTTTAGTTTATTCATAATTTTTCTTTTTTATTTCAAGTCTCAGTAAGAGTCATGGGCTTTTTAAAAAGTGAATAAATTTAAAATTTGCATAAAAAATATATTTTATTAATAATTTCATTTTTTTAAATATTTTTTACCTAATATTGTATAACTCAGAATGGTATCTAGTATTATTTTTTTAAAATAGATTTTACCTAATATTGTTTTATAAAAAACAGAATAACATGCTAATATTTATTGCTGAGATATATAATATTCTAAAATCTATTTATAATATTTAGTTATTTCGAAAGATTATAAAAAGTATTTAAACCAGAAAATAATAGGGAATGATCATTTTGATGTCATAACATTAAAATGGATGGTTATGAGAACATTTTTAATAATAGAAAATCTTACAATAAGATGGAAGCATTCTCTAATTTATAGTTGGAAATTATCTAATAATTAACTCCATAAACAGATGAACTATCCAATGTTCGTAGACGATATATACAACCCATAAATAGATGAGGTCCCTGCCTGGTGCATATGAGTTATATTTGCTAGACTACCTAACCCAACAAAAGTATCAAAAGAAAAGGCAAATAATAATATAGAAATAATATTTATAATTGTGAATGTGCAAGCAACACACAATCATATTAAAAAAGAATAAATATGAGATTCATATAAAAAAATTAATTAATTTTTTAATAATAGACTTAACTTAACTTTTTTTTTAAATAACTGTACGATATTTATGTATTCTACGACTATAAATATGATTATTCTAAATAATATTATTAGCGTTAGGTTAACAAAGTGGTGTGTGTATATCTTTAAGAAAAAAATCTTGCAAGATAATGGGATTTATATGTGGGCCTTTCGACACGAAATTGGATGTAGATTCCACTTAACTCTTTTATTGCCGCTTTAGTTGAAAAGATCCATAAGCCTTGAGTTTGATTGGCGCTTTGCTTAAATATTATTGAAGAAGAAATCTTGCAAGTATCGTTAAAGATCAGAGAGCTTTGTCTTGGAAGCAACTTGGGTGACGTGTGTTGTCAAGTTCTGACATAATGAAGTTTGATCAAATGAATTAGGTTAAGAGTCTCTTTTTTTTTTTTTTCTTTTTCTTTTTTCTTTTTCAGATGAGAAATCGACTCGACCATATCTCTCCCCTTAACATAATACCTCATTTTTCTTTTTCTTTTCCTTATTGACATGACATGATACCATTCTTTTCTTTGTATATTCCAAGCAAATTAATTAACCACGTGGGTCAGCTCCTTTCAATCGATTTTGAAACCACAATTCCTCTTAATTCATCTCAATTTATTATTATAATTTTTTTAAATTTTAATATAAAATATAATAAACAATTCAACTTTTTCAAATTCTAAAATAATAATAATAATAATAATAAATAATATTCTAATAATATTTTATCAACTCAACTCAACTCAACTCAACTCACATCCAAACGCAATCTTAGATATTCATGCATGAATTCAGTGACCCAATCAGCATCCTACTACTACTATTATTATTAGTATTATCGGTGATGTTGGTATTTTTGGCTTTCACTCTTTGTTATTGCGTGTGCTTGCTGCCAGTCACCCGTCCTACATATAACCTACAGAAGAATCTATTAAATTGTTTGTGATAAGTGATAACTGTTGAAGTTTCTCACACATGATCCTTTGGATTTTTATGAAGTTTTCTCGTAAATAGTGGACGATATTCTATTTTTTATTTTTTATTTTTTACGCAGTTTCATGGAGTTGACCGAGTTTTTGCTCCATGTGCAATTCCAAAATTATATTTACTCAATTAAAAAAAAGAAATTTTATTTATAATTTTAAGTGGAAATTACGTCTACAGTCTCATTAATAAATGAGATAAAAAAAATATTATTATAATTTTAAAATTTTGTTAAATATAATTGTATGAATTTATATGAATAGTCTCTATTTAAAAATTATATATAGATTAACTCATTAGAAAATACGTACCTGCAATGCTCTGCTCATTTACACCTTCAGAGCATATTTAAGAACTGTTAGCAGCAATGTTGTCATGTATTGTAGCAAACGTGGAAAATAAAATTAATATAATAAAATTAAATAGGGCAATATATAAGTTACGTATTGGTAAAATCATCTAATTATTTAAAGAGAGCTTTCATATTGAAGGGAAAAAAAATACAATTTTTCATATATCTGTAAAATTAAAATTATAAAAAACACATCTTATCGTCCATTTTAGATTTCTCATGACAGCCTTTCCTGAAATAATATTCACATTCCATTATCATTTTTGTAATGATATTTTTAAAAATTTTGTTCTCAATAAAACCTAACAGTTGATTTCTCATTATAAGCTCATCTTCTATTATAGTATGTAAGCTAGTTTAACAATTTTTATGAAAAATCTAGATATTTTAACGCCACATTAAATATATAATGCTACATTTGAGATCTCTAATAAGGATTTTCTTACTTAGCGAATTCTAAAGAATAAAAAGTTCTCAACTACCTTTTTATATACAAGATAATAATATATCAATCTTAAATGATTCTTTTAATGCTTGTTTCGTTCCATATTAAGAAATTTAATATTGTATAATCAATAACTTTGGGGTCCATATTAATAATTTATTATTCTCATAAATCTAATTTTAATTTTAAGCTTTTTAGAATTTACCCATCAAATTAAAAGAATTATTGGGGGCAATGATATATAAAAATTAAATATAATATAGGTAAGAAATAGAGAGAGGCATTTCTATATGTATACATATTTTAGAAAATTTTGAGGAGTACATAAAGGTTATAATATCTTTGGGGGAAATTCTGATAAAAAAATTTTGAAGAGTACATAGAATTTTTATAAAAAGAAAAAGGGAAGAAAATTCTGAATTATAATTTTTTTTTGGAGGTGGTTCTGCCACTGCTTTGGACAAGATGCATCAGGGGTGTAGGAGGGCGGGGATGGGTGGTGCATGGTAGTCACGCACATTGAAGATGGTGTGCGATGATTACGTGGCGATGGGATGAGAATAGAAAATTGTTTTGACATATTGAAAAAATCTATTCAGTCGTCGATTTTATTTTTGGAAAAAACTACTTTCCTTTTCTAAACGTACTTGACCGTTCAGGATTAGTATTTTTTATATAATAATTTGAATTGTATTAGTATATTTTTTTATTTTTAAAAAATATGAAAAGAAAAAAAAAATCAAAAGTAACGTGCGATGAAGGCTACTCCGACTCTTTATTTTTCTACACCGCACACTGACGTGACAAACCCGGTTTGGGGCCAAATCACGATTCTTGGTGAAAAATGAAAAAATGGATCCCATGCTTCGTCTCTCTTCCCTCCCGTCTGAAGTTTTCTCTTCTCCCTCCCATGCTCCTCTCTCTATCTCACTCGTTCAGATTTCATCCTCTCACTCGTGCTCCCGTTGGACTCTCTGTCTCTCACTCTCACTTCTTCTATGCTCCTCTTTGTGATTAATTAGTTATTATCGAAGTAAATGGGAAAGAGTGTATGTTGTGGAATTAAATTCATCGCCCATAGCTCTTCACCAAGCTCATCCTCGTCGGTGCTTCTCCAAGGTAAAACCAATAATGAAGAAATCTGCTTGAATACACATGTGATCCTGTGTGATTAAAACTATCTCCGTCTATTGGGTCGATTGCAGTCTACAAAAAAAATATAAATTGGTGCTTAAATTGGAGGGGGAAATACAGAGAAAAAAAAGAAAAGAAGAAGCTTCGTAGGGGGACGAGATTCAACGAAGAGGGAGAAAACGGAGAGACGAGCCAGAAGGGAGGCGGTAATATAATGCATTTCGAAAAGAAAAGCTTTGTAGATTCAACGAGGAGGGAGAAGAAAACGCAGGACCGGGTTTTTTTTTAGTGAACCCGGTTCACACGTGGGGTGTGGGGTTTAGGACAGTGGCCGATGAAAAGAATTTTCCTTAAACATATTGTCATAGCTTTTGAAAGTTCCAGTTCCTCGCCAAATGTTGCTGATTTCCCCTACTTTCCTTCTAAAATATTCTGATAATTTAGTTAGTTTGGATAAGTGTTTGATTTCATCTCATTATTATAATTTTTATATAAAATATAATAAAAAACTTAAAATTTTTAAATTTTATAATAATAATAATATTAAAAAATAATATTTTAATAATATTTTATACAAATTTTAAATTCTATTTAAAATCATCACATCTCAATATCCAAATCACACCTTTTGTCTGAATCAAGGAACAGGTGTACACTTGCAAGCTTATAAGAAAGCAACCAGTGATGATATGCAATAGCCACAATGAATTTGAAACCAACGTCAAATCATAATGTAAAATCAAAATGCTATGTGATGCATGTGTGTGTGTGTGTATATATATATATATAGAGAGAGAGAGAGGTAGGTGTCGAGAAACGAAGATGCATTCATTCCATTTCATGGACTACTTCAATTCCCTCCAAACACTTGTATCGAACTAAAACGATTTCTTTGTCCTAGTTTGATGACAATGCACTTGAATTCGAAATATCCAATGTTCAGTTGCTTTCAGTTTACGTTTTGTTTTTTGTTTGCTTCAACGGCAAGGCAAATCAGGTGCCCTCGAAAATAATGCGCCCGGCATTTACTCACTTTGTGTCTTTAAGAGATATGAAATTATTGAGCACGGGGCCCATCCGATGCGTGTTTACGAGTATAACCTAATCCAAATTCTAGAGTCGGGGATGGGAGAGCGATTGATGCATGAAAGTGTATTTTATAACATTTCAAATAAAATTTTCAAGTAATATTAAATGCCCAGTAAATACTGTAAAGTTCACTTCACGGAGATAAACAACCACATCCACACTTTCTACTAAACCTCTTGTATTTGAAATCAAGTTTCCAACCACATCCACAATTTCCACTAAACAACTATACCTCTTGAATTCATTCAGCGCATTGAAGAAGTATAGGCATAACCAACAGCTTCACCTGACTAGTAAACAACATGAAGGAAGTTCTACAAAATGTTCATAAATAGCCAATCCAGATCTTGCCACGACAGTCGCAACATATAACAATTAAAGACTTGTATTTTTTCAGTTTGATCTGATCAATATGCATTTATAAGGCTAATATCCACCACAATTTAAAACTCTGAGGCCATAAAAAACCAACCATCCCGTCCCTTTAGAAAAAAGATAGAGAGCCACGATTCATAATTGCTATTTGCAGACCGAGCCAGTTTCATGAATGACAAACTTTTTCGTTTATTGGAGTCACTGACGGTAATATGGAGAAGCCATGTTGTTCTCAGGTGGGCCAGGTGGTTGCCTGGGTCTTGCATACTCAGCAAATATAACCCAACCATCAAGAAACTGCACAACAAAAACAGAAAGAATGATACAATTACCAATTTTGATACAACTATATATTTACCAATGGAAGCAATTAAAGAAACAAAAAACCAACACCATCAACGGAACAGGGAAAACAGAAAAAACGTTGAATGATCATTATCACCACCGTTCACTTGCCAGTAGTATATGGACTTCTTTCTTTCTATAAATTAAATATTGAAAAAGTGTGCCTTAAAGTAACTTAATTCATTCTCCAGGAGTTCATGAAAAAGTTAACAAAAAGATTCCATGACTGTGCATTGTTTATCTCTATCTCAATAGGACGTTGTGAATGAAGATGAAACATTTCCTCAAGACCAGAATTTATATATCAACATAACATATGAACTTCACTTTTCAGAGGTTTGTGCCTGAACAGGAGCACATTTGTTCGTATACCTTTTTTTTTTTTTTTTTTTTATCAGTAATCAAGAAATTTTATTCATAAGAATAGGCAAAGCCCAAGTACACAGGGAGACATTTGTTCATATATTTAATTGACAGAAAGATTGGGACATCTTGACATTCAGAATGCAAAGTCACAGTCACACAACTTTTAACTTCTCAAGGGAACAATGTCAACTCACCTTCCCATCCATGCCCTCGATACCTTTTGCAGCCTCTTCTAGAGTAGCATACCTTACAAAACCAAAGCCCTTCGAATATCCCGACACCCTATCGGTCACAACCCTAGCTGTATATAGCAAAAAGTAAATCTGACAGTTTGCTGGTGAACAGAAAAGTAGAAACGTAAATAACAAGAGAACAAACCATGCAGAACTTCACCAAACTGGGAAAAGGCTTCTTGAAGTTTTTCTGTAGTAGTACGCTTACTAAGCCCTGTAAATAGAACAGAAAGAGAACCTCATAAACCTCACCATCACCAACAAAAGTAATCTGATCATCCCAGTCATTGACAAGTCTGGTTAAGATGATTATAAGAGGTTGAATGTGATACAGAGAGATTCAATGAAGCAAGGTCTCTCCAACTTTTGTTTTTTTTTATAAGTAATAAGAATTTATTAATCCACATAATTAGGAAGAGCCCAAGTAGAAGTATACAAGAGAAAAACCTAATTACAAGCTAATTGCTGTGAAAAGCAGCATAAAAGTCATTAAAGCTAGTCCCATTCAATACAATAGCAGAAGCCCATACGAGTCTTTGCTTTGTATGAAAATAAATCCATGCAAGTCTATCTCTAAAAAAACATACAATAGCAGAAACCCAAGATAACAAAGTATGAAAGAAAAAATCTCTAAACCCTCCCATTGGACGATCCCTATTATCAAAACAGCAACCATTCCTCTCATTCCAAGTACACCACATTAGGCATAATCACCATATTCCAGACAGCTGCAATTTGACAATTGCCCCAAATTCCTCTACAACATGAAAATAAATCTACCACCCTCCTAGGCATTACCCAAACGATACCAAGCCTACTAAAGATTTCAACCCATAAAGCATTAGCCACATCACAATGAAGAAAAAGGTGGTCCACCGATTCTCCATTTCTTTTACACATAAAACACCAATCCGTTACGATGATGCCGCGCTTTATTAGCTTGTTGATAGTCAGGATTTTCCCATGGGAGGCCAGCCAACAAAAGAAAGCAACCTTGAGAGGAACTTTACTTCTCCAAATGCTCTTCCAAGGGAAATTAATAGAAGAATGGGACGACATTACCTTATAAAAGGAATTTTCCCATGGGAGGCCAGCCAACAAAAGAAAGCAACCTTGAGAGGTACATTACTTCTCCAAATGCTCTTCCAAGGGAAATTAATAGAAGAATGAGACGACATTACCTTATAAAAGGATCCGACCGAAAAGTTCATATTTCCCGAGTGAATCCAAAGCATCTTATCCTCCCTTCCAGCCTTTAAATACAGTGCATATAACACTATAAAATTCAGTAATGTCTCCCACCACTCAATACTGGACAGCTCTAATAAACCTCACAGACCACTGAAGAAAACCAGTAGATATGTCCACGTAATCAGCCACAGAGGCACCCAAGGTCCCAAACCCAATGCAATCCTATATAGAGAAGGGAAAGCATTCTTCAAAGAAACATTGCCACACCATATCATGCCAAAATCTGATTCACGTTCCCCTTCCCACCTCAAATCTGAAATTTCTGAAAAAAATCTCCCCAACCATTCCGGATAAATTTCCAAACACCCACACTATATAACTTATCAAAAAAAAAAAAAAACACCCACACCATACACCACTCTTACTTCATTTGAGCACCAACCCCCCCAAATACTCCCATATTTGACATCAATAACATTCCTCCACACAGAAACCCCTTCCCGATGATACTGCCACAACCATTTCCATAAATGTGCCTTATTGAAAATTCTCAGTTTTCTAACCCCCAATCCTCCACAAGATTAAGGGGTACAAACAATTATGTTGTGACCCCCAATTCTCCAACTAAGCAGCATAAGGAATACAAGCATGTTGTGAAAAGAAATTAAGTATCAAACAATTAAAAACATTGAATCTTGACAGCATTTACAATAGAGAAATTTAATAGACACAATGAATACTTGAGAAGGAAAAGAAAAAAGAAGAGCGGGGAAGACAAAAAGGAATACATCATTCAATTCTAAATTAAATTGATTTGAAGGGTTATATATCTTGGTTCCCCTCTTCTATGAGAATTCATTTGTTTGCCTCAAGACTCGTATTCTCTTCTCGTATATATTATTTTTATAAGTGTATTCTCTTCTCATATAATTTGAGTCTGTGTAAAAAGTTAAACTTGAGAAATAATGAGGGTGAAAGCAACAAGGGAGAAAAAATGAACTATGGCTACTTTAAGAAGACATAACTAGCCAAGCTTCAATTGTTATGCCCCTTTGTCACCTCAAAAAGTTGCATGTTGGGTAGAGTACATTTACTTAGTCACGGGGGGAAGGGGGGGGGGAATCATCCCATTTCAACCCAGCCAAGTCAACTAACAGTAGTCTACAACAAATAAGACTCTCTAAGATCATTCAATAAAGTCAATTCTTAGCCCAAAAACCCTTTCCAGAATGATGACCTATGAGCTCGTCTATTTTGATTGGGAAGTTAATCACCAAACTCAATGGTCCAAGCATTAAGCAATGGTTGCTTTGTACCAACTAGACTATGTATCATAGTCAGAAAAGGCAACACGATATAAAAGCACAACATTCCCTTCACCCAAGTATATCAGCTAAGGTCGGGCATACCCACAAGCCATAATGTCACAAATTCCATTCGTAGCCCAAAAATCCAAGACCTTTTCTCAAGTCCAGTAACAAATCTGTGCAACAGCTAGACTGACACCAATTAGACATCCAAATACATATAATTCTATCGGTCCATACCCTCCACTGATTTATATTTTTTATTAGTAAAGCTTCAACAATGAACAAAAGAAGGTGTTGCCTGAGTAAACATACATGAGCAACACCAAGCAAAAAGAAGAAGAAGAAAGAATAAGGAAGTCCTGAAAATTAGAAAAATGGAAAACCAAACCCTACATTGATTTATACTTAAAAATTATTTGAATCTATAACCCCAAGGTAATGGCTAGTTAAAGTAACAAGAGTATTTAGAGGAGCTATTATTTTGTGAGCTACAAAACAGATGAGACGCCCAATAATGAAGAGTACAATACAATAGAAGCAGGATTTCCTTTCATGATTTTATTGTTCTTGTATTGAATGGGGATAATCTTCATGTATTTTTTTTTATAGGTATCTTCATGTATTGAATGGGGATAATCTTCATGATTTTCTTTCAGCTTTTCCTAGTTCCTAGTTTCTAGCATGTATGCATGCATTTAGGTGTTTCCGCTTGTATACTTCCGTCTACTTGGGCTATGCCTATTTACTTGTCTTAATAAAATTTCTTATTCCTTATAAAAAATACAAAGGAGCAGGATTTCCTTTCGCTTAGTACATCTTCTCAGGAGGCAAACACAGCATTGAAGTACTCACAAGAAGTGAATCACAAAACTGAATGTCACCAAATTCTTAGAGAAGAAAACGGAACAACATGAACAAAAGTACGATAACCCAAAAAAAGCACAAGGAAAAATATGATATAAATGAAAAAATATGACAGAAATGAATGGTAAAAAATGAAGATAGATAGAGAGAGATTAAGAGACGTGCCAGAGACGAAGAGGTTAGTGCTGGGCTCGGCCTTTTCTCTCTGCTGAGCCGCTGCGGCTGCCGAAGGGGGAAAATTGAAGGCTGGGATCGAAGTTGAGAAGAAACGCCTCAAACCGCAAGGCGCAGCCGCAGCCGCTGTTCTCAAAGCCATGGCCTTGGGTTTGGGCTGTGTGGCACAACTCTTTACCTAAAACCCTCACTCTAAGTTCTGAGACCAAAGATTGGGACTTTTCTTCAGAGAGAGAGAGAGAGATTGATTTTACAACAAAATAAGATAATAGAAGCGTCAGTAACCGAAATTACCAAAGTAACCCAACATTTTTGTAAGTCAAAGCATACATCACATTGGACAATGGACAATAACTAGGCGTTTGTCCGGAGGCTTGATTAACTTGACTTCGTGGCTGAGTTAGTTTTGGGCCATTAGAATCAGCATCAATGACCAAGCAGCAAGGTTTATATGGTACGTGTGTATATACATATATATATATATATATGTTTTATTAGAATATATTACATGTGCCTAACAACATGCACGTGCCTAACAATACGTGCCTAACATAGGTATTATGTTTGGGGCAAAATGCGAACATGAAATTATATATATAATCACGAGCGACATAAAAACTTTGACTTAACATGTCGAAATAATCCTCATTTTCTTGAATTTTATAACCATTTTATTGCTATATAAAAAAAGTATTTATAACAATCTGAATGACTGTTCGTAAGATGTTGCAGAGAGCCGGTTGTTGGAACAAGGCGAGCGTGATTGAACTGAACACAAAGGTTATAAATGGACAAGGACAAGGTGGTAGGTATTTGGGTCCATACACTAGACAACTCTTGATTAATTAGGTAATAAACTAGACAACTAATCTTCATGGCGTTGTGGGACTTTGCAATTAATCATTTTGTAAAAGATACCGTGTACGCATGCCCAATAATATTATATATATATATATTTTGTTCGAAGATTTTATTTAAAACTCCAATATGGTTTTTTTTTTTTTTTTAATATATAGAGACTAGCTAGAGATGATAACATTTTTAATCACGAGAGAGTATGCCTGACTTTGTTTTTTTAGTAAAAGGATTTGTTATATTCGATCGATAATCTCTAATAAAATCTGAAATGCAATGATGCATTTGATTTTTTTATAAAAAAAAAAAAAAACCAATTTGATATTAAAATAAATAAATAGATAAAGCAGTGCAGAAAGTTGATCACGATCTTCACATGTCATCGCCATTATCTCTTTCCCCTACTGTTCATTTTTGGGCAGAGTTGCCCACGCAGTTCATGCACCTACAGGCAACAACTCATTTCGATAAAGATATATCTTCAACCATCAAAAAAAGAAAAAAAAGAAAAAGCTATCAAATCCTATTGTTCTCCACTCCCCCCAATAGGACAAACATCTATTGACATATGGATATATGTACTTATATTTCTTTATAATGCAATTTAAAAATAGTTCATAGGGTAAACATTTTAATTACCTACTACAGGTACGTCGCATAAGTTCCATGTTCTGTGAGAATGGCATAGGACCTAACATCATTACCTACTGATATTACTTCAGCATGCATTTTAACCAAATATCTCAACGCATCATATCGCTTGTTAAAAATATGTTTATTTTTTTATTTTTTTATTTTTTTTAAAAAAATGAGAACGGAATCTCTATAATTTTATTAATCTCTATGCTTTACATAAGTCGTACCCATTTTATCTAACCTATACAAACCTTTCAAAGAACGTGGAAGCTGTGCAACATCTAAAATTAAATTATCCTCTCCCAACGCATTATATTTGGTTAAATCATCCGCCACTTTATTCCATTTTCTAAATAATTGTTTGATAGAGAAATTAAAACCTTCCACCAAACCCATCAAATGGTCCCAATAAGTGTTTGTTTAAAAAATGCCTAAACACATCAACAATTTTTTTTGTATAATGAAGATTAATTAAGACGTGATAAACTGAAATCATAATGTTTTTTTTTTTCCAGAAATAAAGACAAAACTAGCAGATCAATGAGAAAACTCAAATAATTTATGAAAAAATAAAGAACCAAAGGAGATAATTGGAGAAAATATATAGTCCTCTTCTTACCTTACCAACTAAAACCCACAGTTGACGTTTTTGTTTGAACTTCAACATATCCATCTTAACAAAACAACCAAAAATAAAATAGATAAAAATTCCTCTGAAGTCTGAACTCGTCATCTCTAACGAGCACCTGGATTCTCTGTACAAAAATCGTATAACATGTGTCATCTCCGATCCTACTTTTTTTTCCTTTTTTCGCCTGGTTAGTATCCGACCTCTATCTCTCTCTCTCTCTCTCCCCCCATATATTATTGCATAACGTGTACACAAAGGGCAAAGAAAAGTTTTTTGAGCTAACATACCCACGCCATCTTTCCGAGAAAACCAACCTTTCGGTACAAGAGTTCCCGGAGTCGCTTTTGCCCATTAACCTTTACAACTAATATAACCAGAGATGCCTTCCTCCATATAATGGTAACCTGCAATTTCTTCTGAAAACTCTTTGGAAACAATTCATATTCAGTCCAAAACCTCTGGTCACCATGGAAGTCAGCCTGCTTTTCTTTCTTCTAACCCGTCTCTTCGTGAACTCAGAATCAATTAGCAGAGTTGATTTCTCGGATGGGTTCGTTTTTGGAACAGCTTCCTCTGCTTACCAGGTACTGCTTTCACCTTTGCTAGTACTAAAATTCAGCCACAAATATACTATGTACACCATATATAGAAGCAGCTTAACAATCAGGGTGATTCTCTGTGTGCTAGTTTGAGGGGGCTGTGAATGAAGGAAACAAGGGAGCTAGCATATGGGATACTTTTGCGAGGCAACCCGGTAAGAAATCAAACGCTTATTTATACAGAAAAGAATACATAATTACCTTTACCCCTGCATTTAATTTCTCAACACTTAAAAAAACTTTTATGTTACAACAGGAAGGATTTTAGATTTCAGCAATGCAGACGTGGCTGTCGATCAGTATCATCGATTCAAGGTGCATTACAAAGATACATTTGTTGGTTTCAGATTATATTTTTTCAAGTAAAAGCAGCACATGATTAGTTTATGATTCTATTTCTTCAAGTTTATCCTTGCATAGCCGATAGGTTCCTACAACATATATTGTCCAGGACAGGCAAAATTTAAGGAGAAAATCATCATTGCGGTTAGAAATCCTGATATAATCAATTCATAAGAATCATGGTGTACTCTTGTAAAAGCAAGATTAGTGAGATCATGTTGACAGTGATGAATCACCAACTTTGTAGTGCAAGGATAAATGTAGAATCACCCATTTCTCCCCATGAAAGGCCTAATAGGAGGAGTGAGGTAACTCCTTATAAAGCCCAGGATGAGTTTGTTTCTAAGCCGTGTGGGACTTCTCAACACGCCTTCTCACGTGTGGGCTGGTATTTTCGGTACCATCATCGTGGGTAGGTCGCAGGAGCTCATAATCAGTCATAGGTTAACCTGCTCTGATACCATGTAGAAACACTTATTTCTCCCCATAAAAAGCCTAATAGGAGGAGTGAGGTAACTCCTTATAAAACCAATGATGAATTTGTTCCTAAGTCATGTGGGAATTCTCAAGAATAACGAATATGGGAATAAAACTCCCCCCAAATAAAAAATAAATGCAGCAATTTGCATATATTCTATAATATTTTCAGTCAATAAAAGACTATAAAATGTAGCATGCTGACCAAACCTGACATAAAACCTCAAAATAACAGAGTGACAGCCACAGAGCTTGACCAAAATTGAGCCCCAATCATCTGGATAAAAGTAGGTGATGCAATCCATTCTTAACAACCATAAACTAAACAATTTTTTTTATAACTATGGTATTTATTTAAAAAAAATTAAGATTAAGACGATGATCGAGATGCTTGATAATGATGTGTTAGTAACTTCTATACATAAGAGTATTTGAAGCAGACATTGGCATAAATTTTTAAATATAATGCAAGTGTGCAGTTTGTTGGTTACTGATTGAGATAAAAATTTAAAACTCACAGAGTGATATAGAGTTGATGAAGGATTTAGGAATGGATGCTTACAGATTCTCAATATCATGGCCGAGAATCTTTCCAAGTAAGATACTATTCTGACCAAAAGTTACTTTCTATCTATTTTCCATCTTCCTCTGTCTATCACTAATTTCTACTATAATAACCTTTTACAGATGGAACAGGAGAACCAAACCCAGAAGGCATAAACTACTACAACTGCCTCATAGATGCTTTACTGGAAAAAGGTGACACTAGAAACATCAGATAGAAATTGATTTGTCTATTTTACAATATTGTTAAAGGTAAGCTGCTCTTTCAATCAGGAATCCAGCCTTATGTAACTCTTTATCACTGGGATCTTCCACAGATGCTTGAAGATGAATACGAAGGATGGTTGAGCTCTCGGATAGTGTAAGTAATACAAACCATATATCAATTTACGACATCTTTGTGATTATCAATCAAGCTTCACAATAGCCTCCTCCATTTACTTACAGAAAAGACTTTGAGAATTATGCCTTTACCTGCTTTCAAGCTTTTGGAGATAGAGTAAAGCACTGGATCACCTTCAATGAACCTCGTGGTTACTCAATCCAAGGTTATGACTTAGGCGTTCAAGCTCCTGGAAGATGTTCTCTTCTTGGTCATCTGTTCTGTAAAATGGGAAAATCGTCCACTGAACCATACATTGTCGCCCACAACATCCTCTTGTCTCATGCTGCTGTTTATCATGGTTATCAGCAGCATTTCAAGGTACTCTGATTTGCGTACACGACCCTTATAATACATAGGGAAATAATTCCCACATGTGGAAAAAAAAAAATCAGAGAATGAAAAGCATCTTTTTTTTGTTTACCTAATCGGGTCATTCAGGAAAGACAAGGAGGTCAAATAGGAATAGCACTGGATGTCAAATGGTATGAACCCATATCTGAGAGCGATGAGGATAAAGATGCAGCACACAGAGCAATTGATTTTGGGCTTGGATGGTAATTTCTTTACTAAAAGTATAAACACATGACATTTGGGAAGAGATCAACTTTCATATAGAAATAAATCTAACACAGCAAAATGATCCAGGTTCCTTGATCCACTTATATTCGGCGAATACCCTCTTTCAATGAAGAAACTTGTTGGTGGGAGATTACCAAACATTTCATGCGCAATCTCAAAATCCCTCACCGGATCCTTTGATTTTGTTGGCATAAACCACTATACCACATTGTATGCCCGGAACGACAGAACAGGGATTCGGAAACTGATACTGCAGGATGCCTCATCCGATGCTGCTGTCATTGCAACCCGTAAGATGTCAAAACTGTGTTATCTCATACACACGCACACTGACACACGCGCAGGTAAAACAGAAGTTGGATCGAACTTTTGACTGATAATCCACGAATCCTCTGTTGTAGCATACCGAAGTGGAGTTGCTATCGGAGAAAGAGTATGTTTCTATGACACTCACTAAAGCTTAAGGTTCATAGGTTTGAAACTAGAATTGGCTCATGAGTTGTTCCTCCAGGCAGCTTCCCGTTGGCTACATATAGTCCCATGGGGCATCCGAAAGTTGGCAAGATATGTGAAGGATAAGTATGGGAACCCCCCAATGATTATAACAGAAAATGGCAAGTATTTTCTTGGTGAAAAAGCTAAACATCTATACTGTTTAGAATGCAAATAAAATATGAAATTTACATCTTCAAAATTCATGACAACAGGTATGGATGATCCAAATAAAGCGTCTATAGCTTTAGACAAGGCTTTACAGGACGAGAAAAGGATAAGATTCCATAGGGACTATCTCTCAAATCTGTCTGCTGCTATAAGGTAAATAACAAGTAACAACACCCCAGGCTGATTGCTCACCACATCTTAAGTTGGGTTGCTGCGTTTTATGAATTGCTGTGCCATATGATATAGGACCTCAAAACTACAAATTAATGCCATCTAACATAAAACACTGCATATACAAATGCAGGGAAGACAACTGCAATGTACGTGGTTATTTCGTGTGGGCTTTGCTTGACAACTGGGAATGGAACTTCGGCTATAGTGTGCGGTTTGGACTCTACTACGTGGATTACAAGAATAACCTGACAAGAATTCCCAAAGATTCTGCTCGATGGTTCAAAAGCATTCTCAGAGAAAAAAATATGATCCAAGATTGAATTTACTTTGTTGTTGTTGAATACAACATATAAAGTCAAACACTTCAATTTATCATTTTTTTTAACGAAGATTGCATTCAATTCAAAACAAAGTACAGTAGGCAGATGTGGGGTTCCAATTTTACCGTGTAGATTCCTTGAGAAACTCCCTGTGTCTCTGTAAACATAATAAATCTTATGAAACTTTCTTTATTTTCATCTTTCTTTCACTTTAAACTTAGAATTTAAATTAATTTATCCAGAATTTGATGAATATTCACATACATTCCTCTCACCCATCATTATTTTAAGAAATTTCTGTGTCGGCAGGATAGGAAGTTGATGAGTAAGGCACTTTAGTCAAAGATAATACCTAAAAGTATAGTTTTGATTCTTGAATAAAATGTAAAATTAGATTTTTTGAGCAAATAAAATAATGCATATATGGCCAAGAGAATATTTATGTATATTATTGTCGAATGAAAATAAATTGAGTTGTAAAAAAAATCGTGTTTATATAAATACTAAATCAGAGATCATAATAGAAAAACCCTTTGCCCAGTACTAAATAATACTCTACCAGCAAAGTAGTTTTTAGAATCTTATTTATGCACATAAAGATTTAGGTCTCTCGTTTGAATTCAGAAAGTGTTTTATGTAATTATTATAATTTTTTTAAATTTTTACATAAAATATAATAAATAATTCAACTTTTTCAAATCTCAATTTAACTTTTTCAAATCTAAAAATAATAATAATATTAAAAAATAATATTCTTACAATATTTTTTTTTTATTTTTATTTTTTATCTAAAACCATCTCATCTTATCTACCTCTGAATCCAAACTAGCCTTAAAATTCTTTTATGTGAAATGATATTTGCATCACAATAAAACTTGCAGTTCACGTAGAAGGATTTCGCATCATGACATGTTTAATTCTAAGTTGCTTAGGACTTATGCTATATGCTACATTTTTATTTTATTTGATCATTCTATAATTTCTATTTGACGTTTCGTTAATTCTTAAATTTTTTTTCTTAAAAAATTAAGTGTTGATATAAGGGTTTTTAATAACACCACGCAAACTTTATGAAACAAAAGTAATATATATTTATATATAAATAAGAAGAATTTCAGATCTACAAAGAGATTTTATTAAAATAAATTTACAAAATAATTTGACTTGGTGTAATATATCAAATATATTTTATAGTAAAAAAATTTACAATTTGATATACAACGTACATTAGTTATAAGTTAATTTTTATGAGATGTCTCTCTAAAAAAGAAATCATATAAGAGTACAGTATATAAAATTTTTGTTTGTTTATAATCTCAGCAGTCATCTTTGTTTTAATTGAGTATATAATTACCTTAAAATGTTCTGTAAATGGTAACCGAGATGTTGTAATTTTAGTTTAAAATGATCATTAATTTTTTTCTTTTCTTAACTTCGAAATGTACGGCAGAGATATCTATAGCGAAAGTGGTCTCCTAGTTTGACCCATTTAGGCGGTGTTTGGTCCAGCTTGAGCTCGCATAGTTTATACCTCCGTTCAAATCTGCCCCAATCGAAGACGCAAAAATCCCTCTTTGCTCTCTCCAGCTCGTTGCCCCCCCCGCCCTTTTTTTTTTCCCCTCTGATCAAACCCGATAAAGAACGCACCTTTACATTTCCTGTGTTCCTTGTTCTCGGAAACAAAAACCGCTTGATTGGTGCCAAACCCACATTTCATCCTATTCATCAGAAACCCAGAACCTGTTTTGAATCAGAGTCGTTATCATTTTGATCGTTTAGAAATGAAACGAGGGTACCCAGAATCTTCGTCGGCCTCTGTGGGGCCACCTCAGTCCAAATTCAAGTATAACCCTGAAGGTAAATTTTTGTCCTTTCCCCGGGTTCTTATTTGTAGGATTATGATGATGTTGATAGGTTTTGAGGTTTAATTTGGGAGCTTTTGGATCTGTGGTTTGTGGCTTAGTTTGGTTGCTGGAAATTGGAGGAAAGACAGGATTTTTTGTTGTGTTTTATGTTATTGAGTATTCTGGTTTCGAAAATAGCCACTAAAATGTGATTTTAATAACAACAACAATAATAAAGCTTACCTCATTTCACTAAAGTTAGTATCAGAGTTTGCCTTGTATAAGTTTAAATGAGCGTCAAGATCTTGTTTAATTGCAAGTGTTTTGCTCTGTGGTCTTAGGTGATGCACACTTTTTAGAGGATGAAAGCACCAAGATTATTGCGCGGAAAGTGGCTGAGCATTACAGTGCAAGGACGAATCAGACTCTGGAAGAAAGAGAAAATAGTCCAATCATCCATTTAAAGAAACTCAACAATTGGGTTTGTCCTGTGATCTAATGAATTATGTTTTAAGTTTTTTACACAGCATGCATATGAATGTTATAATTGGTTGTACTTCCTTCTTTTATTAAACAGATTAAAAGTGTACTTATTCAGCTCTATGCTCGCCGAGGGGATGCAGTTCTTGATCTTGCCTGTGGCAAGGTACTACAAAAAATCCCCCCTCCCCCCAAAGCACCAAAACAAAGAAAAGAAAAAGTAACTTTTTTCTTTCCATGTTGATCAGGGTGGCGATCTGATCAAATGGGACAAGGCAAAAATTGGATATTATGTTGGTGTTGATATAGCCAAAGGCTCAGTAAGTGCTTAAGATTTTCATATTACCGTTCATTTGTTCACTTTTTCTTGGAGATGGTATAGGTTGAGATATAATTGAATGCCCACAGTGGGGTTGTCTAACAACTCATTATGGTAGTCAGTCTTATCAGTGAGAGACCAAAATTATTTATCCAGTTATCATCTTTCTTAATATGTCAATCTCCAATTCAAAGCAAACAGACTGATGAAATGGCTTGTGATAGTGCAAGTTATTTTGTGGCCACATTATGTACCTTTTGGTGCTGTAGAAAAATAATATAAATTCTTTTCATCAACCATCTTATCATTGTTTTCAGCATTTACGTGCAGATAGAAGACTGTCGTACACGTTATAATGGTGATGCTGATCATCATCAGCGTCGTAAAAAATTCACATTTCCTGCCCGACTCATATGCGGAGACTGTTTTGAGGTATCTACGGTTCTTGTTATCCAGGTTATTTAGTCTTGGCATCAATTGATCGGTGGAGTATTGTGTTAATGTAATATGTTGTTGTGAAGGCCTTGGTCTTGGGGTATCACTCCCTTCAAGGTCCCAGGTTCAACACCTCATGGGTGCAAACAATCATTTGGGGTCACACCTCCTGGTGAAAAACCAGTGATTTAACTAGTTCCGTGTAAGGAAACTTCCAAGGGTGCAATGCATGGGACCAAGGTTTACTCTGCAGGGGTGGATCCAAAGGGCCCTACCTTGGAGAGGTTCCCTGACATAAAAAAAAAAAAAAAAAAAAAAAAGAAAAAGAAAAAAGAGTGGAATATGTTGTTGTGAACAATAGTTGTGCATTCCGTAGAACGGGAACATCAAAATGACTTTATGATCAGCTTCTTTAGTATCAGTTCATGTATTTCGTCAAGACCACAGCAGAAATAATTGATTTTTATGTTCTCAGATTCGCTTGGACAAAGTACTTGCAGATGATTCACCTTTTGATATTTGCAGTTGTCAGGTGAGTGATATCCTTTAGCTATGTTTGCAATACATTATACATCTACATATACACATATATAAAAGAACATGGATGCTAAATCTGCAGAAACAGCCAAGCTATTGTCTTTATTTCATTGAAATGATTATTGTTTGACTTTACCTTGATTTCTGAGTGAGTAAAATACATACTCTAGGAACTGTGTTTTGCAAGTGCATGTGTCAAGTTGTCATATTATGATAGTTTCATTGCAGACATGGAATCACGATTTTTTTTTCACGTCTTCAATAAAGCTCAATATTGTCTAACTTTCCCTTCCAGTATATTGTGAAAATCATCTATATGGATATTTGTCACTTTTTCAAGGCATAGCTTCGTGGATTCTGAACATCAAAATTCCATAATTTTTGTAGTTTGCCTTGCATTACTCCTGGTCCACTGAGGCACGTGCACGGCGAGCCTTGGCAAACATATCAGCTTTACTTCGTCCAGGGGGCACCTTGATTGGGACTATGCCAGATGCCAATGTTATTGTAAAAAAACTTAGAGAAGGTTTTATCATGCACCTCATCATGTTTACTTTTGTTGTTTAAACTGCAATGTGAAAGAAGCTGAAGTCTAGAGTCTTAGAATTTCCTTCTTTCCTTGATTCATTTTGTTTTCTTTCTTTCTTCCCCTAATTTTCTTTTACTTTTTCTGGGTCAATTAGAGCAACAATTTGATAAAGAGCGAGTTCAGGGATTATGATTTCCATAAAATATCTAAATATATGAGCAACGGCTTAATTAGGTTACTTCTATGTTCAAACACATTGTGGTGAACGATATGCTGCCCTTCTGATTTCTAGAAGACTTAATTTTTCTTGCTTCCTTAATAATAAATAGCAGAACATAAATTTGTTTCTCACTTTTGGTGCATTACATCATGAAGGAAAAGTTACGGACCTCACCAGGAAACTAATTTCTTTCCTACAAGAAATATTTTCTCCCAAATGTCAACCTGTACATCTGACAGAACAAGCCATTGTGAGAAATTTGAGACTGTTTTCCCAGTAACTTTCCTGCTTAACTTTCCTTCTAAACCAAGTAGTGAAGAGGAGAGGTTTCTTTTCTTTTCTCTTTACCTTGCTTTCCCACTTTTTCTGCAAATTACATATTTTCTCCAACCAAACAAAGCATCGAGCTGGCAAAACCTAATGGTAGCTACAAGGGGAAAAATGTAAGGGGTCTTGGATAAAGACACTTGTTGTGACTTGGAAACAGTAGAAGTATGAATATCACAAAAGTTTCTCTGAGTTAAATTTTGATTCTAGTCAGATTGTGATTAACCAGTTCTGATGTATGACTGATGATTTAGTTACATGAAGCTTGAAAATTTTTCCTAGCATATACAAGCATTGAGATTCTTGAGTTTGGCAGATCATTTTGTTCTTCATGAAGACATTTTTACACTCTGAATATGAAATGCAGCTGAAGGGTTGGCCTTTGGTAATAGTGTCTACTGGATACATTTTGATGAAGAATTTTCTGGGAAGGTCTTTCACTTCTTGCATCTACCCGTTCTTTCATTTGATTTTTGCTTTCTTCCTGTTTTCTCTGCTGTTTCTTGAAAATGAGGGTTTTTTCCTATAATTTATTTACTGGAGATCACTTCTAACTTGACATATCTTCATTATCTTGTGCAGAAATTCAAATCTTCTCATCCTTTTGGTATCAAGTACAAATTTCACCTAGAGGTACCATTAGTTATGAGTTTTCTTTATTACTTCTATTTATAATAGTGTGTAACTATGTATCTGTATTGCTGTAATGTTAAAGGACTTGCGTCTCAGAGCATGTGTGTATGTTGTATAGTAGTCAGTTAGCTCAAATTGATTGAATTATTGCAGATATATCCATTGGATAGCTAATTGGTATGTTTTAGGCCAATTAGCCCAAATTGCATGCTTTATGGAATTAGATACTACTGTACAGCCAATGGTATTCAAATTTAAACCCTTTTTTTGCAGGATGCTGTTGATTGCCCAGAATGGATTGTCCCCTTTCATGTCTTCAAATCATTGGCAGAAGAGGCATTTATAACTTTGTGTGCTGGTTACTGCCTTTATGATATTTGTGGCAAAACTCTATTGTTACTTTTGTTGAAGCCTTATTGAAATAATTTAGGCATTGGGGTGCATAAACCTGTTTTGTCGAAACAACTTAATGTGTTTTCATTTTTTTCAGTATGATTTGGAGCTAGTTTTTGCGAAGAACTCGCATGAATTTGTGCATGAATATATGAAAAGGTCAGACTATGTGGAGCTCATGCGTAGGCTTGGTGCTTTGGGTGATGGTAACCAAGATCAGAGTAAGTTTCTTTTGCCGTAATTCCTTTTCCTTTCTCACTGGGTGGGAAACAAGTCGATCTGAGAGACTCTTGTTCTAGTTGAAGATCTTTTGACCTCATCTTATGTGATTTCGTACCATACTCTATGCTTAAACTCCTTAAAAAATTGGATCTAATTTTTATTTTTTAGTCATTCACCTCTGTCATCAAAGTGCTTCAGATCCACCTGTCCTACCACTGAGAGTACTAGTCTTGCTTTGTTTTATGCAGGTACACTCTCACAAGATGAATGGGAAGTAGCTTATCTATACTTGGCATTTGTCTTGAAGAAGGTGAGTACCTCAACCCTTTTCCGGCAGATATAGAGAAGAGAAGAACGAGCGTATGTGAGACGACTATATTATACATGTTACAAATCTCTTGAAACTGACTAGGGTTTGTATTATTCTCAGCGTGGCCAACCTGATCAGACACAAGGAAAAGCCAGGAGAGACAGGGGGCAGATGCATATATCAAAGGAGGACATCATGTCCCTTAGTAGCGATTTTTAAACAATGCAATAACACCGGTTGTTAGGGCATGGGGAAGCCTGTGCAATGGAGTGGTTTTGTTTTAAAATGCTCTGCCACCAATTTATCCGAATTACAGACTTACAGATATATCAATTCAATTTTGTAGAACCAAAATAATAAGGGTAGTATTTTCAATCTGTCTTGCTGCTCCCTAAAAGATAAGTCTATACTTGTCAAAAGAGGAATGTTTAGAGAGAAGAAAGGCTGTGGTGACGGCAACCATTGCTGGATTGGAAGTTTGATGTTATTTGAGTTGTATTGGAACATGTACTGGAAATGCCATGCTAATTTTTCTCGGTAGATGAACGGTGAAACCATTGTAATAACGTAATCACGTTCATTGGATTATTTTTAATAATTTTAATGGCCAACCTAGCAACTTGACCACCATTATTAGAAGGCTGGCATGGGAGGGGAACTTGACCTTTCAGAAGCCAATTATGAACACGAAAGGAGACAAAGCGACCCACCAACACATTATGAAAAAGATAAAATCTTTAAAAGATTAGAAATCTTATAATCATCAGGTCCCACCTATAATAATCATACAAATAAATTTGAAGGGAAAGCTAGAACAAGTACTTGCACTAAAAAACTGTTTGTGTTATATTAATTGTATGGTAGTGATCATCTTTATGCATGCAAGCCAAAAATACTTGAACATGATATTGATAAAATAAAAATAAAAAAATTTATTTTCTGTCTCTTACGACGTTACTAATTGTTGTAGGTGAGGTGAGGTGAGGTGAGGTGGTAAAATAATTGAGCTTGGCCAATACCAATCAGAGCCTTGATCTCTAGCTAGCTGTTAGCTGTACCCAATTTTCTTATTCTTCTTTTGTGACCTGACTCTGAGCCCCTCCATGTTTCGCATGCATTCAGATTTCACTGTAATGTCAATGCCCAGATCACAAGTGTTTTGGTTCAAATAAACCATACACAAAACTATTATCCTTTCATGGCAGACGGCAGCTAGCTGTTGAATATTATATAATTGTGGGCCAGAAAGGCTTAAAATTAGGGCGGAAAGAACACCAAACTTCGTGCACACGAAGACAGACCATCGATCCCATCTCAAACATGCATGCATGGTTCCAACCAAACAAAGAAAATGATATATAATTATAGTATTATATGTGAGAATGTTGTAGTGGCCGGGAGATAAGTCTCATGACAGTGCAAATTAGGGCCAAGTCGCAACAAAGCAAAAGAAATGGGACAAAGTGATCGGCCAATAGGGTCCACCCCTAGCAAAGGTGCATGCGTCGGACCCACATAATACAGAAGACCAGTATTGGTGAATCTGATTGGCCCGCATTTCCCGCGTTACACAAAAGAAGTCGCCAGCGGGATCGATGAATGGAAAGATTATAATGACATATATGGACTATTCTTGGGGGGGGGAAAATAAGAGAGTTACAGATCAAATCTTCGTATAAAAATACAAATTCTTGAAAGACCGGAAGTGTTACGATTTGTCGGCACCACGGTCCACAGCACAGATCAGTTCGCCCGTGACCAGAATATTTTCCCCTTCATTAATTCATTTGTCGATCGAGGATCAATAAACCTCGTTAATTGATCTACAGCCTCAATATGAAAGCTATGAAGATTCAAACGACTTTCAGATCAATCAAAAGTAAATAAAATCATAAAAGAATTATACTTGGCAATATTATTAGCTTGCTACTTTCTGTCAGTTCCGATTTTCTTCATTCTGCTTGAACATTTCATGTTATCACTTCATGGAAATTCATGTACGTCTTTAGAAATTGTTATCAATTTCGATATTCGTTTTTTAAAGGGTTTGAAAAAGTTAGAGAGAGATGGGGATCATCTATCATTGAGATACAGGATAATTAGATTCTTTCCTTTGACAGTCATCTAATGATCTTTTTCCTCTAAATAGATTTAAACATATATAAAGGAATGAACAAAAGTTTGAAGTTTAGAACTTAATATCTCTTCTAATATTGGGACATCTGATTCCAGAATGCACATCTTTACAAAATATTACGTACTCAACCTCTAATCTAATTCCACCTCTACGCATATAACTATCATTAGGTTATTACATCGCATAAAAAAACATAAACAAAACAAAGTACTTGAAACAGATCGACATACGTTCGTCTCTCTATCTCATAACCTCAAAACCTTTCTCCTTCCTCTCATGATTCTTCCAGGCACCTGCACTACCACATATATAGTTAGCCTTAATCATATATAGTTCACAACTTAATAAAATGATATATATATATATATATATATATATATATATATATGCACACACATTGATATTTGCACTGGTTCCCTTTACTGAAAAAGGCTCTTCCACTTGTATTTTAATACGAAAGTTGATTCAAATTAATTATTTTTTTTTTATCAATTAATGTTATTTATTTGGTAGGACGGTTCCCTTTTTTAGGGTTGTTTAGAAGACAGAAAATGAGAGGAAATTAAGTATGTGTTCAGTTTTTGAAAGCACCAAAGAAGATGTAACTGGAATTATCAGCTATCACATATTACTGGAGTTATAGCTGCAGCTTCGTACTCGAGCTATAACAGAAACCAACATCAAAACAAAACAAACCGCTGCAGCTGTTACAAACTCCAAAGCATACAAACAGACAAGGAGAACAAAGAAAAATAAAAGAAGAGTAAAGCACCCAAAATATATAGGATCAATTAAAACCAATATGAAAATTAAGAAAAAACCAAATGCTATGATAATTGAAGAAAAGTAAGCCAATCTGATCTGAGACCCAGATACCAATTTACCTACCTTGAGGCTTACAACTCGGCGGATCTTCAAAGAGTGACAAAGAAAGTTGCTTGTGAGCGACACCTATGTCAAACAGTATCAGCCCCGATCTTGGATCATCGACTATGATATCTTTCACTGGCAGCCATAAGAAAAGCTCTTCTTGGGATAGACCCACCACTCCTATGAGACTCCCATAGGTGAGATTAGCCCTCACAACACTGTCAAAATACACCCTGTTCTCAAACTTGGTCAGGCATGGCCCATCCAGAAAGACTTCTAGGGTACCATTCTCTAAGAGAGTGTAGGACTTGACCTCCCTGGGGAGCAGACCAGGTGGTAAGCCTTTGGAGCGAAGGAGGTCATGGATGGAGGAGTCGGAGAGCGAGAGAGGTAGAGAGAAAAGGATCAGAAAAGTGCAAAGGAGGACTGTGAAGTAGGTGTTAAAGAACTTGGCCATGGTTAGAGAGAGAGAGAGAGATAGAGAGGGTTTAAGGCGTGGTTTTTGGGTAGAGCTGGAGGGAGGGTGGACACTGGAAAGTGGAAAGACTGTTTTAAAAAAGGGTTTTTATAGACAGAATTACGAGTTTACCCCTGGTTTGGTGACTAGGTGGGCCATTGGGTTTGTCCCCATGGGTTTAATTGTTTTGTAGTGTACCAACTAATGGACCTTAATTAATTATTAGATCTGCGGTGATTATACTTTTATACTTTACGTGGGGGTCATTAATTTGGTGCCTTGCTCATTGTTTCATTTAATTGTCTTCTAAGCCTTAACTTTGTTACTTTAGCATATACTTTGCAAAATTTAAGAGAAAAAAGAAAATATTCTAGTTACAAAGAGATTACATAAAAACAATCTCACAAACTGATGTGGTTTAATGTGACTCATCAGATTATAAAATTATTTTTATTGTAAAATAGATCTAAAGGATCAGATGAAATCACATTAATTTATAATATTACTCTTATGCAAATCATTTATAGATGTAACAATACTTAAAGCATATTAGACTACCTGTCTACTTTCATTAGACTAATTTCAAGAGCAAAACTCCTCAACTTTGAGTCATTTCTATGATATTTCTCTCAATCTTAGCACATGTTAATTACATAATATGCACTTTGAATGTCATCCTTGTCGAATAATTCTATTATCAAATCAATGTGTAGAACATATTATTCATTTAACTTAAATAGTAAGATTTGATTTGTAAGATTTAAATTTTTAATTTTATCTTTTAAATCAAATTATATCACATAAGCAATGAGTGGTATAAAATTCTTAGAATAAAAATATTCTCTCATTGCTATACAGTATAATGAGATTATTTTTGTAATCGTGAAGTGTCCCAATTTGTTACTGTAGTATTCTTCATAGCTATAGGTAATAGACAGGCAATAAAATTACGATGTATCATATTCTTTTCTAAAAAATATTATATAGTAAACATGTAAATTAAAAGGTGACAGTATAAATCAATTCATTCTCATCACCTAACATTAAAGCCAATAATAGAATAAAAGGAAGGGTGATATCACTATTGCATATTTCATGCAGTCATGTCATGGTCACAACCCAATATATATATATATATATATAAATATATTAATATATACCTTGTTGGGTTTGTCAGACCTTGCATATTAATTTACTCTTTTCATATGGTAATAATAATATAAATATCTATATAGAAGTGGTCCAAACAGCCCAACCGGTGTACATCCATGTTGGTCACATTTCGTGATAGGAATTGACAGAAAGATTAATTAACATGCAAGCCTAAGTTGTTGCACTTGCACCCCATTATTATTGCAATAGAAAGAAATTAACCAGGGTTAAGCGGCAAAAGGGTATTTAGGTCAATCAACGATTTTCACGGCGTAGTACACTGAGAACGTAACGGTTGCATCTGCAGTCAAAAAGCCAGAACTCAATTTGTTACAGAGTGAAGGGCGGAAAGCGAGCTGTATAGCCTATGTCTTAGGAGAAAATTACGAAGTTTTGATTTAACTTTGACGAAGAAGGACAGGATAGCTATCTGGATTTTCCGTTTATGCCACTCAAGTGTCACGCACGCTGTGATAGTGCTCGGGCAGGAAAATTTCTAGAGATAATGATTACGTTACCCATATGGGGACCTGAGTAGTAGGGTGCCCACAGGTGAATGATTTGATAAACGTGGACAAAAGGGTGACCGGCGGTTTACACCTTTCATTAATTTTATCATGGGATTTCTCGAAATATCCAATTGAGAATTGTGAGCTATGTTACCAGGTTGCCGGTTGAATTTGGCCCACGTGTGGGTTATGCAGGTCCCCTAGCGTCGTAACATGTGCGTGAGCCCCCTCCTCTATGATGATTAATTTGTACCCATATAAATCATTTCTATTAGAAAAGGATAAAAGGATAAAAAAAAATCTCCTCTCTCTCTCTGTCTTTTTTTTTTAATTAATAGTTCTTTTTAAAAAAAAAAAAAAATCATAAAATTCCCTACAATCACATATATAATGACTCTTTTTTAATCCTTTTCTTATAATTTTGAAGTGGTGAAAAAGTTGTTGTTTAGGTATTTAGGAAGAGAGAAAAGTAATGAAAATATATTTTTTCTGTCTTATAAATTAAATGGATATTTATCCATATGAAATTACATAATCTCGTTTTAATTTTTTATTTCTCAGCAGCTTAGCTTTTGAATTTAAATTGACAACTTTGTGAAATTCTGATAGACGAAATGGCGATCGATTCGAGTAATTGGAATTAAGAGGCAATGGCCATTTAAAATTAATATGCTATACCCTTTTTTTTTTTTTTTTTTCTGTTTAAATCTAAATAGGTTGTTTGTGTAATAATTGAAGAAGAGTGAAAAGTAGAAAAACACTTTGTTATAAAAAATAAAAAAAAAATGATATCAGGTTGCCTGCCAAATGTGCCCACTAAATGTGCAGACCGATACAAATCAGTTTTTTTAAGTATTTTTTAAATATTTTTAATGATTAAAAAAATAAAAATATATATAAATTCATTATTAATCATTTTCTTAATCATTAAAAAAATATTTATATATATATATAAGTGGATATATTTGATATTCGTACTATCATTTTCTTAAAAAATAATATTAGTGTACGTAATGATGTGATTAGACATTATGCTATATAGATATTACTTTTTTTTTTATGTTAAAATATAATTTTTTCATCCTTTTATATTATTTTAGTTACTGGATGACAATGAAGTAGAATGAGATATTTCTCATTAATTGACAATATATTCATCTCATGATCTTAATTTGCATGGTTTTCCAGCTAGCTGACAGCTATTTAATTAGTTTGAAAGTAGCTTTAATAACATTTTAGTCTTCAGTTACAATCTAGCAAGGGTTGTCTGGTTAGATGATTATTTACGTTTCATAATTTATTGAATATAATGTACAAAATACTCCATGAAATCCAATCCAAAGTGCCTTGCAAGGTTATCTACGGGTGGATGATTTTGGTCTATAAATGAATTAAGGATCATTCACTCAAATCAAGTAACTGTTTGTACGATCATGTTGAATGTCAATAATTATTATCATTAATATATAAAAAATGAAAAAGAAGAAGAATAAATTGGAGACGCAAATACTTACAACATATACTGATAGAGAGGATGCCTACCTCTCTTGCGGTGAAAAAAGATCATGAAAGAAAATAAAAAATTAATTATACCATATAAATATTTCCATAGTTCAGTAACGTGTTTACGTTCACGGAGTTGCAGATATTTTTATTAACTTGAGGAATGATAAAATACACTTTACTTTCAGACGGTTATATTGTTCATTAATTACATATTTATAGAGTTCTAAGGCGTAAATTCTAATTTTACAATTTATGAGTTATTCATTTAAACAAAGTGTCAAACGAGTCTCGAGCAGACTCTCTGCCTATTAATTAATGTTTACTCAAGTGACTCTCTGCTAGAATTTCATTTGAGCGATTTGTTAGGCAAATTTTTTATTTGGCATGTCTCGAGTCACAAATCGGGTCAAAAGGTTTTTTCGAAGGCTTTGCCTTTGGACCCTTGCAAGTCTTGTCCATGTTCGTAATCGTATCAGCCCAAGCCTACACTTCATGGCTGAAGCTTTATTGAAACTCTACTAAAAAATTGTGACGAATCTTTATCAAGTAAGATCGGATCATCAAATCGAACCACACCAAGAATGAACCAGACACTGAAAACCCAACACCTCTAAGAACCATAAGCCCCTCGATGTATGCAACGTAGAACTTGAATTTTTAACCTCCGATACAATTATTTTGTAAATAGTTCATAATTTGGGGGTTCTTGAAAAGATTCTCTTTTCTAGAGGCTATATTAGGTCGACAAGGCTAATTGGGAGCATCCAATGCTCTAAAGACGATAACCAGTAACTTTAGTCAACAAAAGAAGCTGCAAAAAGTTATCAAGTCCATAAATTATAAAAATGGCTCGATCGGAGGCACAATCTCCCATGCAAAAATTATTTAAATTGATGCAAAATTAGACGCTCGAAGAGGAGTATGTAGTATGTACTATCTACCTAAGAAAAAAAGGAAAAATTAGTTACCTTAATTAACAGAAAAATCGGAAACAAAAGAAGATCATAGGTGGTCATGTAGTGCCAATCATTATTATACATCCAATGACCAAAACTCCGACGTGGCATTGTCTTTGTTCGTGAATCTTTACCCTATAAGATATATGATTACAGTGCTGGTTACGCCGGCTGTGCTTCCACAAATTAGTACTTAATTTTAAAGGATTTATTCCCATGTATACTACGGCAGAAGGACAAAGAAAGTTCATTTTTTATTTGAACTCCTTTAGGAATTCTTTAGGGTCCCTTGAGGCTTGTGTTTGGGTGTTTAACAAAGCCGATTTACATGGCTTACTTTATCGTGACTGACTGGCAGACAGAACGAGGCACACCTCTTTCATTTGTTAAAAGTCAAAGGAACATGATGCAGATAACAAGAGCAGATGGTCCTTTTACCCCTCGGACCCTTTTCCACTGTTGGGAATGTATGCGGTATGTTTGAGGATTGATCTTCAGCAAAATTTTATACATGGGTTTTTGGACAGCCAGAGATTAATATACATTCATTCATATATGAAGGAATGTCACGGGCCTCATGTTAATTGATTGATTGTGAACATTCGGTGCACGCATCATAAATTATGCCCAACCATGGCCCGGTACAAGCCATATAATTATTGATTAAAAAAAAAGGAATCCAGATTGATTGTGTACTTGGTTTACAAGAAAGAATGTTCTATTGAAAAAGATAGATTTAAATTCATGCTCTCAGAGACTGTGTTTTTGGCCTCCGTCTTTGTGAGCACGGTCCATGCAAATTATATATGTAGGTAATTGAAGAAAGTGTTGAGGAATAATCTCACATTGACTGTGGACAAGGTCTTGGGCATGTTTATAAGTAATGAGCAATCATCTCTTATACAACCGGTTTTATGAGATGAGTTAGGCCCATAAATTTCATCATGGTATCAAAGCCTGCCACAGGACGAATGTGGACCTACACTACTTATCCCGTGACAAGGACCAGAAAAAATACTGGTCTGCACGTGAGGGAGGGTGTTGAGGAATAATCTCACATTGACTGTGGACAAGGTCTTGGGCATGTTTATAAGTAATGAGCAATCCTCTCTTATACAACCGGTTTTATGAGATGAGTTAGGCCCATAAATTTCATCAGAAAGCAAATCTCAAACTTTGATCTTGATCTGATGCAATACATGAAATAACTTTCACGACATTAATTTGTTAGATTCATGCTTTTTTTTGCAGGAAAACTTTACCTGGAATGTATATATATCAAGCTGCAGCTTGCTGTTTGAATATTGAAGTTTCTAGCTAGATTGCAATAATCCCTTACAGGAAAATTTCTAAGAAGTTCGCGGCAATGGAACCCATCATAATGTGGTTGGCAAAAGAAGTGTAAGAATCATTGTTAACGAATACAACGTGAAGAAGAAACAATAATTTGTAAGTAGCCCGTTTATCATTACCCAAAAGTCACTTTCCCCGAAAGGCAACCCAGTAGTGATTGGAATATTCAATCACTGTATACCATTAACTTTTAGTAGTTTTTGACCACCATTATATATTTGCCTGGCATACACAGACCGATGGTCAAATTCCACAAAAATATATATGTATGTGTGTATGTATTCTGGAAAGCTGTATAAGCTGCTGCCACTATAATTCAGTAGTAGCTCAGCGTCAGTCTTGTCACCTGAAAGTGATCTCTAGTGCTGCCCCGCAGCATTCAGCAATCACAGTTAGATATCCATTCTGATCAGAGAAATGAACTTTTAGATAGAACTAATTATATATCAAGAGTAAGGATTTCTCAAATATATATCAAGTTTTTGGATTTGAAGTTCGTCATGAAAGTCACGGCTAGCTACGATTATAGTGAAGTAGTACTAGTACTTCTCGATGATCTGCAGGCTTTGCCATGTATCTAATTGTTTGTCCCTATTTAATTAGTTATATCCAGCATATATAACATGATTTGTTGTTTTTATCAAGAAACCGTGCTATTTCCCTATAACTGATTTCACTTTATATTCATGTATTTCATTCGAACATTGATCGATAAACCAAAGACTCCACAACCATATAATTAATTGAGTTTCCTACAAGATCAAGATCATTGTATTCCCCTATCTTGGTGCGTACTTCATTTAAAAACAGCACACAAATTAAGATCTTGACCTGTAAGGAACACATGAGAATTCCATTTTAAGACAAAATACGTATGAGAAAATTCCAATATTGCACTAATAAGATGGCTTAGCGACGTGGTAGTGATGATAAATCATAAATCCTAGGTAAGACAACAATGATATTCTCAAAGAGAAATATTTTAACTATAAAAAATTATGTAAATTAAATTTAAAAATTAGATATAATATGTCAAATTATTTTTGTTATAAAATATGAATCATTATATTAAACAGTTTCTCAATTTTTAAATTTATTTTTATATAATTTCTTTACGATTGAATCACTTTCTTTGTCAAAATTCGTGCCAATGTCCGAAGCAGTGTGCTTTAAGAGTTAAAAGTGATCAAGAGACTAACGACAATAACAGGTATAAGCCCAAGAGCAACCGCCTAACAATTTTTTTTTACCGATACACTATTAAACGGCCGTGACATGACGAGAAAAATAATATTTTGTTAAAAAATAATGGTATCTAATTTTATTCATAGTGGTTTATGAAAGAGGAATACCATATTACAAACAAGTCTCAGGTTAGCAAAGTCTCAAACTAAGGTTTCAAAAAATCCTTATTTAAGTTTTACAATATGTGAGCAATAATAGGGCTGTACAAAAACTGGTGAAACCCACCGGTGCCGACTCAGACCGACCGTTGAAGTAGAGAGCCGTTTCAAAATGGGATTAATAAACACCCCCCTTTTTCTTCTTCTTCCCCACTCCTCTGTTTTCTCCTCTGCAACTTTTCTTCTCATACTCATGACAAACGATGCAGCTTCCATCTTCTGTCACAAAGATGTCGATGCTAGATCGAAAAACTGCACCGATACACGTCGAGACCGAGACTATCGGGTTTCTCTCACCCAATCGATCGATTTCCACCCCTAGTGAGCAATGGAAGCATTAATTATCAATCCAAAAACAAGTCTATATAATACAAAAACTGAAACATCTTTTTCCCTCTGAAATTTAGCAAACTAGATTTATCAGTAACAAAGATTTCATAAAGTTGTCAAGACAGTTGAGAAGTAGAAAAAAAAATAAAGTAATTAATACCTGTAGATCTAAGGTTAGTCAAACCATCTGCCATTCTATTGCCTTCTCTCTCTATTAACTTTGTGTTTCGTACGTTTTTGGGTCAAGTTCCAGTAATTCAGGTTTTCAAAATTGGACCTACGAAAATAGAGAAGAAAAAAATTGGGAAAGGGTCACCTCGGAGTTGGGGAGTCTCCGATGCCAAAATTAGCAGAGTATTTTAGAAGTTTGTAAATAATGAAAGAGTCTAGGGATTAGAGATATTTTTTCGTACCTGAAAATTGCTATTTATACCGGGGGTCTGGAGGGGGGGGGGGGATAGATCGTGTTTGCCTCCATGGAGTTCGTGTCCTTTTTACCGTTCTTTTTGTCAGAGTCATTTAATGCGGCATGTCTCTACGACGACGTCATTAATGTGGCGTATAGCTCGAGTAGTGGTGCCATTAATGCGGCGTGGTTCCTCGATTTGTCTTACCCTGCTGGTGCCCTAGGTGGTCCATCGATGTCTCATTGTCAAAAAATTGAAGGTCCCCCTTACTTCTCACCCATTTACGTGGACAGGTACTCAAGAGTCAGATGTTGTTCCAGGGACCTGCAGGATGGCCAGGCCCATCCCCCTGCAATATGCTCCCTCATAGAGGCTGTGTCTATGGGGCTAGCCCATGAGCCGGGCTGAAAAGTCTATTCGTTCTAGGCTGAACCTTCATTTCTTATTTACTTAGTTACCCTTCTAAGGCCTATTCAAATAGAGGGGGAAAACCCCTTACACACACACTCTCTCTCTCTCTCTCTCTCTCTCTCTCTCTCTCTCTATATATATATATATATATATATATATGCGCGCGGGGGCTGAATATCAAAGTCCAGGTATATTTTCTCAAAGATCCACTTACATGGAAGGAAGGTTTTTCTTATTCTTATACCGGTTCATGCACACAGGCCACAGCGATGAAAAAAGTAGAAGAATGAAATGGAAGAAAAATAAACAAATTAAAGCAAATATCAACTCGACCAATTGAAAGAAGCGTTATTTATATAGAATGGATATCGTTTGGTCAGAATAAACTATCTTCTAATTGGGCTTTAGGTCACTTTTAAGTTGCTCGTGGCGTTAGATTAAGCCTAAGTTCAAGAGACATCTGAGTGCACACGATTGAATCGGCTGGGCCTCATTCAATGACGTGTATAATTTATTGGTTTCGTTGCAACCTAGTACGGCTTCGTTTTCTGATCTTTAGTTGCTTATTTCCAATGTCTAGTTTTCTACATTCACGTATCTCATGTTTTAGACCCACCCACAAAAACCCAACACTGTTCATGCTTCATTCAAGTAACTTTTTGCCCCTCTTTTTTCTTAAGCTAATTATAGTTTTAGAACGTAAGAGGGAGGGGAGTGCATTCAAAATTTCAAATCCCTTTTTCTTTTCTTTCTTTTTTTTGATTGGAGAGAAGGATTTCAAACTTTAAGCTTCCATTTTGAAAGCTAGAGGTGGAGGTTATATCAATCAGACCACAAGCTTTTACTTAAACAAATTGAACAATATATAATATGGATGCATCATGCGTAATGAGGTGGAATGAGGTTTAGGTAGGTCACAAATTCCAATCTTTTTTGGTTTTTTATTCTTGAAATCGAACGGTGGCAATGTATGCAGAATGCACTCATGTAACATTTTGGTCCCCTCTCCGATCCCCTCCTTTTCCTCTGCCTGATCTCTCCTAATTCGTCCACTCGAGAAATTAATGAATTTCGGAGGAGTAGATCAAGCGTATGATATAAATATTAAATACTCTCACATATATACATCTAAAAATATCATTCTTTGAAGCAAGGGGATAAGTACAATATCCCCAGAAGACAAAACAATAATGCTAGAGAAGATGATTGGGTAACTGATCTTTATTCTTAAACTAGTACTCTTTCAAGCCCTAATCATATTATATAGAGGTAGGAGAAAGTGTGACCTAAAGACGTTGTCATGACAATTTTCTATCAGCCATGTTGATGTTGTGGTCCTTAATCTCATGCACGCAGATCACTAGGTGGCTAATATTTGAGAAATGCGAGCATTAATCGAGTTAAGAATATTATATATATAATATAAGGTCAAGACACTAATTAAAAGAGTAGTTCTGGGCGGCCGGCTACCTGATCTTCATATCAAACCTGTCTCTCGACACTGTGCCTAACTGCATGCATCATGATGTTTTCTCTCTATCCTCATCATCAACACATATATGCATATAGGTGGTCGCCATTGTCGTAAGCAAGCGAATAAGATTTAGTTGAATCTTTTGCAGTGTTAGACATCAGAAAACATGTTTTCCTCAACATCCATTTATAACGAATATTAATTAATGACAACTATTAAAACTATCAATCATACTTTGAAGAAGCAGGCGTGTACATATATATAAGAGCTAGGAATCTCAGCATGCAGTGCAGTAATATATATATATATATATATATATATTTACACATATACACACACACAGGGCATAATATCCTATATATCCAAGAAAGTTTAGGAAAAGATCAAAAGGGCCAAATTAACAGAATGCAATATTTCAGGAGCCAGCCTTGTATTGAAGTGGTCCAATGCCTGCAATAAAACCGGCATCACATTCGGAGCGAGTTCATACCAGCTAGCTACTTTCTGATCAACATGAGTCCAAACATCATATATATATATATATATATATAACAACAATTATTTACGCGTAATTATGCTTTGAAACTGCAATCATGAACCGAGGAATCTGGGCAGTGAGCATCTACCTCACATTTTAAAGGAATGCATTGCATTATTTTAAAACCTAACACTGAAATTAGAGTGGTCCAACGTCATTAATACAACCTGCCTCAGCTTTGGGGTGTATTTCTTATATTATTTTCCAGTCTTCCACTTCTCCTGTAGCATCATTGAATACGCCATGTTGAAAGCAACACAGCAACTAAAGAAGTTGAAGATTAGGGTAAAAAGAAGCACGATAAGCTAAAGAAACAAAAAAGAAGAAGAAAAGATTCAGTGCTATTTATTGTCTATTTTTCTGACTGTAATTAATTAAGACTGGACATCATCATGCAAGACTACGGCACATTTGTTAGATCTTCTGGGACGATCGACATGAAGAACGCAATAATAATCGAAGGCAAAAGGAATATTATTCTTTTCTTTCCATATTTAAGAATGTTAAAGTCGAGCAGCAATCAGTGATGAAGCTTAAATATTATTATCGAAACTTTTTTTAAAAATATAAAATATAAAATATAAACCCCGATTGGTCGTCAATAGATCAGTACTGCAAATAAACAACAGGCCAGAGTAGTGATCTTATATGAACGACGAATGGTCGTGTTTTGATGGCTATATACATACGTACATATACATATATATTTATATATACGTCTTTATCAATATATTATATAGTACTGCCTAAGTGCCTAAGTCTGTTTTCAAGTACATAAATATATATTGATCTGCAACATCTTTTCAACTTAATTTTTTTTTTTTATACACATTATGATTCCTTGTGGTTTTACAGCTTTGACGTAACTATCAAAAAATAGATTAATTCAGCAATGCTAGATGTTAGGAGGACATTAACATCCATATATACATAAACTGCTCAACGATCCCCAACAGGATATATAATATTATGAAATTGCAGTACTACTAGTCATCAGGAATCTTAGCAGAATGGTAACATATATATATATATAATATATGTATATATATAAGCACGCATGTCTTCTAGAAACCACATTAAAATACTAACCCAATATATATATATATATATATATATAAGAAAATAAAAGGCGTTTTCGTGTGGGCATATTAAATCTAGAACTTATAAAAATTTCAACTTGCTAGAAAGCCTGATCTGATTGGGTCTCCTTGGCCAATAATATTAAGATGAATTAGGTAGTTAGTCGTGACATCATTGTTTATAATCTTTGTTTTTTTTTTTTTTTAATTAAGGTTCACAAAGATTATGTATGAGTAGATGGTGGTACTGAATGTTATCATCTTGCGATTTGTTTGATTCTTTCAAACCATATTAGGTCTGACACTTATTTAATAATTCAATATTAATCGAACACAAGAAGCATGTTTTTCTTTTTGAAAAAAAAAAAAAAAAACCTGGAGACCACCACGGATAGTTACAAAAACACTGTTCATGACACATTTTGGGCCCGGAATGGGCCAACCAAAGAGATTGTAAGGGCCCAGCTAGGAAACAAACCAGATATCTCCCCACGTGCGGGGTGGTGTTTAGCTGGGGCCAGTCAAATTTCAATATTCCTTCAGGGTCCACACGTGTTTCGAGGCTACTGTCTTTTAGGATGGCCACGTGTGAGGTGACATCAGATTGTGCCGTCTCAATGACACAGGTTAGGCCGTCGCCTTCGTCCCGCCGATCCGTAACATTTTCACGTGAGTTTTGGGCCAACATCTAGTCTTTAAATAAGTGGCTCTTGTTTAACTGGGCTTCTTCTATGATTAATATTGTTTTTATTAATATATTACTATATTTATATATATATATATATGAGAAATTATTTATACAAGTTTCAAATAGAAGAGTCTCATATAACTATACAAGTCATTGTAAAAAAATAGATCTCACTTTAAAAAAATATAAAAAAGACTATTATTTATTAGTGAGATCTATTATTTTACAAAAGATTTATATGAGATTTATCTATGGATAGTGCTACAGCCCCCGCTGGGGGCTCCCGCTGGAAGCTCCCGCTGGGGGCTGTAGCATGTATTTGTTTGTGTTTTTTTTTTTTAATTGTTTTTTATATAAATTTTTTTAATATTTTTTAATATTTTTAAAATATAAAATAAATATAAAATATTATTAAAAACACTTTCTTAATCAAGAAGTAAAAAAAAAATTATTAAAAAATACTTCCTTAATTATGAAGTAAAATAAAAAAATATTAAAAATATATTTTTTATTTTACTTCTTGATTAAGAAAGTATTATTTAATAATATTATAAATTTTTTTATTTTTTAAAAATATTAAAAATTATTAAAAACATCTATATAAAAAAAGAATTAAAAAATACACATATAAAATACACTAGAGCTCCAGCATTTTCCTTTATCTATTTAAAACTTGTATCTAGCATTACTATATATATATATATATATATATACACGTGTTGCCCAATATGGGGGCTCCTTTTTATTTGAATTTTCCACTTTTGACTCAGTTGGGAGAATGGTGATCAAACCATATACCCAAAAAAGGGAAGAAAAAGGAAAAATAAATATAATATCTTCTCAAGTTGCAACTCTTATCTACCCAAAAATAAAATATTGTAATGTGGGTTTGAGGGTGTTGAAAGCTTTGAATCTTTTGAAGCCTGTCGACGTGTTTATTATTTTTTAACTTAAAGAATAATTATAGGATGTACTTCGTATATCATGTATATATTATAGTACTCGGGCTTGTTTGAATAGAGAAGTGATATCATCATTCTAATTTTTTTAAATTCTTGCACAAAATATAATAAATAATTTAATTTTTTTAAATTTTAAAATAATAATAATATTAAAAAATAATATTCTAATAATATTTTATTCATATTATCTTACTATCCAAACGAGCCCATTAACATACTGTACAAATTTATTGATAGGTCAGGAAGCCTTATATATTCATAACTAGCACAAAAGAAATTCGTGCTTTGAATTTTTGTTTTTATAGTTGTAATTAGTTTTATAACAAATGGTGTATTTACAACTTATAAGTAGAAAGACTGTTAAAATCTAGTATTTATTTAAACAATTTTAATGACCTAATAAATTTAATATTGCATTATTCAATAGTTCAAGAATAATTATTCATTTATATATATAAAAAAAATAATAAGCATTTGTGATGAATTATTTATGACGATAACGATTATTTACGATAAAAATAGACTTATTTTAATAAAAAAATAATTATTTTTATTAAAAATAATTGATTACGAATAAATAATTTTCTTTCAATATTTAGAATTACATGTCATATCAATATCTTATCACGTGGGACGCATGCGCACACATGATGCAATTAGTTAAAACTGCACCAAAACGGAAGCGTTTGCTTATGTATGTGAAAATAGATAGATAATTTATACTGTTAATTATTTTTATAATTTTTTTATTCATATCTTATGTATGTATCTGAGATAAATACATGATATGATATAAAATAAGAGGGATGCTACCTTGTCGTTTGAGTAGTATCGCTTATTTATACTGTTAATTATTTTTACTTTGTCGTTTGAGTAGTATCGCTTATTTATACTGTTAATTATTTTTATAATTTTTTTATTCATATTTTTTTAATATATTTAAATATTTAAAAAAAATAAAAAAAATTAATATATTTAAAATTATTTTTTTCATCATTAAATATTAAAAAAAAAACACTGAGCGGTGGAATGGAAAAGTAAGTTTTAAGCAGCATAATAATTTTTTTCAAAAAATAATTATCTCCCTGGCCAAGTAATAATGGATCGGATATATCTCCAAAAAGCCTGCTACAAATTTTTATATATAAAGTGTGTAAAAGAAAAGAAAAAGACCTTGGTTTTATCTGGTTGATCGCTCATCACAGTTGATCATCCACTTTTAAAAGATATATCTGTCAATCTTGCTCTCGAAAACCCAACTGAACAAT
This sequence comes from Juglans regia, assembly GCF_001411555.2. Lineage (NCBI taxonomy): Eukaryota > Viridiplantae > Streptophyta > Magnoliopsida > Fagales > Juglandaceae > Juglans > Juglans regia. The sequence goes on along the minus strand of NC_049902.1, from coordinate 35,185,761 downwards.
ATTTTGATTCATTCATTCTCCGGCCTTTCTGATCACATTGCTGTCAACCTTTCTTTCGTATCAATCATTCTATGCTTAATTGTTGTTACAATTATTCTCAATATTGGCTGCTCTGATATATTATTTTTCACTTTTATATATGTTTTGTCTTGTCCTGATGATCAGTGCAGACGTTATAATGGCCATCTCTTTCATTGTTGCACTAATTGGCTCTAAAGGTATTGATAATTTTTAGTCAGTCCCAAAACTGTCCATGTCTTATTAGTCATTCATGCATCTTTCAATCACTCTCAAACCTGTTTTTTCACCATCGCTGTTGATCAGATGCATATATGCTCGCTAGAATCCTTTATAACCTCGCCTCTCTCACTGATTCATATAAATTAACACTTCATCGATCCATCCCTACTGGCTTTCTTATGTCTTAATTATTTTTGTTTATTACTTATTATAATTAACTCGATCAATTGATTCCAAATCCTAATTCCCGTTGTATGTATGCATAAAATAAAAAAACTCATGTATATAGGATCCCAAATGTTCACAACATGAATCTATTAAAAATATGACATATCTCAGCAAATATTCTTGAATGTTTCAAGCTTATCCATAAATAAATAAATAAATATCTAGAAATCATTTACATAAATGAATAGAATGCCAATTTAGGAGTTGTTTGGATACAAGAAACCTATCAACTTATTTCATTTCATTTTATCTAATTATTAAAAAAATTTTAAACCCCACACAAGAAACAATAAACAATTTAATTTTTTTTTAAATTCTAAAATAAAGATATACTAAAAAATTATATTTTATTTAATTTTTAACTTTTATCTCATTTCATATCATCTCAATTAATTTTTTGAGTTATACCAGAAAGTATGGTCATCAATTTTATTATTTGATTGATTTGATTTTAATGCATACATTGTTGTAGCTTGCAAGTCAATTCTCAATCGTTTCATTCTCTTTATTCACATGAGAGTATTAGTATTAGATTCATTATTTTTATCTTTAAAATTTAATGAAAAGTACATATTTTTTATAAATCTAAAATCTCTTTATCTATAACTCTACATTGGATTAGTTATTAGATTCATCCAAATAAAATATAATATTATTTTTTTAATAATAATATTTTTAATTTATTTTTTTTATATTTTATAATTACACTAACTATATGTTCATTAATAATTTAATTTAATACTTAAATTATTATTTCCTAATTTAAATATATGGTGGCTCAAAATAATAATTTAAATAAATAAAATAATAGTTATAAAGTGTGAATTGTGAGTCTTTAAATTTAAAGATGAAAAAAAATATACTGTAATTAAAAACTTGACATTTGAACATATGATGAATCTAATATTAAAATTTTAAAACTAAAATTATCAAATTTTGAAGATTTGACTCATCAATGAGTCAAATATTAATGCTCTAAGTAGCTCAATTATATTTTTTTAAAAAAAATAGGAAATTAAAAACCTGACTAGTTTTTATGTTTATTTCAATGTAAAAGAATTTTGAAACATAATTTCGTGTTTCCAAAAAAGAAAAAACGCAGTCTCAGATCTAAACCGCTTGTGATGCACGTAAGGAGGGGCCGACCAAGAGAAAACAGCCCCACGTGGATCGCTGTGCTGTGATTGGCGAAATCCATGGGGGTCCCACGAACAGCCCTGTGTCTTAATTCTAGGCTCGACCCTCTATTTAAAGCGTCAGGTCAACGCTGATGCTTAACACGTGGCGAGATTTTATGCATGGTCCCCCACTGAAGAGCTTACCCCCATCAGAATAATTTTTTTTTTTTCCGGATTCCACGCTACTCGGGAGCCGTGACTGCATGGTCCGTGGACCCCGCAGACAATGCGATCGTTGGTTACGTGGATCTGTTCCCTGCCCCTCCCAAGTCCTCCTCGCCGTTTATTTGGCATTGCATTTTTCTTTTTCTTAAGCACGAAAAAGAAAAGAAAAATATATGTATATAGATATTTTAAGAAAAATAAAAACGTAATTATCTTCTTTTTATAATGAAGAAAGTGATTGGACAGCAGTACAGTCTCCCATGTTTGGCCTTTTAGCGGCATCACTTTATTGGGATTGTTTTACCACAAGTTTTTCACTCAAGTGTCAACTGACTCAACTATACCTTTTCTTTTTTTTTTCTTTGTTACTTTTAATTGGTCACTACGGCAAGATATTTTGCTACAGCTGGACAACTTCCATCAATATTCAATGGAACTAAAAAATAATAATAATAATCTTAGGATAAGTCAAAATAATTTGTGCTATTTTTAAGAAAAAATTAGTCATTATTTACTATTTATTATTTTATATCTTATAAAAAATACCTTCATATTCTATATAAAAAAAAAATCTATATATCAATTTATAAATTTAATTTTATAAAAAAATTTTGTGAGCATGAATCATGTCGAAGCACTAAAAATTTAAAACAACTAGCAAGCTAGCTAGCCATCCGATAAAGTTATAAGCATAAAAAACATTTACCGAATTCATAGTAATTAAATTACCATTTTACTTCTTACAACCAAGAAATTCATAGTCCAAGTTGCTTTCAAATGTCTGCTGATTAGTGATTACAAGCTTATCCAAAAATCAACCTTATCATCAACGTATTACGTGAGACAGTCAGGAAGCACTTTGCCAATGAAAGCATAGAGTATATTCTAAAAAGAGTAAGTTGACGAGATAGGAGACGGCTTCGGTGTGGGTTTTCTCGGTTCATAAATAAATTTAGATAAATAACATATATATATATATATATATATAAAATTTTGTGTAAAAAATTATAATGGATATTCGGAAGTGATTTAATATTTTATCCAATTGAAATCATGGTAAAAATATGTGGCCCGAGTTCCGACGTGATTAATCATGATCAGAATTTTGCACCTAGCTAGCTCGCCGATTGCATTTGGGTGGAATTGGCATACGTGAACATATATTCGTGTTGATCAATTTTGGAGGTGCGCATGGAAAGTCGGCAAGTAAATGGAAAATCATGAAGAAGACAAAGGCGTATGAATGATACAGTTGCTTGCACCACTACTGGAACAGAAACAAAAAAGACCTTATCCCCAACCTGAAGTGCTTTTGAAGCTTTTTTCAATCTGCAACCTGAAGATTTGTCTGTGAAGAATTGTCTCTTTTTTCTATCTTTTTCTGGTGTTGTCTGGGGGGACTACTGTTTTTTGTCGACTCACAGCACCTTGAAAACATTTTCAGGAAATCAAAAACTGTTTTTGTTTGTTTTCTCATACAAAGGCACACACAGGCCAGGAACAGTCTTCTGACTCTACCCTCATCTGTCTAGTCTTGGCACTCCAATACAAAACTCCCTTGCCCTTCCACCAGTTCTTGTCTTTTGATTGGTTGTGCAAATTCCCGGCTAGTTTCATGGCCGGAACAGAGATGGGTCCTAGTGTTCTTGCGTTCAACGTCACTGATCATCGCAGAGAGGTGGCTCCATTTTTTTTTTTTCATTTTCGATCTCCAGGTGCTGAATACATCATGGGTGGGCTTAAAAGTGTATTTTAGCATGCAGGCATGCAATTTTGGCATGTACATAAATACATTACAGCTGCTTACTTCATCACATGAGTTGAATATAATATGATCTAGACTTGACCAAACAAATAGGAACAGGAATCCCAAAACCAGGCGGCAGGCGCATGAGACTGATAGATATGTATAATATGATATGAATGCTTTTAGGTTATCCATCCACAGTTGGAAATTAATGGTCATATATATATATTAATAGATCATCCCATCCAGAACTGTATTATTTATTTACTTTTTTCTTTTTTTTTTGTTCATATAAGGCCGCTGCCTTTATTAATAGTCATCTAACAAGGATTTTTTTTCGAACACCGACTTATAACAAGGAATTAATTGGTTTAATTTAAATATATATGACTTCCTATAGAAACAAGTCCTGCCCTAATATTCTGGACCAACCAAGCACATGCAAGGCTACAGTTGTGTTCGGATGAAGACGGAAATAGCTACCATCCATTTTCCTTTTTAAAAAAAAATATATATATATATGATTAACTTTTATTATGCCAGATCAATAATTATCATATGCCGCACGTATTGATAAGTACTGGATATATCTTGGTGAATAGGTTTTGTTCCCTTTTTATATATTGTGTCTTGTGACATGGATATATATATAGTTTATTTAATCAATGGGTCATTTGACAATACACACAGATAATGGAGAGAAGCTGTATCCGACCAAAGGAAAGGAAAGGAAAAGAAAAGAGATTTGCGTTCCGAGAGAGAGAGAGAGAGAGAGAGAGAGAGAGAGATAGCTTCGTGTGTCATGTGGACAAGTCACTCGACAATTGGATTAGTTTATCTTTAGGAGACTGATTTATACCTAGACTAAAACACAATTACTATTAGAAAAGTTGGGTGTCCTTTTCTTGAAAATTATGGAAAAAGATAGTTCAGATCAGGAACTGGCTTTCTAGCGGCCGTTTTGGCAAGGTAGCCCATCAGACTTCAGTGGTCATGATTCCTTCCAGGAATATTTAAGAATCAAATTCGCATAAAACGTGATGATTATTGCAAGAACAACAGCAAACAACTGAAATAGAAAAGCGAGTTAAAAGAAAGAAAATAAGAGAAAGCTTTCCTTGAAACAGGAACCGTTTTTGTACATGGGCTAATTCAAAGTCTATGCATATTAGACAGCGACTAAAATATTCGGGAAAAAAAAATGAAAAAGGGAAACATTCAAGAGATGGGTTAACCTAAAATGGATAATTAACTTTTTTCCTAAGATGATCACAAAAACAGTTCTTGTGAACCTCCATGAAAGCTACCAAGACTGAGTACTGGTACTTGTTCCGCAGTCCCTGATCTTTAGTTTCCTTCAATCCTGATTGTTCCATTGCCTGTGGCCCGGAACCCACTTGGGACATTTGGGACTGAAGTAGTTTGACAGAACCCTCGAGTTCAAGAGCTCAACAATGGGTAAAAATTTCACACACCTCGGGGTCTTGTACTGGTTTATGGACGCCCCTAAGCTAATGGCATAATCCATGAGCTTATCGAAGGTCCCGGGCTCAACAATCTTAATCTCTAGGGGGCCAATTGACTTGTCAGAGACACGTCCCTGGCGGTACACGCTGTTGAGGGACTCTTCAATAGTCAAGCAGCAGTCCTCAAACACTGAGGGCGGAATTGGGGTTGACCCATTGAGGCTAAGCTCCCAGAATAGCACATAGTGGCCTGGGATTGTTGAGGTTTCCGCATGGCTAGTGTATTCAGCCAGAGTTGCATTAAATTGCATCAAATGGTTCACCGCATTCTTTACTGCATTTTGCAGCTCAACTTCATCAGTCTTGTCAGAATCAATGCTGAGGACCACATTTTTCCGGCATATGAAGTTGAACTGAGGGGCCTTGTTCTTGAATCCAGCTACTCGGAGCACATCTCCAACCCTATAGCGATAAAGTCCTGCAATATCACATACTCGTTAAGCACACACAAGTTCCAATATGGCAAAATATTGTAACTATATGCTTTAAATCGCGAGTTGTTTATAAAAGAACAGGAAAAACATACCAGAATAAGTGGTAACAACAAGCTCATATTCTTGCCCAAGCTTGACATCAACTAGATCCACTAACTCTTTCTGTTCTTTTTCACTGAGGGATTTAGGGACGGAGGGAGAGTAAGTGACCCCATTATTTCTGTGAACGGGCAGGAATTCGAAATAGCACATGGTGGGAATGAGGGTGTAGGAAACTTCACTAGGCTTGCAAAGAGGATTAAGGTTGACACCGAAGTAGCATTCAGAGGATGCATACATGGTGCACACAAGTGGGAGGCCATTGCTATAGTGATCAAGAGTTGGAATGTACTGTGACATGGTCCCAGTCACAATAACATCCACATACTTGGTGTTGGGCCACAACCTGGTTATGATTCCTTGCCAAGAATCTTTGCTACACTCGACTTCAATGAAATCTGCAAGCTTGGGATCAGGTTTTAGGATCTTCATGACAGCCTCTCGGACAGAAGGGTCAGTGATTTGGGGATTGATGTTTCCGGTTCTGATATCGTTGCAAAGAGAGGCCCAATGCTTCTCTAGGAAACGGATGGCGCGGATAAAACCAGAGGCAAAAACAGCTCCAACCCTTATAACTTCCTTGT